>NC_072380.2:72812500-74089166 GCF_028885625.2 Pongo pygmaeus | reverse complement strand
CTTGAATTTCTAGTCTCCAGAACCATGAGACAAAAAAATTGCCATTGGTTTAACCCAACCAGTCTGTGGAACTTCATTAAGGCAGCCCTAGGAAAAGAATACACTCTCCTCCTCCCCAGACCCAAAGCCAAGCCAGAGCAAGTGCTATTGCAATCAGTGGTCAGTGCTTGTCTACTCATGGTCACCAATGCAGCTTCCCAGAACTGACCTCAGGGAAGTAGCACTGGGTGGGAATGGGGCAGGGGGTGGGGGGCAGTGCAGCAAAAACCCCACAGCTAATAGTTACAAAGGTACATAGGAACACCATTGCTCCCATCCTCTAGGAGTTCAGTATTTGCTATGAAACCAAGGCTAGAAAAAAATACAAAGAGTAGGATTGTAGAGTCAAACGGATCTGGGTTCTAATCTGGGCTCTGCCGCTTTCTGGCTTCTGATCTTGGGTACAGTCCAGAATCATTTTTGTCCTCAATATCTTCTTGTTTCAAATGTGGTGGTTAATAATATTTATCTTTCAATGTTGTTATAGAATTTGATTATATGCAAAAGTACGTAAATTAGTCAAAATTACTTTTGCCATAACTATGAAGAGTTCAAATCATTTATAATTTATGAAACCAAATGTATCCATTAACATTGATTTATAGCTTTGTTGAAATGATTCTCTTTGCCTGCCTGAAGCTTTATTCTGAACTATCTCCCTCTCTTCCCCCGTAATTACTAATAGCCCATTTTCCCGTATAACAATACCTAGGTGTTACCTAGATCTCCTCAGTTTTGACCTTGTTTTTTGGCCAGGGATCTGTTCTCAATTGGACTCTGCTTGTGATAAAGCCAGGTACAAAAGTCATGATGAGAAACCCTAAAAAATTGAGAGATTACAGGACTTTCTGGATTTTTCTGTTCTGTAAAAGAATAAGGACAGTAACAACTGCCATTGGGTGCACACGATGTGTCAGACATTATAGTGAGTTTTATTTTCATCATCTCCTTTTATTCTTAAAACAAGCTGGTGAAATATTGTTATCTTCATTTTTTAGATGATTAATTTAAAGCAGAGTTAGGTTAGGTTGCCCAAGTATACTCCAGTAGAAAGTGGTAGAGTCAGGATTCTAATCTAGTTAACTCTAGGTCCAAATCAGGCTTTTAACCACTACATTAGTCTTTCTAAAATGTTTTTAAGCAAAACATTCCTTATTATCAAGATATTATTAAGATATTAAAAATTAAAATGTTTCCCAATCCCATTTGTCATAACATTATTTAGGTTACTAATAAACAAATAGACAAATCCGGTTGGTGTGGTTTAAGCTCAAAACTCTGGGGCATGTAGAACACAATAAAAAGCACTCTCTTTAGTAGAAACTGCTTCTCAGGAATTCCTTTGAGGAGTATAACAAAGCTACATAATTGTTATATGATATTTAACACAATAGAAATGGAAGAATTGGTGGGTCACAATGCCGTGTTGCCTGGGCTGTTTTCTTACCATTGAGTTTAGTCATTTTAGCCAAGATCATGGTGACATTTCTCATGACAGCTGAAGTCCTCTCTACCCAACTACCACAGAGAAAGTGAATGTGGATCATTCACCCTCTGACTGAGTGAGCCAACAGTCAAGAGACTGGAGGAAGCAAGATGCAGAGAAGGAAAGTCATTCAACACATTTTGGTGTTTGTTTGCTTTGGGGATTTCTTTTTTAACATTAGACTGTTCTCGCTATCACATTGAGGCATGAAAACAGGGTCTGGAGGCAGAGAACATAAGGCCGATTATACTTCAGCTATGACTGGAAAAATTCTCTCCATAGGATATAGGCTAAGTAAATGACTTTGTAACTTTATTTCATCCTCTTCATTTACATAGGGCATACCCCAGGCAGAGGGTATTTAAACTCCCAAAAATTCTGTAATGAGGCTTTTGAACCCCTGTGCTTTGGCCTGCTCCCACACTGTGGAGTGTACTTGCATTTTCAATAAATCCCTTCATTCCTTCCTTGCTTTGTGCATTTTGTCCCATTCTTTGTTCAAGACGTCAAGAACCTGGACACCCTCCACCTTTAACAACATAACCACACACACATGCAGAGGGAATCCCACAAATAATCTGCAGTAATAAAGCCACTGCTCAGTTGTAGTATACCCACACAAGGATGGCTCTGTCTCTGACTCAACTCATGTATTACTGTAGATTCTCAGTTGTCTCTGCTATGTGCCCTTGTATAACAAGGATCTCTGTTTACCATTACTGTTTGGTATGACCTACTTGGGCATTTTCAACATTGTGCATAACTCTTTCCTCATTCTGTTGCTTCTCAAGAATTTATTTCAAACTTTATTTTCATTTTTACTGCTTTTTCTCCACCTCAGCATTACTAATATTCAAAGATGAAACGACTTCGTTTTGAAGCTGAAATTTGCTGATTATCTTCTGGGAAATGTCAGTATACTAAATGTAACTACACCCAATACATTCAGTCCTCTGATTCTTGGCAAGGGTACAGAGGATCTAGCAGTTTCTTTGTTGATTGCTTGAAAAAGCTCTTTTTAAAAAATCTGGTGATCATAGCTGTTTTTGCAATTACTTTCTAGAACTATGTTGGTTCTCATAGTCTTCAGCTTAGCAGAACTGCTGAACCTCCATCTTAAATGTCAATATCGAGCAAAGAGTAGGTCAAATGATCTAAAGTCTAACAACTCACATGCAGATTCACTTCATCTTTTACTCTCTAATTTGTTTAATTTAAAGAGATGTTCATAGACAAGAGGTAAAAAGAAAAAAGGACAGACATGGGTAAGAAAGTAACTAAAAAATGAGGTAAGATTATAACCTAGAAGAGGCACAGGTTGCAACCTTCTTCCTGGGATTCAGTTGTCTAAACATTGTTGATGCTGGTGACAGCCAAATCAAGCATTAATTAAGATGTATTAAAGCTGGAAGGGGTAGAGGGAAAAAATGTGCATGATAAAACTTCAGTGTTTTTAACAGCTTTAGAGCTTCAAAATTGTTTGATTATTTTTAAACTGTAAAGCTAAATCTTTTGAGAAATATTAATACTAGGAGCTGCTTAAAATTTTTTTTTCATGTACCTTGAGTGGGAATTATTCTAAACTGTCCTGCTGTGCTTACTTATAATCCACATTTGCTCTGTAAACAATCACAGCTGATTGCTTGAAAAGTAAGTATCAACCTGGATTCCAAAGTAACTAAATTGTTTTGTATGAGAAAATGTTAACCTATGCAAGAAAATGTAGCTTGGATCCTCTACTGCAAACAGTGGACTTCTTACCATTCTTCTTGAGGATCTTGACCTTCCCTACCTCTTGCATTTTTCTCCCCCTTTGTCTGTCAAAGCCATTACAAGTGCTGCTTTTCTGAGAAACCTTTTTAGGCCGCTTTAAACACAATGGAGATTTTACTGTAAGCAATGACAACATTTTGCACCTCTGTTCTAGCACTTACCATGTGTGCCTTGCAGAATATCTAATTGTGGATGCTCCTGCCTCTTCCATTACATTATTGAATATGGGAATAATTTTTTTATTCAACTACATATTACGTTCAGAAGGTGGTAAAGTGCTTTGCAGAAAGAAGTTGTAAAATGAATAGTGGTGCTTTGACTTCTGAAATGGTGGCATAAACAACTTCATAGACTTGCACCCTAGTGAAACAAAATACTGGTGAAAATTATTTTAAAAACCACATTTAAAGTCTCTGCAAATTATCTTAAGAACATACAGCAGTGAAGAAACATTTTTTCAGGAAATTCTACTTAATCTTAGTAAGAATTGTATCTGTAGCACTTGAGCTACTTCCCAAATTCTCCGTCCCCACAATTCCCCTCATTGTGATGGGAGCTCTACTACAAGCAGTGCCAAGATAACAATGTTCCCTCTCTCCAAGCTCCCAGTCATGAGATTGAGTATTTCTGCAGGGAGGGCAGCTGCCAGGATTTCTTATCCTCCCCTAGCTCTGGATTGAAGAGATTTAATTCCTGGTGAGTGTAGCTGAGAAGTAGGGATACCTTTTCTCCATCCATTCCTCATACATTTGACTAGGACTTTATTCCAGGTATGGCAATCCAAGAATAGTGGGTCCCAATCCCCTCCACCCCAGCTCACTCATAGGGCTTAGGTTCCACTATTAGGAAAGGCATAATTCAAAGACCAGAGTGTACTTCCCTCACCCAGTGCCCTGCTCATAATGCAAGGATTCTACTCTAAGGAAAGGGGGCCACTCTCCAATCCCCAACTAAGGAGCACTAGCCTCAAAAAGATATTGCTCAGGGGAAGAGGCAGGCCTTATAACAGAGGCTCCAAAACTCTTCTTAAAAGAATTTACTTTACCAAAACTCTTCTTAAAAGAATTTACTGTATTTACAACAGAGTGTAAAAAATTTTAAATCTAAGATCTCTCTCAAATGCAATGGCTATTTTGAGGGTAAGCAATTAAGAGGAGATTGATAATCCATTAGAAAAGAAGCTACATCGAAAGTCAGCTAGTTTACCAAAGACAACCAGAAGAAAAGATAAAAAGAACCCTTTTGGAATAAGGATAAAATGCAAAATCTATTCCTGAAAAAGTGCCCAAACATCACACTGTGGAACAATTTATGCCCCTAAGTGCATTGTCTAAAACAATAGAGAAATCATCCATCCATTAGTATAACATAAAATCTTGGTATGAAACTAACAGAAAAAAAAATGGCTTAACAGAGATGAGGAAGATAGAGCCCTGCTAAAACCACTCTCATTCTGGAGTGGCTTTGTGCAGTTCCATGGCTGCACCCTCTGAAGAGCAACTTGAGGGGCTTTCTGCTGTGCAGAAAATAGACTTTGCTAAAATAGTCAAGGCAAACAACAAAACAAATAAATAAGCAAACAATAATAATAAGCTCAGAAAGGAAATCAGTATTCAGAGTTGCTATAATATAATATAATATCAAAAATGTTAAATTATCATAAAAAAATTAGGGGAATGCAGATGAAAAGAAAAATGAACTAATAATATGCAGGGGAAAACAAATCAGTCACCAAAAACTGCCTGTGAAAAGACCTAGATGTTGGGCTTCACAAAGTTGCTTTAAAGCAGCCACTAAAAATATTTTCCAAGCACTAAGGGAAACTATGAATAAAGAAGTAAAGGAAGATATAGTGACAATGTATCATCAAAAAACGAATAAAATAATGAGATAGAAATTATTTTTTAGAACACCAAATGAAAAGTTTAGAGTAGAAAAACACAATACCTGAAATAAAACATTCTCTAGAGAGGCTCAATGGTAGATTTGAATTTTCAAGAGAAAGAAGCAGTAAATTTGGAGATAAATTAATGGTCATTATTCAATCTAGAGAAAAAATGAATAAAAACGAGCAGAGACTTAGAAGAATGTGAAATACCATTAAGCACACCAACAGACATGAAATGAGAATACAATAAAGAGAAGAAAAAGACAAAGGAAAAAATATTCAATGAAATAATGGATGAAAGTTTCCCAGATCTGATGAAAAAAAGTAATTCTCATATTCAAGAAGCTCAACAAGTTCCACATAGGATAAATGGGCCCTCCAGCTTCCATTTACAGCAGAATCAACTCCATTCTCACTACAACAGTTTCAAACCCAGCCCTTCTTGCCATAGACCGGGGCCCATTGTACCCCTGCAGAGACCTGCTGAGAATCACACTGATCTGACCCACCAGGACAGTCTTCTGGACTCATGTCCCTGGCCAGTTTTCCCACAAAGACTCAGTAAACTGCTTTTATCTTCCCCAGATCCATCTGGGCCAGCATGGAATCTATGTGAGACCTATGGCAAGCATGGATTTAGAGCATCCTCTCATAACAAGATGGCTGCAGTGGTCATAGGCTCAGGGAGAAAACAGTCAGTCTGATTTAAATCCCTGAAAGGTCCTCTACAGAAAAATAGGCATACGGAAAGCCAGACTGCAAAGACTAAAATAAATACCCAACTCCTTAATGTGCAGGCATAGTCAAACACCCACAAGCATTGAGAACATTCAGGGAAATATAACCTCATCAAGAGAATCAACAGGAGAATTTATCAAAAAGAAGGAAGAACCTGTGAACTTTGCAACAGACTATTTGAAAATACACAATCAGAGGTGAAAAAAGAAAGAAAAGAAATGAATAAAGATTACAAGATCTATTGGACATCAAACGAGCAAATATTTGAGTTACTGGAGTTAAAGAGAGAACTGAGAAAGATGATTTAGTAGAAAGTTTATTCAAAGAAACAAAAAAAAACCTTCTAACCTGGTGAAAGATATAAATATCTAGGCACAGGAAGGTCAGTGGTCACCAATCAGATACCACATAAATAAGAATAGTCAAAGACATGATTAAACTCTCAACAGTCAAAAACAAAGAGAGGATCCTGAAAGCAGTGAGAGAAAAGAAGCAAATAACAGGAGACTTCTCAGAAGAAACCTTGTAGTCCAGGAGCAAGTGAGAAGATATAGTGCTGAAAGAAAACCCTGTCAACCATGAAAACTGTACCCGCAAAGCTACTTTTCTGAAATGAAGAGATTAAAGGCTTTCAGAGTCAAACAAAAGCTGAGGGTATTTATTGCTACTAGATCGATTTTATAATAATGCTAAAAGTTCTTCAAACTGAAAGAAAAGGACAATAATGTTACTGTTACACTAATATTAGAATCATGGCATGTAAACCACTTACATCTTTACTAAGAAAACTAAAAGACAAAACTATTAAAAATAATAATGTTATCAATTAGTTAAGAGAAGCAATGAAAAATCAAATTTGTGATGTTAAAAATTTAAAATATGGGGGAGAAAGGATTTAATGTGTATAGATTTTTTTGTTGTTGGTTGGTTTCTTCTTTGTTGCAATCAACGTTAAGTTGGTATCCATTTAAATAACTTATTATAATTATAGGATGTTTTTCATAAGCATGATGATAACCACAAGATAAAAATTGTAAGAGATACACTAAAAATTAAAAATAAACTTAAACATACTATCAGAGAAAATCACTAACCACAAAGAAAGACAATAAGAAAGGAAGAGAGGAGTCTCCAAAATAACAAGAAAACAAGCAGCAAAATGGCAGTAATAAGCCCTTGCTTAACAGTAGGATCATTGAAAGTAAATGGACTAAGTTCCCTAATTAAAAGACACAAAGTGACTGAATGGATTTAAAAATAAATCCCAAGTATATGCTGCCTACAATAAATCTGCTTCATTTATAAGGACACACATAGACTTAAAGTGAAGGGGTGGAAAAAGATATCCTACACAACTGGAAACCAAAATAGAGCAGAAGTAGCTACACTTATATGAGAAAAAACAGACTACAAATCAAAGACTGTAAAAATGGGTAAAGAAGGTTACTATATAATGATAAATGGGTCAATCCAGTAAAAGGATATAACATTTACAAGTATCTATACACTCAACACTAGAGCTCACAAGTATATAAAGCAAACATTAATAGACCTAAAAGAGAAGAGATAGACTGCAATACAATAATAGTAGGAGACCCTACTTTTAGCAATGGACAGATCATCCAGGCACATAATCAACAAATAAACATCAGAGTTAAACTACTGTAAATCAAATTGACCTAAAAGAAATTTATAGAACATTATTTCATTGAACTGCTGCATAATATACATTTTTCTCATCAATATATGGAGCATTCTCCAGGGCAGGCTGTATTTTAGATCACAAAACAAGTCTCAACAAATTCAAAGCAGTAAAAATTATATCAAGTATCTATTCTGACCACACCAGAATAAAACTAGAATTTAATAACAAAAGAAACTTTGGAAACTGTGCAAATACATGGAAATTAAAAAAAAATGTTTTGAATGACCAATGGGTCAATTAAAAAGAAACTTAAAAATTTTCTTGAAACAATGAAAATGAAAACACAACATACCAGAATAGCAATATTAAGAGGGAAGTTTATAGCGATAAATGCCTACGTTATAAAAATAGAAAGACTTCTGATAAACAATCTAATGATGCACCTCAAGGAATAATTAAAACAAGAACCAAACCCATAACTAATAGAAGGCAAAAAATAATAAAGATCAGAACAGAAATAAAAGAAATTGTGACGAAAAAGAGATACAAAAGATCAAAGTAACTGTTGGTTTCCTTGAAAAGATAACATTGACAAATTTTGCTATACTAATTAAGAAATAAAACAGGAAACTCAAGTTAATAAAATCAGGAATGAAAAAGAAAACATTACAACTGATACTATAGAAATACAAGGGATCATTAGAGACTGTGAACAAGTATACATCAATAAATTGGAAAACCTAGAAGAAATGGATAAATTCCTGGAAACACACAATCTACTAAGATTGAACAATGAAGGACTAGAAAACGTGAACAGAGTAACCAGATTAAAGTATTAGTAAAGTTATTAGTAAACTAATAACAAGTAACCAGATTAAAGTATTAGTAAAGTCGCCCATGAAGAAAAGTCCAGGACCTCTGAATTCACTGCTGAATTCTACCAAACACTTAAAGAAGAACTAATAGCAATTCTACTCAAACTATTTCAAAAAATTGAAGAGGAAGTACTTCTGAACCCATTCTAAGAGTCCAGGATTGCCCTGATAGCAAAACAAGATGAGGACACAACAAAAAGGAAAACCATAGGCCAATATCTCTGATGAACAAAATACTAGGAAACTGAATTCAAGAACATACTAAAAGATCATTTACCATGATCAAGTGGGATTCATCCCAGGGATGCAAGGATGGGTTCAACACATCCATATCAATAAATATGATACCTCACATCAACAGAATCAAGCACAAAACCATATTATCATTTCAATAAATGCTGAAAAAACATTAACTTCAGCATCCATTCATTATAAAACCTCTCAACAAATTGGTCATAGAAGAATCATACCTCAACATAATCAAGGCCATATAGGACAAACCCACAGCTAATATTATACTGTATACACAGAAGCATTTCTATTAAGACCTGGAACACGACAAGAATGTATACTTTCACTACTTCTTTTCAACATAGTACTGGAATTCCTAACCAGAGCAAGTAGGTAAGAGAAAGAAATAAAGGACATCTGTATTAGTCCATTCCCACACTGCTATAAACACATACCTGAGACTGGGTAATTTATAAAGAAAAGAGGTTTAATTAATTCAGTTCTGTAAGTTGTACAGGAAGAAAGCTGGCAAGGCCTCAGGAAACTTAAACTCATGACAGAAGGCAAAGGGGAAGCAGACATGCCTTCACGTGGCCAGACCAGGAGGAAGAGAGTAAAGGGGGAAGTGCTTTTAAACATTTAGATCTCCTGAGAACTCACTCACTATCACAAGAACAGCAAGGGGGATGTCCGCCCCCATGATAAAATCACCTCCCACCAGGGCCACCTCCCACACTGAGGTTTACAATTCAACATGAGATTTGGGTGAGGACACAGAGCCAACCCACATCAATATCCAAATTGGAAAGTAAAAATCAAGTTAGCCTTGTTTGCAGATGACAGCATAGTATATTGGGAAAAATCTAAACTCCACCAAAAATCTCTTAGAATTTATAAACAAATTCAGTAAAGTTGCAGGATACAAAATCAACATTAAAACTCAGTAACATTTATATATGCTAACAGCAATCAATCTGAAAAAGAATTCAAGAAAAGAATCCCATTTACAACGGCTACAAAAAAAAAAAAAAAAAAGAATCCTAGGAATAAATTTAACCAAAGAAGTGAAAGATCTCTACAAGAAAAACTATACAACACTGATGAAAGAAATTGAAGACAAAACAAAACAAACAAACAAAAAAAGATATCCCATGCTCATTGATTGGAGGCATTAATATTGTTAAAATGTTTGTAATACCCACAGCAATCTCCAGATTCAATGCAATCTCTATCAACATACCAATGACATTCTTCACAGAAACAGAAAAAAAAAGTTCAGCTAGGTTGCAGGAAACAACATCAACATACAAAATCATTGTTTCTATATACTGGCAATGAAGAGTTAGAAAATGAACTAAGGAATAATTTCATTTACAATAGCATTCAAAAGAATAAAACACTTAAATAGGAATTTAACAAAAATATTGTAAAACATATTTTCCAAAAACTGTATTTTGTGCAAAAAAATTAAAAATTATATAAATGGAAAAGCATGTTCTTGGGTCAAAATAAGGCTTAATATTGATAGAATGGCAATTCTCCCCTAGTTAATGTACAGATTCAATGCAATTTCTATGAAAAGCGCAATTAGCTTTTGTTGGAAAATTTTAAAGTTTATCCTAAAATTTACATGGAAATGCAAAGGACTCAGATTAGCCAAAGTAATTTTGAAAAAGAAGAACAAAGTTGGAGGACTTGCACTTTCTGATTTAGAAACTTACTACAAAGCTATCCTAATCAAGACAGTGTGGTCCTGTTATAAAAAGAAACACATACATAGGTGGAATAAAATTGAGAGTGAAGAAATAAACTGTAACATTTATGTCCAGTTGAATTTCAACAAAGGGACCAAGGCAATTCAGTGAGAGAAAAGAATAGTTTATAAACACATAGTGGTGGAACAAGTGGATATCCATGCACAAAAGAATGACTTTGGAGCCCTACTTTACACCATACACAAAAAATTAACTCAAAATGGGTCATGACCTGAAATGTAAGAACTAAAACTATAAATTTATTAGGATAAAACACAAGATTAAATTTTCATGATCTCAAACTAGGCAATGACTTCTTAGATATGACATCAAAGCATATGTGAAAAAAGAAGATTGATAAATTTAACTTTATTGAAATTAAAAACCTTTGTACTTCAAAGAATATCATTAAGAAAGTAAAAAGACAATCCACGGAATAGAAGAAAATATTTGCAAATAATAAATTTGATAAGGGACTTCTATAGAATATAAAAGAACTCTTACAACTCAATCATGAAAATACAATTAAATTCATTTAAAATGGGCAAACGGTTGGAATAGACATTTCTCTGAAGAAAATATACAAAGGAGCAATAAGCATATGAAAGGATGGTCAACATCATTAGCCATCAGAAAATGCTATCAAAACCCCAAGGAGATATCGTATCACACCCACTAGGGTGGCCATAATAAAAAAGACAGATAATAGCAAGTGTTGGCAAGGATGTGGATAAACTGTTACCTTCATACACTGCTAGTGGGTAAACACAATGGTGCAGCCACTTTGGAAAGTGGTCTGGAAGGTCCTCAAAAAATATTTTATGTATATTTATATATTGATTGCTGGTAATACAGCCTATTAAGAATACATGATATGCATTTAGGGGAGAAATTAACTCTGAAATGAAGCCATTCAATAAGCATTCTGTGATGTAATAAGGTAGCACAGATTAGATCTAAGGACATGGTGGGGGCAACTCAAACAGCCACTTACAGTTGTTATAAAGATTCCAGCTGCAAATTCCTTTGGAACTTATTTATTCTTAATTATTTAGGAATAATCAGGAAAGAAAGAAGATCAGTCTGCCTCTTTACCTTAAATTAATTCTAAGAGGAATGTTGTGAATCATCTAAGAACTCCACCCCCAGAATTGTGCTCTTACTTCAAATTCTTTAAGGCAATTCCATTTTCACAAATTATTCCATATCAATTTGTATGTCTCAGAAGTATAAGCACCTATACAGACTTAGAAAAGATTAATAATTGACACAAAAGACTATATTCATTCGATTCCAGTATCTACTGCTGAATTATACTGTATTCTAGTACTAGCGGATTTTCACACCATATTGCCAATCCCCCCAAAGATGTTTGTTTAAACTCGTTGATACAATAAAATGAATTAAAGAATTCCAGTTATACTTAAAAGAACAGAAATATTAAGTTACTGGAATGTCTTAGACCATAATTTAAAACTATTAAAATATTTATATGGTATATATGACTTATAATTGGGTAAAATGATGAAATTTACCTGTAACTACAGAGTTACATGCCACATATTTTCCCCAAATTTTGTAATGGGTATTTTGTTAGGATGACAATCTCATGTCACTTCATGTTCAACTGATCTGGGCTACTTTTTGTGGTAGTAAAAATAAAAAAACAGAAAGAGAAAACAGAAACAGTTATACACCAATGAAACAACAAAAAAAGAAGATTCTGGCTTTTTTGTTCTTGTTTTTTTAAAGGGGGAGCCTATTCCTTTCATGAATCATATGGCTTGCAGCACTGGACACATCAAGGGTATAAGCGTACACCTCAGGTGTGACACAAGCCATATCCTCCATGAGGACATGAACTGTATTTTCTCTGATCTATATACCAGTAATGGGGAGTGGGGTCAATCTCTTTCATTTCATAACCTGCTAGCATTTCTTCACCATCACAGGTATGTATTGAGCCTCCGACAATCTCACCAACATTGGACATCAACAAGTCAACAGATTCAGTAACATGGGAATCCTCAGGACATTGCTGTATATAGAGGGACTTGATCTCCAAAGGAAATTGACACAGAAAGATTAGTTCATTAATGGTGTCTGACATCAATCTCTCAGGGGCTTCTGGGATATCTTCTCCAAATTCATAAAAAGTTCCATGTTCTTTCTTTATATTGTGTTCTTTTAGCCTCACAATAGTATCTGAATAGTTTATCCTTTTGAAAGGCTGTTTGTGGGGCTTAAACTTCAGGTTGAGGTCATACGCTATGCTCACTACAGGTGACTTTAAGACTATCTACTATGTCACAAGCCAAGTCCTCCAATCAGTTCAGGAGGTCCTCACAGATCATGAAAAAGCATTTGGCTTCCATATGAGCGTATTCAGCCAGGTGCCTTCACGTTTCAGACTGTTCTGCCCTGTATGACTGTGCAATACAAAAGACATCTCCCAGGCCATGGTAGTTCATTATCACTCCTATTACTATCACTAATGTTTATTTCCCTGATTCTGCAAAACAAAATACCATAATTTTTCTATGTTAATAATTTCTTCTCAGTTTGCCATTAAAAAGTTATTTAATGGTGCTGCTCGATCTTAATGGCTTATAATACTAGACAAGTCACCAAACTTTCCAGTTTCTTTATCTATAAAGTTGTTACAGGTAGTTAGTCATGAGCAGGGCAGGAGACAGCTCTCCGCAAACCACCAAGCATATCAGGGATGGTTCAGCAATTGCCACACTACCTCTCTAAAGCCAGGGAGAGACAATCTCCTGATAATCCACAGCTGTTAACATAAAAGTGTTAACTGAATACAATTGCCAGGGAGAAGAAACTTGCTGGGCATGTGCATTCAGAGACAAAATGGCAAAGCGTGACCTTCCGGGTACACTCTGTGGGAAAAAAGGAAGACAGCCTCAGATGGGCATATGTACAACTTCCTAAACACACTGCACAGGCTCAGTTCCCAAGGGTAAAGAGGGCACTGCACATGCAGGAAGCCCACCCTAAGGGAAGAATCACGGGAAAAAGGTGAGCTTATAATGCCCTAGGAATGGGATTAACCTTCATGGGCCCCCTTGGGTCTCTTGCAAGCGCACCTTACTTCCTTTCTTGTTCTAAAGGCTTTTTAAATAAACTTCCACTCCTATTCTGAAACTTGCCTTGGTTTCTTCTTCTGCTTTATGCCCCTCAGTCGAATTCTTTCTTTTGAGGAGGCAAGAATTGAAGTTACTGCAGATATGTACAGACACGCCACTGGTAACTCAGTGTAACTCAGATACCTTTCACTGGTAACAAAGTGAGGCCATTAATCTTAATCTAGTCATCTTAATTTAGTTTCATCCTAATCTAGTCAATCACAGATTAACTTTCTCAAATTCAATAATTTCTCAATGAAGTTTTTAAACTCCACAAATTAAAAATTTTGCCACCCACCCCACTTTCCCACTGTTCTTCAGAGTATGTTTTGTTCCTGGTCCACATATCCTGGCAATCCCTCTGTCCTCTGCAGGCATCCACCAGCAGTGGTCCTCAAACTTAAACCTGCAGCAAATTTCCCTGGAGGGCTTATTAGAACAGAGACTGCTGGGCCCACTCCTAGAGTTTCTGATTCACTAGGTCTGGAACAGGGTCTGAGAATCTATCTCCCTTTCTTACATGATACCAGCTTATGCAGATTCTGCTGTTCAGGGAACATGCATTAAGAACCACTGCCCGAAGGCATACTTTGCATGTACTGATCTTTTCTTTGTTGAGACTATTGCTGAAGACAATTCAGTAGGTCAGTTCCACACCCAAATCCTCTGTAGAGTCATGGGAGAATTTCCTAGGCACTCTACTTTCCATGGACACAGAAGATTCCAGGAACTGGTATTTTCCCTGTTTGCCTCCCCGTGGCTAGCCACTTTTTTTGTATATTTGTTACTGCAACCTCTGCTGCAACTTAGATGTCACTTAGGAAATGGGACCCAGGTCCCATCTACTTTTAGACTGTCTTCTACCTTTAAAAAATGTTGAAGGAATCTTTAATTCTCACCTCCTCCCATTGGGGCATTGACCGGAGGAAGAAGAAAGCAGATTACTTTTGTCCTCCTGAACTAAATTCCTCCCTCCCATGGAGTTTCATCTTCTCTGAAGAAACTAAAAATACAAAGATGACAAAAAATTCATCCTTTTTAAAAATTTTCGGTTTATTTTAGATACAGGGGGTACATGTACAGGTTTGTTACATGAGAATATTGTATTATGCTGAGGTTTGGGGTACAGATCCTATCACCCAGGTAGTGAGCATAGTGCCCAGTAGATAGCTTGACAAAACACACCCGACTTCCTTCCTCTCCTTTCTAGTAGTCTTCAGTGTCTATTGTTCCCATGTGTATGTCTAGTTGTGCTCAATGTTTAGCTTTCACTTTTAAGTGAGAATATGCAGTATTTGGTTTTCTGTTCCTTCATTAATTTGCTTAGTATTATGGCCTCCAACTGCATCCATGTTGTTACATAGAATATGATTGTATTCTTTTATATGGCTGCATAGTATTACATGAAGTATATGTATCATATTTTCTTTCCAATGGCCAATCCACCATTGATGGGCACCTAAGTTGACTCCTTGTCTTTGCTACTATGAATAGCATTGCAATGAACATAGAGTGCATGTGTCTTTATGGTAGAATGATTTATTTTCTTTTGGGTATATACCCAGTAGTGGCACTGCTAGATCAACTGGTAGTTCATTTATACTTCTTTGAAAATTCTAAAACCTGCTTTCTACAGGGACTGAACTAAATTACATTCCACCAACAGCATACAAGCGTTCTCTTTTCTCCAAAACCTCGCCAGCATCTGTTATTTTTTGACATTTTAATAGTAGCCATTCTGACTGGTATGAGATAGTATCTCATCATAATTTTGATTTGCATCTTTCTGCTGATTAGTGAGGATGAGTATATTTTTCATGAGTTGATTGGCCACTTGTATGTCTTCTTTTGAGAAGTATCTATTCATGTCCTTTGCCCATCTTTAACAGGGTTTTGTTTTTCTGTTGTTGATTTAAGTTCCTTATAGATTCTGGATGTTAAACCATTGTCAGATGGACAGTTTGTGAATAGCTTCTCCCATTTTGTAGATTGCCTGTTTACTCTGTTGGTAGTTTCTTTTTCTCTGCAAAAGCTGTTCAGTTTAATTAGGTCCCAATTGTCAATTTTGGTTTTTGTTGCAATTGCTTTCAGGGACTTATCCAAAAATTATTTGCCAAGGTCAGTTAGGAAGGGCATTTCCCAGGTTTTCTTCTAGGATTTTTATAGTTTGCGGTTTTACATTTAAATCTTTAATCCTTGAGTTAATTTTTGTATGTGGTGAAAGGTAGGGGTCCAGTTTCCTTCTTCTTCTTATGGCTAGCCAATTATCCAAGAAGTGTGTATTGAATAGGGAGCCCTTTCCTCACTGCTTGTTTTTTGTTGGTTTTGTTGAAGAGCAGATGATTGTAGGTGTGCAGCTCCATTCTATTCTGTTTCATTGTTCTATGTGTCTATTTTTGTACCAGTACCCTGCTGTTTTGGTTATTGTAGATTTATAGTATAGTCTGAAGTCAGATAGTGTGATATCTTTGACTTTGCTCTTCTTGCTTAGAATTGTTAAGTTATTTTGGGCTCTTTTTGGTCTCATATGAACTTTAGAATAGTTTTTTCAAATTCCATGAAGAATGACGTTGGTAGTTACACAGGAATAGCAATAAATCTGTAAATTCCTTTGGGAGTATAGCTGTTTCTACAATATTGCTTCTTCTAATCCATGAACATGGATTTTTTTTTCCATTTATCTGTGTTGTCCATGATTTCTTTCAGCAGCATTTTGTAGTTCTCTTTGTAGAGATCTTTCACCTCCTTGGTTAGATGCATTCCTCAATATTTCATTTTCTTTGTGGCTGTTGTAAATGGGATTGTGTTCTTGATTTGACTCTAGGCCTGGATCCTGGATGTTAATGGTGTATAGAAATGCTACTGATTTTTGAACTTTGTTTCTGCATCCTGAGACTTTACTAAATTAATTTATCGGTTGTAAGAACCTTTTGGTGAAGTCTTCTGTGTTTTCTAGGTATAGAATCATACCATCAATAAAGATAGGTAGTTTGGCTTCTTCTTTTCCTATTTGGATTCATTTAATTTCTTTGTCTTGCCTGATTACTCTGGAAAGACTTCCAGTACTATGTTGAATAGGAGTGGTGATAGTAAGCACTCTTGCCTTTTTGCCCATTCAGTATGATGTTGGCTGTGGGTTTGTCATAGATGGCTCTTATTATCTTGAGGTATGTTTCTTTGATGCCTACCTAGTCTTTTGAGGGTTTTTATCATCAAAGGATGGTAAATTTTATTGAAAGCTTTTTCTGCATCTATTGAGATGATCATAAGGTTTCTGTTTTTAATCATGTTTATATGGTAGATCATATTTATTGATTTGCATATGTTGAATCATCCTTGCATCCCAGGAATAAAGCCTACTTGATCATGTAGGCTTGGTAATTATGGTGTGCTGCTGAATTCAGTTTACTAGTATTTTGTCAAAGATTTTTGTGTCTATACTAATCAGGGACATCAGCCTGAAGTTTTCTTTTTTAATTGTGTCTCTGCCAGATTTTGGTATCAGGCTAATGCTGGCTTCATAGAAAGGGAGAAGCCCCACATCCCCAAGTGTTCAGAATGGTTTCAGTAGAATTGATACCATTTCCTCTTTGTGCATCTGGTAGAATTTGGCTGTGAATCCATCTATTCCAGGGCTTTTTTGCTTGGTAAGTTTATTAATGATTCAATTTCTGAATTTGATATTGGTCTATTGGGAGTTTCAATCTCTTCCTGATTCAATCTTGGAAGATTTTCTGTTTCCAGACATTTATCCATTTCCTCTCGATTTTTTAATTTGTGTGCATGGAGTTGTTCATAGCAGTCTCTGATGATCTCTTGTAGTTATGTGGAATCAGTTGGAATGTCACCTTTATCATTTTTTATTGCTTTTATTTGGATCTCCTAGGTGTTTTATTTTCCTTTGTTAATCTAGCTAGTGGTCTATCAATCTTAATTATTCTTTCAAAAAAAAAACTATTGGTTTCACATATCTTTTTATGGATTTTTGTGTCTCAATTTCTTCTTCTCTAATTTTAGTTATTTCTTTTCTTTTGCTAGCTTTGGGGTTGGTTTATTATTTTCTTTCTAGCTCCTTTAGATTTAATGTTTGTTGTTAATTTGAGATTTTTCTATTTTCTTGATGAAGACATTTAGCACTAATAACTTTCCTTTTAACACTGCTTTAGCTGCATTCCAGAGATTTGGGTAAGTTGTGTCCTATTTTCATTAATTTCAAAGTATTTTTTGAATTCTGCCTTAATTTGGGGGTTTATCCAGGAGTTAATCAGGATCAACTTGTTTAATTTTTATGTATATTTGTAATTTTGAGATATCTTCTTGATACTGATATCCATTTTTATTGCATTGTGGTCTGAGTGTGGTTGACATGATTTCAATTTTTTAAAATTTATTGAGATTGGTTTATGACTGAGTATGTGGTTGATCTTAGAATATATTCTGTGTGCAGATGAAAGGAATGTATATTCTGTGGATTTTGGGTGGAGTGTTCAGTAGACATCTATTAGGTACAATTAGTGAAGTGCTGAGGTTAAGTCCAGAGTTTCTTTGTTAGTTTTCTGCCTTAATGATCTGTCTAAGACTGTCAATGGGGTGTTGAAGTCTCCTACTATTATTGTGTGACTGTCTAATTCTTTTCACATGGTAAGAAGAACTTGTTTTATGAATGTGGGTGTTCCAATGTTGGGTGTGTGTATGCTTAGAATAAGTAAGTCATTTTGTTGGATTGCACCCTTTATCATTATGTAATGCCCTTTTTTGTTCTTCATAATTGTTATTGGTTTAAAGTTTGTTTTTATCTGATATAAGAATAGTGACTCTTGCTGTTTTTTGTTTGCACGGTACATCTTTCCCCATCCTTTTACTTTGAGCCCTTTGATATTGTTACATGTGAAATGGGTCTCTTGAAGAGAGAAGACGGTTGGGTCTTGTCTTGTTATCCAGATTGTCACTAATGTCTTTTAAGTTGGGCATTTAGCCCATTTACATTCAGGGTTAGCATTGATATGTCAGATTTTGATTCTGTCATTGTGTTGTTAGCTGGTTGATATGTAGAAATGATTATGTTGTTGCTTTATAGTGTCTGTGGGCTATGTGCTTAAGTGTGTTTTTGTGGTACTAGGTGTTATTCTTTTAATTCTTGTTTACCCCACTACTTTAACCTTGTTCCCATTTACACCAAAAATACTCACTGGTGGCACTTGCAGCCACAGCGTTTACCCTGAGATAACTTTGCCAAAAGATATCTCTTTTTTATTACCATTTTTGCATCATTTTAGTATATTGGCTTTGGAAACAAAATACATCATCCTATTTATAGCATTCTGTTTTTAGTAGTGGTATTTCCATTTACAACATATAGTAGATTCCAAATGCTGAAAGTGTCAGATCCTAGAAAATGTAACATTCCTACATATGATGTTAACATTGTTCTTGAACAGTCATTGACCAAAGGTGTATTCGATGAATCTGATTTTTTCTGAAATAGATGATTCTGATGATTAAGATGATTCTGATGTTAGTTCTGTTTAGAAATAACCCCAAGAACAGTTTTTATATTGTATTTTCACATTGAAAATCAGTCAAATTTGCTTCAGCCTCAAAGAGCATGTTTATGTAAAATTAAATGAGCAGTGGCAGTGAGCTTCACATTTTGTTGTTGTTGTTTTTTCTTAACTGGAAAAGGGTTAGGGACTTCTTCTAAGGTTGGTCTAGTTGAAATGAATTCCCTCAGCATTTGCTTGTCTGAGAAGGAATTTATTTCTCCATCACTTAGGAAACTTAGACTGGTGAAACATAAAATTCTTGGTTGTAATTTCTTTTCTTTTTATTTTTTATGTAGGTTGAAAATAGGCCCCCAGGCTCTTCTGACTTGTAAGATTTCTGTTAAGAGTTCTGCTGCTAGCCTGATGGAGTTTCCTGTGTATGTGACCTGATGCTTTTCTCTAGCTGCCTTTAAGACTTTTTTTTTAAAATTTTGTGTTGACCTTGGTGAATCTTATGACTATGTGCCTTGGAGATAGTCATTTTGTTTAGTATCTAGTGGAGGTTCTCTGTATTTCTTGAATTTGCATGTAAGCCTCTCTAGCAAGATTAGGGAAATTTTCATGGACTATATCTTCATATATATTTTCCAAATTGTTTATTTCCCCTTCTCCTCTCTCAGAAATGCCAATGAATCATAGATATAGTCTCTTTACAATAATCCTTTAATTATGTGAGGTTTTGGTCATTTTTTAAAATCAGTTTTTCTTTATTTGTATCTGAGTTGATTCAAAGCACTGGTCTTCAAACTGTAAGATTCTTTCCTTGTTAATTATCCTGTTAATATTTAGATTGTATTATGAAATACTTGCAGTGAATTTTTAAGCTCTAGAAGTTCAGTTTGGTTCTTACTTAAAATGACAATTTCATCTTTCAGCTATTTGATTGTTTTACTGTATTCCTTGGATTCCTTATATTGGGTTTCAACTTTCACCTCAATCTCAATGAGCTGCCTTGTCATCCAGATTCTAAATTTTATGTCTGTCATTTCAGTCATTTCATACTGGTTAAAAATCATTACTGGGGAGCTAATGGGCTCACTTGGAGGTAGCAGATACTTTGTCTTTCTGAATTGCCAGAGTTCTTGTGCTCATTTTTTCTCATCTGGGAGGGTCAGTGTTCCTTTAACTGTAGTGTAAGTTGAGTATAGTCAGTTGGCTTTCTTTCTGGATGTTTTCAGAAGGCCAGGGCTCTGTACATGGTCTTTATTTGTGGCTGAATTATTGCCCTTGGTTTCATAGGAGGGTGTATTAGCAAAATATTTTTGATATTGTAGTTTGAGCTGTGGTCCAGTAGATGGAGACTAAGAGTAATGGCCACTAGATACGCTCTTAGCCACATGGCTCTTTTGTATTTCCTCATATTAGCAAGTGCTCTGTGGTGCAGTGGGGAGAGATCTCTTCACCAAGTCCTCTTCTGGGCCTTGAAGGACCCCCTTCTGATTACTGATACTGTTCCTGCATTTCTTTTATTAGGTGTTCCAGGCCATGGGGCTCCCTCAAGCAGAGGCCTTGGCAGGGAGATAGGCCACACCCTTTCTCTACCAGCCCTGTGGAGAGAGGCACACCCTGCTCTTGTACCAGCCCATGAACATGCATGTCTTACCCTTCTCAGTACTCTGAGAATGTGGGCTTCTTCCCCGCTTTTGTGCCAACAACAGATGTTGTCTCAGCCCTCATAAGCTGCATGCCTCAGGCCTGGGACTCTAGGATCAGCTGTGGCTTTAATAGTTACAGACAAAAAGTAAACATAAAAGTCTATCACTGAGACTGCTAGGACTTTTTATTGGGTTTGGTAATATGTCACACCCTTTAGCTCCTATGGTATCAGCCATGGCACATTTATATGACAGAACTAATTGCTGGGTCTGTCTTGAGCAGTTTGTTTAGTTCAATAACACTAAGGAACCTCTTGATGACCTGGAACTTATTGTCTTAGGAACCCCTTTGTTAGCTTTATCTTTACCCGTTAAACAACTAGTCAGGCATAAATGGAACATGGTATGGGAGAACTTTCAACTGTGTAACTAACTCCTCCTAGGAAAACACTTCACCCCTGGTGCCAGAAAACTATTCCCCAAAGATAAGCTTCATATCTTCATATTAGGAAAAGTTGACCAGGCAATAGCAAATTCCTCCCTCTGCTTTAAAAGCAGGGGAAAAGGACCATACCTGGGAGATCTCAAATACTGTAACACCACACATGTAATTGCTGAAAGCTCAAAAGTTTGGAGAAAAAAAAACACTATAGGGAAGATCTAAGAAAATTGGAAGCCCTACATGGGGGCTTTTAGAATCTGGCCTTTCCTCCTGGTTTGGAAGCCCCAATGGGAATGATAGGCTCTGGGTAACTGCCTTGACACATGGTACTATGATGTAGAAAATAACACATAGGCTTCCCCAAACATGTCCCTTCATGTAATTCCAGACCCCTGTATGACGTTTGCTAATACTAGTGGCCTGCAAATCTGTAGGCAAACAGGAGATGTCTGGGCTGTCATCCTCTGCCACAAGAATTATCTGAGATATTGGCCAGGACATATCGTGTCTCTAATCTTTCAAAACTCCATTTGTCAGGTGGGTCCTTCTCATTTAGCATGTAAAATTCCAAACAGCTTCATGAGTGACTGAGTATGGATATCCCTATCCCAAAGATGCTCCTATTATATACAAAAAAGAGAAAGCTAAGAGATGAGAAAGATTTATCTGTGTTTTTCACAAGTCACAACTTAGAACTGTCCCTTTGAGGGACAGGGCTGTATTTCCTTTGTGGATTTTGGCTATACTTAATCTTCCCTGGTCACTGGAAGGGAACCTACACTACAGTAGCAGTGGTCCCAGATCTATTATTTTAAAATTCCACTAACATGGCAGCATCACCTGGGGACATCCCTAACTTAGGCTCTTTTCTAGAGAGTGCATTATCTCCGATACACTGAACAAAGATCTATTAGTTCCATGACCTCATATGGAGATTTAACTGAAAGAGAAGACTGAGGAAGACATGCACATGACAATCCTATCTTAGAAAAGCCCTGGAAAGGGGATCTATAACCAGAGGCCTTTTCTGGTTTACTCATATTCTTCTCCTTGAAAGATCAGTACTTAATATTTCCATTATGATGCAACAAGGGTGGAAGGCAATGGTAGGAGCCATAGAAGCACAACAGTAATCTATAGACTCTTTAGCCTCAATAGTAGCACAAAATAGACAGGCCCTAGATTACCTTATGGCTGAAGTAGGGGATACATGTGCACTTTTTTTTTTTTTTTTTGAGACAGAGTCTCACTCTGTCACCCAGGCTGGAGTGCAGTGGTGCAATGTTGGCTCACTGCAACCTCCACCTCCTGGATTCAAGCAATTCTCCTGTCTCAGCCTCCCCAGCAGGTGGGATTATAGGTGTCTGCCACCACATCTGGCTAATTTTTGTATTTTTAGTAGAGATGGTGTTTCACCATGTTGGCCAGGCTGGTCTTGAACTCCTGACCTCAAGTGA
Organism: Pongo pygmaeus; assembly: GCF_028885625.2. Classification (NCBI taxonomy): domain Eukaryota; kingdom Metazoa; phylum Chordata; class Mammalia; order Primates; family Hominidae; genus Pongo; species Pongo pygmaeus. The sequence continues at coordinate 74,066,557 of NC_072380.2, read as the reverse complement.
TCCACCCGCCTTGGCCTCCCAAAGTTCTGGGATTACAGGCGTGAGGCACCATGCCTCTAGCCCCAGGTGGCTACAATCCCTCCTTAATGGATTCTGGTCTTCTTTACAGTATTGGTTAGCTCCTTTATTAGTCCCCCTTTTGCTCATGTGTTTTCTACTACTATTTGGACCTTGTATACTCAATACAATAACTTGAATTGTTTCCTCTTACCTAGAAGCTATTAAAGTCCAAATGGTGCTGCAAATGGAAGCACACATGGATATGTCATTCTTCTGAGGACCCTTAGATTGACCCCAGGAGGAAACCTAGTTGCTGTTCTCCACACAACGCCCCTCTCCAGCAGGAAGTAGTTAGAAGAGTCATTGTTCAACACCCCCTAACAGCACTTAGGGTTTCCACTCCTGAGGTGGGGAATGATACAGGAGATAGAAAGAAATTATTTAGGCAGGTAGTGAGGGGAATAGGGTCATTGGCAGAACTTCCCTCTAACAAAAAGCAGCAGTAGAAATTACTTCTTTTCTATCAAAGAGAAGCCTGAAAGATCGAACCGCAGACATAGATAAGGAAGTTGGAAGCCTACACAAAGGGATGCTGGCACCTGTACCAAAAAATGGACTACCTGGGGCCAGGCATGTCCATCATAGGGCCTCCATGTTCTCTTTTTTAAATGACCAACATGGAGTACTTCAGGCTGAAATCCCACTTGCATAATAAAAGATTGGGGTTGGGGCTGCCAGAGATTCATGCCCTATGCAGATGGCACACCTGGTCCTAACCATTTTTTCATTCCCTATGTAGATCAGACACCACCTCCCCACTAGCTCATCTATAAAATCCCCTGCATTTCACCACGGATTAGCAACCCATTTTTTCCAGGACCCCTCTCTGTAGCAGAAAGTTATTCTCTTTCTTTTGCCTATTAAATTTCTTCTCTAACTTCATCCTTCGTGTGTGTCTGCACCGTTGATCTCCACAGCTGTGAGACCAGAACTTCGGGTGTCACACAGACAATGAGGCCACTTCAGCTTCATCTTCCAGACATGTGGGGTCAGGTTCCAGGTGCACTAGGGAATCCAAAGTGCCTCCAGGCTGCTGGGAACATACCCAGATGGACTAAAGCACCAAGGCTGGGCAGCAGAGGCTGTGCTGTGTACACACTCTTGTGGGTTGGCCAGGCAGGGGCCCTGGGAGGAGCAGTCAGGCAGTAGGGCCTGCAGAACAGACATGGTTCCACATGAAAGTTGGCCTCACTTTCTCCTGCCCCAGCAGTGAGCTGAGGCTAGAGATTTCTGGAGGACCTAGAGCTTCCTGAAGGAGCTCCCTGGAGGGAGATGGGGATCCCTGGGGGATTGACACCTGTGGCTGCACTTTGCAGAGCTGACACCTACATAAAGTCCCCCAACTCCAAGCTGGCTGAAACCTACTCTTCAGGCAGATCCCCTGCCAGACCAAATGTCCATGATAGATGTGGGGTCCCGTGTAGCTAGGATCCCAGAAGTCTGTGGTGAGAGTAGGCTGTCCCACAGTCCCTTCACTCACCCCTTCCCCAGGAGCCATTCAGGACCAGGAACCAGCCCCAACATTTTTGTACCCTATGCAGCGTTCCCAGCTTTCTCCCTCTTCAGCTTCAGTGACTACATCACTTCTCCATACACTCTCAGTGTTTTCTCTACAAAGACCTGTTCAAATTATGTTTCTCTACTCAAAATTTTGGTCTCTCTCAGTGGGAGTGACATGTCATAAGGTTCTAATCTCAAACTCCTTTCTTATAAGGAGTCAGTCATAAGGTCCTAATCTCAAACTCCTTTTTTATATCATGCATTCTTCTCAAACATTTGTTCTTATTTTTTCATGCATTTAGCATTTTGGAGATTCAGAAATCTTTCTTCCAAGAAAAGTGTAATTCCTAAGCTATTAAAATTGATGCTTAAAATTTTATCTGATATTGCATTTAAGGCCTATTTTACAGATTAAAAACTAAATTTACATTTTTAAGATTTTATATTATCTACTTCTGTGAAGGGATTAGCCTCAGTTTTAAACCTAATTTTAATTATGAGAAATCCACAGGGGGAGGAACAACTAAATCATCAGTTCTCTTTTAAAAAGTTAAAATTTCAAAATAATCACCTTGCTTACATTTGGTTTGTATTTTTGTGGAATGCCATGTTTGCCATCTTTGTACTTTCGGCCAAAATTTACTGATGCCCACCGAAAGTAAAAAAAAAAAAAAAAAAGTACCTCTATGGGCCATTGCTCAAATTTCTTTTGTCATTTTAAGAGTCATACTCAAGAGGTCTAATTATAAGGATGTGAAAGGTGTCATAATCCCTTCTCCAGAGATGACCACTTGGATGCTCAGGTTGCCATGCCTGTCATGCCTGAACAGAGGGCTCATGTTCAGATTCTCTCAGTTCTACCTTCAGATCTATTTTAGTCACTGAACAAAGAGCCTGAAGAAGCCAGAGCTTGGAGGTATTGCTTTTCAACAAAGTTACCCTGAATCTAATTTGGCTGCACTTTGTGTATTTAAAATATAAGCATTGTCAGTTGAGCATAGACTATTGTATGAATTAATATATACGTTTAAAAAATAATAAACAGGACTAATATCTAGTGGAAAAATAAGCTAATCTGTCCACTGCCTACATTCTTTCTAATATAGGAAAATGACATACCAAAGCTAACTGGACAGAGAATTAATAGCATACGGCACATATACATGTATGTATATGTACTATATATATAATCATTTGTTTCCTTTTGTTCCTATTTGATTATATTAATAGCTACAACTCATTAAGTACTTACTATGCTTTAAGCCTTCAATGATGTGTCCTTTATATATTATGTGATATGATTTAGCTGTGTCTTCACTCAAATCTCATCTTGAATTTTACTTCCCGTAATCCTCACACATCATGGGAGGGACCCAGGGAGACGTAATTGAATCATAGGGGTGGGTTTTCCCATGCTGTTCTCATGATAGTTAATAAGTCTTATGAGATCCAATGGTTTTACAAAGGGCAGTTCCTCTGCACATGCTCTCTTGCCTGCTACCATGTAAGACATGCCTTTGCTCCTCCTTTGCCTTCTGCCATGATTGTGAGGCCTCCCTAGCCGTGTGGAACTATGACTCCATTAAACCTCATTTTCTTTATAAATTACCCCATCTCGGGTATTTCTTCATAGTAGTAAGAAAATGAACTAATACAGTAAATTAGTACCAGTACAATGGGGTATTGCTATTAAGATATCCCAAAATGTGGAAGCAACTTTGGAACTGGGTAACAGGCAGAGGTTGGAACAGTTCGAAGGGCTCACAAAAAGACAGGAAGGTATGGAAAAATTTGGAGCTTCCTAGAAACTTGTTGAATGGTTCTGACCAAAAAATCCAGGCTGAGGTAATCTCAGATGGAGATGAGTAACTCATTGGGAACTGGAGCAAAGGTGATTCTTGCTATGCTTTAGCAAAGAGACTGGTGGCATTTTGCCCCTGCCCTAGAGATCTGTGGAACATTGAACTTGAGAGAAATGATTTTTTTTTTTTTTTTTGAGATGGAGTTTAGCTCTTGTTGCCCAGGCTGGAGTGCAATGGCACTATCTTGGCTCACTGCAACCTCCGCCTCCCAGGTTCAAGCGATTCTCCTGCCTCAGCCTCCCAAGTAGCTGCGATTACAGGCATGTGCCACCATGCCAGCTAATTTTGTATTTTGTTTTTTTTTTTTTTTAGTAGAGACAGGGTTTCTCCATGTTGGTCAGGCTGGTCTTGAACACCCGACCTTAGGTGATCTGCCCTCCTCGGCCTCCCAAAGTGTTGGGATTACAGGTGTGAGCCACGGCACCTGGCCTATGGAGATAAATGATTTAGGGTATCTGGAGGAAGAAATTTCTAGTAGCAAAGTGTTCAAGATGTGACTTGGGTGATCTTAAAAGCATTCAGTTTTATTCATTCACAAAGATATGGTTTGGAATTGGAACTTATGTTTAAAAGGGAAGCAGAGCATAAAAGTTTGGAAAATTTGCAGCCTGATGATGCAACAGAAAAGAAAAACCCATTTTCTGGAGAGAAATTCAAGCCAGCTGCAGAAATTTGCATAAGTATCAAGGAGCTGAATGTTAATTGCCAAGGCAATGGGAAAAATGTCTCCAGGGCATGTCAGAGGTCTTCACAGCAGCCCTTCTCATCTTCACAGGCCCAGAGGCCAAAAAGGAAAAAATGGTTTTATGGGCCGGGCCCAGCATCTTGCTGCTTTGTGCAGTCTCAGGAATTGGTGCCTTGCATCCTAGCCATGGCTAAAATGGGCCCACGTACAGGTCAGGCCATTGCTTCAGAGGGAGCAACCCCCAAGCCTTAGTGGCTTACATGTAGTTTTGGGCCTACAGGTGCACAGAAGTCAAGAATTAAGGTTTGGGGATGTCCACCTAGATTTCGAAGGCTGTATGGAAATACATAGATGTCCAGGTAGAGGTGTGCTACAGAGGAGGGGCCCTCAAAGAGAACCTCTGCTAGGGCAGTGTGGAAGGGAAATGTGGGGTGGGAGCCTCCACACAGAATCCCCACTGGGGCACTGCCTAGAGGAGCTGTGAGAAGAGGGCCACCATCCTTTAGACCCCAGAATGGTAGATCCATCAATAGCTTGCACCATGCACCTGGAAAAACTGCAAATACTCAAAGCAAGCCCATGAAAGCAGCCAGGAGTGGGGCTGTATCCTGCAAAGCCACAGAGCAGCCCAAGACCATGGGAACCCACCTCTTGCATTAGCATAACCTGAATGTGAGGCATGGAGTCAAAGTGGATCATTTTGGAGCTTTAAGATTTAATGATTGCCCCACTGGATTTCAGACTTGCATGTGGCCTGTTGCCACTTCATTTTGGCCAATTTCTCCCATTCAAAATGGATGTATTTACCCAATGCCTGCACACCCATCATAACTTGGAAGTAGCTAACTTACTTTTGATTTTACAGGCTCATAGGCAGAAGGGAATTTCCTTGTCTCAGATAAGACTTTGGAGTGCGGACTGTTCGGTTAATATTGAAATGAGTTAAGACTTTGGGGGACTGTTGGGAAGACATGATTGGTTTTGAAATGTAAGGACATGAGATTTGAGAGGGCCAGAGACAGAATGATATGGTTTGACTGTGTCCTGACCCAAGTCTCATCTTAAATTTTAGCTCCCATAATCCTCATGTGTTGTGGCAGGGACCTGGTGGGAGGTAATTGAATCATGGGGTTAAGTTTTCTCATGCTGTTCTCATAATAGTGAATCAGTCTCATGAGATTTGATGGTTTTATAAAGGGCAGTTCCCCTGCACATGCTCTCTTGCCTGCCACCGTGTAAGATATGCCTTGCTCTTCCTTTGCCTTCCACCATGATTGTGAGGCCTTCCCTGCCATGTGGAACTGTGAGTCCATTAAACCTCATTTTCTTTATGAATTACCCAGTCTAAGGTATTTCTTCACAGCAGTATGAAATGGACTAATACATTATGTCCGTAAAGCAGAGATTATGATCCAAATTTTATAGATGAGGAAACTGAAACTCCAATGAGTAAAGTAAATTCTAGTCTGGAAAGTAGCTAAGCATGGATTCATATCTAGATTTGTCTAAATTCAGAATTTTCATAACATTCTTAGTTAAGATTCTTCAATTTATCTATGGTTTTTAAAATTAAAACATGTATTCATTCAAATGTTCTAAATATGATACGGTTTGGCTGTGTTCCCACCCAAATTTCATCTTGAATTGTAGTTCCCATAGTCCCTACATGTCATGGGAGGGACTTGGTGGGAGGTAATTTAATCATGGTGCGGTTACCCTCATGCTGTTCTCATTATGGTGAGTTCTCACAAGAGCTGATGGGTTTTTGTTTTGTTTTGTTTTTTTGAGATGGAGTCTCACTCTGTCGCCAAGGCTAGAGTTCAATGGCATGATACCTGTTCACTGAAACCTCCCCCTCCCAGGTTCAGGTGATTCTCCTGCCTCAGCCTCCCAAGTAGCTGGGACTACAGGCATGCACCACCACACCTGGCTAATTTTTGTATTTTTAGTACAGACAAGGTTTCACCTTGTTGGCCAGGCTGGTCTTGAACTCCTGACCTCAAGTGATTCACCTTTCTTGGTTTCCCAAAGTGCTGGGATTACAGGTGTGAGCCACTGTGCCCAGCTTATCTGATGGTTTTATAAGAGGCTTTCCTCCCTTTGCTCAGCATTTCTCCTTCCTACAGACATTTGAAGGACATGTTTGCTTCATTTTATGCAATGATTGTAAGTTTCCTGAGGCTTCCCCAGCCATGATGAACTATGAGTCAATTAAACCTCTTTTCTTTATAAATTATCTTGTTCCGGGTATGTCTTTATTAGTAGTGTGAGAATGGACTAATACAAAATGCTAGTAGAATGTCATGGGAAATTGAAGGAATTACCCTCCAAGCCAAGAGAAAAGCCCAAGGCTAGAAGAGCCTCATATTTGAAGAGCACAAAGGCATCCAGTGTGACCTGAGTGTTCTGAATACAGAGGAAATAAATGGAGGCAGTCTGGGAGGTGGCTGGAATTAGATTGGATTTTATTTTAAGTACAATAGGAAGCCACTGGAATGTGTTAACCAGAGGCTTGATGTAATCTAGCCTAATCTATTAAAGGATTGCTGTCTAGTTTGTGATAAATAGAGCCTTGATCTTGGTGTCAAGAAATTGTCCTTGACACTAGCAAGGCCAATTTGGAGGTTATTGCCATTCTGAGATGAGAAGCAGTAATGACTTGGTGTTTATTTGAGATAGAAAGTAAGTAAAATAGAAACATTTTCTGGTAGTAGAGGCAAGAAAACTTGGTGTTAATATTATCAAAGCGGATAATAAGAAATTGTTACTGGGTTGTAGTAATTTTCTCACTGATATTTAAACCCTTGGGTTTATTGGACTGGGTGGCCAATGTTTGGGTAAGTAGGAAATGAGAAGTGTTTTTAATATGGGAGACACCTTAGCATATTTATAAACAAAAACAGTGATAAACAAGGACAAACTTCCACTTATGGTCTTGGTGGAGTAACTGATACTGGCCGCGTTTTCTCTCCATTAACAACTAGAAGTCTGGTTGCATACCCAAGAAGCTGGCTCTGATCCACACTAATAAAATGTAAAAAACACAAGGCTTTAATGATTCTAAGAGACCCAAAAGTAATGTGGTCAAAACAAAATCCAAAAGTCTTTTAAGGAAGACCAAAAATCTAACAATGTAGCATTCTCAAGTTTAAGTACAGAATTAAAAAATACTAGACGTGTGGAGAGCACAAAATAATATGACCCATAACTAGGAAAGACAGAGAAGAATAGATGACGGACAGGTTGCTGAGGAGCTAGGAGGACGTTGGACCCTGAGCAGAGATGGAAGAATTAGCCTTAAAGATATGACATGAAAGATTCATAGATTCTTCCCTTCTACTAAAAGTAAAAGATTTAGAACAAATCACAATTAAGGCCAGTTGGCAGTAGTCAATTGGGATAGTTTATGCATGACAGGATCTATATTTTTTCTATGAATCAGGTATTTGCTGACAGTGATTTGAATAATTACTGCAGGAATGGGGAGAGAGAATGGGCTCAGAAGTATAAGAAAATTGCTGAGGAATACTGGTGTTCCATTTAAAGACTAGAAAAATAAATTCATAGAGGCACTGTTCTGCAGAGGCTTAGGCTTTCCTCAAGTATGGAGAAGGAAATTGTGTGGTTAGTCCAGAGTTGGGACAGGGAGCCCCAGAGTAGAATAGGTCATTCTGTCAACACTGAAACCCAAGTGGAACTTCCATGGAAAGTAATACTATAAGCCAGCAAGAAAGTTTTTAGTATATAAGGGGCAAAGAAAGGAATAATAGAAATAGATGTAAGAATTTAATGCAAATTGAAAATAAAAAATAAAAGATATGTAAATGATTAACAACAACAACAAAAAACTTTAACCAAAATGCTCAGCAAAAGTATTGATTTTTTTAAATTACAGATGGTTGTCTTTCTAGTCCTCTTTTCTTTATAAATGAAAGCTTAAAAAATACAGCAAGAATATTCTTATGGATCTAATATTCTGCTATCAAATTAAAAAGAGTATCTAAAATATTGTTATTTACTGCAATCATGAGATGTATCACTGTCTTATGTACATTTTTACGTAAATGAATTATTTTGCACATGTACCCTGTGCCCTGAGAAAAACTGGACTTGGCAACTGATTATTTCTCTAAATCCCTTTATGAAACTCAGTAACAAGCATAAGTAATAAGTTATTTAATCTTAAATATAAATATTATGCAATATATCATATTATGAAAATCTAATAAATGTTAAATAGATATCATGGCTATTTTCTTGATAATATCCCCATAATATAATTATTTAAGTATAGTTTAAAATAACTAAATTTTATTCAATTATTTGGGAAAATAATCAAAAAACACATAAGTTTTTTTCTGGGTTTGGAATTTTGGAAATTTTAAATATATTTTGTTCTTTTTTAATCTGATTTATTTTTCACATGTCTTTCAGCTAAAATCTAAATCTTACTTTGATATTTAAGGATGTAAGTATGTATTTTCAACAAAAGTTACAAACAATTTTTTTACATCAGCAATTTGCATTGCAATGCTGACATTGCCAGGTATTCAAGTTCATGATTCCTTGGAGAATGATATTTACGTTTCTGCATCACTAATTAGACAATAGGAAATAGTTTTCATGAAGGCTTCATTAATGCAAAACATACTCATCCTACTTTCACATATTTTATATTTATCCCACTTTCACATATTTCAATATTTATAACAATATGTCTTAAATTGTTCACATTTCAATGTCAGTAAAATTGATAGGTGGAACAAGATTTGAATGTAAATAAACAAACAAGACATTCACAGTTTTTCACAGGCTGATCATTGGGGAATCACAGGTGTTTCTGTGATGAAAAGTACTGAATAGGATACATATGCAAGGGGAACAATCATAGTAGACTTGATTGCTTGAGTACCAAATGTTGCTGTCTGGAGTGAGGACACAATTAATGTGGAATCAGTTTTCAATATGACATTTCATAGACATTTAAATAAATTTTCCCACAGGCAAATCTCATGGCCAAATAATTTGCAGGAGAAAAAAAGGACAGTTATTCTCACTATGTTCCATTTAACAAACACACATTTTGCATCTACTCTGTGCCCAGCACTGTGCTAGGAGCAAAGAATATGAAGAAAATTTAAGACTCTGTTTCTTATTATAAAGCAATTACAGTTGTAGGAACTTATGGACTTAATTTAAGCCAATTTGTATAACATAGGCAAATAATTTTTCATTCATTATGGTCTACAAATTCTAAAATTATTTGATGTTGTTTGATGAATACTTTTGTGAAGGTGGTCAAATCTGATTACACATTCCCAAAAAACTTTACACTGGGCCCTGAACTGTCTGAACTTCTTAATAGCAATTTTCATATTTAGTTTTGTGTTTGGCATATAATCATGATCCTCCTGCTTAATTTGTCTATGGCAAGGGCATCTTGCACATAGTAGAATATATATAAATTTGGCTAAACAAATAAACAAGAATTACTCAATATTGATGTTTTAAATTGTTCTTTTGAGATATTGGTAGCGTAATACAAAATGATTTTCTTATGTAAATGGAAGGCAAATTACAATGATCTGAGATAAAAAGTAATTACTAAGAGCCCTGGCTGGTACGAATGAATGGTTTGATTGAATCTGACTACTTTACCGTTCATGAAGCATAATTTAGCATATCTGCACCTGAATAGAGGAGAAAAAATTAAATCGATTTATTTCAAAGGGATAATTATGGAAGAGTTCACAACTGAAGTAGTCTCGCTAGTGGAAAAAAAAATGTCTTCTGAAATTTGTGAAATGCTCAATATCTTGTGGAAGAGATAGTGCCATTTGACCCAGGATTTGCCTCTTTGACTAGCACTGAGCCATTGCATAATTCATTCAGTGTGGGTCCTAACTGTTGGATTAAAAACTGTAGCAGGAATCCTCCCTTCATCAGCAATCCTTTTATTTACCCCAGTCGTCACCTCACTGTTGTGCAGATGTGGCTTAGTTGTAGCCTGGGTTACTTCAGGTTCCATGTTTTGATCACTGTGTTACAGGCAGCATTACCTACTTAACACTCTTCCAGACCCCTCCAGTCTCTCATGATAAAGTCTATCATTTTAACAAAGATCAGCTTTTTCTACCTTCCAGCCTCCACTCTGGTCCATGCTTCTCTTTACACAGCAATGCTGCCCCTCTTTCTGTGTCTCCAACAGACAGCTCCCTCTCAATTCTGGGTCTGGTCATTCCATAATCCACCTATCTAGAAAACTCTTACTCATGCTCTGCTGGTCGAATTTCTTGCTGTTCTTTGAGTGTCATTTTATACTTTATTTCCCTGAGGAGAAAGTGACCACAGGCTACAGATGGAAGACAGGTACTATGCCTACCTTAATGAATCCATACCAATAGAAAAGAAAACTCTAGCCTGTAAATTTCATTCATTCTGTTAATCACTCACTCACTATTCAACAAATATTATGGATCATCTATTACATGTCAGACATTGTTCTAGAGATGAGAAATGCAAAAGCAAGGTAAGACAAAGCTTCTTTCCCACAAGGCTTTCACACTTGTAATTAATAGTCAACTGAGACCTAAAGACAAAAGACAATTTCAGAAAGTGATGAAAACTACAAAGAAAATAAATAATGGGTTAGGAATAAGGATTTTTGGAGGAAGTTTCCTCCAAGTTGGGTCCTAAATAATGAAAACGGGAAACCATGCCAAACTGTGAAGAAAGAGCATTCTAGTGAGAGGAAACTCAAGTGCAAAGCCCCAAGATGGGGTGAACTTAGCATATCCATGGGAAAATGAAAGACCAGTGTGCCCAGAAAATAGTGAAAAAAATGAAACATTATGGCTAATAAGAACGGAGCTTAGTCAGGAACCAAATCGTGTGACATATTGCATGCCATCGTTTGCAGTTGAATTTGATTTTAAATCCAAAAGGAAGCTTGAGGATCTGGAGCAGGGGAGGTTCGTATCCTTATTTAGGCTTTGGAAAAATTACACTTCAACTAATAAAATCTAGGAGGAACAAGAATAGCAGCAGAAATGATGATGGCTTGACCTCAAACTTAGAGTGATAACTGTTAGGATCCAGGATCTGATTTGAAAACTAGAGTCCTAGAGCCATCTGATAGTTTGAATGTAGAAGGAGAAAGAAAAAGAAAAATTAGTAAGTATTTATTAAAGATGATTTTATTATATCCCTTTAACAGTGATTCAAATAAGAATTTTAGATCACATCATGGTTTCTCAGCCTCAGAATATAGATATTTTGATCTGCATAATTCTTTGTTGTAGGGACTGTCTTATGCTTTGTAGGATGTTTAGCAGCATGACTGGCCTCAATCTACTAGATACTAGTAGCACTCTTCATTTTGACAACCAACAGTCTCAACATTGCCAGATGCCCCCAGGGGCAAAATCTTCCATGGTTGAGAAGCTCTGGATTAGATACATAAAATAATGCTTAATTTGTAATAATATTACAAATATTAGACCATATTTACCAAGGAAAGTAGTATTTTCTTTTCTGAAAACTTTCTGATGATAAGCATATTCTCCGAATGACTTTTTTGTAACTTTTTTGAATGAGAATCTCTTAAAATGCATTATTCAGCAAGAAACAATTTATTATTTTGTTTAGACCAAGGAATCTGCATTAGACTGGAAATAAATCTTGCCTATGCTGTTTACTATCTGGGGTTAGTGAAGATTTTAGTAGAACCGTTCTCATGGTTTCTTGTTTTTTTGGTTTTTTTTACATGTAAAACCCTCAAAGCACTTAGATCAATGCCTGGCATATAGTAGGCACTCAATAAACAGTTGTTGCTGCATTGTTGTTGTTATAATTACCCAGTCAGAGAAAATTACTGGTGATCTTTGGGGAGCTCCATAAAGAAAAATATTTTCTCCTCTCGAAGAATCATACCTGTACTTCCAATGAAATAACAGTAATATAAGAGCTAATTGGATTTACTGTGTTTTATTTCAGGGTCTCTGTCAGAATGAGATAAGTCACAGTAGATTGTCTTATCTAGAGGCTTTTCTAGATCGGTCTCAGATGGATGAGGGACATTTCTGCCTATCCTCATTCCCTTTCTCTTCTCAGTTTAGAGACATTTCTACAGTAGGATGATTAGGAATGCAGTGGCTGGCTACTATCCCATGTCTTTCGAAGGTGTGTAGGATCTGAATCCTCTTCAGAGATAAGGGGTATGCAAAAGCTAAACAGTGACATTGATTAGTCTTTGAACTCACGATAGACTTAAGAGATGCATTTTTGTAGCAAATATCACAGTAAAAACTAGACTATTCACTTTATAACTCAAATGAGTCATGTGATCCAGTCTCAGAGCAGGGTTATAGCAAAGAAGACAGAGACAAACAACTGCAAACAACTACAAAATAGCTTAGGAAGGCCAGGTAAGGTGGCTCATGCCTGTAATCCCAGCACTTTGGGAGGCCAAGGTGGGTGGATCACTTGAGGTCAGGAGTTCAACACCAGCCTGGCCAATATGGTGAAACCCCATCTCTACTAAAATACAAAAAATTAGCCGGACATGGTGGTACACGCCTGTAATCCCAGCTACTTGGGAGGCTGAGGCAGGAGAATCGCTTGATCCCGGGAGGTGAAGGTTGCAGTGAGCTGAGATCATGCGATTACACTCCAGCCTGGGCAACACAGTGAAACTTCATCTCAAAAAAAAAAAAAAAAAATAGCTCAGGTATTCTTTCTGGTTTTCACTTGTAATGAATATAGACATAGTTCATATCAATATTTAACTATCTTTCCTTTCTTTTTCACATAAATCTCTTATACCTCACATCTTATATCTACCTCCTCCAAAGTTTCTTCCCCAGTCCAGTTCTACCCATCTCTTTTCTTCCAGTGTCCTCTCTCATTTTCAGTTTGCAACACAAAATTCAAAAGAATGAATTTTGTAAGTAAGAGAAAAAAAAATGAGTAGGGAAGGCCAGTGTACTCATTGATGGACAAAAGGCAACAAAATATGGACGGATCATACATTAATGTATTTTGTCTAGTTTCAGCAGTATATGATTTTGCCACACTATTTCCTTCTTTCCTAAATTTATTCTCATGCCTTAGATTTATCATTTGTGTGTCAATTCAAGGATCAACTGGTACATTTATCCACTAAAATCCTAATACTTTCTCCTCTTGCTCCATTGTCCTGGCTTTCCAGTGCTGTTCATCAGCCTCAGGTTAAGTAGCCTTTGTCCATTCATTTCAGTCACATTGGCAAATTCTCTATGAGTTATGGGCTAAACAGTTTTAACACAAATTAAATTTCTAATATAAGTATGCTCAGGTTATGTTAATATTTGGTATAATTAAATTTATTTAATTAAACTATATCTTCAACTACTCTAAAGACCCATCATTTTTGCCCTCTGCATATGCTCATCTCCACCTCTATGCCATGAGATACTTATATGCTCTTCCTTAGCCAACCCCTTCATCATTTTTCTTCTATCTACCACAATTTCACTGAGGTTTAAGGCTTAATTCAAATATTTCCAATGATGCCTTCCTATTCTCTTAATGCACAGTAATTCCTCTATTCTAACAAATGAAGCATTCATAATTTATATTATACAAGATGTCACTTGACTATAAATTAGTTTGTACTAATTAGTAATTGTTTCTACTTTATAAGCCTCATTTCCTCCATAAGATTGCAAGATCTTTAATCAATGGGACTCATAAGAGTTCAACTAGAAAAGATTTATCTTAGTCACCACCAATAATAAATGTCATTTTGATGTCTTTCTTAGGGAAGGTATGCTTATCCTCATTCCATGTCTCCTAATGCCTAGTACTTAGGTGGGTACATATAAGATATCCCAAACTACATGTTGACTTGACATGGCAAATATGTAAATAATTTTATTACTTATACTTTTAATAACATAAAACATAACAAAAAAGAGGAATGGTGTACCCTACTAAAGATTGTATTTGCCTATAACATATGAACTGTGTATCTGAGATCTTAGTAAGCAGAGCTTTATATCATTTTCAAAAATACATTAAATTTTAAAGATTTTTTAAAAATTGATGCTGAAGACATTTTTCCTAATCAAGAAAAATGAAGCCAAAAGTTGCTCAAGGTAAAATTTAAGCAGTGGTTTTCAAACTTTGTCATGAATGAGAATCAATTGGAAAGGTTGGCAGATAAATTGCTGAGCCCATCCTCAAGAGTTTTTGATTCAATAGGCTCAGGCTGAAACCCAAGAATTTGCATTTCTAACAAGTTTTCTGGAGATACAGATGCTGCTGTCCCTAGAAACGCACTTTGAGAGCTGATGTGTAAAGCATTCCTCCCTCTAAAGAGAAAAATCATCTCCTTCAGTCATACCACTGCCATGTTCGAAAAAGAAAGGCAAAAATATCCGAGGAGATACATATTCATGATCATTTTCTTCAAGGCAAGGTATTCAAACAAAGGGAGGCTAATTTTCTCAGAAAATCAGGAGGGAAGGTTGTTTTCACTGGCTAAAGAGTACTTATTAGAGTGACCAAGAGGCCTCAGCTTCATTTAAGTCTACCCAGATGTCCCCAATCCAAATCTTAGGGTCTCACACTTTCCCAATGATATCTTCACTTTCAGATAAAAAATTTGACAATACTTTCAATCTAACTTGTGTTGTAGCTCTGCAACTTTCACCATTAAAGTCTGTATTTGTTTTTCAGAAAAATTATACCTGTGGCTTCATAAATAAGAGATTCTTCTTGGGCTACTAAAGAAGCTCTATGCTTTCTGTGCTTTTCTGGTCATTATAGAAGAGGTTGCACAGTTGAGTTTGTCATTTTCTTGGAAAGAATCCAGTATAGTCAGAAAAATCCATCTCATGCAGCCATGTGTTGAACTGGCTCATACCAGTTAGCAGAAAATGATACAAGCATCCCTTCTCATCTCCACTTTCGGTGGCATCACATTCATAGCTTGATATTGGCCATGATGGAAATCTTTAGACCAAGGAAACTGGCCATGCCTACAAATAATGTTTCATTTTTTAAAAAAGTAATTAGTTGTTATATATTTACCAGCTTGAAACTGATTTCATGACACTATTTTTATCATCAACATTTCTATAATAAGATTAATCGCAGAAACCCTATAGTCCTCAAGACATTTACTTGAGAAGGCACTTCCTTGAAATTAACTACAGGTGATCACTCATCATTCTGCATCATCATAACTAATGGCATCCCATTTCCCATTGGCAAGGAGCTGGGACTGTGCTTAAGCTCTGAGACATGATGAAGCCAATACCCAAGCCCAATCTTTGAGAAACCATTTCCTGGACCACTCTCAATAAAAATTTATAGATTAGTCAGCGTCCAGTCAGGAGACTGGTATTACAGCAGTTATTTTAACAGAGAATTTTATAAAGTGAAGAAAGTCATTGGTAGCTTGATGGGGATGGCATTGAATCTGTAAATTACCTTGGGCAGTATGGCCATTTTCACGATATTGATTCTTCCTACCCATGAGCATGGAATGTTCTTCCATTTCTTTGTAACCTCTTTTATTTCACGGAGCAGTGGTTTGTAGTTCTCCTTGAAGAGGTCCTTCACGTCCCTTGTAAGTTGGATTCCTAGGTATTTTATTCTCTTTGAAGCAATTGTGAATGGGAGTTCACTCATGATTTGGCTCTCTATTTTTCTGTTATTGGTGTATAAGAATGCTTGTGATTTTTGTACATTGATTTTGTATCCTGAGACTTTGCTGAAGTTGCCTATCAGCTTAAGGAGAGTTTGGGCTGAGATGATGGGGTTTTCTAAATATACAATCATGTCATCTGCATACAGGGACAATTTGACTTCCTCTTTTCCTAATTGAATACACTTTATTTCCTTCTCCTGCCTGATTGCCCTCGCCAGAACTTCCAAAACTATGTTGAATAGGAGTGGTGAGAGAGAGCATCCTTGTCTTGTGCCAGTTTTCAAAGGGAATGCTTCCAGGCTTTGCCCATTCAGTATGATGAGAATTTTTAGATAATTACTGAGAATGGTTTTAGTAATACTTATATAGATGAATAGAATGCTGTGAAATTATAATCAAGAACATATAATCTGATGTCACATTTATTAATAAGCCTTGGTTTTGGGGGAGACTTTCTTTGATGAAAAATACATAAAAATGTTTTTTTGAGTCTTATTTTAATGTTTTGTCAAGAGCCAATATAATGAAACCTTGGACTGAAAAATGATTTCTGAAAAAAACCTTTGTGTCTTCCACCTAAGACTATTTGCATTAAGTATTTCCATAATATAGAACATATGTCTCCCTGATTACTGAAAATGGAATACTGCATTATTTATTTGTTTGTTTATTTATTTATTTATTTATTTATTTATTTTTGAAATGGAATCTTGTTCTGTCGCCCAGGCTAGAGTGCAGTGGTGCTATCTTGGCTCACTGCAACCTCTGCCTCCCAGGTTCAAGCGATTCTTCGGTCTCAGCCTATATAATTTAGGCATAGTTAAATCTTGTGAAAAAATTATTTCAATTTCTACAATGTTTGGGTAGCTTCTGGTGATGTAGTTTTCCTATATTGACATCTAAATATGTATCTTTTGGATTAAAAATTTAAACAATAAAGCATTCATATTATCCCAGTTTTTAAACAACCACTAAATTAAAGATAAAGAAAATAAAAGAAAAAGAGCCCTGCATATATTTAAAAAACAGTATTTAAAGCACTAATTGAGTGAAAAGAACTGAAAAGAGATATTCAGGAATCTTTCTTTTTCAGATCAAAGCAAATATATTATTGTAGAGAAGTTTTAAAAAAAGAATTTTGATGTCAAGTAGATCCACGTTTAAATTCTGGCTTTCCCATTAGCATGTTATGGACTTACTTAGGTGTTCTACTTAAATCCTCAAGTTTTTCTGTTGTTTTTTGTTTCCCTGTAAACTGGAAATAATACCTGGCTTTCAATGTACCATGTGCTGTATTTGTTACCTAGAATGTTCTTCTGTTCTTCATCACCATTTCACCCGGTATCTTATAGTTTGCAGTTTTAGTATTACTTCTTCAGCAAAGTCTTCCCTTATCTCTTGGACTTATACTTTACATCTTTGACCGCAATGGGAATTAATTAAGGATGATTATTGTTCAATTTTTCTCCCCATCATTAGTCTGATTTTGAGAGCAAGGGTCACTTCTGTGTTGATAATGGCACCACCTTAGTAGATACTCAATATATACCCATAGGATGAATGAATGAATATCGTATACAGCACCTGACTAAAGGAGAAGCAAAAAAGTGTATCCATCACTTGTATTTTATATTATAATTATATAATTTACAGTGAAGTTTTTAATAAAATCTTCCATCATGTTATTTTGTTCAGTGATTTTTCTTTGTTCTACAGAATTAGAAACTATAGGATAAACATCAAAGGGCAAATTTTATTACATCCTCAGGTGAACATGTTGGGTTTTATTTATCTGTAGTGATACATGTGAGACTTTAGAGCAGGAAGTTTCCCTTACTACACAAGAAAAAAATGCTGATATTCTCTTTTGTTTATATTCAGAATTCAATAATTTTAAAGCAATCCATATTTGGCTGTACGTATGATCATTAACACATGGCACATGATCCACTTAGCATGTTCATTCTCCTTGCCTGAATGGCTAGCAAACTTATCACAGAGGGTTCAAGGTCATAACACAAAGCATCCAGGTGGCCAAAGATCATCTTTGTTTCAAATTTTACCTTTGTTCCAGCTCTCTGGCCTTATGAAGGCTGTTGTCAATTTGTTTGTGCCTGTGCAAATTGACCTGGCATCCACTTAGCCAGAACAGTATTTGCAAAAGGACAGGTGACTATTCTTGCAAGACTACCTCTCTCAGGATCCTTGACTTTTACCACACAAAGGGTTTATATAAAAAAGCTGCACAGAAGGGTTAAATTTTCTCCTTAGCAGTGCCAGGTTCACTGCCCTAATGAAGATTGAGGATAAATAATGTGAGCCTCTTTAAAAATATTAGGATCCTGAGGTACGCAGCATTATTGAAAAGAAAGGAAGCACTGGTCACATACCAAGTGTTTTTTCCCTCACAAAAGTCATAAAAATTTATTGTAAAAATTTGAGAAAATATAGATAAACATAATGACACTATCCACTAGTAACCATTGTCAATAGTGGTTTTTAGTACAGATCTGTTCAGACTTATTTGAGATGTGTGTGCATGTGTATGTGTAAATTTATAAACAAATAGATTAAACTTAAGATCTTCTCTACTTCATGGATATAAAATAAATATAAAATATGACTTCTGTAATACTTTACGAACATCCTTCTATGGTATTATAAATTATTCTGTGATATAACTTTATTGATTATGTAATATTCTCATCTATCAAAAAAATAACCTTGTTGTTGGGAAAATGACATATTAACTCTATCATTGAACATATCTACAGTTTTACTTCTTTACATATAAAACTCTGGTATTCTATATATATCTACATATACAACTGATAATTTTATTGCAAAATAGTTCTAAAAGCATAATTTATTAGTAAAATGTATACAAATCTTAAGTGATATTTGTGACATTCAAAAATGTTATGTACTCGAGGATACACATATTGCCATACTTGCATGCAAAATATTTACCAATTTCTACTCCTATTAGTGTTGCTAAAAGATAAACTTTAAACACATTAATTTTGTTTTATTATACTTTAAGTTCTAGGGTACATGTGCACAACATGCAAGTTTGTTACCTATGTATACATGTGCCATGTTGGTGTGCTGCATGCATTAACTCATCATTTACATTGGGTATATCTCTTAATGCTTTCCCTCCCCCCTCCCCCCACCCCACAACAGGCCCCGGTGTGTGATGCTCTCCTTCCTGTAAACACATTAATTTTAACAGAGTTTATTTGAACAAAAAAAGGATTCATGAATTGGGCAGCATCCTGAATCAGTAGACGCTCATAGAGCTCCACTTAGCAATGTGGCAAGGCAGTATTAATAGACCGAAAAAGGAAGTGACATATAAAAACAGCATGATTAGCATTTGCCTCACTGGGGCACAGTATGATGAGGCATTTGCCGTATGTGGACATGGTCTGACCAGTTGGCAGCATGTGATTGACTGAAGCTTGGCTACTGTGATTGGCTGAACCTTGGTTCTTTGTTACAAGAATATACTCTTAAATTAGGGTACAGTTATGTACACAGGCAGCTTTGGGCCAAATTTAAGTTAAATTTAAGTTAATTTAACAATATGTATAAAGGGATCTGTTCCCTGGCACCCTCTCAAACACCAATTACTTAGCTTAACATTAAATACGTTATGCTTCAGTGGTTCAAGGAAAAAGTCCGATGCCCCAGGTCTTTGCTCTTTGCAAAAGTGGTCAGTTTGGGTAACATTGCCCCACCTGCTTTGAAATAGAATTTAATCTTTTGAGGCAACTGCCAAAGCTTCCAAAGGACTTTCTCTCTGTAGATGTCTTTCTCCCTCTCTGAATTTGCCTGTGGATGTAGATCTTCTGAATTTCTCTGTTTCATAGCTAATATGTTGAATGGTACAATGTGTTTTATATTTATACAATTTGTTTACAATTACCTTATAACATAGCTACTATTACCCTCAGTTTTCAAATGGGAAAATGAGATGGAGTGAAGTTAATTACATTATAACTTATACGTTTTGCAACTAGTAAGTGATAAAGCTGAGACTCGAACAAAGTTGGTTCAGACATTAAAACTTTTTACACTATTGGTGGAAATGTAAAGTGGTGCAGCTGCTATAGAGAACATTTTAATGATTTCTCAAAAAATTAAAAATGAAATGACCGTATGATCCAGCAATGCCACTTCTGAAAATGTATCTGAAAGAATTGAAATCACGATCTCAAAGAGATATATTCATTCTCATGTTCATTACAGCATTATTTACAATAGCCAATATATAAAAACAATTTAAATGTCCATTAACAGATAAATGAATAAAGAAAATGTATTACATACTATAATGGAATATTATTCTGCCTAAAAAGGAGGGAAATCATGCCACATGTGACAATATGTATGAACCTGGAGAACATTATGCTAAGTGAAATAAATCAATCAAAGAACAAATACTGTATGATTCCATTTATATTTAAAAAAAAAAAAAGATAAACTCCTAGAAACAGAGAGTAGATTTGTGGTTGTCAGGGGCTAGGGAGAGGGGAAAATGGGGAGTTGCTATTTAACAAGTATAAAGTTTCAGTTATGAAAGATAAATAAATTCCAGCAATCTTCTGCATAGCACTGTGAATATACTTAACACTGTATTGTACACGTAAAAATATGTTAAGAAGATACAGCACACGTTAAGTGTTCTTACCACAATTAAAAGAAAAACACATCAAAAAACTAAGCTGTTCCAGCCCCAGAATGTCTACTCTTCTGCTCTGTTACATGTCTACAGAAAAAAGGGGTGATGAGTGGGAATTTTGTATTTTTTATCTAGGATGTTTTTATTTATATAAGTAGAAAATAATGAACTTATGTCACTAGTCAAAGATATATGCAGGTCAAAAATTTTTTTAAAAATTGTCAGCTGAACCGAGATTACAGAATGTTCAGTAGGGATATAATAAACAAGGTGAATTTAAACTCAGTCTTGAATAATGAATGCGCTTACCAGGCAGGTGTGGCGTAGTGCTGATAGATTGACAAGGGCCTTTCAAATAGAAGGGCAGTTGAGCAAAAAGCATGAGGTGTGAAGCAGATGATTCACCCACTGTTACAATTACATATAGGTTACATTGACCTTATGGGGAGTGGCTGTCTAGTTGTTTGCCTTACTTCTCTTTGCCAGGCTAGAAGTAATGTCTTCTACTTCCTATGCATAGATTTCAAAGGCAGAGGTAAAGATTTTTTCCAGTTGTCACTTTATGAAAATTTCCCACGGAGAGACAGATTATTCCAGAGAAGTGTCTGGTAAATGAATGAATTTTGTGTACAAGTATATGGATTTCCAGTTTAAATTTTAAAAATCGGGAATGGAAATGTCTGTCCTTCATTTGGTTTGGGTGCAGATCAAAGGAACACATTCTACTTTCTCTAAATGTTTTTAGAGTTACCAATTATGAAAAGCTTTTTCTGAAAAAGCTAACATTTTTTATAAAATTTATTAGTATAACCACTTGAAACAGAATTATGAATGGACATAAATGCATCAAACAGTCTGCTCTTGCAGTTAAATATAGCTTACATATAATTTAAAATAATTTTTTTTAACCTGTGACAACCATATTTTGTATGCCTGGGGTTATATTGAACTGATTTGTGCTAAATTGATTGAGACATAAAACTTAGAGTAAAGAAGTATGGCATTTGAACTTGTGAATTCTGAAATGTCAATGGTAAGAAAATGCTTAATTTTGTGTATATAGGCCTATTGACAGATAGATTGAATGATAGCAAAATGAAATAAATGACATCTCTGTGTTTTCTCTACCTTCCGCTTTGGTCTGAAAAGCATCATTCCTGTAGTAATTGACATTATCATACTCAAACATAACAAAATCTTTGAAAAACTACTCTGTTAACCTGCAAAAAGGGGAATTTTTTTTCTGCTGCCTTGTTAGCAATCAATGGTAACAAAGACAGTAAAAATGCCTTAGAGAATGCTTAATTATCTTTTTGAGGTCCTCTGAGAACAACTGAAAGAAAGGCTTATAAAAATGAGTTAATTAACTTGTCCTTAGAACTCTGCTCATCCAACCAAAGTATAACTAAAATACAGTTAACTTGCTATAAGGTATTGGATATATGAGAGTTGTTATGCAAGAAGAAGAAATTAAGCAATATAAAATATTTTAGAACCAACTAGCTACCTTACCTCACTTGGTTCCCTTAAAACCTCTATTTTAATAATTACTCCTTATTTTCTCTTTATCAATTGTTCTTTCTTAGAAGGTAGGCAAATTACTCAAAATCATCCACACGAATGCACAAAAGTGATCTCTGTGTTACAAAGATACTCAGAAAAGCTAGAACATTTTGATGGTTATTTGCAAGTCTGAAATAATCACAAACTACTGAATAAATGTCCCTCTACATATTTTATTTAATTTCCCAACTCAGTATTGCTTTTTTAGTAAAGGAAAACTCAATCAAAGTCCTCTTAAATCATTTTGAAGGTCTTAAATAAAAAAAGTATGCGTTACTATAGAATTACTTTAGTGAACTACTTCTAAGTAAGAAGAAAGAATTATCCCCTAGAATACTTTCTGTGACATTGATGTAAATTGAGGGCATACACTTCAAAATAGCCTAGGAAAGACATGTTACAGTGGGATAATTTTTTATTCCTTGTAATACTGCACATTATATTGTGTCATTCTATCTCTGATCTTTTCATGGGGAATAGCCTAACTGAATATTGACTCCAAAGATTAGATTACGTCTCAACATGACAAATGCAGCAATAAAACTATGAAAGAATGACTATTATGTTCTTTGCTATTGCTACTTAGAAGACTGCATGTGTTTTAGACTTTCTTGGCCGTCTTATCTCCACAGTGTTTTGTATTTGATCAAGGCTCAATACCAACCACTATAGAATCCCCTAAGTTTCATGTGATTATTTGGTACACATGGAACTGGAGAATTAAATAACTTTCACTGAGAGACAGGCAAGCTAACCACTACCCACTCTTATAGCAGAGTGATACAATCCCAACTGGAATAAAACTTATAATATGATAGAAACCTTTATATTTTTGAGAGTTTAATAAATATTAGTAGTACTGATTTCTACTTCCAGTAGGAGACAAAAAGATTAAGGAGGCTGCTTTTCTAAAATTTTTATAATGAGAATATGCCAGAAAAGCTGTAAAATCACAGGCAGCCTTATTGGAATAACTGGTATCAAACTTTACCTCTTAGTATAAACAAGTAGAAAAACAACTGGAAACAATATAAGAAACAGTTGATTTTATACATTAGACAACAGGCAGTGCAGGACTATAATTACTGAGAAAATTAAAGAAAACTAAGAAGTTTATAAATCACCTGAGGTTTTGTGTAGAGGTACTTTTAGCGTCAGAGTATAGAGCAGACCATGAAAGTTTTGCTGAATTATGGAGACAAAAGTTGCATTTTGATGGGGCCTGGAGCTGACTGTTTTAGGGCAGAGTATTGGAGAGAAGGCAACTATGCTGAGAAAGATGTCCAAAAATCTGCACAGAGTGCCAATTAAGTTTATTGCTGATCATTAATTTCTTCACATATACAGTAAATACCTTGCAGCCAGGAAAAGATATATTCTGTTATAGAGAATCATTTACCAGAGCTCACCCACAGCTAGAAGATGTTCAGGTTACAACCTGCTATAGTGGAGATGTTCAGGTTACAATCTGCTAGAAATGGAGATGGACGCTCAAGGCATTCAGTAGAAAAACCAGGAGCATGATGCCTCAGCAATGAGATTAATCTACGTTTAGAATATACCTAGTCCAGAATAACCCTTAAAAGTTTTAAAAAGAAGTTCCTAAAGGACTAAGCTGCTCTAAAAATAATTTGACTATCAAAATAAACTTCAACATTTTTAAAAGAAAGGTAAAGTCACTTAGTCAAAAATGTGATAGACAAACTAACCAGAACCCAATTAAAATGCATTAGAACTTGAAAAGCAGGAAAGTATTATCTATAGGTAGAAGAAATGTAAGGCTATAGAAATAACCAAATATGATAGAGAAGATGGAATCAAGTGAAAAGGACTCTAACATAGCAATTACAAACAAAAAATATTTTAGCCAATAAAACAAGACAGGCAGAATTTATGAATATGAATAAAATATTACTTATAAACAAGAAAAATACAATAAGGAAGTTGAAAAATCCTCAATATGCTCAACAGGTTATTAGATACTGATAAAAATGTTTGATAAACTTGAAGACATAGCAAAAATTAAACAAGTGGATATAAATAGATAGGTGGGTAGGTAGAGAGAGAGAGAGAAAGAGAGAGAGAGATATGCAGGGATAAAAACCACTTTAAAAACTAAACAAGACTGCAAACACCTATTGAAAAATATAAAACAGTCTAACAAATGTTTAATTAAAGTCCCCAAAATGAAAGAAAGCCAAAAATATTTGAAGAAATCATGACTTGATACTTTCAAAATTTGATACAACTACAACCTTAAATGCAACCACAAAGGCACAAAAATAAGACTTGATCCCAGACTCTTAATCAATGCAAAAGCAAAAAACAAGCAAACAAACACAAACCAGGAAACAATGAAATGACATTAAAAAAAGAAATAATGCAGCACATCTACAACTGTCTGATCTTTGACAAACCTGACAAAAATAAGCAATGGGGAAACGAGTCCCTATTTGATAAATGGTGCTGGAAAAACTGGCTGGCCATATGTAGAAAGGTGAAACTGGATCCCTTCCTTACACCCTATACAAAAATTAATTCAAGATGGATTAAAGACTTAAATGTTAGACCTAAAACCATAAAAACCCTAGAAGAAAACCTAGGCAATACCATTCAGGACATAGGCATGGGCAAGTACTTCATGTCTAAAACACCAAAAGCAATGGCAACAAAAGCCAAAATTGACAAATGGGATCTCATTAAACTAAAGAGCTTCTGCACAGCAAAAGAAACTACCATCAGAGTGAATAAGCAACCCACAGAATGGGAGAAAATTTTTGCAACCTACTCATCTGACAAAGGGCTAATATCCAGAATCTACAATGAATTCACACAAATTTACAGGAAAAAAACAAACAACCCCATCAAAAAGTAGGCGAAGGATATGAACAGACACTTCTCAAAAGAAGACATTTTTGCAGCCAAAAAACACATGAAAAAATGCTCATCATCACTGGCCATCAGAGAAATGCAAATCAAAACCACAATGAGATACCACCTCACACCAGTTAGAATGGCAATCATTAAAAAGTCAGGAAACAACAGGTGCTGGAGAGGATGTGGAGAAATAGGAACACTTTGACACTGTTGGTGGGACTGTAAACTAGTTCAACCATTGTGGAAGTCAGTGTGGCGATTCCTCAGGGATCTAGAACTAGAAATACCATTTGACCCAGCCATCCCATTACTGGGTATATACCCAAAGGACTATAAATCATGCTGCTATAAAGACACATGCACACGTATGTTTATTGCGGCACTATTCACAATAGCAAAGACTTGGAACCAACCCAAATGTCCAACAATGATAGACTGGATTAAGAAAATGTGGCACATATACACCATGGAATACCATGCAGCCATAAAAAAGAGTTCATGTCCTTTGTAGGGACATGGGTGAAACTGGAAACCATCATTCTCAGCAAACTATTGCAAGGACAAAAATCTAAACACCACATGTTCTCACTCACAGGAGGGAATTGAACAATGAGAACACATGGACACAGGAAGGGGAACATCACACACCGGGGACTGTTGTGGGGTGGGGAGAGGGGGGAGGGATAGCATTAGGAGATATACCTAATGCTAAATGACTAGTTAATGGGTGCAGCACACCAACATGGCACATGTATACACATGTAACAAACCTGCACGTTGTGCACATGTACCCTAAAACTTAAAGTATAATAATAATAAAATTAAAAAAAAGACTTTTAAATTTTAAACAAATTTTTTAAAAAATTGTCAGCCTAGAATTCTATGTCCAGCACAAAACATCCTTCAACAATGAAGGCAAAATAAAGACATCTTCAGACAATAAATAAAATAAAACCTGAATAAATTTACACCTAGTGGAATTGCATTACAATATCTGCTGAAGCAAGTTATTGAGGCTGAATAAAAATAAGACATTTTGGCTATACACAAAGTAATTAGGAGCACCAAAACTGGTAAATATGTAGATAATCATAAATATTTTCACTTTAAAAAATAAAATATAATTTAGAGTTTTAAAATAACAACAATAAATTGTGTGGTTTATAGTACATGTAGAAGTAAAAGGCATATAGAAAGGCAGGCATAATATGGGATAACAAAAGTAAATTGTCAGGTAAATACATGAGAAGCTATCACATTATTTACAGATTGGTTACTATGTTAAAGGTGCTATTTTTAACCATAGTACTACCACTGCAAACATACAACACAAAAGACATCATTACAAGGCAACAGAGTAGATGAAAAGGGATACTAAAAATAATCATACATTTATAAGATAGAAGGAGAAACAAAGAAGAGATAGGACAGAAATAAATAGCAAGATGGTAGATTTGAATTCTACCATACCAATAATTATGTTAAATATACAAGCTGTTTAAGTTAATAAAAGTTAAATAATACAAAACATCCATTTCTAAGTTGCTCAAGCCACATTTCAAGTGCTCAATAGATGCATGTGGCTTATGGCTGTGGTTTAAGACAGTGAAGATATAGAACAATTCTATTATCACAGGAAGTTCTATTGGACAACATTCTGAACACTTGAAGTAAAAGGCAGAGGTTACCACACTGGGGAAAAACCAAGTCTAAACTATGTATCATGCAAGAAAAACACTTTTAGTGTACAGACATATAAAGTTTAAAAGCAAAAGTATAGAAAAGATATACCATGCAAGCACTAATTCTACAAAAGTGGAAATGCCTGTGTTAATACCAAAGTGGAATTCGGCAAAAAGAATAGCACCAGGGAAATGATGGATATAGCATAATGATAAAAGTTTAATTTTTTAATAATAAAGAAAAATAATGGTAAAAATGTATGCACCTAATAACAAAACTTCAAATTAAATGTTCAAAAATTGGCAGCAAAAAGAAGAAATAGACAAATATACACACTTACAGCGGTAAGCTTTAACACTCCTGTCTTACTAACTGATAAAAAAAAAGTAGACAGAAATATCAGTGAGGATCTACAAGACCAGATATCACTGTCAACCAATTTGACCTAATTGACATTTATGCAAACATTTTGTCTAGGGCAGAATTCATTTTTTTAAGTGCTCTTGGAACATTCATCAAGAAAGAACATGTAAAGGCTGTAAAATTACATCTGTATATTTGAAGGGATTGAAATCATACAAATATGTAATCTAGTAACAATAGTACAAATTAGAAATCAAAACAAAATAAAGATATTAGGAAATTAAATACTTCTAAATAAAACCTATTCAAAAGAAATCACAAAGAAATTGGAAAATACTTGAAGTAAAATGTAATCAAAGCAGCATAATTTGTGAGATATAGCTAAACAGTGATTAGAGAACTTTATAGCTTTAGTTGTGTACATTAGAAGATGTTGTGGGAAGTCAGGGACCCCAAATGGAGGGACCGACTGAAGCCATGGCAGAAGAACGTGGATTGTGAAGATTTCATGGACATTTATTAGTTCTCCAAATTAATACTTTTATAATTTCTTATGCCTGTCTTTACTGCAATCTCTAAACATAAATCATGAAGATTTCATGGACACTTATCACTTCTCCAAACAATCCTTGTGATTTCCTAGGCCTGTCTTTACTTTAATCTCTTAATCTTATCATCTCGTAAGCCAAGGAGGATGTATGTCGCCTCAGGACCCTGTGATAATTGCATTAACTGCACAAATTGTAGACCATGTGTGTTTGAACAATATGAAATCTGGGCACCTTGAAGAAAGAACAGGATAACAGCAATGTTTAGGGAACAAGAGAGATAACCTTAAACTCTGACCGCCAGTGAGCCGGGTGGAACAGAGCCATATTTCTCTTCTTTCAAAAGCAAATGGGAGAAATATCACTGAATTCTTTTTCTCAGCAAGGAACATCCCTGGGAAAGAGAATACACGCCTGGGGGTATAGGTCTATAGACAGCCCCCCTGGGTATGCGCATGTTTTATGGTTTGTAGACTGTAGGGGTGAAATAGACCGAAGTCTCCCATAGTGCTCCCAGGCTTATTAGAAAGAGGAAATTCCCACCTAATAAATTTTGGTCAGACCGGTTGCTCTCAAAACCCTGTCTGCTGATAAGATGTTATCAATGACAATGATAACATTGTCATTGGTGCCCAAAACTTCATTAGCAATTTTAATTTCGCCCCGGTCCTGTGGTCCTGTGATCTTGCCCTGCCTCCATTTGCCTTGTGATATTCTATTACCTTGTAAAGTACTTGATGTCTGTGACCCACACCCTATTTGCACACTCCCTCCCCTTTTGAAAGTCCCTAATAAAAACTTGCCGTTTTTTGTGGCTTGTGGGGCATCATGGAACCTACTGATATGTGATGTCTCCCCCGGACACCCAGCTTTAAAATTTCTCTTTTGTACTCTGTCCCTTTATTTCTCAAGCCGACCGACACTTAAGGAAAATAGAAAAGAACCTACATGACTATCGGGGCAGGTTCCCCGATAAGAAATGAAGAAACTTTGGAATAAATGATGTAAATTTTCACTTTAAGTAGTTGGAAAAAAAGAGCAAGTAAGTCTAATATAATTAGAAGGATAAAGAATAAAGAAAAAAGTCACATAAGGAGGGAATATTATAAACAATTTTATACAAACAAATGTAACAAATAAAATAAAACAGTTACTTGTCTGCCAATGTTTTATAGAAGCATTATTTACAATAGCCAAATGGTGGAAACAACCTAAGCTTCTGTCAATAGATCAACAGATAAACAAGATGTGTCATATACATCTTGCTTTCTGGAGTATTATTTCACCATAAAAATAACAAAGTTCTAATACATGAATGAACCTTATGCTGAATGAAATAAGCCAGGTAAAAAGCGCAAATATTGTTTGATTCCACTTATAGGAAGTAAGCAAATTCATACAGACAGAAAGCTAGTTAGAGGTTAGCAGAGACTGGGGAGAGGGGCAGTAAAGAGGAAATTGTTGCTTAGGATAATGCAAAATTTAAGAAATAAATGTGGTGATGGTTGCATAATATTGTGAATGTAATTAATGCCTGTGAATTGTACACTTAATTAAAGTGGTTAAAATGGTGTTATGTTTTATATGTACCACAATAAAAAACAGTTTTAAAAAGTGAAATATTTTTTGAAAACAAATTACCAAAACACACAAAAAGAAACAAAGAATTCTATATCCAAATGGCTTTATCAATTTGTCTGTATATTTAAGGAACAAATAATATCTGTCTTACATAGACATTTTCAGGAAGTAGAAAAGGAAGTATTTTCCAATGCATTTTATGAGGACACCATTAAATTGCCATTAAAAAAAATATCCACGCAGCTAGGTATGAAGTAATATCTCATTGTGGCTTTGATTTGCATTTCTCTGGTAAGCAATAGTTTTCCATTTCTTGGCCCTCTCCCCAGCCCCTGGTAGCCTCTAACCTACTTTCTGTATGTTAGTGACAGCAACCAGCTTTACATAACCTGTGTCCATTTGTATGTCTTTTTTGGAGAAATGTCTGTTCAAGTCCTTAGCCCACATTTAAATTGGATTACTCTCTTTTGTTATTAAGCTGTATCATTTCTTCAAATATCTTTGGATATTAAACCCTTCTTAGATGTAAGGTTTGCAAATATAGTCTCTTATTTCATAGGTTGTCTTTTGTCTTTCTATTGTTTCCTTAAGTCCATTTGACTGTTACTGTTCTTAGTCAAGTTCTGTTTCCTTATTGATCTTCTGTCTGAATGTTCTATTCAGGATTGAAAGTAAAGTATTGAAGTCTACTACTATCATTTTATTGCTGTGTACTTCTTCCTCCAGTTCTGTTAATGTTTTCTTTGTATATTTATGTGCTCTAAATTTGGGTACATATATAATTGTTATATCTTCCTGATGTATTAGCCCTTTTTCATTGTGGAATATCCTTCTTTGTCTCTTGTGACAGCTTTTGACTTAAACTCTATTTTATCTGCTATAAATATAGTGACCCCTACTCTCTTTTCAATCTCATTTGGAGGTAATATCTTTTTCTATCCCTTCATTTTCAGCCTATGTGTGTCCTAACATCTAAAGAGAGGTTC
Source organism: Pongo pygmaeus (assembly GCF_028885625.2). Classification (NCBI taxonomy): domain Eukaryota; kingdom Metazoa; phylum Chordata; class Mammalia; order Primates; family Hominidae; genus Pongo; species Pongo pygmaeus. The sequence goes on along the minus strand of NC_072380.2, from coordinate 74,036,467 downwards.
ATGGAGGCAGCATATAGCTTAATTCTGTTTTTTTTTGGTTTTTTTTTTTTAGCTATTCAACTACTCTTTGTCTTTTGACTAGAAAATATTTAAAGTAATTTTTATGGAAAAAGATTTATTATTTACATTTTGTTAGTTGTTTTCATTTAGTCTTGTAGTTGTATTGTCTGTCTTTTTTTTCTCTTGTGTCTTCCTCTGTGTTCTGTTGGTTTTTTTTAATTGATGTGCTTTGATTCCTTTCTATGTTCTATAGGGTTTTTTTGTGTGGTTATTTTGGTACTTACATAAGATATCGTAACAGCCATGACACCTTAAGTTTGATCACATGAAAAAATAACACTTTAACTCCCCCTTCTCTCATTTTATGTTATCACAATTTGCATCTGTTCATATTATGTGCCTTTAAACATATTTTGTTAGTTATTTTAATAGTTTTTTCTTTTAGCTTTTATATGTGAATTAAAAGTGATTTATCCACTGCCATTACAGAAAAATAATATTCTGCATTTTTCTATATATATATATACCTTTACCAACAAGTTGCAAATTTTTTTTATGCTATCATGTTGCTGTATAGCACTCTTTCAGCTTAAAGAACTCCCTTTTGCATTTTTTGTAAACAGGTATAGTTGTGATGAATTCCCTCTGCTTTATTTTGTCTGAGGAAATCTTTATCTTTCCTTTATTATTGAATGACAATTTTGTCAGGCACAGTAATTTTGGTGACAGTTTTTTTCTTACTGTACTTTGGATAAATCACCCCTCTACCTTCTGGACTGTAAAGTTTCTGCTGAAAAAAATCTATTGATAGTATTGTGGAGTTTCCATTGTATCTAACCACTCATTTTTCTCTCACTGCTTTCAAAATTCTCTCAGTCTTTGACTTTTAACAAGTTGATTATAATGTCTTTTGGTGTCAGTTTTTACTTTTATTTTTTATTTGATGACTTTTGGGATTCTTGGATCTGGATGTTCACTTCCTTCTTCAGATGTATGAAGTTTTCATCCATTATTTTGTGGAATAAGATCTCTGGTTCTTTCTCTTGTCTCTCTGAGATCTCCATAATATTTATATTGGTCCCCTTGTTGGTATTCCATAAGCCACTAAAGCTTTCTTCACTCTTTTGCTTTTTTTTCTTTTGTTTCTCTGACTGAATCATTTCATAACCTTTCTTCAAATTTGCCAATTCTTTCTTCTTCTTGATATAGTCTGCTGTTAAACATCTCTGGTAAATTTTTCAGTTTAATTATTATATTCATAAGCCTTCTAATTTCTGTTTGATATTTCTTACATATAAATTTTCTATATCTTTGTTGAAATCCTCCCTTTCTTCATGCATTCTTCTCTTGGCTTCAGTGAACATCTTTATGAAAGTTATTTTGAATTCTCTGTCAAGTAAATCACATTACTTCATTTCATTAGGGCTAGTTTCTGGGGATTTATCTTACCCTTTTGTTTGAGACATCTTTGCTTAATTCTTCATTTTTCTTGATTTTCTGTGATTATATAAAGCAAGCACCATTCCTGGTCTGCAGTACTGGAATTCTACTATACATATAGTTCTATGCTTTTTTTCACTACAGGGGAAAGCTAAGAGTTGAACCTTTTTGACTGATTGTTCTATACTCAGCAGAGGAAGAAGGTATTGTGTTTATAAGCCCAAGCCCAAGTTCCTATTTCCATTCTCCCCCAAGCTGGATACACCTGTCTGAGATTTAACACTGGGAGGACAGAGGTCAGTCCTCTGGGAAGCCCTGTTAGGAAAGTCAGGGCACCGGATGCACAGACAAACTCCCTCTATCTCTTGGGAGAAGCTGATAGCTTGGGAGCTCTTTCTGATCATATGGCACTGATTTGATAGGGGCAGGGACTCTGGTGCAAGTGTGTCCCAAGAGAGTGGGAAAACTCAACCCCATGAATCAATTACCTCCCACTGGGTCCCTCCCACAACACATGAGGATTATGGGAGCTAAAATTCAAGATGAGATTTGTGTCAGGACACAGGCAAACCATATAATTCTGTCCCTGGCCCCTCCCAAATCTCATGTCCTCACATTTCAAAACCAATCATGCCTTCCCAACAGTCTCCCAAAGTCATAACTCATTCTAGCATTAACACAGAAGTCCAAGTCAAAAGTCCCATCTGAGAAAAGGCAAGTCCCTCCAGCTTGTGAACCTGTAAAATCAAAATCAAGTTAGTTACTTCCTAGATACAATGGAGTAAAGGCATTGGTTAAATACACCCATTCCAAATGGGAGAAATTGGCCAAAACAAAGGAACGACAGGCTCTATGCAAGTTCAAAATTCAATGGGACAGTCATTAAACCTTATGGTTCCAAAGGGATCTCCTTTGACTATATCTCTCACATCCAGGTCATGCTGATGCAAGAGATGGGCTCCCATGGCCTTGAGTAACTCTGCCCCTGTGGCTTTGCAGGGTACAGCCCCACTCCCAGCAGCTGTCCTGGTCTTCCACTGAGTGTCTGCAGCTTTTCCAGGCACATGGTGCAAGCTGTCAGTGTATCTACCATTCTGGGGTCTGGAGGATGTGAGGTCCTCTTCTCACAGCTTCATTAGGCAGTACCCCAGTAGGGACTATTTCTTCTGCCAGATACCCCAAATTATTTCTCTCAAGTTCAAAGTTTCACAGATCTCTAGGGCAGGGGCAAATATGCTGCCAGTCTCTTTGCATATCAAGAGTGACCTTTACTCCATTTCCCAACAAGTTCCCCATCTCCATCGGAGACCACCTCTGCCTGGACTTCATCGTCTATATCACTATCAGCATTATGGTCAAAGCCCTTCAACGAGTCTCTAGGATGTTCCAAACTTTCCCACATCTTCCTGTCTTCTGAGACCTCCAAGTTTCTAGGAAGTTCCAAACTTTCCCACAACTTCCTGTCTTCTTCTGAGACCTCCAAACTGTCCCAATCTCTGCCTGTTACCCAGTTCCAAAGTAACTTTCACATTTCCATGTATCTTTATAGCAGCCCCCCACTCTCTGCAGTACGAATTTACTGTATTAGTCTGTTCTCACACTGCTGCTAATAAAGACATACCTGAGACTGGGTAATTTATAAGGGAAAGAGGTTAATTGAATAACAGTTCAGCATGTCTGGGGAGGCCTTGGGAAATTGATAATCATGGTACGAGGGGAAGCAAACATGTCCTTCTTCACATGGTAGCAGCAAGGAGGTGAATTAGTGCTCCCAAAAGGGGAACCCCTTATAAAACCATCAGATCTTGTGAGAACTAACTCATCATCACGAAATCAGAATGGGGGAAACCACCCCCATTATTCAATTATCTCTACCTGGTCCTTCCCATGACACATGGGGATTATGGGAACTACAGTTCAAGGTGAGATTTGGGACACAGCCAAACCATATCATTGAGTCTGGATTACATTGAGTCTGTAGATTGCTTTGGGCCGTATGGACATTTTAACAATATTGATTCTCCCAATCCATAAATATGGAATATTTTTCCATATCTTGGTATCCTCTTCAATTTCTTTCATCAATGTTGTATAGTTTCATTATAGAGATCTGTCACATCTTTGGTAATTCCTAGGTATTTAATTTTATGTGTATGTCTGCTTATCATAAATGAGATTACTTTTTAAATTTATTTTTCACATTGTTCACTGTTGGCATATAGGAATGCTACTGTTTTTTGTACATTGACTTTGCATCCTGTAACTTTACTGAAGTTATTTATCCATTCTAATAGTTTTCTTGTGGAGTTTTTATGTTTTTCCAAATATAAGATTATATCACATGCAAACAAGGTGAATTTGACTTTTTCCTTTCCAAATTGGATACTCTTTGTATCTTTCTCTTGTCTGATTGCTCTACCTAGGACTTCCAGTATTATGTTGAATAATAGTGGTGGCAATGAGCATTCTTGAAATACTCCAGATCATAGGGAAAAGGCTTTCAATTTTCTTCCTATTCAGTATGATACTAGCTGTGGGTCTGTCATATTTGGCTTTCATTATGTTGAGGTATGTTCCTTCTATCCTGAGGTTTGTTTGTTTGTTTGTTTGAGATGGAGTCTCACTCTGTCACCCAGGCTGGAGTACAGTGGCACGATCTCGGCTCACTGCAACCTCTGCCTCCCGGGTTCAAGCAATTCTCTGCCTCAGCCTCCTGAGTAGCTGGGATTACAGGCACCCACCACCACGCCTGGCTACTTTTTTGTATTTTTAGTAGAGACACTGTTTCCCCATGTTGGCCAGGCTGGTCTTGAACTCCTGACCTCATGATCCACCTGCCTCGGCCTCCCAAAGTTTTGGGATTACAGGCGTGAGCCACTGCATCCGGCCCCAAGTTTTTTTATGGTCTTTATGATGATGTGATGTTAAATTTTATCAAAAGTTTTTTTTAGCATCAAGTGAAATATCACATGATTTTTATCCTTCATTCTGTTCATATGGTAAATCACAATGATTGATTTGCATGTGTTAAACTGTCTTTGTATCCCAGGGATAAATGCCACTTAGCCCACTTAGTCATGATGAATGTTCTTCTCATGTATTGTTGGATTTGGTTTGGTAGTATTTTGTTAAGGGTTTTTGCATCAATATTCATCAGAGATATTGGCCTGTAGTTTTCTTTTTTTGATGTGTCTTTGTCTGGTTTTGGTATCAGGGTAATATTAGCCACATAGAATGAGTTTGGAAGTACTCTCCCCTCTCCTATTTTTCTGAATAGTTTGAGTAGGGTTAGTATTAGTTCTTTAAATGTTTGGTAGAATTCATCAGTGAAGGTTTTAGGTCCCAGGCTTTTCTTTACTGGGAGACATTTTATTACAGCTTTGATCTCATTACTTGTTATTGGTCTGTTAAGGTTTTGGATTTCTTCCTGGTTCAATCTTGGTAGGTTGTACGTATTAGGGAATTTGTCTACTTCTTCTAGATTTTCAAATTTATTGACATATATTAATGGTTGCTCATAGCAGTCACCAATGATCCTTTGAATTTCTATAGTATACATTATAATGTCTCCATTTTCATTTCTGATTTTATTTACTTTGATCTTACCAAAATTCTCAACTTAACACTATTTGCATAAACAAACAAGTAAAAAGAAAACTAATAAAAACTTTATACCTTAACTTCTTGGCTCTGCTTTTTAATGGCTTGCTGTTTATATTTATATCTACTTGTACTGACTATGTCTTGAAAAGCTATTGTAGTTATTATTTTTTAATTTTTTTATTATACTTTCTGTTCTAGGGTACATGTGCACAACATGCAGGTTTGTTACATATGTATACACGTGCCATGTTGGTGTGCTGCACCCATTAACTCGTCATTTACATTAGGTATGTCTCCTAATGCTATCCCTCCCCCCTCTCCCCACCCCATGACAGGCCCCAGTGTGTGATGTTCCCCACCCTGTGTCCAAGTGTTCTCATTGTTCAATTCCCACCTATGAGTGAGAACATGCAGTGTTTGGTTTTCTGTCCTTGCCATAGTTTGCTCAGAATTGATGTAGTTATTATTTTTGATTGGTTCATTGTTTAATCTTTCTGGTTAGAATAAAAGTAGTTTACACACCATACATACGGTGTTATAATATTCTGTGGTTTTTTTATGTATTTACTATTACAAGTGAGTTTTGTACCTTCAGGCTCTTATTAATTGCTCATTAATGTCCTTTTCTTTCTGATTAAGGTATTCTCTCTAGCATTTCTTGTAGGACAGGTGTGGTATTGATGAAATCCCTCAGCTTTTGTTTGTCTGGGAAAGTTTTTATTTTTCCTTCAAGAAAATATACTTTCCTTGAAGTATATTATCACCAAATATACTATTCTAGGGTAAAAGTTTTTCCTTCAGTATTTTAAATATGTCCTGCCACTCCCTCCTGGCCTGTAAGGTTTCCACTCAAAAGTCTGCTGCCAGACTTGTTCAAGCTTCATTGTATGCTATGTTTTCCTTTTTTTTTTTTTTTTTTCTACTTTCAGGATCCTTTTGTTATCCTTGACTTTGGAGAGTTTGATTATTAAATGCCCTTTAAATGTCTTCTTAAATCTGCTTGGTGTACTATAACCTTCTTATACTTTAATGTAGATATTTGTTTCTATATTTGGAAAATTTGCTGTTATTATTACTTTCAATAAAAATAAAGTATCTCTTTCCTGCCTTCTCTTTAAGGTGAGTAACTGTCAGTTTTTCCCTTTTGAGGCTATTTTTTTCATATCCTGTAGGTGTGCTTCATTGTTTTTTATTCTTTTTTTGTCTCCTCTGTGTATTTTCAAATTACCTGTTTTCCAGCTCACTAATTCTTTCTTCTGCTTGATCAATTCTGCTATGAAAGGAGATTGATGCATTCTTCAGTGTCAGTTGCATTTTTCAGCTCCAGAATTTCTGCTTGATATTTTTAAGCATTGTAATCCTTTGTTAAATTTATCTGATAGAATTCTGAATTCCTTCTCTGTGTTATCTTGAATTTCTTTGGTTTCTTCAACACAGCTATTTTGAATTCTCTGTCTGAAAGGTCACATATTTCAGTTTCTCCAGGACTTGTCCCTGGTACCTTTAGTTCCTTTGGTGAAGTCATGTTTTCCTGGATGGTCTTGATGCTAGTAGATGCTTTTTGGTGTCTGGGTTATTTATTGTAGTTGGTTATTTATTGTAGTCTTTGCTATCTGGGCTTATTTGTAGCTATCCTTCTTGGGAAGGCTTTCTAGATATTTAAAAGCCCTTGAGTGTTGTGATCCAAACTGTATCTGCTTCAGGGGCACTCCAAGCCCAGTAACACTGTGGTTTTTGCAGACTTGTAGAAGTACACCTCGTTGGTCCTGGACAAGATCTGGGAGAATTCTGTGGATTACCAGGCAGAGAGTCTTGCTCTCTTCCCTCACTTTCTCTCAAACATATAGACTCTCTCTCTCCTCTGACCACCTAAAGCTGGGGATGGGATGACACAAGCACCCATGTGGCCACCACCATGAAGACTGTGCTGGGCCAGACCTGAAGTCAGCAAATCACTGGGTCTCACCCAAAGCCTTCTGTAACCACTCCCTGGCTACTCTATATGTTTGCTCAAATCCGTGGGGCTCTACAATCAGCAGGCCAGCTAGGCCTATGTTCTTCCTTTTAGGGTGGTGAGATCCCTCAGGCCCTGGGTGGGTCCAGAAGTGCTGTCCTGGAGTGAGGGACTAGAGTTAAAAACCTTAGAAGTCTACTCGGTGTTCTATTGTATTGTGGGTGAGCTGGCACTCAGACCACAAGACACAGTTCCTTCCACTCTTTTCTAACTTTTCCAATGGCAGAGGAGCCTCCTATCATAGCCCCCACCAACCCTGGTCATAAGGAGTACTGTCAGACCACTGCCAATGTTCCCTTAAGGCCCAAGGGCTCTTCCATCAGCTTGCTGTGAATGCTGCCTGGCCCAGGACTCGCCCTTCAGGCAGTGGGCTCCCTTCTGGCCCAGGAAAGGTCCAGAAATGCCAGGTCCTGGGTTTGGGGACCCCAAGAGCCAGGTCCTGGTGTTCGGGACCCCAAGAGCCCACTTGGTGCTCTATCCCCCTGTGCCTGTGATGGTATCTAATGTATAAGACAAAATCCCCTTTATTTTACCCTCTGCTTTTCTCGAGCAGAAGGAGATTTGCCCTGCAGCCACCATAGCTGGTAATGTGCTGAGTCTCACCTGAAGCCAACAAGTCTTAGAGGCTCATCCAAGGTCCTCATTGTAATACGTGGGTATCACTGCCCGTCCTTCAGGGCCCAAGGGCTCTTCAGTTAGCAGGTGATGAATGCTATCAGGACTGGGCCCTTTCCTTCAAGGCAGTGTATTCCCTTCTGCCCCAGGCCAGGGTGTGTCTAAAAATGTCATGTAAGAGCTATGGCCCGGAACAGGGACCTCATGACTCTGACCAGTGCCCTATTCTCCTGTGACTGAACTGGTATCCTAGATGCAAGACAAAGTCCTCCCGACTCTTCCCTCTCCTCTCCTCTAGCAGAAGAAAGGGGTCTCTTTTGGAGCTGTGAGCTGTGCAGCCTAGGGTGAGGGTGATGCCATCTCCCTTTGCTGCCATAATTTGTGTCTCAGTATGTCATGTCTCCCCCTAACACCCCAACATGTGCTGTAGCCCCCTGTGGCAAAGTTTGCAGTCACTCAGGTTCCATTCAGTGAGATTGGTGATTCCCCTAGGGCTAGGGCTGGTTTAAATGTTCCCTCTGTTGGTGGGTGTCAGCTGAGTTTGGTCCGATTTTCCTTTCTGCTCCAATGGGACAGCACTGAGCTCAATGCCTCACAATTGCTGTATTCTCCCTCCTCCAGTGCCCAGAGAGGATCTCATGCTGCTGCTGCCAGGGGGTGGGGGAAGGGTGGCATAGTGATTCAGGACTATTTTTCCTATCTCTTCAGTGCCTCTTTCAGGGATATAAAGTTAAATCTACATACTATGAGTCCTCATCTGAGTTTTGGTTCTTATGAAGATTTTTTTCTGTGTAGATAGTTGTTAACTTGGTGTCCTGTTGGGGGGATGATTGGTGGAGCTTTCCATCATCTTGGTCCACCTCTGAGAGCTAGGGCTTTTATTTTTGGGGGAGATTTATTTTGTGCCTTTGATTGAGGCATATTTTTCTGTTTCTTTGTATGCCTTGTGCTTATTTGCTGAAATTTGGGCGTTTGAGAAAACAGTCATTTCTTCCAGCCTTTATAGGCTGCCTTCATGCAGGGAAGACCTTTACTAATAGGCCCAGCATAGAGGCCTTGAGTCTTCTTGAACCTTTTCTGGGGACATCTTCCCGGGCCTGTATGGGTGATTTAATTCCAGTATATACGACAGATTTTAAGTGTTTTAATTTCCACAAGAATCTCACTTCTGCTTCTTCTTAGAAGCCTTAGGATTTCTACTGTGTTACTCTGCCTGTAATCTCTTGCCTCTCGGCCCTGTGAGACTGCTAATCCTCTGTAGCCCTAACGTGCCATGGAGACCACTGCTGTTTTTAGTGTCTTCTAATGTGGCATCCAAGCCATGCCACCAATCCATCAGTACTTGGAGTCTTGCAAGACAGAAGCCAGTCTCTCAGGTAGCCCCAATACAAGCCAGAATGTTAAATGCATTTTCCACTCTTTTCTTTCCGTATCAAGGGAGGAGTTGGGAGTTAGGTTGCTTCCACCCAATCACAGTGTACTGTACTCTGAAGGAATGGGGCAAATACAGGCAAAATGCCAGGTCATTTCCTACTGTTTAAATGCATTTTTATATTGATGTTAGCTGGGATCCTGCAGCTTCTTAAATGATTTCTAGGGTTTTCCCAAGAATATTTTGATCCACATATATTTTTATTAATTTTGTGTCTTCATGAGGAACAGGAGCCTGGAGCTTCCTAGTCCACCATCTTGCTGACCCACATTATTTTCCTATGCAACCTTATTTTCCTGTAAAATTACTACTGCTACTACTACTACTACTGGTACTAATGAGTTAGAAAGTTGAGTGGTACCATCATTAATTGTAAAATTTCAGAGAATAGAAAAGCTTTATAGCTTTCTCTTGGCACAGATTAAATACATTAAAATAAACAAATTAAAAAAGGCCATTAGGAGAAGGGTACATTTAAAATGTTCAATAATACATATAGAACAGTCACTCTAATAGGATTACCTATAGGACTGTAATTTACCTTCATCCTTTGTACCATGAAAAAGTTTCTCTTGTATGGAAAAAAATTATAAAGAATTTAAACATACCTGCTTGGAGAAAGAAAACTTAGACCTGATTTTCCAAAATATCTTCATGTGTAAAATATATGTACAGCTTTGGTATATGTGCAAAATTTCTTGGTTTTGCAAATATATTTAGGTGTTTCATTCACTAATGGTCTTTACTTACCATTATAAATATGAAAAGACAAAAATGATTAACTGATTATTTTATTTAATTTCCAGAACATGTTTGAGATGCTGCAGGAATAAATTTACTTATATTACTGTACATTTCCATTGGTCCTAGGAGAGCACAAGTTATTACCTCCATTTATATAATCAGTACAATATTTGAAATATCAAAGTTAGTCCTTCATGATAATACGTAATGACAAAAACATTGCCAGACTAACTATGTAAGTATGTACAAACTGAAAATAATTAAAATATCAGGAAGAAGATTTGGGTGAGTACATAATGGCACATCCACCAGGTGAGACAAATTTAGTAATTTAAAAAAGACTTTAGGAAAATATTATCTTTGGAAAATGCTATAAAAAGAGAAGAATACAAGTAACATATACAACTAAGAGATTATCTATATAAGCCAACTAAAAGAAAACTAAAAACTTTATAAGAAAACTAACAACTCTATAACTCTTGGGAGTAAGTTACTTTTTTTTTTTATTTTGAGATGGAGTCTCTTTCTGTTACCCAGGCTAGAGTGCACTGGCATGATCTTGGCTCACTGCAACCTCTGCCTCCTGGGTTTAAGCTATTCTCCTGCCCCAGCCTCCCAAGTAGCTGGGATTACAGGCTTGTGCCACCACACATGGCTAATTTTTGTATTTTTAGTAGAAATGGAGTTTCACCATGTTGGCCAGGCTGGTCTTGAACTCCTGACCTCAAGTGATCTACCGCCTCGGCCTCCAAAAGTGCTGGGATTACAGATGTGAGCCAGCGCACCCTGCTGAGAGTAAGTAACATATGTATAAGGATATGTGGAATATGAGTCATTCTCTTTTTTTTTCTACTTTGCTGATTTTTACAATTTTCTACAGGAACATACCCTAATTACTTTTATAATACAAAAGTTTCTAAATTCGAAACGTATTGTAGGTTCCAAGAGCAAAAGCACACTAAGAGCCAATGCAGTACATCTTACAGAAGTGGCTGCATCTGGGTCCACGCTCCCCGTTCCCCCACTCAGCCATCCCATGCTGCCATTTCTCCCTTTCTGTCAGCCCCCTTATCTGTGCTTCTTTCTTAAACTTTCACATTTATCCTTGTATGTCTCTATGGATCCTATCTTTGTTTGCAGGAAATAATTAAATAAATTGTATTGACTATTTTGCAATTAATTTTTTCCAGAACAGTTTTAGATTTCAGAAGAAGTGAAGATATTACATACAGTTTCTAAAACACTCTGTATCATTTATTTTATTTTTAACATTGTATATTAGTATAGCAATTTGTTAGAATTAATGAATCAATATTGATACATTATTATTAACTAAACTTCATGTTTGACTCAGATTTCCTTAGTTTTTACCTAATATCCTTTTTCTGTTCCAGGATTTCATCCAGGGACACCACATTATATTTTGTCATTATTTCTCCTCAGGCTCATCTTGGCCATGACATTTCCTCAGACTTGTCTTGTTTTTGATGACACTGACAGTTTTGAGGAATTACTGGTCAAGTATTGTGTAGAATTTGTTTGGTGTTTTTCTTACATCTAGACTGACAATAGGAGGAAGTCACAAAATTAAAGTATAATTTTTATTACATCGTTTCAAGGGTACATGTTAGCAACATGATTTATCATTGTTGATGCTGAGCTTGATCATTGGCTAATACAGTGTTTGTCAGGTGTCTCCAATGTAAACTCATTTTTTTCCGTCTTCCTTTACATATTACATTAATTAAAAGAAAGTCACTAATGTTCAGCACACACCAGAGTGGAGAGTTATGCTCCAGCGCCTCAAGTACAATTACATAAATTATTTGGAATTCTTCTGCATAGAAATCGGTCTCTCTCTCATTTAGTTATTTGTGTGTTTATTCATTCATCTATTCATTTATATCAGTATAGACAATATGTGTTTCAAAATATTTTGTTAGTCTGTGGCTTTTAATTTCATTCTCTTAATAATAGTTTTCATAGACTAGAAGTTTTTTGTTAATATTAATACAATTCAAATTATCCATTTTTCTTTCATGATTTGTGCTTTTGATGTTGTATGTTAACACTCATGGTGTAAACCAAGGCCATGAGACTTGCTTCTATATTTTCTTCTATAAGTTTTATAATAATTACAATATTATAATATAATAAGATTATAAGTTCTATAACAATTAGGATTACAATTCATATTTAATCAATTTTTGTGAAATATAGTCTATCTCTAGAATTTTTCTCTCTCTTTGCATATAGTCATCCTATTTTCCATCATCATTTGTTGATAAAACTACACTTTATTGAATTTCATATGTCTTACATAAAAAACAAGTTGATAATATTTGTGTGTATCTATTCCTTGGTCCTCTATTATTATCCATTTATTTTTGTGCTTATTTTTTTGCTAATATTATGCTGTCTTGATTTTAGTAGCTTTATAGTCTTGAAATTAGGTAGTGTAAATCCTCAACTTTTTTTCTGTAGTGTGTTAAATATTTCAGTTCTTTCACTTTCTATGTAACTTTTAGAATCAGTTTGTCAATAATAAAAAATAGCTTGCTGGTAATTTGATTGAGATTATGTTGAATATATTTGATCAAGTTTGGATGTATTGACACCATAAACAGCACTGAGTTTTCTAATCCATGAACACATTCTTAATTCATTTAGATAATGTTTTAATGTTTCTTCCAACAGATTTTGTAGTATTCCACGAATAGATCCTGTATAAATTTTGTTAGATTTATATCTAATATTTTATTATTTTGGTGCTATTGCAAAAGGTATTTAAAAAAATATTTCAAATTCCAATCATTCATTGTTGGTATATAGGAAAGAAATTTACTTTAGATGTTAACCTTTTATCATGTGATGCTGCTATACTTGTAATTAGATCCAGAAATTTTGTTGATTCTTTGGAGCTTTATATATAAATAATGATGCCACCTGTGAACAAAGACACTTTTATTTCTACTTTCCTAATCTGAGTATCTCTTCATTACTTCTCTTACTTCAGTATCTTGGACTTCTAGTACAATGTAAAATACGAGTGGTAACAAAGAACATTTCTTTCTCATCCCTAATCACAGCAGAAAAATATTTATTTTCTCATTATTAAGTATAATGTTGGCTGTAGTTGTTTTTTTGTTTTTTTTTTTTTAAGAATGCTTTTTTTATTGCCCAGCATGGTGGCTCATGCCTGTAATCCCAGCACTTTGGGAGGCCAAGGCGTGTGCATCACCTGAGGTCAGGTGTTCAAGACCAGCCTGGCCAACATGGTGAAACCCCGTTTCTACTAAAAATACAAAAAAAAAAAAAAAATAGCTGGGCGTGGTGGCTGGCACCTGTAATCCCAGCTAATTGGGAGGCTGAGGCAGGAGAATCACTTGAATCTGGGAGGTGGAGGCTGCAGTGAGCTAAGATCGTGCAATTAGACTCCAGCCTGGGCAACAAGAGTGAAACTCCACCTAAAAAAAACAAAACAAAAGAATTATTTTTTATCAAACTGAGGACGTTTCACTCTATTCCTAGTTATCTGGATGGTCTTACCATGAATAGATATTGAATATTTTCATAACATTTTCTGCATCGTATGATGCAATCTGCAATTTTTCTTTTTGATTCTGTTTATAGGTAAATTCTATTAATTAATTTTCAAATGTTGAACCAGCTTCACGTAACGGTAATAAATTTCAATTACTTTTATGCAATGTTAGATTCAACTTGCTAACATTTTATTGAGGAATTTTGTATCTATCTTCATGAGAGATACTGGTCTTCAGTTTTATTTCTTATATCTTTATCTGGCATTCATATTAGCATAATGGTAGATAGAATGAATTTGAAAGTGTTCGCTTTGCCTCTATTTTCTGGCTGAGATTGTGGAGAATTGATATCAATCCTTCCTTAACTATTTGGTAGAATTTAACAGTAAAACTATTTGGGCTTAGTGTTTTCTTTCTCTTTTTTGAGAGATTTTAAATTATTGATTCAATTTATGCAATAAATACACATCTATTCAGATCTATTTCTTTTTGTGTGCTTTTTCGTAGTTTGTGTTTTTCAAGCACTTGGTCCATTGCATTTGTCAAGTTTGGAGGCATGGAGTTGTTTATAGTATTCCTTTATTATTTTTTCAAATTTCCATAAGATTATTAATGATAAACCCTCTTATACTTTTGTTATTGCCTGTGTCTTTTCTCTTTTTTTTTTTTTTTTTTGGTTAATCTAGCAAAGACTTACCATTTTTTTTTCTGGCCTTCCTTTTAAAGAGCTGGATTTTGGGTTTATTGATTTTCTCTATTGTTTTTCTGTTTTTGTTTTCACTAATTTCTGCTTTAATTTTTAATACTTCTTTTCTTCTATCTGCTTTAAATGTAAATTGTTCTTTCTACAGCTTTCTATGATGGAAATATAGATTATTGATTCCAGCATTTTTTCCTTTTCTGATTTATGCATTTAATGCTATAAATTTCTCCCAAAGCATTGTTTTTGTAGCATCATACAAATTTTGACTAGTTGTTTTTTCATTTTAATTTACCTCAAAACATTTTCAAATTTTTTCTGAGACTATTTTGACTCATGCTAATTAGTTGCTTAAACTTCAAATATTTGAAGCTATTTCTGCCATGTTTCTGTTATTGATATCTAGTTCAATTTCATAATGTTTTGAAAAGACACTTTGTATGATTTCTATTCTTTTAAATGTGTCAAGTATATTTTAAAGATTTCTATTCTTTTAAATGTGTCAAGTATATGATCCAGAATCACGTCTATCTTGGTGGATGTGTAAGACTGACAATATGTGTATTCTGCTGTTGTTCAAGAACATTGTGTACAAATATCAATTATATTCATTTGATTAATTGTGTTATTCAGGTCAATTATATTTGTAATATTTCTTGTCTGTTTTACCTTTCAATATGGAAAGTGTGGTATTTAAACCTCCAACTGGTATAATTAAATTGTCTATTTCTCCTTTCGCTTCTATCAGTTTTTGCCACACATATTTTGACAATCTGCTGTTTGGTGCATACACATTTAGGATTGTTAGGCTTTTTTGGTGAATTGACACCTTTATCATTAGGCAATGCCACTCTTTAGCCCTGAAAATATCCCTTGTTCTGGAGTCTTATTCATCTTAAATTAATATAGCTACTCCAAATTCTTTAGATTATTGTTATTGCAGAATGTTTTTCTCCATCTCTTTACTTTGAAACCCTCTGAAACATTGCATTTCAAAGAGTTTCTTGAAAATATATAGTTGGGTCTTGTTTTTTATTATAGTTTTCAATAATATGTCTTTTATTTTATTTTATTTAATTATTTATTTATTTATTTATTTATTTATTTATTTGAGACAGAGTCTCACTCTGTTGCCCAGGCCTGGGTTCAAGCGATTCTCATGCCTCAGTTTCTGGAGTAGCTGGGACTACAGGAGTGCACCACTGTGCCCAGCTAATTTTTTGTATTTAGGGTAGAGACAGGGTTTCGCCATGTTGCCCAGGCTGGTCTCAAACTTCTGGGCTCAGGCAATCCACCCGCCTCGACCTTACAAAGTGCTGGGATTACAGACATGAGCCACCATTCCCAGCTGACAATATGTCTTTTAATTGATGTATTCATATCATTAACTTTTAAAGAATTTTAAAAATATTTGGCTTAATAGTTTCTAACCTTCTATTCATTGCATTTGTTCTTTGATTTCCTCCTTTTGCCTACCTTCTCTGATTTTAATTGAGCATTTTTATGATTGAGCTTATCTCCTCTCAACATAACTTTACTTTTTTTTTTACAATTTTTAATGGTTTTTTTCTTGAATTTGCAGTATCTATTAACATGAATCCATATTTGACACAAATAACACTGGGCTGCTTTACATACTACACAGATAACTTAGGATACTCCCCATTCCTCCATCCCATCCCTTATTACATTGTTGCCATTTATTTTACTTTTCCACCTGCTATAATCATCTAATACTCTGTCGTTATTTTTAATTTAAAAAAATCTTTTAGATGAATTGAGAATTAGGGAAATATGCTTTATTTTAGCTTCATTTATTATTTATTTGATGCTCTTTTTCAATGGTTATTTGCGTTTCTGACCTGTGTAATTTTCCTTCTTTCTGAAGGACTTCTTTTAACCACTTCTTGCAGACCAGGTTTATTTTAAAGAATTTCTTCTGTTTTTGTTCGTCTGAAAAAGCCTTTATTTCTCCCTTAATTTCAAAAGATAATTTCCCTGGATATAGAATTCTAGGAAGTAATTTTTTTCTTTCAACACTTGAAATAATTTACTCTCTTATTACTTGCATGGCTTTTACTGAGAAATCTGCTGAAATTTTCATTTATTTATTTATATTTTATTTACCTAGGTAAATAGGTCTTCAGTGTGAGGTTTTGTTAATCTGGCTAGGAGCGCATGTTTACTACTTATTGTAGCCTTTGGAGTAAGAGATTTCATTTTCTCCACTGTCTTGATTTTTGTCTTCCTTGTTGCCTTTGGGCCTTCTCACAGACCCCTTCTTGGGTAGAATTTGCATCTTGCAGCTGAGCGAATTGTTACTGTTACTGTGTCTGAGTGCTGTCAGTGGGGTGATAATGCATCAAAATATCTTTGACAACATTTGCCTGAAAATACTCAGTAATCCTAATGAGAAGCATTCTACAATGCTGAGAAGAGAAGCATTCTACAATCTTAAGCTTGAATCTCAGTCTTTTAGTAGGACTGTGCCACTGGGATGTGGCCTTCACTAGTGTGTCTTAGTTTTCCTGCCCCCGTTAGGTTAGATAGGAAAGCAAGGGCAGACTGGAGTTAGAGAAATGCCCTTTTCAGGTGGAGTAGTTATTGAGAACGTTTTGGTCATATTTTAAAATGGTTACTTGTCCCTTCCCACTGCCTGACTTCACTTTAGGAAGTGCCACACAACCAACGCCAGGAGTCCTTCTGCTGTGATAGGTGACTGTGGCCATTGTGGGAAGGACAATATTTGTTATGAAACTGTTGTTACTTGATGTTTCCAAGGTTTCCTATCTTTAAAATACCAGAGAAGGGCTGAGGCTGTGGGGACTAAAAATAGACTAAGGTGGCTGTGCTACAAAAATTAAACTGTTGGATAGCCCAAGTTATATTGTAGAGGTAGGCACAACTTTGTAGAACATACTAAAGAAGCTTATTAGGAAACTCTGGAAAGATTTTCAGTAAAGAAAAAGTGAGATCTTCTAATGTGCTATGGTCGAATGTGACCCAATAGTTGAAGAATATACAAGATTTTTATTCAAGGTCCACTATTTTTAAAGATGTATTCTCTTTCCACAAGGAAGGCTTTCTAAGTGCAATGCAGTATTTATAAACCTAGTAATAAGGCAGGAGTGCATTTGGAAAGACTATTAGGACAATTACCATGGAGATCCAACTGTCCTGTTAATATTATTTTGACTCCTTTCAGCCCAACCTCTTCGGTTCATAAAAAGACTAAACTTTGCAATGTTTGAGCATAAAATCAGCCCAAATTAAAACATAAGCACCACTGCATGGCTATCTAATCCGTTTCCCTTACAGTTCTTTTCATGCAGCTTTCAAACTGAAGAAAAATATATTCCATATACAGAGTCTATCTCCCTCACACCATACTATCTATGTAAGACATGGAAGTCTTCATTCACTTCAGTCTAACTCAGAAACATTAACACTGGCTCTTATTCACACTGATTCACATGTTGAATGTACTGAGTATTTTCAGGCACATGTTGTCAAAAGATATTTTGTCACAGTTCTCTCATAAATTTGCATAAAACAATCATTGCGGCAACCTGCTTGGGTCCCCTTCCACACTGTGGAAGCTTTGTTCTTTCGCTCTTTGCAATAAAACTTGCTGCTGCTCACTCTTTGGGTCCACACTGCTTTTATGAGCTGTAACACTCACCGCGAAAGTCTGCAGCTTCACTCCTGAAGCCAGCGAGATCACGAGATCACGAGCCCACCGGGAGGAACGAACAACTCCAGACGCGCCACCTTAAGAGCTGTAACTCTCCCTCTCCCTCTCCCTCTCCCTCTCCCTCTCCCTCTCCCTCTCCCTCTCCCTCCTCTCCCTCTCTCCCTCTCCCTCTCTCCCTCTCCCTCTCTCCCTCTCCCTCTCTCCCTCTCCCTCTCTACCTCTCCCTCTCCCTCTCTCCCTCTCCCTCTCTCCCTCTCCCTCTCCCTCTCTCCCTCTCCCTCTCTCCCTCTCCCTCTCTCCCTCTCCCTCTCCCTCTCTCCCTCTCCCTCTCTCCCTCTCCCTCTCTCCCTCTCCCCCTCTCCCTCTCTCCCTCTCTCTCTCTCCCTCTCCCCCTCTCCCTCTCTCCCTCTCCCTCTCACTCCTCTCCCTCTCCCTCTCCCTCTCTCCCTCTCCCTCTCCCTCTCTCCCTCTCCCTCTCCCTCTCCCTCTCTCCCTCTCCCTCTCTCCCTCTCCCTCTCCCTCCTCTCCCTCTCCCTCTCCCTCTCCCTCTCCCCCTCCCCTTTCTTCGGTCTCCCTCTCCTTCTTTTTTCGGTCTCCCTCTGTTGCCAAAGCTGGACTGTACTGCCGTGATCTCCGCTGGCTGCAACCTCCCTGCCTCGGGCTCCTGTGATTCTCCTGAAGTGCCTGGGATTGCAGGCGCGCGCCGCCACGCCTGACTGGTTTTTGTATTTTTGGTGGAGACGGGGTTTTGCCATGTTGACCAGGCTGGTCTCCAGCTCCTGGCCTCCAGTGATCTGCCCGCCTCAGCCTCCCGAGGTGCTGGAATTGCAGACGGAGTCTTGCTCACTCAATGTTCAACGTTGCTCAGGCTGGAGTGCAGTGGTGTGATCTCCGGCTCACTACAACCTCCACCGCCCAGCCGCCTGCCTTGGCCTCCTAAAGTGCTAAGATTACAGCCTCTGCCCCGCCGCCACCCCGTCTAGGAAGTGAGGAGCGTCTCTGCCTGGCCGCCCATTTTCTGGGATGTGAGGAGCCCCTCTGCCCGGCTGCCATCCCGTATAGGAAGTGAGGAGCGTCTCTGCCCGGCCGCCCATCGTCTGGGATGTGAGGAGCGCCTCTGCCCGGTCACCCCGTCTGGGAAATGAGGAGCGCCTCTGCCCGGCCGCCCCACCTGGGAGGTGAGGAGCGCCTCTGCCCGGCCACCACCCGGTCTGGGAGGTGAGGAGCGCCTCTGCCCGGCCACCACCCTGTCTGGGAGGAAGTGAGGAGCGCCTCTGCCCGGCCGCCCCGTCTGGGAATGAGGAGCGCCTCTGCCCGGCAACCCCCTCTGGGAAGTGAGGAGCGCCTCTGCCCGGCCGCCGCCTCTGGGAAGTGAGGAGTGCCTCTGCCCGGCCACCCTGTCTGGGAGGTGAGGAGTGCCTCTGCCTGGCTGCCACCCTGTCTGGGAGGAAGTGAGGAGCGCCTCTGCCCGGCCACCCCCTCTGGGAGGTGAGGAGCGTCTGTGCCCGGCCGTCCCATCTGGGAAGTGAGGAGGACCTCTGCCCGGCCGCCTCCTCTGGGAGGTGAGGAGCGTCTCTGCCCGGCCGTCCCATCTGGGAAGTGAGGAGGGCCTCTGCCCGGCCGCCCCGTCTGGGAAGTGAGGATCGCCTCTGCCCGGCCGCCCCCTCTGGGAAGTGAGGAGCGCCTCTGCCCGGCCGCCCCGTCTGGGAGGTGAGGAGCGCCTCTGCCCGGCTGCCCTGTCTGGGAGGTGAGGAACGCCTCTGCCCGGCCAACCTGTCTGGGAGGTGTACCCAACAGCTCCAAAGAGACAGCGACCATCGGGAGCGGGGCATGAGGACGATGGCGGTTTTGTTGAAAAGAAGGGGGGGAAGTGTGGGGAAAGGAAGGAGAGATCAGATTGTTGCTGTGTCTGTGTAGAAAGAGGTGGGCATAGGAGATTCCATTTTGTTCTGACTAGGAGAAATTCTTCTGCCTTGGGATGCTGTTGATCTATGGCCTTTCCCCCAGCCCGGTGCTCTCTGAAACATGTGCTGTGTCAACTCAGGGTTAAATGGATTAAGGGAGGTGCAAGATGTGCTTTGTTAAACAGATGCTTGAAGGCAGCATGCTCTTTAAGAGTCATCACCACTCCCTAATCCCAGGTACCCAGGGACACAAACACTGCGGAAGGCCGCAGGGACCTCTGCCTAGGAAAACCAGAGACCTTTGTTCATGTGTTTATCTCCTGACCTTCTCTCCACTATTATCCTATGACCCTGCCATATCCCCCTCTCCGAGAAACACCCAAGAATGATCAATACTCAATAAAAAAAAAAAAAAAAAAAAGAGCTGTAACACTCACCGCGAAGGTCTGCAGCTTCACTCCTGAGCCAGCGAGACCACGAACTCACCAGAAGGAAGAACCTCTGAACACATCCGAACATCAGAAGGAACAAACTCCAGACGCGCAACCTGAAGAGCTGTAACACTCACCGCGAGGGTCAGCGGCTTCATTCTTAAAGTCAGTGAGACCAAGAACCCACCAATTCCGGACACACCAGGAAGTGGATGTTGCCTGTGCACTCTAACCTGGGATGGTGCCACTGCACTCTAACCTGGGTGACAAAGCGACACTCAGTCTCAAAAATAAATTAATTAATTAATTTAAAAAAAAAAAAGGATTTTCAGGCCGGACGCGTTGGCTCACGCCTATAATCCCAGCACTTCAGGAGGCCAAGACGGGTGGATCATGAGGTCAGGAGTTCAAGATCAGCCTGGCCAAGATGGTGAAGCCCCGTCTCTACTAAAAATACAAAAATTAGGAGTGCAGTGAGCCAAGATCGTGCTACTGCACTCCAACCTGGAGGACAAGAGCAAGACTTCATCTCAAAAAATAAAAAAATAAAAATACAAAAAAAAAAAAATCATTGCTACTGAAAAAGAGGTACAGTTAACAAAGAAACAATTTGTGTTTGCCCTTCAAATCTGAAAATATACCTATATTAAGAAAGAATTGTTTCTTTACTGCATCAAAATGCTTTTAACATTTAAAAAATACTTTTAGGTGGCTCATGCCGATAATCCCAGCACTTTGGGAGGCGAAGGCGTGTGGATCACTTGAGGCCAGGAGTTCGAGACCAGCGTGGTCAACATGGAAAAACTCTGTCTCCACTAAAAACGCAAAAATTAGCCAAGCATGGTTGTGCATGCCTGTAGTCCCAGCTACTCAGGAGGCTGAGGCAGAAGAATTGCTTGAACCCAGGATGTGGAGGTTGCAGTGAGCCAAGATCACGCCACTGCACTCCAGCCTGGGTGACAGAGCGAGACTTCGTCTCAAAAAAAATTAAATTAAATTAAAAAAAAAATTTTTAAAACATTCCAACAAAATGTTTGCTTTTAATCTGAACACACACACACACACACACACACACACACACACACACACACAGATATTGTAGGTTTAGTTTCCAGATCACAATAAATTGAATATTGCAATAAAGTGAGGCACATGAATTTTTTTATTTCCCACTCATATAAAAATTATGCTTGCACTACACTGCAGCCTATTAAGTGTGCAATAGCATTATGTCTAAAAATAATGCATGCATTGTTTACAAATATCTTGTTGCTAAAAAATGCTAACAATCATCTGAGCCTTCAGTGAGTCATAGTCATCTTGCTGGTGGAGAGTCTTGCCTCAATACTGATGGCTGCTGACTGATCAGGGTGGTGGTTGCTGAAGGTTGGAGTGGTGGTGACAACTTCTTAAAATAAGACAGCAATAAAGTTTGCCACCCTCATTGACTCTTCCTTCACAGAAAATTTCTGTGTTATTTGCAATGCTGTTTGATAGCATTTTACCCACAGTAGAACTTCTCACAAAACTGGAATCAATCCTCTCAAATCCAACTACTGCTTTTTCAACTGAGTTTATATAATATTTTGAGTCTTTTGCTGTCATTTCAACAGTGTTCACAGCATCTTTGCCAAGAGTAGATTCCATTTCAAGAAACACTTTCTTTATTCATCTACAAGAAGTAACTCTTCATCCTTCAAATTTGATCATGAGATTAAAACAATTCAGTCTCATCTTCCGGCTCCATTTCTCATTCTAGTTCTCTTGTTATTTCTTTCACATCTGCAGTTACTTCCTCCACTGAAGTCTTGAACCCCTAAAAGGCATCCATGAGTATTGGGATTAACTTTGTCTAAACTTCTGTTAATGTTGATATTTTGATATTCTCCATGAATCATGAATTTCTTTTTAATAAACAGATCTCTATGCTACTAGGTACAATAGCATGGAAATTGAGAGAGCACCAAAGGTAAGACTCAAAATAATCTATGTATAAATAACACATTATTGAATATTGACTGTTAAAGGTATAGAAATCATTTTCTATACAATTAACATTTTAGGAAGTCTGTATGATCTTGTGCCATAAAGGAAAACTGCAGTTAACATGAAATTATGCAGAAAAATTTAGTTTCTATTGCTATGGTTTTAATCTCCAAATTAATTAGCATAGTTAACCTATAAAACCTCTGAAGGCCCACCCTACCAGAACCCAGCCAAACTGCAGTTTTTCTTTAATGTAAACCTATCTTTGTGTTTATTAAAATGCTTTCTGATATTGGTGATTTTTAAAGGCCTCTCAAACACTTCAAATCTGTGGATTTATGGAGCAGCATTAGCCAGCAGCCAGTTTCTATTCCCTGGCAGAGCTTTGAAACTGAATTGTGACAGAAGCATTCAACATTATCAGGGTAGTGGGTAGGGAAAGTCCAAATCTCTGCCAGGCCCAAATCCATTCAGTTGTCATTTCATTCAAGAGAATTAAATCGTTTACTGATTCCACATGATAATAAATGATACACAAACTTCTTTCCCATCCATAATTTTATCTGGTACCATTATTCAGTTTAGATATATTGCATAGGATATGCCAACAATCATTTTTATAACCAATAATTCCATGATTTTGCTTGGGTAATCTCTTTTAATGGTGAACTTCAGGTCACAACAGTAACTATCAGTTCAACTGCACCAAGGTTTCTGAAGACAATGGCTTCTCCACCCAAGCAGGTTATATTTAAATTCCAAATAGAACCTGGCATCACCCTGAAGGAATTCTAACTTCACACTGTTGGGGAAATTTACCAAGACAGCTTCAGAGTAGAGTAACTTTACACAGCACATTTTTAAAAGAGACATTTATTCAGCATCATGATAGGACTATTACATTTAGCAATCAACAGTGTGGGTGCAAAAAAAATCGATCATAAATGTTTTTAATGGAATTTAGCATGATGAATCTCTTCTGGAATTGAAGAGATTTAGGCACTACTCTGAATTAGGCTTTGGCTTAGGGGAGTGCTATGATTGGTTTGATCTATCCAAACCACTAAAACTTTCTTCATATCAGCAATAGGTTGGTTGTTTTTCTTTCTTATCATTCATGTGCTTACTGGATTATCACATTTAATTTCCTTCAAAAACTTTCCTTTGAATTCACAACTTGACTAACTGGCACAAAAAGCCTACCTTTCAGCCTGTGTTGGATTTCAACGTGCCTTCCTCGCTAAGCTTAATCATTTCTTGCTTCTTTTTTGTTTTTTTTTTAGACAGAGTTTCACTCTTGTTGCCTCCCCAGGCTGGAGTACAATGGCACGATCTTGGCTGACTGCAACCTCCTCCTCCCAGGCTCAAGCAATTCTCCTGCCTCAGCATCCCAAGTAGCTGGGATTATAGGCATGTGCCACCACATCTGGCTAACTTTGTACTTTTAGTAGAGATGGGGTTTCACCATGTTGGTCAGGCTGGTCTCGAATTCCTGACCTCAGGTGATCCTCCCACCTCAAGTGAGAGAAGTCCAACTCCTCCTTTCACTTGAATACTTAGAGGCCATGATAACATTATTAATTGACCTAGTTTTTATTTGCTATGTATTAGTGAATGGGAGGATTGAGGAAAGGGAGAGAGACGGGAATAATGGCTGGTTGGTGGAGCAGTCAGAACACAAACAACATGTATGAAGTAAGTTTGCTGTCTTATATGGGTATGGCTACTGATGCTCCAAAACAATTACAGTAGTAACATCAAAGATCACTGATCATAGATCACCATAAGAGATACAATGATAATGGAAAAGTGTGAAATTTTAAGAGAATTATCAACATGTAACATAGACATTAGAAAAAAAGGTGTCAATGGACTTGCTTCATTCAGGGTTGCAGCAAATCTTCAATTTGTAAAAAATGCAGTGTCCATGAAGTACAATAAAGTAAAGTGATATAAGACAAGGTGTGCCTGTTTATATAAACTTTCTTCCTTGCTGCCCCCCAATTCTTCTCTAAATGACATATGATCGCTTCCCTTTCTTTTTCCCATGAAGCGAGAAGAGAACTGGGATAAAACTTATGCATCTGGTAAGTATTTAAAAGGTCACAAGAAGTCATAATTCTTACTGTAACAATTTTTAATGGAAAATTTTAAATGTCAGAGTTTAAAAAAAATTATTAGAAGTCTAAAGATGCAAATAATTTTAAATGAACCAAACTCCAGAGAGAAATCAGCACTACCTAGAAGATAAGAAACTGCTAGTTAATTTTATGCCTGCAGTTATATCCTCTGTGGACAAAGGATATAATTTTCCATAGACAAGGGATGTTTATAATTTAAGGAGAAACTTTTAATGGACACACATTGGGGGGCAAGATAGATTAGATTCCAAAAAGTCCCAGAAAAAAAGTACATCGTCATCTGTTCACCAAGTCTTTCACAGACAGCCTTTAAATACATGGAAGCATACAAAATATTGGAGCCAAACCAGAAGGCAAGGTAAGAACTCCTGAGCTGTATAATGCTGGACAGATGGTGGCTGGAGAATTCACCAGTAACCTCAAAATCTGCCTGTAAAGCATAAAAAGTTCTTGAGATTCTCATAATTCTTAAATACCAAGTCCTTCGGAAATCAGGAGTCCAGTTCTCACCCCCAAAGGATTTGAAGCCAGGGGTAAACTCAAACACAAGCTGCAACCCATACCAGATCTAGTTCAATAAGAACTTAGATCAGGTCTGGCAGAAGAAGGGGTTTTCTCTGTTCTGAAATTATTTTATATAGATGATTCAACATACAATAAAACATAACTTGAGAAACAAAACAAAATGTAAATATCAGAAAACTATGACCAAAAAAGGTTACATAGCATAGAATCAAAACTGAACCAAGCATGAATTTTAACAGGCAAACACATTAATATAACTACTTTAAAGACACCTCAGAGATGTTGCCTACGTGACCTCCAATCCACACACAGAACAAGAGGCAAAGGGTTTGATTCTCACTGGTTCAAGGTGCTTAAGTGCAAACTCTAATCAATTATTAACTAATTCCTCAGCTATACTAACCAAGAGTAATATCTAAGCTTCTAGGTTTACAAAAAAAAAAAAAAAACCAAGAAAAGAAATAACTTAGCAGAGACATGAGTGACTGCATATTAAATAGGAGACAGAGAATTAGTCCAGGCAAGGACAAAAATAAAGAAAAAAATTAACTAACAAACAACAAAATAATCTCATTTGGGGAATCAGAATCTGTTATCCAAAATGTCACGTCTTATTTTCAGCAGAAGAGAAGAAACAGGAAAGCATGGCTCATTGACATGGGGAAAAAGGCAGCAAGCAGAAACTATCTGTGAGGAATCTCAGATGTTGGACTTAATACACAAAGACTTCAAAGCATCCATTATAAATATATAGAACTAAAGCAAAGTGTATTTTTAACAATTAAAAGTAAGTATAATGACAATTACTTATTAAATAGAGAACTTTAGTGTAAACATAAAAAGTATAATTAGTATTACATATGTGTATATATATAAACACATATATGAATCCAATGGAAATTCAGTACAATCATTTAAATGAAAAAGACACTAGAGGAGCTCAACAGCAGATATGAACCATCAAAAAACAACAACAACAAAAACACACTGAACTTGAAGCTAGATGAATAGAGACTGTCCAGTCTGAAGAACAGAAAGAAAATTCAAGAAAATAAGCAGAGCTTTAGAGATCTGTTGGAACAATTAACATATTGATAAATACACAGTGGGAATCTTAGAGAAGAAAGGAGGCTGGGCGCGGTGGCTCATGCCTGTTATCCCAACACTTTGGGAGGACGAGGCAGGCGGATCATGAGGTCAGGAGATCGAGACCATCCTGGTTAACACGGTGAAACCTCGTCTCTACTAAAAATACAAAAAATTAGCCGGGTGTGGTGGCAGGCACCTGTAGTCCCAGCTACTCAGGAGGCTGAGGCAGGAGAATGGCTGAACCCGGGAGGTGGAGCTTTCAGTGAGCCACAAGATCGCGCCACTGCACTCCAGCCTGGGCGACAGAGGGAGACTCCGTCTCAAAAAAAAAAAAAAAAAAAGAAAGAGAAGAAAGGAGAGAGAAGGAGGGACAGACAGAGAAATAAAACAAATAGTTTTTTTAAAAGCTAAAACACTTCCTAAATTTGAAGAAAAGCATTAATCTACACTTCTAAAAAGCTCAAGAGACTCCAAGTAGAATAATAGTCAGAGTCAAACATTTCAAATCTAAAGATTAAGAAACAATTTGTAAAGCACAAGAAAAAGGCAACTGAATATGCACAAGAGAATCATAATAAGATTAATAGGTGACTTCTCCTGAGAAACAATGAGGAAAATAGAATGACATATTGAAAAGAATGACCTATTGAAAGAGCTGACAGAAAAAAACTGTCAATCAAGATTATTGCATCCAATAAAACTATCCTTTGATGATGAATAGAAATAAAGTTATTTCCAGATAAACAAAGTTAGAGTGCCTTGCTAACAGATCTGTCTTATAAGAAATGATAAAGAAAGACCTTCAGGTCAAAGGAAATACTAGAGGGTAACTTGAATCCATACAAAGAATTACATTTCACAGATAAAAGTAATTACCTAAGTATATTATCTATCTCTCTATATATATATGTGTATGTGTATATATATGTGTGTGTGTGTTTCCAAACTGATTTTTTTAAAATTACATAAAGCAATATTCATAAACATTGCTGTGATGCACTTAAAACATATATGTCAATAATACCACAAAGGTAGAGGGAGGAAATGGAGCTATATAGAAACAAATTTTCATACTATCATGGAATTATTATTAATCTGAATTAGATTATAATGAATTAAGATTTCTTGAGGAAACATGAAGTAACTAAAAAATATAGTTTAAAGAAACCAACAAAGGAATTAAAATGATATGTGAGAAAATAACACAAAAGAGAGGAGGAACAGAGAAACAAAAGAGACATGGGATATATAGAAAACAAATAGAAAAATGGTTGCAGTCACTCAAAGCATATCAATAATCACATTAAATGTAAATAGATTTTACACTTAATGGTGAATGCTATCTCCTTAAGATCAGGAACAAGGCAAAGATTATCTCTGTCACCACACCTATTCAAAATAGTACTGGAAGTCCTAGCCAATATAATAAGGCACATAGCCAATGAAATAAGTCAAATAAAAGTAAAATTAAAGAAAGGGAAAAGAAAATAAATGAGCACACAAATTGGAAAGGAAGCAATAAAACCTTCTTTATTTGCAGATTACGTGATTATCTCTCTTGGATACCATAAAGAATCTACCCACAGAAAAACAAACCAAGATAAACTCCTAGAACTAACACGTGAGTAGCAAGGTCACAGGATACAGAGTTAAAATACAAAAGTCAATTATGTTCCTACATACCAACAAGAAAAAACAACATATCTTAAACTTTCACCAAAATATAATGAAGCATTTGTGTATAAATATAACAAAATGTGTGTAGGATCTGTGTGCTCAAAAGTGTAAAACATTGATGAACGAATTCAAAGATGATCTAAATAAATGAAGAGAGATTTTGTGTTTATGGATTAGAAGGCTCCATATTATGAAGATGTCAGTTTTCCACAATCTGACCTGTAAACTTTTTTGATCAAAATCCCTGTAAAATAGTTGGAGAGAATGTGATTCTAAGATTTATATAGAAAGGCAAAGAAGTTAGAAGAGCTGAAATCATTCTGAGAAAGATGCATAAACTTAGAGGAGTTAAATTACCCAATTTCAAAACTCACCATAAATCTACAGTAATCAAGACAGTGTAATATTAGCAAAATAAGTACATACATGAATGGAAAAGAATGGTGGTGGGTCCAAACACCCACACACACACACACACACACACACACATACACATACATTTTCAGCTTATTAACAGAGGCAAAGACAATTCAATGAAGAAATCATGGTCTTTCAAACAAACGGTGCTAGAACCATTAGATATCCACATGCAAAAATGTAGACCTTGATACATACCTTACATCTTATACAAAAATTCACCCAAAATGGATCATAGACCTAAATGCCAAACATAAAACTATTAACTTTGAGGAAAAAAAGCATAAGAAAAAAGCGGAACTTTGAGTTTGACAATGAGTTTTTCAATATGATAAAAGCTCTACCCACAAAAGAAAATATTACTAAATTGCACTTAAATAAGATTTTTGCTTTTTGAAAGACATTGTTAAGAGATAAAAAAACAAGTTAGCTGGGTGCAGAGGCTCCTGTAATCCCAGCACTTTGGGAGGCCCAGGCAGGCATATCACTTGAGCCCAGGAGTTCAAGACCAGCTGGGGCAACATGGTGAAACCCCATTTCTACAAAAAATACAAAAATTATCCGGGCATCCTGGCACATGCCTGTAGCCCCAGCTACTCGGGAAGCAGAGACGGGGGGATCACTTGAGCCCAGGAGGTTGGGGCTGTAGTGAACCATGATCGCACCACTGCACTCCAGCATGGATGACAAAGTGAGACTGTCTCAGAAAGAGACAAAAACAAAACCAAAACCAAGCTACAGATTAGAAAAAAACACTTGCAAAAAAAATGTATATAAAAAAGAACCTGTGCACAGAATATATGAAAAATTCTTAAAAATTCAGTTATTGCTAAACAAATTAGAAATGTGCGAACAATCTGAATAAACACTTACTTAGTAACATATGGATAAGCAAATGAATAGATGCTCAACATCATTTGTCATTAGGCAAACACAAAACTACAATGAAATATCACTACACACCTAATAGAATTGATAAAAATAATAATGAAAGACAATGCAAATTACTGGGGTGGGGGCGACGGGATGTAGGGCAACAGGAACTCTCACTCACTGCTGGTGGGAATACAAAACAGTATTTCTACTACTGTATTTGTACATTGTGTCTATATTTAAGACAGTATTGTGTACTTAAAATTTTGTTAAGAGAATAGATCTCATTTTGAGTGTTCTCACACAATTTAAAAAATACTCATGTATCTGCTCACTTACCCAAAAACATATTACTGGAAGGATAAAACAGAAACTAAAGAGATTGATTGCTTAAGCGGTAGGTGAGAAAGGAAAAAATGACAATTGATTATTAGAAGTGAAAAGGGGGCCGGATGCGGTGGCTCATGCCTGTAATCCCAACACTTTGGGAGGCCGAGGCAGGGGGATTGCCCGAGCTTAGGAGTTTGAGACCAGCCTGGGCAACACGGTGAAACCCCACCTCTACTAAAATACAAAAAATTAGCCAGGCGTGGAGGCCTGCGCCTGTCATCCTAGCTTAAGCAGGAGGCTGAGACAAGAGAATTGCTTGAACCTGGGAGGCGGAGGTTGCAGTAAGCCGAGATTGTGCCACTGCACGCCAGCCTGGGCAACAGAGGGAGACTCCCTCTCACATATACATATATAGTTGGTTCCTAACTTATGATGGTTTGACTTAATAATTTTTCAACTTCATGATGGGCTTATAAGGAAGTAACCGCATGGTAAGTCGAGACGCATCTGTCTGTAGCATGTGTGCGTGTTTGAGTATTTATGTGTGTCCACAAGCATATGTGCATGCAGGTAGCATATATTTCCTGGTTCTGTCCACTGAAAAGCACTAGGAGCAATTCCACCTTTGTTGGAATGATAAATCAGTTATATTATGGTCCAGATCTTGATTTCTAAGTACAATTGTCCAATAAAAGGAGCCTGAGCTCCTTGGAGACCTAGTCAAGTCAGTTCTAGGGCTGCAGTGGGAATATGCAAGGCAAGCCTAGAACATCTTGTAATGCCAGCAAATAAGGAGGCACTTGAAGAAGCAAAGGCAATGGTCAAACATGCACGGAAGCCAACTGGAGGGAGCTACTGTTGGCCAAAGCTGTAACAATGTAACAAATAAAATAAGTATGATTGTATTGGGTTATAACTCACAGAATCAAATAAATTTCAGTGAGTCAATAGATATTCATAGGAAATGAATAAATAATAAAATTGAGAATAGATATTTCTTCTTTACAAAAGAATTCCGATTACAAAGTGTAGAAGAAATGAGGGAAATACAGAATTGTAAAATACAAAAATGAGGAAAATTTAAAATTAGGAAAATACCACAGTAATAATTGTTAGAGGCAAGATTCACATATGGATGCTAAAATCCATGGGGACAAATTTATAAAGAAACAATATATTAGTATTATATTAAAATATTTCCCCAAGACATTAATTACAAAAAAAAATAGTAACTTTAGGGTGGAGAAACCTATCAAACATCTTCTTATCTTAGAGACTGAGGTTAACATCCCTATTAATAAGACATATGGACATCATGCAACACCTGACATGATTCACTGGGAAGAGCAAGCATCACTTCCGTGGTATTCTTGTCGAATACATAACCCCGGTATAATTATAAGAAAACATTAGACCAACTTAAATTGAAAGGCATTCTGAAAAATAACTGACCAGTACTCATAAAAAGTGTCAAAATCATGAAAGAAAAGGCAAGAATGAAGAACTGTAACAGATGGGAGGAGAATAAAGAGACAACAATTTATTGCATTCTAAGGTACTGAATTTGATCCAGGAATAGAAAAAAGGGACATTAGGGGAAAAACTGATTGAATTTGAATAATGCCTGTAGTTTAGTTAATCGTTTTTTTTTTCTTTTTTTTTTCCAATGTTAGTTTCCATTCTGACAATTGGACCATGGTTATGTAAGTTGATAATATCAAAGGAAACTGTGTGAAGGGTGTATATGGAATTTTTGTACCATTCTGCAACTTTGATATAAGTCCAAAATTATTTCAAAATAAAATTTGAAGAAAAAACAGATCTTTTGGCTATAACATAGAAAGCTATATAATAAATTAAATTTAAAAAGCAATTTCCAAAGTAGAATCTATAATGCAATTGCTTCATGTATAAATAGAAAATTGACTTGAACAACATGAGTTTGAAATGTGCAGATCCACTTATGTATGGACTTTTTTCTCCTACCTCTGCCACTGCTGAGACAGTAAGACCAATCCCTTCTCTTTCTCCTCTTCTGTCTACTCAACATGATGATGATGAGGATAAAGAATGAAGATTAAAGCTTTAATTATTATTCATTTTGATGTAATGAATAGTAAATATATGTTCAATTCTTTATAATTTTCTTAAGATTTTATTTTCTCTCACTTACTTTGTTATAAACATATAATATATAATACATATAACATAAATGTTTTCATGGACTGTTTATGTAATTGGTACAGCTTGTCAACAGTAGGCTATTAGTAGTTAAGTTCTGGGAGAGTCAAACATTATCTGGGGATCTTGGACTATATAGGGCCTCAGCACCCCTAATCTCTGAGTTCTTCAAGGATCAACTTCATATATACATTTATATATAAATGTATACACATACATTTATATGTAATATATATTTTTGTTTATATTCACATTGATATATGTATAGAAAAACCCTGTAACATTATATTCTAAGTTGTTGATTTTTTTTTCTTATTGGAATAGAAGAGTGGGTAACCAAAGAGGTCATACACTTTTTACTTTATATATTTTATATTTTTCTCACATGCTTGAGTTTTCGTAATAGGGATAGATTCATTTTGGACAAAACAATAAAGGTATTAGAGTTTTATAAAAACAAGATGTTTGAAAAAATAGGTGAGTAAAAACCAACTTTAGAAACTAAACTTATTTTATCCATAGTCCATTAAATGCATGCCTGATTTCCCAAGCCATAGCTCCAGCCAGCCTGCTGCATTCCAATTTATATCCATGTTTGACTGGAAACATCAACAAATAAGGAAGGTCAAAATATTTAAAGCCCAGGCAGCACTTTGGACTGTCAGAATGATCTATTCACACATGCAGCACTGTGCCATGCTTTCCAGTCATTGTTGCCCATTTATGTTAGCTATAACTACAGTGCTCTTTCCTTGTATTCCATTTAGGACTGTCATAAAGCTAAGAATACACTTTCATACATACTTAAAGTTTATTTTATTCTCTGTTCTTCAGATCATATGCAAATGATTTAGAGTGGCAAATTATATTCTGTCATTAAAAACAGCTAGAAAATACTTTGCAATTTAAGGGAGAAAGCTACCTTTCATGTTAAACTCCCCCTCCATGCTTATTTAAATCTTGCTGATATCATGTCTTGTTGAGTTGTCAGAAAGAACTAAACTTGTGTTCATTCAAACTTGTAATGAGTCGCACAAGGTTACTCAATTTCTGTATGGACCACAAGTAAAGACATCACTGCCCATGTGGTTCTTGTATTCCGGGATTGCCACCTGTCAATCATGCAGTGACATGACTTTGACTTAGTGCATCTTGAAAGGGATGGGTATACACAGTATCTTGAAACAGGATCTCCAGGAGATACAAAATAATGTAACTTTAATTTCAGTCTTCTTTGCATTTAGATTTCTAGTGAGTCTGTATGCTTATGAGGTGTTTCATGCAGCAATTATATCTTGCTTTGGATTTCTGCATTTTTCAGTCCTTCCTTCATAGTTATGTCTCACATCTGCCATGACACAATTTGGTAATTCATGAAGAAAGTCATGGTGCTTCAAATAAACTAAAGCTGTGAAACCATATTAGAGTGGCATAGTAAAGTTTTCTCTAAAAATTTAATCTGTAAAATCACTCTCTTAACTAGAAAAGTTACTGAATAGATCATTATCATCTTCAGTTCTGAAAAATGATTTTTTGGTATTGTGATTAATTAAAGCCCACTTATGCCTAGTGTTCCATTATTGGAACACTAAGCATGTGGGAGTTGTTTATATCCTCCTGCTCAAGGTCATCACCAAGGTCTGATTTTTCACTCATGCAAAAATTCAAAAAATTGCTAACTCTGGCATAAATGAGTTAATTTGAGTTAAGGATGGTATTATTGGGCATTGAAAGTCCTAACTGGTTGTACCTGTTACAAAGGAATAATATATGGATTAGCAGGAACATAAGAAAAATGATGTGATAAAGATGAGTTCCTGGATAACCTCAATAAGTCACCAAAAAAGAAGTGCTATTTTAAGTTAGAAACAAACTTAATTTGAATCCCAGGGCTCCATGCCAAATCCATTACTATGACATGCTTTAAAAATGTAAATTTAAAGGATTTTTTATTTGGAAAACTGTTTAAGGATTTGGAAAGCTTCTGGAGTACCTAGGTTCAACCGGAGTATTTCAAACTAAGAATGGGAATTTCTGAGGACTTTTACATTCAGGTTTTGGTTTTGACCTTTTTTGCTCCAAATTAGAGACTGACAAACTTTTTTTGCAAAGGGACAGAAAGTAAATATTTTAAGCTTTGTGGCACTATAGTTTCTGTCTCAGCTGCTAACATCTGCCAGACAGAAGAGCAGCCATGGGTGATACGCAAAGGAAGGGCACAGCTGTGTTCCTACAAAGCTTTGTTTACAAAAACAGGGAGCAGTCTAGATCGTCCCACGGAACATCTTTGTATACATTCCTAATAAAATACGGCTGAATCAGAAAATATGTTTTAATGGACAGCAATGGAAAATTAATGGATATAAATGGAAGAATCTTTTTGCAAACTGAAAAAAAAAAACTATGTACAGTCATGTATCCTTTAATGATAGGGATACATTCTGAGAAATGCATCTTTAGGTGATTTCATTACCCTGGGAACATCATAGAATGCACTTACACAAACCTAGTTAATAGAACCTACTATACACCTAGGCTATAAGGTATAGCCTATCGGTCCTAGGCTATTACTGTACTGGACAGCATATTACTGTACTGTATACTATAGGCAATTACAACACGTGGGAAGCAGTTGTGTATCGAAATACACCTAACATAGAAAAGGTACGGTAAAAGCACTACATAAGAGATAAAAATGATACAACTTAAAGGACATTTACCGTGAATTAAGCTTGCAGGACTGGAAGTTGCTCTGGGTGAGTGAGTGAGTGAGTGAATGTGAAGGCCTAGGATGTTACTAGACACTACTGTAGACTTCAAAAGCAATGTATACTTAGGCTACAGTACATTTATTTAAAACTTTTTTCTTCAATATTAAATTAACATTAGATTACTGTAACTATGTTACTTTATAAACTTTTTATTTTTTTAACTTTTTGACTTTTATAATAACACTTAGTTTAAAACACAAACATATTGTACAATTGTCCAAAATTATTTTCTTTATTTATCCTTTCTTTCTATATCCTTATTATATAAGCTTTTTTGATAAGAACATTTTACGTTTTTTTATTTTCTAAACTATTTTGTTAAAAACTAAGACACAAACACATTATCCTACGCCTACACAGGGTCAGGATCAGCAAGACATCACTAACGGATAGGAAGTTTTCAGCTCCATTATAATCTTCCGGGACCACCATTGTATATGCAAACTCTTATTGACAAAAAAGGTTTTTGTATGGTACATGACTGTATATGCTTTATAAAAACATCTTGGAAGTCACATAATCGCCAAACTGATGACATTACTAAAATAATTGAAGCATTCCACAGCTTATCTTTAGAAATAAAATGCAGACATTAGAAGTGATCTAGTGTGACATGTATACATTACATTTAAGTTGTTAGACACTCGGATGGTTAGACCTGCCCAGAGTCTCATAGGTAGTAAGAGCCAAGCTACAATCCAAATGTTATATCCTCTGCTCTTGTCCTCTTTGTATATAATAATGCTACCATTTAAATGTTAAACTAACCGCTTTGTGGTGTCTACAGTATCTTTGTGGTGTCTACAGTATCTATACTTTCCGGCCTTTATGGTTAAGCAACCAGGGAAAAGTCAATTACATTGAAAGATGTGCACAAATGAATTAACAAAGCACTTTTGTAATTTAAGGAAGGCTGGCACTTTCCCTTTCACAAGTCTTTTCTCCAAAAATATAAAAAATACAACTCAAAACACACTAAAGACTAAGTATAGTTATTAAAGAGAACTGTCATTAAAGGTTAAGTATAGTGATTAAAGAGAACAAAGTACAAGCCTAATTCAAGTAAAGGATTTTGCCTCCCAGGTAATGTTTGTGTTCAAAGGCAAAGATACACAGAAGAGAAATTTAATATTATTAAACAAAGTAAAGCCAACTTTATGACCAAAAGCTGACTACCAAACTATGCCACAGGCCTGCCCACATTCAAGGGTAGAAGGAATAGAGTCTATTTCTTGATGGGGAGTGACAAGGCCACATGGCAAAAGGGCTCATGGGGCGAAGGATGTTACTGCAGCCACCTTTGGAAAATGCGTGCTGCTACAATTCACATGCCTGAATACACAATTTAATTACTGCCACATGGTAACAGAGACACATTTGTGAATTATCTATCCTAACAATTTAAATCAATGAAAATCGAAATTTTCAAAAATAGGAGGCTATCTTTCACATTTGAAAATGTAATGAGAATCTTTTTAATAGAGTAATTTACCATGTAAAGATAAATTTTAGTTTCTTTTGAAAAATCTTTTAATTTACATTGAATCCACTTGGGAAAAAATTAGGCAGATAAGATATAGTACATTCAAAGAGTAAAGAGAGAAGTTAACACCCTACAGTGCTTATCTTGAGAATATTTGAGGTCAAATTAATAGTACTCAATATTCTAAGTTTGTAATATGTCATTACATTGCCACTATCCTATCTATTGTCATCAGTATAAAATCTTCCTATTTGTTTTATAATTATATGCTTTAAATGTATAATTATTATAATTTAACTTCTTTATAAAGATCTAACAACAAAGTATCATAACTATTTAAATGCATGTTAATCAGTAAGAAATTACTTAAATAAAATAAGAAAATTAACACAAGGGTAGAAAATAAACTTCTGCAGAAGAATAATTTCAGAAACTAATTATATCTCTAACAATAAATAATAAATGCAACTAATTTAAATATTTCTTCCTTTCCATTCAGATTTTAGATGTGGCCAGAATTGGTCCAATGCGCATTTTTATTTGTTTATTTATTTTCTTAAATTTTTTATTTAGAGACAGGGTCTCCCTCTGGTTAGAGTGCAGTGGCTTAATCATAGCTCACTGCAGCCTTGAACTCTAGCTCAAGCAATCTTCCTGCCTCAGGCTTCCAAATACTTGGAGCTACAGGTTCATGCCATCATGCCCAGCTATTTTTATTATTATTATTATTTCTTGTAGAGATGGAGTCTCACTGTGTTGCCCACAGGGGTTTTGTCCTCGTTTTGTTCCCTTTGCCTGGAAGTCAGGCTCTTGCTCTTCTGTCCCCAAGTTCCACAAAGGTCAGAGATTCTAGGTGGCACTTTCTTTGTACAACTTCCATATATGTATAAAAAACTGCATCACTTAAGGAAGGCTGACACTTTCCCTTTCACAAGTCTTTTCTCCAAAAACATAAAAAATACAACTCAAAACACTCTAAAGGGAACACATATTTTCACAGAAAAATAATCGAGGCATTTATGACCATAGTAAATAAGTAAGTTATGATTAAAAATGTTATAGGAACAAAGACCTGTGTAACAAACCTGCACATCCTGTATATCTACCCCTGAACTTAAAATAAAAGTTGAAGAAAAATATAAAAAAAAACAAGGCTCTATCGATTATAAATCCCTATATGCATTTTAGTATATGCTGAAATACTACTAAGTTGCAACTCCTTATTTAATCAGTGTATAGATTAAATACTGTATGTCAAAAATACAATTTTCTCTGTACTAAATCTAATCCACATTCAACCAGAAAGCTAAAATCAGCATTTAACATAAATTACCTGTTATTTGTATTGCTTCAAATCTATAAGAGTTTGGCAAAACTCTTACAGGAATGTCATTAATAAGCTTCTAATGGAAGCTTGTGCTTAGATCTTCATTTTCAGTCACTTTCTTGGCAACAAGAAGATAGTGAAGATCCTCAAATGTGTTTCTCCCATGGAGAGAGGTATTTTTTGTTTGTTTGTTTTTGTTTTTTGTTTTTGAGACGTAGTTTCGTTCTTGTCACTCAGGCTGGAGTGCAATGGCGCAATCTCCGCTCATTGCAATCTCCGCCTCTTGGGTTCAAGGTATTCTCCTGCCTCAGCCTCACAAGTAGATGGGACTACAGGCGTACACCACCACACCCAGCTAATTTTTGTATTTTTAGTAGAAACGGGGTTTCACCATGTTGGCTAGGCTGTTCTTAAACTTCTGACCTTAGGTGACCTACCCGCCTCGGCCTCCCAAAGTGCTGGGATTACAGGCGTGAGCCACTGCCCCTGGTCAAGAGAGTTTTTAAAAATAAAACTGACTCAAGATTTTTTCTTTTCGTACTTGCTTACTTAATTAACTTATTCAAGATCGCAGTACAGTCACTTAGTGTTTTACTGGACTCCTGTGTTACTAAGAACTAGTTATGTGACTTCAGAAAAATCATTATGTGTATACACTTAATATCTGACATTTGCTTAACATATATTTGAGATAGCCTATAACCCTTAAGTTAATTGAACAGATAGAAATAAAAATGAGGATATTTTAAAAAGAGAAAGAAAACCTGTTAACCAGGAGAGCAGCAATAATTGGCTGTTGGTTTTAGGGAGAAAACTTTAACCCCTTGAGGTCTCAGTTTTCTCACATGGAGAGGTTGATTTATATCAGCAAAGGTGAGTAGATCCTCCTGTATGAGCCAAATCTGATTGGCCAGGAGAGGCTGCTACACTGTTTTGCGGATGGTTCTGAGATCATCTATGGGCTCACCAACGTGGAATGCCCACATAATTCCATGAGGTCTGCCAAAGCCATAGCATCAGGAAGTGGCAGCATGTGTGCCATTTATTGGCCATTTCTTGACAAGATTATGGCCATTAGGGATTTGTTTAAGTGTCTTCACTATTTTTGCATAATTTGTCACTTGTAGTGACAAATCCTTTGCAAATAATAAAATATCATCTATTATGCCTACTCACTGACACCACTGGTTTGAATTAGTTTCAGTGAATGTATTCCCCTCACTGCTCTTTTTGGAGGTCTTCAAAATCCTGAGTGTGGTCTCTAACTTCATCCAGCTAGTGTCTTGCAGAGGAGGAAAATGTTAACCAAGTAATTGTACAAATAACTGTGTAATTGCTATTGTAATAAGCTCTACCAGGGAAGAGTATAATGCACAGCAAAACAGACCAGGCCTGTTCCTGCAGGTCCAAGAATTGCTGCTGTACCTCACCAACTGGAGGTGGAGGACAGAATATTTATTCTCTGACTCCACAGGTACTTCCTCCCCTGTGTGAAGTGTTAGTGAATGTTTATTCTTTACCATATTTCAAGCTGCTATTAGCTTATCAAACATCTGCTTTGTTGAAACACTGGACAATATTGTTTTATTGATTGTGTACCTACTGACAGTGACAATATGCAAGCATGCATTATTCTCATACCACTACAGCTTTAATAGTCTGAAGGTAATACTGAAAATAATTTACTGTTGTATATGTACGGCAGTTTAGATGCTGCAATAGTTAGAGCTGCCAGGTTGGAAATGCACACAAATGAGCCATCTATAACCTTTGCAAAACTAAGCTGCTGTATCAAGATGCTAAGAGAGCCCAAGCTTCTAAAAAGCATCAATAATCTGATTACTCTTCACAGCTATAGTAAACGGAAACAGTTTTCTAAAATTAAAAGCAAGAGTTTTTTACATTTCTTAGTATAGTTAATTAAAAGGAACGGATTAGGTTTTGCTAACAAGTTGACTTATTGCAATGTCTAGACCTTGTATCCTTCAGGTGATGTAAGATTTAAACACGAACTGAATGGTTTACAGGTATTCAGATACAGAAAATATTTATGCCAATAGCTTTTTGAATGAAGTTATCTAATATTTTATATTATGCAGGAAGTGGTCTTTGAACAATAGAGAATTTTTAAGAAACATTTTACATACGTAGTTTATTTTATCTATTCATTTTGGCTGCTAGGGAGCATTCCATTTAATTGATAAAATGGTTTTATTTATACTAACCCATGTGGGGGTGATTACCTTTTTTATAATTTTTTTACACCCTTATATGCCATGCTGTGGTAAAAATTCTTCTATACATCTTGGGAACAACTAGTTTCTCTAGCATGAACACCAAGAAAACCTCAGAAAAGAAGTTTAAAAAAATAGGTACAGTAGAACACAATTGAAATAAATTTTTATATTACTAAATTTTTTATAGATACAGTTTTTATTGAAGAGAGTTAGCAAAGTGCATGGGAATGATTTATTCTAGCTTCAGGGTGGCAGTCATCTTTGGGAGTGAAGGAGGGCAAAGGAATTAGGGTAAAGCTTAGCTGTATTCTTATCTTTTCCTCTTTAAAACTAATAAAACAAACAAGAAAAAGTGATAATGTCTGTTTAATTTTGGTGGTAGCTATATAGGTGTCTGGTTTACTGCGGACTGTACTTTTCTATTTGCTTGAACATTTCATAATTGTAAAAAAGCTTTAAACATGTTTAAACAAGTTTCTATAAACATGTTTAGAGTACTCTATCAAACAAAATTTCTGTATCTATTCTAAGTGCATTAGAGTCACAGATAAAAGGATCTATCAATGCACATATCTAATTGCCTCATATAAAAGAAGTTAGCTTTAAGTTTTAAAATTGCAGCCATGAAAAAATGACAGACAACAGGAAGGTTTACATAATTAAAAAACTAAACAGCACTCTATAGTAAGTCCTCACTTAACAATGTGGATAAGTTGTTAGAAACTGACGTTAAGTAAAATGATATAATCAAACCAATTCTACCATAGGTTAATTGATATAAACGGAAGTTAAGTTCCCATGGCATATTTCTGGTCACAAAAGCATCACAAAACTTCTAAATAAAGATGAGAAACACTTTTGATATTCAACATGAAAATAATTGTGAGCTATCCACCAATTTAAGAGAGATTAACTTAAAAAGTAAGATATTATTTACCTAATTTTTGGTGAAGCAGTGACAGCACTCATAGGGGTGAGGGGTTAAGTTAGAAAATAAATGTTTACAAAGAAAAATTGTCAGGAGCACCTCCTTTTACCAAAAAGTTCAAAAACAATCACAAACATGGCAGGCTAGTGGAGTGCTTTCAGACTGCATCATTTATTGTCATGCATTTGTGTGATTAGCATAGACTTTACACATGTTTGCCTTACAATCATTTGTATTCATTCACTTATTCATTTTATAAGCTTCTTGTTCTAGCTCAGGGCTGGGTGGCCAGAGTGTGTTTCTGCAGCCTAGGGCATGAGATGGGAACCAGCCCTGAGCAGGACACTGTCCCATCAGGGTGCACTCACACCCACATCCCACTCACTCACACTGGGGCCATGTAGACACACCAATGAACCTTACGGGCACAACTTTGGGATGCAAGCTGAACCTGACCCAGGGAAAACCCGTGTAGACATGTAGACATGAGGAGAACATGCAAACTCCTCACAGACAGTGGCCTGGCTGGGAATTGATTTTTTTGTCCCCATCAACATTATAATGAAGCAATGAAGAACAAAATGACTGTATTACAAGGCCTGCTGTACTGTGGAGAATAGTATCCCCCTCAAACTCATGTCCACCTGGAACCTCAGAATGTGACCTTATTTGGAAATAAGGTCTTTGTGAATATAATCAGTAAAGATTAGGTCATATTGGATTAGGATGGGCTTGAATTCCAAAGACTGGTATCCTTAAACAAAGAGAGCATGCACAGAGACGCAGTTATACACAGAGTGAAACAGCCATGTCAAGATGGAGGCAGAAACTGGAGTGATGTAGCCACAAGTCAGGGAATGGCAAAGATTGCTGGCCACCATCAAAATGTAGGAAGAGGCTAGACAGGGCTCTTCTCTGGAGCTGACAAAGGCAGCACCGATCTGTCAACACCTTCACTTGAATTTTCAGCCTCCAAACTGTGAGAGAATCAATTCCTGTTGTTAAAGCCACCAAGTTTGTAGTACTTTGTTACTGCAGCCATGGGAAATAAATGCAAACACTTTCTCCCTCAACTCTGTGGTGCTTGGGGCTGGGGAAGCACACAGGAATCTTCAGTGTCCAAGGGAATCAGGTAACAGACCCTGAGAGGTCCCCTCAACCACAATCCATCTCATTTCCAGGAGTAGTAGATTAAGTTACAGTCAGCACTCAACTGAGGTGAAAAGGAAGCTGTGTCTTTAACTTCACATTAAATCAGAAATGGCCCAGGGATAAAATAAAAATAAAATCAGAGCTGTTCTGGTGAGAAATGCACAGGAGGTTGGCTCATGAGGCAGAACACCCATGCAGTTGGATTGGATGTCATAAACCTGGATTTGAAATTTTCAGGGACTCAGTTTCTTGAGTTTGAATATATTTTTGTGGAGATTTAATGAAAAAAACATGGGTAAAGATTTTGGCACCACAATAAAAGATTCCTCCCACAAGCATAAAAGCCAAAACAAAATTATAGATGAGATAGAGAGGAGATAAGCCAGTCTGGAATATTTATCTGAAGGTCTCTCTTGGAAGGATTCAAGAAAAATTCAATGTCGGTTGCTTCTTTTGAGATTGGGATGCAAAAATTATCATTCATGTTGTTGGTACTCAATGGATTCTGAGGACATTCCTCCAATTTTCAAGATAACCATTACAAGTGCCTGGTATGTAATTTGCTTCAGTTATATAAGCTTACAGGAAGCCTGGCTGTTCAGACGCTGACCCATAAAGTCATCCTTATTCATGTGTTGCCACTTGTGGGGCCCTAATAAATAAATAAGTTAACATAACCTGAAAACGAACCAGGCTGGCAGAACAGAGACTTAACCTGGTTTGCATCCCTTTTGTGTGGAAAAAAAAAAAAAAACAGCCACTATGTTGCAACTCCAGAAATGGAAGACAGGAAGGTTGCTAAGAACAGCAGAGCATTTCTTTTGGGCACCTTAAGAGAAAAGGACTGGAAGTTAAAAATTACCCCAACATATTCTTAGCAAACAACACAAACTCCCTTGCTCATCGTCCCTTCCAGCATGACCTTATAAAACTTCCCTCCAGCCCCTGACTCTTTGCAGACAGCCCCTTCTCTGCTGTGCTGCCTATTGCTTTCTTACAACCTATCTTTGTACTTTCTCTAATAAACCTGCCTTTGTTTATTCATGACTGTCTTGGTAAATTCCTTTACCACCCAAGACAATGCCAGCCCTAGCTAGTCACACCCAGGACACTACTGACCAGAAATACCTTGGTAGTTTTACCAAGGGAGAATTAGAGTGATGTCTTTCCTTGCTGGTATTTACAATGTAAGCCTCCTTTAATTTTTTTTTTAAATCCCAATACAAATCTTCAAGTAGGCAATTTTGAAATTGAAAAAGAACCATTTAGGTAGGCATACGCTATCTGCTGATACTCTTGCTAACTGCTGCCCTTTAATTCTTCTATTGTTCAAATTAAGTACCTTGCAGCCTTTCAGAAACTGTGAATCAAGTTGCCACATCTTCCTACTGCCAGAGCAGTTAATTAGCTCCTGGCAGATCTGAATGTCTGAGAAGATCACAAGGAGGATTTATAATTGTGCACTGAAGTACACCAAATTACTTAGATGTCTTTTGCTCCGCATTTACAATTTTTACACCATTTAGATTTTCAGATATCTGATAGAAAATAGAAAACTTTATTTGTTTCATATTCCTGATGGTGTCATCATCATAATTCTTTTAGCTGGATAAAAGGGAAACAAACGTTGGATCTTATTGAAGCAAAGAGCTCTAAAAAAATCTGAAGACTTCTCTAAGGAAAGTCTATAGCACAACATTTATTCTGATTGTTACTGATAACTTGAAAGGGGCCAAATTTGAGGAATTTACTGAAAAAGCCTTCTTTGTATCCTTTGACAGCAAAATACAGATTGTTATTTTTGTACTTATACTAACATTCATAAACCTCAACAGTTTTTGAACTTGACAGATAAGTTTCTCTGATCAGTTTTCCTCTTACTTCTCTGTGTATTATACGCTGATTAAATAGGACTTCTCATGATTTTTTTCTTTCAAATTATTTTCATCTTTAGCAGTCCAACTCAATTTTTGTCTCCTCTTGGATCCTTTCTGAACTTACTACTGCGTCTTCTTTTTAAACTCCTTTGAAATTATGTGATGCGTAGCATATGCACTTGTCATTCATCACCTCTTATTTTCAAGCTAGTTTAGTATTATAGCCTCAGTCAGACTTCTCAGCTTATGGAAAATAGAAATAATGTTTTCCTGTTTTCTCCTAGGAATATGTTATTTTATTTTTCATAGGTGAGTTTTAAAAAATCATGTATTTCTTTTTTGTTTGTTTGTTTGTTTGTTTTTTAAGACAGAGTCTTGCTCTGTCTCCAGGCTGGAGTGCAGTGGCACAATCTTGGCTCACTGCAACCTCTGCCTCCTGTGTTCAAGTGATTCTTCTGCCTCAGCCTCCTGAGTAGCTGGGATTACAGGCACCCACCACCACGCCCTGCTAATTTTTGTATTATTAGTAGAGATGGGGTATCTCTATGAACGCCAAGCTAGTCTCAAACTCCTGACCTTGTGATTTGCCCGCCTCAGCCTCCCAAAGTGCTAGGATTACAGTCATGAGCCACTGGGGCCTTTTTTTTTTTTTTTTTTTTGACACGGAGTCTCACTGTCACCCAGGGTAGAGTGCAGTGTCCTGATCTCAGCTCACTGCAACTTCTGCCTCCCAGGTTCAAGCGATTATCCTGCCTCAGCCTCCCATGTAGCTAGGACTATACGAACATGCCACCACACCTGGCTAATTTTTTGTATTTTTAATAGAGATGGGGTTTTACCTTGTTAACCAGGATAGTCTCGATCTCCTGACCTCATGATCTGCCCGCCTCGGCCTCTCAAAGTGCTGGGATTACAGGTGTGAGTCACCATGCCTGGACACAATACTGTATTTCTAAAGGCCATCTATCTACCTAGAGTGAATTATGTTTCTTTTCTAAAAGGTGGAGGCTTTAAAATCTTTTTCACTCTTTATTTAGCCTAAACCCTTTAGTACTTCCTTGGGTCCTGTATCTGTCCATTGGTAGTCATATTCAATTATCCATTAAAAATATTACAAATTGGAATCTAAAAGAAAATTATACTTTCTTTTTCTGTGTTATCTCTTGTGGGTATATTGGGTTGTGGACATACTGACTCTAGAGGCTGGGATCTTCTAGAGAAACCATATTTAAGGCACAGGGATCAGAAGGGAGACTTAGTGTCTAAAGAGAGAACCTGAAATATTAAGCAAAACAAAAAAGCAAGATAATTGAGATGATGACACAACTTTAACGGACACTAAAATGTGAGGTTTGAGCCCAGAAATCTTCATGTTTTACTGGAGTTGAAGAACTGCATCAACTCTTCTCCCTTCTAACCAAAGTTTCATTGCCTTTTACCTCTTTATTAGTCCTTAGAAGCTAAGAAGTATTCTTATGGTAAGAACAATGTTACAGTAATTTCCCTGTGTGCTGAAGGCCCTATTGTAGAAAATCTCCAAGAAGCATAATGCATGTTGTGTTTATAAGGGTGTGGGGGTACAATTGTTTGCCCTAGTCAAATTCAAGTTGATTTAAACAGAAAATATCATTCTAAAGAATATCA
Source organism: Pongo pygmaeus (assembly GCF_028885625.2). Classification (NCBI taxonomy): domain Eukaryota; kingdom Metazoa; phylum Chordata; class Mammalia; order Primates; family Hominidae; genus Pongo; species Pongo pygmaeus. Next base: position 73,991,707 of record NC_072380.2, on the reverse strand, counting down.
ATGATAATGTAGCTTATTATTAATACCAAAGAGTTGCATAAAAATGTGGTCAAAAGCAGTAGCTCTATGGTTTGATTCCCCCAGGCAAATTATTTTTCTGCCCTGTGTCTTACTGAGTAACTTAGATAAATGACCCAAACTCTTTGTGTCTCAATTTACTCAACTGTATTAATACATAACTGAAACACTATGTAACAATACAATAACTGTAACAACACAAGGCTGCAATGAGACCTAAATGAAACAAATAAATAATGTGCTTAGACGTATACCTGCCACGTAGGTAAGTACTCCATAAATATTTGTTACTATTATCATTGTAAATTATAATTATGAAATTGCCAACTAGACTTGCATTAGCAGCAATTTAAAGCATTGTGTTGCTCTGCATCAGCATCAAATAAGAAGGCACAAAATTTTAGAACTACTACCATGACACGTATTTCATGACTATTGAGCCTCTGAGGAATAGATTTATGAAAACACAGAGGGAAATATCAAGCGAGTAAATTACTCACTTTTTCTTTCAGATGAGAGAACAGAGAAGTCTCTGCATTTAAAAAGGAAGGGAATGGCATCTGTATTTGTACTGTGTGTGCATTGCTGTTGAAGCGTGCAGATTTGTATAGAGGTGTATGTTTCCCTAGTAGCTCTAAAAATACATGAAATGTTTCCCTTACTGCTCCCATTTGTTTCTTTTTGGCAATTTATATTTTACTTTTCTCTCTTTGTCCCTGTCTCCTTTCTCCTCTTTCATAAATAATATACTGCTTTTCTCTATCATTCTAAAGGAGTCACGGGGACTTTAAATTGATACAGCTGTAAAGGAGGAAATGAGAGGCAAGGGAATACACTGTGACTTTAGGATGGAAAGATATGCAGTTTGACTGCAAACACAGAGACAGCTTTGATTGAGGTGAAACATAGGAAAAGTCTGAGAAGAATCAGAGGAAACCATTACAGATCTCCTGGGCAAAGGGAAAACTTAGAGGGGAAAACATTTTTGCAGAGGGATGAGGAGGAAACAGCTGATTAAGACAGAGAGTGTCAATCATGTGGGGAAATAGACACGGAACTGAGCCAGGTGGGAGTGCGGGCTCCTTGCAGGGCTGGAATGAGGGCAAGGATGGGCTCAGATTTACATACTGATTCATACCCACGCACTCATGCACACACATGCACATGAACACACACACATTTTAAGGGTCCTCTGAAAGTGGCAACTGCACATCCATGTTCCCCTGGCAGTGGGCAATGTGAACGGCATAGGCTATTCCCCAGTACCCATACATTAGACCTGATAGACTTTCCCTGAGCACCTCCACCTTGCCTTGTCCCTTCATGTTCTGTGGCTTTCCTGTTCATAGCCTCTGAAGGTGAGGAGCCTCAGCCTGGGTTCTGCCATCAGCAAGGACTCATTTCTTTGCTCTCTAAGGCTAACTGTTGCTCACATACTGGCCAGAAGCCAAAGAAACAATTCCCATGTGAATGGTATTTTAAGGCTATCACTTTCACACTCCTCAAACTCTAGTATTTTGGGTTTTGGAAGCAGCACTGCATACAGACAAGGGTGCTGGCTTCATCTGCAACAGTGAGAGCTGCAGAAGGGCATCCTGGGGGCAGAGGGCATTTTTTTTTTTTTTGAGGTTTCAGGAAGCACCACAGAGAAACAGAAGGTGAATTAATGGAATGCCGGAATTCTGTGGAGAAGCATGGAGCAGACCTGCGACATCTGATGAAATGTATACAAAGGGGAAGATTATGAAACTGACTGAAAATCATCTATAAAGTCAGGAGTAAAAGGAATGGTGTATGGGAATTGGGGGAAGAGAATGTCTCTTTAGTAAATCAGAGACTGAGAAACTACCAAAGAAAAGCTGTTAGTTTTGTTTGTATAACATGAATCTAGTCTAAGGGAATTAAACCAAAAAGAAATACATGATTCCTTTTTATTTTAGTAGAAAATTCTAAAGAGAAAAAACTATGAAATACAAGCATTGTGCATTTCAATGTGCAGGTTCTAAAGAGAAAACTCTAAAATACAAGCATTGTGTACTGAAGGAATATGAACACTGATAAGAGGAAATGATAAAAGGAGAAAGAGTCTATGTTTCATTGCAGTCTGTAATACAATATGACAAAAGACAGGGAATAGGCTGGCTTTTGTGAACATAAGATCTCACTATATCTGAGACTTCTCACTATATCTGTATTCTGTAAGTGACATCACTGCACAAGAGAGGAGATTGGGTAAGAAATAGCTCACAAAATATGTCTGCATGCTGTAAGTTTTTTGGGGAAAATACTAGGCAAAAATTAAATCTCACTAGAGGCAGTAAGTGAGAGTAAGTCCAAGACTAAGGTAATACATGATACTACAAAAAAAAGTCATACAATAGCCATTTCTCCAAGGAAGATATAAAATGGTCAGTTAGCACATGAAAAGATTCTCAACATCATCAGTTGTCAGAGCAAACCACAATGAGATACCACTTCACACCTTCTAAGTAGGCTAGAATCCAATAGTCAAATAACAACATATTTTGATGAGAATGCGGAGAAAGTGGAGCACTCATATATTGCTAGCGGAAATATAAAATGGCAAAACCATTTTGAAAAACTCTTTGGCCATTCCTCAAATAATTAAATATTGAATTATTGTTTGACCCAGCCATTCTACTCTTAGGTATATACCCAAGAGTAATGAAAACACATGTTCACATAAAGCCTTGTACATAAATGTTATAGCAGCCTTGTTCATCATGATAGTCAAAAGGTAGAAACAACCCAAATGTCCATCAATACACAAACAATAGTAAGCAAAATGTGGTATATCCATACAATAGAATATTATTGACCATAAAAAGAATGAAGTATTAATGTATTCTCTCACATGGATAAAACTTCAAAACATTATGCTGAGTTTTAAAAGTCAGCCACAAAAGATTATATACTATATAACTCCATTAATATAAAAATGCAGAATAAGGAAACAGTAAATTAGTGGTTGCTTATGGCTGATGGAAAAAATGAGGGCTTGTAGGGTAATAGCTAAAGGGTTGGGGTTTTCTTTTTCAGGTTGTGAAAATGTACTAAAATTGACTGGTGATGTTTGCACATATTTGTGAATATAGTAAAATCTGCTGAATTGTACACTTTAAATTAGGTGAATTGTGTGGTATGTAAATAACATATCAATAAAGCTCTGGCAAATAAATTAATAAATTACTATTAAATAAGTAATTAATAATTGTGAAATAAATATTTAATTAATAAAGTATTATTAAATAGGTAAATAGAAAAAAATGAGGATGAGAAGACACTAAGATGTTTGAAAAAATAAGCTAAAAAATCTTTCCATTGTTTTTACAATCGATAATACAATTAAAGGAGCACACATCTCAACGCCAGCATTTGTGCATAAATTAACAAGAACAGGAGCATTAACATAAAAATGTAACCCATAAAAGTCTCCAGACCGGGATGGTTGTAGCTAGAAAACTCTTCTAAACATTTTTAAAAGATTCCTTAGCTAAGGAGTGAGGTCAGAAATAGAGATTAAACTGTATTCTATTAATTTTTCACTTATCATTGAAGCTGTATGGAAGGAATACAATCACAAGTAGAGAGCAGAATAGAAACAGAAAAAAGCTGATTACAGAATCCTAAGAACAGAAGTATTTAAGAGGCAGGATAAAGAAAAAAGCCAGCAGAGACAGTTAAGAAAGCCAGACAGGTGGGCGAGCAGGCAAGAGTAGTACTAGGAGACTATGAGAAGACTATCAAGAAGTGGAGATTCAGCTTGCCTTATTAAAGGAAAAACAAAATCAGTGGATTGAGGTAGTCAGTAGAGTGAAGAGGACAGAAGGCTTTGGAAAGTCAGTACTGTGCTGAAGGACACAGTTATGTAGGGAAGGCAATTCATTGCATTATTAGCTCAGGGTCACAGTGTTTCTTAACTACATTTTTAAAAACTTTTTGAGATATTTAAAAAAATGCTGCCCAAATAATATATTAGATATTTCAAGGGAGTACTAGGGAAACTTGAAATATTGCTCAAATTAAATTTAGAAGCAAGATTTACCTCTTGCACTGCTAACAAGAATGGGACATTTTGATCATTTCCCTTAGATTTTTGACGTGGAATCATTGACATAAACCAATGAGAAAAGCAGTATTCTTTATTACAGCTTGACAAGTACACACGCAAAATGCCCTAGACCACACGAATGGAAAAGAGAGAGAGATGTTGTCAATTCTCTTCCTGGTACTGCTTTGCATTGTCTCAAGGCTTAGTAAACGGTGACTGGCAACAACTTTCTCTGAGGAAAGTTGTAAATTGGAAGACAGGAAGAGTGTGGTGGGTCACGTAAACGAGGGTTGATACATTTCTGCAATTTATCTTGCTGCTATTTAAATATCCAATGGTGCACTGTAATGGTCTTCTAGATAAGGGACAACACTCTGGAAAAATCCAGTCATTTCATGCAGTCCCAGACTGAATCTCAGGAGCACTAACATCTTTTCTTTTTCTTTATTTCAATTGAACCAGTAGCCAGAATACCTCCATTCCCTGGCCTTGCCAGCTTAGGGAGTTCTCTATAATTAATTATAATAAGAGCTTAATAACTTAAAATATCTTAAAGGTAATAATTATCCTCCTTATGCTGTGGACTCACCTGCATGTTAGACAGTCACTTGGGGATGGGTATTGTAATTGGAGCAGGGCTGCAGCATCTGATGAGCTGGAGATTCGAGAGTGGGGTGTCTGATACACACATTTAGTTTCCAAGGTGACACAGAATGTGCTAAGGAATTGAAAAGATCTACGCCTCTCTTTTAAGCAGAATAAATTCAGAACTATGGAGATCAGTCTAGGGGATGAAGGATAGCAATGGGCCACTCAGGGATGACAAGATGGGGAAAGGTTTGATGAGATATGGCAATTGAGGCAATATATCCAATTTACAGTGGTTCCATTAATTTCTTTAGGAGTAATTTCTAGAACATAAATCACCTTTTATAAAATGTTTAAAATGGTATATTGGTACTTCTTGAGGATACAACAGCATTTCATATTGTAATTCAAAATAATGTTGCAAATATGAAGAGTCATGGTTAAATTTCCATGTGGCATTAATGTTTTTCTGCTAGTCTCATTAAAGTTGACTTTTTCAAGATCATGAGATATCTGCACTGTCAAATGTGATGACAAACATATATATTTCTAGCTCACCAATTTACAAAAAGCTGGAGGATGTGGATTATTCTGAAGTATTAATACTTGAATAATTCACAACCCCATTATTACTACACATCTTGTAAACCAATCACATTCTCTCGATATGTGCAGCACATCACTTTCTATAAAAGCTGCACTTAACTCATTTACAGTGTTTGGTCACTAGCCACACACGACTCAGGAGAATTGAGTTAGGCAGTAAACCAAGAGAATAAAAACAACAACGAAAACAGTATATCTCTTGAGGGATCCTGGTAATATTAACAAATGTAAGAACTTCACTTTAGTAGCTATGAGATTCCTAGGAAGGCACCCGAATCACTAAAGAACCCACCTTCAGTTTTCAAGAGATTTATTGGCCCACTTCATTCTTGGCAATGTGCTATGATAATTTTCATCTTTATCTGTATAACTTAAAGCATTGCATTTTTACACTAAAACTTTATAACATTTAAGCATTTAAGCTCCAATAAAATACAGTGATGTAATTATTCATCAATAATCCATGTAAATGTAAGCTCAACCTCCTGAGAATCCAAAGTTATCACCCGTAAGTCATCCAGAAACTTCATCATGTACTGTCCTCTTGCTTTTGGTCATATACAGGGAGCATCTACTCTTTGGAAAACCTATTCTTTTTTTATTTCTATTGTATTATACTTTACATTCTGAGACACATGTGCGGGATGTGCAGGTTTTTTAAATAGGTATACACATGCCATGGTGGTTTGCTGCAGCTATCAACCTGTCATCTACATTAGGTATTTCTCCTAATGCTATTCCTCCCCTAGCACTCCACCCCCAGACAGGCCTCGCTGTGTGATGTTCCCCTCCCTATGTCCATGTGTTCTCATTGTTCATCTCCCACTTATGAGTGAGAACATGTGGTGTTTGGTTTTCTGTTCCTTTGTTAGTTTGCTGAGAATGATGGTTTCCAGCTGCATCCATGTCCCTGCAAAGGACAAAACTCATCATTTTTTATGGCTGCATAGTATTCCATAGTGTATATGTGCCATATTTTCTTTATGCAGTCTATCATTGATGGGCATTTGGGTTGGTTCCAAGTCCTCGCTATTGTGAATAGTGCTGCAATAAACATATGTGTGCATGTATCTTTACAGTAGCATGATTTATAATCCTTTGGGTATATACCCAGTAACGGGATTGCTGGGTCAAATGGTATTTCTGGTTCTAGATCCTTGAGGAATCACCACACTGTCTTCCACAATGATTGAACTAATTCACACTCCTACCAGCAGTGTAAAAGCGTTCCTATTTCTCCACATCCTCTCCAGCATCTATGTTTCCTGATATTTTAATGATCGCCATTCTAACTGGAATGAGATGGTATCTCGGTTTTTATTTACATTTCTCTACTTACCAATGATGATGAGCTTTTTTCATATGTTTGTTGGATACATAAATGCCTTCTTTTGATAAGTGTCTGTTCATATTCTGCTCCCACTTTTTGATGAGGTTGTTTGTTTCTTGTAAATTTGTTTAAGTTCCTTGTAGATTCTGGATATTAGCCCTTTGTCAGATGGATAGATTGCAAAAATTTTCTCCCATTCTGTAGGTTGCCTGTTCACTCTGATGATAGTTTCTTTTTCTGTGCAGAAGCTCTTTAGTTTAATTAGATCACATTTGTCAATTTCGGCTTTTGTTGCCATTTCTTTTGGTGTTTTAGTCACGAAGTCTTTGCCCATGCCTACATCCTGAATGGTATTAACTAGATTTTCTTCTAGGGTTTTCATGGTTTTAGGTCTTGACGTTTAAGTCTTTAATCCATCTTGAGTTAATTTTTGTATAAAATGTAAGGAAGGGATCCAGTTTCAGTTTTCTGCATATGGCTGGCCAGTTTTCCCAACACCATTTATTAAATAGGGAATCCTTTCCCCATTGCTTGTTTTTGTCAGGTTTTTCAAAGATCAGATAAGGTTGAAGATGTATGGCGTTATTTCTGAGGACTCTGTTCTGTTCCATTGGTCTATATACCTGTTTTGGTACCAGTACATTGCTGTTTTGGTTACTGTAGCCAAAAACAGCATGAAAAACATATTATTTTATGTGTTCTGAAGTTATTATTTTGTTATTCTGTGTAATTCTACCCCATCTGTCAAGGATAAGCTCAGATGTCACTTCCCCAGAAGTGACATCTAGATTTTTTCAATAATTGTCTCTAGCTCCTCCTATCTCCCAAAGCATACGCTTGTGCCTTTATTATAACACCTATCATTGCACATAATTATCTACTCCTCAACATACACTCATCAGACATCAAGTTCCTCAAGAACAGAGATTCCTTCTTACTCATCGTTGTGTCCTTAGTACATACATGAGTATGGCACATTAATCCAATAATGTCTATTATAAATGAATGAATATGTGAGTTGATGACTCAAGAATGCCGTGTGCTGGAGACATTTTACAGAAGCTTTTGGGGGAAGTTACCAAAGTACAGTCCTATTTTAACATGGAAGAAAATGAATTAAATAAAAAGATATAAGAATGATTAAAAGGTCTGCACTAGTAGTATAGATAGAACAGCATGCTACCATGAGCAAGACAGAAACTGTAGAAACTGATTTTTTTAAAGTCCATCAGGCTGCATTGATTGGAGAGGGAGTATGGCTGGTGGGGCTAAGAACATAGGCTCTAGACTCACATCCTTAGTTTTAATTGTGGCACTGCTATTTCCCAGCCAAGCTAAATTTTAACATAAGTCTCAGTCTCTTCTATAAAGCCAATCTCCTAATGTTTAGGGCATTATTAAAAAGATGAATATCACATAAAGTGCTTTCTAAGGTGCCTGGCACATGCTAAGTGCTGGATTGTAGCTATTATTATTATTATACCTTTTATGTATGATTTTTACCTTCTATCCTATTTCTGCTCCTTTGAGTTTTCAAGGTAGACATGCTTCTCTGAGGCTTGAATAAATATTTGCATCCACAACCACTCAATTAAAAATGTGCTCTAAAATATTTCATCACTTATGTATTACACTGGGAGAGACACTAGCTAGACCAAAACTCTAATGATCTCTGATGTTCTTTGTAACCTTAGGCACACCTTGCTCTGTTTTTGTTATCTGGCAAATAGAGAGAAAAATTAAAACTTGACTATAGATAGGTTTTTAGAAATAGCAAATAGCAAAAATAATAATGAAGCACTTAATCTTTAAAGTGTCACAAGGTGGAATTGTATTTTATGTCCTTTTATCAGAAAAAAAAAAGCAAAACGAAATCAGTAAACCCAGGGCATAATTCACCGAATTTAAAAGTGGTCTGAAAATATGATCTGAGGCAAACTGCAAATTGCAGCATTAGCACTACCCCTTTGTGAATATTGCCCAGGGCCATGGGTGAATAATTAATGCACTGAACTCCATCAAAAGGTGACTGCAAAAGCAGGCATGGGATCAAGTACCACCTTCATTGTGGGCTAACTCAGTGACCCTGGACATGTTATCTAAGTCTTCAGATCCTCTGTTTCTTCTATAACTTGGGGATAATCAACTCTCTTCCTACTACCTCAGAGATCTTTCAAGGATTAGAATGAGCATGGTACAAATAAACTTAAATGAATTATTGGCACTAAAAATAATAATAATAGAATGTCACTCACACGCTTTCTTGTAGATAAGATAATGATGGAAAGCCCAGATGAAAATAGGATGAGATAAAGGGTTATCAATGGGGACTAGAACTTCCCTGAGAAGTTACAGTGAGAGGGACCACATTGGAAGATGATAAAAATAAGCAATGATCATCAATTTAGCTATGTGGTGCTGGGCTCAATCACTAAATAGTAGATGTTCAGCAATGTATATCAGGTGATCCTAGAAGACAAGGGATGTCTCATTCTGCCAATGAAGGTACAAGGCTGTTGTCATGGTAGAGGCAGCATGTTGTTCAAAAGAAAGAGGTCTTGAAGGCTGGCACGTCTGGGTAGAAATCCTGTTAGGGAAATATCAGCTGCCTATTCTTGCTGAGTCTCAACATCTTTTAAAGTAAATTGGGGATATTAATACTTACCTTACGGGTGGTTATGAGAATCGAAGGACATAATGCATGTGCAGGGTCTAAGATATGGTAAGTTCGCATTGAAGTAAGCACAGCTTATTGTTAATCCTGTGGAACTGAGTATTGTCTATGCGCTGTTTCCTCATTGATTGCATGAACTTCTTACTAGGAACCTGCACAGGGCAGTAGGCTTCTTTATTAGTGCTCATCACCCTCTGCTGCCATCAGTCATGCATTCCTTGTTTGTTTTGTCACAAAAAGGAGGGAATGTTAAATATCTAAAAAATAACCCTTCAGGGGCCAGGCACTGTGGCTGGTGCCTGTAATCCCAGCACTTTGGGAGGCTGAGGCAGATGGATCACTTGAGGTAAGGAGTTCGAGACCAGCATGGTCAACACTGTGAAACCCCATCTCCACTAAACATACAAAAATTAACCAGGTGTGGTGGCACACGCCTGTGATATCAGCTACTTGAGAGACTGAGGCAGGAGAATTGCTTGAACCTGGGAGGTGGAGGTTGCAGTGAGCTGAGATTGTGCTACTATACTCCAGCCTTGGCGACAGAGCAAGACTCTGTCATAAAAAAAGAATAACCCTTCAGGGTAAATTTCTCAGATATGTTGACCTAATAATCCCTGATGTCATCATTACTATTGCTTTCATCTTTTATCACTTTTCAACTACTTGTTTTTAATATAAAGTGTAATTAATATAATAGAAGAGGAAGGAGAGCCTCACCTCTGTTTTTCTTTCAAACTACCCACTTTAAATCTGAAAACTTTGCTTTTATGTTCACAGCAGAGTACCTTGTCAGCTTACTTTAAGTGGAATGTATTTATGACAATAATAAAAATACCACTAAAAAACTATCCTTTAACATGGATGGTAATATTCTACTCACCTTATATAACAGATGCAAATTTCACTTATATTTTCAAATTGAGATTTGTGTGAAAATAATCACACGTTTAAAATAACCCAATAATCTATATAGAACCTAAATCATTTTCAAGGTATACTATTTTATATACCTAAAATCCTTGCATTAAAAAATGTAATTTTGATTTGTTATAAATTAAGTTTGTGAGGATTCATAGAGAATGCTTAGTTTATACAAAGCTATATGCTCAGGGAAAAACTAGACTTTCTTTTCCATTTCATATAGTGAACACTTGCTTTTGTACTACTAAGTACCCATGCCCCTATCGTAGGCTAAAGCATCCTCATTGCCATTTGCTTTTTGAGCAATCACTGTTCTTGTGCAGGACGGTGGTAGTATCCAAATAAAGTGATCTGTCATGGACCTTTGGTCTCAGTGTGGACATGTGGCCCATGGCAAACCAATTGGACTATGTCTCCTGTGATTTTGAAACATAAATAGATTAATGCCAATATAGGAAAAAAAAACAATTGGAGCCAATTCATCTAAATGTTGGGGTCCAAGTTTAGTAAATCAGTGGCTCAATTGTGTCCCTAAGGATCCAGAATCTTTCCACTTTATTGCTACAGTCACAGAGTGTAGACCCACCTTCTATAGCAGCCTCCTCTCATGGTCCCATGATGGCGGCTTGGATCCAGGTGTCACAAGACAATGTGATTCTACAGAGTGGTGATTCAGTCAGGGCTCACCTGGACAGCTCACCTCTGCTGTGATGGTGCCAGCTGAGCTTAGTCATATGTTAAGTAAGTGCGCACCAACTATAATTATGTTGCTCGATATTTTCAAATATTCTAATTTACATCACAAATCTATAAAAGTATCCCAAATACAATTTCTACTAATTTGCAGTTATGCCTTTTGAAGCTGCCTTTGCATGCCAGAGTATTCTTTCAGTGACTTTTTTTGTAGCGATTTTGAAGGCGAGAGAAAAAAATATCTACTCAGCACTACTCAGAATTCCTTTAGTCTTATTTTCAGTTTCTCACTATGCAGAATCCCCTCCAGCTACAGCAGCTGTAACTAAAATAGTCTGCTTGATGCTGCACTGGGGTTTTGCTTTCTCACTCTCCTGTGCCCACTTAGGTCTAAGATATGGGGCTCACCATTAAATGTTTTCTGAATTAGTAATTGAGAATAGATTAAATGAGGAAATGAAATTATTATGATGAGAGCATGGGAGAGTAGTTACCATAAACAACAAGAATACAATGGACATGACTCCAACAAAAGAAAAGGGAATATATAGCCGAGATTATAACAGTGAGAGATGGCAGAATATGAGGTGCGTGTTAAAAATACGACTGTCTTGAGATTCGTAAGATTTGGGTCTGAGAGTTGTGGGAATCTCTCAGGCACACATTCTTGACAATAAACAATTGATGTTTCTGGTATTTTTTCTTTGTTATAAAATTCACTCAGTCGACACTATCTCTGGGAAGAATACATAAGAAATTGTCTCTGTTTTTGGTATACAAGCTAGTAAGAAGCCTATCAAGTGTATAGACTTACAATGAGAAAGACCCAAAACTGTTTTTTAATCTAACCTGTTCATTTTATAAATAAAAAGACTGGAGTATAAAGAGGTTCAACGAGCCCATTATATATGTATGTATATATTTTTTTAATTTTTATTTTTATTTCAATAGTTTTTGGGTACATGGATAAGTGGTGATTTCTGAGATTTTAGTGTACCTGTCATCTGAGCAGTGTACACTATACCCAATATGTAGTCTTTTGTCCTTCACACCCCCTTCCAACCTTCCCCCACGAGTCTCCAAAGTCCATTATATAAATCTTATGCCTTTGTGTCTCATAGCTGAGCTTCCACTTGTAAGTCAGAACATATGATATTCAGTTTTCCATTCCTGAGTTACTTCACTTAAAATAATGGTCACCTAAACCTCTGAACCCAATTGCTCCATCCACATTGCAGCAAAAGACACTATTTAATTCATTTTATGGCTGAGTAATACTCCACACATTTTCTTTATCCACTTGTTGGTTGATGGGCACTTAGCTTGGTCCCATATCTTTGCAGTTGTGAATTATGCTGCTATAGACATATGTGTGCATGTGTCTTTCTCATATAATGACTTCTTTTCCTTTGAGTAGATACCTAGTGGTGGGATTGTTGGATCAAATGGTAGTTCTACTTTTAGTTATTTGAAGAATCTCCATACTGTTTTCCATAGTGGTTGTACTAATTTACATTCTTACCAACAGTGTAAAAGTGTTCCCTTTTTACCACATTCACACCAACATCTATTATTTTTTGACTTTTTGATTATAGTCGTTCTTGCAGGAGTAAGGTGGTATCTCATTGTGGTTTTAATTTGTATTTCCCTGATGATTAGTGATGTTGAGCATTTTTTTCATATGTTTGTTGGCTGTTTGCATATAGTTTGCAAATATTTTTCCCACTCTGTTAAACCATAGTATTTTTAATACCATACATTAATCACTTGCGATGTATTGCCTTAAGTCATTTACACACATTATACACACATTATCTTATTTAGTACTCTCAACAACGTTTAGAAACAAGACTCCCAATTTATGGATCGGGCAACTGAGATTCAGCAAGATTAGTTAACTTCTCCAAGGTCACATAGCCATGCTGCTCATCAGCAATGGGGCCCAGGTCTGTTGACTCCCATCCTAATATTCACTCTACAGTACTGATAACCAGTGCCTGAGCCTCTGAAACAGCTAAATTGGGAATCTGGAGCCCAGTAACTAGGCAGAGAGGTTTAGGTGGCCTTTATGTGTACATTGTTTTATATGGTTATGTGGTTTTATTAAAAGTATCATGCACTATTAATTCAACAGCTTTTAATACTGTGCTTACTGCTTACAAATGTAAACACAAATGGAAAGACAAAAGTTATGAAAATACACCTAATGAAATAGGTCATCTTAAGCTAGAGCAGTAAGTGCCTTCAAGTCAGCATGAAAAGCTGCCAAAATTCCTAATACAGCATAACCAGGCTGGGAGGGGGTAGGTGAGGGAGATTGAGATTACTCATTCTAATGATGCCAATTTCTATTTCTATCTCAATGATGTTGAGAGTGCAGAGTATTGAGGCATGGCCAGAATGTCATATGAGGTCATTAGAGACTGACAGGGCGCCTCCAAAGTCACTAAAACTGTATGGGAAAGAATGCCATTCATTGTCATTTCACCCACTGGCTCTGTCAGTGCAGTACAATGAGTTCAGCAGAAAGCACCTCTGGCATTCCGTGTTCAAAGCTAGGACTAGTCATTGATTAATTCATGCATGCATTTATTCACCCTCATCATGATTGAGATCATATGGTTGGTAACTTGCAATTGTGGCAGAAAATATGGAAAGAGTTCTGAGAGACAACTAGGGATCCCCTTTCCAAGAAGCAAAGTTAAAATGTGTTGGGAACATAATTAGAGAAGATTAGACTCACTTTCGTTTTCATTCTTTCTAGAGGTAGAAGTTTCATTTCTCTGTAGTTTTATGTAATTAGTGTCCTAGCCAGAAATGTTTTATTTTTGTTCAGTGATCTCAGTTTCTGGCCTCTTTTCCAGGACAGCAATTCCTGGTATCTTAATAAGTACAATGGGATGGCTACACCCTGCTTACTGGATATGAGCTTTAGAGAATAATGTCATTTCTGAACACCTAACAAATTTCACAATTAAGAAGGTACTGAAGTTCAAGGTCTTATCAAAAAGACATTTTCCTAATCATAACGTTTTTATTTGAGTTAGTAATCCAAGCAGTCTTTTTTTTCTGATTTAAGACTCAAAGTCATTAATTTATTCTTATTTCTACCCAATCTTGACATAATTCAAATATGTGAAATACTGTTGGACTACTATCACTGAAAACTACTATGTATGTGTGTTTGTAAATGTGTATATGAAATATTAAATATAGTATAGCATAATATACATAATACAGATTCAGAACATATCTAAATCTACTATATCATACATATGGCAGAGCATCTATATTTATATTGACTATGATATATATTATATATTATAGTAGGTATAGATGTACTTTAATATATAATCATTTTAAAATTATTAGTAAAACATTGTTTAAGGAAGAAAAAAGTGACAAGTTTTAAAGAATGAACTAATACACATATAAATTCTGTTTTTAGTGTCAACTAGAAGGATTAGTAATAGTGAAAGGGTTGATTATATTTCTTTTCTGTTTCAGTAATAGAATTGAAGCAATCCTTTCAAAGTTATACTCAATACAATGTGCGGTACTTGGGTAGCTACAATAAGTATACTCTGAATTTCCTTCTCACTCATCTCACAGGAATTGCAAAGTTGTGCCTGCAGTTCATCAAGCAGCCTGATTGGAATAGATGCTCATCACAGGAAAAATCCTGTCTGCTGATCCTAAATTCACTACCTCTAAGACCCTGGTGGGTTCCAGATGGCTTCAATGGAGAGTCCTGTCATCAGGAATTGTCTTTGTATTGTAAGAGACCTCTTCCAGTTTGTAGAGGATTCTAAATATCTAATACAGACCAAATATCATTTCTGACTAGAATACTCTGAGACATCAATTTGAACTTGAGCTAAAGTCTAACTGTCCTCCACCATGGACTAATGACTTTACTCTGACACTTCAGTTATGTCCAGGTATTCAGCCAGCCTAGGCTTATTGTCTATAAAAGGCTTTATATTAACCTTGGTAACTCTTTCGGCATGCACTGCTTGAAGTGGTTGTGTGATTAACATGATAAATGGCTAATGCCTTTTACTTGGCACAGTGAATTTAAATTCTCTATTGTTGCTCGGTTACTTTTATTTGGTTTGTAGAACGGCGCCAGACACTCAGCGTGCTTTTTAATAAATATGTGTTGCTAGCTATCACTATTAAGTGATGATGGGCAGTCACTAGGCTTTTTGATTAAATCGAATGTGAATAACATTTAGCCAAGATCAAATTTAGGATAATAATTGGTATATGTGCCATAATGGAGATCTATGGGTTTTGCCAAAGTAAGGGGATAGAAAGACAGTGAATCAAGACTCTTTTTTCATGAGCATTGCAGAATTTTATGAAAAAATAGTTTGCTGCTGCAGCCTCTAGTTTCTGACCTTATTTTACTCCATTTTAAAAGCAGTGTTTCTATCATTTCATTCATTTTAATCCACAAATTCCCCATTGAAATACAAATTGTTCAACTTGGTCTCCAAGACAATCTCTCGATTGCTCTGCCCTGGACCCATTCTGAAGTCCCCAACACACACACACACACACACACACACACACACACACACAGAAATACAATCATAGTTCTATTTCATCACATTGTTTCTAAAGGCCTCATCAGTTTTCATAGTCAATCTATTTTTTATATCATATACAGATGTGGAATCTGTTACCTGTCAGTTACTGCTGCATAACAAACAACCTCAAAATCTCAGTGGCATATCATGATGAGCACTGATTTTTCCCTACTAATGTGCTAGGTGGACAAGGAAGCTGGGCTTCAGGCTGCAGTCATGGGAGTGGGTCATTTCTATGTCTCTTATCTTGACTCTGGGACCATCAGGATAATTGGAATATTCTTCTCATGAAAATAGAAAAAGTACAAGAGAGCAAGGCCCACTGTGCAAGCTCATATCAAGCCTCCACTTGCATCACAACTAGAAATAACATATTGGCCAAAGCAAGTTACGTAGATAAGTCAAATTCAAAAGATGGGAGAGTACACTCGGCCTTTTATGGGCAGAAAGTATAAAGTAAAGGATGTAGATAAAGGGAGGCATGAAGGATTGTGTCCAATAACTCAGTTTACCACAAGTGATGAGATGATACATGCCCTTTAACATACGCAGCCCACATTTGCTGCCATCTCTATCTACTAGGACTTAGAATTGCAGCTATAAATAAAAATGTGTCCAGGGAATGTGGCTACAGCAGAAAGTTCCTCCTGCATATGACTTATTTAGCATCATGTGGGAAGAATTGTGATTTGCTTTGCCTAAATTTATGATAAAAGGAGAGATTAACATTTCCCTTAATTTTGAGAAAATGAAGAACTAACGCATCAATAACCTTCTGGGTAAAAATGAGAGTTCCTTTATGTTGCCAATTAATACCACTGAACAAATGCATGGATTTTCTATTTCCAACACGACTGTAATTGTGAGACTGTAAAGAAGAAATCATTTTGACTTCATCTTGTATTATTTCCAAAATAGCCCAGATTTACATTATAAATATAATATTCAAAATATTAAATATGCTTCACACATGTTAGAATGGATAAATTTTTGAAATCTTAAAAATACCAAGCACTGTGAAGATACAGAATGAACAGAGCTCTTATACATTGCTAGTAGGAGTACAAAATGGTTCACCCACTTTAGAAAACAGTTTCAGTTTTTTGTTTCATTCTGTTTTGTTTTTGAGATAGGGTCTTCCTTTGTCACCCAGGCTGGAGTGCAGTGGCACAATCACTGCTCACTGCAACCTCGAGCTCCCTGGCTCAGGTGATCCTCCCACTTTAGCCTTGTTGGAGTAGCTGGGACTATAGGTGTGTGCAACCATGCCTGGCTAATTGTGTGTGTGTGTGTAGATGGGATTTCACAATGTTGCCTAGGCTGGTCTTGAACTCCTGGGCTGAAGCAATTCTCCTGCCTTAGACTCCCAAAGTGATGGGATTACAGGTACGAGCCCATCAGTTTCTTATGAAGTGAAGCACACATTCTAAGACATGGCAATCCCATTCCTAGAAATCCTTTGCTATCTTTATCTAGGATGGAACAAAGTTTTTGTTTTGGGGACTTCCATTTAGGGCTGCTGTGTTTGTTTTGCAATATTCTAATTTGCTCTTTCAATTTCTTCTCAAATTACTAGGCATCCTGTTTACTCATGTCTTTTTATATTCTCCTCATTTCCCATAATTTCAAAGTTGCTGATTCCAAAAATGTTGATAAATCTCTTCTTTTAGAGCCAAATTATCATATATTCTACTCTTTCTGTTACGTCTAGTCATTATGCAAAATGCATAGTCTTGCTCTTGTGTGTACTGCTTGACATCAACTAGACCAAGAGCCTGTGACCCTTGCAGATAGTCTTCTTAGGGTATTTAATTCTTTTTTTACTGCTAGATATTTATTTTATAATCACTTATTTTAAAGATTGAATATAGAGGTTTTTGTGGCAAACCTAAGCTACTGGTAGCCACTCTTTACTATCAAAATAAGTGCTCTTACAATACAATCATATGCTTGAGGAAACATCTTTAGTATTTCCTAATGGTATAAATATGCTAAACAGTGAGTCATGTCTGAGATACAGAATTTCTCACAGTGGATGCATTTTACATGCCAGAAAACTTAATCAGCTATGATGTTAAAGTTACGTAGGGTTTATGTTGTTCCAATTTGCTGTGTTTGTCATTCAGCTGCCACACTGCTCTGTCTGCAGTTCACCACATCAGAGGCCATGCAGCTAGAGCCCAGGATTATACATCTTTCATTTTCTCTCTCTCTCTTCCTCCTATTTTTGATATCTCCTTCACAGCTTCCTTTTTACACTTTAACACATCTTCATTATAGCTAAAGAAAAACAAAAATCAAAATAATTTCAATAACTTCACTATAGTCAATAAAAAAGGAAAACAAATATCAAAACAATTAACATAAAACCTCATCACAATGTGCCCTATCCCCAGCTTCTTTTCCACCTCTATTTTTTATCACTGCCAAATATCACAAATAAAAAGTCTTTAGTTTTTTCCTGCATCTTCATCCCTCCATTCTCAGAAGAGCTGCTTCTGAGTTTTATAGTCTCTAATACCTAAATGCTGCTGTTCAGAGTCCCTGATTAATTTCTCCTCCCAGCATTAGGTGCCTTTTCCTGAATCTCATGCTCATGTGACTTTCTGCAGTATTGACACTGCTGATCACCCATTCCCTTTTGACCTACTTCTTAATTTTAACCTCCTCATTCTCATTTCCTTACTGCATAGCCTTCTCTATGGCCTCTTTTTCTCCACCTGCCTTATAGGTGTAACTTTCTCAAGGTTAAATTCTTGGTTTTCCCACACATGCTCCCCTTAGTGATTTCCGCCCCCAATATGCTTTCAACTTTCACCTCCCTTCAGATGGTTCAAACTCTGTTCTCCCAGCCTAGCTCTTCTCCAGGGCACCACATCTGCATTTGCAACCTGCGTCTGCATTTGCTGGATAGGGATGGTCCCCTTATACTTGACTCGGCATATTCAAAAGAAAAGTGGACAGTGAGGAACTGTGCACACAGCATGGCTTTTGGACTCTGACAAACCTGAGAGTTACAATTTTTCCTTGTCCACTTGTCCACTGTGTATTTATGGAAAAGACACTCAAATAGTATATGCAGCTGTAATTTAGAGGAAAGTACCCTGCCTTACAGAGTTACAGTGAAGATTAAATACCTAACATACTACCTGAAATATGAGTGCCATTATATTTCAGGCAGTATGTTTGATAAAATAAATATCTAGCAGTCAAAAAAGAATAAAAGACCCTAAGAAGACTACCTGCAGGTATGCACAGTAACACCTGCGTGATAGTCTGTGTTATTCTGTGTTATTGCCTCCTTTCAATGGCTTTTCACTTGTTGGAGCCCTCTGTCCTTAAATAGTATTATTGCAGTCCCATCATGAATTCTTTTCACTGTTTATCTTCATATCCCTTTAGTGGCCTAGTCATCTTGATTTTTATTTTTTCTTTGAATCCATATCTGTATTCCTTTGTATCTTATTATCTATAACAGATTATTGTAAAACCTTCCAATTGTTTCTTCTGCTTTAAGTCTCTCATTTCTCCAAATCATCCATCATACTGCCATTTAAGTTATCTTCCTAAGGAATAACAACAATGCCTTTAGATTTTTCCTCAACTAGCTTCAGTGGCTCCTAACTGCGCAATTTAATGATCAAACTCTTAAGCCAGGGGTTCCCAATCCCTGAGCCACAGACTGGTACCGCTCCATGGCCTGCTAGGAACCAGGCTGCACCACAGGAGGTGAGTGGTGATCCAGCCAGCATGACTGCCTGAGCTCCACCTCCTGTCAGATCAGTGGCAACCCTTATTGTAAACTGCACATGTGAGGGATCTAGGTTGCGTGCTCCTTAGAGGAATCTAATGACTGATGATCTGAGGTGGAACAGTTCCATCCCAAAACCAACACCCCACCTCAATCCCTGGAAAAATTGTCTTCCATGAAACCATTCCCTGGTGCTAAAAAAGTTGGGGACCACTGTCTTAAGGTACCATTCACCATCCTTCTCAGTCTGATTTGTAGTTGCCTTTTTAGTTTTATCTCCTACTTTTTCTCCTTATAAAATCTCTGCTTGATAATTAACATGCCATGAATGCTCAAGACGTTTCTTCCCTTCTCAATGCCTCTATTTCCTTAACAAATTCCAGCTAGACTCACCTGCTTCTTCCTCAGTGATCATGTAACATGTTGCTTGTACCTTTGCTAAGTGTATTTTTTTCTTTCTCTCTTATAGTGTTGTTAGGTATGTGGGTGTCTTTCTTCACCACAGTTGAAGCTCACTGGAAGCAGAAATGACTATACAACGAAGCTAGTAAAATAGAAATAAAAATGGAAAACTAGGATTGAGGAAAATAAATATGCCAACATTATGGCCCAATATGATTGTGATCATTGCCATTATTTCTTAGTAAACAAAATTTAATTATTTATTTTTTCATCCATTTCACAAATACATTTCACAAACGCCTTCCTTCCTTAAGTCCTATACTATGTTAGATCCTTGAGACACAAATGTCAAGTTCATAGGGAACTTAAGGTGCCAAGTTATATACTTCAAATTTTTCAAGAGGAAGATACAGATTATTCTTCAAAAAAGAAAAATTTCTCTCACTACTAATGTTTAAGAAAAGTTTATTGGGACCTTATGAAGCATCAAATAAAGTGATGGGCATGAGTCTCAACAATTTTCTCACAAAAATATAGATGCAAAACTCCATAGAGAATCAAAAAGCAGTTTACCTCACTACATTACAAGTACATTACAAGTACCTCACTACATTACAAGTACATTACATTACAACACGCAACAGCAATGGTGTCTTTGTTCATCAGCATCATAATCAAGTATAGCCAAACACATTGACAGCAATAGCTTTGACACATTACTCAAATTTGTTCTATACATTTTCTTAATACTTAGTACTAAGTGATTCTCAACTGTCAACTCCTATCACTGGCATGTCCCAATGTATTGTGTGGATTGTGACTGTAACTCCTAATTAAAAATTCAAATGAGCAAACTCTATGAAATAAATCTGCACCCAGTTCTTGGAACAAAGAGTCTTATTCTTCCTTAAATTCATAGGTAATCATATAAATACATGTGTATCTTTAATTTAGGACACAAGCATTATTTTTCTTGACTTTCGATGTCAATCTTTGGAATCAGAAGAGAGCAGCTGGCGTGTTCTGCCTGTCTGTCAAGATTCTGTTTTCCTTTTAGTTATTATTGTATTCATTTCCTTCTGAGCTATCTCTTTTCATTTTTCTGCATTTCCTCATCTGATGTGTAATGTATAATAGGTTGCAAGCATCTATTCCATTTCTTTGCCCAAAGCAAAGTGAAACAATAATACTAATATCTATCAACAGTGGTTAGCTCTTAGATAAACAAGTGACTTTATTCTTGTAGTAAAATGTTTTTAGTGGTGAACATGCTGTTTATGTGATCTGCTGAATAAACATAATTAAAGAATATAAATGGTTAGTAAATATTGCTATTTTGAGTCTACTGGCTTCACTTTAGAAAATTTTAACAAACTTAAATATTGTGGATAAAAATCCAGTTAGATGAAGATTTTTTTATTTGAAACTTGAATGTGAACAAAGCATGAAAGCTTTTTCTGGATTATGAAATACTTACTGAGACATATTAAAAACCCATTGAGTCACTGACTCAGCAACTGTCTAGTTTTGGGCACATAGCAGGGACTCAGTAGATGCTTAACATCTAAATAATAGAAGTATTTTCTACTCTCCTTTTCACTAGTCATCTTTATATTCTTGCCAAGTGACAGATATGGTAAACAGGTAGAGATAATTCGCATTGTCAATTAGATTAATGCTCATTATTCCTGTTGTTCATGCCATTCTGGAGCTCATACCCACACTAAGACACGATTTATTGCTCTATAGAGTACAGAATACTAGACTCTTTTCTGAATGCTGTTAGTGTTATCACCGTCCTCGATAATGTTAAAATTATACCCCACCACATTAGAACCATAAGCCTGATATCGGATTTCTTTTTCCTGTTGGTTGGGACAGGGATTGGCTACTGATTAGATGAAAGACAGTATTAATAGCATTCTTTCTTCCTTTACAATATTCTTATTTACATGTATATAGTTGACACAAATTACTCAACAGATTAAAAACTTGATGTAATTTTCCAAAGTCATGATATCTGTACTAGACTGTCTATACCAACTGTCAGAAAGGGAATAACTTGCAGACAGACTCATGCAAAGAAATGGGAGGGCAGAGTGGTGATGAGAGTGAAGAGATCCCTTCACCTCATATGCTGGTGTCAAAAAATGCCAGGTTTCAGCTCAATGGCATAAGACTGCTAAAAAAAATTCTGATGTGTACAAGACAGGCTCCACTGAGACAAACATCTCCATTACAACTTCGTTAATTGGGTTATCTAAAGGAATGTGATACCTTATTACTTCCAGAGAACAATCTTTCATATGTCCTGTTCCCTAAGAGGCCTCTCTTCAAATTCAAATAAGTCACATGATATTGAAGAACATGCCCTAGATTTGAATCCCAACTCTACCAATTATTAGTGTTATTTTGGTTCATCGTCAGCTGACTTTTTTATTTCAATAGTTATTGGGGAATGGGTGGTGATTAGAAAAGTTATTTAGCAGTGCGTTCTGAGATTTTGGTGCTATCATTTATGATGTGACTTTTAACATGTCAGTTCATTTCATTTTTCACAAAATGGGAATACTCTCAACCCTGCCAACTTAACTCAGTAGCATTCTTCCTGCCCTTGGGTGTCTCTTCCATCATCTCACAGATGGGACTTAGCTTTTTGCTCTGAATAGTCTTTCAGAACAATGTAAGGTCAGGCCTTCTGCAACATGTTTGCTCAATTTAACCTCTTCCCTGTTGCCGGTTTGCCTTGGGAGTCATTTTTCCTCTTGCTCCCCTCTTTCTTCCAACCTTTCAGGGTCTGATTTTCATGAGAAGCAAAGTTTCCCTTTGCTCCACATGTTGAATCCGTCACTTCCAAAGTGACCACAGCACCTGGAACACCAGCCTGAGACAATTCCCTAGGCACCTTGTTTGCTAGAGAAGGCCAGTTAGACATACCAGTTCCACAGATGTATTTGGAGAACCCAATGAGACAATGTGTTTACATATGCTTGTTAAATTCCGTAACATTAGCCGTAAACTTCCTACCCAGATTCAGTGATGTACACTGAT
Organism: Pongo pygmaeus; assembly: GCF_028885625.2. NCBI lineage: Eukaryota > Metazoa > Chordata > Mammalia > Primates > Hominidae > Pongo > Pongo pygmaeus. The sequence continues at coordinate 73,969,006 of NC_072380.2, read as the reverse complement.
TTGGCTCCCTCATCTTCTCTCATTCAGACCTTTACTAGGTTTTTAACACACACACACACACATACACACACGCGCACACACGTACAATCTATATTATTAATATATTATATAATGTTTGCATGGCATATCTGTTTTCATCATTTCATTTCAAGCTACCTATGTTGTTGAATTTGAGGTGACCTTCTTGTAAACAGTATATAGTTAGTTCATGTTTTTTCATCCACTTTGCAAATCTCTGTCTTTTTACAGGTAAATTTAGATTATTTATACTTAAGGTAATTATTTATATGCTAGAGCTTAAGTCTGCCATTTAATTTTGTATTTCATGTTATTTCTCTCTGGTTTTTATTACTCTGTTTTCCTTTTCTTATCTTCCCAAGAGTTATTTAGAAATTATTTAGAATTCCATTTTGATTAATTTATATTTTGAGTGCATCTGTTTGTGTCACTTTTATAGTTGTTTCACGGGGTATAAAAATATACATATGTGGCATCACATTCTACTAGGAATCAACATTTTTTCATTTCATATAGAGAGCAGAAATCTAACTTTCTTTTAGGTTCGTTTGCTATACTTCGAGTTAAACACCATTTTCTTGAGTATCAGATGGTGTGATAATTTTGATTCAATTAGGCGATCAATTAATAAAACTCTTGAGAGAAATTATAGTCTACTGTATGAACCCACTTGTGCTCCTTCTTCCTTCCTTATGCTCCCAGAATCTTTACTTTTAAAGGTTCTCTCTGAAGACATTCCTTTGGCCAGTTTTTGAGGGTAGATTGACAAATTCTTTTAGTTATTCTTTACCAGAGAATGCCTTTATTTCCCCTTTACTCCTTAGGAATAGTTTTGCCACATATATAGTTCACAGTTGACAGTTCTTATCTTAGCACTTGAAAAATGTGTCACTTCCATCTGGCCTTAATGGTTTCAGAAGAGAAATCTGCTATCACTTAAATTAGTGTAACCCTATGAGTAATAAGTCATTTCTTCTTGGCTGCATTCATGATTTTTCTTTGTCTTTTGTTTTTAAAAGTTTAATTATAATGTGTCTCAGCATGAATATTTTGGGTTTATTCTTTCCCAGATTTGCCCACCTTGAATCTGGAGGCTTGTGCCTTTTGCCAAGCTTGGAAAGTGTGGAGCTTTTTTCTTAAATACTCTTTCAGCCCCAAACACTCTGTTTTTCCTTTTTTCTGAGATGCTGTATTAGTCCGTTTTTACACTGCTGATAAAGGTATATCTGAGACTGGGAAGAAAAAGAGGTTTAATTTGACTTACAGTTCCGCATGGCTAGGGAGGTCTCATAATCATAGTGGAGGGTAAAAGCCACTTCTTACTTGGTGGCGGTGGCAGCAAGAGAGAAATGAGGAAGAAGCAAAAGCAGAAATCCCTGATAAACCCATCAGATCTCATGAGACTTATTCACTATCATGAGAATGGCATGGGAAAGACTGGCCTCCAAGATTCAATTACCTCCCCCTGGATCCTTCCCACAACGTGTAATTCTGGGAGATACAAATTAAGTGGAGATCTGGATGGGGACACAGCCAAACCATATTAGATGCTAATGATACAAAGGTTAGGTCTTTTGCTATTGTTCTATAGAGCTCTGAGATTCTTATTCATTTTGAGGGGTAAAAGAGTTTATTTCTGTTTTTCAGATTGGGTAAATTTTATTGATTTTGAGAGGTGAAGCCAGGTGGACTTCCTGGGTCGAGTGGGGACTTGGAGAAGTATTCTGTCTTACAAGAGGTTTGTAAAATGCACCAATCAGTGCTCTGTAAAAATGCACTAATCGGCACTCTGTAGCTAACTAGAGGTTTATAAAATGGACCAATCAGCACCCTGTAAAATGGACCAATCAGCACTCTGTAAAATGGACCAATCAGCAGGACATGAGCAGGGACAAATGAGGGAATGAAAGCTGGCCACCCCAGCCAGCAGCAGCAACCCACTCTGGTCCCCTTCTGTGCTGTGGAAGCTTTGTTCTTTCGCTCTTCACAATAAATCTTGCTGCTGCTCACTCCTTGGGTCTGTGCCACCTTTAAGAGCTGTAACACTCACCGTGAAGGTCCGCAGCTTCATTCTTGAAGTCAGCGAGACCACGAACCCAGCGGAAGGAACCAACTCCAGACACAATTTGACCTCAAGTTCACTGATTCTATCCTCTATAATTTCCACTGTACTATTGAGATCCCAGTGAGGTTTATTTTTTTTTATTTTTAATTATTATGTTTTTTGTTCGAGAATTCTTATTTAGGTCTTTTTTATAACATTTCTTTGTTGGGATTTTCTATCTTTTTGCTTCAAGAGAATTTATAAGTCAGTGTTGAAGCATTTTTATGTTTGCTTTAAAATTCTCATTAGATAATTCCAATACACAATTCATCTTGGCGTGAATTGATTGTATTTCTCATTCAAGTTTGATTTTCTGATTCTTGATATGATGGGTATTGTATCCTGCTCATTTTGTCTATTACATTAGGAGACTCTGAGTCTGATTTAAATCTGTTATTTTAGTAAGAGTCACCCTGTTTAGATGTATTATGTGGGTCTAGAGCTACTTTTAAATTTTCAGAACCTTTGTGGTGTCATTTTGGTCTGCTTGGATAAAGCGCTGTCGCTGGGGTTCCCACTAATCTTTGTTAGTACTGCCTGAGGGGACAAAAAGGGTTTCCCTGGGCCAGGCAGCCTGATATCTCTTAGTGGGGAAGAGGAGTCTCAGGCCTGGTCCATAAACACCAGGAAGCTTCCCTGGTCTGATCGGTTGCTGGGGTGAAATCTGTCCTGCCACTGTTGCCTGTTCCACCGCCCTATCTTCCACTGGGGAGAGGAGAAAAGAGATTCCCCTGCTGTTAACTGTTAGTGGGGCTCTGATAATCGCCCCTTCTGGTGGTGCAGGGCTCCCCCACTGTTGTAGGAGGGACTCTCATTCAACCTGAGATAAAATGAGTCTACTTGGGCTGCCTGCTGTTGCTAGGTTGTGGTGGGGAAGTGCCAAGCCAGATCACCTTTTTCCCTTTTTCTGATAGGTGTTCTTCCTTCAGTCTTGGTTCCAAAGCATGCTTTCTCTCTCTACCCTTCAGAGCTCTCCTTTGGTTTTCTCTTACATTATTTCCAGTGTTAATAGTTGTACTTACCAAGGATGTGCAGGAGAAATGAGTCTATGCCATCTCATTATATCATACTAATCAAATTAGTTTTTCAAAAAGAATCTCTTCATAATTCAGTTTTTCACTGAAGGCCCATGTATTGTTCACTCATAGTATGCAGAGTTCTACACTAGGTTTAGGGTGGCAGGGGCGGGTGTGCTTTCTACACCATTATCAGGCAATAGTTCCTACCCCTGGATTTTTTGTAATCTTATTGAGGGCAATGATGCCAACAAACAGGGACAGAAAAGTAAAGGAAACAAGTAAAATATAATAATGGCAAATAACTATACGTGTACAAAGTGATAGTGCACATGATAAACTTTATATGTAGGGGATGAAATATTGATCAAAGAAAATAAAGGAAAGAATAGAATGAGAAAATTTAAGGAAATTTTGCCACAATATTAAAATTAGGAGCAGAAAGGCATTTATTGAGACATCTCCTTTTAAGTTTACATATCACTTTGTAGCTCATGCCCCAGGGTCTGCCTCACTTCATCAGAGTGAGCTTGAGTATCCACCATACCATCTGTCCTGGGAAAGGTCTTATCTGGTGAGATTTGTGGCTCTTGTTCATCACATCCTTTATCTGCCACTTTCATTATCTGACTGTGCTTCTATGCACCCTTCCTTTATTGTCTATACTGTGTGTCCCTGATGGGACAAAAATCTGATGTTTGGTATTTTTTATTTATGGCCTATTAGTGAAATTCAGCAGTGATTGCAGTTTCATATTTAAGCATATTAAGCATCCAAGGAATAGAGGCTAATATAATTACCAGGTTTCCATGAGACCTGGAACCATAATCGCAAAATTCTTATGTAGCTTTACCTGGTTCTTCTAATTTTGTTTCTTTTGAGAGAAATTTATTCCTTGCTGTAATTTTCCTAAGTATAATATTATCTATTTTTCCTCTTTTACCAGTCTTATTCATATAGAGACATCTCTAGACATACCATTTGGACATTTCAGTAACAGAATCAGTATTTTTTATGGAGGAATTGCTATGGGCAAAGCACCGTGTTAAATATTGGATATAACTTATACATGGATTCTGCCCTCATTTGTCTACTGTCTAATAATGTTAGTCAGAATATTTACATAAATGCCTTTGTTTTAAGGATCCAAAGAAGAATTACACAAAAGGGTATTCAGGGAAGAGATAGATTCCTTTGGACTGGGTAGAGAAGGGAATATCTCAAAGCAGGACTGGCATTTATAATATGCCCTTCTGTATGTCAGAAAACAACAGATGCTGGAGAGGATGTGGAGAAATAGGAATGCTTTTATACTCTTGGTGGGAGAGTAAGTTAGTTCAACCATTGTGGAAGACAGTGTGGTGATTCCTCAAGGATCTAGAACCAGAAATACCATTTGACCCAGCAATCCCATTAGATATACCCAAAGGATTATAAATCACTCTACTATAAAGAAACATGCACATGTATATTTGTTGCAGCACTGTTCACAATAGCAAAGACTTGGAACCAACCCAAATGCCCATCAATGATAGACGGCATAAAGAAAATGTGGCACATATACACCATGGAATACTATGCAGCCATAAAAAATGAGTTCATGTCCTTTGCAGGGACCTGGATGAAGATGGAAACCATCATTCTCAGCAAACACAGGAACAGAAATCCAAACACCACATATTCTCACTCATAAGTGAGAGTTGAACAATGAGAACACATGTACACAGAGAGGGGAACATCACACACAGGGGCCTGTCAGGGAGTGAAAGGGAAGGGGAGGGAGAGCATTAGGACAAATACCTAATGCATACAGGGCTTAAAACCTAGATGATGGGTTGATGGGTGCAACAAACCAGCAGGGCACATGTATACCCATGTAAAAAATCTGCACGTTCTGTACATGTATCCCAGAATTTAAAGTAAATTTTTTTTTTAAAAAGAATGAAAGCTCAAACATTGCTATGGATCCTGAATATCGAAAAGACAATAAAGACATATTGTGAACAACTTTATTCCGTTTAGTTCAACAGCTTAAATAAAACAGGCAAATTCTAGATAGATACAAATTTTTCAGACTCACTAATGAATAGAGAAATATGAATAGCTAAATATCTATTAAACAACTGAATTCATAATGATAAACATTCTCATTCTGAAATTTTCAGGACCAGAGAGGTTTCTTGTTGAATATTCCTGGGAAGAAATAAATAATACCAATTCTTCACAAAATATTTTAAAAACATAGAGAAACATGTTCCTACTCATTTTAAGAGGTCAGTATTGCTGTGATATCAAAACATTGAGGAGATATTCTAAGAAAAGAAAATTATGGACAGTATCTTTCAAGGTTGTAGATGCAAAAATTCATAAGAAAATGTTAGCAAATCACATCTACTATTATTATGTATGTTAATAATTTGTGACTTTTTCAACAAATGGTACTAGGACAACTGGATATCCATGTGCAAAAGAATGAAGTTGGGCCCTTACTTTATGCAATATATAAAACTCAGCTAAAAATTGAATAAAAGCTTAAATGTAAGAGATAATACTCTTAGAAGAAAGCATAGAGTTAAATCTGCATGACTTCAAATTTGGAAATGTATTTTTAGACATGACATCAATGTATAAACAACAGCAATTACAAAACAGATAAATGACCATAAAAATTTAAAACTTTTTTTCTTCAAGTGATACTATCAAAAACTTGAAAACATAACCGACAATATAGGAGAAAATATTTATAAATCATAGGTGGGGGACTTGTATCTAGGATATATAAAGAATTCTTATGAATGCAAATGCAAATTAAGACATCAATGAAACATCACTTCAGAAGCACTAGGATAACAACAATCAAAAAGCGTGATATTTCTGGTTCTAGATCCTTGAGGGATCGCCACACAGTCTTCCACTATGGTTGAACTAATTTACACTCCCACCAACGTGTAAAAGCATTCCGATTTCTCCACATCCTTGCCAGCATCTGTTGTTTCCTGACTTTTTACTGATTGTCGTTCTAACTGGTGTGAGATGGCATCTCATCGTGGTTTTGATTTGCATTTCTCTAATGACCAGTGATGATGAGCTTTTTTCATATGTTTGTTGGCTTCATAAATATCTTCTTTTGAGAAGTGTCTGTTCATATCCTTCACCCATTTTTTGATGGGGTTGTTTGTTTGTTTCTTGTAAATTTGTTTATGTTCCTTGTAGATTCTGGATATTAGACCTTGTCAGATAGATAGATTGCAAACATTTTCTCTCATTCTATAGGTTGCCTGTTCACTCTGATGATAGTTTCTTTTGCTGTGCAGAAGCTCTTTAGTTTAATTAGAACCCATTTGTCAATTTTGACTTTTGTTGCCCTTGCTTTTGGTGTTTTAGTCGTGAAGTCTTTGCCCATGCCTATGTCATGAATGGTATTGCCTAGGTTTTCTTCCAGGGTTTTTACTGTTTTAGGTCTTACATTTAAGTCTTTAATTCATCTTGAGAATTTTTGTGTAAGGTGTAAGGAAGGGGTCCAGTTTCTGTTTCCTGCATATGGCTAGCCAGTTTTCCCAACACCATTTATTAAATAGGGAATCCTTTCCCCATTGCTTGTTTTTGTCAGGTTTGTCAAAGATCAGATGGTTGTACATGTATGGCATTATTTATGAGGCACTGTTCTGTTCCACTCGTCTATATATCTGTTTTGATACCAATACCATGCTGTTTTGGTTACTGTAGCCTTGTAGTACAGTTTGAAGTCACGTGGAATGATGCCTCCAGCTTTGTTCTTTTTGCTTAGGGTTATCTTGGCTATGTGAGCTCTTTTTGATTCCATATGAAATTTTAAGTAGTTTTTTCTAATTCTGTGAAGAAAGTCAATGGTAACTTGATGGGAATGCCATTGAATCTATAAATTACTTTGTCCATTTTCATGATATTGATTCTTCCTATCCATGAGCGTGGATTGTTTTTCCATTTGTCTCCTCTTTTATTTCATTGAGCAGTGGTTTGTAGTTCTCCTTGAAGAGGTCCTTCACATCCCTTGTAAGTTGTATTTTTAGGTATTTTATTCTTGGTAGCAATTGTGAATGGGAGTTCATTCATGGTTTGGCTCTCTGTTTGTTTATTATTGGTGTATAAAAATGCTTGTGAGTTTTGCACATTGATTTTGTATCCTGAGACTTTGCTGAAGTTTCTTACCAGCTTAAGAAGATTTTGGGCTGAGACAATGGAGTTTTCTAAATATCCAATCATGTCATCTGCAAACAGAGACAATTTGACTTCCTCTCTTCCTATTTGAATACCCTTTATTTCTTTCTCTTCCCTGATTGCCCTAACCAGAACTTCCAATACTATGTTGAATAGGAGTGGTGAGAGAGGGCATCCTTGTCTTGTGCTGGTTTTCAAACGGAATGCTTCCAGCTTTTGCCCATTCAGTATGATATTGGCTGTGGGTTTGTCATAAATAGCTCTTAATGTTTTGAGATACGTTCCATCAATACCTAGTTTATTGAGAGTTTATATCATGAAAGGGTGTTGAATTTTATCGAAGGCTTTTCTGTGTCCGTTGAGATAATCATGTGGTTTTTGTCATTGGTTCTGTTTATGTGATGGATTATGTTTATTGATATGTGTCTGTTGAACCAGCTTTGCATCCCAGGTATGAAGCCAACTTGATCGTGGTCGATAAGGATTTTGATGTGCTGCTGGATTCGGTTTGCCAGTATTTTATTGAGGATTTTCACATCGATGTTCATCAGGGATATTGGCCTGAAATTTTCTTTTTTGTTGTGTCTCTGCCAGGTTTTGGTATCAGGATGATGCCGTCCTCATAAAATGAGTTAGGAAGGATTTCCTCTTTTTCTATCGTTTAGAATAGTTTCAGAAGAAATGGTACCAGCTCCTCTTTGTACCTCTGGTAGAATTCGTCTATGAATCTGTCTGGTCCTGGAATCCCATAACTGGGTATATACCCATAGGATTATAAATCATTCTACTATAAAGACACATGCACACGTATGTTTATTCCAGCACTATTCACAATAGCAAAGTCTTGGAACCAAACTAAATGCCCATCAGTGGTAGACTGGATAAAGAAAATGTGGCACATATACACCATGGAATAGCATGCAGCCATGAAAAAGGATGAGTTCATGTCCTTTGCAGGGATATGGATGAAGCTGGAAACCATCATTCTCAGCAAACTAACACAGAAAAACACCACATGTTCTCACTCATAAGTGGGAGTTGAACAATGAGAACACATGGACACAGGGAGAGGAACATTACACAACAGGGCCTGTCAGGGAGTGGAGGGCTAGGGGAAGGATAACATTAGGAGAAATACCTAATGTGGATGACTGGTTGATGGGTGCAGCAAACCACCATGACATGTGTATATCTATGTAACAAACCTGCACGTTCTGCACAAAAAAAGACAGATGATTACAAATGTTGCGTATGTGGAATATCAGAAGTGTTTTACTTTGTGGGCCTGAATGTAAAATGATGCAGACACTTAGAAAAATATTCTGGTAATTTCTCTTAATAGTAAACACAGAATTACCCTATGACCAAGCATTCCCACTTTTATGTGTATATTCAAGAGAAAATAACATATGTCTACACAAACACTTGTACACAACTGTTCATAACCACATTATTCATAATAGCCAAATGGTGGAAACAACCCAAATGTTCACCAACTGATTAATTGATAAATAAAAAGTGGCACATCTATACAATGGGGGTAATTTGCTACAACATGGATGAACCCTGGAAACATCATGCCAAGTGAAATAAGCCACTAATGAAAGACCACATATTATATGATTTACTGTATGACATATTTAGAATAGGCAAATCAATGGAGACAGAAAATAGATGAATGATTACTTCTGTCTGGAGAGGTTGGGAGAATAGAAAGAGTAGCTAAATAGTACTGGCTTGCTTTTTGAGGTGGTAAAAATGTTGCCAAATAGACTGTGGTGATGGTTGCACAACCCAGTGAGTATACTAAAAACCACTAAACTGTACACTTTAGGTGAATTTCATGGCACATGAAGTTTATCTTACTAAAGCTGGCATAGGAATAATAATGATTTTCCTAATGACTGAAAATACTGAGCAAACTTTTTATTCACTTATTTGCCATTCCTGCATCCTTTTTGGTGAAGTGTCTGTCCAAATCTTTAACCTATTTTTTAATTGTGTGTTTTGTCTTCTTTATTGATTTGCAAGAATTTCATGTTCTTTCTTTATTGTAGATACAAGTTTATTATCACCTATACTCTTTTGCAAATATTTTCTCCCATTCGTGGCTTTTATTTCCTTTTATTAATAGTGCCTTTAATGAGAAAAAGCTTTAAATTATGAAATACAATTTATCATGTAAGACTTCTTGGCCTCTATAATTGCATGGGCCAATTTTCATAATCAAACTTCTCTTGTATATCTATATATATTCTATTTGTTCTGTTTCTCTTAAAAATCCTAAGATATGTATAAACACATGCATATATGTACATACATACATTTCATCCTATTTTTGTGTGCACATACATATCCACAGACATATAGGCTTAAAGACTTTAAGATTACAAACTTATAGATTTTTAAAAATCTTTAAGTCTATACATATGTGTTTATATATGTATGCACATATGTTTATACATGTATTGGTACACAAATACTATATTTGTATAAATGTATGTACATATAGTTTCTATCCTTGATACACATATACATATGTACATGTATATACGCAGAGAAGACAGAAACATTAAAACAAATAAAACAAAATGCAAACAATTGTTGAATTTCCTAAATTGATTAATTATTTTTAGTTGACAAAAATTGTATGTATTTATTGTGTACAGCATATTTTGAAATATGTATAGATCATAGAATGGCTAAATCAAGCGAATTAACTGCGTATTACCTCACATAGTTACCGTTTTTTGAGGAGACAATACTTAAAATCTACTCTCTTAGAGATTTTCAAGAATACAATATGTTATTAGCTATAGTCACCGTGTTGTACAATAATCTCTTGACCTTATTCCTCCTATCTAACTGGAATTTCATACCCTTTGACCAACATCTCCCCAACTTCCCCACTCTCAACCCCTGATCACCATCTTTGTACTCTCTGCTTCTATGAGATCAACTTTGTTAGATTCTACATTTAAGTGAGATCTTTGTATGCCTGGCTTATTTCATTAACATGATGTCCTCCAGGTTCATCCATCTTGTCTCAAATGACAAGCCTTTTTTTAAAGGCTGAGTAGTATTCCTCTGTGTATATGTAACACATTTTCTTTATCCTTTCATCCATTGATGAACATTTAGGTTGATTCCATATTCTGGTTACTGCGAAGAGTGCTGCAATGAACATGGGAGAGCAGATATCTCTCCAACATACTAATTTCATTTCCTTTACAGATGCACTCATGAGTGGGATTTCTGGATCATATGATAGTTCTATTTTTCATATTTTGAGGAACCTCCATACTGTTTTTCATAATGACTGTGCTAGTTTTTACCTTCCCACCAAGAGTGTGCAAGAGTTCCCTTTTCTCTACAATTGCTGAATTTGATTTAAAAATATGAGATTTCTTTGTGCTATATAACATTTTTCTATATATTTAAAATCATGTCAAAGTTTTTAAAGTCTGATGTAGATCCTAGACTTATATAGGAAGCAAAAGTCAATTATCTTGAGAATGGAGAAGACAAATTCACACACTGAAATCTATTCAGTAAGAAATAATGAACTATATAATATACATTTGTCTTAGTCCACTCAGGCTGCTATAACAAAATACCTGACACCAGGTAATTTATAAAGAGCAGAAATGTATCTCTCACTGTTCTGGAGGCTGGGCATCCAAGGACAAGGCACTGGCAGCTTTAGTTGTCTGGCACAGGCTGCTCTCTGCTTCACAGTTGGAGGGAAGAACACTGTGTCCTCACGTGATGAAAGGCAAAAGGGTAAGAGCACCAAAGAAATACCGTGTGAAGCCTTTTTTATAAGGACCCTTATAGTCCTTATAAGGAATTAACCTTATGACCTAATTACCTCCTAAAGGCCCCATCTCTTAATACTATCACAATGACCATTGTTTCAACACTTGAATTTTGGAGGGGACCCATTCAAACCATAGCAATGTTGCAACAGGATAAACCCCCAAAATATTATGTTGTATGGAACAAACAGATATAAAATTCATATTCTATGATTCCATTTATGTATAACTCAAGAACAGGTAAAATGAATTAACTTATGAAGATAAAAATTAGAAGTTTTTGCCTAAAGGGAATAGGGACTTAATGGGAAGAGAGCATGAAGGAACATTCTGAGGTAATGAAAATATCCCATCCTCGCAGGAATAGTGGTTACCCTGGTGTGTAAATTCATCAAAACATCAAATTGTATGCTAAAAATCTGTACATTTCAGTACACATGAATTTAATCTACTTTTTAAACAGTCACTATACAATGTTCACAATTAAAAGCAGAAAGAGAGGACCGGGCGCGGTGGCTCAGGCTTGTAATCCCAGCACTTTGGGAGGCTGAGGTGGGTGGTTCACGAGGTCAGGGGATTGAGACCATCCTGGCTAACACAGTGAAACCCCATCTTCACTAAAAATACAAAAAAAATTAGCCAGGTGTGGTGACACGTGCCTGTAATCCCAGTTACTTGGGAGGCTGAGGCAGGAGAATCGCTTGAACTCAGGAGGAGGAGGTTGCAGTGAGCTGAGATTGTACCATTGCACTCCAGCCTGGTGACAGAGCGAGACTCTGTCTAAAAAGAAGAAGAAGAAAAAAAAAGCAGAAAGAGAAAATTAAACATTAAACAGTTTTAGCCATGCTTTTGAGTTATTCATGAAACTTCACCTATATAACCTCAGGTAATGTTTCCCTAACCTGTGTTTAATTCTGATTATTGGCTTATTCTCAGCTCTATTCCATGAGTTACCACTTTAAATACATTATTTTTAGTAGCACTAGCTACTTGTATTAATAGCACAAGCTACTACTATATTCATAGGCAGACTAATTTTAAAAATTACCTTTTAACTTTTCTAGCAGTCAGGAACTGATATTCTTAATCTCAATGCTTACTAGCTTTGGGATTTGGAAACAGCCTAACATGCTTGGACCACAGCTCTCCTGAGATTTAAGCAGGTCAGCTCTAGGATTATTTACAGTTTCCAATACGAATACTTAATTTCAACCTCAAAGTATGATGTGGAAAGTGTTCCTCTTAGAGTCTCAGTCATAATACTTCACGTAGACCATCATTCCTGAATAGATCATATAAACAGTAGGATTTTTGCATGGAAAAAAAATAAGTTGAATTCAACATTTCTTCCCTTGGAGAGGTTCCAATACCCTTGTAGTTAAGGCTGCTGCAGTGTTAACACATTACAGACAGAAAAAGTAAAACATCGCTAGCATTACAAAATGTCTAGGAAGAGACAAAGACGTAAGCTGACTTGCTGAAGTTCTCTAGATGATTCACTTACAGAACTGAGAGCAGAAATTTTGTATCTTCTGTTTGATTCCCTCTAGTGGTGTAGTGTCCTCTCAGAAGGATCAGATTCAATGTTCAGATTCTTAGAAAGGTGTCATTATGAAAAACAAAACAAAACAAAAATATTCACATCAACAAGGAGCCACCTGTCACTCCACATTTTATTTTCTCTGCAGATTAGAATCTACACGAACACACCTATGATTCATGCATGTCACCCTAGTGGGAGTCATCTACCATGTGCCTGGTGTCATGAACAGACACTCTCAAGGAGATGTCCAAGGAGACAAACAGAAATCTTCTACACTTGGTGATGGAAGTGAATGTCTTCATGGAAGGCATGAAAAACTCCACATTGCTGTGGGTGTCTCTGACTGATCAGCTTCCACCTGCCTGCGTGGGATTCTGATAATGGGCCTATTTTCAGGTCTAACCCGTGATCTGTAACTTAAAAAAAAAACTTTTCAAGATTATTCTGCATTTAATATTTTCATTTCCAGGAAGCTGTTTCCAAAATTACTGTCTGAGCTTTCAATTAGTCAGAAACTTGATATGAATTTAGCCTTTGAATCTCAAAACACAAGCCACAGACCTGTTCTTTTATGTCATAATTAGCATAGCTCTCTGCAGATAGGCCTAATTCTAGAAACCTTCCCAGACTAGTTATATATCCTGAGGAATTCAAAAATTCCCTTTTCAGTATTCTTTTATTCACACTGCATCTCCTGGTGTATCATTTTCAAATCTAGAACAAAAGATAAAGGAGAAACCTTGAAGACATTATGCTGAGTGAAATAAGAAAGACCAAAGAGAACAAATAGGATATGATTCTGTTTAGATGAGGTACCTAGAATAGTGAAATCCATAGAAACAAAAAGTAGAATAGTGGTTATCAGAAACTAGGGGAGAGGAAATGAGGAGTTATTGTTTAATGGGTTCAGAGTTTCAGTTTGGGATGATGAAAAAGTTCCAAATATAGATTGTGGAGGTGGTTGCACAACAATGTGAATATAATTAATGCCCCTGAACTATAAACTTAAATGATTAGAGTAATAAATTTTATGTTATGTACATTTTATCACAACGAAAGGGAAGAAATTTAAATTAGCTTATTCATATACATTAGCTGTCCCACTACCTTAGATTTGTAAAAAACTGCTGATGTGTGTTTGGGTAATTTTCACTAAATGGCACCTTTACACTGCCAAGTTTATATGTAGAAATGTTTTTCTCACTTACATAATAAAAAATGTTCATCATGTAATACAATCAGTAGTGAAAATGTACACATGGGGGTCATACATTGCTAATGTGCTAAGAAGGTAGAAAATGAGTATAGACATGTCTTAAATCTCAAGAATTTATATTACAAAGTTTCAAGAAAACACCTTTCAAATAGTCTGTATATGACCAACCCATATGAAAACAAAAAATGCCTACATGGAGAAAGAAATGTCATCTAAGATATAGATCTTCACCCTCCCCATCACTGGTTAGAGCCCTGCTGGAAAATGATATATATTTCTAGATTACGGAACTGAAGAGGAATGGAGATACGTTCTAGAAAGATGAGAGGGTCATCACAGAGGTTTAAAAGCGTTTAAAGGTGTTTTTAAAGGTTTGGAAACAACATCCATGAGGACAAAATTGATTCAAATTCTTGTAGAACCAGTCACTAATAATCCCAGCTACTCGGGAGACTGAGGCGGGCAGAGAGTTTGAAGCCAAGAGTTCAGGAACAGCCTGGTCAAGATGGCAAGGTCCTGTCTCTTAAAATACTTAATTAAAAAATAAGTAAGTTCATGTGGAAAGAGTACATGATATAAACATTGTTAGAGGGGCCCTTCTCCAACGCAAACAAAAGCCAGACACAGATAAATGGAGTTTGGCTCTAATGAGAGGGATTGTTTAGCTGTAAGAAAGGATTTCTCTCTATTCAGAATAGGAAGTCTCAAGAGCTCTGTCTCTGGAGCTCATCAAAATTAGGGCAAATGTGCTTCTGTCTGGGATGATTTAGTTGGAGCCCTTCCTGAGGGATGGGGGATTGCACCAATCTTCTCTCAGAATCTCTTCCTGCTCTATGATTCTAGGATAACCCATGGGTGGAGAGGCCACACGACCAGCTGTTTTAAAATATTGTTAGGAAAGCAAATAGTTTGTGTGATTATTTGACTAATGTTATAGAATTTGTTGATTTTTGCTTGAAAATGTGCTGATAAACTGAGTAGTATCTTCACTATAAAAATGGGAAAACTCAGCTAGTAGGGAAATTCTTTTCGTAGAAACAACTGTAATCATATTTAATACACATTAAATTATACATCTATCTTTGAGGGGCATACAAACACCCCATTTAAATGACCAGCAGAGAACTTCTGAGGCCAGGGACACACTCATGTTAAATTAATTGCAGCGGGGGGTGCCCATGGACCACATTTATGAATAATTATCCTTTGCAAATGATTGCAAATAATCTATAGCATGGCTGAATTATGCACAAAAAGGATCATCTTAAGTCTGTACCTGGGTTGTAGTATCTCGTTATTTACTCCATAATTTTCAATTTACATGAGGAGATGCATTAATGAAAAGTACTTAGGGGAGATGAATTATAGAAAGAGCAATTCTAGAATTGAGCAAATGTCTCTGATTAACATGATTTACATTTTTATTATAGAATATGACTACAGATAATGTTTTGCCTAATTCATTTTATTTATAATATCAAAGAGACTTCAACTCTGATAAATTGTGATTGCTTTAAAATTTAGGAAATATGGAGCAAGAAGACCTTACTGTATTGGTTTAGGTTAGACGTGGAGTCCCTGGAAAAGCCACATGTTAGGAAACAGTGGTATCCATAGCAGTCAAGTCCATAATTGAAACTTATGCCATTCTATTAATGGAGGCAAAGCTAGGAGAAAAAGGGAAACAATTTGAAAGTTATGTGATGATTACAAGGAGTTAAGATAGTAGCATTCAAGCTCATCATATGCACACCTGAAATAGTATTTATTAAATTATTGTACATAGTGGGAATGGGGGGCACTGCTAAGGCTTGAGCCAAAACTGGTTCTTTGCTGGTCTTATACAATTCTTCAATATATCTTCATTCACAGTATCCCTTATTGATTTAACTAAATTCATAAACCAGTGTACTGTTGTTCAGTGAGAAGGGAACAACTATATAGCTACCTCGTGGAGAAGAGTTAACGGACCCACTACTATCCACCGTTACACAGTGGATCTGCATGGGGAAAGGTTTGTTTGTGTAGAGAAAATAAATAGAAATTTTCACATCTGTGGAGTGTCCAACATTGGACACCCCGGAGTCCCCAAGATACCACTAAAGGAATGCTGCCACTTCTATAGGTAATAGAAATAAGGCTGACTCCTTATTTTTGTGTTTGACTGCTAATTGCTTTTAAGCCTCACCCCTCTTCTTTCATCTTCTGCACCACATCTGGGAAAGTTGATAAGAAAGCCTGGGCGCCCCCTCCATTAGCACCTGTGAGAGACAAACTTTACAACCCCCTGTCCACCCATGTGCAGGAACTCTCACACCAGCCCTTCCCACCTTCCACAATAAAAACCCTCCTCTCTTAAGCCAGTTTCAGACCCGCTTAGGAAGAGTGCCTTGCTTTTTCCCCACAAAACTCTTCATTAATAAATGTTTTTATACCCTCTTGGTGTTCATGTGGCATCTCCCGTTTTCATAGCCAAACCAAGTTTTGGTTGAGAATACATCCTGATTTTGTAGGTTGGCACAACACCAGATAGCCCTAAGGACATTAGGACTCTATATGTTAGAAGAGGGGAACGGGTTGTGTACAAATAGCAGGATTGTGCACATTTAGCTACACCCACAAGGGTGAAGTAGAACACAAACAAGCTACAGACTTTTGAATTGGATGCCAATATCTCTAAACTAAAGGCTGAGGCTATATCTAGCTCTATAGACTAGAAGATCAAGTAGAAATCTGGCTTATTTTATTACGCAGGAAATATTACAGTAAATGCAGGGAAATTTTATATGTCACTTTGATTAAAAGTGATGAAACAGTTTTAAGGGACTATTTTAATCTTTGAAATTTATGGATTTTTTGGTCAGTATCCCACCTTTATCTGGCTATATAACATAGCCAGATGAAGACGAGCTATTTTTAATTATCAATATTCTAAAAGTTAGCAATATAGAAGAGTAGATTTGCATATGCATATATAAAACAAAAACAATTTCTTAAAAGAATAATTAAATTTATCAGACTACATCCCTCCAAATAAAATTCTAGTTAATTTACTCTCCCCGTAGAATAACTTAAGGGCTATTAAGACTGAAAATACATTAAATATATAACATTTTTGTTTATGAAAGATAAATATGCTATATTACTAATTTGACAATATTTTCAGTATTATCTCCAAGGTTTTCCACTGTGAAGATTTATCCTGCTATTTGGTCTAATTAAAAATTAATTATTAGATTAATTTAGACATTAATTTGTCAAAAATGAACATTTGTGAAGAGAAATTATCAGTGATAATGAATTCTATATTAATATTCACAAAACAGGACTGAGAAGAAAATATTGCTCACCTTCAATTCATCTTTAACTTTATCCCACTAATATTAATAAATTCTCAAGGCATTCTTTAATTAATACCATTTCCATGCTTTATATGGTTATCCAGTATTTTCAAGTTTGTTTTCCTGTTTTTGCAAAGGTTTTAGTCAAAACAATGTCGATATTTCAACTCTTTTATATTTAAACTCTTTATTCTTAAGAGCACTCTGTCCAACTTATTTGAAGCTTAGTTACTCTGCTCACTACTGAGTACATCTTGACATTTTGAGAATGAATACAAGCCTCAAGAGAATGCACTATTTACTCATATCTAACAGCTGCTCTAATTTAGTGATATATATAGTCATATTAAAGATGTATTAATTGCACTTCAGTGTTAAATGTGACTGAAGGGTCTACGAAAAAGAGCTCGCACATTATCATTTATTACTCTGACACCTTATCCTTTGCAGAGGCTTCTCTTGGGAGGTTGGATGGAATGGATCAACTGATAAGGAATAAATAAACTTATGCATTTTTAAAATCAGCAACAACTTTAGAATCCCTTCTGTGAGCCATCAACTACTCAGATTAGCTTTAATGGGGAGTTGTGTACCAAGAATCCTGACTTAGAACCTCCTAATTAGGGCTGATTACATTTTTTCAAATGCTTACTCAGAGAAGCATGCTTACTTGATGGTGAATTGTAACCTTTCAGAAACTGAAATTACAAAACAGTTTGAGGAATGGGAGAAGGTAGAGGAGGACGAAGCAGATAAAGAAGCAGTTTCATAACTGGAGGAGAAGGTAATATCAGAAGAATGCTGGTAAACCTGTGAAGGCATGCCATGGGGCGAGCATCTCTTTATGTTCTGTTTTGCACATCAGTTTCTTGCTCTTTTTGAGAATATAATAGGAACCGGAACTAGCCTGAGTTTTTACATCAGAAGCTTTTTAACTTACAGTGTTCCTATAGTCTTTTGGCATATAAGTCATTACAAAAGCATTTGTTCTCATTTATTTGTTCAGCCCATAATTTGTCCACTAATAATGTAATCTGTTTACCATTCAATTTAACCTGAGTGAGTAGCCAATTTCAAGATAATTTAGGTAAATTTATCTTTTGTTAGGTAAGTTATCAACATGTATAGGTCCCTATAGCAATGCACATGGAAGATGATCTTTACATGTAACACAATTCAACATTTGGGTTCCCACACCTGCAATCACCCCTGGCATGTCAACATCATGTCCTTTGTAACTCAAGAGAGGACATAGAAGCACAATTGCTTCATAGATACAAGTTTGAATTTGTTCTATTAAAGTTTCAAACTTGCACAACTTAAATCTTTAATATTTAGGAAATACATCTTATGAGCATGTCACAAGTAATAGAACAAGATATGAAGTCAATAATTATAGAGCCATGAATGAGTAGCATTTGTGCTACATAGGAATGGAAAGACACTTCAAAGAGCATCTGGTAGTGACCCACAGCACACCCTACATAATGACATTTGGCGAAGGAATTCTCTACCTTCAAAGAGTCAAATTGCAAGTGCCAATCATCTGTCTCTTCTTTGTAAATAGAAATCTGAACTGTTGTCCTGAAAGAATATGATTCCTTAGAGTCTACTTACATAATCACAATGATGCCTCCTCTATTTGTCAAGGCTGTAAACATAGACTTGCCAAGTCACATTGGAAAGTTAGGCATATTACCTCACTTTCATGACCTTGGCACTTTTGAAGCTTAAAGGCCATTTATTGGTGGAATACGTTTCAACAGGAGTTTTACTGATGCTTTATCTAATCATTTTTAGTTTATTCATATTGAGCAGGGATATCAGAGAAATGATGTTAAGTATGTTTGTTATTGTATTCTATCAGGTGGTACACGTTTTTTTATGTGCACCTTTACTGATGATGTGAGATCTGCCAGGGTCCATTGTAAAGTAACTTCCTTTCTCTATAATCAATAAGCATTTTGTAGTAGGTTAGTTTCATGTGTCAATGTGGCTAGGCTATAGTACCTAGGTATTTAATCAAATACTAATCTAGGTGTTGCTGTGAAGGTATTTCATAGATGTGGTTAACATCTAAAGTCAGTTGACTTTAAGGAGATTACCTCACTAGTGTGGGTGGGACTCATTCAATCAGGAGAAAGCCTTTTAGAGCAAAACTGAGGAAGAAGAAATTCAGCCTCAGGACTTATCGACTCCTGCCTGAATTTCCATCCCGCTGACCTTCTCTGTGTGTTCTGTACTTCCCAGCCCACACAATCTAATGATCCAATTCCTTGAAATAAATCTCTTAATATATATGTATAATATATTAGTAACTATTAATTAATTATATATCTATTCCTTTAGTTGTGTTTCTTTGGAGAACCCTGATCTGACTGGTAGAGATTTGGATACTGGAAGTGATTTACAAGGAACAGAATCTTAGAGATGAGTTTTCTAAATTGGTTCTGTGAAGGTACTTTGAGATTATGAAATGCTCTGCTCCTCATCAAACTGTGAATTGATCCATTCCTTCATTTCTATCAATATGGATTCACGGTTTTCTAATTTATTGAATGGCTTATAGTATATTTTTTGTAACAGCTTTATTGAGATATAATTCATATAGTGTACAATTCACCCACTTAAAGTATACAATTCACGGTTTTTAGTGTGTTCATAGAATTGTGCAGCCATCTGAATATTTTCCTGGTCATAAAACAAAGTCCTGTACAACTTTAGCTTGCACTGTACCATATTCCCTCTTCTCATCGAAGCTTGGCAACCACTGATTGACTTTGTCTTCAGAGATTTGCTTTTTCCAGACATTTTATATACATGAAGTCATATAATATGAAGTCTTTGTGACTGGCTTCTTTCACTTAGCCTTATGTTTTCAAGGTTCATCTGTATTGTAGCACGTATCACTGTGTTGCCAAATGCCAGGGGTTTGGCCTAGGTCCAGCTGCTCGCCTCACAGAAAGCCAATCACTGAGACAATGAGTATTGGCAAGGAAGAAAGGCTTTAATGTGGGTGATGTCAGCTGGGAGACTGCATACCAGTCTCAAACACATCTCCAAAACTGACTTAAGTTAGTGGTTTATATAGCAAAGAATTAGGAAGAGGTAAGAAGAAGAGTTGGTCAGTAGGCAGCAGGTGCATTTCATTGTCTGGATGTTGTGACCTGGGAAGGCTCAATTCCTTGCTACTATCTGGGAGCCCTGATGGTCGGTTTCTTGAGAAAGGAACTTACATAAAACAAATGTGTATTTCTCAAGTCTCAGTCCTATGGGAAAATTGGGCCAATTTCAACTTTATCACTCTTATTTATGTTCAAATGATATTTCATTGTATAGAAAATCACATTTCGTTTATCTTTTAATTACTTGATGGAAATTCAGGTTATTTCACCTTTTGGCTACTATGAATAATGCTGCTAAAAACATTTGCATCTAAGTTTTTGTGTGGACATATGTTTTCAATTCTCTTGGGTATATGCCTATGAGTGGTATTGGTGTGTAAAACGGTAACTGTATGTCTAACTTTCTGAGGACCTGCCAGACTGTTTTTCAAAGTGGCTCCATCATTTTATATTCCACAAGCAATGTCTGAGAATTACAATTTCTCCACATTCTCACCAACATTTTCTATTTCGGGCCTTTTTATTATAGTCATTATTATACTCATCTTATAATTACAATGGAAATTATAATACGGTATCTTGTGGTTTTTATTTGCATTTTCCTAGTGACTAAAAGCACTGAGCATCTTTCATGCATCATTTATATCTTATTGGCCATTTGTATATTTTCCTTGAAGACTATCTATATAGATCATTAGCTCAATTTTTAATAGTTATTTGTCTTTGTTACTGATTTCTAAGAGTTTTTGTATATTCTATATACAAGTCCCTCATAAGATGCTTGATTTGAAAATATCTTCTCCCATTCTGTGCGTTGTCTTTCTTTTTTCTGATAGCACCCATTTAAACACAAAAGTGTTTCATATTTTTAAGCCCCAATTTGTATACTTTTTCTTTTGTTGTTTGTGCTTATTGTGTCAAAGCTAAAAACTCAATGCCAAATTTATGGTCCCAAAGATTTACTCCTATGTTTCCTTCTAAGAATTGTGTAGTTTTAGTTCTTACATGAGGCCTTCAAGTTTGAGCCAATTTTTGTATTTTGCATAAAATAAGGTTCAGCTTCATATTTTTTGCATGTGGATATCCAGATGCCCCAGCATCACCTATTGAAACGTCTATTCTCCCTTTGTTGAATTGAATGGTGATGTCATAGAAAAT
Source organism: Pongo pygmaeus (assembly GCF_028885625.2). NCBI lineage: Eukaryota > Metazoa > Chordata > Mammalia > Primates > Hominidae > Pongo > Pongo pygmaeus. Next base: position 73,947,470 of record NC_072380.2, on the reverse strand, counting down.
GGTGGAGTTGGAAACTAGAAGAATCAGGGCCTTAACTGAACCAACCATTAAGCTGGAAAATCTTACAGAATCAACTTTTCTTGAACTCTTAAATCTAAACAAAAACTTACAGGTGAGTTTTTAATAAAGACAAAAAAAAAGAAAAAGACTGCTGAGTGTCACTGTGGCATTTCTGCTTACCTGTCTATCATCCCTCATTCTCCAGTTCAGGAGTGGCTGGATGGACAGCAGCTGACATTACTGGTGAAAGTTGCTGGGGTGAAGGGGAGCAATGTAGATCTTATTTTCCAAAAGTTTTGGTTGTAAATTTTGACCTTTCTGGATATTCCCTGAAGGACTAGCACAGCCTGAATGGGACAAAGGAAAGTTTATCCTCTGGAGCAGCTGGAGGAGCTTTCCAAACATGGCAACATCCACAGTTGCCTGGGGCAAACAATGGCAGATCGGGTGAGTATCAGACAGACTCAACAGGCTGGGAAGGAGGTTGAGGAGGAAAATTCTTGGGGGAATAAGGTATTTGAAGGGTTACTATGTACACCAGGGAAGCCAGAATGCAATGCACATAGTCAGGGCCAGATGTATGCTCAGAAAATACCTGAGAAGAGCATCAGCTTGCACCTCTGGCTAGTCTGTGAGTTCCATGCAAGCAGGAGGTGAAGAATAAAGCAGAGGTGTATGTAGCCTGGATTAGGGTTGAAGAAGTGCCACAAGTCAGAAGCAATCTGCAGACAGGGAGACAGATTTCTTTTGGTTGGCTGGCTGATTGGTTGGTTGGTATTGTTTTCCTCCAGGCACTTAAGAAAATCTCTGTCAGCTGTTGGGTTACCGGCTGACATCTGAGGTCACAGAACAGAGGCTTCAGTGACTGTGCATGACAAAGAATACAGCTTTTGCAAAAATAGTTTGCAAAAGTCACTAAACAAATAAATGACTTCAGCCCTCAATCAATAACAGCAAACCTGAAGGAAGGGAAAATCTAATTTATAGAGTTACCACATTATAATATTCAACATGTCTAGTTTTCAACAACAACAACAACAAAATGCAAGGTGTAGAAATAGGAAAGTACAGGCTATTCACAGGGGAGGAAAAAAAGAAAGAAATGGAGAGAAGCTATTTTTTGATGAAGTCCAAGCACTGGATTTATAGAAAAGACTTTAAGTCAACTATAGTGTAAGGTGATTAGAAAATATCATTGGCAATAAACTTTTAATTATATACTCAGTGTAAAACACTTGAAACTATTTTCATGAGACTGACAATGCCACCAACTCTGCTTTTTATTTTTAACGAGTTCTGTTTCTAATTATTGTCTTATATTCAGCTTTGGAAACAAAGCCTTCAACTCTTCCCTTACTCCAGAGAAGGGATAAAGGCTAGTTCTCTTAAAAGTTGTGTTCTGCATTAGTCTAAAGGGCAATTTCATCTATGCTCTGATTGCATAATTGAAAAAATATGAATTTGTAAAGAAAAAAATGGCAATGCTACCAGACCAGTGCAACTCTTAAGTGCTGGCTTCTGGCCTGTGTGTGCACTAGTCCACAATGAGGTTAAAAAAAATTGAGAGTAAATGTTTAGAAAATTTTACAACAATTTCACAGGGTAGTTCTATGTCTGTTGGATGTAATAATGAAAGATTTGGTGGTATTTCCAATGCTTTCCATTTCATTTGTCTACTCATTTACTTTTATTTTACTTTACAGAAGTACTGATCCACAACATACTTGGCAAAATTTTCTTAAAACTAGTCCTTTATTTAAAAACTAGCACCGTTTAAGAAACACTGTGTCAAGCATATTTACCAAGGCTTCTGAATCAGGTTTTATTTGAGAGGAAAACAATTATTTCCTTTGGTACCAAAATACCTAGATCTCAACCCAAGGACAAAGCTGACAAACCATTAACTACACTGACAAAAAAAAAAAAACAAAAAAAAAAACAAAAAAAACCTTAAATTACTACAATCAAGAGTGAAACAGAGGACATGACTACCATTTGCGGGGCCCCCTTTTTTTTTTTTTTCTCAGATAACCACTTTTGGTTTTTTTTATTCTTTCTGATTTTCTATTATCTATTCTGTTTCTCGATGCTGTCATCTTGAGCTAATTTTTCTTCTCTGTCATTGCTTTGAATTTAGTTTGCTCTTCTTTTTCTAGTTTTAAGGTAGACAGGTTGTTGTTTGAGTTTTTTTTGTTTTTTAAGGTAGACTTTTAAAATTCTTAATGTCCAGCTGAGCATTGCTTTTGCTGTGTTCTATAAGTTTTAGTGTGTTATGTTGTCATTTTCATTTATCTCAAAATATGTTCTAATTTCCCTTGTGATTTCTTCTTTGCCCCACTGGTTATCTAGGAGTTTGGTGTAATGTTCACATATTTGTAAATTTTTCAAATTTCATTCTGTTATTGCCTTTTAATTTAGGTTCTTTGTGATTGGAGAGCATACTCTGAATGATTTCAATCTATTTAGGTTTATCCTAACTTGTTTTGTGGCCTAACATATGGTGTATGCTAGAAAATGTTTCATGTGCATATTATTAGAACACACATTCTGCTGTCCTTTCTGAAGTGATCTGTAGATGTGTTTAGGTCTAGTAGATATACAATACTATTCAAGTAACCTATTTTCTTGTTGATCTTCTGTCTAGTTGTTCTTCACATTAATGAAAATGGGGTACAAGTTTCCAACTCTCATTGGAACTGTCATTTATCTCTTCAATTCTGTCAGTTTTACTTCATCTTTTTTTTTTTAATTATACTTTAAGTTTTAGGGTACATGTGCACAATGTGCAGGTTAGTTACATATGTATACATGTGCCATGCTGGTGTGCTGCACCCATAAACTCATCATTTAGCATTAGGTATATCTCCTAATGCTATCCCTCCCCCCCACCACCACCCCACAACAGTCCCCAGAGTGTGATATTCTCCTTTCTGTGTCCATGTGTTCTCATTGTTCAATTCCTATCTATGAGTGAGAACATGCGGTGTTTGCTTTTTGTCCTTGCGAGAGAACTGACATCTTATTTTAGAACAATGAAGGGCAGACTAATATATTTTCCTCCCTATTGTTTATCTCACATTTCCCCCTTTTTTTCCTCCCTTGATTGTACTGGCCCAAACTTTCCAAATGTCATTAAATGAAAATAGCGATCACTGGTGCCTTTATTTTGTGTTAATCTTTCCTTTTTAAATGATAATTGAATCATAAATTAGGTCTACCACAGAGAAGTGAAACATAGTGGGGCACCAAATAAGCACAAATCCCCTGCCTGGTGTAGAGTATGTGCTCATTAAACATTTTTGAAAAACTGATACTCTTTTCATGTGTGGTCTATTGCCATGATAGTCCAACTTCAGTTCCTGACATTCTCCTCATCCTCACCTAAAAACCACCCGCTACAAACATGCCAAACTTTTACCTGATTGTGCTTTTGTGTGTGTTTTGCAGTTTGAAATGTATTACTCTCTAATCTGCCTATGAAGATACCATTTAGCCTTATAGGTAGTTTAACATCAAATCCTTTTAAAAATATTATTGATTTCTCCCTTGAGAATGAGATTCCCTTTGTTGTTCCCTCTCATTAACCCAGAACACTTGTCTTGCTCGTATTGCCTTGCACTATAAGGATATATTTAATTATCTGTTATATTGTAATCTTTTGTATTACAAGGATATGTTTGTCTTTTTTCCCCCCTTTCTTCCTTAAAATTAGGGGATATATTTATACATCTTTTCTCCCAATTCATTAGTCAGCTACTTATGGGTAGAGATCAGGATATTTCCTGTATTTGTATCTTAAGCATAGTATCTATTCAATTAATGGGTGATAGCTGTGTGTTGAATAAAGAAGTACATGTTCTTTACATGTACTTCACAATGTAAAGAACCCAGAGATGGACTGAAGTGAATGACCAACAGTCATCTCATGGTTAGTTTTCTCAGGACTTTGCAATAATGAAGCCTGGTTCTGATGTCTAGTTGGAGATGGGGAAGAAAGTTTAGCTAAAATAACCAGACCTCTGTACTCTTCTGCATCACCAACAGCACCCATTGCTGTAGTATGAATGCCGTGTGTAGGTGCACAAAACTCCAAGCATGTAGGTCCTTGCTAAGTGCTATCATGACTGCCTAGTTCTCTCAGATGACAGTGAGGAAGCTGGGGATTAATGTATCAAAACTTGACATATCTGGATAATTATATTGTCATTAAAAACCACCGTATAAGCCCCAACAGACAAACTTTGTCATCTACATTCTTGGATTAGGAATGGCATGAGGCTCTGGTAAGCCAGTATTTATTCAGAGTGTCCATGTAAAATAAGACAATTGTTTAACATACCATATGTGGTCACACTGATTGTGGCTGGTTACTTGAAGAAGGCTGACTGCATAGTACCAGGTAAGATAAGTAAAAACACAAAGGCTTGGCGCAGAGAGACAGAGTGCTCCATCTATGTCAAGCCTGTGATGTGCTTTCACTCAGCCTCTGCTGTCTTCCCTGGGCTAAAGCTTTGTAATTCGTGATTCAGCCCAAAAGACAACATCTATATTTAGACTAAAGACTTAGGGGGAAAACTACAACATAATGAACGTGTGCTTTATAAATTTGATGCTGTAATTATCCATGTTTCCACAGATCTTAATCTTTTAAAAAAGAATTAGTGTCCCTGTCAAGCAGGCTCAGGATTTTGCATTTGTTCAGTAATGATACAGTTTTGCATTGTATTTCTTCCTATCAGCGAATACAGCAATATATTGTACAGCATATTTGGCAATATACTGTTTAACTGTACACTGTACTTTGTCTGATTACCTTATTGTTATCTATACTGAAATAGAAGAAAAAATAAAAATAAAACCATAGTTCTATGGTCCAGTTCTGCCATGTGATTCCACCCTATGTAAGTTTCAAAATGTAGCCAAAATTTACGGGAACCTTCCCCACCAACATCTCTGTCTTCCTCCCCATTCTAGGTGAAGTTAACTACCTGGCTGAGGTGGTTGTTTTCAGGGACTAAGTAGGACAAACACAACAGTTTTGTCCTACTTAGCATCCTGGCATTACTGAGTAAACATTTGTAATCTGAATGATTTTACCTTCTGGTTCATTTGTTCATTCACTCATTCCACAGAGATCTATGAGTAGCTCAATTTGATAGACATTTTTCAAAATCCTGTGGATACAGCAGGTCACAAAAGAAAAAAAAACACTCCTTCCTGGAGCGTGCATTCTTTTGAAGAAAGGCAGATAGTAAATCAAGTAAATGCATAAAATCTAATGATCTTGCACAGTATTATCAAAAATAGCAGGGAAAAGGATTAGAAGAAGGAGAGTTTGAAATAGTGGCTTGGCTTTATCTTCAATTGTTTGATCAGGAAAAGTTCCAATGTGACTGAGACAATTGAATGATTAGTCAGTTAAAAACACCTAATTATCTCAAGCCAAAAAAAACTAAATGTACTTTAATTATGAATAACATATGTTTGAAGGTTTTAACCCTTTCTTGGAAAGCAAGGCTCCAGTGAGATAGAATAAGATAAAGGATCCAATTGGGCTTAGAAATTCTAAGTGTAGCCGTGAAATTTAGACAAACTGTTTCATAGTTTTATCTAAGGAAAATTTAATTCCCATCCTCCTATCTTCCAAACCAGAGTTTCCTGGCACTTGGATGAGGGGAGTATTATTTGGCAGGCACATATTACAGGTGGAAGGCAGAATTCCCTCCATGTTGGGTTTTAATAGCTTTCCCTCTTAAGCCTATTAATATTATTGTCCTTTGTAGATGGGATGGTGGCTTAATTCTAATTTCTAAAATTGACCTTGATTTTTCTTGAAAAATCTTTATCATTCATTAGATAAAACTAGAAAGGTACTGGGGATAAAGTATATTTTCTTCATAGAAATGTGAATTATATCTGGATTTATTTAAGTTTTTTCCCTCTGGACTCAGAGTAAATGAAACTCCACCACCACGGAATTACAGAAAACAAAGTTGTGATAATAGTTATTCTTCAATATCATCCAGACTTGCAAGTTGTTAGACATGGAAAAAAACAGGAATCAGACTGGAATTGAGAACTGGCACACAACAGAGAGCACGCAGCTTGCAGAGGGCACTGCAAGTCCCCGGACTCTGATCCTCCCTGACTTCAGATGCATTATCACCAGGGCAACTTCGTGAAAATCAGAAGAGTAGGCTGAGTTTCAGTGGACTACTGGTATTTGTGAAGATTGATACACAGATCCGGTGTAATCCCTAAACACGTCATATTTTCCCCTGTTTCTCTTGGCCAATGGTCATGGTCATGAAATAAGGGCTGGCTTAATGAGAGAGTAGATCAGAGTCAATTTAGCACCAATAAGAGCAAGCACCAGAAGCTGGCTCTGGGTTAAAGCCCAAGCACAATGTGGGCAGGACTGAACCGATGTCTTTGAAACATAGACTAGAAATGTCAGAAGGAAATACCATATGATGAATGCTAATAGACAGCATAACTTTTCTGCTATTCTTAATGTTTCTCCCACAATTCTGTCCAGCTGTGTTCTAGAATAATGAGACCATGACTATCCATCCCTTTCCGTTTTTATAATTTTGATCACAGTTAAATATGAGACTATTCAACTTCTCATAGAGGTAGGCTAAATCCTCCGGTGAACTGTAAAACATAACACCCTTTCCTTATGCTTGATATCAAAGAGCTGAGCCCTTTTCCTGATGTGTTTAAGTTTCCAGATGGAGGATCTGCCATCCCCTGTCTGGTAAAGGGTTTGTTCTTCATAGAAGAGTTTTATTAACATCCAAATTGTTTTTCTCTTTCCATGGATATTCTAGTTATCTAAATGTCACATAGATAGTTCCAAGGGAGAGTGCATAAAGAGTTCCTTAGGCAAACAAGGTAAGTGAAACAACTCTACCCATAAGCATATATGTGTGTGTATGTATATAATATTTTAACTTCATTTGTGTGCACTCTTTACTTCTGAGTAGCATCACTTATAAAATAAGGATAAGGCTCCCTTCACAGAGTCATTTCCACCACTCAGATAGTCACTATGTGATTTCTCTATTCAGAATTGGTAGAACCAACAAACAAGCACTCAGTGGAATCTGTAAATTCTTTGTAGTACAAGCGGCATCTCTACTTTTTTTCTTTTGACATTTAAGTTTCCTTGTACCAGTATTAAATGTTTCAGAGACCTTTTGGCAGAATTTTTAAAAAGTGACCTTAAGTAATTTTTTAGTAATTTATAAATTAAAACTCATTTAAAATTACAATTTTGGTTTTATTACCTTTAAAAATTAGGCTTGACAAGCTCTTTTCATGACAGACTATTAGCCTAAGTACAGAGATGTGGCATATCCTTATTGCTTTTACTCTTGGTTTTAGAAAAATATATCAGTGGCATAAATATCCAACACCATTTATTAAATACTATGTGCCAATGCAAGGTACCCTCTAGGCTAATGCAAAATTGCTATTTATATACAGTCCCTTCTCCCAAAGAGCTGTCTCCATATTGCAGGTGACGGAACCTAATAAAGAGACTTACAGGATAATATAGGCTTTGGCTACATTCTTTGTAAAAATTAGATATGGGAATAGTAAAACAGTAGGAGACATTTGCCCTGAATGTTCTCCCTCCTCATCTGGCTTACAAGGAACTCTGGACAAAAACCTAAGAAGGTCTTGGAAAATGTGTATCCAGGAAAAGCTTCTGTGGCCATAGATCTCCCCAGAACAATGTATTTAGCACTCTTGCAGCATTTGCCATTTCTTCATTTCTTCCCTTTTATTTTTGGCATTCATTTTGCCAAGGAGGCAGTTACATTTCAATTAGGCAACTTGCCTAGCTTCTCTTTAATTTGATGTTAGCCACAATGGCATTAGAACCCAGTTAGAGTATTCGTTACCTCCATTGCAAACAAAAACATCTCAGCCTAAACTCTGGTACCTACCAGACTCTCATACCAACATGGATGTAATCTATTCACTCTGTCAGCATCACCGAGAACTTCTATTTTCCTTATGCTACACTCAGAGGGAGGGAAGCAAAAGACAGGCACATGATTACTAATAGACATGGCACTACATCATTTGGTATGAGATTTTTATGATAAGTACACTCTGATAGCTCAGAAAAAAACAACAAACAAAGGCTTTTACCTCTGACTTTACTTTGGAAGGAATTCTTGGTAAGGGCATATTTCCAATGATGGCAAAATGCAAATACATCCTAGCAATTAGAAAGAACTCTTTTTGTAACTTTTGTCATTGAATCAAGAGATATTCCAGAATTTCTGTAAAAGTTAAACACAAAACAATCTGCTTGGAAGGAGATGCTAAGTGACTTCTGAAATACATGTGAAGTTTCTATTTAGGATACATTAACAAGATTCCCTAAAACTGCTTCATGTATAATTTATAGAATATGATCTGTATTATACACTTATAATTTATATAATATAAACATATACATAATATTAAAGTATATAAAATCATATATATGTATACATTTTTTTTCTTTCTGTGTGAGGCAGCTGGGGATATTGATGGAAATTACTGAGGGTATAAAGAATTCCCCAAATCCACCCCTTGGTGTTGCTATTATGAATAAGGAGATACAAACTGAGTATCAGGCTTTTGTTCAACAATTTTTAATACCCGAAATGAAAGAATGTTTCCAATCGAAACCAAATTATTCCCCAGTTTTACTTCTCAGGACATCTTGTCTTACTTTAACTTCTTCATTCTTGGCCCTTCTACCTAATTGAATCTCATTACACTTAGTAATGTTCTGATCCTTTGCCTCCTTTCATATCTTTAATGCAACAGCCTTTTATATATCATATATAATATATGTAATGGGCAGTTCCACAGAGGCTGTTATAAATTCTTCAGGAATATAGGGAAACTATGGTGAAGAAATACAAGAGCTTTATCAAGTACAAATGGAACTGATGGCTTTTAAAGTTGACTTGCTTTTTCCTGAACCACTTTGGTCAGATTTCTTTCTGAAAAATGCTCAGCTGAACTGGAATTTACAGAACCTTATGCAAGATACTGAATGTTCTACATTTCCTGGCACAACCTATGAGAAGTCAAGATCGGGGATGGAGCTGTGTCTTTTTTGTGCCTGGCCTCACAGTGATGGCAACTGTGATTACTGCACAACCTCCCTGGAGTCCAGGGTCTCTGCCAGGAGCTGCTTCCCTTGACAGAAAGCAGGTGCCAAGAACAGGGAAAGGGGCAGAAAACAGAGCCCCAAGGAAGCTTGGAAAATTATAGGTCTGGCTTGATCTGTAAACAGGTACTTTCCAAGAATAGTCCTTATTGCAGAATAGGTTGTATATTTTTCTCTTTCCTTGCTTATGACGCTTTCTCCAAAATAGATTTAGAGTGGATATCAGGAGAGAAGCAGTTTCAGAATGAATGTTATTGTCATAAAGTTCACATTAGTTAGTTACAGCAACAAAAGTGATTCCTTTTGGATTTCTGCAGTGTGGGGTTATAAGGAGGTTTCTCTACTACTAATTTCAAATAATTTGTAGCACTATATATAGTTTCAACCATGGAGAGTTAAAATTAATGATGATTTCTCTGTCTTTTGTCATTAATATTCTTTCGTACAAACTCTTTGTAATACCTTGTAACCTAGTGAAATTCTGTATTATCCAGCTTTTATAATTTGAACCAATAATAAGAAATAAAAGACAAAGAAGAAGGAAGAAGAAAAGGAGAAGGGAAAGGAGAGGGAATAGGACTTACTCAAATGCACTTAAGAAGTCAATAAAATGTAAGACAGCATCTGCCTTTGTCATACCACACTTTATTCCATATGACATGCTACACACTTACTACAAGTTCCACGAAAATTGAAATTTTATTCCCCTCCCTTAGCAGCTACAGCAACATTAGGCACAGAGAAGGATTTCAATAGATGTTTGTTGAAGGAATGGGTGAAACAGTAGGCTTTCCAGTCCTCCTGGCTTTTAAGCCTGATACACTCTACACACTACTTTTAGTCTTTGCCATCAAATGTATGTGTCATTTTCACAATGGTTTTTAAACCATCCCAACTGATCATCAATTCCTTTTATGTAGGAATAAAAATTAGCCACACAATAAGAAAATATGGCACTGTGAGGATTAATTTCTTGTTTGAATAATTGAATCATCATGAGGAAATTTACAGAAACTATAAAATATAAATATTAGATATTTGATTGAGAATCAAAGCAGGGAAGTTAAAATTTTGTATTGAAATAGACTTACTTCCAACATCTGAAAGGTTGAACTGTAAAACTGGCAGAAACAAGGGTAGTGATTTATTTCAGGTCCCCTACAACATGAAATTGGCCATCTGTCATAGACTCTCACTAAAAATCACCAAGATCCGAGAAACATGTTGCACAGATGATTAAAAGCCTAAAGGATGATTTCTGACTGAATCACGTGAATATATCTGGGCAAACTGACACTCTGCTTCTCTCAGGAAGAAACATTCCAATGTGTATTGTTTGCCAGTCAACCACATTCAAAATAAAGGCAACCAATGATCTATAGCTTGCTTCGTTTTCTGTTTATAAATATTGAATTAGCTTTAACGTGTGAGAAGTAATGAATGATGTGCTCATGAGTAGTTTATAATATTTAACTGATTTCTAAACTTCTTATCAAATGTATTTATGTAATTTAAAAATCAACCACTTCAACAATGCTTGTAGGAAATAATGTCAGCTCCTTACCCACATTTGTTCCTAATTCCTGCTCTCCAAAAGAAACCATTTATGAAATTTCTACTTAACCATTTTTACCTATAAAATGGCCATTTCAAATGGCTGAACTTAATACTTTTACTGAGTGTATGGCCAAGTCATAGAAAATGTCTGCTTCTTATTTAAACATGGAACTCTTTATCCAGCATTGTTTTTAAGAAAAATTTATATGTATAACTCTTGTTCATTCATTGTAGACTTTAGTATCTCATATATGTATCCATTTTGCTATTGATAGACATTTGGGTTATATTTATTATTTGTTTCTTTATAAACAGCACTGCTACAGTTTTATTCATGCATTCAGGTATATATATTTTATAATTTTTCTAGGCTATATATTTAGAAATGGAATTTCTGGATCACAAGGTGTATGCATGTTCACCTTTACTCAGTGTGGATGAGTCATTTCCAAAGGAATTTTATCCATGTACTTTCCCAGTGGCAGTATAGAAATTTTCTGGTGGTCTGTTCCAAGATGGCCGAATAGCAACAGCTCCAGTCTGCAGCTCTCAGCATGATTGATGCAGAAGATGGGTCATTTCTGCATTTCCAACTAAAGTACCTGGTTCATCTCACTGGGGCTGGTTGGACAGTAGGTGCAGCCCACAGAGAGCGAGCCGAAGCAGGGCGGGGCATCGCCTCACCCAGGAAGCACAAAGAGTCGGGGGATTTCCCTTTCCTAGCCAAGGGAAGCTGTGACAGACTGTACCTGGAAAAATGGGACACTTCCACCCAAATACTGTGCTTTTCCCAAGGACTTGGCAACTGGTAGACAAGGAGATTCTCTCCCGTGCCTGCTTTGGCAGGTTCCATGCCCACAGAGCCTTGCTCACTGCTAGCGCAGCAGTCTGAGATCAACCTGCAAGGTGACGGCCTGACTGGGGGAGGGGCGTCCACCATTGCTGAGGCTTGAGTAGGTAAACAAAGCAGCTGGGAAGCTTGAACTGGGTGGACCCCACCGCAGCTCAGAAAGGCCTACTGCATATATAGACTCCACCTCTGTGGGCAGGACATAGCTGAACAAGAGGCAGCAGACAACTTCTGCAGACTTAAACGTCCCTGTCTGACAGCTCTGAAGAGAGCAGTGGTTCTCCCAGCACAGTGTTTGAGCTCTGAGAAGAGACAGACTGCTTCCTCAAGTGGGTCCCTGAGCCCTGTGTAGCATAACTGGGAGATACCTCCCAGTAGGGGCCAAGAGACACTTCATACAGGTGGGTGCCCCTCTGGGCCAAATTGTAAAGACCGTCGATGTTATGAAGAAACTGCATCAATTAACAGCCAAAATAACCAGCTAACATCATAATGACAGGATCAAATTCACACATAACAATATTAACCTTAAATGTAAATGGGCTAAATGCTCCAATTAAAAGACACAGACTGGCAAATTGGATAGAGTCAAGACCCAATAGTGGGCTGTATTCAGGAGACCCATCTCACATACAGAGACACACATAAGCTCAAAATAAAGGGACGGAGGAAGATCTACCAAGCAAGTGGAAAGCAAAAAAAAGCAGGGGTCGTAATTCTAGTCTCTAATAAAACAGACTTTAAACCAACAATGATCAAAGAGACATAGAAGGCCATTACATTATGGTAAAGGGATCAATTCAACAAGAACAGCTAACAATCCTAAATATATATGCACCCAATACAGGAGCACCCAGATTCATAAAGCAAGTCCTTAGAGACCTACAAAGAGACTTAGACTCCCACACAATAGTAATGGGAGACTTCAACACCTCACTGTCAAAATTAGACAGATCAAGGAGAAAGAAGGTTAAGAAGGATATCCAGTACTTGAACTCAGCTCTGCACCAAGTGACCTAATAGACATCTACAGAAGTCTCTACCCCAGATTAACAGAATACACATTCTTCTCAGCACCACATCACACTTATTCTAAAATTGACCACATAATTGGAAGCAAAGCACTCCCCAGCAAATGTAAAAGACAAATCACAACAAACTGTCTCTCAGACCACAGGGCAATCAAATTAGAACTCAGGAATAAGAAACTCACTCAAAACCACACAACTACATGGAAACTGAAAAACTTGCTCCTGAATGACTACTGGGTAAATAACGAAATGAAGGCAGAAATAAAGATATTCTTTGAAACTGATGAGAACAAGAAAACAAAGTGCCAGAATCTTTTGGGACACATTTAAAGCTGTGTGTAGAGGGAAATTTATAGCACTAAATGCCCACAAGAGAAAGCAGGAAAGTTCTAAAATCAACACCTTAACATCACAATTAAAAGAATTAGAGAAGCAAGAGCAAACAAATTCAAAGGCTAGCACAAGGCAAGAAATAACTAAGATCAGAGCAGAACTGAAAGATAGAGACACACAAAAAAACCTTCAAAAAATCAATGAATCCAGGAGCTGGTTTTTTGAAAAGATCAGCAAAATAGACAGACTGCTAGTGAGACTAATAAAGAAGAAAAGAGAGAAGAATCAAATAGATGCAATAAGAAATGATAAAGTGGATATCACCACTGATCCCACAGAAATACAGACTACCATCAGAGAATACTATAAACACCTCTACACAAATAAACTAAAAAATCTAGAAGAAATGGATACGTTCCTGGACACATACACCCTCCCAAGACTAAACCAGGAAGAAGTTGAATCTCTGAATAGACCAATAACAGGCTCTGAAAATGAGGCAATAATTAATAGCCTACCAACCAAATAAGTCCAGGACCAGATGGATTCACAGCGGAATTCTACCAGAGGTACAAAGAGGAACCAGTACGATTCCTTCTGAAACTATTCCAATCAATAGAAAAAGAGGGAATCCCCCCTAACTCATTTTATGAGGCCAGTATTATCCTGACACCAAAACCTGGCAGAGACAACAACAAAAAAAGAGAATTTTAGACAAATATCCCTGATGAACGTCAATGCAAAAATCCTCAGTTAATTACTGGCAAATCAAATCCAGCAGCACATCGAAAAGCTTATCCACCACAATCAAGTCGGTTTCATCCCTGAGATGCAAAGCTGGTTCAACATACACAAATCAATAAACATAATAAATCACATAAACAGAACCAATGACAAACACCACATGATTATCTCAATAGATGCAGAAAAGACCTTCATCAAAATTCAACAACCCTTCATGCTAAAAACTCTCAATAAACTAGGTACTGATGGAATGTATCTCAAAATAATAAGAGCTATTTATGACAAACACACAGCCAATATCATACTGAATGGGCAAAAACTGGAAGCATTCCCTTTGAAAACTGCCACAAGACAGGGATGCCCTCTCTCACCACTCCTATTCAACATAGTGTTGGAAATTCTGGCCAGGGCAATCAGGCAAGAGAAAGAAGTAAAGGGTATTCAATTAGGAAAAGAGGAAGTCAAATTGTCCCTGCTTGCAGATGACATGATTGTATATTTAGAAAAACCCATCTTCTCAGCCCAAAATCTCCTTAAGTTGATAAGCAACTTCAGCAAAGTCTCAGGATACAAAATCAATGTGCAAAAATCACAAGCATTCCTATATACCAAAAACAGACAAACAGAGAGCCAAATCATGAGTGAATTCCCATTCACAATTGCTACAAAGAGAATAAAATACCTAGGAATCCAACTTACAAGGGATATGAAGGACTTCTTCAAGGAGAACTACAAACCACTGCTCAGCAAAATAAAAGAGGACACAAACAAATGGAAGAACATTCCATGCTCATGGATAGGAAGAATCAATATAGTGAAAATGGCCACACTGCCCAAGGTAATTTATAGATTCCATGCCATCCCCATCAAGCTACCAATGGCTTTCTTCACTTGGAAAAAAACTACTTTAAATTTCATATGGAATCAAAAATAGCCTGCATTGCCAAGACAATCCTAAGCAAAAAGAACAAAGCTGGAGGCATCACGCTGCCTGACTTCAAACTATACTACAAGGCTACAGTAACCAAAACAGCATGGTACTGGTACCAAAACAGAGATATAGACCAATGGAACAGAACACAGGCCTCAGAAATAACACCACACGTGTACAACTATATGATCTTTGACAAACCTGACGAAAACAAGAAATGGGGAAAGGATTCCCTATTTAATAAATGGTGCTGGGAAAACTGGCTAGCCATATGCAGAAAGCTGAAACTGGATCCATTCCTTACACCTTATACAAAAATTAATTCAAGATGGATTAAAGACTTAAATGTTAGACCTAAAACCATAAAAACCCTAAAAGAAAACCTAGGCAATACCATTCAGGACATAGGCATGGGCAAGTACTTCATGACTAAAACACCAAAAGCAATGGAAACAAAAGTCAAAATAGACAAATGGGATCTAATGAAAGCAAAGAGCTGCTGCACAGCAAAAGAAACTACCATCAAAGTGAAAGGCAACCTACAGAATGGGAGAAATTTTTGCAATATACCTATCTGACAAAGGGCTAATATCCAGAATCTACAAAGAACTCAAAGAAATTTACAAGAAAAGAGAAAAAAAAATCAAAAAGTGGGCAAAGATATAGACAGATACTTTTCAAAAGAAGACATTTATGCCACCAACAGACACATGAAAAAATGCTCATCATCACTGGTCATCAGAGAAATGCAAATCAAAACCACAGTGAGATACCATCTCATGCCAGTTAGAATGGTGATCGTTAAAAAGTCAGGAAACAACAGATGCTGGTGAGGATGTGGAGAAATAGGAACACTTTTACACTGTTGGTGGGAGTGTAAATTAGTTCAACCATTGTGGAAGACAGTGTAGCGATTCCTCAAGCATCTAGAACTAGAAATATCATTGACTCAGCAATCCCATTACTGGATATATACCCAAAGGATTATAAATCATGCTACTATAAAGACACATGCACACGTATGTTTATTGCGGCACTATTCACAATAGCAAAGACTTGGAACCAACCCAAATGTCCATCAATGATAGACTGGATTAAGAAAATGTGGCACATATATACCATGCAATACTATGCAGCCGTAAATAAAGGATGAGTCCATGTCCTTTGCAGGGACATGGATAAAGCTGGAAACTATCATTCTCAGCAAACTATCACAAGGACAGAAAACCAAACACCACATGTTCTCACTCATAGGTGGGAACTGAACAATGAGAACACTTGGACACAGGGCAGTGAACATCACACACCGGGGCCTGTAGGGGGGTGGGGGGCTGGGGGAGGGATAGCATTAGGAGAAATACCTAATGTAAATGACGAGTTGACGGGTGCAGCAAACCAACATGGCACATGTATACCTATGTATCAAACCTGCACGTTGTGCACATGTACCCTAGAACTTAAAGTATAATTAAAAAAAAAGAAATTTTCCTTTGCTATACATCCATAAGACTATGCCTGTAAATAAAAGTATAATAAGACATTAAGAATAAATAATGTTCTTTTGATCCTTCACTTTAAATCTTGAAAATGTTTGGTGTTGTCAGATGTCTTTTCCAAAATTGCTTATGTCAATTCCTCTGCTTCACCACACGCCCACCTCCCCAAGAGATATCTGAGAATGCCAATTCCTGAGCTTTTCTGAGGTTCTGTGATGCAGGTTGAGTTACTTCTTTCTACAATGGCTGCTTTGATTCCGGTTTTCTCTGATCCATTATATCAGTTCCTGTTTGTCCTCCTCTTTCCAGCTTACCAAATTTGGTTGCTATCATCTTCACTTATATTTTGTCTTTGTGGATTTATGCCTTTATTGATCTTTCAATTTTTTTATTTTAGTGGAATTTCAACCAGGAATTTAGATAAACTCATGTACTTATCAATATCTTTTACTGGAAGCTGTTTTACAGTGTTTTATTTCCATACACATCCATGTGTCTTGCAACTACTCAACTCTGTGTTATAGCACAAAGCAGCCATAGGCAATGTAGAAATGAATGAGCATGGGTGTGCTTTAATAAGACATTATTTACAAAAACAGACAGGGAACTAGATTTGGCCCACTAGTTATCTTTTTCTGACCTCTAATATAAATCAGGGGCTGGTTATCTCACATTGTAAATAGTATATGAAATATGTCCCCCAATATGCATTGCTTCCAGGACTTGTCTATGTTATACCCCCGCTAATAAAATATTATTGTGAGACTCTATAACTTACAAAGATTCGAGAGATTTCCACAAGTCCACTGTCAATCCCAGCTTTTTCTGGACATTGCAATCTGAATGGAGGCAGACTTGAGGAAGCTGATACAGCACATGGACTGCCTCCAAAAGCCAAAGTCAGTTGTATACTTGAACTAATGTGTAACTCAGGAACAGCAGCTAAAGCAGTATTGAGGATGAGCTCTCTGTAAACTACTTTCAAACTTTCACATTTGGTTGTTTTCTAAGCAACAAGTTCATGTACGCCACCAATTGTGTTTTTAATTACAGAATTTCAGGCCAGATGTAGTAACTCACACCTGTAATCCCAACACTTTGAGAGGCCAAAATGGAAGGATTGCTTGTGACCAGGAGTTCAAGACCAGCTTGGACAACATAGCAAGGCATCTGTCTCTATAAAAATTAGCCAGACATGATGGCAGTCACCCGTAGTCTTAGCTACTCAGGGAGCTGAGGTGGAAGGATCGCTTCAGCCCAAGAGTTTGAGGCTGCAGTGGGTCTTGATAGTGCCACTGCCCTCTTGCTTTGTGCCACTTGCCAGTGCCACTTGCCCTCTGTGGCCCAGGCCACAGAGCAAGACCCCATCTCAAAAAAATAATAATAATAAAACAAATTACAGAATTTTGAGAGACGACATTGTAAACTAGAATTCTCTGCGTTATTTTTTGAGATGGAATATTTGTCATTTTCTTTCCATTTAAGTATAAACTTTAAGTGTGTGGGAAAGTATTAAAAGAGGAAAATACCATTTCAGATCTTTAGAGCTTGGTGCACACTTAGCATTCCATGCCCAGGATTCTGACACAGCATGTCACAAGAACCAGAATAGCTTTAAATATTGAAAATGATATTTACGCCAATGCAGCATATTGTTTTATACAAACAATAAATATTCTATTTTCTAGTGTGTGGTGCCAGGGAGGAAATGAATTTGCAGAGGCCTGGTGCAGCTCAGTTGATGTCATAGACTACTCTTTTCATCATTGATGTCTATGGTCTAAAGATGGATTCAGGGACTCGCTTGAAGACAGACAAGGAAGAATGAATGCTATGGTTTGAATGTGTCAGCTCTATAATTCAGTTGTTTCCAATGTGATAGCATTAAGAGGTGGGGTCTTTAAGAGGTGATTAGGTCATGAGGGCTCCTCCCTGTTGCATGGGGTTAGTGACCTTTATAAATGGCTTGATGGAGGTAGTTCATCTCTCTTGCCCTTCCACCTTCTGCCATGTAAGGACATAGCAAAAAAGGCCCTCACCAGATGCCAGTGCCTGGCTCTTGGACGTATAGTGTAATATATTTATTACAAGATATTGGCTCACACTATTATGAAAGTTGAGAAGCCCCATGAATTGCCACCTGCAAGCAGGAGACCCAGGAAAGCCAGTGGTGTGGTTTGAAGGCTTGAGAGCCAGAGTGCCAATGGCAGGAGAAGACTGATGATGTGTTAGCCCAATCATTCAGGTGGAGGGAGTGTGGATCCAAAATTCCTCTACCTTTGTGTTCTATTCAGGCCCTCAAGGGATTGGAGGATGCTCACCCGCACTCAGGGGGCCATCTGCTATAGTCAGTCCACTAATTCAAATGCTCATGTCTTCAGGAAACCTCACAGGCAAACCCAGAATTAATGTTTAACCAGCTATCTTGGCATCCCATGGCCCAGTCAAGCTGACACATTAAAATTAACCATCACAGACTGGACACAGTATCTCACATCTGTAATCCCAGCACTCTGGGAGGCCGAGGTAGGTGGATCACTTGAGGTCAGGAGTTCGAGACCAGCCTGGCCAACGTGGTGAAACCCGGTCTCTACCAAAAAAATACAAAGATTAGCTGGGCGTAGTGGTGAGTGCCTGTAATCCCAGCTACTTGGGAAACTGAGGCAGGAGAATCCCTTGAATCTGGGAGGTGGAGGTTGCAGTGAACAAGATTGTGCCACTGTACTCCAGCCTGGGTGACAGAGTGGGACTCTTGTCTCAAAAAAAAAAAAAACCAACACAATATAAAATATGTATGTTTCTATATATACATATCTATGTGTGTACATATATATATACATACATGTATACACATATACACATACACAAACACTTGTACGTATGTGTTTCTACTTTATGAATTTCCCAAAAGCAAAATAGCAATTCCAACTTCATTAAAAGATTATTTGTTAAGAAACAAATTTCACTGACATTTAGGAAAAATAAGGTTTCAACTTTGGGTGGCTTCAGCGGATGTCCAGGGCCTTCTTGCCACACCTAGTCACTGATTCCTGGTCAAGCAGGTGCACTCTCTACAGCCAAGAAGGAGAACTCAAGGAGTGGTGCTCTAGTCATAAGGAGAAACACAAGTCTATATTCCTTGACCCTAGTGCCCAGAAAAGCTCTAATGTTTGATGCTGTTTTAAGTTAGTTGAAGAGTTCCTGAGTACTAGCTCAATGATGATCTAAAAGAGTAAAATTGGTACTCCAATTACAGCAAGCAGAATCTAGTGAGGGCATCAGCTCTGCTTGGCTTCAGTCTGTGGGGTAGGTCAGGAGTCACTCTATTGATTGCTGTACAATTGGCATGGAATGGAAATGAAGGGGTCTTCTGAGATGGCAGTTTTCAAATTTGTATATTATATACATTATATATATATACACACACACACGTTGTATGTGTGTAATCACCTGACACCCTGTTAAATGCAGATTCTCATTAACTGGGTCTGAGGTAGAATTCAACGTTCTGCAGTTCTCTGGTAATATTCCCTGGTAATGCTATGGTGCTGGGCTACAACCCACAATTAGAGAGGTGAAGCTATTTGGAATCAGTGGTCCAGGAGAATAATACATCCCTGTACTATATCAATTACTGAGAGATCTCCCCTTGATCTCTTAAGCTGAGAATCACTTTTCTAGTTTTAAAGACAAACTTGTTAGTGGCAAAGCAGTATGAATATGTCAGCCTAGGCATTTGATGTGGCTGCCCTCTAGCTTTTGCGCATATGACTGTGTGTTTCAAGTGTTTGGAACCAGTTCTGCAGATATACAGATAATTGTGCCATTGTCTCAGAAAGATTATTTTAGTTTCTGGATGCTGTAAAGCCTAGAACTATTTTTTAAAGTGATACTTTAAATTAGTTTAAACTATTAAGTCATATGTATTATAGGACCTTGTGTTATAATCTCATAATTCTGTAGTGTCTTGTCATTTTTTCTTTATACTGCATATCATACTAAAGACAAATTTAAACAGTTGTCTTTTGCATTCACATATATTTTGAAGTTAAATTTATTATAACTGTAAGCCCAATTTTTATAGAGTACATATTTGCATCTAAACTAAATTAATAAAATATAATATAAAAGAAGTAATATTATATTTATCACTTTTATATTCAGTCTCATGTTCCCACAAATATTTACAAATTAGTTACTATGGACCAAGATTCATATTAGGAACTATACAAATACACAGGAATACAAAGATAAGTGAAAACGTTCCTTTTCTCATCGAGCATAGACAGATAATTTAACGAGTAAAAACTGCATGTTGTAATAAGTGTCACATCAGGGAAAGTGCAGAGCTACGAAACCACATAGTTGGAACAACTTACTTAACTTGTTTCCAGCCTTTCCATTTCTACAAATTCTCTAGCACTAGATTTACTAGGTCCTTAAACATACTGACTATATTTATTTTAAAGTCCCTATCTGATCAATTATAGCATTCAGTGTATTTCTGAGTCAGTTTCTCTTTATTGATTTATCACTTGACAGCAGGTTATTTTCCTTTCTTTTTAATGTATTAATATTTCATAATTTTTATTGAATGTCAGACATCATGTGAAAAGAGGGGTAAGCAAAGCTGAATAATGTGAATATCTGAAATTGGGCATGCCTACTTTTCTTCCAGGTCCCTGGTGTGAGGAGCTGAATCAATCTAGAAGTTGAGCTGTGTTTTGGGGTGTTTTATTGCCATTATTATCTTCAGTGTATCAAAAACTTAACATTCTGATGATGGATTGTTGTGACCTTGGGCTTCATGCAGGGCCTGAGATGCTTGAAAGTATTTCTTAGTTTTGGTTTTCAGTGTGGCTTGAATGACTGTACCATGGAAGGGGCACTCCAGATGCCTTTGCATCTTCTTTACAACCAGTCAGCTGTTGCTTATCAGTTGGTGCTAGAATAGTGATAAGAGAGAAGTGGGGATTCTTTGGTCTCATGGTTAAGTCCCAGACCTAGTTAAGCCCTGTGAGCCTGGGCCTTATGGGTATGGCTTTCTCAGCATCCATTCTCCTACTTTCATAGGATGGCAAACCCTATGATGAGTCTTGAGAATTTCCTGCCTACACCCAAGGGTATCAGATCTCTGCCTTATAAACTGTACAGGAAGCTGGATCTAAGGAGCCTCCCTGTCTCTCTTCCAGAGAAGGACAAGTTTTTTCTCTATTCCTCCTGGAGTAGATCCTTACTGGGACTCTTGTTTCCTCTTTTAATGCCTCACTGAAAGGACATGTATGTCCATATGTAATTTTTCTTCTTCACATTTTGGCATATTCTCACATTTTTGACAGCACAGTAGAGATCTATTACTTTTATAAACAATAAAATTAACTATTGATATAATATCTCTAGATGCCTAAAAAGGTCTGGCACCCCATGATTTGTGCAAAATACTTGCTTCCACAGTTCACATCCTGGAATATTGGATGGCAAAGCAAACTACAACTTCCCATCCCATGGATTTTCTTGAGAGAAAATGATAGCATCTTGAATTTGTTCAATGCCAGTAAAGTGATTTGAAGATGAAAACTGCTACATAAGTGCTAATTATTGTTATTGATCGTTAAGAATCACTCAACATAGCACAAGTGATTCTCTTCATTACTGGCATGAAAGTCATTTTCTCTAGGCAAAGGGTAAGGACTTACTCATAATATTGACATTTTAAAAAGCATATTACTAGGAGACATGGTGTGCTGGAAACACTTATATTTCCTTTCATTTATGCCCTGATCTTGGAACTTTATATCTTGTGTAGTCAGACCTGCATTTATTTGTGTCAAATGCTAATGTTGCTATATGATAAATTTTATATGAAACTGCTGTATCAATGAAATTTTCAAGAAACAATGATTCATTTTAACAAGAATGTCTTTGGTGCAGGTAAGTTTTTGTGAACTGTTGGTCTACACAATACTGGATTGATGACAATGGAATCTGGAAAGGATGATGTTAACTCAGACAAATAATTTTAGGGTTGAGAGAAGAGAAGGGTGGGTATCGATTTTGCATGGGTTGGTGTGGAGTTTTGCCATCTAGATCGATTGTCCTCTGTGTGTTTCATAGATATTCGATTGCTAATGATTACCTGCAAGGCAAGGATTACTGTTATACATATTTGACAGATAAACTAAAGCTGAGAGGTTGTTACTTGATGGTTGTCACACACAAGATAAATTTCCAAAAAGTGCCATGTTACTCTACTGAAGGATAGGGAGATTTGCATTGCCCACCTTGGAGATTAGGATTAAGCTGAGGAAGCAAAGAGATCAAATGGGGCAAAGCCCTATCATTTCTAATTGCTTCCTATGTTATTTCTACCTCTGATAATGCAGTTTATTTTGGAATTCAATCTTACTAAATAAAGAGCTTTTTGCTGCAGGATTTCAGTGTGGTATGATGGAAATGAAATAGGATCAAGACATTAAATTTCTATTCTTAGCTCTGTCTCCAATTAGTAACTGTTATTTTTTCTCATATACCCAGTAGGATAATAATATATTTCATACTTTTATTAGAATCATATGAGATTAACAGATGTGGAAAAATTAAAGTGGTAAATTATTTCTTATCCATACTATCACCTTGGAGCATTTCTTTAACACTTGGGTTTATTCCCTGACATATTGAGAAGCTGATGAAATAGTCATCACATGTTTCCTATGTTTTCATTATCACTCTGCCAGTGGATTGCTAAGTCAGTGCACAGTATACTTGAAAGAACCTTTCTGAGTGCATGTGTGGTACACGCCCTTCACATACAGTCTTTCAACTCCTCAGCCTCTGTAGATCTGTCTATTCACAATGAAGCATATGCTTCTTGGCTGTCAACACAGCTGTGAATGGCCTTGTATTGATTCTCAGGTTGCAATCATTTTATTGTTTCTGCCTCTAGTCAGCAGGAAGAATAAGAATAAAAGGCAGCTCACTTTATTTACAAGAAAATTTAGTTTCCAAGAATAGGTTACTCAATTCTTAAGAAAAAACTTTCTTACTGTTTCAATTTGGACGAAGCTCATTCTACGAATTCAGCCTAGGTAAGTATCCAAAATATACTCTGTTTTGGGGAGTTTTAAAAGCTATTTAAATAAAAATTGAATTTCATCAATATAAACAAAATACAATGCAAAGTACTATATTAGGCATTTAGGTGCGGCAAAGATTAATAAAAGACTACTTTGAAGAGTGAGTGTGTGTAAGGGTGTGTGTGTGTTTAACTTGGATATAACATGGCACAGTAAGTCCATCTTCTGAGGAATTAGAAAAAGTTACTGATTTATTTCAAGGCAAATACATTGGTGTTCAATGAGGAAAGTCATTTGCTCCTTTGTGCTAGATGAGGAAATGCCTGACATTGTGAAAAGAGTTAAAAACGCCTTCCACTTGCACTCACATGCATGATACAGCATAGAACTGTCAGCACCTCATACCCCTTGTTTGACAGGCTTTTATGTTGTTGAATGTGTATACACTTCCATTCTTTTCCCTCACTATAATGAAGTTTTTAATGTTTTTTCTGTAGGTTGATTCTCAATGTTACAAAACAATAATGGCATTAATTTTGTAATGACATAATATACTCAATGCAGAAGCAGGTAATAAGGTCACATTCCCCCTCCACAGTACCAACATCAAGACCCATGTGTCCATGTACTCTATCTACATTCATACACTCTAAATTAGGACAATGTTAGTATGCTTTTTATGTGAAGCACATCTTTCAAGTAACATTTGCCTTGGTTTCCTTTATTCTTTTCTTCCTCTTTTACTTTTCAATAATATTAATTTCATTTCATCTTTTTATCTTGAAAAAATGAGACATATATATTCTTCATTATATCCCTAATAACTTCTGGTTACTATGCATCCTACCTATCAAATAGGATCATTCCATTGTTCTTCTTTAAGGTCCTGCCTCCTGTTCAGACAAGTTGACTGATTGCTACACATTCAGCTTTTTAAAAAATTTCCTGGAGTGTCTAGCTGCCCTCTTTTTTATTGACCTCTGTGACTCTTATTGTACCCTCCAATTCTTCAGCTGCCAACATCAGGAATTGGCAAACATTTCCTGTATCGAGGCAGATAGTAAATAATTTTAGCCATTGCAAGACATTCAGTCTCTGTTGCTACTACTCAACCCTGTTGCTGTGTTACAAAAGTAGCCATAGACCATATGTAAATGATTGAGTGTGGCTGTATTCTAATAAAACCTGATTTACAAAAACAAGAGATGAGACAAATTTGGCCAATGGGCCATGGTTTGAAAACCTCTGGGGTACACTATTCTGTCATTTGCATGGAATCTGTGGTGTCATTCCTCTCAGATCCCTCTTTTCTTCTGCTCTCTCTAGAATGGTTATTTCCTACTTGGCTTAATTACTGTTAACCAGTGGCTGATATTGACTGCTCTCCTGAGTTAGAGCCACTATTTTGTGGAGCCTGTATTTTTGTTTCTCCTGACTTACTCCTTAATTGTTATGTCATCAGGTAATTAACCAATAAAAGTGCATTTGTGATTTTTCTGATTCCTTAGTCTGGAATATCTTTATTTTGTGATCATCTCTTGATTGGCACTTTATCTAAATACTGAATTTCACGTTGAATATAGTTTTCCCTCAGAACTCTGACCACATTGCAGAGTCAGTGTCGAAGCACTCTGACAATCTTGCTGAAGAAAAGTCTGATGTTGGTCTAAACGTTAGTCCTTTATTTCTGTTTTGCTTTTTCATTTGGGAAAGTTTTAGAGCATTCTTCTTACTACAGGAATTGTGGAATAATATAATGATGTGTCTACATATGGGTCATTTTCATTCAGACTGCTCTTCACTCAGTAAAACATTTAAATCTAAAGCTAGTGTCCCTTTCTTTCCTAGAAAATCTGTTTTAATTATTTGGCCATTTCTTCTTATGTTTCCCTTTTATTTTGGGGATTTCTATTAGCAGAAAATGTACTTGATTATTGCTTTGTGTTTCTCATCAGTTATCTTAAAATTTTGATCCCTTACTATGTTGAGGATGATTTTTACAATATTAACTTCCAAATATCTGAATTATTTATTTCAGCATATTTCTAGTGCCTAACAGTCCTTTTGCATTCTCTAACTCTCCATTTTGTACACTACCCTTTTATTCTAATAAGACCAAAATAGCTTTGTGGCACTCTCTGAAGATACCAGACACTCTGTAAAAAGTGACTTTGCATGAACTCTCTGCTTCCCCCAGAACTATGTGTATCTCTGTGCACTTGGTCTTGCTCTTAGATCCCTCTTTTCTTCTGCTGTGCTCTAGACTGTCCTCCATTGACTGGTAAGCCTTGAGTGTTTGTTCATCACCACACAATAGGGCGATTGCCAAATAGACTGGGAAGTCAGCTTACATGGGCAGGCTGTGTTGTCTGGCACACCTGGCAACATAGGTGGCTGAGTGTGCAAGAATCTGGTTATTACTATGGAGGGAGCTAAATATTTGAACAACTGAAGTTTATCTCCAGGATATCTATTCATACACCAGACATACTGCCTATTATAGTTCTTATCATGCAGTTCCTTCTGTTTGTGCACAGAGCAGTGTGTGTGTGTGTTTGTGTGTGTGTGTGAGACAGAGAGAGAGAGAGAGAGAGACAGAGACAGAGACAGAGACAGAGAGCAGTGGGAGAAGTAGTAAAAGGAGATCTGTCTGTGGGATTCTGCATGCAGGTGAGGTGTGGAGAGACTTTTTATGTGCAGAGTGTTAACTGAGTCTCCTGTCTCCAGCCAGGTTTTTCATGGCCAGATTCTGTGGTCCTTCCTGTTTAGAATCTCTGACTCTTAAGGGTTCCTCTAGTCAGGTTTAATCATCTGTCAGCCCACTTCTATTGGCTCTGTTTTCAAGTTATTTGACAAAATTTCTCATGTGCATATAGGCACCCCTATCATTCTCTTCACTGTTATCATAGTAGAGCTTTTCAATTCCTATACTAGTTTTTGGAGAGGGCCATGGAAGGAAAGATTACAAACATACATCATCAACTTCAATATGAATCTAGAAACCCTGATTCACATTTTTAAGATTGAGGAAGGTCTTTATAGTTTATTCTGTTGTGATCAGTGTATTAAAATGCCAGTTTTCTATGCCTTTCAATTTATGAGATATGTGGAATCATTGGCCAACATCATGGGTAAAATAGTGGTATCTCAGTAATAGCCTATAAATGACAAAATCCATTTTGTCCTCCAAACTATCATCTAACCTAAAACCAGAAAATTATTAAGCTCATTCTGAACTGGTTCTGTAATCTGTTAATTTTGCATAAATATCCTGCAGAAATGAGGGTCCAGAATCAGCATACCTCAAATATTAAACACAAACTTTCACTCTTCTGTGGATCCAAATAGATTTTCAATAGTACATCAGAGGTTCAAGAAAAGAAAACATCTGGAAGTTTTAAATCAATAGTCCTCCATTTATATGATAGAATCTGGGAATTATATTTTTCTTGAGCAAGTAGCAATACACTTATAACAGCCTTGGTGTTACTGTTAGCTTGTAAGTCTTAGGAAGTTGAATTTCAGAAAAAGCAATTTTGCAATCTATTCATGGCATAAATATACTCCTGATTTTGGGAAATGAGTTTATCTATAATAGCATGAATGTTTCGTAATTCTTCTAGCATTTATGGGCACAAAAAAAACTTATCTAAATTTCTACTATTTTCAGAATTATTTTTCTGTGGTTTAAACTATTTGCTTTCCTTTCCAGAGCAAGAAAATTTAAGACCCAAGAAATACATGTATTTGAAAGTTAGGAGAATATTTGTATTTCAGGTCCTTTTGTCCCAATAGTATTGAAGTTTATCTTCCCTTAGATGGTGATTATAGGATTTAATACAAGATAGATAGATATAGATAGATAGATAGATAGATAGACAGTTTCTATCTATATATATACATATACACAGGCTATATTTATATATAGAGAGAGTGAGAGATGGATATAGATAGATTTTTAAATTTTGTGTCAGTCCATGACCTTGTTATACTCTAGATTATTTGAATGATACTGTGTCAGAGCTTGAAATATATGTTTATTAGAAATATTTGCTTGTCAGAAAATGTATAGAACAAGAAATCAATATTTGTTCATTGTTGATATGTAATCAGTTGATAAATTTACTGTCCTTTTGACAGTAAATTAAGCATATTGATTAACTCTACTTTGTATTATAACCATTCTTACAGAACTATTTCCAATATATATTCCAAACTCCTTCTGAGCTAACAGAGCTATAGGTATATATTTTAACTCCAATGTAATAAAATAATGTCATCAGACAGGTTATAAAGTATAGAGATACTTTTGCTGGGAATCTGAATGAATAAGTGGTCTGAAAGATTTTAGAAGTTTTTTGTTTGTTTCCTTTTTGTTGTGTATAGTTTGCTTCTTAAAGTGCAGCACTCAAATATACTTTCAATAGATTTTATAGCAGCTATTATTATAGGTTTTCTTTGGCTAGTCTGCTTCTTGACATAATTCGCTCCCTTCAATTTCTATCATTTGGTTTCTTTTTATGTGTTAATTATTTTAGGGGTTCTTATTTCAAGCCACCTAAAATGTATATTAGCGTATTCATAGAATAGATATATAGATGATAGATAGATGATTCATAGATAGATAGATAGATAATCTTCCTCAGTAAAGAATACAGATCTCCTAATAAGCGTCATTAATTTGTAGTCTTTTTCATTATATACTTTTTGTTTAACACCATAAAATGAAATGTTACTCATGCATTTTCTGACAGAACAGGTTATTGTGTTATTATCTGTTTGAAAACTTTACCTTAAACATTTTGTCCTACATGATAGCTTTAAAATATTGTTTCTTTTCAGAATGTGTTGCCTGCAGCTGCTCTTCAGGGATCTTTTTCTCTGAGCAGAGCACTTGTGTTTGTACCCTCGTGCCACACGTAGATGGAGAAACAAATGGCTGCATTTTTAGTGTAGCGTTCCTGGGAAATAATTAGAATCATAAGCAGAGAGAAACAGAGAATTTCAAGACTGCCCTCTCACTTACATTACTCTGATAATTTTGCTTTGTTATCATTTCTACACATCTTTCAATCTGTGGATGCAGAAGATGGTGATGAGTCAATAACACCTATGAAATGAATGTGTTTCTGGTGTGGTTGTCTTCAGGCATTTTCTCTGTTCTCTTCTCTGCAGCTTACTGAAGGTGAATCTTAACCAAGGTAAATTCAGCTTGCTGGAT
The DNA here is from genome assembly GCF_028885625.2 of Pongo pygmaeus. Lineage (NCBI taxonomy): Eukaryota > Metazoa > Chordata > Mammalia > Primates > Hominidae > Pongo > Pongo pygmaeus. The sequence goes on along the minus strand of NC_072380.2, from coordinate 73,919,050 downwards.
GAAGGGCATTTCTTTTTGTCAAAGATTAAAGCTATTCAAGCCAAACACCTGCTGCGCATATCTAGCAAAATACTTTGAGTGTCATTTTCACTTCTAATCTGTGGCTCATACTGCTATCAGTAGAGCTAATCATTGGTTCATTTTGTTGGAATATTACTTCATCAGTGTAAATCTGATGAGGAGGGGGAATGCCTGAAATATGACATGTAGTCCTACTACAGTAGATGGGATTACAAAAATTATATATATAATTAAAATGGTCTTTTTTACATGATTATAATCCTGTTGATCGTCACTGAACTTGATGTAATTCAGTTGCATCATCATACACGATATATATAAATGCATACTTTAGCATATTTCTCAATTGTTCAACAGTGTTACATATACAATGAAAACAGGCTTACTGAAAACTCTTATGGCTCTGTGATTTTCACTTTAATATTTGAAAAGAATTTTACTTCCTCTAAGAGAAATTTTCCTGTAAGCGTTAGTTCTCAACAAAATGGAGTTCAAAGGAACTGCTTTCCACCAATTTTGCATTAGGACCCTTAGGCCATAGCAAGTAATAGAAAACTTTGCTTTTAATACATGGTTAGTACTCATCAAAATTGCCATTCTCGGGAAAACAATTAAAACCATGTGTATTCACTCATAGCGAGACAATAATGTGACATTTTCTTCATGTAGTACTAAATATATTATTGCTAGCCTGAAGTTATTATTCAAATATCATAAGCCAATCATTTTATCAAGCATAGTAGTATGTAAATTATGTTTTTCTAGATTTTCCATATGATTTTACCATCACTTATTCTTTCTCTTTGTGTAGATCTTTCTTTCTTCTTTTTTTGAGATGGAGTCTCACTCTGTCTCCCAGGCTAAAATGGAGTGACGCGATCTTGGCTCGCTGCAACCTCAACCTCCTGGGTTCAAGCAATTCTCCTGCCTCAGCCTCCCGAGTAGCTGGGATTACAAGGGCCCGCCACCACACCCAGCTAATTTTTGTATTTCTAGTAGAGACAGGGTTTCACCATGTTGCTCAGGCTGGTCTCGAACTCCTGGCCTCAAGTGATCCACCCACGTTGGCCTCCCAAAGTGCTGGGATTATGGGCGTGAGCCACCACGCCTGGCCCTCCTTTCTTTATGTAGACCAAATTTCTGATATTTTCTTCCTGTCTGAGAAATATTTTTAACATTTCTTGCCCAGCAAGTCTGTTTTCATTAATTTCCTTCAGGTTTTTTTTTTTTTTTCCTAATCTGAGAAACATTTTCTTCAACATTTTTCAAAGACAATTTTACTGGATATAGAATTAAGGTTCGTGTTTTTTTCTTTAACATCTTAAATGTTTTATTTGACTCTTGCTTACATGTTTTAGATGATAAGTCTGCCACCGGAGAGCTGTTGGTGTGGTGACAAGGCATGAGGGAGAGTGAGTGTCTTATAATCTTCCAACTAAATCTGTCTTTCAGTAAGTCTGTGTCTCAGGCTTTCACAAGTGTTTCTCCGTTGTATTAACCCCCGCTCCTCCCATCCCTTCATTTATATTGCCTAGTTCCTTTCCTGGGCTGCAGTGTTTCCAATCCATTTTCTTAGAGAACAGAACTTTGGTGGATATGTTTTTTCACCTTACTACACCCTAGAAGTCTGGAGAAGTTTGGAGTGGAGAGGAATCCTCTTCTCCCAGATGAGATACTGCTCTGGCAAAATTCTTTCCTCCATAGTAGGCTTTGCTATGGAGAAGGCCATGGGTATATTTCACAGTGGTTACTCCTTCCCACTCCCCACCCTTCAAGAGAGCCATAAAGGGATCTTTCTCAGATTCTTACATAAGAACCTGATGGGGTTCCTGTAGGAAAAGCCCACGGAAGCTTGGGAGCCCTCAAGACTGTAGACCTATGGAGCTTCTCTCTCTCAGGTTATTTCACATTCAGCATCCAGCAATTCATCAGAATCAACATTAAATGTCCTACTAGTTTATGGCTCCAGCAGCTTCTGCTCCAGGTAAACAGATTTCAGCTCTATCTCTCAGGATATGCCTGCCCCTCCAAATTTAAGGGTGGCAGTTTGTCCTGGAATCTCCATTTTCTGATTGGTTCAGTAAAAGTTATTGATTTTCAGCTTGTAAAGCTTTTCCTGTTATAAGAATGGGAGTGATGATTTCCAATTTCTTTATATGTGGGAGCTGAAGCTGGAAGCCTCCTCAACCTATTTTTAAATTTCTACTTATATTAGCCAACTTTTCTATATCTCCAGAGTCAGGAGCTCTGGGTCATTTTTGTAGTTTTGTGGTCCTTTAAAAGTAAGTTATACCAGGAAAACTTCCACTTCAAAGTCAAAATGAGAAGTATGACATCAAATGCAATCAACTCTGGGACTACACTTTCAGAAAAAATCATGAATGACAACACAGAGGGAATGTAAATGAAATTGTGTGACTATCATGAGCTGCTGAGTGACTTATGATTACTGTAACCATTCTTAAATATCACCCACATTGCATAATTCTATCATTTAGTAGATTATAAAATTACTTAAAGAAATACATTTAATCAATATAATATCTTTATATTTTATTTCACTTAAAACTCATTTCTTATCACTGATAGAAAGCCATAATATAACTAGTGTGCCTATATAATGAATATTAAGGAAATTAAGAATTTATGAACTTTTATAGTAAAGTAAAGTAAATAACAACTATTGTATTTAATTGTGGTGACGTTCTCCCAAGGAAGTTATCATTCTCAGTAATTCAAGCTTCTCTATAGTTAAGTTCTCTGTGGCACAATTTATCTAAATCTAAACGTGACTGGGTTAGATGAGCTCTAAGATCTCCAACTGGGGCTAACCAGTGAAGTTAAAGCTAACCAATTGCCATGGGCTGGGGGTGGGGAAATGGGGAGATGTGGGTCAAAGAATACAATGATGAATAAGTTTTAGGGATCTGATATACAGTATGAGAGGTGATGGGTATATTAACTAATTTTATTTTCATAATCATTACACAATTTATACAAATATCAAGTCATCACATTGTATGCTTTGAATATATGCAGTCGTTTTTGTCAATTAAATATTTTAAATAAAAAGGTGATTTCCTTAAAAAAAAACACCAAATTAGTAATTATAGCATTTTCTAATACAAAGGAGCCATTAATAAAAACCATTTCATCTGTGGTGTCAACAGATTCACAAGTTGCTGAGTTTGATTAGAAGGGTTTCCATCATTATGGAAATCTACTGTTAATTTATTCTTCCTAATTCTATTCATTAAATTGTCATAGCTTTTTTAGTTAATATTTTTGTCCTCAGTTAATATTATGATTCAGAGAAAGCACATTTTCTATTTTTATCAAATGAACCAAGAAAGTACACTATACTCACTTAAGACCACATCTCTGTTTTTAGAACTAGCCTACTATTAGGGGTATGGGAGTGTTGTCATTTACTATCTCTAGTCCTGACAATTTACTAGCATAATTTATTCTGATTTTATGGGTGGCATGATAGAAAATTTGTATAATGTTATTTGTAACAAAATGAGAATACTCAGAAAACAGTAGTCAATTCAGCCCTTAAAATTAAGTTATATCTTCAGGCCAATAAAACACTTTAGAAATAAATCGAATTTTATTGGCATGTACTACAAGTGGCAGAAACTATTGCTCTTTGAAATTTTAAAGATCCTAGCAGACATTGTAAAGCTCACACTTTTCTGGGTGCCCTGCCTCTTTTTTTCTGGATTTAAACTTATTGACATTTTTATTAGTGACTTGTTTCCAATAAATGCCTTTAATCGCCACATTCTTCTCCTCTCTTTTTATTTTTTTCTTATGTACAATGCGAACTGCCCTTTGCATCACCTGGAATGTTTTTATTATCTATTTTGACCTGGAAGTAGGTAACATTTCTATGGGTAGTTTATCTGCTATTTATTATACTGTTGCTAAGTAGAAATATGTTTATAAATTATTATGCTTATACATTATTGTTTATATAATAATCAAAATAATGTGATAAAAGAAATGCCCATTTAAATGCTAAATAATGACTTTGGAAATATGTAAATATAATAAAGCTTCAAGACAATAGCCTTATGTTTTGGTTTTTTATGCTGAGGTGGGAGTTGGTTTCTAATCTCTACATTTATAAAAGAATAACATCAGCATACCACAGCTCCAAATGACTAAAAAAACAATATTTTAAACATGCTTGTTATTAAAGAAAAGGAATTGACTAAGAATTTTAATGCAACAATACACATAGCAAATTGGTATCACAGATCATATAGCAATTCTGGAAAATGAATTGTAACAAAGAATGGCATATGTACATATTGAAGTGGAACTCTTATTTACGACCAACTAAATGTTTTAGTATGGTGACTCATCTTTCTAATTCCTGATTAGATGGCATAGCACTGTCAGGATGAACTCTTAGACAAGGGTTATATCAGTCTATCTAGAACAAATGTCAGAAGAGCACAGGATTGTTATTATAATTCCTGCAGAAACATTTTACGATTGCCATCCAAATAGAAGAGCAGCTTGTGTTGAATTTTTATTTAAGTGATTTAAATATTTTCTTGTATACAGCATAATTTGTTATTGTAAAGAAGAATTTAAAACAGTATGATTAAATAAAAAGCCACATCTATTTTTTAAACTTCTCATTTGCAATTATAGTTTTCAAATGTATGCTGATGTTTTAAGTCACTCTCAAAGCTCTCTGAGTACCACAAAGGACCTCTACTTGCCCTTGTGGTTTAGATCTTAGAAAATCTGCCTGGCTGTCTAAGATTTTTAAGGAATTTGTCTAACAAAGACTACAGAGAGGCCTAATGTGTAGCATTTGATTCAGTCAAAGAGTGAGAAATCCTCAAGGATTTCCTCTAGCGCCTCCGGAGGTGGTTTCTATTTATTCTACCTTTTTTTTTTTTTTTTTTTTGGAGAGACAATTTCCTTTTAATGAAAATTGTAAAACTCCAATAACTGGAGAGACAATTTCCTTTTAAAGACATTTGCTTTGATAGGTATAAATAACACTTGTCATTACATGTGATACCTGCGTGCCACTGCCACATGTTCCCTAGAAAACACTGATGATCAATTTCTATCCAAAGCATGAAGGAGAACAGTGTTATTTTGGGAAGATGGTTTCATAGATCTGGTTTTGTTTTTTTTTTACCTTATAATCACTTTATAGTCAGAACCTGTTACTGTTTCTCACATCAATGAATTTGTGAGAGAACCAGACATGAAATTTCCCACATTGAGTTCTATACCTATAAACTAATATTTCTATTTAATAATCTGCTAGTATTTCAATAATTGCCCAATTATCTTCTATCACATGCAAGTTATAAAATAACTTCAGATTTTATAAATAAAATAATTATAAACATTGTTTTATGTTGTCCTTCAACTCATTTTGTGGGCTGTAATTTGAATTTACTTTATTTGCTTCCATTTAGTGTGATGTGAAATCAATCATCGATTCGACTACAGATGGCATTCCCTGTAGAATAAATACCCTATTATCCTGTTTTCTGTGCAATTAGGTTTTCCATTGTCACTCTCAGCTTCCCGGTAGGCTCTCCCTCTTCCAGCTCACTTCCTCAGTGCTTGAAAATCACATAAACACAGGGCCTTTGTCTATAGAAGACCCTAACTGAAGACTTGGTGATTAAAAACGATGACCACAGCACATTATGAATAGAACGTGACTTGAGCATTAGACATCAGTGATCCTGGACCATCTCCTCCACAGGGAATTTCTCATTTGCCATTTTTTTCCTCAAATGTTTCCATGTGCCACTATTTCACAGGTCTCCTTCCTCATTTCTCCATACATACCTGATTTCTGAGTTTTTTTCTTCTTCTTATCCGGACTGTGGAAAACAAAATTTCTGCCCCTATATATTGGAATAAAACAGTTCTTCATTTCTCTTGGTCTTGCCCTTAACCAAAGACATATAAAAACAGAACATTCTACCCTACCGATGTGTTATGCCACATCTCCAGTAGGCAGAAGCAGCTGCATAGAGATTTTACTCATATATTTATCCCTCCTACTATATTTGAGTAAGTTTTGAAGTATTGTTCTTGATGACTTTTTTGCATTCAGAAGACCTCTCTAATTAAGGGGGTCAGATATGCAAGATGCTTCCGTAGATGATTTGACTTCCATTGATGATTTGGATAAAACTATCCAAAGAGAACTACTATTAATATTTTGAAACATTTTATTTCATTTATCTGGTTTTGATACCCTTTTTATTTTTTACTTTTTCACATTTAGCCTCCTGTTTGAAATTTCCAAATGACTTTCTTATGGATCCAAATTTCAATCTGATTTCCTTCTCTTTTTAAAAAATCTTGTATAGTATTTATTTTAGTATATATCTACTAGCAACAAATTTTTTCACTTTCATTTATCTAAAAATGTTTTAATTTCTCCCTTATTTCTGAAGAAAATTTCACAAAATACAGAATTCTGAGATGGCAGAATTTTCTTTTCTTTTAGCATTTCAAAGATGTTGCTCCATTGTGTTCTTGCCTTCACTGTTTCTGATAACATGACAATTGCTTTTATTAACAGTTTAACTGTATGTAATACATTCTTTTTCTCTGAGCATTTTATTAAGGTATGTTTCCTTTATCTTCCTTTTGCAGCAGTTTATAATATAGCTAAGTGTGTTTACTGTATGTTTATCTTGCTTGGAAGTTTGTTTGACTTCTCTGATCTGTAAACTGGAGCATTTTAATAACTTTAAGAATTTTTTGCTATTATTAGTTTAATATGAAAAAAATCTCTCTCTGGGATTCTAATTGCATATATGTCAGAATTTGAGGCACTAGCCTCTCCTTCTGCCCCCTCCCCATCTTTTTGTCTCTAGGTTCTTTAGAGTGGATAATGTCTACTAGTTTGTCTTCAAGGTCAGCATTGCTTGTTTCTGTAGTCTTCAATCTTTTCCTCAGCCTATCCAATTAATGTGTTATTTCACATATTGCACTTTTCTGTTAGAATTTCTAATTTTTATGTTTCCCATTTTTCTGGTGACATTCTCTATGTCTTCATTCATTATTATTTTATTATTCTTTCAGTCCTTGAACATATTCATAATATAGCATTTTAAAATCCTGGTCTGAAATGTTTGCACCACAAAAAAAAAACATGTAAGGTAATGAATTTGTTAACTAGCCTGATTTAAATGATTTCATAATTTATATGCATATATCAAAATATTGTATTGCTTTCCATAAATATATACAATTATTATTTTTCAATTTAAAATAAAATTCTTAAAAAGACGACACCAACAGACGATCAGCTTAAAAAAGTATAATAAATCAAGTGCTAGCCTATTAATGTTAGCATCTGAGTCATCTTGAGGTAGTTTACTTTTTCCATAGTAGGCCATATTTTCTCACTTATTCGTGTATTTTTTTAACTTTTCATTGCGTGCAGAATGGTGTTGATGATATATTATAGGGAGTTTAGATATGTTGCCCTGCTTTACAGGGGTGATGAGTTGTGTTTTGGCAGGCAGTTAACTATTGGAAAATCCTTTGTTCTGTAAGTCTTGGTTTTACTCTTGGCTAGAAATTATATTTCAGCCTTCAACTTAGTCCTGCAACATGGTTATTCCTTGAAAGCATGCTTCCTACTTCTAAGACATGTCCTTTCTGGAGTCTCAAATGAATGTCCAAGTTATTCAGTAAAGTCTTTCAACTCTGGATAAACCAGAATGCTAAATCTCCCAGTCTAGATCTCTAGTAACACTTCGTCTCTCAGCCCCAGAGCAGGTTATCTTTGCTACACTTCATAGAAAGCCATCTTGTGCATGTGCATGTGCATTGTAATGCTTGGCCACTAAAATTTTATGAATCTTCATGAAAACTTCTGCCCTCCCTTACTTACTCCTTCCCTCCCTTATTTTCAGTCTCTGTCACATAAATTTTCACCATGTCAAAAACCCAATGTCTTAGTCCATTTTGTGTTGCTATAACAAAATACTGCAGATTGGGTGATTTAAAATGAATAGAAATGTATTGACTCACAGTTTTGTAGGCTGGGAAATCTAATATCAAGTTGCTGGCATCCGGCAAGGGCCTTCCTGCTGTGTCAACCCATGGTGGAAGAGTGGAAGGGAAAAGTCAAGGTGAGAGAGAGCAACAGATCAAACCTGCAGCCTTAAATCTTTTTATAATTTGTGTTAATCCATTTAGGAAGGTGGATCCCTCATGACCTAAACACATCCCATTTGACCTCGCCTCCCAACACTCTGGCAATGGGGATTAAGTTTTCAACACATAAATTTTAGAGAACACATTAACACCATAGCACTCAAAAACCCAACCATCTTCCTCCAATAAGTAACACTGGTCCATAGTAAGAAAGTGTCTCTGGTCAAGAAGCTAGGATGATCTATTTTGTGTATCACATTTTATATTTTCATGCTTTCAAGGATCAAATTGCTGATCTGCCTGATGTTAATGCCTGGAAAATTACTTTATATATTTTGTTATTTTACTGTTATTTTCATCAAAAGGACAATTCCATCAGCAGTTTACTATGCCATGGCCAGAAGTGTCAGTCTTTTATTTTAAGTTGTTAAAACATTGTCATCATGTAGATACAATACATAATTCTCTTTTTTTGTCAATTATGTTCCCTCCAAAGTCACTGTAATAATTAATGAGATAATGAAAATCATTAGTTTTTTTGTTTAAATTTGTTTTACCTATTACAATTCCAGAACCAAAATTATAGACTTAAAAATATGCACATTTAAAGGCTCATAATGCATTTTTACTAATTTTTTTCAAATAAAAAAATTGTGATGGTTTAAAAATACATGGACAAAGTCTCTGACACTTTCCTTTGAATGTTGACTACCCTTAGTAACATGCTTCTAATAAATAGCATATTATGGAAGTGACTGTCTGTGACTTTCAAATTTAGCTCATAAAAGGCATTACAGCTTCCACTCTGTTCTCTCAGATTACTGGCCCACGGGGAGGTGAGACACCACATAGTGAGGAACCTCAAGTAGCCCTATGAAGAAGCCCACATGGTGAGAAACTGAACTAGCCATGTGTGTGAACCATCTCAGAAGGCCCTCCGACTCTAGTAGGCTTTCACCCTCGACAAAATCCTGACTACAAATTCATGAGCAATCCCAAACCAACTAAACTGTTCCTAGTGTCCTGACCCATAGAAAATGCTGAGGTAGTAAATTTCAATTGATATTTTAAGTCGCTAACTTTTGGGATAATTTGTGAGGCAGCAATAGGTAATCAATGTAAATGGCATCATAGCAATATATAAATTGTCACACTGTCATTAACACTGTCTGATGTCATTTCTTGCTTTTGATATTTTGGTAGTTAAAAAAATGCTTTATTTTCAAGGCTGGGTACTTCTATGATTATGAATATAGTTGAATATCTTCCTGTATACTTAATAAACAGCTCATTTTGTTTTTATATTTGCTAAGTGTTTGTGTATTTTTTGACATTTTTCCTTTGGTAATGTAGTATTTTGTTTGATTTTGCTTGATTTCTTGGCAGTTTAATTTCACAATATGTTGTAAGATGAAGATTAAAATAGATGTTGCTAATAGTTAATCATATAAACAATATTTACTTAGCAATATTTCCATTGATTTGTCTTGCATTTTAAATGATATACTAAGTTTTAGAAGTCCTTTTTCTTAGGTATCCATTTGATTTCATTGATTTTTTAACGATTATGTCAACAGTATTATTTATAATTATTTTAATTTTGTGAATGATGTTTTAACATATGATAAGGTTTATCTGTCTATGTACTTCTTTCACTAAACTTACTGTTATGTTTTCTATTTACTTTTCCATACAATCTTTAGAATAATGTTGCCAATGTTCTAAAAGCACATATAAATATCTATGCTTTTATACATCCCATTCCACATTCTCTCCTTTCCATGTGATGTTGACAGTCCTCCATAGAGAACTGGATTTTATGCTCCCTCCTCTTGTATCTGGGGGTGGGGGACTGTGGCTATAATGGAAGTGATATATGACTTCTGAGTTTAGATTTAAAAGCCAATCAAGCTTCTTCCTGGTATTTCCTCTCTCTCTCTCTCTCTCTTTCTCTCTCTCTCTCCTTTCTTTTTCAACATACATATCTTGGAATCCCTGAGTCCACAGCTTAAGAGATCACATGGAGAGACATAAAAGATGAGAAAGATGCCCTGCTGTTTGGGTCTTTTCAACCCAAGTACCAGGCATATAAATAAAAAATAATCCCAGCCCCCAGTTCTCATGCCTCCCTACCTGATACTGAAATGGAGCAGAAACAAGCTATACCCAGAGAGCCTTACCCAGATTGCAGATTGAGAGAAAAATAAATATTGTTCTTATTCTAAACAACTAAGTTTTGGGGTGTCTTTTTATGTAACCATGGTACCCAAAGCATCCAACTTGTATTTTGTTTGGTGTTTATTATATTTACTTTTGCAATAATTAGGAAAAATTGACAGAAAGTTGTTTCATAGAACTCCAGAAAAAGCATTAGAGCAACTGTGTTGAATGCCAATGGGGTATCATATAAAGTGAGAACTAAACCAGTCACAGACAGCATTGACATCTGCCCAATAGCCATTCTCCTTTTCTTCCTTGTTAAGAGAACTCTGGTATTTTCAGATATTGGAGCTTTTCTATGTCACCTTGTTCTGCATAAAATGCACATCCCTGTTGAACCACTGCAGATTCAGGGAATGAGTCTGTCTTTGCTCAGTTAATTATGGTCATCATATACCCTTTCCCTGCTTAGAAATGGTTATATGATCCAAATCTGGCCAATGAGACATGATGTGAAGTTTGCCTAGGGAAGTTTTTAGGGATATTTTCTTAGCTAATAAAAGTAGATAAAAGGAAGTGTTATCTCATTATTTTTTTTCCTGCTACTAGACACTGATGTGGATGAGGATGTGATGGCTGGATCCACCTTGAGATATTGAGAAAATCACTCAGTTGGGGGTAACAGAACAGAAAAACAGAAGGCATTATATTAAAGCATCCTTAATATAACAGTACATATTGAACAATAGAATTGAACAAACCCATGTCACTTACCTCCAGATTTTTTATCAAATGACACCATAAATTCCATATTATTTGAGAAGATGAAATTTACTGGGATTTTCTGTTGTTTACTGCTGAAAGCAACCTAATGGATAGAGGTGAGTTACTTCTTCATATTTCCTCCTAGTCAATTATTTACCACCCTGTATATTATTAGGATGAAGAGCAAGTTCTGTGTACTGTTACATTTCTACTGTTCATCCCAATGCCTAACACACAGTAGTCAACAATTTGTGAATGATTATCACTACCTCCTTCTCCAACTCCAAGATGATCTCATAGCATCTCCCAGCAATATGTCCATAATGCAGTATAGCATGCTGGTTAATGAATATGGTCTTGAGTTAGACATGCATTTGAATTTCTTATCTGATATTTTGTAGCTTATCAATTTGATAAGAGTGTTACTTATTGTTTTTTGGCTCTTAAGTAAACCAGATCTCAATCACAAATAACTCTTATTTCAAAAGGAATTTTTTAGTCACAAAATAAGAAGTCCAGAAGTAAGATGGTTGGATAATTCAGGGGTTCAATGGTCCAGGTTCGTTCTACTGTTTACTCTCTTCCATATTCAGCAGAGCCTCTCCTTTGGCAGGCATAGTTCTAGGTGCTCAAGAAATATTAGTAAAACAGACACAGAAGCCCTGCTTTTGTGGAATTTGCACTGTTGCCAGAGGGGAAAGCTATAAAGGAGTATAATAGATTATCAAATATATAAATAATAAATAGATGATAATGTATAATAAATAATAAATATGATAAAAGGAAATCATATGGTACACTAAAAAGCAATGAGTTTTATGGGGAAAAATAGAACAGAGAATTGGAAGTTGGAGGGTGGCTTGAGGGTTTCATCTTGAGATTCAATCATCTTCACAAGATGCTAATAGCAGATGTCGGTCTTACATCGACACAACATCCAGTCTTGAAGACAGAGCACAGATTTTTTTGTTTCTTTTAAAAAGGTAGACTATTTTCCCATAAGTAATGCAGCAAAAATATCCCTAACTGTTCCTTCAGAGATATGTGTCCTGTCTCACCTCTCAATAAATCCCAAGGGGGACAGAAGGACTGTGCCAGAGTGACATTGCTCAAAGTCAGACCCTGGGACTGGACAGGCACTGAGACTCTCTAGATGTTCTTGTGCTTGAAAGAAATGTATATTCTTTGCAAGTTTATAGGGGAACAGTAAGGAGTGGCAATTGGGTATTTAAACAAAAGTATCCTCCATAGCAAATTACTCAGTCTTCTAAATCCTTAGTTTCTTTTCTACAAGATAGAGAAAATAATAGTATCCATTTAGTTGAGTTGCTGAGAAGATAAGATAATGCATAAAAAGTACTTAGTAAAGGACCCAGCATATTGTGAGGCTTTAATAAGTGACAGTTATCATCATGGTCATTATTACTGTTAGTATTAACAGTCATCACAACACCCAGCAAATACTTTGGGGTATATATTAATTGTGATGCATTAAAGTAAAAGGGGAAAATGAAGTACTAAGTGACACATTAAATATATATAATGGTCCCTTTTGATAGAATCTCAGATATGCACATTAACTTCAACACAGCTGTAACACTATTAATTAAATTCTATCCTTTAACATGTAAATAGCTTTTTTAATATACATCTACCATCAGATTCTCCTGGTATCCCTATTGCTCCCCGTAGGCATACTTCGGACATCTCTAGAAGTCTCCAAGACTGTTTTTCTTGCTGCACTTTAAGATCAGCAGGGGTCCAGTGAAGTTATTGTTGCTTCCTTGGAAATAACATGACTTGGAATCATCTTCCTTCTGAATAACACATGCAGCACATAAATACGAAAGCTTCTTTCATCTGGCACATTTAAGATACCAAGAAATATGTTGAAAATCCAAATCATACTTTTATTTTCCTAAGGAACGAGTGTGACATTATTCTGTTATTTTGGTGATGACTAACATTATAGGCTAATTTTCTTTATTATTTACTTTTCTTGAGAGAAGTGGAACTTTTCCTCTGATCCCAGAGTGTTTTCAATGCTTCAAAATCTCCAAGTACTCAACATATGTACAATTATACATAAACAAACTTAGGCATAGAAATAAGACAGGTAAATGTGAAGAAATCTGTAGATTTGTCTCACATTAATCAGGAACTTAAATTAGCAACCTTCTAAAAGCAATGATAGAAAAAAAGGGCTTTCCTATTACGTCACATATAGGTACTGATTGCCTACTGTGTATATGTTCTTTACATTTATGTTTTTTGTTCTATTCTTACAGCAACCCTTTGAGGTGAATATTATTTTCCTTATTCTATGAAGAACTATAGTTCAAAGAGTCTAAGTAATGTGCTAAGAGGGCACATTTAGTGAATAGGGGAAATAGACTTTATCCTGTCAACTTAAAAAAATACAACTTATGAATTTAGAAGAGGAGACTTTATTTCTGTCAACTTAAGATAATACAATTTATAAATTTAGAAGAGGAGACTTTATTTATCATAAAGAGTTGCAGCCTACAGCCATTCTGATAGGCTGGGAAGCATAGACTCTGACCAAAAGCTCAAAACAGATACTTCAAGGCGGGGGCAAAGGCAACAGGAATATGTTAAGTGGGGTGACCAAATATACATCTTCAGTAAGCTACAGAAGGCGTCATGAATATTTATGAAAGGAGAAACATGTACATGCACAATGGAGCTCCCTGTGTCTCTCTGTTCAAAAAACGGTGGTGATCTGGGGGCGTTTTTGGCCTTCTGATATCAAAAGGTAAAGCAGAAGACATGAAAACCCTCACTGTGCATTCTCTGTAGACTGGCCAGAACAGTAGTGGTCAGTGGTCACTTATCAGGCAAAAAAGGATGGGTAGCATCAGGTGGTTGGTTGATATCAGTGGTGGAGTTTTTCAGAAAAGCTGGTTTCCATTAGGCCCTTAGGGAAGAAAGCCTAATTATGGTTAGCAAAGGAGGTAGTCTGACTCCCTCATCCCATAATGGCCAAGAATTCAGTTTTCAGGGTTATTCTGGGGTCTTCTTGCCTAGGAGATGGTTCATTCAGTCAGTTGGGGGGTTTAGAATTTCATTTTTAGTTTACAATTCCCAGGTCTTGACTATAAGATTTTTGCCTGATCCATCACATAGCTTAGTCCACAAATCATCTATATTATCAAATATGGGTTTTCAAGTACGTATTTTTCTTTTTTTCTGTTATGTACAATGTTTTGTAATCTTTTTCTATAGTGGCCTGATTTGCTATTGTTTTGAATCCGTAAACCAAAAAGTATCTGAGACAAATCTCAATCAGTTTAGAAGTTTATTTTTCCAAGATTAGGGACATGCCCATGACACAGCCTCTGGAAATCCTGAGAATATGTGCCCAAGATGGTCAGGTTACAGCCTGATTTTATAGATTTTAGGGAGGCATAAGACATCAATCAATACATGTAAAATGTACATTGGTTCGGTCTGGACAGGCAGGACAACTCAAAGGGAGGCTTTCAGGTCATAGGTGGATTCAAAGATATTCTGATGGCAATTGGTGAAAGAGTTTATCTCCAGACCTGGAATTGAAATGTTTAGGTTGAAATAAGAGGTTGTGAAGACCAAGGTTCTTATTATGCAGGCAAAGCCTCCAGGTAGCAAGCTTCAGAGAGAATAGATTGTAAATGTTTCTTATCAGACTTAAAAATGTGCCAGACTCTTAGTTAATCCTCTCCTGGGTAAGGAAAAAGATCTAGAAAGGAAAGGAGATTCTCTATAGAGTGTATTTCCCCCATAAGAGACAGCTTTGCAGGGCCATTTCAAAATATGCTGAAGAAATATATTTGCTTTTTATTTCTCTCAGGGCCTGCTATCTGTCATTGGGTATCTTATTGCTACAAAGAGTCAGATTTGTCCCTCTTAAGGTCTCTGTTTTCATGTTAATGCTGATCAGTTGTGCCTGAATTCCAAAGGAAGAAGGGTATGATAAGGTATGTCCAACCCCCCTTCCCGTCATAACCTGAACTCACGTTTTGAGTTAACTTTGGAATTCCCTTGGCCAAGAGGAGTCGTTCATTCAGTTGGTTGGGGGCTTAGAATTTTATTTTTGGTTTACAATTTTTTAAGAAAGTTAAGCAGTTTTTCAAAGTACCAGCAATAGAACCTTATTTAGCTATTTTGACTTGACATCACTACCCATGACAGCTCATTTTTCCCATGAAATATTTCACCTGTGTATTTCACCTGAGGAGTCAGGCAGGGTCAGTGAAATAATTCTTCTTTGTCAGGTAATTCTTATACCTAGTTTAAATTCTTCCTCAGAACATTGCTGGGAAAACATTTTGTCTAGCTCAAGATTTACCTTTTTTTTTTCTAATCTTCAATCTTTTTTGTGCCAGGAATGTAGGAAACCCCAAATCCCAGTTTCCTCCAGGTGGCTACAATCCATCTATTACATTTAATAAACTATTTAATAATTTTTTTACCTCACAGGTTTCTTTTTATTTTCAGATGGTGAAACTTAGGCAACCCTGCTTTGTATATTTTTGTTATTATTTAAACATATACAACTTACTTAAATCTAGTAATTAGTTTTATCTTTTATAACTTACTGTTATCTTTTCCTGTGTATATTTTCTTCCTACTGAAAGAAATCTTGAATGTTTTTATTTTTGGAGTTCTGGAGGCTGCTAATACCTATATTCAAGAATAATGTCTCAAGGAAATAATCTGGACGCCTTTACCGAAATAGCATTCTAAAAACACAGCAAAGTCCATGCCTTATTTTGGAGCTACAAGAATGGCATCTTCTTTAATAATCTAGTATCATTGTCAATTAGGCACTTTTTGGAGGATGAGGGGAATTTACATAGGTTATTTAGGTTTATAAGCCTCTAGGCAATACTTCTACTTGTTTGTTAACCATATTGTCAATACTCAACAAATAATACAATTGGGCATTTTTTTAAATGCATAAATGCTTTTACATCAGTAGGGGAAAATGAAGCTCTGTATGTATTCTACTTTTCTGTTTTTATTCTCAAATATTGTTTGCAGAGCAGAGTGAAAGAAGGGAGGTGATGGGGACAGAGGTTTGTCTAGATTTGGAAGATCTCTATAATTAAATTTGACTTTGGGTCTTGATTGTAAAAAATCTAAAGTCCTATGGACAGTAGATGCTATATTTTGTTGCTTCACAAAACTTTTCCAAGGGATGCAATTATATTTCAGAAAATGGAACAAGTCATCTTAGAGATATTTCTTATTCCAAAGACCTTAAAGTTTGAAGTGAATATAATTCCTAAAAAATTAAGTTCCAATATTCTCTCACAGATATGGTGACCTAATTTTTCCTTCTGCATGTTTTCCACAATGAAGGAAATCTATGAAATTTGAAGACTGTATTGTATTTATCATGATGCTTAATGCAAATACAAAGATTTGGGGAATCTTTTCACCGAAAATTTAATTTACTGCGGGGTTATACAATCTAGTGACAAACAGAAACCATCTAAATTTTTAAGTAATCAATGTGGTTGATGTTTTATTAATAGCTGTTAATCAGAAATTTGTGTAACAGCAATATGTCTCTCTTTGCAGACAAATAGGTTGCAAGTAGGTTTTATTTTTGTCTTTTTTCAAAAGCAATTGGGTTTTCAAAAAGCAGTTGCTGTTTGTTTAGAGTCACTGTATTGAGCAAGGTTTGTGCAAAAATAAGCGAACAGCTATGCAGAAATACATGGTTTCTGTTATTTTTCTTCTATATAATATTATCCCTTCAATCAAATATGAGAAAACAATTTTTAAAGAAAAGTGTTTTACCTGTGTCATTTATTTATTTCATAGTTTCAATTCAGAAGTATAAATATGAAATGATCTTAGTTTCTCCAACAACTCACTCCCCAACTCTTCTGTGTTGAATCCCCTTTTCTAATTCTTTAACACATCATAATTCTGTACCAACTTTAACTGTTTGAACTGAGTTCTTAAAACTTGTTCTCATGCCTCCATCTCTGGTCAAAGAAAACCACACTTGTGACTTGTGGCTTGAAGGTTTTCTATCTTTCCCAGGCATTGACTTCCAGACTTTACTGCCTGAGTGTGGGAAGATATGGGCTGTGGTGGTCATCTCACCCTGCCAGAAAAAGCCGGGAGGAGGCTGGGAGGTGACCCTGTTCTCATTCAACTTCTCCAGTGCCCCTGGGAGCCCTGCTAATACAATGGTCTCCAAATTTGCCCAGTTCTTGTACATGCTTCTATAGAAACATTTCTTTCTCAATGAAGCTATACCTATTCCAATAAGTGAGAGTTAGTTGGGCCACAGATTGCGAACATTAAACCATTAAAGGTAGGCCATGGCTGCCAAACTTCAATGAAAGTAGTTTTGTGCTCCAGAGAAAACAGCTTGAATAGCTTCTAATGAAAAGTGTTGCTGTGCTTTTTAGAAGGAATTTCAAATATACGAGTGTAATTCTTGAAGGAGCAATCTGAATATAAGGTCATTCTAGAACAATATGTAGAACAAATAGAACACCAGTAAATGCCATTAAGATCATAAATTATCTTGCTGTGATGTTAATGCATTTCATGGATACAATCTCATGGTTGAGAAACTTCAATTAAGAGTAAAATCTGAATGATGAAGAATTTTAGGTGAGATTTGCAATGGTTCATAGATGATAAAAGAAAGCCTGATAAACAGATTTATTTGCATGTCATCTTTTTTGTAATTGAATAGCAATGTATGCCTCTGTGTAGTTTTACGCAATAAAACGGAATACTACTACACAATTAAATGATCTGAATGAACATTTAGTTGAAGTGGCTTGCAGGAACAGAGGAGCTTACAATACAATTATGCAACACTACCTTCTGTGATGTTGTAAAGGAAAAAAAAGCACTAAATTACTACAAAAATTTACCTCTGTAACTCCTTTTTTAAAAACTACATATAACTTGTAGGTATATCTAAAAACTTTTCTCTTTGCACAGAGAAAGTTCATTGTTGATGTCATGAGAAATTACGGGTTAAATGCTTTGGAGTGACCTTGAACATGAGAGGCACTATAACGGCCATGCATTTGATTTATGATTTGACTGAGATGACCATGACCGGGTGCCACAAAGTGCCCTTAAGGTTAGCACAAGCGTTCTAGATCCCTCACCCAAAAATGATAAGTCTAAAGCTTCAAGTTAAGCAGGATGATGGGGAAAGCAAAGCAATTATATAAGGAAAGATGGAAAAAAAGATTGGCTGAGGCCTGCACAGCCCACTTGGGCAAAAAGATAACCTTGAGCAGATAAGTAATTGATTAGGATAATAGAGAAGAAAGATGGGAGAGCCTGAGGCCTTATATCTTTGTGGAGATATTACATTATCTCTAGTCTGCCTAATATTGAATTTATTTTATATGATAGAATATCTTTTAAGCCATTGTTTTGGGGCTTTTCTCTGATATATAACCCAGCCTAATGCAAACTGACATACAAATTTTAGTTTAGAACTTATGAGCATAGCAATTGGAACATAAGAATATATCAGATAGCTCTGTTCTCATGAAATTTTCTACACAATGGGAAATATAAGTAATAATAAATTTAAGTAATAATAATAATAATAGAATATAAACATGTTATAATCAAGGACTTCCCTTAGAACTTTGAGCACATAGAGCAGGAGTGTTAAATACATCAAGATGAGCAAAGGTCTCCCTGAGGAAAACGTGATGGGTTTATGCATTACTGTGTTTAAGACAATACAGCCTTAATGTTTAATATTTAATGCTGATATTCACGTATTCGGACAATGTTCACGACCAATAACGCGTGAGAAAAGCAGTTTGTTTTTCTGTCTCTTGAGATGAATTGTATTCACCATCAAACACTCCTTCTCCAGACTCTTTTTCTACATGCAGTTTATTTTTATTTTTATTTTATTTTATTTTATTTTTTGAGACAGAGTCTCTCTCTGCCACCCAGGCTGTAATGCAGTGGCACCATCTCGGCTCACTGCAAGCTACGCCTCCGGGGTTCACGCCATTCTCCTGCTTCAGTCTCTGGAGTAACTGGGACTACAGGTGCCCACCACCACGCCCGGCTAATTTTTGTATTTTTAGTAGAGACGGGGTTTCACCGTGTTAACCAGGACGGTCTTAATCGCCTGACCTCGTGATCTGCCCGCCTCAGCCTGCCAAAGTGCTGGGATTACAGGCGTGAGCCACCGCGCCCGGCCACTACATGCAGTTCATATTTATGATTACACACTATCATAGATTACTGTCCTTAGAAGGTAGTCTTCCAGAAACACACTCTAAACAAAACTACTGAGTTTTGATGTTACAGACAAAAACAGCAGTAACATGCTTTCCTCCTGGGGTGCCTTTTGAGATGCCCGGAAATCATTTTTCATAATCACATATGGACAGATGTACTTTTCAAATACAAGACTCCTATATGGCACAAGTATATTAGTTTAGAGCCACTGCTGATTCAAAAAGTGCTTCAAGGAAGGATAAATATGCTTCCAGAAAATTCCCCTTTAAAAAGTATGCTTCTAGAAAAGAAAATGGCATTAAGAAATCTTTTTAGAACAAATACCATATCCCAAAGCTTATTTTAGGAATAAAAATTCTCTTTGGTTGTTTTAAGAAATGATCTCATCTTTGTTTCTAGAATAATGTGCAATGGGGTAATAGTACCATTTCATAATGGGCCATCTGATGTTTTAGTTTGTACATATAATTAATCATTTTTTGGTCTCCTGTAATTATAGAATTAATGGAGATAAAATTTCCTCTGTGTATTTAAAATACTAAAGGACATTAAAGCTATTAGCCTGACAAAATGGCCAGTCCTACTTTATAGTAGCATACGACAGTTAGTGTAGTGTAGTGAGCTGTGTTCACCTTTAACTGAAATACTAAGACAGAGGGTATAGTTATTTTTCCTGCTTACAGTTTTAATTTTACATCTGAATAAAATGGAAACAATCAGGTGACATATTTTTCTTCCCTATAAAAGAGAGAATTACAGTTCCCTAAAATCAATAGCTGTCAATCAAGGCCTAGACATAGTGTGATGTGCATGAATAAAGACTGATTTGTTAACCGTGCAGAAGTGAAGTTAGCCATGCAAAGAGACACATTGTCAATTGCCAGCAATTTACTATGTTTTTGAAAACTGCAGGCAGCAATTTACTGAAAAGATTAGGCCAGTTACTGTACACATGTGACATTTTCTTGATTTAAGATGTCAATCTAAAAAGCTGTAAACTGACACCTGGAGTTTGGAATGAAGTTATAAAGTTTACAAAGAGCTGCTTTTTGCTGAAAATGTCTATATTTCTGCTCTGGGAGACCCCTGAATGCACACCCCTGCTGGGGCTAACCATGTGAATGCAAATGAACCCTGTCACAGAAGGGTGACACACCTTCTCTTGGGACCATTAAGTACCTACCTTTGCATCATTCACTGCTCAAATGCACTTGGCATCCATAAGAAAGCATGCCCATGGGCTTTTATTTCTTAGGACTGATATTATTAGAATGAAAGCACTATGAATGCATTTTAATAGTCTCAAACCATCTCATTTAATAGACTCAAACCATAGTCTCAAACCATAAAAATATAGTTACTTTAATCTTGCATCAGGATTCCTATTTTTTAGTTGCTCTTCTAAAGAATATGGTATGAGCAAAGTGGAACATCATCATTGAATAACACAGTAATAATTGCCGCAGGCAAGATCCACTGATGAGTGCTAAAATTAATGGGTCAGTCTTTAAGGAGAAACAGGTTATCTGTATAGCCTCAAAGTATCTTCCTCAAGATATTTATTAATTACTCTATTGGTTTTAATACATGTCTCCAGATTATTTGATATTCCCTTCTTCCAGAAGGTGAAACTTAATTCTGCTTACTCTCCATGTTGCTGGATTTATTGACTTACTTCCAAAGAATAGAGCACGTAAAGGGAAAATGGTAACTTTCCCATAGAGAAACCTGACATACGGCACTTTATCTAGGGGATCAAGATTAGCATCATCTAGAATAAGCCATGTTGATATCGTGTACCCCCAATATGATGTGATGGGTAGAGGATTTCCCCTCTAAAATGTCTTTCCCAAAATTCATAATCTCAGTCTAATCTAAGGAAAAAATCAGAAAAAAAATCGAAATGAAAACATTCTACAAAGTATTTGTCCAGTATTCTTCAAAGTCTCTATGGCAAGTTCATGAAAACCAGGGAAACACAAAAGATTGTCACAGATTGGAGGTGCGACAAAGTTGACTAAATGAAACTTGGTGTTCTGGGTTGAATTCTGGAACAACAACAACAAAAACAAAAATAGGCATTAGTGGAAAAATTAGTGAAATACAAATAAAGTTTCTGGCTTAATTAATAGTAGCATGGATATGAAAGTTGCTAACATTAGGAGAAGCTGGGTAAAGGATGTAAGGGAATGCTCTGTACTATCTTTGTAACTTCTGTGTACATCTAAACAGTTTCAATACCAAAGGTTTGTTTTTTTTTTAATTTAAAGAAAAAAATGATCAATAGATGATATGGGCTGAATTGTGTCCCCCCAAAAGACATGTTGAGCCCTAACCCCCAATATCTCAGAATGTAAACTTATTTGGAAATAGTGTCTTTGCAGATGTAGTTAGTTAGTAAGATGAGGTCATACTGGAGTAGGATGAAGCCTTAAACCAATACGGCTGGTGTCTTCATGAGAAGACACAAGCGTGCAAGGGAAGAACACCACATAACGCGGGAGGCAAAGACTGAAGTGCTGCGTCAACAAGCCAAGAACACCAAGGCCTGCCAGCCTCCACTAGAAGTGAGGGAAAAGAAAAAAGTTGCTTTCTTGCAGAATTCAGAGGGAGCACAACTCTGCTAAAACCTTGACTTTAGACTTTGGACTCCATAATTGTGAGATTGTTTTCTGTTGCTTTAAGCTGCCCTATCTGCTGTTTTGATGTAACTTTGTCACACTAGAAAACTAATACAATTGAAAACTAAACTTCTATCCACTATTTTTTCTTATTATAAGCCATTTAAATCTTTTATTGATATTGAAGTTAGAAACAAATTCTTTTTCCTTGAATTTTAGAGGAAACTACATAAAGCTACATTTCCAGTAAAAATTGTAAACTTCAAGATGTCCTGAAAAATGGTGGCTACTCAAAGAGAATCTATGGGACAAAGATTCCACAATTCAAATGCAACGGTATATAGTGTGTGGTTGATCATTTCTCCGTGCTTTAGAAAAAAACATGAACTTAGTGTATATTTCTAAATTTATTCTTAGTGTTTACATTAATTTATTAAACGCTTCAACATTTTCCTGGGAGTCCAAACTTTGTAAAACCAGGGTTCTTCTTGTAATTCCTACTCTGAGATTGCATATGCCAATAGTCATCATAAAATACAGGTTGAAGCTTTGTTTTCCATATGAGAAACTAGACAACATTTCCTTTTTGTTTAGCAATAAAATAAATCTGAAGAGTGATTCTAACGTCTTCTTCTATCTTATGCAGTTTGATATGTTTCCATCATTTTTCTCTATACTTTTCCTCAAAGGGGAGAAGAATGAAGACTTTAATAAATTATTTTCTTATTTTTTATCTCAAATTTTCAAGGGTAAAATGTAAAATGGTAGAAGTCAACACTGAAGTGGTTTGTGAACAGAAATTATTATTAGACCATTGCCCTGACTTAAGGATTTTTTTTTTTCTATTTCAATAAGTGGCTTTTTTTTTTCTCATTTCCAGTGGGGCTGGAAATGAGTGTCTTTTTTGCTGAAAGCAAATTATCTAAATTTACATTCCCCTGGACAACGTATAAGATGGATCATATCCCCAGATAGGTGACGAGGCCCCAAACAGTTTCTCAGATTACAGGCATGAAGGCTACCAACAGTCAGGGAAGAGCACGAGTTTAGGCGCCTGAGTCTCCTGACTCCAAATCCTCACTCTACTGCCTCCTAGCGGGTGACTAAGCAAGTTATCTAACATCTCTGAGCCTCAATGTGTAATTCATTATTTGAAAGATAAAGTACATTACATAGTAAACCTTTGTGGTTCTTATCTGTCAATATTTTAGAAATGAATACTAAAATCATTTCAGAGGATATACATTCCTACTCTTCTTACTCTCCATGGACTATCTCTTTGATGATTTCTTCTGTGTTTCTATTACTAATTTCACCTCTCACTATTTCAGGGAAATGAACTCCCTAATCAATGCTAGACTTTTTTCATTGGGAACCTCATATTTTCAGATGGAGATTTCACATACAAAAAGTCAAATCTATGTCAGTTCTGACTCTTCTCTGAAGTCCCATATTTCCTGCAATGGACAAAACAATAATGTTTGAATTGCTTGTCATCAACAAAAATGAAGTGCACACTTACATCATGACCAGCCTTGCTGTGGACCTTCTTCCCTCTGCTGTTGGACAGTTCGAATAAGCTGTGAATTCCTTGAGAACAGAAACCCTGTCATTTTCACCTGTATTCCTAGGGCCTGAGCAAAGTATATGTCTTAGTCCCTTTGCACTGCTCTGAAGGAATACCCGAAGCTGGGTAATTTATAGAGAAAAGGGGTTTATTTGGCTCACAGTTCTGTAGACTGTACAAGAAGTATGACACTGGCGCCTGCATCTGATGAAGCCCTCAGACTGCTTCCACAAGTGGTGAAAGGCAAAGGGTTGCCGGTGTGTGCAGATCTTTTTGACATACTTTTTTCTTTTCCTTTGGGTAGATGCCAAGATTTCAACACAAAACTTGGCAGAGCCAAATAAATTATATCCAAACCATAGCACTGCATAATATATAGTAGGTGATCAATAAATAGTTGTTGGATATATAAGTAAATGAATGATTGAAGAATGAAAAAGTTTTTTTCAGATTGGAAAGGTTACCTATAGTGGAAAGAGATGGGAAATCAAAGTAATAAGTGTCGTCACTAGTTGCCTGCCAGGCCCTTGCATATATTATTTCTAATCTGTACAACAGCCTCACTGGGTAGGCATCAGTGGCTGCAGGAGAGAGGGACACTGCAGATAAGAGAGAGGAATAGTGAGCCAAAGGGCAGTCCATGAAATGCCTGGTACAGTCATGCCCATGGCCCCTTGGGAACGAAGCTGCCAAAAGCTCAGCTCATCTCTCAGCACAGCTGTCATGCTCTCTGCCGTGGACACCTTCAACGGCAGCCATGTGCTTGGAGGCTTCGGTGCATAGTCCAGAGGCAGCCACACAGGGATACTGGCAGGCCCCTGCCTGGAAGAATGCCCACCAGACCTGCGCTTTGCTCCTGGAGGGGTTGAGAATATGGAGAGGACAGGCATCCTTCTACGAGCCGCCTGTCATTCCTGGTGACCTCCACACTTCTCTACTCCTTTATGTCTGAGAGAGCACAACTAATACAAGTAAGAGGGGTGGGAGGGCTTAGTATTCACTTTTGGAGTTGGGACTCTCATCCCTCTTCTCTCAAAATAAAAATGTAGGATGGATTAAGCTACCCATGTTCAACTTAACTGAAGTCAAAAACTTGGAATTACCTGTCTGTGCTTTCCTTCATCTCTCTAAAATAAAAGAGGTGACCCATGATGGGAGACATGCCAGGGACAGTGGAGAGGGAAGGGACAAAAATAGGAAGAAACAAGACCTGGACATCTTAGTTTTGTCAAACATCTTTCAAATTTCCTATGGGGGAGTGAGCATGTCGAATATGTTAGGATGAAGGAGACAGAGGAGGAAAAAGTAGAGAAAGAAGAGGGAATGTGGAAGGAAGGACGAAAGAGGGAATCCCCAGTGTTGTTCTTTGTTGGAGACTCAGGGAGCCTAAAATATAGAAAACTCAGAATTCAGATACAGATTACACAACTGGTGAGAAATTCTAGTTCAGTTTGGGAGGAATTTGTACTGCCTCGAATGTGGGAATCTTGGGAGGATAAAAATAATTCTTCTTCTCCATAGGCCTAGATCTGAAGACTAAAGAAGAACATAAAGATGAGACTATCTTACAAAGATATTTAAACACTTTATATGCCTGGTAGGTTATATACCATGAAATTGTGCCATTGTGTCATCAGAGTTATATATAGTTTATTCTACATTAACTTTTCTTCTAAGATTTGCACAAATTGTTTTTTTTTTAAAAAAAAAAACATTTACATATTTGAAGAAAATTTGAGGATACCAAAATACAAAGTTTGACATGTAGAGGCCAGTGTCACAGATTAGGGTACTCCCAGGTGGTGACCACAGGAACTTGCCTCTATCCAAAGAAGGTAGCGTAGTTTTAGATTTGGGAGCTGTCTTAGGACAATTTTATCATATTTGCACATATTGATATTTTAGTGATATGAATTGGAGATAAAATTGCTACAGAAGTCACATGGTAGTGTGCATAAGTACACCCCAAAGGAAATAGGTGAGTAAAGTCCTATCCTCAGGTTAGTGTAAAATAGACCTACCTATACATATCATATGCCCTGTATTCATTCCCTAGGGCTACTGTTACAAATCACCACAAACTGGGTGGCTTAAGACAACAGGAATTTATTCTTTCACAGTTCTGGAGGCCAAAAGTCTGAAATAAAGCTGTTAGCAAGGCCACACTCCTTCCAAAGTTTCTAAAAAAGAGTCCATTCCTTGCCTCGTCCAGCTTCTGGCAGTTCCAGCCATTTCTTGGTCAATCTCTGCCTCCTCTCTGTGTCTTTATGTCTCAAATATCTTCTGCCTTTCTCTCATAAGGGCACTTGTCACTGGATTTAGGGCCCATCTGTATATTCCAGGATGATCTCATCTCAGGACCCTTAACCTAATAACATCTGCAGTGATCATTTTTCCAAATATGGTCCCATTTACAGGTTCTGAGTGGAGAATCTTTGGGGAGGGGAAGCACCATTCAACCCACTACTTGTACCAAGAATCCACCCAATCAATGAGGTGATGCAGAGTAAAAGGGTTTTTAGATTGCAACTTTTTGAATGTTGGCTTTTGTTTTTTACTTTGTTTTCCTCTTAAGCACCAAAAAGTTGGAGGTTAGGAATTGTGATTGGGAATGCCAAGTTTTCAATTCTATTAATAGTCAACACATATGCAGTACCCATTTCACAATTGTGACATATCTATCCCCCAAATATTCTATAGCAATATATCATCATGCGAGTTTCTTGAGAAAGTCTCAAGAAAAAGAAATACAGGACTTACGTATTTCAAAAATTCCAAAGACCTTAAATAATTTAGCCTCTAGGGTGACACAAGAACATCCCCACACACACCCTGACACACAGCTACCACCTCCACCTGCATTGCCTACTACGATTCCCTGCTCAAGTAGGACCAGAGTAAATAAATATCTTCCTACCTTCGAAAGACGAAATGTGCAGTAGCACAGACCAGCTTTTAAAATATAAATTTCTCAGAAATTTAGAAAAGTCACATCCTTAGCAGTTCTAAGAAAAATGTGTCAGCCTGAATATAAAACCCTCTCTTTGAAACTAATAAGACATTTGAGTACATGTAAATTGTAGCTGCCTATGTGACAATATTTCAGTTGGTATCCGTCAGTAATTCCACTGTCACTGATTGAATCATTTTTTCTCCTCCGGACCCTTTCTCATACACTAGAATGCACTTATGAAACTGTGGTTGACAAGTCCTAGAGAAATAAATTATTTATAAGTTTTCCAGTGCATTGATTTTTTCAATAGGAGGAAACCATGCTGTGGCGTAAATTCTGCTACAAAGAACTACATGACAGAACTAAGTATGTTTAATTAATCTTAAATTCATATAGTATAATGACAGTAAATCATTATCATTGTTGGTAAATTACACAATTGTTAGCAAATCTCACTGATGCATTTTGAGTAAGTGAAACACAGAACTATACACTCTCTATTTTTTTAAGAAAATTTGATTTGCAATGAAGTCTCTTCATTTTTATAAATTTTATTTTTATACACACCAACAAAAATCAGATTCTTTAAAAAAATTAAATAAAATTCAGTAGATTATTGAGAAAGTATTGCTTAAAGTTTATTATTCTAGTGAGGAATATCTTATTGACAAAATTAATAGCAGTTAAAGCCAGACATAAAACAAATATTTTCCACTTTCATGGACTGTATCTTTGAAGAGCATCCCTGAGGCTGTTCAAAGGCTTCCTAGCAATTGTCACCTCTCTGTTATATGACACAAGCAAGCTTTAGAGAGATGCCTGGCACACTGTGCAGTAGGACACACATGCAAATGAGATTCCAGTCTCAGCCAGCCTTTCTGGACTGGGTTATCCCTGCTCACATTCCACCATATCCCACCACACAGGAAAGTTCCAATAGGAAGACAGTAATAAGGTCACTGCTGGACAGTGAAAATGAAGTCTGAAGTTTCCTGCCTAGAAAGGAAATAAAGAGCTCAATCGACTGGCAGATCCCACAGAAAATGTTCTTCAGGGCTCCATTTAGCACTTCAGAAAAAGGAAATTTCTGTGTCCACCTTTCTTGTCCTTTGAATTCTTATTAATTGAGGCTGGATGGACAACCAGGTCTTCCTATTCCTATGAAGGGACTATAACTCCAAGAGTTCATGGTGAACCCATTCTCTAAGTCAGGATGTGTTGTGACAGTACAAAGAGTAGGATGGAAGGGGGCCTCCCAGAGGGTGAATCTCAAGGGGAGTCACACTGGACTTAAGGGATCCAAAATCTTCTGTCTTGGGCAAGATGGTGAGAACCAGAAAGAGGACGTAAGGAACAAGAATGCACAGTAGTATCTAAGTTTAGGTTTCTACAAGATAAAATATGCTAACTGCATTGTGTTGGCCCCTCAGCCCATGAGAAATTATAAATGCTGTCCTGGTATACCTAGAAATGTACTTATAACAGGTTTTATTCAGTCCCCCCCAAAATTGCCAAGTACATTTCGCTAACTACTGACAATACTATAATCATTTTAAAAGGTAAGACACCACATAGAATAGTAATAAGTTCTGCCTTTTTGAAATTATGTAAAATCTCAGAAATAGGCTTTCCTCTAAATAAATGAGCCTAGAAAAGCTTCGAGTGATTGACTTATACTAAAAGGAGCTAAAATCTCATGAAAGAAAAGGGCCACATTAAGGTAAGTGTTTTTGGTAGTTATTATTGTTATTACACATGTAAAAATAGACATTCAAACAGGGAAAAGGTACAAAACAAAGAGTTAAAATTGCCTAGTCCTACTCCGCAGACATTGTTTTAATTCTGGTATTTATCCACACTGCATCTAAATTGGTTATTTACCTCAGAAAAAAACACATATTTTAAAAGCTTATTAAGACCTTGAATCGTGTACTAAAAGGTATGGCATAATGTGTTACTTTTAATATTTAAAATAGAATGAGGCTGGGTGTGGTGGCTCATGCATGTAATCCTAGCACTTTGGGAGGCTAAGGCAGGAGGATCACCTGAGGTCAGGAGTTCAAGACCATCCTGGCCAACATGGTGAAACCCCGTCTCTACTAAAAATACATAAATTAGCTTGGCATGGTGGTGGGTGCCTGTAATCCCAGCTACTCAGGAAGCTGAGGCATGAGAATCGCTTGAACCTGGAAGGCAGAGGTTGCAGTGAGCCAAGATCATACCACTGCACTCCAGCCTGGGCGACAGAGCAAGACTCCATCTCAAAAATACATAAATTAATTAATTAAATAAAATACAAAGAAAAAATAGAACAAAAGGTATCATGGGCACATAAAGGGCTTGGGAGCTTTTTAAACACCTTTTAATATGGGTCAATCACTCGAAGCTTTTCAAGGCTGATTTATTTGGAGGAAAGCCTATTTCTGAGATTTTACATGATTTTGAAAAGACAGAACTTATTACTATTCTGTGTGGTATCTTAAAAACATTATAGTATCATCAGTAGTCAGTTAAATGTACTTGGCAGTTCTTTTGGACTGAATAAAACCTGCCATAAGTACATTTCTGGTCATTTTAGGATGGCGT
This sequence comes from Pongo pygmaeus, assembly GCF_028885625.2. NCBI lineage: Eukaryota > Metazoa > Chordata > Mammalia > Primates > Hominidae > Pongo > Pongo pygmaeus. Next base: position 73,889,946 of record NC_072380.2, on the reverse strand, counting down.
TTATAATGCTTCATGGGCTAAGGGGTGCAGTGGTGCGATCATAGCTCACTGCACCCTCAAACTGCTGGGCTCAAGTCATCCTCCTGACTCAGCCCCTGGAATAATTGAATTACAGTCATGCACCACCATGCCTGGCTGGCACATTAAGTTTTGTAAAGTAATCATGGGTCAGAGAGGGGAATCATTTTACCAAACACAGAAACAAAAACAACACAAGCAAATAAACTTAGGATATCTCATCTGAAAGATTTTCTCAAATTTATCACTTTTAAAAGCACTTTTCTCTTCCATTCTCCTTATGAATCTATGGCCATATACTTAAGTCTTCCTCACCAGGGAGTTACCTCCTGCATCCAGGCACTGAAGTTGAGAGGAGGATACCTGGAAATGAGAGAAACAGAATTGGGCAGACACGGAGACCGCTACGAGATGTGTCATAATACGTTAATTATTCCCACCTAGAATTTATTTGATGCAGAGCATCATCCTCTAAGTTGCCCAAGATGATCCTCTGATCTGCAAGTGAGAGGGCCTGGTGAAATCCCAGAGCAGTAGATTGAATGAGTGGAGCAGGGCTTTAAGTGCCTGTGAATGCAGCTCTGATTGCCAAAAATGGCAATACCTGTGAATATTTCTGGTAGCTTCTTTTTCTCAAACCTGCCCCAAGTTAATGCTCACAACAAAAGGCAGCCCAATTTTAATTGTTCCACACCAGACTGCTTGTCAAATGCTTCTGATTCTACCCTCACTCCACAATCAAATGCTATCTAGCCATTTTTCCAAAAGTAGAACCACTTTTTACATAGAGATAATCAATCATCAGTCCCCACATAGTATACCCTGGATAGTTCAGATTCCTGTAAATTTATATGAAGGAACTTGGGTGCCCTGCATTTTCCCCAAAGTCAACTCTATTCTCATTCTTAGTTCTCCTTTGAACCATCTTGATGTTGAGTGGTCCCAACACTCTTGCCCCCTGTGACACAGCACTCTCGTACCAAAACTGGGCTTGCTTAGAAATTGGCCCTGGAGAAGTTAATGACTTTGTTCTCAGCAATGTGCTCTCTTAGCTGAAATCTCTGCACTATTCTGTCACCTCCAGAGGCAGGAAAAATGACTCAGTCAGACTTTCACACCATCCTAATGAAGATGGTATTTAAAAATCAGGGGACCAGATGAGATCACCTGAGGCTTAAAAGTAGAAAAAAAAAAAGAATTAAGGCTTGGGCCCTGGGAATTCTAACACATAAAAGCTGATCTGAGAAAGGAAACCAGTGAAGGAGCTGAAAGAGAGCTGGAGACAGGGAAGCCTGAGACAAGCCAGGAGGGCAGTGTCATGAAGAGAAAAAAGCATTTCAAGAGGGAGGGGCCTTGTGAGCCAGGCCAGATACTACTAAGAATTCAAATAAGATAGAGAGGGAGAACTGACCATTGGTTCTGGCAGAATGGAAATCTCTGTTGTTTTTAATAACAGCCCTGCAATGGACAGTCCAGGAGAGAAGCTCTCTAACACTGTATGGAAGAAAGAAGGACCAGGAGGCCTTGGAGACTGAGCCTGGCAAATGCTACCATTTTTCTGCCAAGGTAAACAGGAAAATGAAGTAGTAACTGAAGGAAGACCAAGAATCAAGGGAGCACTGGATTTTTGTTTCTGTTGTTTCAAATATAGAAAATATTAAAATTAAAATGCATTTGTATGTCAATGGAAATGATCAGTTTGGGAGAAAAATGATTTTTTCAAGGGAGGGGAGCTAATTCCAGAGTATGGTCTCGAGTAAACTAAAATAGGTCCATCTAAAGCACAAGTGGAGGGATTCAGCTTAGGCAGGCACAGGGGCATTTACCAAAGTGAAAGAAGAGAATGTGTGTGCAGGAGGTGTACGGAATTAGATTTGGTGACTGGAAGATGCAGTGATGTTTCTATTTCTGTTGCTTTTATATTCTCAAGGATGAATGAGATGATGTCAATAAATGAGAATGAGACAGGTATTTAGAGATTTTTAGCAGAGAAAAGAAGTTGTCGTTCTAAGGAATCTTAGTTGTAGTTACTAGAGAATCTTAATAGGATTGCTGGGCTACACTTTGCATCTCAGCAGAAATTTGTGATTTAAAAATAATGCAGCCTCTACATTTGGTCTCTAATTTGACCTTTATCTTCTTCTAAATAACTTTATTAATAACCATTTTCTATGTGTAAATCAAGTCTTCACAAATTAATTACAAGTTCCTCGAAGTCAAGGTGATGATAGTTCTTAGTATTATGTCCAGGGCATATTTTAGTGCTCTGGCCAGTTAATGTTGTTCTCATGAACATTTGTGAAATTTAACATTGAATAAACTGAATAAACTACTTCAGGAAATGCATCTAGCACTTCTCTTTGTCCTGTCCCTTGTTAACAAAAATGGTTATACAAATCCATTGTCATGTCTCTTATGCACATACACAGAGCATGGGTTTTGGTTATGCCAGAGGCACTAGTGTCACCAAAGGAATCCAATGGATCCCTTCTGAGACCCCTGGAACAGGTTCAAGTTAGATAAATTATTTGCCCGTCGAACTTCTGGAGCATGAAGTAGCACCTGTATGGGTGTCAGTTTCCAGTTTACTTCCTTGGAACATTATATCAAAGTATGTCAAATTTTTTTCTAACTCTCAACAATATGGTAGAAAAAGCCATATATGGTAGACTTTGCCTTAGAAATGGAAAAAACAGCTTCATCTTCCTAAGATGAAAAAAGTCCCCAAACAAGGTTACAAAATTATACTAAAGGTTCCACAAAAATATTTAAATGTTTAATGATTTTTAAATTCATCTTCATAAAGTGGAAACATGTAGTACCATTGCATTTCTGCTAGGCAAATACTGACCTAAGATATAAAAAGGTTTTAATTTAAAAGTAATTGTTAGGCCAACTGACCCCTATTGAAAGGAGCTGCATTTGTCCACATGGATGGATCTTTGTAGCTAAGAAATACCTAATCACAATAACAAAAATGTTTTCAGTAATCTATTAACATTTTGTACCATGTTTTCAGGCTTGTGATAAATTGGTCTGAGGACAGCTGTCATTGAGGAAAATTTTATCTGTGTCACTTAAAGGCTATTTCTGGTACCATACTCCTAGGCACAGAAAAACTTTTCTAGGATAGATTAAGGCACAAATTCACGATCACTTTTGAACATGGAAATCACAAGAGTTATTTTCCTGAAAATACTTAGTGGGACTAATAATTAGAAACCTTTATATATGATTTTCCTCTTTGCTACAAATCTGACACATTTCTTCAGTCTTTAAAGAATTATTTTCCATTTAATTATATGACATGTTATTCTAAGGTTGATGTAATCCCCTCGGTGTCTTTAAACTCAAATGTGGAAATGCCTGGCAGCCACAGAGCAGGCCCTCCCTCCCTCGCTGTTGGTGGCCGGAAGTCTCATGTTCATGTGTGGGAGGTTTCATAGGGGGCGCAATATCATGATAGGTTTACAACCACACTGTACTGTGAGGAAGACAACTTTTTAAAATAAGGGTAATTCAATTGTACTCTCAAAATCTTGAAAACTTTGAAAATTATACGAAAGATTATAAGAAATTATAGAAAATAAGAAAAATTATAAGAAAGATCATGCAAAATATGGCCCTGATGGCTGAGTGTCCCCCAGAGGTCACTGCTCCTCTCAGTCTCACCTTCACTAAGGGACTGTCTCCTCCACATGTCACTAACCTCTCCCTCTTTCAGATCCAACGATGAAAACTGCTGGCTGTTGTTCATGTCCCAGAACTAACCTGTGTGGTTCTTTATACCATCTCCCTACTTTCTAATTATTTCCTTTGTGCATGAAAAATACTTCAACATATCCTAATTTCAATGTGCCATCTGTTTCCTCTTGGGATCTCGACTGATACAAATGTCAAAGTTTTACATAATTGTTTTTACTAGGGAACACTGAGGCCTGTTGGTCTTCAGATAGGAAATAAAAATGTTTTGTGTTTATTTTCCTTGGTTGGAAAGTGGGTGGGTCAACAACTAACTCCTTCAAAATGGCATCTGCAAACAAGCTTCTGTCATCTCTCTGACTCTGTTCCACTTACTAAACATTTGAGTTTACTGCTCTTAGAGCCTTTTGAAAGATTAAGTGAATCACACATTCACCTAATAAAGTCAGAGGATCACAGAAAACAAATATAAAACAGAAATGTCGGTCACTACTAAAAGCAAAATAATGGCTATGTATTGATTTCAAATATTGATCTTGCCTTTTTCTTTCTGAATGATTTTATGAGGTTTATTTTAAAATAGTTTCCCAGAAATCAATATAAATTTTAAAGGCCTTCATTCTGCCTTGTCCATGGCACCTAACATGGTATTAGGCATAGGCAGATGATTTATTTCCATAATTATACATGCAGTTGTCTACATATAGCTGTGTAGCTGTACGTGAAGATTGTTATTCATAGCTTTATCATTTTTAAAAATTGTATTTTCAAATATTTCTCGCTACACAGATTAAAATAACATCCAAAGGAGAATTGTGTGTTAAGTACTACTCATAGAAAGAGTCCTCCTTATTCTTTTGATTGTGAAATACTCATATAAGTCAAATCATAGCAGAATCTTTATTGTCCCCAATAATAATTAGAAGTCATTGGACAAGGGGAAGCTGTACAGTATAGGAATAGAGCTTGGGTAGCTACTACTAAAAGCAATTCACCCCCTAATGATTTTGCAACATAACTTTGAGTGTCACAAGACCAGGGATAACTTCTTGGAAAAGTAGACAATGCAATTTTTTGAGGATGTTGTTTGCTTCATACTTAGCAAGAACTCAACCTAAGTCCCCGTGTTTATCCAAAATTATTACTTTATATCTAACACCTTTTAAGGGAGAGAGAAACAGCTAAATTCTACCAAGTAATATGTGAATGACACTGTTTATTCAGTTACATTTGATAAATATAATGAAGTCAGGTTATTTTCTGAGAAGAAGGTGGTAGCAGTAAAAAGAAAACCTGTTTTTTTAATGGCATCTTATTTAAATGTGAATGTGGATAACTATACTTAAAGCAATGAAGAGGCAAGGATATTGCCTACACACATACACAAACACAAATACACTCATGTGTACACACATACATATGTACACAGACACTTAGATCCAAGTTTTTCAAATATTTTTCCATATTAAAGATAAATGAATATACTGATTTGAGTATTTGTTAAATATGAAGCTGATATTGAAGCTCAAAGATTTACTTTTCTTTAGTAGATCTATTCTAGGGTCTAATTTAAAATGCATTACTACTGTCATATCTGGTTTAGTTTGGACAATTAGAGTTCTGTTGGAATTTTCACTCTATACTTCTATTTTGTGACCATAAGACCAATTTTGTGATATAAAACATCAGTAACTAAGATTTCTAAATGTGAAGGCTTGGACCAAAACAACTTTCAATGATCACATTTTCCATCTAATCTAAAGCCATTTACATGTACACAAGAAATTAGCGTGATCATTTCCCAAGATGTTAGTGTTCTCCCAAGCTCTTTCTTGTTTTATAATTAATTCTTGACAAGTATTACTTTAGAATGAATTAAAAGACTTTTTAGGGATGAAACATCTTATCTGTTAAATACATTTTTTACAATTAAAACTAACCATAATAGAAAAAAAAATGTAGCCATAGCTTAATAGTAGTTTATATTTAAAAAATACATTAATATGGCAACCTACTAATCTCAGTCTTTGGTTTCCTAACCAGTAGTCTCCAGAGAGGCCTTTTTAATTGTCCTCTACCACTCAGCATATATTCATTAATTTTCTACAATATGACTGGCATTGTGCTAGACCCAAGGCTACCAAGAAAAAGAACATGCAGTCCCCTGCTCTTGAAGTACTCCCAGTCCAAATGGGGGAGAGAAGTGAGTGAATCTGATCACAGAGGTATTTCCAAGAGCCATAGGTGCAGATCTGTGGAACTAGATTTGCCTAGAGAGATGAGATGGGGCAAGTTCATCGGAGGCACAACCGTCGAGCTATTGTTGAGCTAGAAGAGGCAGGTAAGTCTGGAGATTGAAGAAGACACTAATTTGTGTTATTTTTTTATCTACTGCTCTATCAGAAGAGCTTTTTATTGTTGCAAAAGCCTAAAATTCAAAGTCATTTTTCTTATACTTTGGGGAAAGTAGTTATAGGAATTGTTGGCTGACAGGAGTTTTTTGATTATATGTATCCTAGACAGTTTAATTTCTGAAGCCCAGATTAATTTAGAGGTATAAATAAAATAAAGCTTAGAAGATGATTTTCAGGGAATTAAGCCAACTCTTTGCATAATATATGAAAAACTTATTTACATTTAAAACTGGAAAACAGTGTACAAAATAAAGAATTGTATCTGTCTTTTGGTGCCTTGGCCTCTTTTTTTTTCATTGCCTTCCAAAATTCCCAACTGAGACATTTAAACACTAAAGAGAAAGCAATTCTAGGAGATAATATGCTTAGACAATAAAAAATCTTTGCTGAGTACATAGTGCTTGCTCTAGACATAGAACTGACACATGGAGGTTCCTGCTGGGCAGACCACTCCTTGTGCCACCCAGCTCTTGCAGAACACCATGCTGAAAGTTAATTCGTGTATTTCTAATGCTTAGAGTTTACAGTTATGGCTATAATGCTTATACAGCATTATATTTATCATTTCCAACATACTTATTTATTAATTTTGATTTCTTTGAAAATTTATTAAATTTTCTAAATTTTCATTTTGTATAAGCCTTCAGTCTATTTCATAGTCCTATGAATCACTATAAGCAATTTCTGTTGAAGAGATGACAAATTATACATATAGCAACATATAAAATGGAAACAATGCATGTTCCCATATAAAGTAACAAAGAAGCACCAAAAAAAATCATAAAAAATAATGAGTCAAAAACTTTTCAAAAAGAACAGAAGATTAAACCTTGCCAATTTCAATCATGAAATAAAACCCAGAGAGCACTGTGATCAAATACAGCAATGACTGTTAACACTAAGAGACTCACGTGTATGAATGCAATGTATTTCCTGGCAACATCTGCACAAGTGATAGACCACGCCCTGCCAGCAATCCATCCCAAATGTTCCATCACTCACTTGCTGTGAAATCAAGTCTTTAAAACTTCAAGACTGTGAGTTTTAAACTCTATATTTAGTCATATCCAGCATGCAAGCAGAAAACAGAAAATCTCTGAAAATGTAATTGCAATTACATTCATATGTTTGTGGTTTTATTTCTTAAAGAAGGTGATAATATATTCTACATTAGATGCCAATGTCATAAAAGTCATTAAAATGAGGCTAAGTGCAGTGGCTCACCTGTAATTCCAGCACTTTGGGAGGCCGAGGTGGGCAGATCACTAGGTCAAGAGATCGAGATCATCCTGGCTAACATGGTGAAACCCCATCTCTACTAAAAATACAAAAAATTAGCCAGGCATGGTGGCACACACATGTAGTCCCAGCTACTCAGGAGGCTGAGGCAGGATAATCGCTTGCACCCGGGAGGTGGAGGTTGCAGTGAGCCGAGATTGTGCCACTGCACTCCAGCCTGGCAATAGAGTGAGAGTCCATCTCAAAAAAAAAGTCATTAAAATGCCATCTCCTATAATTTTGTTAAGGAGAGCTGATAACACAAACAAAGCAAGACTATGCACCTTCAGTTTTTGAAATTTGGAGAATTTGCTATCCAGGAAAAAAAAAATGAGATTTTAAACGGGGGTTTTAAGTAAGTCCACTCACTGTGTCAGGTTCTGGGGAAGGCAATTTTAAGCATAGTGGATAGAGGCCTGCCCTTATACAAAAATGAAAAGGACAATTAAATAGCCTTTCTGATTAAATGGTAGAGTGCAGTGAGAGCAGACATACAGGTAGAGTGAGAGCCATGGCAAGAACCCTGGACCTGGACTGAGAAACAGACAGGGATCCAAAGGACATTCTGGGGGAAGAGGCATTTAGGCTGAGGCCTGAAGAATGAGTATAAGTTAGCAAGGTGAAGAAGAGAGAGAAGTCTATTTCAAGCAGAGGAAAAATAGACTAAGAGGTAAGAAAGATCCTGGGGTCATGAAAAAATAATTCAGTAGGACTGGATTCTAGATGCATAAACAAGAAATATAGCTGGAAAGATATGCCAAAGTAAAGACATTAAATAATATTTAAGAATAAGAGAAAATCTTTGAGAGGTGTGTTTTACAAGGATCGCTCTCTAAAGAACACACTGGAAAAATGCAGGAGACACAGAAAAACAGCTTAAAGAGGTTGCCGTGATGGAGATGGAATAAAGTTGGTGAGGCTGAGGTGGATTTATGAGATGGACATGCCAGGCCTGGTGAGAGATTGAATGTGCACAGTGAGAAGTAAGAAGGAGCGAGGAGTCAGGCTTGATTCTCAGATATCCGATTCAGGCAACTTAGTGCACAATGATGTCATTCACAGATATGAAATGGCAAAACATGAGCCATTTGGGGCAGGGTGGGGGTAGAAATGTCCATGACTTAAATGTTAGACATGTTGCAATTGAACACCTGTGAAGCATCTAAGTAGTGATGTCCACCAAGATCTGGATCCTTGGTTCTGGAGCTCAGGAAAGAAGCCTAGGATGGAGATCTGGGAGTCCTCAATAATGGGAATCATGAGTCAATGAGATCTCCCCCGCAGAACATGGGTCATGAGGAAAAAGGAGGACCTGGAAAGTACCCCAGCGAATGCCAAATTCGAGTCATGGGCAGAAAAGTCTTGTGTCATATAACAAGTTTGTCAGCAAGTAAAGCTTGAGGAAAAGCTGTGTCCTAACACCATATTTCCGGCGGAAGCCTGGGAGAATTCAATGAGGGTGAAACAGAAGTTAAGGAAGGTGATGCACCTCCCTGCTAGCCACAGCCCCACAGGATAAAGTAGCCAACTGCTGCTTCACACAGGGCATCTCCAGAAAGGCCATACAAAGCCCATGAAACAGTTTTGGGTGTGTGGTTTTTGTTGTTGTTGTTGTTGCTGCTGTTGTTGTTGTTTCAGGGTAAGAAAGGGCAAACAATTTATCTGCTCACTTTTTCCAGTTTCCAGTTTCTTGCTGATCAAAGTTCGGTCCCTGTGTGTTAACACTGCATATTTCTAGGTTCCAAACATTCCGTTACCTTGTTCTCTCAAGCAGCTGCTTGGAAAACCCGAGTTCCCGGGGGTTCACTGGGTTAAATGGGTCACTGGAGCTGCTGCCACTCCCCCATGGCAGGCCCCAGGCAGACTTTGCTGAAATCAGGTCCTTGTCCCCAGAAGAGGCAAAAACAAGAGTAAGTGACAGGAGATGAAGCAATAGCAGGGGCAGCCAGGAGTTTATAATCACAGTGATGATGCAAGCCACCACTGGGCTTATCTAGTCTGAGATCAGTGTACGTTGCTGAGACTAAGGACGAAGGTTTGTCCAGACAAACCTGGGTACCAGTGTAAGAACTGTGAATTGTATATCCTGTAAGGAAGTCTGACCTGGAGGGTGGATGAAAAATTAAGTAATGTCAAAGAAGGCAAAGAAAGAGTGTCTCATGGAGGAGGAGTCATCTATGTCAAACATTTCTGATAAATCGAATAGGATAAACCCTGTAGCTAATTTTAATGCATGGTCCCTTCTCGTGGCAAAGGCAATTAACATTTCCTGTGGGAAACTACACTTCTTTTTACTCTGGGTCATGTGCTCTGAATTGAGTGTAATCTATCTAGTGGCCCCAGGATTGGAAGATGACCCAGACACAGCCATTAGAAATTCATCTTTGTGGTCACAGGGAGAACGTGTACCAAGCCAGGTCAATGAGGCACAATTTCGTGACTTTTGCAAGAACAACTGGGAAAAAGCTGTAAACCTAGACTTTTCAATTGTGTGATGTAAATGTTCCTTTTTTCTCAAAGCCAGTTTTAGGTGGATTTCTGTCACTTGTAACTGAGAGATTCCTGATAACTATAAGGACAGAAAAGTGTCCAGTGGATTTAGCATTGGGGCACTAATGGCCCTGAGAGAACTGTTGTTGCAGTGGTACAATGCTGGAAGAAATCAAGGTGATTTTTTGTCCTTTTTCAACTCATCAGACATAATTCACCTACTGGGAAAGCACTAAGAAGAATGACTTTAAAATGTTTAAAGTACCTGTAGGAGAATGCAGAATTAACAGCCACATGTGTGTTCTGCTTTGTGTGTCTACACAATTGTCTTTTTGTTAACATCTGAGACATCACCTTTCAGGTCAGGGAGTGGGAATATCTCAACTGCTATTGGATTCCTGCTCCATCCACTGTAGTTTCACACACTCCCACCTAAGCCTGGGAAGTATTTCCTTTGTAAATAAAACCCTTCTTTAAATATGCTAATTTGATCATTCCACCTCTTTCCTCTTGGGATCCTGACTGATTCAAATGTCAAACTTTCATATGTTAATATTTTAAAAAGATTTGAAATCACTATATTCTGGTTAAGGAGTAGGGCTAGTTTATTCTTCCTGTTTTTGTTTTGTTTGTTTTATTTTCAAGGAAGCATTTGAAACAGCCAAATCCTTCAAAATGGTACTCTTAGACAACCAGAAGAATATATCACTATACATCTGTCTGTCTTTCTAACTAATATCACCTATGTACACCCCAAAGTCATTAGAGAGTCAGGTTTGTGATATTTAGGACTCTTTGTAGCATTAAATAAATCAGATATTTACCTAGTAAAATCAGTGAAAAGGAAAACAATAGAGTGTATATTTTTGGTTATGGCTGAATACTAAATAATGCCTACATATTCATTTTTAAATATCAATTTCCCTTTTATTTTAAATAGCGTTTAATGGTTTTTCCACAAAATAGTTACTTAGCAATTAATGTATATTTGGAAGGCCTTTATATTGCATCATTTACACCACCTACGACACTGCTAAGTACAGAATAGGTCAGTAATAACTGCTGGCTGATTAATTTGTTTGTATGATTAATTGTTTATACAGTCATCTACATTTAGTATTATAGTTGCATATGCAAGCAGGTCATCCTTACACACACTCCTCGGGAAAACATAAACGTTTCTGCATTATCTTATTAGAAGGATGAAAATAACATCCAGAAATGGGCTGTGTGGCAAATGCAACTTTGAGGAAAGGTCTTTAATTTGATCACCCTTCTTCCACCCCTATAATAAACTCAATTCACACATTTAAATAACTTAAGACCTAGAAATAATTTTCAGGCCTTAATCCAATCCAACTATCAATAAAGAAAAAAATCAGTTTAAAAGATTATATGCTTCCACAAAAAAATGTTCTTATTAAACCTGTAATAGCTTTTTCTGAACATAAAACTGAAAGACAAAAGTTAATTTACACATTGCTAATGTTTATTAAAAGATATTGTAAAATCCATTCTTAACATACTTATCTATACATTTTTAGGTTGATTTCTTTGGAAACCCACTCCATTTTTAAAATTCTCATTATGACCTAAGTCCATATTACATTTAATAACCCTAAAAATTGCCATCAGCAACTTCGATTCAACAGATGATAAACTTTACAGTTTTTACAGCTGTTACAGAGCAACAAATGTAATGGAAATAATGTACAGAATCTCACACACATGCATGCACACAAACGGACCATTAAAACTAGTGCTGCAGGCCGGAGCGCGGACGGGAGAGCTCAGTGCAATCTCCGCGGGTACCGCTGCAGTGAAGCTGCAGGGACCACCTGGGCACCCGAGCACCTGCAGCTTTGGAGAAAGGCGAGAGTCCTGGCTGCGTCGCCGCCCCAACTTCCTCCTGGAGGAGCCAGAGAGAACCACCCCTGTCAGAAATACACTCTAAAATGGCTTTGAACGGTTGGGGACGGTCCTTTAATCTTCCTCTGGATCACCAGTCGGATTTCTTTTTCTTAGCTATTCAGTATTTTGTTGGAAGAAGAGGGTGTCAGCTAGCCTAATATTATTAATAATTATTCTTTTTTTTTTTTTTTTTTTGGACAGAGTTTTGCTCTGTCGCCAGGCTGGAGTGCAGTGGCACGATCTCGGCTCACTGCAATCTCCACCTCCCGGGTTCAAGAGATTCCCCTGCCTCACCCTCCCAAGTACCTGGGACTACAGGCGTGTGCCAACACACTAGACTAATTTTTTTGTATTTTAGTGTAGACAGGGTTTCACCATGTTGGCCAGGATTATCTGGATCTCCTGACCTCGTGATCCGCCTGCCTCCGCCTCCCAAAGTGCTGGGATTACAGGTGTGAGCCACTGCGCCCGGCCCATTAATAATTATTCTTACGTAAGGCCTTCAGATGGTACTGGGCAGAATCATCTATAAAGACTGATGAAGTTTATTGCAAATGCTAGTCATCATACATACCAGAACACAGGTGTCACTGACAAACTCTATCAAAAGATGAAAATTCTTTGCTGGATTATGACAGGACCTCAAAATCTAGAAAAAAAGGGTCAGACGCATCAGAGATACAAGGGCCCAGGATTGCAATAAAGTGTTGTTTATGAGCTCAAAAGAAAATAAAGACTTCTCTACTGTGGGATTACATACCAAAGAAGGCAGAAACTAACTGTTCTGGAAAATAGTTAAAGCTTTTCAGTATGCACATGACCATTATCTGGAATACATGGATGGGTTCATGAAAGCAGATGATGATATATGTATATATATCACATTGGACAACTTGAAATGGCTTCTCACAAACTATAACCCTGATGAATCCATTTACTTTGGGAAAAGATTTAAGCACTGCAGAAAACAGGACTACGTGAATGGAGGAGCAGGTTATGTACTGAGCAAAGAAGCCTCAAGGAGATTAATTGATGTCGTTAAAACAAAAACGTGCACACCTGTGTCCTTCTCTGAATACATGGCACTGGGGAGATGCATGGACATTTTAAAGGTGGAACCAGGGGATTCCAGAGATCACACTGGAAAAGAGACTTTTCATCCCTTTTTAGCAAAACAGTCATTAATTACAGATTTTCTACTAGAACCTTTTTACTGGAAATCTAACTATTATCCTTCTATAGAGGATCCCAGTTGCTGTTCTGATTTTGCCATTTCTTTTTACTATGTTGATGCTACAGCTATATATGGGTTAGAATACCTCATTTATCATCTTCATCCTTATGGTTTTTTATACAGATATCAACCTGCCTTACCTGAGGATCTGTTAAAGGAAATAAGCAAAGCAAACAAAAGAGAAGATCCAAAAGTAGACCTAAGAAACCCTCAAAAGAAACACATGAGAAAACAAAGATAGCATGACTAACATTGCAGGGAAGAAAGGTCTTCCCATCTTTGAAGAGAACACTAGGGTTCCAGTGAGCAATTCTTCCTAAGTGAACATTCCATATTATTAGAAAACTTCATAGGAGCGACTGTAAACTAAAGCATTAGCAGGAGCAGTGAAGTATGTTAAAATGTGTTTTTAATAGATTAGATAGATAGATAGATAGATAGATAGATAATTGATGGATATTGTTACATTTTAAAACAATGGTCCCGTAGAGGAAGATTTTTTTTTGCCTAATTATATGAAATAGAAACACTGAGAAGATAAAGCTATTAAACTTGCTAAAAACTACACTGCACCAAGTTAGTAAAACACACGAGGCTAAACAAATTTGACTTAATGAAAATTCTAGAAGGAAACCTTTGTGGTAGGTTGTTTTTTTAACTCAGGACATGAGCTTATATTGCAGTACGACATAAATGAGCCAAACTCTGCTCCATTCACACTGCTTTTGTCTTATGAAAATGTCTGTGATTATTTATAAATAGCTGTATTTCTTCCAGAAAAAGGTAGAATAAGAATACCTCTTGTCCTAAAATGCACTAATAAAATCACATTTTGAAATTATTGTAAGTCTTGACTATGTCATATATTTGTTTTTTTAATCTGTTTGTTATGTTTTGTTTTTGAGACGGAGTCTTGCTGCAATGCTCAGGCTGGAGTGCAGTGGCACGATCTTGGCTCACTGTAACCTCCACCTCCCAGAATCAAGCAATTCTCCTGCCCCAGCCTCCCAAGCAGCTGGGATTATAGGCACCTGCCACCATGCCTGGCTAATTTTTGTATTTTTAGTAGAGACAGGGTTTCGCCATATTGGCCAGGCTGGTCTTAAACTTCTGACCCGCCTCAGCCTCCGAAAGTGCTGAGATTACAGGCATGTACTTGGTTTTAATTAGTGGTTAATCTTTTACTAGAATGAGTAATATTCACTGAGTCCCTGTGGTCTCTTTCGTATGTATGTTTAACCAAGTCTCTTGAGTATCATTCTCATCTACTCATATTTCTTTACTCAAAGCATTAGTAGCCTTCTATAAATATGCATTTTAAAATGTTTTGTCCCAAATCTACTTGTTAATTATGAGTTACAAATAAATAGTAAATGTAATGCTATTTTTTACATTCACGCATTCAATTCTTTTCTTTAATCAGTGCCACTCTCAAACTAAGTGACATTTTAATTGATTAATTGAAACACTTCCAACTACATAATTATATTTTAACTATCATCATGTTGAGAAGTGAGGACTTATTTATGTCTTTCATGACTTGTTTAAAGTTATTTTTAAAATCTTTCCTTCTTAGTATCTACTGTGGCCATTAGTTATTTTGACAAAATAGTTTGAATGCAAGATTTTGACAAATTTTATACAAAATGTGAGAAAATGTTGAACACTTAAACAAACCAAGATAAATATCAGAAATAAAACGACCAAATACTTCAATGGCTATGAAAAATAGTAGGGAAGTTTCTCAAACAATTAGAAATAGAACCACTACATGATCCAGCAATTCTACTTCTGGGTAATTTATACAAAAGAATTTAAGTCTCAAATAGTTTTGAGACTCCATCTCAAAAACAAACAAACACACAAACAACAAAACAGTCTTTCTATAAGATATTTAAAGTAATAGATGAAAAATCTCTCATATGTTTGCCATATTACTAATTTTAAATGGTTGAATAAATTGTATTTATTTGTCAAAACTTGTAAAAACCATGACCACTTTGGATGGCACATTTGAGAAAGAATATTCGTTTTAGTGACTAATGGTAGAATCCTTTCTCCACATGCTAAAAATATTCACCACTATTTACCTATTATATTTGTTATATTGTTTTCATGATGGTAACATCCACCAAAATTTGTTAGGATTTATTTCCATTTTTAACAACTCTTTACATTAATGTGGACACCAATTTATTTGTACTTATTTTTAACTGTATGTATTTTGACATGGTCAAGACTTATAATAATTTCAGTTGACAACCCAAGTGCCCATGATGATAAATGGATAAACAAAATGTGGTTCATATGTACAAAGGAATATTATTTAATATTTTGCCTTAAAAGGGAAGATAATTCTGACATGTTATAGCATGGATAAACTTGAGGGCATTATGCTGAGTAAATCGAGCCAGTCACAAAAATATGACTAGTATATGATTCCACTTATATGAGGTATCTAAAGTCATCAAACTCACAGAAACAGCGAGTGGGATGGTTGTTACTAGGAATTTGGAGGGCAAGTAAAAGAAGAGTTGTTTAATGGGTGTAGAATTTCAGATTTGCAGAATGAAAATGTTCTGAAGATCTCTTGTACAACAATGTGTGAATATGCGTTAACACTACTGAACTGTATGTACTCTTCGAAACGGTTATGATGGTACATTTTTAAGGTCTTGTAACCCCTGACCCCCACTGCCAAACACACACAAGAATAGAAGCCAGAATTAAAATGCTCAGTGAGGTAGTTGCAAGCTAAACAGATGATTAGCATCCTCACAGGTGAAACTCTTTCAGTTACTAGAAGGTGAAAATGTAGTACCTATTTGACTTGAGTGCTTATTTTCTTCCATACGAAACTGGTTCTATAAACTATTTCAGGTTTTCCATCTTTAATGTTAATTTTTTAAAGTTGTAAATTAAAAAGTATGAAGTTATGCATTTTTACATTACATTTAAGCTTAATTAATATTATTTCCAGAAAATGGAAACAGCTGAAAACCACAGTGGACCCTTGTTATAATTAATCTAAACTATATATGAAAGTTATTATTTTTGTAGGAAAATACCAAAAATATAATGTTTGATTGTTAAGGTATTTTCTTAGACACATAAAAACCAAATATTCAACTAAATATATACAGTTTTCTATTTGAGTATTTTTATAGGTATCATTCCATTTTAACACATACAATAGCAAAAAATACCAAATTATTTATGAATAGTAGTCTAAAGTTTGCTGATATTTACTCTTTGAAAATTAAGTTTTGCTAATAGATAATTGTAATAAAGTAGAATATTCATTAGTCACTCAAAATTATCTTCCAAAATACATTCACAAATATTTCCATCAATTTTACTGATCCTCTAAAGTTTCTAGAAAAAAAAATGAAATTTCAATTCTTTCATTTAGCAATAACATCCGAGTATGTCATAACAGAATAATTTACAGTCTTTCTATAAGATATTTAAAGTAATAGATGAAAAATCTCTCATATGTTTGCCATATTACTAAGTTTAAATGGTTGAATAAATTGTATTTATTTGTCAAAACTTGTAAAAACCATGACCACTTTGGATGGCACATTTGAGAAAGAATATTCGTTTTAGTGACTAATGGTAGAATCCTTTCTCCACATGCTAAAAATATTCACCACTATTTACCTATTATATTTGTTATATTGTTTTCATGATGGTAACTTCCACCAAAATTTGTTAGGATTTATTTCCATTTTTAACAACTCTTTACATTAATGTGGACACCAATTTATATATTTGTACTTATTTTTAACTGTAGGTGTACAGTTTCTGTTAAACATCTAAAAATATCTTTAAACATATATACAGGAAGTTAATAAGTGGGCAGCATCCTTGAGCAATTTGCTTGAGCTCTGCATGCCCCCATTTCCTCTCCTGTAATTAGAGCTAATAATGGTACCCACCTCACAGGCTGTGTATGAGAATTATGAGCTAACATATGTAAGGTTCTTAGAGCCCTATCTGGCCCACGGTAGGTACTCAATAAATATAAGCTTTTATTATTATGCTATTGCCCTCAGGTATAACTATTTCATTTAAATTGAAAAACCTACTTTGATCAAATCAGATACTAAAGAAAATATTTTTTGCATTTCATGTAACAATTAATAGCATTTGCTGAGTGCCTACTGTATGCCAAGCATTATAGTTGGGCAAAATACCTTTATTTCTCTCAAAGTGGATATGACTTCATATTACAGATGAGGACTGAGGATCAGATGACTTGGGCAACTTGCCCCGTGTTACAAAGGTGGAAAATAGCAGAACTAAGGTTCATACTTGAAACCCTGTACGTTTTTTTCAGCATGCCAGGCTTAGGGTTAGTTATTTAGAATTATTTCCATCCTCACGTGTCATGCATATGGCATCAGACAACGCCAGTGATAGTGAAATTAACGTGACAGATTTTCACATTGGTTCTCCAATTGTGATTTTCAAACTCTTACCTGGGCATTTTTCAAATGAAGATCTCAGAGACCCCAATTTCAGAAATTCTAGTTCTAGTATGGGGTGTATAGGTGCCTGCCAGATAACCGAGGTCAGTGGTTCTCAAAGTGTGGTTCCAACCAGCAGCAACAGCAAGAGCATCAGGAACTTGTTGGAAATGCAAATCTTTAGGCTCCATGCCAGACTTATAAAAAGCTCTAGAGACTGGTGCCGAAACCAGGGTATTAGCAAGCAGTCCAAGTAAGGCTTATTCTTGCTAAGGTTTGAGAGCCATTTCCCTGGGCAGTTCTGATGCAAAGAATCCTTGAACCACACTGAGGATTACTGACCATTAGTTTAGAAATTTTTCAAAGACGTAAAGCATGTTTTAAATCAATGCAGTATAAGATCACACTATATTAAATGTAAAAGATTTTTGTTTTTTATTTTTTTATTTTTAGAGAAGGTGTCTTGCTCTGCCGCCAGGAGCGTGATCATAGGACCCTGCAGCTTCTAACTCCTAACTCCCAGACTCAAATGATTCTCCCACCTCAGCCTCCCGAGGAGCTAGGACTACAGGCACCCAGCTCTGTAAAAGACTTTGGAGATGATTTTACTTAAATTTTACTTAAAGGGTAAGGGAACACTCATTTTGGCAAAATTATTTAACTTCTCAATTTTCCCCACACTCTCAGTTGGTATGTTGTTAATACTAACTCCGGAATAACTAATACTGGGGGCATCAGTAAAATCTATGTCTTGAAAGTTAGGAATTCCACATTGGGGCAGGAGGGGTGTTCTAAAGCACTAAATACATATTAATTCATTAAAATAACATACAAATGAGTTTCATCTAAAAATATCCACAGTTGTTAGATAAAAATTTAAACAGAGATAGCTGTAAGAACAATTTAAAATTAAAATTAAGAGGCTTATCTATTGATAAGAAAGGAAGAGACTTCTTCATCCTCTCTTTTCCTATAAAACATGTAATATTAAGTATTTTTTCTTTGTCTTTGAAATGTGTGTAAATCTTTCAAGAAGCTAAATAAGCCTCTTGCCAGCTTTTGACCCAGAAATGTTTTTTCTCAAGGACCTAACAGCCATCTCTTTAAAATGTAAACATCAAGGGAGATGTTTATTCCTGTTTCTCAGTTTCTGTGCAAGAATGGGAGCCTAACATCAGGTATGCACCCCACTCCCAGTTGCAAAACAACCTCCTTTCATAAAGATAGGAAAAATGATTTTTCCTTTGTATAAAACCAACTAACACAGATGATTACTCCAATTCCCAGGTTAATTTACAATGAACTATTTAATAAATGCTACAGTCAAGTCCTCTTATTTGAGAACTAGTTATTGTGTATCTTGAAAACATGTATGTTATGGCTAGTATCTCACAGGCTATATGTATTTTGTATTTTAGTAGAGATGGGATTTTACCGTGTTAGCCAGGATGGTCTCGATCTCCTGACCTCATGATCCACCCGCCTCGGCCTCCCAAAGTGCTGGGATTACAGGCGTGAGCCACTGCGCCCGGCCTCTCACAGGCTATATAAAAGAGTGAGATTCCTTTCTGTTTTTGTAACCTCTTACTAGATTGCCTGTGATGCCCATCACGTTCTGATTTAATGCTTATTCAATAATAGAACTGTTTCTTTCTCTACTACTATCAGGGAAAAGATTTGGAGGTTGGGAAAAGATTTTTCTTTTAATTAATTATATTGCCCCAACATAGCAAAACCCTGTTTTGTAATATGTACATGTTTTCTGCTAATTAATATTATCAATGAAAAAATTCATCACTTTCAAGAATCAGTTGACTTTCCTATACAACCTAATAAAGCAAACAAAAAAACTACAAATCTCATGAAGCACAAAAAAACAAATTTCCTGATAGTAATATTTTATTTATCAGCTCTCGAAAATAGAAGATATTTCTCACTTGTATACCTAATTTTAGTGTGGTCTCAAGACAAAAGGCTTTTGCTGCCTTATATTTTCTATTAACAATAGACTTGTATGTTCTAGGGAAAAGTGCATAAATTAAAAAGTAGGTTTTTGTCTCAGAGTTTGATTATTTACTGTCAAATACCTTGAGTTACTGAGGACATCTAGATACTGTGATAAAATTCGAAGTAAATTAGTTATATATATATTTAGTATTTTAAAATGTGATAATTGGACTTTAGCATTGAATTTCCCAAGTGGTTTTTTCAACTTGAGTAACATTTATTGAGTATTATTCATAATAAATTAAGTATAATTTTTCATTTCCATGAGCCTATTGTTACAGTAGGTAGTCAGGCCCACCTGAGCAGGGTGGGAAAGGGCACCCACCACACACCAAGAATGTCAGGCAATCATCGATTCATGGTCAGGCGAATTGTCTGTCTAAAGTAATAATTGGTCATAGCGGCACCGGGAATGGCAGTCTCCTAATAGATGGAAAAACCTGAAAGTGGTGATCAGTTTTCCGATAAGATCTCAGAAGTTGGGCGAGTAGGCTCAAGCATGTGCACTAAGAGGCAAAATGGCTGAATTTAACTGGTATATGACCTTACTCTAGGTACGCGCGACAGGTAAGGGAACATGTGAGCATGTGCACAATTTTTGTAAACACTATGCGTGTGGCCCCTCCCAAGTGCTGGCAGGCCATTGCACATACGGACAGCTCACCCCAAGGGAAAAATCAGGGGAGAAGTAACGCAAGACCCCAGAAGTGTGCCGACGTATAAAACCCCAAGTCAAAAGGTCAAACCATGCACTTGACTCTCTCTCGTCACAAAAATTTGTACTGCTGGCTTGGAGCCTGCTTTCACATGGGGTGGTCTTGGAGCCTCAGTCCATAGGGTCCAGCCTGGCACTGGATGTATTGGGTGGGCTTGGGCCCTGGATCTCCTAGAGCAGGCTCGGCCTCTGAATCCTCTCAAGTCAGGGGCCACAGGGACTGGCCTGTGGCCTGGGCTGGCCAGGTGCTGGAGCTGGCATAGAATGTGGGTCCAAATGGGCTGGTGTCTAACCTAGGATTTTAGGTTCTTGCTTGGTGTCTGGAGTCACTGGGATTGGCCTGTAGCATGGGGTTGTGAGGATTGACCTGGAGCTTGTGTCCGTTAGTGCTGGCCTGGAGACTGGATCTGCAAATGCTGGTCTGCAGGCTAGGTCCTTAAGTGTTGGCCTGGGTCCTGGGTCCTTGGGAACAAGTCTGGAACTTGAATACACAGGGGCAGTCCTGCAGCCTGGGTGTGTGGCGATCAATCCAATCCTGAGGTCTGCTAAGACCATCCTGAACACTGGGTCTGCTGATGTGTGAGGCTGCAGGGGCCAGTCTGGACAGTGGGGCTATGAGGACTGGCCTGGCACTGGGCATGCTTGGAAACTGTATCTGCAGGTGCCCACCTGGTAATAGAGGCCAGCAGTGTTGACTTGGTGCTAGGATATGCCTGAATCCTGGGGGCACAGTGTCTGGTTTTGTGCTGAATGGGCCTATTTTCTGTTTCTGCAGGGTCTGGCCTGTTGGCTGGGTCCATAGGTGCCAGCCTGTTGACTAGGACTGTGGAGGCTGGGATCATGGGGACCAGCCCAGGGCTTGGAGTTGTCTGGAGCCCAGGGCTGCTGGGGCCAGCCTGGTATTGCCTAGGCTGGGCCTAGAACCTTACTATGTCAGAGCTGGCCTAGGGTCAGC
The DNA here is from genome assembly GCF_028885625.2 of Pongo pygmaeus. Classification (NCBI taxonomy): domain Eukaryota; kingdom Metazoa; phylum Chordata; class Mammalia; order Primates; family Hominidae; genus Pongo; species Pongo pygmaeus. The sequence continues at coordinate 73,868,750 of NC_072380.2, read as the reverse complement.
ATTAAGGAGATGGAGACCGAGTCTACTAGGCAGGCCTGAAGCTTGAGGCCATGGGATCTGGCATAAGGCATAAGAGCAGGCTTGGATGCTCAGTCTACAGATACTTCTCATTTTCATGAAAATGAGAAGAGACAGAAGATACCCAACATTTGAAGGAAAGAGAGATAAGTTAGCACTGACCTTTGCTTCAGACCCCAACACTGGAGCCACCCCAGTAAAACCCAGCACTGGGCATGCGCCCACAGCCCCAGGCTCTAGGTCAGTATCTGTAGACTGAGCATCCGAGCCTGCTCTTATGCCTTATGCCAGATCCCATGGCCTCAAGCTTCAGGCCTGCCTAGTAGACTCGGTCTCCATCTCCTTAATGCTGACCCTAGGCCAGCTCTGACATAGTAAGGTTCTAGGCCCAGCCTAGGCAATACCAGGCTGGCCCCAGCAGCCCTGGGCTCCAGACAACTCCAAGCCCTGGGCTGGTCCCCATGATCCCAGCCTCCACAGTCCTAGTCAACAGGCTGGCACCTATGGACCCAGCCAACAGGCCAGACCCTGCAGAAACAGAAAATAGGCCCATTCAGCACAAAACCAGACACTGTGCCCCCAGGATTCAGGCATATCCTAGCACCAAGTCAACACTGCTGGCCTCTATTACCAGGTGGGCACCTGCAGATACAGTTTCCAAGCATGCCCAGTGCCAGGCCAGTCCTCATAGCCCCACTGTCCAGACTGGCCCCTGCAGCCTCACACATCAGCAGACCCAGTGTTCAGGATGGTCTTAGCAGACCTCAGGATTGGATTGATCGCCACACACCCAGGCTGCAGGACTGCCCCTGTGTATTCAAGTTCCAGACTTGTTCCCAAGGACCCAGGACCCAGGCCAACACTTAAGGACCTAGCCTGCAGACCAGCATTTGCAGATCCAGTCTCCAGGCCAGCACTAACGGACACAAGCTCCAGGTCAATCCTCACAACCCCATGCTACAGGCCAATCCCAGTGACTCCAGACACCAAGCAAGAACCTAAAATCCTAGGTTAGACACCAGCCCATTTGGACCCACATTCTATGCCAGCTCCAGCACCTGGCCAGCCCAGGCCACAGGCCAGTCCCTGTGGCCCCTGACTTGAGAGGATTCAGAGGCCGAGCCTGCTCTAGGAGATCCAGGGCCCAAGCCCACCCAATACATCCAGTGCCAGGCTGGACCCTATGGACTGAGGCTCCAAGACCACCCCATGTGAAAGCAGGCTCCAAGCCAGCACATGTGGACTTGGGGCCCAGGTCCACTCCAGTGATCCCAGGCACTAGGCCCATCCCAGATCTTGGTCAGCCCCTGGAGACTCAGAATTAAGGCCCATCCCTGCACCAGTTTACTCCTTGTGAACCCAGGGTCCAGGCCATCCCCACACACTCAATTAACAGGTCTACCGTAGTGGATCCAGCCTTCAGCCTCAATTCTGCAGACTCAGACATTAGGCCACCCACCTGCTGACTCAGGCTCAAGGTCAGTCTGACTGAGGACTCCAGCAGTAAACCCACCTTTGGACTATACCAGACAACCTGTTCAAAATGTCTGGACAGGCTGACTGGTAAAGGGCTTTCCCAGACAAAGCCACTCTTCAAATACTGAAATAAGTCCCTGCTTCTTCCAAAAGTGCAGACATCAACATAAGGCAACAAGAAATATGAAAAACCAAGGAGACATAACACCACCAAAAGAACACAATAATCTCACAATAATTGACTCCAAAAGAAATGAAGATAAACAAATGGCCTGATAGATACCTAAAAATAATTGTTTTAAGAAAGCTTAATAACCTGAAAAAAATCAAACAATTAACTGAAATTAGAAAAAGAATAAATGACCAAAATAAGATATTTAACAGAGAGATTGAAATTATTTTTTAAAAAATTAAACAGAAATTCTGAAGCTGAAAAATACAATGAATGAAATTTTAAAATGCAGTAGAATCAACAACAGAACTGATCAAGCAAAAGAAAGAATTTGGGAACATGAAAGATTGATTGAAAATATACAGTTAGAGGAGAAAAAAAAGAATGAAAAAATGTGAAGAAAGCTTGTGGGATGTATAGGACAGCATCAAAAGGGCAAGTGTTAGAGTAATAAGAATATGTAAAAGAGAAGGAAAGACAATGTAGAAACCTTTTTTAAAGAAATAAGAGCAGAAAACTTTCCAAATTTTGGAGAGGAATATAAATAGTACAGTTATAGAAAGGTCAAAGTCCTCCAATCAAATTCAATCCAAACAAGACTATACAAAGACATGTTATAGTCAAGATATCAAAAACCAAGGACAAAGAGAAAATCCTGAAAGCAATGAGAAAAATGATGCAAATAATATTTAATGAAGTTCCAGTAAAGTAGAACGTAAAATTTCTCAGAAGAGATCTTATAGGCCAAGAGAAAGTGCGATGATGTATATACAAAGTGACGAAGTAAAAATAATAATTAAACTGCCAACTAAGAACACTATATCCAAAAAGAATATAAATTTCTTCTTCATTTCTTCTTCAGAGGAAGATCATGGCTAGAACACAGCCTTAATGCATCTGGACTCTGTAGTAAGGTAAAGCTCTTGGTGGAGACTGTGACAGGCACATCTGATGGCAAAAGATGATCAGATAAACATCAGCAAGATGTTAGAGTAGAATTCTTCAGATTTCATCCCACTGCAGAAATTTTAAAATGCAATAGAGAGGATCAAGAGCAGAACTTATCAAGCAAAAGAACTCACTTGCGAATTTGAAAGATTGAATGTCTTCTTCAGAAATGAAGAAGACATCAAAACTCCCACAAAAGCAAAAGCTATTTTCTCTAGCTGATTCAATTCCTCCTCACCAGCCACCACTTCCCTAGGCTGAGACCAAGAGGGTGAGGGAGACGTAAACTTAGCAGTCTCCCAGGTTATTTCAAATAGTTTACTGATGCAGAGTCTCACTCTAACAGACCTGTTCCTACCAACTTCTACCCTCTTGATTGCCCAGATGGCTGTTAGCTATAGGAAAAGCTTCTTACCCTCCTGATATCAGGATGAAGAAAGGGATCTTAGGTCTCACAGGAGGTCTTGGGCTCAACTCTTCTGTATCAAGTCTTTGATGCTCACCGTCTGCTGACTATGTATGCTAAAACCTGGTTTATCTAGTCTTAACTAAGGCATTCTGCCTGTGCTTCTGCTAAAATCTTGGCTTTTGTAGCTCCAGATGTGTTTGCTCAGCCAGGCCATTTCCCTGGGAGGCCAGCACCTTTCATGGCTGAGTAGGCCTCTCTCCAACTCTCATCACTATATTTCACCCACCAAGGTAATTGTGTGAGCCTTAAGAGACCTGTCCATCAAACCTTCTATTCAGGGTCACTTTACTTGTGCCAAAAGGAGCCCCTCTAAAAGCTCCCCAGTGCTTAAACCATCCCTTCTCTCACAGGAAGCAGTAACTGATGATCCTCTCTATGCTACACAAGAGTCCAGACTGGGTGAAGAGCACTTACGCTGTCCCCTCCTTGCCCAGACATACTGAGCTGCCATATTTACTCACTACGGTTTCTGCAAATCATGACCTTGGCCCTCAGTCTTACCAGAAAACTAATAAGAGGTGGTAAAATGTACCTTGGTTCTCAGAATTTCCCACAATGTTCTTAGCATTCCCAGACTTCATCTTTCCCATTCCCTAGCCACAGCTGACTTTTACAACATTTTTCTCTATTTCTTTGAAATAAGTATTTCTTTGAGACATACCAACCACTCCCAAACTAGTTGTAACATAATCCTTGTTTCCACTGTTTTTATTCTCTTTCCCTTTAAAATTCTTTTTCTTTACTACTTTCCTCACAAGAGTCATCGTTTCCTTCTACCCTTCAGGTGGACCTGGTATACAATAGTCTTAAAAGTCCACATATCCAGTCTTCAGATTGAAGAGTATATACACACAGCTAATATTTAATGGGCTGGGCTCTCTTCTTCATGCTGGAGATAGAGCAGTCAACAGAGAACTCAAAGTTCCTGCCTTCATAGAGCATGTCTTCTAGTAGATAACCAAACATTTATTTATTTTTATTGATCAAATAATGGAAATTATTATCCCCTACATTTCTGTAAAATGTGCCAAGCACTGAAAAACATTTCCTCTCATGGCAGATGGCATGAGAGAAGGTGCTGGTCTATGGGGAAGTTGAGGTGGTGATACAATTATTGTGGTTGAATGGCATTTATTTATGTAGTTCGCAGACATTTCTGAGTTCTGTTAAATTATTATGTTCTTTCAAGATAGAAATGACTTCCAGAATTTTTCCCCTTTGCCTGAAATACTCTTCCCCCTCATTATCTTACCGTCTTTCTCTAGCAAATTTCCTTTCCTGAAAGAGGTCTTCCCTGACAAGAATTACACAAGGGTTTCCTTCCCCTTACATTGTTTTACTTTTTTTCATCACAGTATATCTATCACAAATAATATCACTCTTTTTTTGTTCAGTTTTGTCTCCTTCACTAGAAATTAAACTTCCAGAGGTCATGGTGTTTGTCTTTTTCCTTGGTATGTTCCCAATATTTTGCAATCAGCCAAGCCTGAGTAAATAATTAATGAATGAACAAAATTATATCCTTAAGTATTTTATAGTGTACATTTTAATAATTATTAAAATAAAAACCTAGTGGAATAACTGGCAAGATGGCAAAATAGAAGTTCGTAGCTCTCATCTTCCCAACAAACATCAGTTTCGACAACTATACAAGGATGAGGGTAATTTTGAGGGAGAATAGGAGGCCAGTAGAGAGATGCCAGCACCCTATAGGTGTCTATTCTAATCTATGAATAGACACATTGAAGAGGGTAAGAGAACAGTTTCACTATATCCTCATCACCCCTCCACCAAAGCAGCACAGCTCAGTGCTGTGCCAGGAGACCCTCTTTGTCTTTAATTTATCTCACAGGGGAAAGTGAGAGTATAATGAGCACCCTGTCTCCCTAGCCATTTGGGACACTACCGAGGAGGCCAACATCTGTCTTATCCCACCCAGAAAACTGAGAGAATTGCGATTACTCAATAGTTTGCAGGCAGCTAAGAGAAGAAAAACTGAATAGGCACTCAGAGCAATGGAGCACAGAAGTCAATAAAGTGTTGTGGTTTTTACAAACCACTTTGCAAACTCCACCAAGAGTCCAGACCACCAACCTCATAATGCAGGTTAACTGCAGACCCCTAGGTGGTCCACACGTGTCCCTAGCACTCTGCATGCCCCTCCTTTTCATAAGCAGCACCCGTGCTCCCCTGAAGACAGTACATGCGAGTCTCCAAAAATCATACACAATACACAGACACCTAGATCAAACTCTACCAAATTCGGGAAAAGCATCTGACTTTGAACTCTTCAGGGCACTTCCCTAGGGGAAAAAAGATGGCTTTGTGGGATGGAGATAAGGCATATGATACCAATACTTTCTCCCCAAAAGGGATAAAGAAAAATGGAGTGGGGCATCCACAGAAAAGATCTTAGAGACCCCCACAATGCCTAACTGGGATGACTGATGAAGATTTTTCATTCTCAAAGCCAGTCAGTAAAAACTGAATGAAGTGATTGTTTCTTGAAATGCAAAGAAGGCAACTCAAGATTTCAAGAAACAACAACAACAACAACAAAATTTCACATGACACCACCAAAGAAATGCAATAATGTTTTAATAACTGACCCCAAAGAAATATATATCTACAAATTACCTGACAAATAATGCAAAATAATGGTTTTAAGGAAGCTCAGCAAGCTCCAAGAGAACACAGACAACTCAATGTTATCATCAAAACAATACATGAACAAATGAGACATTCAACTAATATATACAAATCATAAAAAAGATACGAACAGTAATTCTGGAGCTGACGAATACAATGAATAGAATCCAAAATGGAGCAGAGAGCTTCAAAGGAAGCTTTCAAACATCTCAATAGTAGCTCTTTCCCCAATCAAGCAAAAGAAAAAATCTATGAACTCAAAGACAGGTTACTTGAAATCATCCAATCAGATGAAAAAAAAAAAATCGAAGAGTGTAGAAATAAAACCCTATGTGGTTTTTGGGATACCATCAAATGAACCGATGCATGTATTTGGAAATTCCAAGAAAGGAGTAGAAATGTTTTTTAAAGAAATAATGGCTAAAAAATCTCAAACACCCAGCTATTTTTTGTATTATTAGTAGAATCGGGGTTTCACCATGTTGGCCCAGCTGGTCTCAAGCTCCTGACCTCAGTTGATCTGCCCACCTTGGACTCCCAAAGTGCTGAGATTACAGGAATGAGCCACCATGCCTGACTGAGCTTTTTTTAAATCGATATTTTGAATTCTTTATCTTGGATTTTGAAAATTTCTTTGTGATTAAGATTTGTTGCTGGAAAATAATCGTATTCCTTTGGAGGTGTCATATTTTCTTGCTTTTTCATGCTTCCTGTGTCCTTACATTGATATCTGTGCATCTGGTGTAATAGTCAGTTTCTCTATTTTTTAATTTACTTTCATAGGGCAGGACTTCTTCCTAAAAAATGTATGCCCCACAAAAGACTCATTTCAGGGCTAATTCCATTTGCAAGCCCTCTGAATAGCCATCTCAAAATGTGCTGAAGAAGGATATTTTGGCATGAAATATTTTTATTTCCTACAACTGCATGACCTCATTTACATGTGGCATCTTAAGAAGTTAAACTCACAAAAGTTGACATTAAAATGGTGATTACCAGGAACTGGGGCTTAAAAGATGCAAAGTTTTTGATCTACCAGATCAATAAGACTATAGTTAATAATATTGTATTACATTCTTGAAATTTGCTAATATAATAGATCTTACATGTTCTCACCCCAAATAGGAAATTATAACTATGTGAGCTGAAGAATATATTTGTTATTTTGATTTCTGTAATCATTTCACAATGATATACATATTAAAACATCATGTTGTACAACTGAAATTTATATAATTTTATTTGTCAATTATACCTCAATAAAGCTGGAAATAAATATCTATTTGAAATTTGCAATAAAATACAGAAATTATATTTTCAAACTTACATATTAACTAGTTTATGAGCTGTCAGAGAAGAACTTCAGACCAGAACTGTCTTCTTACTTCCTGTCCTGTGTTATTTCTATCACTTGAGCTGTCTTTCTCAGTAACATATTTAACAAAAATGTGTATATTAGAGATTCCATATATCTGTAAGATATCTAAACCAATAATCAAATTTATTGCTAAGTCAACAAATGACCCTAATAGATATTGATATATGCAGTATAATTTGTTTAAAAATAAACATAGGAAAAGGAAGATGAGAGAATGGAGACTTTCAGTTTACTGTGTTATTTTTATTTTTTTAATTTTTAAATTAAAGGTACACAGCTGTTGATATCCATATTATTAATAACTATTTTTCAGTAAATCTACAAATGTTTCCTTTAATGTGTACATATAGTCATTATTTTTGTAGAATTGTTGTATAAAAGAAAAAAATTAGTATAAGTGCCATAATTGTACATTACTTTTATACTCTATTTGCCTACAAATTTTAGATTGTGCTCCTCAATAGAAAGAAAGAGAAAAAGTTAAGAAGTGACATTTACTTTCTAACCTTAATCTTTAACTAATTCTATTTATGTCATAGCAGAATCTGAATCCATTTTAATGTAGCTATAATCTTTCTAAATTCATACTTTTTCATTTTTGGGAAATGTGTTGTCTTGTATATATTTTTGCAAAGAATATAATCATGCTGGCATGTACACACACACAACAAAAGATAGAGGAGAGAAAAGATACACATTGCAAAGCTATATCAAATGGCATAAGTGACTTCACATTGTATTTTCCCTGGCTTCTTCTATTCCACCGGATGAATGACTGTCATTTTGCATTTATCAGTCTGAGGCAGTGACATGGTGAGGCCTGTATTGTGATGGATGAAACTGTCAGAACCTACTGAGTATTTAGATATTGCACCAGTGAATTATATTTACAAAGGGCTGCTTTATAGAAAAGTGTGATTGCTCTCTTCTATGACTATTCTTTGTGGTGTTAAGGATAGGCACTCATAGTCGAAGAACAATGATGCATTTTCCCTTTTATCAACCTATCATCTCTTTTGTGCCTCTTTGCTATCATTGAAGCAAACCCCAAAGCTTTTGTCCATGAGCTTTTAGTCTAAGGATGAACTATTGTTTCTTCACTTAACTTCAAACAATCAATATAGCAAAGGCAAGGCACTTGGAAATCAAGTTTATCATGCCATATTTTGTAGATGGGAGGAATAAACCACCATAGCTGACTAGAAAACTAGCCTTATGAAGACTTGGAATAAATACACTGCCTCATTTTTTCTCAGTGTGGTATTTCCAATAGAAGCATTTTTAATGAATAAACTAACTTCATCCATCTTGTCAAGGGTGGATTCAAGAAGTCTATCTTTTGCTTTTAGGATGGCTGTATGAGTGGCAGAATACAACACATAAGCTTGCAGTCTCAAGCTTTTTCCTCCTACTATATTCCAGAGAGTTACACAGCATGATCATCAATATTATCTCTAAGAAATTTCTTTCCCAAATTTGTGCCTAGAAGAGTAGTGGCATTTTACACTTCAGTTGTATATTTATAGAAACATTTTAATCTTTTGACCAGCTTAAACAAAATGATAGTAATCATGTTGCTTACTCCTTTAACAACATATGTCTATAAGAAGAGCAACAAATTACTGTGAATTCTTGTACTATAGATAATATAGTTGCCAGTTGTGCCATTTTGTCTGGATAGAGCGCATGGTTCTTTCTAATATTACCCTGATTTCCTTTGGGAAGAGTAACTCTAAGTGTCTGCTTTTCACTGCAGAAGCACAAGCCAAATAAAACAGATTTTTCTTTCCCTGCACATTTCCACTATTTGACCAAATGATCCCTACCTCCTGGGAATTTTCATCTTAACCAAGTTAGGTGGTGGGAGGGGGAGGTTGAAAGTATTTCATCATTTTATAGACAGTGGGGATTCCTGCCCAGGCTGTTAATGGTTAGAGATGGTTATTGTGCTTCCTGTTTCCTGTTTCCTGTTATATGCTTGTATGTTTCCTTCTGTTTCTCTATTGGCTTCTTCCTGTATTCAAACCTGGTATGTTACTTCATATTAATTCTATGAGACCCCACATATGCGATCACACACACACACACACACACACACACACCCCTACAGACACACACCGATATCCTTTCTCACAAGCAAATCCCTCTTGCTCAAGTCAGAGTTCATTTCTGGTTTTTGTGGCAAAGAACCCTAACTGGTACTAAGTCATGATTCTAAATCTTATGGAAAAGGTGGTAACCAAAATCCTAGTGGGATGTGTATTCGGTCCAGTCTTCAAAAAGTGAATATTCACAGTTAAGTTTATGAATAACGAAAGTGTGGTATGACAGGTGTTAGAGAGTACAAGAGTTCATGCAACATCTGAGAAATATAATCATGTTTTCTTTGACACTTTCATTTTTATATAAACTGTTTTAGTATGCTGCCTTCATTCTCAAAAATTTGAAATGTTGAATATGTGTGGTAAATATGTAGTGGGCTCAACCAAAATACATATTCTCTTAAATTCTTTTTTTCTCTTCTTTTCACTTCTTTTAGTAGTATTATAACACTTGTAGAATATCTTCTAAACTCTACTTCATTTTATAGAACTTGATTTATAAATAAATATCTTTTATCCTCCACTCATGGCCATAAAGTGTCAGGTAGAATGAGTTATACCCTTGAGACTAGGGCATTATGTAGCAAAATTAGCTGGAGTTGACCTTGCTTGTTCTAGTTTCTTTCCCTTACAGAACTTTGATCTTGTGTGCCCGAGAGCTACTGAATGAAGCAAGAAATGCTGACTCATGCTGAGTTGGTATGACATTAATGTATTATTCAGAAATCCAATTGATTTTTAAAAATTGAAAGGTTATTGGCCAAGAGGGCCAAGTACTTGCATCCTCTAAACACATTCTCCCCATATAAGCAAACTATAAGCACAGCGAAATTATTATCCAAATGTTGCCTTGTACATGTGGAACTGGGATGGGACGACAAGTTTTATGATTTAGATATTTAGTGACATCAAACTTTCAGAGGAAAATTCCTGCATCTTCTAAGCCTGGCCACCTTCTTTCTAGAACAAGGTTCAGGTAGGCACTGCTCAAGTGTGCCACAGTGACTCTATCTCTGCTTTTCTGAATAACTCATTTTTTAAATAAATATCTTCAATCAAATCTTTGGCACAGGAATTCTGTCAATTTGAAATATATTTATATATTTTGGCCTATTATATATCAAAGCCAAACTAGTTGGGCAGAATCTTATTTTTTCTCTTATATGCCATGTAAGCAGACTTTCTTACTAACACTTTCTTCTTAATTCATTAAGAGACTTATAACTAATTGATTGAGTGCCCACAGCTGGCAAAGTGCCAGACATTTGACCTATATTATCATACCAAAACATATGTGAGGCAAATAGTATGATTCTTAAGTTAGAGTAAAGAAAACTTAAGCTCAAAGAGGTCATGCAACTTGCTCAAGGTCAAATATCTAATTAGTAATAAACATAGGATTCAACACCATATTGCTATGAATTCAACACCAATGCCTTTTCAACATGTATTGACTAGGAGAACATATTAAGATAGGCTTTCTGTTCTCCTATTATTTCTAAAACTATTGCAGTGCCAAAGTCTTGATAGATGGAGAAAATTAAAATTCTTAATTGTGCTGATTATTATTGAAAGATGTTAGTTTATTATAGTATATATTTCCTTTGTGTCTGTATTGGGCAAGTCTCTGTGTTACATAGTGTAGAGCGAAAAACAAAACATATCATATTCTTAAGACAGGAAAATAAAAAAATGAAACTCAAAAATATATAAGGAAGAGTGTTGTAAACTGAAAAGCACAGTAAAAATGTGAAATGATTTTTAACTATCTGTAGCAATAGCCAACTAGTCATAACTACTAATCTTCTTGAAATTCTGTAAATTATAAAATATTTCACAATTCAACATTCTTTTTATGTATAAATAAATCAATATTTCCAAATTAACCTAATGGATATTGTTATGAAATGAATATTATGTCCCTTCAAAATGCATATGCTGAAACTGTAACTCTCATTGTTGCTGTAGCTAGAGATAGGGCTTCTGTGAAAGTAATTAAGGTTAAATGAGTCATGAGAGTGACACCCTTATTCCACAGGATTAGTGGCCTTCTAAAAAGAGTCACCACAGAGCTCACTCTCTTTCAGCCATGTGAGAATATAGCAGGAAGGAAGCAGTCTTCAAGCAAAGAAAAGTGCCCCTCAAAGAAGAGCTGAACCCTGCCAGAATCTTGATCTTGGACTTTCCAGCCCCTGAACTGTGAGAAAATACATTTCTGTTGTTTAAACCATGTAATCTGTAGTGTTTTGTTACAGTAACTTGAGCAGAGTAATACAGATATTAATGACTATAAAGTCAAAATTTTTTGTACACCATAACTCTAACATTTTTGCTGACTCCTTTATTCTAGTGATCACTTTTATATCATACTAAAGTCAAATTATTTTTAAAATTCCCAAAGCATTATAGTCTGGTTTGGGTAGGCACTAGGAAAAATCAATTGCAGACAGCCAGGCTTACAACATTTCCACCAGTGGTGGATCAGATGCCTACAACATCTCTGTGGGTAAACACTGAAGTCAGAGATCCTGAAAGGTTGCTGGGCTAGAACAGATGTGAGCCTGAGCCAACAGCTATCACTCCCCCTCCCTCACTCATAAAAAGCTGTGAGGTACACTTTCAGGACCACTAGGCAACGGTGATACAGGAGGTGATGGTGACCTGTAGGAAGTTCCCCATGGGAGCAGGTGATCATATCATCTCAGCTTCATCAAATATACCTAGCATCATTTATAGACCACAATCAGAATTGTGCTTTTTACTTAGACCATTTTCAACCCAAATTGCTCTTCCTCTTCACTCAATAGGCATTTGCTGTGCAAGATGACATAGGAAATTGCTTTGTTGAAAAATCGTCAGACTCAGACCCTCATGGTAAGGTGCTTTAAGTCTATTAGGTAATGGATCTATAGATCACAAATACAATACACAACAAAGGGTTAAAAATGTTGTAATTAGGGAGCACAGAGAAGGAAAGCCTAGTATGCATCAGAAATCTCTTTCTCTGAACCTCTTTGAGCAAATGTCACAGCCACTATCCCACTCTCAGGGGCTGGGATAATTTGAACATAAGATCAATTCACAACATGGATTAAGTTCATTAGGTCATCACCATAGTCCATTTGGTATTGGGATGATTCTGTTCGAGATACTGCAGAAGGCTGTGTGCTTTGTACACTGACTAATGTGAAAAAGCCTTAGGACATCTCAAGAAAAATGCTCAAAAGAACACATTTTGTGCCTAATGCATTTCCTACATCTCACAGGTCCCAGGGTGCAGACTCAGTGACACTAATGGGAGCTTTTATCCCCCACTTCCACTGCACACCATACATTGCATTGGCAGGTGTAATGCTGAGCACATTTGTTGGGTAGTTACATTCAAACATACATCTGGGGCTTGTTATTCTGTTTTTGTTTTTAAATGAAAAGAGAAATTGTTTGGCATTTTTTTCTTTTGCCTTCTATAATAGCTTTATTTACTTTAAAGTATCCACAAACAAAAATTCCTTTTCTTGCTGCTACGGAAATTGTACTCTGAACAAGTGTCCCAAGCAGTAGAGAAGTCTCTCTGATATCTGCATGAGGGGAAAAATAGGGAGCTAACATTTGCTAATTGCCTCTTATACACCAGTTTCAGTATCTTCACACAGGAAATATACTGACCAGGTCCTTTGGTTCTTAATCCTCTGTTTACAGTCTCCTGGACTGGGACCTAAGACATGCCTTAGAGATTTTCCCCAAAATGACCCCTAACTGACATGGCCTATGGTGCTGGCCTGTGCCTCCCTGACATAGCTGACCTAGGTCTATGTCTTAGTTTTTCTGTGCTCTTATAACAAAATATCTTAGACCAGCCAATATATGAATATAAGAAATTTATTTCTCACAGTCCTGGTGGCTGGGAAGTCCAAGGTCAAAGCATCAGCAGGTTGTCTGCTTCCAAGATGGTGCTTTGAGTGCTGGCACATGGCAGAAGAGACAGAAGGGCACAAGGGGCCTGGCCAGTGCCTCCCAACCCATTTATAAGTCACCAATTCCATTCATGAAGGCTCCACCCTCATGACTTAATCATCTCCTTAAGCCACTCCTCTTAATATTATCACATGGGGGCTTGAGCTTCAACGTGAATTTTGAAGAAGACACAAACATTCAAACCATAGCAGCCTCTGATTCACCTGACTTGCAGTATATGCCAGTCACATTCTTGACTACGATATCTCATAGCCTGAGGAATCAGACTGCAAATTTGCAACTAAACTGTGCCTTTGTCTGAGCAGTGTTATCAATTATTAGGTTAACATGAGCTCTGTAATTTAAGTAGAAAAATATGAGCCTAATATGTATTTCTGTTATAGGTTATGTACCACATGAACAAGACTTTGAGACAGAGATTTACTGCACTAAGCTGATTAGGAAATACATTCAGAATCAACACTCCTGAGAGAAACAAGGAAGCCAAATTAGTCATAAAGAAAATATCTTAATTTTTTGTTGCTGCCATAACAGATTACCACAAACTTTGTAGCTTAAAACAACACTCATTTCTAAGCTTACCTGTAGTTTAGAAGTCCAACATGAGTCTCACTGAAGTGAAATCAAGATGCCTTCCAGGATCAGTTTCCTTCTGAAAACTAGGGGAGAATCCCTTTCTTTGCATTTTCCAGCTTCTAGAGATTTCCCACCTTGGCTCCTCCACCTTTCCTCCATCTTCAAATCCAGGGATGACGTGTTGAGTCTCTCTCAGGTTTTATCATTTTATCTCCTCTTCTGATTCCCTTTCACTTTTAAGAACTCACTTTTAAGATTACACTGGGTTTATACAGATAATCTAGGATAATATCCCTATCTTGAAGTCAGCTGATTAGCAGCCCTAATTCTGTGTGCAATTTTAATTCCACTTTTCCGTTTAACTTCATATATTCACAGATTCAAGAGGTTAGGATATGAATATCTTTAGGTGGCCATCATTCTGCCTACCACAGAGAATTGGAAGTAAATTCAGTCATCCTGCAGAGAAGATGACCCTTCAGAGCCATCCTGAATTGGGACCAGGGTGATAGGTCTTCTTAGCCCTCATGGACTAGTCACCGGGTACAGGCTGCTCCTGGGAAAATGACATAATCTTGGGTAAGGCTGCTCTTTTCACTGGATGACAGCCCCAGAGAGAGGGATGCATCTGAGAGCTGCTAGTCCTTGTGCCATCAGCAGTGAGGGAAAGAACATTTCTGCCTTGAGTGGTACTGGGAGGAATTTGAATCCACACCACAGTTTCACTAAATTAATGTAAAATTTGTCTCCCCATCTATAATTATGTGGCTGTAAATTAATGACACTAGTGATACATACTAATGATTTGCTGCAGATAATATGTTACATCAGTGATTTGCCATGCCTCAGCTAAGTTTCCAAAATAACTGCACAAACTCTACATCAGAGATTACATAGAGTTGAGGATATTAATTGACTTAAAACTTCATCATTCAATGTATTTGTCTTAATATCAAAATACAACAAGTTTCTTGGTTATTTTCAAAAAGTTGCAAAGTCTTTTTCCAGGATTTTGAATATTTTATAATTGTGACATCACATAATTTGAGTAATCAAGGCTCTATTGTAAGTGATAGAATCCATCTTTACTGAGATACTAAGAAGTGCAGAAAAATCTCTGTGCCTCTGATCCTCAGATTTCTCATCTCTAAAATAGATATACTTTGGTTTTGAAATGTAATATATAACATAAATTACCTATATAGTACCTGGAAAAATAATAGCTGCTCAATAAATTGCAGCTAAATTAATAGATCTTACTGCAATATTGTCCCAATTTTTGGTCTATTCAACTAAAATACTGTAACTTAGAAGACAAAATGCTGTGTTATTCACCATTTTATACTGAATTCTCAGTACAACATCTGGCATATACAGCTGCTTAATGTTTGGTGGTTGGCTGCTGATTGGTCAGGTAGCTAACCGAATGATTGAATGAATATCATTTCCATTCCTAATTCCTTAGCTTGGCATTTCCTTAAGGGCCTTTTATTATGTCTTCTCAGTAGGATTTTCTAAATTTACCTGCCATTGCTACCCAATACAAGCTCTTTGTTTCAGCTGGAGTGATCTCCTCACTTTCTCCAATCTAAAAATATTGTCATTAAATCAGACTCCACACCTAACATGGTATAGGTATCCCCTCTTTCCCTCCCCCGTTGCAACCCAATCCAGCTATCAAGGCCCAGATCAAGTCTCACCTTCCCATGAAGACTTCCCACTTCACTGTTCTTCCCAGAAGTTTACCAATTTTGAATTCTCATTTTCCTACACATCTCAAAACTAATTTTACACTTTTATATAATAACTTGTGTTGTTTGTGTTTTATCTTGTCGATCACATGACCTCAGATGCTTCTAAGCTCTTTTAGGGCAGGCCGTGCATCTCATACCATCTTTCATCCATTCTGATATGTGTTTTTTTCATATTTTAACAACTCTGAAATCCGAATGCTTTTCACAATAAATGGCAGTATACAATTATTATAGTCTCAAATTGCAGTGAGTTCTTGTAGAGAGTAGATGAGTTGCTTCTGTCAGAAACTATCAATTTGAAACCACTTTAAACTTACAGTGTATACTCAGAACATAAAGATGAGTGAGTACTAGCTTTAAATTTTTAGATGAGGTTTGTTTTCCCTCCCTCATCCAGTGCCAAGATTGAGACAGGTGACTTCTCTTGTCCTTTTCTGCTTGTCAGGTTTATTTCTTGTTTGCCCTTACACCAAGTATGTAGTAGTTGCCTCAGCTTAATGTCGGGTTTCCTGCCACACCCCCTATATGAAGAACTCTCTTTCTTAGTTGTAAATAAAATAATCATCCAGGTTACAAAATGAAGGCGTCCTTGTCGACGACATGTAAAACTACTTGTGTTTCTTAAATGCATGGCGCGGTGTTATTTGAAGATTAATATATGTGTAGTCAGTTGAGTTAAAGTCACTCTGGATGCTCTTTGCCTTCTTATTCCACTACCTACTTCTCTGTCAAATCTATTCCCTTTTACTAATTTAGTCATTTGGATATAAAGTAAGGGGCCAGAATTAGTATACAGTACTACAGGTTACTTTTACAGTCCTTGAAGTCAGACCTCCTGGGTTTGTAGATTGGATTTTTGTGCTTTCTAGCTCTAGCACTTCAGATATATAGCTTAATCCCTTTAAATCTCAATTTTCTGATGTGCAAAATGGGAGCGACAAGGATGAGGCGAAGATTAATTTAGAAACCCATGTAATGTGTTCAACCTAATTCCAGGGTCATTGTAATGCTCATTGATTATTAGTATATTTTTAGTCAAGTAATACACATAAATCCTCCTCGTATACCAAGATTTGACTGTGTCTCAGTCAGTGCCTCAGTATCTTCCTCTGAGTTGTATGGTAGTAACGGTACTGACCTTCTAGGGCTGGTGTGAACAGTAAGTGGGATAATACATTCTGAATGCTTGGCACACTTCGTAGCACATGTGTTATACCTGTATGCGTTGTCTCCTAACCTCCCCACCATAGCCATGTGAAACTAGTACTATTGTTACCCCCTAATTTATAGACCAGATTCTAAATAAATTGTTTAAGTGAACACAATTAGTGTTGTCTCAGTAAGAAATCAAGCTCAGGTCTGTCTGAGATTAGAGTTTGATAGCTCCGTCTTTTACCATCTGCCAATGGAAAGTAACTGTGAAACATGCCTTGCCATTTTAAGCTTTCCCCACTGCACAGACCCTAAATGTGTGCACTCTCTGTCAAACACGAACATAAAAGGAGGCATTGAAAGTGACATGGAGTCATTTTTCTAGCCGAGAAAAGGGTGATGTTAGAAATATGGTTGCAGTTAAAACTGAGAACATATGGATGTGATTTAACTGTGAATTTAGCAAGTCAAAGAAAATGAGAAAGCAATGAAGAGAAATTTTTAAGTGGAAATTTTTGTTTTCCCTGAGCTTTTATAACAAATGACTGATCAAATACCTCTTCACCCTGTCATCTCTACAGCCATGTCAATTGTGTGCAATAGCTGCATTTATCCATTTAAAGTGTCTTTTTATATTTTCAGTCATGATAAAAGTTTAGCAGACCTTCTTCAGTAAATGGTACTTTTCTTGCTAGATAAGATGATTTCTTTATCTGGTTAGCACCTTCTAATCTCACCAGAATGGAATAATTGCCTGGAAATTTCTGTCCATCATGTCTTATCCTTAACAATAGTGATGGAACATATTAGTAATTAACCTCTTAAAATTTATCAGGCAATAGGAAGCATTAAAAGATAATTAGTGAGTTGTCCAATCTCCTGAACTTCAAAATCAGTATAAAACATTTAAAATGCCACATTGCAAAATATTCTTGAAGAGTGCTATACCTTCCTACAGATAAATTGAGTTTTATATTTATAGAATTAATGGCTTTGAATTTGCATACTATTTCCTGTATAATTATATAGTAAACTCTAAATATAAGAACACTAGCTCACAGATAATTAGAGAATCTTATTTATCGAAGTTATTATTAACCACAAAATAAAGTTATTTAATTTATGAATAAGCTATTGTTTTCTGAAACTATAAGTTTATAATTTCATTCATTCACTGACCACATTTGGATTGAGCACCTAGGTTGTTTTAGGTAGTGGGACACAGCAATGAAAAAGACAGACAAGATCTCTATTCAAATGATGTCTACATTCTGGTGGTGGGATGCAGTCCTTCAACAGAACAATCAATAAGGAAAAATCAGATAACAAAAAATGTTCCCCACAGAGTTAAAACAGAGAGAGGCCAGGTGGCAGCAGTCATGTTTTACATCTTTACTGACTGCCTGTTAGTGCTATTGTGTGGAACCCTAAACAAAACCATAAACTGTGCCTTCCTGGAGCTTATAGTCTAGTCTAGCAGTTTTCTGTGTGTATAGAGGAAAAACATGAGTGTAAAACGTCACATAAGAAAAATGTGAATAGTGCTTAAAGAAGACAAATGTCTCAAAGATCACTTCAAAATGTGAGGACAAGATGATGAGGTTTTATGGGAATAAAATAGTACTTCATGTGAATCTTGAAGGATGGGTAAGATTCCATAGGTATAGATAACGATAAGGAAATGAGTAGAGATATTCAATGAAACCAATGAGAGTGAGCCAAGCAGCAGAGTAGAAGTGCTGGGGAGAAGGGCAGGGGTCTTGTTAGGTGAAGTACAGGGAGTGAGTGCAGATTCATGGGATGTAGAGGGGCACTGAAAAAGACATTTTAAAAATTGGTTTGCATTGTTCCACTTGACTGGATTGCCAGATATAAATTCCCACCTCCAAGTTCAAATACATAAGGGTTCAAATCAAATGATAGCTTCAATATATTCAACTACATTTATTAAGTGTCTAATCTAGAACAGGCATATTTTTTAATGCCAGAAGTGTCTCCTTGTCTTTTCTCAATTCCTTTAAGGATATACCTGTGATATTGCCATTATGCTTTGATATTATAATAAGCAAGGGGTCAGCACACTGTGTCTGTAAAGGATGAGATATATCTCTAAATATTTTAGGCTTTGCAGGTCATTTCGTCTCTGTCACAACTACTCAACTTCTTTGTCATAGTATGAAAACAGCCACAGACAATACACAAATAAGTGAGCGTAGCTGTTTTCTAATAAAGCTTTATTTACAAAAGCAGGCAGTGGGCCCACAAACCTCTTAAATTAACTATAATCCTATGAATATAGAATTCCTGTGTGCTCACTTATTGTGCAGTGGATTTTATACAGTGGTCACTCAATTAAAATTAGAACAGAATAAGCACTTGACAATATTTTATAGCTTATAAGAAATCATTAACAGTCTCTTCCAAACTCGATCTACCTACCCATAATAACCAATCACCAAATAGCTCATTAGATTAGTACATTGTTGATTCAGGTAATTTATTAAAATATTCCAAATAACTAGACTGAATATTTTATAGCTCAGTCATTTCCAACATGTTCACAATCATTATTAGTGTAACTGCATAGTAAGTCAACTATTTATTCCCAAAATATCTTACAATTATTTGGCTAAAATGGTATGCTTTTTTAGTTGTTTATTTTCCCCCTATTAATTCAAACATTGAGAATTTTGGAAAATAAGGGTTTACATTATCATATCATCATAACATATGAATGGTTGCTTATACTATATTTAATGAATAGGTCAACATTCTGATTAATAATAGTGGTAAAGGATTCGAGACTGGGGCCAGGACCAGAGAAACTAAGGTGAGTTTTGAGGAAGCAGGGAAGATATCACTAGGAAGGGAGACCTCCCTGGAAGCCACAGTGAGTGATCCACCGGTTCAGATCTCTCAAACGGTTCAGAAGCTGTGCTGACCATTCAGGGCTGGGCAAGGACAAACAATCAGAAACTACAATGCCCAGGAAAACAGCTGAAAAGAGATCATCAGCCAGCACTGCGGGGGCCTCATAAAGCAGGCAGGTGAGTAGATTTGAGGGGTCAGGAAGAAGGGGGTCTTGGCTACCGAGTCTGTTTTCAGCCAGCAATGAATGTAAGAGGATGCATGTGGCAGTGGTGATGGATAATAGATAAAGACCAACTCTTAATAGGAAACACCTACCAAGAACAGAGACAGCCTCCCTAGTGTTGTCAAAGAGATGGTGGTTTGTTAAGGGAGTTGGCTATTGCCCTTTTTTTCTTTTCCCTTTAGGAAAAAAGCAACTAGAAACACTTTGAGATCATGGGAAATTCCATTGTGAATACATGCTCATAACGTGAACTTCTATGACAGTAATTTTCATTTTATTCAATATGAAAAATCAATAAAGTTAAACATAGTGGTAATTTGAATCAAAATATAATTATAGCCAGGTGAGGTGGCTTGTACCAGTAATCCTATTGCTTTGGGAGGCTGAGGTAGGAGGGTCACTTGAGGCCAGGACTTCAACACCGGCCTGGGCAACACAGCAAGAGTCCCCTCTCTTAAAAAAAAAATAATAAAGAAACAAAATAAAAAACAAATTAGTTAGGCATAATGTTGCATGCCTGTAACCCCAGCTAAGAGGCTGAGGCGGGAGGATTGCTTGAGCTAAGGAGTTGGAAGCTGAAGTAAGCTATGATCATGCCACCACACCCCAGCCTGGGTGTATATATATATATATATATATATACATATATATATATATACACACACATACACAATAAATAAGGTGATATAATGATTATTTATATATCTCTCAATGCCTCTCTGCATAAAACTTCGATAATGTTTCTACACTATAAATTTTCAGAAAAATAATTATAACTTTGATGAAATAAACTTTAGTGAAGAAAAATACACATATGATTTCTAAATGATTTCTCTTTATTTAAACTGTATTTTTAAAGCACATAAAATGAGACGACAACTGTGCTTATCAAAAAATAAGATCTAGTAAAGAAGCTGGAAATGACTCAACGAGATCTAGTAAAGACACTGGAAACGACTCACTGTCTTAAGCTAATTTTAAGGGCCTGAAAAAGTTAAAGAGGTTTTATAACTTCTTTGAGTCTCGATGGTAATCATGCAGATCTGTCTATAAAAATTTTTTTAAATAGGGTGCCAGTAAGAAGACTCAATATAAATTAAAAATTCTCAGACATTCTGTTGAAAATTCTTGGAATTAAAAGAAGTCAGTATGTGCTTACATTGCAGTTCAGATTCTTATCTTAATTAAGAATTTAGTGTAAGTAAAAAGTTCAGTCTACATACTCATGTATGCTATAACGGAAATTTTTTCTCACATTCCTCCAGCAACACAATTTGCATTTGAGAGATCTTATTAGCTGAATGATTGAAGCTTAACCTTAAATTAGGGTCCTGCCCCATCACTTTCTCTAGGATGATACTATGTTATGTGGATTTATGTGACGCCAAGACCTCAGATTGGAAGTGGGGGAAATACCGTGGAATCCATTGATGTTTTTGTGTCATCTATGGGCTAGCAGTCATCAGCACACCCTTCTCCCTTCTGGTCTTCAGCTATTTGATCATGCTGGGACTTTTCTATGCTGACTATTACCTCTCTGCACCACTATTGGCTCACCATGACAAGCTTGAGCCACTCTAGGGCCCATGGAAGATGTTCCCCTGCTCCTACACTGATTTGAGGACAATCTCCCTAAACATACTAAGTAAATATTTTTTTTCTTCCTACAACTTTGTGGCTATGGGAAATCTTTGACACCTTGCTAGATATTAGAGTGCTAGCCAGGGGAAGGGGACACAGATCTCCTCTCTGTCTTAGAGTCTAATGATGGAGGGAGGATGCCGCTTCTTAGGCAAGTTGCTTGTAAGCTTTCTTCACTTTCTTCTTGGTTCATCCTTCTCTTCACCTGAAGAACCTGTATCTAGTCTTGGAATAGGAGGTTGGGATTAACATTTTGAGAAAAACAGTCTGGCTTTATTCATCACATATCTTTCCATATTATCTTTCCATATTTTTTTTGTCCATGTCTGGTTTTAAGCCAGAAGTATTGGCCTCTTTTTCTTTCTCTTCTGCTGGAGTCATCCCTTCTCTTAGGCATGGGTGTAACATATAGAATAACAAATTTCCAGAATGAAAACGTGTGGAGCCATGGAGCCATGCATGGTAGTTTATGCAATAAGGATCTTACTAGGGGTTGTTGAAAATCCGTATCTGTGGAAAGGAGTCAAAGTGGGTCAGTGTCAGCTTTCAGGACTGAAATTCAGGTAGAATTACTGGCAGATCTGATTGGGAGAAATGCCTTGTTTATTTTTTTTTGTTTGTTTGTTTTTTTTTGAGAGAAAGTCTCACTCTGTCACCAAGGCTGGAGTGCAGTGGCGCAATCTCGGCTCATTATGCCTTGAATTTTTTAACTGCATGTTGTTCAGGATGACTTGGTGGAGACTGGAGAAGCCAAGTTGAGTCACTGAGGAAATAAGTTGGTCAAACAAGAACAACTTTTGACCTATGATACTGCCATATATTAGGGGATCAAAAGGCACTGCCCTAGAGCATAGGCCAAATTATATTGAAGGCTTATTTTTTTTTTCTTAGTCTGGTTCATTGAGGTATAATTTATATACAACAAAATTCACCCTTTCTAAGTATAGATGAGTTTTGACACATGAATACAGTTATGTAACCACCACAACAATGAAGAGATACAGCATTTCTATGCCTCTAGGGCTTCTATGCAGTCATCCTCTCCCCCATCCCAGCCTGTGGTAACCACTGATTATATTTCTGACAATAGAGTTGTGCTTTTTCCCGGTTATATAAACAAGATAACACCATATATAGCCTGTGTGTCTCATGTATTTTACTCAGCAAAATGGTTTGAAATCTACTCATGTTGCTGAATGCATCAGTAATTTGTTCCTTTTTATTGGCAAGTAACGTTAACATTGAATGGATGTACCATAATTGGTTTTTCATTCATCAGTTGAAGGACATTTGAGTGGTGTTTAGTAGTTGTTGATTATGAGTAAACCTGCTATAAAGATTCACATAGAGCTTTTTGTATAGAAATTTTTTTTCTTCTTCGGTAAAGTCCTAGAAACAGAATTGTTGGTTTATAAGCTAAGTGTATGTTTAACTTTATAAGAGTCTGGCAAACTGGTTTGCAAAGTTGCTGATATCTCAGCAGTATGTGAGTTTTGCTCACCCTGCATCCTCACCAGACTTGGTATTGTCAGTCTTCTCAATTTTAACCTTTCCAGTGGGTGTACCATGATATCTTATTGTGATTTTAATCTGTATTTTTCTAGTAATAAATGCTCTTGGGCATCTCTTCATGGCTTATTTGCTATCTACATATCAACATTATATTTATATTTCCTCAGTTCCATCATTTGTGATATTTCTGGCATATATTTACTTCTACATATGCTGTAAACCCCATAATACATTGTTACTAATTTTTGCTTTACATAGTCAGTTATCTTATAAAGATATTAAAAGTAGAAAAGTTGTCTTTTATATTTATTATCGTTTTTGCCATTAATATCTTACTTTTCACCTAATAACTTTCTTTAGTATATACTGTTGTGTAGTCTGCTGGCAATGAATGCTATCAGCTTTGATGAGTTAGAAAAGTATTTACTTGTCTCAATGTTTAAAAAGATTTTTTTCTGAGTTCAGAGATCTGGATTGATAGGATTATTTTTAGTCCCTTAAATATGTTACTTTGTTGTCTTCTGCTTCACATAGTTTCTGAAAAGACATCTACTGTGTTCTTAATTTTGTTGTTCTGAATATAAACTCTGCCTTATATCTACAGGGATTTTTGGACAGAAGTGTGTTTTCTGTTTCAACCCCAGCAGAAGCAGACCTCTGCTTTGTGTCAGTGTAGGATGCTGGCCCTCAACAACTTCCTTGACCTTTCCCCAAGGGTAGATGCCTTTTGCTTCTACCTCCTAAGTAGAAATGGAAATTGTTGTGGGTTCATCTAAATGGCCTTGGTTCTTGCTTTCTCCATGGCATTATTTCAGAACCTAATTTTGAAAACTTATTTGAGTTCCAAGACAGGTGAATGTAAAGAAATACTTACCATATGTTCCTTACTAAATTCCATGCCATTATAATATATTGTACTGGTTGTATATCTAAGCACATTAAATGAGATTTTAAGAGAAAGCTATACAGACAAGTGAATTTTTAAAGAGGTGAACATGTTGTAGATATTCCCCAAGGTTTCTCTGAGAGTAGCATCTTAATTTTCATTTTGTTAAATACAAAGTTAATATTGAATTGGCTTCAATAATGGGCATAGACTTTACTAGTGGCAATTTAACCTTTGCCCTTCTTATCATTGTACCACACTCCAACAACACTTGCTGGTTATGATAACAATCACAGACCCTTTTCCAATAATCTTGCACTCGTTCTTTATGTAAATTTAAAAGTGGATAAAATGCAGAGGCCTTTAAATCTGCATTTGTAATTTTAGCATTTCTAAAGGCCGACACATCTCTTCAGAAACCACATTGTGATTATTGGATAGAGATTACCCCACATTACAATTTTCCCCTTTCATCTCTCTTCTAAAATAAAAAATGGATTAGCTTCTGAGTAGTCTTTCTTCATTATTTTTTACCTTTTTTGGCTTGTGTCCTAGACTAAGGTGCATATTGTTACATACCTTACAATTTTATAAGTTATCTCAAATTTAATTTATTCTACATATTCATTAGAATGCATGTCATTGTAACTCCTAGAATACATTTTAAAAGAAAAAAAACATAGGGAATAGTCTTTATGTTTATTTTTTAATGGCAAGAATGTAAGATTGGAGTGGGGTTAGTGGGTCTTTCCACATATTTACCATATCAATAAATGTTCTATCCTAGGAAAACTAAAGATTCTTCTAAAAAATTAGAGAATTTTAAATCATCTCCTAAGGGGCATGTTTTAACTTTGACAATTATGTGACCCAACTTGACCAAGGGAAGAGGCATTTTGAACTCCCTGTGATCCAGTTTGCCTTGTCTAAAAAACTGGATAATAGTTGTACCTACTGTATAGGTTTTATGCAGATTAAATGACATAATGTTTGCAAAATGTTCAACTGTGCCAGAAACATACTAAACACCAAATGGATGCTATCTATTTTTACTAAAGTGGTAATGCAGAAGGAAAAGGATGTGAGCAGAAAGATAAACAAATCCACAAAATGAGAAATATTGGGCTATCTATAGTAGCCTCCCCCTTATCCGAGGTTTCACTTTCCACAGTTTGTTACCCACATACAACTGTAGTACAAATGTAGTCAATAGAAAATACCAGAGATAATCCACTCACAAGTCTTACATTGTGTGCCATTCTGTGTAGCATGATGAACTCTCACTCTGAGCTGCCCCAGTGGCACTGGATGTGAATCCTCCCTTTTTCCAGAGTCTCCCCACTGTAGATGCTCCCTGTCCTTGGTCACTTAGTCACCAGCTGGGTTATCACATTGACTGTAGCGGTATTGCAGTGCTTGTGTTCAAGTAATCCTTATTTCACTTAATAATGGCCCCACAGTGCAAGAGTAGTGATGCTGGCGATTCTGATATGCCCAAGAGAAGCTGTCAAATGCTTCCTTCAAGTAAAAAGGTGAAAATCCTCCACTTACTATGGAAAGAAAATAAATCATAAGCTGAGGTTGCTAAGGTCTATGATAAGAACAAATGTTCTACCCATGAAATTGTGAAAAAGAATTTCAATTTCGTGCCTTCCACAGTTGCAGATATCCAGTATGGGTCTTGGAATGTATCCCCCA
The DNA here is from genome assembly GCF_028885625.2 of Pongo pygmaeus. Lineage (NCBI taxonomy): Eukaryota > Metazoa > Chordata > Mammalia > Primates > Hominidae > Pongo > Pongo pygmaeus. Next base: position 73,843,250 of record NC_072380.2, on the reverse strand, counting down.
CTGAAGATAGGGAGGAACTACTGTTCTGAGAGATTGGTGAAGAGCGGAGGGATTTCTGCCTTTATAAAGGGTTAATAAAGGACTCCCAAGAAGTGAGTAAGCTCCTACAGGAGACGACAAAGGCTTTATGATAGAAGACGCAAATATCCTCTCAGCTATTCTGTCCTGGCTATAATTTCTTCTATCACTTTTACAGTGTACAACTGACTTATTTCAGCAAGACAATTCATTAGAGTATAAAAATGAAACTATGTCATTGTTTTTCAGTAAGGGCCACCAATTTTACAATACTATGTTAAATATATCCATATGTACCTGGTTAGTGGACTCCCACTACTTAATCATAGTCAGAATCAAGAATATTTTAGTTATATTAATTATTAAAGCTGTCATTTTGGATTCTTAAAACTCAGCTGTGTTCATTTTGAAATTTCAGTCTCATGAGTGTTTCAAAGATATTGTGTCCATCCTGCATTTGCTCAAGAAGTAGAAGGAGGTTGTACTCTCGTTCTCACAGACTACTCCCCACTTTTTCCTGTCAATCACTCCATGTTGAGTGTGGAGAGAGAAGGGGAAGCAGAGAACTGAGCAGACTCCATCCAGGAGGGTACGGCTCTCCCTTTGAATGGCCACAACACCAGGTTCTGAAAATAAGCAATAGCATTTCTGTCTCATTTATGAGGGACTCATTCTTCAGCGACTCTTGGTGGTCACTTTTAAGATTTGGCAACATCTTCCAACTGATCCTGCTAGCAGCCTCCCAGTGCATTATTTTTTTAAGTGTTTATTTTAAAATAATTTTATATTCATATGCAGCTGTAAGAAATAATACAGATAGAGCTCATGCACTCTTTATCCACTTACCCAGTGGTAGCAACTTGCAAGATTATAGTACAATATCACAACCAGAATACAGGACATTGATATAATCAAGACATAGAACATTTCCATCACCACCCTTTCATGGTGCCCTTTTGTATTAATAGCAACACCAACTTACCTCCTGTCTCTACCACGTAAGTTACCCCAGGCAAACACAAATCTGTTTTCCATCTCAATATTCTATCATTTCACGAATGCTATATTATTTTATATAAGCATGCCAAAACAATTCAATGAGCACAGAATAGTCTTTTCAAAAAAAAGAGGCAGAAACAACTGGATATCCACCTGCAAAATGTTAAATTTAGACCACTTCTTTGCACCATTCTGACCTTGGTTGGTTAGCTAAAAGATCAAAAAGCACAAGCAACAAAGAAAAACATATATAAATCAGGCTTCGTCAAAATCAAAACTTTGTGCTCCAAATCATATCACAAAGAAAGTGAAAATACAACTCACAAAACAGGAGATAATATTTGCAAGTAGTATATCTGACAATATGATCCTGGTATCCAGAATATATAAACCTGATAGTAACAAGACAAATAATTCAATTATAATGGGCAAAAACTCTTAATAGACATTTCTCCAAATAAGATTTGCAAATGAACAATAAGAACATGAAAAATGCTCAACATCATTAGCTGTTAGTTAAATCCATATTGAAATCACAGAGAGATACCACTTCATATCCACTAGGGTGGCTATAAGAAAAGGACTGATAATAACAAGTGTGGATGAAGGTGTGGAGAAATTAGAGCCCTGTCACATTGCTGGTGGGATTATAAATAGTGCAGCCACGTTGGAAAACAGCTTGACAGTTCCTCAAAAAGTGGACTATACTGTTACCATATTACCAAGAAATTCCTTATTGTATACCCAAGGAAAATGGAAAAAATATATCCACACAAAAATTTGCACACAAATGTTTACAGCAACTTGCACACAAATATTCATAACAGCCAAAAAGTAAAAAGAACTCAAATGTCCATCAACTGATAAATGGATAAACAATATGTGATATATTCATAAAATGGAATATTATTTGCCAGATATGTTCAATGGAATATGGATGCATGCTACAAAAAGGATGAACCTTGAAAACATTAAGTAAAACATTAAGTAAAAGAAGCCAGCCACGAAAGGCCATGCATATGATTCAATTTACATGACATGTGCGGAATAGGTAAATCTGTTGAGACAGAAAGCAGATTCGTGGTTTTCAGGGGCTGGGAGAAGAAAACTAGAGTGACTTCTAATGGGCAAGGGGTTTCTTCATGAAGGGATGAAAATAATCTAAATTTATATTTTGGTGATGGTTGCACAACTCTGTGTTATACCAAAACCGTTGAATTCTATACTTTAGATGGGTGAATTTTGTGGTTTATGGATTTTATATAAAGATGTTAATTAAAATAATATTGTATAAATGGAATTACATATTATGTAACTATTCAGGAATGACTTTTTACTCAGAATAATTCTGTAGAGCTTCATCCAAATTTCGCATGTATCAATACTTCATTTCTTTTTGTTATTGAATAGTACTCCATGCAAACCACTGATTATTTAACCATTCGCAAGCTGAAGGACATCTGGGTCGTTTCTATTTTTGGCTCTTACAAATAAAGCTGCTATAAGCTTGTTTTTTCTGTGTGATTATAAACTTTAATTTCTCCAGGATAAATGCTAAGAAGTGTATTGCTGAATCATATGGTAGCTCCATGTTTGGTTACTGAAGAAACTGTCAAAATCATTACCAGAGTAGCTGTACTATTTTTACATTGTCACAAGTAGTATATGCATAATCTAGTTCCTCTGCCTGCTCACTAGCATTTGGTTTCGTTACTCACTTTTATCTCAACGATTCTGATAAGTATGTGATGTTATCTCATTGTGGTTTTGATTTACATTTTTTAAATGATTCGTGAGATTGCACATCTTTTCTTGTGTATCCACCATTTTTATATCCTGTTTTATAAAATATCTCTTCAGGTTTTTTTTACCCATTTTCTAATCGGATTATTAATGATATGGTTTCTATGGCTGAATTTTAAAGTTCCTTATATATTCTAGATAATAATTCTTTGTGAAAAATATCATTTGCAGGTATTTTCTCCCAGTCTATAGCTTGTTTTTCATCCTGTTGAAGGGTATTTTGCAGAGCAAGAATTTTTAGTTTTGACTAATTACACTTTACCAATTTATTTTATATTAATAGACCATGCTTTTTGTGTTAAGTCTTAGAACTCTTTGCCTATCCCTAGATCTTGGAAATTTTCTCTGAAGTTTTACTGTAAAACTTTTATATTTTTAAATTATAGATGTATATAAACTATACATTTATTTATACATTGATATTCATGAGTTAATTTTTCTATATGATGTGAAATATAGCTCAAAGTTTATATTTCTGCCTATGGATGTCCAATTGCTCCAGCACTATCTGTTGAAAGGCTATCTTTTCTACACCTTTGTGCTTTTCCACCTTGTCAAAAATCACTTAGGCATGTTTGTGTGTGTTTATTTCTGGGTCCTTACCTTGTTGCATTAATCTATGTGTCTTATCTTTCTGCCAATATCACACAGTCATGGTTATTGTATACAATGTATTGTATATACATTGTACTTTATATAGAGAGAGCTATATAATTACTCTTCAAATTGAATGAAATGATTCTTCCAGCCATATTATTTGTCATGATTTTTGTTATCCTAGAACCCATGTATCTCCATATAAATTGTACAATAATTGTCTATATCTAAAAAACATGCTGAGATTTGATAGTGATTGCACTAACTCTGTATGTCAATTTGAGGAGAACTGAGATCCTTACTAAGTTGAGTCTTTCAATCCATGAACATAGTACATCTCACTCATTTAGGTCTTTCTTGATTTCTTTAATCAGTGTTTTGTAGAGCATAAAATCTTGTATATGAGTTATTCAAGTATTTCATTTTTAGAGCAAGCATAAATGAAATCAATATTTAATTTCAATGTCTATTTGTTTATTGGTAGTATTTAAAAATATAACTGATTTTTGTATATTTATCTTGTATCCTGTGGCCTTGCTGAATTTACCTATTATTTCTAGGAGCTTTTATGTAGATGCATTGGGATTTTCTATATAGACATTCATGCTATCTGCAAATAAAAATTGTATTTTTTCATTTCTGACCTTTTCTTGCCTTATTGCACTGGCTAGAATTTCTAGCATCATGTTGAATGAGAATGATGAAAGTAGCCATATGGTATTAAACCTCAATTTTAGAAGAAAAATTTTAGAAGAAAAGTTTTCACCACTATTTATTATGTTTCCCATAGGTATTTTATAGATGCCCTTTATAAAGATGAGGAAGTTCCCTTTATTTCTATTTTTCCAAGAGTTTGTAAAATCATGAATAGGTACTGAGTTTCATCAAATTTTTTTCTGCATTGATTGTGATATAATCATGTAATATTTCTTCTTTAGCTTCTTAATATGGTGTATTTTGTTAAATAATTTTAAAATATTTAACAAGCCTTACATCCCTGGAATAATCCCACTTGGACATGGTGTAAAACTTTTTATATATAGTTGACCCTTGAACAACACTCTCCCTTAATCCCTGTCAACCAGTTATTTTTGTTTACTGTTACATAGTTTTTCCTTTTCCAGATATTATATAGTTGGGGTTATACAGTACCTACTTTTTTCAATTTAGCTTATTTTACTTAGTAATATACTTAATAGGGTTCTCCATGTGTTTCATGACTTGACTTATAATGCTGAATAATATTTTATTGTATGAATTTGCTGCTGTTTATCCATTCACCTTCTAGAAAACATCTTGGTTGCTTCCAAGTTTGGGCAATTATAAATAAACATCCATGTGCAGGCTCTTGAGTGGACATAAGTTTTTAGTTTATTTGGGTAAATACCAGGGAGTATGGCAGCTGGGTTATATGCTAGAAGTATGTTTAGTTGTTTAGTTTAATCACCCTTTTTACAATTTTACTTTAATTTAACTGCAGTATTTTTAAATGTATTTCTTTTTACATAATTTTTAGTAGTTGCACCAGGTATTATATTGTAAAAAACTAGTGTCAAATGTATATTGGTGTATAAGTGAAGTATTAAAAACTTACCCCTTTTTAAGTTATTTATCCTCCCCATTTAAAATTGTTTTAAATATTTCCTATACATATATTGAGAACCATATCAGAAAATATTATAATTTGTCTTCAACCAACAACCATAATTTAGAAGGGAAAGTACATTAAATTTAGCCATTTTTGTTGCCATTTCCTTATTCCTCCTTGATTTTATATTTCATTTGTTATTGTTTTCTTTCTGTTTAGAGAATTTTCTTTAACCATTCTTTTAGGATAGGTCTCCTGATGACAAATTCTTAATTTTTTCTTTATCTGAGAATGCATTGGTGTCCCCTTCATTCTTGAAGGACAGCTCCACTTAATGTTGGATTCTGGACTGAAAGTTCTTTTCTTTCAGCACTTGGAAAGTGTTGTATCATAGCCTCCTGACCTTCATAGTTTCTGATAAGAAATCTTATGCCATTTGAGTTATTTTCCCCCATGTTTTTTCTCTCTTGCTGATTTCAAGATTTTTTCTCTCTTTTTATTTTTCAGAAGCTAATGTATTTGTGTGGTTTCCTTGAGTTTATCTTATTTGATATGCACTCAGCTTCTTGAATCTACAGTACTTTGCTTTTGTCAAATTTTGGAAGTTTTCAGCCGTTATTTATTCAAGTATTTTATCAGCTCTGCTTTTTGGCTCCTCTCCTTCCAGAACTTCAGTGATACATAAGTTATACCTTTTGTTTTAGTCTCACGAGTCTCTGAGGCTCTGTTCATTTTTTTTTCAGTCTAATTTCCCTATTGTTCAGATTGTATAATGTCTATTGTTCTATCTTCAATTTCATTGATTGTTTTTCCTCTGTCCTCTCTATTCTTTTTTTAATTAATTAATTAATTTATTTATTATTATACATTAGGTTTTAGGGTACATGTGCGCAATGTGCAGGTTAGTTACATATGTATACATGTGCCATGCTGGTGCACTGCGCCCACTAACTCGTCATCTAGCATTAGGTATATCTCCCAATGCTATCCCTCCCCCCTCCCCCCACCCCACAACAGTCCCCAGAGTGTGATGTTCCCCTTCCTGTGTCCATGTGTTCTCATTGTTCAATTCCCACCTATGAGTGAGAATATGCGGTGTTTGGTTTTTTGTTCTTGCGATAGTTTACTGAGAATGATGATTTCCAATTTCATCCATGTCCCTACAAAGGACATGAACTCATCATTTTTTATGGCTGCATAGTATTCCATGGTGTATATGTGCCACATTTTCTTAATCCAGTCTATCATTGTTGTCTGTCCTCTCTATTCTGTTCTTCAGCCCATCCATTTAGTTTTTACTTCTGTTATTGTATATTTTTAGTTGAAGAATGTCTATGTGGGACAGGACTATGTGAGCCAGGAGTGGCAGCTCACACCTGCGATCCTGACATTTGGAAGGTCAAAGAGAAAGGGTCACTTGAGTCCAGAAGTTTGAGACTAGTCTAAGAAACATAGGGAGATCCTGTCTCTACAAAAAAATTTAAAAAGTAGCCAGTGTGGTGGTGCATGCCTGCGATCCCAGCTACTTGGAAGGCTGAGATAGGAGGATCACTTAAGCCTGGGAAATCAAGGCTGCAGTGAGCCATAGTTCCACCACTGTACTCCAGCCTGGGTGACACAGCAAGACCCTGTTTCAAAAATAATAACATAAAATAAAATATGGCCGGGCACAGTGGCTCACGCCTGTAATCCCAGCACTTTGGGAGGCTGAGGTGGACAGATCACCTGAGGTCAGGAGTTCAAGACCATCCTGACCAACATGGTGAAACCCTGTCTCTACTAAAAATACAAAATTAGCTGGACATGGTGGTGCAGACCTGTAATCCCAGCTACTCGTCAGGCTGAGGCAGGAGATTCACTTGAACTCAGGAGGCAGAGGTTGCAGTGAGCCAAGATCACACCATTGCATTCCAGCCTGGGCAACAAGAGCAAAACTCCATCTCAAAAAAATAAATTAATTAAAAATAAAAGTAAAAAATAGATAAAATAAAATATTTTGTTATTATCTCTTCTATTTTTTCTGAGACTTTCAATATTTTTCATTTCTTCAAATGTGCTTGCAAATGCTCACTGAAACATTGTTATGATGGCTGCTTTAAACTATCAGATAATCTAATATTTCTGTCTTTCAGCGTTGACACCTGTTGTCTTTTTTCATTCAATTTCTTTCCTGGTTCTTGATAACGATTAGTAATGTTTTTATTAAAACCTGAACATTGTGTACATTTTTATTAGATTTTAGATCTTATTTACACTTTCTGGTTTGGCTGTCTTCCTCTGACACCAATCTGGGGTGAGAAGAGGAGGTACCACCTCGTTACTGCCAATTGGGTAGAGAAGTCCAGGTTCCCCATAAACTTTCACTAACACCGGATGGGGGGAAGCTCTTTGTTATTGCTAAGTGGAAGTGGAAATTCTGGTGTCTGACTGAGCCTTCACTTATACCTTCCTGGCTGGTGTGGGCTGGAGTGCTTCATTAGTGCTCCATACTTTGTCACCACTGACATCATGGGAGAGGTGTGACTTCCGTACTGCTGGGAAGTTGTGAAAATATTTACAGTAGGCCTTTTCTGAAACTACCTCAGTGGGAAAGTGAAGGGGTACCTTATTATTGCCAGGTGGGGGTAGAAGTCCAAACTTCTCACATACACTGATCCTGTGGGAAAGGGGGAAGGGGCTCATTAATGCCAGGCACAGATGGCCTTATCTGACACCACCCTAACGGGACGGTTGGGACGCTTTGCTACAGCCTTGAAAAAGTAGAAATCTAGGCTCCCCACTCATGTTTGCTGGCAAGGGTAGGGTGGGGCCACAATTCTTTCCGTGGTTTTTGGTTGAAGTAGTCACTATTTTCTAAAGGTTCTCTCTTGCTACGCTGTCCCTCTCCTACTCCTTACATAAGAGAGAAAGAGCTTTTGTTAGGGCATTCTTCATCTAAACGTGTTGGTACTTCTGGAGTTCTGGCTTCTCCAGCCTCTAAACTGGTATATAGAAGACAAAAAATAAAAGCTAGGGAACTCACCAATGTGTTGTTTTTTAATCCAAAGTACCTACTTGGTCTGCTTTCTTCTCTCCAACATTCAGGGTATTTTTGCATTTATTTTATATTTAATGTCCAGGTTTTTCGCTGTACTTAGTAGAAAGAATTGGGAGAAGTATGTCTACTCCATTTTCCTGGAAGCATAAGTTTGTCTCCTGTTGCCTTTTTTTGATTTACATAACTAGAGCTCCAATTCTCATGTGTTATTCACTATCAATGCATGGACTGCAGGTATATGTGGGATCCACCTGACCTATCAAAAACTGAGAAGTCAAGGGTTGTTAAGAAAAATAATGAACATGGTGATTGAGGACTATTCCCTTCTGAGCAGAATCCACCCAACAAGTTTTCTCCAATGTTGTCTTCCATAATTCAGCAATATAGAGAGACATCAGCAATTCTGATAGTAAAGCAGGTAGTCATCTAAGGAATTTTTTCTTGTAGGCACATGGACACCCTAAGGCATCTCATTCTTAAGTCTGGGGAAGTGTTCCCTTCCCCAGTTCCAAGAATCTTGGCCTCTTGAAAAATGAGACTTCCTCTTCTTCTGAATCATATTACTAGTTTTGGTCGGGGAGATGTCACCTCACAGCAATGGAAGGAAGATCCCAAAGCTGACACTTCTAGGAATGTAGAACCTGGGGCTACTTACTTAGCACCTTTGTTCTCAGGAGTGGAAAAAGATCACCTTCTGCATTTGACACTATCATGCTCAAATGCAACTTAAAGGCTGGGTCACCAAGTTCTGAACTTTTCTCTTCAGGAAACTCTGAAGTCTACATTGAGTTTTCCACTCAATACAGGCCTAGGTCTAGCATTAGAGAGATTTATGAGAACACAGCAGAAAGAAGGGCTTATAATATCCTTTCCGTCTGAAAAATATATGATTTGAGCTTGCTAAAGCTTAAGGGAGTAAATTGGACTCATTAATGCTGGTACTCATATAAAGTATTGATATTCTCAAATTTTATGCCATTTAAGTTTGAAAAATCATATTTAAAAGATTTCAATATTTGTTCTCCATAAGTATTAGCCACTTACCTATTCAATCTCATTAACTTTCTATTCCTCACAATTGAAGTAAATGAACTTAATAAGCTATAATTCTTTCTCCTGACTCACTAGCTTGTTCCTTTCTCTCTGGAATTAATAAATAACAATCATCATCAAGATTCTTCTTATTCAAGGAAGTTAGAAAATATTATTCTTATTGCTTACCCTTTCAGTTAATATAGTAGTTTCATTTTTTCCTAGGTTTTATTGGAATTTATGGTCAGAGTAGCATTCAAACACTATACCCAAGAGGTTTGAGATGATGATGGAATAATAAAGAATATCTGCAAAAATGTACATATGAATAGTTAACAAGTGAATGGAAATGACTAACACTATGACACTATGATATTTAAATTATTAAGATATTCTCAAAATATTTTGCATATTATTTATTGTATAAACTTACATTCTCTCTTTTTCTAATTTTTCTTTCTCTAAATACATTTCCATGAGTATATCCTGTATTCTTATTTATAATCTTTAAGAAGTAATTACATTAAAATGGAACTAATTGTGGTAATTTCTGTACCTCTTAAATGAAAAGTATGTGCTTTAAAAAAGAAATATAGAGGTGCTATCTCTTTCCCCAATTCCACTAAAATAAAAATATCTGTGGCATTCATGGGAAGCCTAAACAGAATAATTTTATGTATAGCTCCAAACTTGGGAACAGTAATAGAGAATGAGTGGAGGCAATCTTCCAAAATAAAAAGCCTATCCAAATAATTTGTGAATGTTGCCAAAATATAAAGATGGTGTTGTACAGATCAGTCTGTGTAGAAAACTCTCATTGAAGAAACATACTTTGTTTTATTCAGTCAGCAGAAAATACAAGAAAAATAGTAGATTGACAGAAAAGAAAAATTATAGTTCACTTTTCAATTTTGGTTTGATGTAGAATCCAGGTGAATAAATATTCCACATAATACCATATATATTTAAAAGGTTAGGTTTCTGGTTTCAGTTGTAACACATAAAAAGCTTGGAAGTCATTAATCTCATCTTACAATAAGAAAAAAAAAGCTAAAGACACTGAAAAATCAATTTCCCAAGGCCCTTCAGAAAATTGGCCTGTTGACCTAAAACAGAGAAGCTGAAGCAAAATTAATATAAGTAGAGAGTTTATTTGAGCCAAACTTGAGAAATGCAACCTGGGAGAGTAGATTCAAGTTGCCCTGAATACACACGCCTATTAGCAGCAGTTACAAGCAGATTTTCAAAGGCAAAAAATGGGGAACAGTGAGTGGGCTGATAGAAAGTTGTTTGTTTCTCATTGGTTTATAGAAAGTTATTTCTCATTTGTTTATAGAAATAACACTTATTAATGATTGGCTGTACATTCTTAAGCTACAGGGTATAGGTTATAGTGTCCTGTATGGCATTATTAAGTTAATTTATAGCTACTTGTAACAATAGCAAGCAGTTTCAAGAGAGGAATACATAACTCAAAGTGGAGAGTAGGATGGGATTGCTGTTTCATCTTATTGTCCAGGCCTGATAACTAATAGAACTTGCCTTCCTCAGATAAAAGCTCTTTTCTTTTCTCATTTCCCTTTTTTGATCTAAAATCTTTATTCTTGAAAGAATTGATGATCAAAAGTTGAGTGTCAAAATGTCTGTCATTGCTGGGAAGATTCGTTGCTGAGTAGTGTTGTCAAAGTCACTGATCTATGGCTGCTGTCACTTGTTGAATTATACCTACTCATTAGAGTACTATGAATTTAGTTTTTTCAGAAGAAGTAAAACAATGAAAAATAAATAACGTTTAAAAATTAAATAGTAGAAACATAGTGCACAATCAAAAGAGGATTTGTGTGCCACAACAACAGCAACAACAACAAAATCTATTTCATCAGGGCGTCAACTAAAACTGGGTTATTTTATAAAGAAAATTAAACTGGGATCTTTTATAGAGATTTGTTGTTGCCAAGAAGTGATTCAGCATCTACTCCAAATTGTAGACAAATAATAAAACTCAAAAATAACAAACAAGGCTATAAGCTAACAATAGATATACTATAACTTCCTTCTGAAACATACTTTTTTCTTTTTCCAATTCTCCATTTTTATCAAAGATGATCTTAGCAGGACCAATTTATTTGCAAAACAAGTTTTAGTCTTATTATACTTGGCCTGCTTATTTGCATAAAGTGCAACAAGAATACAGAATGGCCATATTGGTTATTTTAAAGTTGGCTTTGCTGGGACTTATTTCATAAGAAATTTCAGATGAGACTTTTAAAACCCTTGAGGCTAACCAAGTGAAAGACTTCTCATCAGACTGTCTGTAATACTTGTGCAAATTGGGTGAATTCCTATCTTCTCAAGGTGCCAAAATAACTTGAGGGTCCTGGGCCGGTCAGAAGATAACACTCTTTACCTACTGCAAGAATAGAAACTTTGTAAAGGAATCATGTAAACAAGGTACAGGCTGTTTATTGGCTCTGTAAACTCAACCTGCATTCCCCAAAGCAGTCTGGTCATATTTGAAAATATGCCATTCCAGTTAAAGCCTTGGTAAAATTACCAAGGAGGAGGTTTAATAGGCAGAAGAGAAGAGAAAGAGAAACAGCCCGAATAAGAGGTCCAAATGGGACCAAGCGAGCCCAAATAAGACCAAAAGGTTGAGAGGTCAAAATTCAGGAGAACTGACCAGCGACACCTGGTGGGACTTCTGAAGACAAATGGTCATGCTGGTACCAAATGCCATGTTCAGATGGTTGGGGAGGTCACTCTGAATCCTGCTGACTTATGCCAGATATGTCAACCTAAAAGGTATTGATAAAAAAGGGGGACTATAAAATCCAGCAAATTTGCCACCAGGCAGTCCTTTCCACTAGGAGACCCCTCTCTATATATAGAGAGAGCTGTTTCTCTTTCTCTTCTCTTCTGCCTATTAAACCTTCTCTTATTAAAAAGGAGTAAAACTCTGTAAAATATTTGGAGGGATTTATTCTGACCCAACTATGAGTGGCCAAAGCCTAAGGCACAGTCTCAAGAGGTCCCGAGAACATGTGCCCAAGGTGGTTGGGTAACAGCTTGATTTTACACATTTCAGGGGGCAGAAGTTACAGGCAGATATCAATCTATTCATGTAAGATGTACATCGGTTTGGTAAGGAAAGGCAGGAAAACCTGAAGCAGGGTAGGGGCATGCCTCCAGGTCATAAGTGGATTCAAAGATTTTTCTGATTGGCAATTGATTGAAAGAGTTAGGATATTATCCAAAGACCTAGAATCAACAGAAAGGAGTGTCTGGGTTGAGATAAGGGGTTGTGGAGACCATGGTGTTTATTATGTCAATGAAGCCTCCAGTTAGCAGGCTTCAGAGAGAATAGATGATAAATGTCTCTTATCAGACCTAAAAATGTGTCACACTCTTAGTTAAATCTCTCTTGCATCAAGAAACGATCTGAAAACAAAGGGAGATTCTCAATAGGATGTAGACGTTCCCCACAAGAGACAGCTTTGCAGTGCTATTTCAAAATATGTCAAAGGAATATATTTTAGAGTAAAATACTTCAATTTCTTTCAGAGCCTGCTACCTATCATCTGATGCTATATTAGAGCCAGGTTGGAATTTGATATTTTGTGCTACAAAGAGTCTGTTTTCTCACTCTTAAGATCTCTGTTTTACTGTTAATGCTGGTTAATTGTGCCTGAATTCCAAAGGGAGGAGAGTGTAATAATGCATGTCCAACCTGTCCATGCCATTGTGGCCTGAACTAGTTTTCCAGTTTTACTCTGGAATGTCTTTGGCCAAAAGAAAGGATCCATTCCATTGGTTAGGGGCTTTTAATTTCATTTTTGGTTTACAAAAGAAGAGGCTGAGGCAAAATTAAAATAAGTAAGAAGAAATTTATTTGTGCAAAGCTTGCCAATTGCAACCAAAGAACATACATTCAAGTTTCCCTGAATACACACTCCTATTAGCAGCAGTTACAAGTGGATTTTTAAAAGCCAAAAAAAAAAAAGAGGGAGAATGAGTGGGCTGATACAAGATTGTTTGCCAGGAATTCTCGCTGGTTTATAGAAATAACATTGATTAGTGATTGGCTATACATTCTTAAGCTATAGGGTGTGGTTTATAGTGTCCTGTATGGCATTATTAGGTTAATTTATTTTTTATCTTATTTTTTGGAGATAGAGTCTCTCTTTGTCACCCAGGCTGGAGTATAGTGGTGCGATCTTGCCTCACTGCAATCACCACCTCCCAGGTTCAAGCGATTCCCCTGCCTCAGCCTCCCAAGTAGCTGGGATTACAGGCGCACACCACCACACCTGGCTAATTTTTGTATTTTTAGTAAAGACGTGGTTTCACCATGTTGGCCAGGCTGGTCTCAAACTCCTCACCTCGGGTGATCTGCCAGCCTTGGCCTCCTAAAGTGCTGGGATTACAGGCGTGAGCCACTGAGCCCAGCCTATTAGGTTAATTTATAGCTACTTGGGGCAATCACAACCAGTTTCAAGAGATGAATACATAACTCAAGTGGGGGAGTAAGGTATGATTTTCTGTCTCATTTTAATCTCGCCCTGGGCCTGATCATTAAAAGGACTTGCATTCCTCAAATAGAAGTTCCTTTTTTCCTTCAGTTCACAGGGAAAATTGCCAGCCCAAAATCTGAAGAGACAACTGCATATAGGAAAGTGCAGTCAAGATCAGCCTATCTGGTTCAAATGCCAATAGAGCCACAAGCTGGTAGGAACACGTAAACAATAACCTTGAGGAAGTGCTAGAAGTAAAATTTACACTAGTATGAGAGGGAGAGATTCCTGGTATCTAGAGCCTTAGGGGGACCCCTTTTTCAAGGGTTTTACCTCTAGGAACCCCACCATGTTCTCATGCTGAAGAGCCAAGAAAAACCCTTCATGTTTCTGGCAGGAAGAGGGTAAGGAAATAACCATTTTGGAATATTTCTAGAGCCTTCTCCATAGCAAAGACCAATCCATACAGAAAAACTTTACTAAAGCCTCATCTGAGAGGAGAGAAGGGAAATAACCCAATTCCCGCACATTCCAGCCTTTCTGTCTCACTTAAGGAGGAGAGAAACTAAGACTTGAGAAGTTATCAACTGAAGAATGACAAGGTTCATAAACCAGGAAAGGAGAACTGTATTTCTCATAAAGGGCTGCAGCCTGCAGGTTGGCCATTCTGGCAGGTTGGCCATTCTGACAGGTTGGCCATTCTGACAGGTTGGGAAGCATAGCCTCTATACTTCTAGGGAGGGGCAAAGGGAACAGAATTTATGCTGAGTGGGGTTTGCAAATATACATATTTGATAAGCTATAGGAGTAATGAAGACTTATAAAAGGGGAAACACACACACCTGAGGCTGAGCTTGATGCTCCTTCATGGGTCCCATGAAAACGTAGTGGCATTCGCATGATTCAAGGGTGTTTTCAGGCATCCAACATCAAAAGGTGAAGCAGAGGACATGAAAATCCTCACTGTGCAATCTCTGTAGTATGGCCAGAATGACTCTGTGGTCAATGGTTTCTTATCAGGCAAAAAAGAAGGGGCATCAGCAGGTGGTTGGTTGATATCAGAGGTGGAGTCTCTGGAAAGGGCTGGTTTCTGTTAGGTCTTTAGGGAAGAAAACCTGATCCTAATCATGTTTAGCTAGGAAGGAAGTGTAACAAGGTGTGTCTTACCCCTCCCATCCTGTCATGGCCAAGAACTGTTTTCAAGATTACTCTCAGGTCCCCTTGGCCAAGAGATGGCACATTCAGTTGATTGGGGGCTTAGAATTATACTTTTATTTCTCAAGGTACACAACCCAGGGACATAGGCACACTGAAAGGCTGAATTTACTCACAGAATTATAAAATACTTACCCTCCCCTTGCACCTTACCACCACATCAATAAGGCCTCAGTATAATATCAGGGGATTTCAGCTTTAAAACCTACAAGATGCACACTGTAGGGGCTAAGGGATTCCCTTAGCCCTCTGAAGGATCACTGAAAAATCAACTTACAAAAGGCAGATTTATAGGAGAAATGGCATACAAATTTATTAACATGCATGGGGAGAACCACAGAGTGATTATCCCAATGCCCCAATGAGATACAGAAGCTTGTTTACCATCTTGAAATTGCAGAAGAAACAGGGGTTCAGTGTATGGCCATAAACAGGTGATGGTGGTAAATTAGGATATAGTGGCCACACAGGTTATGGAGCGGAAAGAGCAGGCCTGGCTAGCAAAGGCTGTTTTTTTATATTGATGAAGTCTCATAGGCAGCAGCCCTCAGAGAGAATAGATGGGAAATGTTTCTTTCATAACTTTAAAGGTGTCAGACTCTCAGTTAATCTTTCCTAGAGCCAGACAAACAAGGACCTCAGAGAAAGCCTGGCTGCATCAATGCTGAGTCTCTACAGATGCAAATCTCCCCCATAAAAGACAGCTTTTCAGGGCTACTTCTGTTTGCAGGCCATATGAACAGTCATCTCAAAATATGTCAAAGAAGTATATCTTGAGGTTAAATATTTTGATTTCCATCAATATGCTATTTAGAAAGAGATTTTAGGGAAAACCCAAGAAAACAAAGGAGACAGAAAACAAGGACACTATAGGCAATTGAAATCTCTGACACATGCAGCAACAGCAAATATTAAATGCATCCCATCCCCCTAACAGATTAACATAAAACCTCACAGGAAAAGCCTATTCGCCTCAGTTCCCATTACCTCATACGTCATGTCTGCCTTTCAAGAAAAAAGTTGCAAGACATATCAAGGGCATTAAAACAAAAAAGTCTGAAGATACAAAGCAAGCATCCGAACTAGACTCAGACAAGACCCAGATTTTGGATTTATCAAACAGGGAATGTAAGATAACTGTAATTATAATTAATATGCTAAGGACTCTAATGGAAGAAGTAGACAAAATGCAAGGACAAATGGGTAACGTAAGTAGAGAGGTAATGCAACAGTGAAGTAGTACTACATATCCATTAGAATGGCAAAAATCCAGGACACTGAGAATACCACATGCTGGCAAGGATTTGGAGCAATGAGGATTCTCATTCATTGCTGGTGGGAATGCAAAATCGTGCAGCTACTTTGAAAGACAGTGTTAACAAAAGACCATGGGATCTGCAGAGGAGAAAAGGAGAGTTTTATTTTCTTAAAAAAAAAAAAATCTGTGGACTGGGGAGATACAGCCTCCACTGTAAAATGAAAGCCTTTCCTGAGGGGGTGAGGTTAGAGAATGAGTGATGATAAAGGCAAAACTTGCAGGGCAGGAGAGAGGAGTCAGGGGAATGAGAACAGAATCTTGATTGGGGGACCTTTAAGTCCCAAATCACCAGTCTCTCTTAATTGGCTGATTCCAGATGGTCAGTCAGTTGGGACCAGGTGGTTTGTTTGAAGTAAGTTGGGGAATTTCCAGCTGTAGTGTATCTCAGCACTGCCAACAAGAACTGGTTTGGCTTGATTGTAGAAAGAGAGGTCCTGTGACATGTTTACAACATTTTTCTGCAAGCACAGAATACACAACAGCTTCCTCACCCAGACATGGCCAACTCATTCTATTTTAACTTTGATCACCTCAGTTAGCCACAGGGAGCCCATTCTGCCTGTTGGCTAGGAACATACTGTAACAGCAGTTCAACAGTTTCTTACAAAATTAAACTTACTCTTAGTACTAGATAAAGCAATCATGCTTTTGGATATTGATCCCAAAGGAGCTGAAAATGTACGTCCAACTCCAAACCTGCACATAGATGTTTACAGCAGTTTTATTCATAATTGCCAAAACTGGGAAGCAACCCAGATGTTGAAGAAAATTCAAATATTTCACCCTAAAATATATTTCCTTGAAGATAGATATTAAGAAGGGCTGAACGTACAAGAAGAAATGAAAAGTTGTCTTTTGTAGGGGAGATTTGCTTTGTAGAGATCTGCATTGATGCAGCCTGGCTTTTTCTGAGGCCTTTCCTTGTCTGGATCTGGGAATGATAAACTGAGAGTCTGACACCTTTAAGCAACTGAAAGAGACATTTACCATTTATTCTTTCTGAGGACTACCATCTGTGAGAGTGTATTTACATAATGCGTCCACCTTTGCTAGCCAGGCCTTCTCTTCTCCCCCTCCCATAACCTATTTTGCCACAGTAATCTGTTTCACGATGATCCAAGCCCCCATTCTTTCAGTAACCTCAAGACGGTATATAAGTTTCTGAACCGCATTGGGGCTTGAGGTAATCACTCTATGGTTCTCCTTTATGTGCATATTAATAAATTTGATTCCATTTTTCCTAATAATCTTCTTTTGTGAGTTGACTTTTCAGTGAACCTTCAGAGAGTGGAGGGGAAGCTTTCTTTGGCTCCTACAATGTCTTTTAGCAGGGGAATGAATGAGTTAACTCTGGTACATTGAGACAATGAAATATTATTTAGTGCTAAAAAGAAATGAGTATCAAGGCATGAACAGATATAGAAGAAATGGAAATGCATATTACTAAGTGAAAGAAATCAATCTACAAATGCTACATACTGTATGGTCTCAACTGTATGACATTCTGGAAAAGGCAAAACTGTGGCAACAGTAAAAATATAAGTGATTGCAAGGGACTAGGGGAAAGGGAGAGATAATAGGCAGAAGACAGGATATTTGGGGGAGTGAAACTATTCTGCATGACACTATAATAATGGATACATGTCATTACAGATTTGTCAGAACCTATAAAATGTACAACCCCAAAATGATCTTTAATGTAAACTGTGAACTTTTGGTGATATTGACCAGTGAAAGTCAACAAAAGTTTATTGACAGTAACAAATATACCACTTTGGACCAGGATATTGGTAGTGGGGAGGCTATGTATGTGTGGCAGTGAAGGGTATACGGGAATTCTCTGTCCTTGCTGTCTGATTTTGCTCTGAACCTAAATCTGCTTTTAAAAAATATCTTTATAAACATTTCTTCAGGGAAACATAAAATGATATATTCAGAAACTCAGTCTACATAAAGAAACCATCAAGAAAAGATAAATAATATGTAGAGGTAAAAGTAAATTCTCTTATGAGACTTCCTGTCAAACAATTTTGTATCAGCCCATTACTTGTTCCCTTTTGCATTTAAAAACCTGCTTGTAACAAAGGTGACAGAGCACTCCCCAAGGCCACTTGGAAGTGTGTCCCAGGCAGCTGTCCTCACTTTGGTTCAAGTATACTCTTCATATTACATTTTATGCTTAGGCTTCTTTCTTTTAAGCTGACAAAAACAACATATTGCATGATTATATTATATGAATATGTGTAATTAATGACAGCAGTTTTATAAGGAAGAGAAGAATTGGGAAAACTCTGATAGATATCAGCACTACCTATGAAGCATTTTAGTATTAAGTGTACTTTGTTATAAATGTACATTGCAAACTCTAGTGCAATCACACAAGACATTTTTTAAAGAATTATAATATTGTGAACGGGGTGAGTAATTCTAACCCTGAGGATCTAAAATCAATTTCCATGGCTTAAAAGCCAAAGGGATGGCAGAATTTGGCCACAGCTCAGGATGCCAAGAGCTTTTACTTTTAGATGCCATAGTAGCTGGGCTCCCACTGGGTTCTTGTTACAGAGCAAATGAATGACACAGCAGCCTCTGCTTCCCTTTTTAAAATTATGTTTGGCTTTAAAACTCTTAATGACAAGAAATAACCTCCTACAGCAAAATTGTGGGCTTGGTTGCCAGTTGGGTGAGGGCTTCTGTAGCTGGAGTGGGAGTGTGAGCTAGGCGCAGGATACCGCTGTTGGGGCTGGAGAGCGAACCCTGCCTAGACCGGAGTGTGAGCGGGATGTGCATTTTCCACCTGCTGGACTGGGCTGTGCTCACTGAGGACAGCTCCACCTTCTCCACTGGCAGGGCTTCAGTGCAGCTACCACAACCCCTCACACAAGTACTCTGTCTGGCTGAGGACTGCACCATCCCCAGCCCCCATGACCAGTGCCGATTCTCATCATTGAGGGCCTCAGCACAAGCCTGCCCAGCCCAGCCTTGCCCCCCACCCTCCCCAGACAGAGCACACAGCCCAGGTTCCTGGGGATTGCCCAAGCCGCCAACTTGGGCACCTGATCACTCTTCCCAGGGGCCTGAGGTTGTTGCTTCTAAACTCCCAATCGCTACCAACACAGCTGGCACCTACCCGCCAGCACCACCTGCGAACTTGCAGAGTGGGCCACTCAGCACCACCACCATCAGTGCACACTGCTGCAGATCCAGAGAATCATCTCACCACTGCTGCAGACATTGCCCATGCCACACTGACTTTTGAGGAACTGAGAACTTGCCCCCCTGCTCAGTCTACTGCTGCCACTGCCAGAATCCAAGCAAGCCACCTTGAAGCCCAAGAATCAGCCTGCTGGTAGCTATCAACACAGGTACCAGAATACACTGCCCTGGGACACAAAGATAGGCACACCCAGCCCACCACTGCCACCACTGGCCTGCAGACTGGCCCACTGGCATCACAGTCCCCAGCACAGCTTTACCACAGCCTTCACTAAAACTGCCACACAGCCCACTGAGGAAATCACAGGTACCACTAACACTGTTTACAGCCAAAGAAATCAGAGACTACCCTACTGCACGTACCCAGAATCAAAGGGAAGTATGCCACCCAACTAACACTGAGATACATCTCCAGGAAAGAGTCTTATCAGATGTGCAAAGGTCAACACAGGAAACAGGAAACAGGAAACAAGGAAATATGACACCTCCAAAGAAACACAATAATTTTCTAGCAATAAACCTTAATAAAAAAGAAATCTTCAGAATCCTAGCTAAAGAATTCAAAATATTGATTTTAAAGAAGCCCAATGAGGTTCAAGAGAATTCTGAAAAACAACACAAAGAAATCAGAATAATAATTCAAGATATTAATAGGAAACTTACCAAAAAGATTTTTTAAAAGAACCAAATAGAAATTCTACAGCTAGAGAATTCATTGAAGGAAATACAAAATACATTTGAGTCCTTCAACAATAGACTAGAAATGCATCAAAGTTAAGGAATTAACTGTGGAAACTATTTTAAAATGATCATAGTTGAGATACTTTCCAACTTTTTATATTTAGTTAGTTAACCTACATATTTTTTATTCTTTTAATTTGAAACGACTTTTAAGTAACTTCTAAACTGGACAAAATTATATGTTCTTAACAAATGCACATTTTTTATGCTTTTATAACTTTTCTTACCAAAAATATATCTTGCTATTTTTATACTCTGTATACAGAATTGTTTCTTTTATATCTAGTAGTTTTAATTACGTATATTAACTACAATTTTAACTCTTAGTAACCCTAATTGCTTGTGAAAACCCTAGGAAGTAATTTTGAATTATTTTACAAAACTATTTGAAGAGAAAACCACTTTATAATTTTTTGAAAGCTATGCTTCTCACTTTTTTGTTTAACAGATCTAAATATATGTAGCTGTTCTATATCATGTGAAAATAAGATAACATATGTTAACCTGTATTTATGTTTAATAATTAATGTTTCAGTATTTTAACTTATTTAGAAATGACTCAGCCATTTTATGATTATCTATTACTTAATTTAACATAAGATGACTTTAAGATTTTGAATTACTGAAAATAATTTTGAAACTATGACTACAGGTACCCTTCCTGTCTTCCCCAGTCATCCTGGATACCAAATAGCCATGTCTATGCCCAAGGATACCTACAAAGGAAGAACTCAAAACAGAACTCCATGGAGTTTCAGAATCTAAGAGAAAACTTACCCACAATTCTCAGTTGCTTCGAGAGAACAATGGACACCCTGAGCCCAGTGGGTACCATGCCTGGTCACTCAATGCTCCTGGGGGTTGCTAGATGCCCCACTGCAGGTCCCACTTCTGATACCATCTGTTGGGGAACGATTTGCAAATTGAGCAGCCACCAGAATCAGAATAGGTTCAGAGAGGCTCTGTGCTGCCACATGCTTGGAGGGGATTTATGACTAGAGAAAGGAAAGTGATGTACAGAAAGCAGAAGTGAGGTACAAAAAAAACTGGATTTGTTACAGCTCAGTGTTTGCCTTATTTGAACCTGGTTGGAACAGTTGGCCACCTTTCATTGGCTGAAACTAGCTGATTGGTACAAGAGTAGTTTACAGACTGTTTCCATATCTAGTTAAGTTACAGTTCACTATATACAGAGTAATGTTAAGGCTGAACTTAAAATCCATGAGGACACAGCTTTACGCTAAACTTAATTTAACAAGCCTATAAAGTGTTTGCACCAGAAAACAAAGCATATTTTGAGTAGCATTAGGGTAAACAAATGCCTGCAAATTTTACAGTATCTTACAGGAGGAGGTAGGGTACTTACCAGCAGCCCCAGTAGAAGGGGGAATTTGGTGATGTAATTCCCTGGCACTTCTAGCCTAAGAAGCTGAGCTCCCAGAGGATCCCACAAAAGCCCTTGGAAAGAAGGGCTTTTTCAGAAATACAGAACACACCCCCCAGAATGATAGGATGATAGGGTTTGAGAAATACAGGAATCCATTGCCCAGCTTGATATTGATGTGGGAACACTCTGTGCCCACATGCAAAGCAAGAGAGTGAGTGATTCTGGAAACAGCACTCAGTCAACGACAGACGGACAGTGGCGGATGAATACCCAGCTTCTCATCTGCTCAGCGGCAAAACAGTGAGACATGTTCTACAGTGCCTTGCTTGGGTAGGTGCATCACACATCCTCACCCTAATGTGTCATGACAAGGACTGAAGTGAAAGCTACACAATTTAAATGATTGGTGAGCAAGAACTATTCAAGGGCATAACACAAAAATTGTTTTGCCTGTTGTAACTGTACACATGATTTAAAAGACTTAAGTTTTCAGGACAAACATTATAGAGGACTTTCATTTCTTCCTAGATATACTTTTCAGCCATAAACTTTAAATAAACAAACTACTTGTTCAAGGAACCTAAAACCATTGGCAAAATGCATTACATTTGTGTTTTTTATATTTAATATATTTTCTTTATTAGTTTATATAAGATATACTACTTCCACTTTCTACTTATAATTACATATCTTGTTAGAGCAACAGTTAAAAAAAGTGTAGTAGATACAAGTAGTCTCCCCAAGCACCTAATCATCATCCAATATATCTACCTGTTTTTTCTGTCTCCTGAAAGATTATATTTTTCTCCCTCTTTGCCGCTGCTCAAGGTATCCCAGTGACATGCACAAAGTATATCTCTAGTGCTTATGAATATCTTAAAAGCCTCTGTAAGCTGAGCTGTGCAAACCCCAAAGCTTTTTGTTGGTATAAAGTTAATATGAGTTTGAATGAGGATCTTTGGCCTCCTTTGCAATATATTTAGCCATGTTACAACAGTGATTGTAGGCCGGGCACGGTGGCTCACGCCTGTAATCCCAGCATTTTGGGAGGCCTAGGCGGGCAGATCACTTGAGGTCAGGAGTTCCAGACCACCCTGGCCAACATGGTGAAACCCCGTCTCTACTAAAAATACAAAAAATTAGCCAGGTGTGGTGGCGAGCAGCCATAACCCCAGCTACTCAGGAGGCTGAGGCAGGAGAATCGCTTGAACTCGCGAGGCAGAGGTTGCAGTGAGCCAAGATTGTGCTACTGCACTACAGCTCAGGTGACAGAGCCAGACTTCGTCTCAAAAAAAAGTGAGTGTAGTGTCAAAGTGCTAATACAAAAAAAGAGTAATTTAGCTCGTTTTCCCCTCATTTTTCCAGTGTCTTTTCAAATAATAGTAATTTGTATGGCCAGCTTCCCTAGAAGACAAAGCCTGAGCAAAACTTCATAAGCCAAGATGTTTGAGAGGAGCTCAATCCCAGTGAAGCAAGAGTGAAGGGAAAATGCAGAAAGGCCGGAAAGGAAGGAGGGCGAACCCAGAGTGCATGACTGGAGGACGGGACACATTTTGGTGACAAGTTGACTGTATCTTCAAACCGTCTATCTGAGGCATGATGCAAGAGGTATCTACGGCGGGTCCCCACTGCTTCCAGCTCCCATTGGTCGAGCTCTCATAGCGGGGCGGTAACGCCTCCCTTCCTCCAGTGCCAATCAGATCCTTCAGAGCCTCCAGTCTTTGCAGCCCTAGGGAAGCTTCCGCACAAGGCAGGAGTCCTGCAGAGCGACTAGCAGGGCACATAAGGGACGGCGCACGCAGGTTAGAGCGGCTGCCATGAGAAGCCAGTGACAGCGCACGACTAGTAAGTCTCTGGCCAAAAAGCGAGACTAGCACCCCAGCCCCGTATGGTGAACCTACAGACTCCAGCACGGTGCTTAGCATAGGCCTATCTCTTGTATTCAATGGCACATTTACAATCCTTGTGAAGTTCATCTGTTAGGCACAGTGTATTGGCTCCACTCGGCGTGACCCACTACAGATGTTCGAACTTTTACGTGTTTTGAGACTAGGAAGAAATATGTTAATTTATAATTTAATTAAAATCAATAACTCATTCTTGAAAATTAATCTGAAGAAGTTCTATGAATTGGGAGAGGAGAGGAAATCTAAATAATTGACCATAAGGAATTAGCTGAGTCAATGATGATGCATCAAGTTAAGGGACTCTTTCCTCATTTTAAAAGGGCGACTAGTTTAAAATATTGCCATATGCTTTTGACATAATGTTAAATTTAAAAAGCGGAAGATGCGGCACCTTCCAATTGTGATTCAAAATTGCATTGGTCAGGAGAGTCAAAGTCACACCACAGTAAGGAAAAATATGGTTACATAAACGGATACAACACACACTGGGGCCTTTGCGGGTGTATGGTGGGAGGAAGGAGAGGATCAGGAAAAATAACTAATGGGTACTAGGTTTAATACCTGAGTGATAAAATAATCTGTACAACAAATCCCCATGACACAATTTTACCTATCTAGCAAACCTGCACGTGTACCCCTGAACTTAAAATTTAAAAAAAAAACAACCAAAAAAATCCCAGCAGCTTAGGACAACAAGCTTTTGTTTATTGCACACACACATGCCAAGTAACCATATGACATGATAGCTATGTTCAATGGCTTCACTACAGTAACCATTGTACTATCTACAGGAATCCCATAACCTCATGTTGTAAACTTCAAATGTACACAATAACATTTATTTTTAAAAAGAAAAAGGAAGTCTGCTGCGTGTTCGGGAGGTTCTCCCAGACGCCGTCCACACACATTGCCCATGATTCTTCCTGTTGGGTTGGAATCAGGTGGTGAATGGCACTGCTCCCTTAACCACCATGCTATCCAGTCACTAGAATTTCTGCCTATTCCTGCAAACACATGACTGTCCACAATCAGATAGTATCAGACATGTCAAGGTCAACCATCAGCCAAACCAGCATTTAGAGGATAAGCAAAAGAACAGGGGACCCTGCCCTGGAAGAGACTCACAGTTGTGCTGAGGGATGGAGGGAGTTTCTGCTGAAGCAGCACAAGCACAAAGGACACCATAAGTCAGCCTGTCCTTGTCCGCTTGGACCCAGTGTGCTTACTGAGACATGCCTGGAGTGCCTGTTCCTGTGCATAGCACATCACCCTGACAGCACAACTACAATCTTTGGACTCTGTGTCATAGTTCATCTTGTGCTGTCAGTGCTAATATTACTCATGAGAGTCCAAGAAGGTTGAGTCCAAGACAATTGATAATAATCGCCCAGCTCAGTACAGCACAAACACTTAGTGGAAATGGGCACTTAACTGAAAATCTCTTACTCCAGCGAGAGAGGTCATATTTTCCATTTATTTTACAACACTTCTTCAGATCCTATGTGAAGATCTGTTTTCCTAGAAAAGATCATTTATTCCAGTCATTTAGAACTAAAATTCAAAATCTGTGCACCCTTCCTTATTTAATATAGATAACAGAAAAAAAGTCTGAAAAAAAAATTGCAGGATATCTTCATGTGAAGTTCTTTGGTTCTCTGTGGAGCCAGGGATCCTGAATAGTTGCTTCTTGAGGTGTTTATCTAACCTGGGATGCTATGATAGGGGCCATAAAATCAATATGCTGAGTTGAAAAAGATTATATCTCAGCAGCTCGTAAAGAAAGCAAACCTAAAATATTTTAGGTAAGCATTTATTGTGCACTAAATAAGTGTGCTGCCTTAGCAAATGGAATTACCCAGACTACAAAAATGCAACAAACTTGGAAAAATCTTTAAATATACAGAATATTTAATATATCATTTAATGTGAAAAAAATGAAGAAAGTCTTTCCTTAAAAGAAATATCAAATTTCTCTAATCACATTCTTGTTTAACAACAAGACTGTAGTTAAAAAAATTCAAAGGAATAGCACTAAATCCAAACTATAAAAGAATATTAATATATAAATTAAGTGGCACATATCATGCCATACAGTTTTTTAAAATGACATATAGTGTTTTTAGGCTGGGCACAGTGGCTCGCACCTGTAATCCCAGCACTTTGGGAGGCTGGGGCAGGTAGATCACATGAGGTCAGGAGTTTGAGACCAGCCTGGGCAACATAGCAAGACCTTGTCTCTATTTTTAAAATCCAAAAATATTAGCCAGGCATGGTGGTGCCTGCCTGTGGTCCCAGTTACTCAGGAGGCTGAGGTGGGAGGATCACTTGAGCCCAGGAGATGAAGGCTGCAGTGAGTTATGACAGTGCCATTGCACTTCATCTTGGGCAACAGAGTGAGACCCTGTCTCCAGTAAATAAATAAATAAATAACATATAGTATTTTTACATTTCTTTATATTCATAGCTAAAATATTCAAGCAATTATTTTTATGTGTGGGTTGTGTTCTAAAAGTCGCAATGTATTTTTCCTGAAAAACAATGGTGTTTTTGAGGTCAGACTATCTTCCAAAAGTTCATTTAACTCAAAATATTATAGAAAGATAATACATTTGCAAACAAAGTTAAAGTAGACTAAACAAAAGTTAAGTAATAAAGCAGATTGTCAGATTAACATACAAGAAACAGTAGCCTTCAATACAAAAAATAATCAGACGATATAATGTAGGAGAGAGCCCCATTTCCAGCAAGAAAATAAAATATAAAATACTTAAGAATGAGCTTAACAAGAAATTTGCAAAACCTCTATAAGGAAAACTTTAAAATACTCCTGAAGAAGACTTGAATAAACACAAAGACATCCTTTGCTCTTTGGGATAGGATGATTCAACCCATCATTAGTATATCAGTTCTTCCTCAGTTGATTTAGAAACTTAACATGATCAAAAATAAATAAATGACAGGCATTTTTATGGAGCTAGACCAGTCAATACTAAAATCAATAGGAAAAAATAAAATGTTAGAATAGCTATGACAACATTGAAAAATAAAAACTACAAGGAAGTGAAATCCTACTAGATACGAAAATAGACTTTGAAGCCTCTATAACTAAAGCAATGTGGTGCTGGCACCTGAATAGACTGATAGGCCAGTGGAATCGAATACAGAGTCCAGGAATTGATCAAAGAAAAAAATGGAAATGTAATATATGATGATGATGGTGTCTTACATTACTGGGGCAAAAAATTCAAAATAAGCCATTTGAGGACATGGGCAGTAGTTCACATCTATAATTTCAGCACTTTGGGAGCCTTAAGCAGGAGGAACCTTTGAGCCCAGGAGTTCAAGACCAGCCTGGGCAATATAACAAGACCTTCCCCTGCCAACAGCCTTCCCCATCTCTATAAAAAGCAAACAAACAAACAAATTAGTTGGGCATGGTGGTATACAACTGTAGTCCTAACAGTTCAGGAGGCTGAGGTAGGAGGATCAGTTGAGCCCCCAGAGTTCAAGGCTACAGTGAGCTATGATTATGTTACTGCACACCAGCCTGGGTGACAGAGAGAGAGCCTGACTCTAAAACAAGCAAAAACAAAGACATTTGAAAAAAAGATAAAATTGGATCCTTAACTTGCACCATACAAAATAAGAAATTCCAACTGACTTGAGAAATAAGTATTAAAAATGAAACCATGCAAGTACTAGAACACATGGAAGCGTTCTTTCATAACCCACCAGGGATAAGGAAAGGCTCTATTCATTTATCAAATCTAGATGTGATAAAAGATAATAACAATATATTTAATTACATGAATATGTGGTTTTTATATCTTATATGTATTCTATGTTATGTATAATTGTGTTAAAAAAATAAATGATATTTAAATATATATTTTGCATTTCAGAAATATGTGATGGCAAACTGGGAGAAAATATTTGCAGCATGTATGTAGTAGGTGAAAAGCACTGTCTTTTGGTCTTAGGAACCCAGTTAAGGGATCTACTTAAGATTTAAGAAGCAAGAAATGGAATACCAGGCAAAAACAATAAAGTTACACCAAGGTCTATATGGGATTGACAACAAGACATTTTATCTGAGCCCTAGTCATTGTCCTGCGCATTCTGAACCGGGTAGGAACTCGAGTCTACATTTGGAAGGAACTGCAAGTGAGTGCCACGTGATCCAGTTGCAAAAATTAGAGACATCAGCAATTCCATGAAGATGTCACCACCCTAAGTGTCCGTAGAATCCCTGTTATAATAGTAGGATATTGACCCGTGAGTTGGATAAAATTTGTTCGTGACCTTATGATAAATGCTGCTGATTAAACCCCAGAGTTCTACTTGCCTTAATAACTGCCCTCTGGTTTTCATTCAATTCCCCTCCTCCTCCTCCAAGTGCACTGTGCCCTGTATCACTCAGTTCAGGCAAATACTCACCCATCTGCCTTTCTGCCTTTCCCAGGCCCAGCCATGTATGGTTATTTAGGTTGTGCAATCATAAATGAGCTTAAAAAAGTCTTTACTACAGATAAGTGGTACTGATAGATACTTTTCCAGCCTCTCATACAGTCCTGGTTGCCTGTATCAAACAGTTCTCTGTAAGAAGACACAAGCAAATCTCCTGGAGCTTAGTTTGCTTCCTACAAAAAGATTTCTGTTATTTAATCCTAAGAAAAGTCCTAAGTACTGAACTTATTTGATCATCAAATTGAAGATGTAATCTATTTACAGGGGTAACATTATTATCTATACTACTAAGAAGAAAAATAGCTATGAATTCAACAATAACATTTCCTTACTATTTTGAAACTTTAATTATAGTAATTGAAATGTATCATTTAAGTTTAATTAGACATAGATTTTTATCATATAGTACTTTTATGCATACATTAAAAGAAAAACATAAGTGAAATAAGTTGGTTAAAGTGTTTCAAAGACTTCTTTGTATTTCCTACCCAACTATTCAGAATCCTATTTCAACACAAAGTTATCAATGTCCGTGCTTTTCCACATACTGTGCCATTAACAGTATCAGTGATGTATCACTTAAAACAATTCACAAAAATAGACTCATAGCCATAGGTTACTAGAGGATAAAAGTTGCTTCAATATAGCAAACCTGCACAAGTACCCCTGAAACTAAAATAAAAGAAAAATCTAAATGTTTACCATCACTTTGGCTATCTAAGAATGTATATAAATAAAGTTATCATTTCTTTAAAAAAAAAAAGCTGTTTCAATTTTGCTTTCTAGGTTCTCTTCTACTAGATTCCCCCTGAATGTGCAATTAATCTTCTTTTCTTATTCTTGGACACATTGACACATAATACTTTCCCATTTACTTTTAAATCCTATAAACCATTTCTATTGATGGGACAACTCTGCCCATTTTGAAAACATTAGGATTAGGCCATTAGTTTTTTGTTTGTTTGTTTGTTTGTTTGTTTTTGAGACGGCGTTTTACTGTTGTTGCCCAGGCTGGAGTGCAATGGCACAATCTCGGCTCACTGCAACCTCGGCCTCCTAGGTTTAAGCGATTTTCCTGCCTCAGCTTCCCTAGTACCTGGGATTACAGGTGCCCACCACCATGCCCAGCTAAATTTTTATATTTTTTAGTAGAGACGGGGTTTCACTATGTTGGCCAGGCTGGTCTTGAACTCCTGACCTCAGGCTATCCACCAGCCTCAGCCTCCCAAAGTGCTGAGATTACAGGCGTGAGCCATCACACCCAGTCTAGGCCATTAGTTTTTAATAAAATGCCCACTGGGTTAGTTTTAGCCCATGTCAAGAGGAACATGAAAGTTACCTATTTGAAGAAGGTTTAAAAGGTAAATACCCTCACTGTTTTGCCATTGGCATCAAGATAACAATTTTTTAAAAATGGCTACAGTCTTTCTGAGTTTGTAGCAGTGGTTCACTTGGAGTCTCACACTGGTTTTTCTGGTCCTAAGAGTGGTGGTTTCCACACCCCACTCCCAGATGCTCCATGTTAGAACAGGTCTTCCCACTCTGCTGAAATAATGATAGTGTGTCTGCACTGAATGACAAGAATCCCTGTGGGACCTAGTGCCCATCTGACAGGTGTTCCCAGATCCCTAACCCCATATCTCTGCTGCTTATATTTCCCATCTAATTCTGGAAATTTACATGTGAGGAAGAGTAACTTTTGCTCTGGTCTATTGGAGATTTCTTATGAAGAACAGGTCACTTTCTTTTTCAACATTGTGTGATATCCCCATGGGCTTCAGTTAAATGAAAAGAATTTATGTAGTCATAATTGCTATCATAGTTTCTAATATACTGTTTTATAAAAAGGTATGATTTACAAGTAAAAAGCCATATTAAGTCTCCAATAACAGTTTCCTAAGATTTCAAATGTCTGCATTCTTATAAACATTAAACTGAACACCTCATCATTTTCTCCCTGACATAATCTAACTTATCTCCCTTTAGACCACAGAAACTATCCTTTTCTCATTTTCCAAAGGTCTCTATGTTGTGAAACAAGATCATTTATCTGGATCTTTCTCTGCTTTCTCTGCCTTCTGGTCATTTTTAACACCATTAACAGCAACTGCTTCTGCAGAACCACTTTAACTCCTGCTTTCAAGTTTGTCACAAACACCTCAGTTAGTTTCCTTAAATTTTCAGTGGAAGAGAATTTCCAATTCAGCACTCTGCTGATAACAAACACTGTGTCCTCAGCCGCCTGCATCTAACCCTGAGTGTCTTCATCTAAAGCAGTACAGTATAGTTGGACTCTGCTTGGAAACATATAGCTCAGCAGAGAAAGGACAAGGCATGGGACCAGGCAGGACAGGATTCAAGCTCCACAGTATTAGCTTTCTACTGCTGTGTAACAAATCACCACAACTTAATAGCTTAAAATAGCACATATTGGTTACCTCACAGTTCCTGTGGATTTAAAGTCCAGACATGGCCTTAGCTGGGTCTTCTGTAAGCTGCAATCCAGGTGCCAGCCAGGATTGAATTCTCTCTCACCTGGAGGCTTGACTGGGGAAGGATCTAGTTTTAAGCTCACTCAAGTTAACAGAGTTCATTTCCTTGTAGCTGTAGGATTCATGGCAGCTTGTTCTTCAAAGCCTGTGAGCACACCAAGATTCTAGACTGAGTCAGCTGGTAATATGGAGTCTTCTATGACATCACATAACATCCTATTACCTTTGTCATATTCTATTGGTTAGATGCAAGTCACAGGTCCTACCCACACTAAAGAGGAGGGGACAATAAGAGTGTAATGCCAGAAACAGGGATCATGTAGTATCACCTTAGGTTCAATATGTCACCATCACTCTCCTTACATTCTCTTAGATTCTCAATTTTCTCATCAGTATTATCAGGATATGACAGAATGATGGTCAGACATCTTCCATGAGTTCAGGCAGCACCAGTTCTAATGAGCACTATTATGGTAAGTTTTACTTGTCAACTTGATTAGGCTAAAACCTCAGTTATTCAATCTGGATCCCCATCTGGATGTTCTGTAAAGGCAATTAATAGATATGATGAAAGTTCATAATAAGTTGCCTTCCTGTAAGTGAGCTTGACTTAGAAAACCTGGGTAGCCTGATTCATTGTGTTAAAAGGCCTTAAGAGTAGTGCTGAGGGTTTCAGACAGAGAAGAAATTCTTCCTGTGGACAACAGGCTCAACTCATGCCCAGCAGTTCCAGTCTGCCTTTCCCAGTAGCTTTCCCTACAGATTTTAGAGGACATTGGTAATATGGTTTGGCTGTGTCCCCACCCAAATCTCATGTTGAATTGTAGTTCCAATAATCCCCACATGTCATGGGAGGGACCAGGTGAAGATAATTGAATTATGGGGGAGGCTTTCCCCATTCTGTTCTCGTGATAGTGAGTTCTCACAAGAGCAGATGGTTTTATAAGGGGCCTCCCCCTTTGCTCGGCTCTCATTCTTCTCTCTCCTGCCACCTTGTGAAGAAGATGTGTTTGCTTCCCCTTCTGCCATGATTGTAAGTTTCCTGAACCCTCCCCAGCCCTGGGGAACTGTGAGTCAATTAAATCACTTGCATTGATAAATTAGCCAACCTTGGGTATGTCCTTATAGCAGACAGAATGGACTAATACAATTGGCTTGCCCAGCCAGCCCCCACAATCATATAAGCCAATTACTGGTAATAAATATGTTAATACAAATCTCCCACCATGTATATTTCTCTAGAGAACCCTAACTGATACAGATTTTGATACTGGAAGGGGTTCTAGAGCCATATGAGTGAGTTTTCTGCTTTGGTTCTGGGGTTTCTGAAATTGATTCCCTAATATGATTAGATTTAAAGACACCTATGGATCTATTCCAGTGGTAAAAAGGGCATTGGTAGTTCATGTCACAGTGTAACAATAGAGATATACAAAATATAGCCACTGGATACTCTTAATCAAATACCTGTGAAAGGTGAGATTTGGGTTACGGCATATTTCCTACCTTAGAACATTTTAGTAAAACCAAAGAGTACAATATGTTTGGCTGGTTATTCTTAATTGTACTAAAGAGAGTGGAGAAAGAATAATATAAGCTCAGAGTTTCAAATTCTCAGTTCAGTCTCTACATAAATAATCTGAAAGCTTCTTTGTCTGCCTTGAAAGAAACCTTTATCATCTGTAGCCCAGGGGCAAGAATTTCTGAAAACCAAATTCAGAGTCTAACCCTGTGAGTGGCTAAATTAAAATGCAAATTAGATTCTCAACATTGCAGGGTGTCTTTTGTTAAGCAGAGAGCTTTGACTGGGAAGGGAGGGGACCCTGAAAGTTTGAAGGGGGACATATGGGTAGATCACAATGAAGCTGAATCTTCTTTGTCAGTAGAAGCAGCCTTTCTACACCCCGCCTGAGGAGGTTAGCCTGAAGAAACTGTAATGGCTTTCCCTGAGGTGACTGCCTTGAAAGATACTGCTGATTCTCCTTAGGGCCCACTGCCAGTACTACTCTTTGCTTCTAGACCTATAATTAGACTCATCCTCAGCAGGCCCCCAAGGGTGAGGTAGAAAGTGTAAGCTGTGAGAAGGTGTGCCATATGAGAAAAGAACTGCACGATGTTTCCAATTTATACAGACAGAAACCCGGGGAATTCATGTGGGAATGCATTGTAAGAATGTAAGATTGTAGTGGAAGAAATATAAAGTTGAATCTAGCCAAATTTCTTGATATGAACCACTAATCAAATATTTGGGTTAGCTTGAGTGGTTAGAAAAGGCTTGGTTTGGTTGGTGGGTTCGCAGAAACATGAACCTGAAGGTGGCCTATGCCAAATAATGCTGAATGTTAGAACTGCCTTGTAACACTGTATAATAAGGTATCCAAAGGGTTAAGAAAAGTGGAATGTTCGAAAGATCATGTAAGAAAGATCTCCTCAACTAACCTGGTAGGGTCTATAAGACACAGTTTTCACCACAACTTTGAGAAATAGATTTTTGAAGGATGTCCCAGCCTCCTTGAAGAGCTCTCTCATCTCTCTTCAGGTCAGAAAGTACAGTGGGAACTGACATCATCAAAATGGGATCGCAGGCCGGCGCAGTGGTTCACACATGTAATATCAGCACTTTAGGAGGCCAGGTGGGCAGATCACTTGAGGTCAGGAGTTTGAGACCAGCTTGGCAAACATGGTGAAACCCCGTCTCTACTATAAATACAAAAATTAGCTGGGCATGGTGGCAGGTGCCTATAATCCCCGCTCCTCGGGAGGCTGATGAAGGAGAATCGCTTGAACTCGGGAGGCGGAGGTTGCAGTGAGCCGAGATAGCACCACTTCACTCCAGCCTGGGCAACAGAGCAAGGCTCCATCCCCCTGCCACAAAAAAAAAATAAAGGGATCTCTAAGTGAATTGGGTATAACAGTATCTCAGGGTGGCAGAGGCCAAGTGGTGGCTCTTCATTGCCTCAGACAAGGTGGGTGTGGCTACTGTAAAGGACAGCAGAGCCAACGTAGTAGTAAAAAAATCTGATTCACCAAAACCCATGGGGTTTTCTAGTTTATCCTGATGTCCCTAGAAAAGGAATAGGGCTAGGCACAGTGGCTCACGCCTGTAATCCAAGCACCCTGGGAGGCAGAGGTGGGTGGATCACTTGAGGTCATGAGTTCGAGACCAGTCTGGCCAACATGGCGAAACCCCATCTCTACTAAAAATACAAAAATTAGCCAGGCATAGTGGTGGGCACCTGTAATCCCAGCTACTTGGGAGGCTGAGGCAAGAGAATAGCTTGAATCTGGAAGGTGACAGTTGCAGTGAGCCAAGATAGCACCACTGCACTACAGCCTGCACCACAGAGTAAGACTTCATCTCACAAAAAAAAAAAAGAAAAGAAAAGGAATAGATGGGCAGTCTACTAAATTAGTACTTGATTTATATTAGCAGAAGAGAGCTGTATCTAGTGAACAGAAGTCTAGCAGGAATCACCAAAACAGACAGACTGAGCTCCTCAACCAGTTTCCCAACTTGAGCTAGTTTATAGACCCAGAACTCCTTGAATGAAAGGGAGGCTGGGTCCTTTCGAGGAGAATGCCTGGTACACAGTTAAAACTTTATGTTGTTAATCTTTCTCTCTCAGCCTTCCACAGAGGAACTCGTGGCCTGTTATCAAGGTGACTGTGCAATGAGGAAAAGAAAATGATGAAACTTTTGGAGAGTTACTGACTGAACACTAGCTGTGAATTGATACTAATTTCTGGAGACAAAACATGAGTTTGTCCACCAGTCAGTGTCAGAGCTTATGGAGGTCAGAAGATCAATGGAGTTTTAGCTTAGATCCATCTTATAGTGACCCAGTGGGTTGCCAAACCCATCCTGCAGTTACTTCTCCAGTTCCAGAATAAATAATTGGAAAGAAATAGTCAACAACTGGCAGAATTCCCATATTGGTTTACTGACCTCTAAAGTGAGAGCTATTATAGTAAGAAAATACTAAGAGGAAGCCCATAGAACTGCCTCTACTTTGAAAAATAGCAAATTAAAGCCAATACCTTAATTCTGGATGGATTGCAAACATTAATACTATGATCAAGATGCAGAGGTAACGATTCCCACCACACCCTCACTCAACTTGCCTATTTGCCTGTGTGGAAAAGAGATGGATCTTGGAGAATAACAATAGATTATCCAGGAACAGAATCAAGTGAACTTAAATTGCAGTTACTGTTTCAGTTGTGACTTAATTGCTTGAGCAAATTAACACATCCCTTCGTACCTGGTGTGCAGCCATCGATCTGTCAAATGCTTTTTTCTTGATATCTGTTAATATAGACAAGCAGAAGCAGTTTGTCTAGCTGGCAAGGCCACCTATAAACCTGCACTATCCTGCCTCTAGGGTATATCAACTCTCCAAACTTATATTTAGTCCATATAAATTAATTCAGCTAAAATTTAGTCCACAGGGACTTTGATTGCCTTTCCCTTCTACAAGATATCACACTGGTCTATTACAGACAAGTCATTATGGCGATTGGACCTGCGAAGCAGGAAATAGCAACTACTGTAGACATGTTTGTAAGACAATTGCATGTCCAAGGATGAAAAATAAATCTAGAAAAATGCCATGGCCTTCTACCTCAGTGAAATTTCTAGGGGTCCAGTGGTGTAGAGCATGGCAAGATATCCCTTCTAAGGTGAAGGATAAGTTGTTTCATCTGACTTCTCCTACAACTGAAAAAGAAGCACAATGCTTATAAGGCCTCTTTAAATTTTGGAGACAACATATTCTTTATTTGGGTATGGTACTCCAGCATTTACTGAGTGACTTGAAAAACTGCTAGTTTTAACTGAGGTGTAGAAAAATAAAAGGCTCTGAAACAGGTCCAGTTTGCTGTGCAAACTGCTCTGCCGCTTGGATCACATGATTCAGTAGATGCAATGGCGTTTGATGTGTCAGCAGCAGAAAGGGACACTGTTTTAAGACTTTTGCACACTTATGGGTGAAATACAGTGGATGCCTTATATTTTGGAGCAAAGCCCTGAAATCCTCTGTGCATTACTGCTCTCCTTTTGAGAAACAGTTTTTGGCTTGCTACCAAGCCTTAAACTGAACACTTAGCTATGGGCAACCAAGTAACCATATGACCAGAGCTTTCTATCACATATTGGATGTTGTCTGTTCTACAAGCCAAAGTTGAGCATGCACAAAAATATTCCATTATTGTATGTGGAAGTCCTATATATAAAATTGGGCTTAAGTAGGCCCTGGATGCATAAGTAAGTTTCATCAGGAAGTGAGCCAAATGCTCATGACACCAATTCTTGCTGCATTACTTACTCTGTATCCTAGTCTGCACATATGACCTTATAACCAGTTCCCTACAACTAGTTGACTGAGGAAGACAAAACTCGAGATTGGTTTAGAGATGGTTCTGCACAATATGCAGATGGATGGATGAAGCACTATCCATCCATAAGTGCTTGGCTGAAGCACTATAGCCCATTCTGGACATTCCTGAAGACAGTGGAGAAGGAAAACCATCCCAGTGGGCAGAAATTTGAGCAGTGTACCCAGTTGTTTATTTACTTAGAAGCAGAAATGGCCAAAGGTTTAAGACTATACTAATTCATAGGCTATAGCCAATGGGTTGGCTGAAAGATCAGAGGCTTGGAAAAAACATTGTTGGAAAATTGCTGAGGTATATGGATGGAGACCATCTAAGTGGGCACCAAATCTGAAGATATCTATGTCTTATGTGAAGGCTCACCACGGGTTGCTTCACTAGAGGAGGGTTTTATTAATCGAGTGAATAGAATGATCCATCCTGTCAATACCATCCATCCTGTCAATACCAGTCAGCCTCATTTCCCAGCCATTCTTGTCGTTACCCAATGGTGACAGTTATGCATGGGCTTATCCATGCATGGGCTCAGCACAATGTCTACTCACTAAGGCCAACCTTGCTACAGCCACTGTTGAGTGCCCAGTCTATCAGCAGGAGAGACCAACACTGAGTGCTTTATATGGACTCGTTCGTTAAGGTAATCATCCAAGTAACCTAGTGGCAACTTAATTACATTGGACCACTTCCACTTCCACCATGATATACAAGGTGGTTTTTTCTTAAAGAAATAGACACTTACTCTGGTATGGATTTGCCTTTCCTGAATGCAACGTTTCTGCCAAAACTATGAGCTTACAGAAAGACTTGTCCACCATCATATTCCCTGCCATTCTGAAGCAGCTAGCTTGATAGAATGATGAAATAACATGGTGAAGACTCAATTACAGTAATAATTGGGTGGAAATAACTTGAAAAACTGGAGCAGAGACTGGGGCATCCTCCAGGATGCTGTATGTACTCTAAATTAGTGTTCAATATATGCTGCTATTACTACCATAGTTATAATTCAAATAACCAAAATTAAGGCAGGGAAATGGGAATGGTTCCACTTACTATTAGCCCTAGTGTTTTATCAGCAATTTTTAAAAACATCTCTGAGACCTTCAGTTTTGCTAGTCTAGAGATTCTAGTTTTTAAGGAATAAATGGTTCTACCAGAAGACAAAGCATGATCCCACTGAACTAGAAGTTGAGAATGCCACACAAACAGTTTGGATTACTCATGCCTCTGAAAGAACAATAGAAGAATGGGGTTACTATATTTATTACAGTTTGGCCATGATAACCAAGGAAAAAATGGGCTTCTAGTACACAATGAAGGTAATGAAGAATATCTCTAGAACACAAGAGATTCCTCGGGGAATCTCATAGTACTAGCATGTCTTGTAGTTAATGTCTATGGAAAAGTAACAAAAGTCAATTTAGTTAAGATTTCTAATGTCCCAAACCCTTTAGGAATGAAGGTAGAGTCACCCCCTCTGGCACAAAACCATGACCAGCTAAGATGCTTGTTGAGGGCAAAGGGAATATTGAATGGGTGTGGGAAAATATAGTATTATAGTGTAGTTATCAATATCAGCTAGGACCATATGATCATTTGCAGAAATGAAGACTATAATAGTTATGAGTATTTTCCTTATTTTTTGTGAATGTTTGTTTTGAACTAAATATTTGTTTAGTTGTTGTGAACTAAATATATTTACTTTCTTTCCTCTTATTCACTTGTTATCTAACATAAGACATATGAATGATAACTAACTTTATATTACAGAAGAGTGAGCATCCGCCGAGGACTTTGCATTGTCTTCTGGGGAAAGGGTGAGCATGTTTTTGTTGTATAGGGGATAGTTTTGCCATAGACGGGAGAAGTATGTTGGTGTTATTGTCTGTATTTGGAGATTATGTATAAACTAAGGACTTGTGTTTAAATGCCAAATTGACCCATAGTGAACTGTGATGGACAGTTTTTGTGTTAATCCCTAGTTATTCAATCAAACTTAATCTAGAGTGTTGCTGTCATTGAAGAATTTTGTAGATGTGATAAAAGTCCGTAGTCAGTTTACTTTATGCAAGCAAACTTGACTTAGAAAACCTGGGTAGATTGCTTCTCGGCCTTTTGGCTAAGATCAAGTGTAGAAAACCTGGGTGGG
The DNA here is from genome assembly GCF_028885625.2 of Pongo pygmaeus. Taxonomy (NCBI): domain Eukaryota; kingdom Metazoa; phylum Chordata; class Mammalia; order Primates; family Hominidae; genus Pongo; species Pongo pygmaeus. The sequence continues at coordinate 73,805,382 of NC_072380.2, read as the reverse complement.
GCTGATTAAATGTGTTTGAAAGGCCTTCAGGGCAGAGTTGAGGCTTTCCAGAAGGAGAAGAAATTCTGCCAGTGGACAGCCATTCAATTCATGCCCAAGAGGTCCAGTTTGCCCTTCATGAGGGCTTGCCCTACAGACTTGAGACTTGTCCAACCAACCCCACAATTGTGTAAGCCAGTCATTTGCAATAAATCTGTTTATATATCTCCCACTGGTTCTTTTTCTCTGGCTGAACCCTAATTGATACAGGCACCATTCACCTTGTGAATGGAAATACTGCAAGCTGGAAAATGTACAAGATCTGGTCATACTTTACTAGCTGGTTGATTTAATTTTGTTCAGTATTAAAATTAACCAAATCTAAATATTTCAAATCCCCACATAAGGACATACCACTTAGGGACAACAACCAATATCTAAACATTTCCAAAGTTTTGTTTCCTAAATAGTTATTTTAACACCATGAATGTTTATTTGTGCAAGCATTATGCCCTCTAGTACCTCTTATTTTTGGTGATTTTTATTAAAAGAGTACAGTGAAAGATGATACTTATCTGTATTATTTTCAGTTAAATAATTGTTTGAATTATATTAAGAAAAATAGGTATGGTAGGGAAAATAGAATTGGGAAAAATAGAATTAGTAGGTTAATTTTTTTTGTTTTAAGTTCTATGTATTTTACAAAATAACTGACTGGAAAATTTTCTACCAATTTCCCTTCCCTCCAGCATTTTGCAGGACAGTCTGTCTCATTCTATTTTCTATTTATTTTCTACAGAGTAATTTCTCTTACACCTGTTTAACTTCTTGATATCCAAGCCTACACCTTCCATGCTAATTTTCTGTCTTAAGTAAGACAGCCTTCCATTGGGATTTAGTTCATCAAGCGATTCCCATTACCGAGCCAAGATTTTAACAACACGTTCATAAATATCTGAAGATAGTGTTGGTAAAGGTAAACCAGACCATTTTGAGTCTTGTAAATATGCTAAGAAGTACCAAGCCCTGTTAAGACATTTCCATTATAAAGGCTTCTCACTTCCCAATAAAATTACTCCCTCCCTTAGCCCAAAGACCCTCTGGAACAGCTGTGTTTGGTTCCTAAACTTAGAATGGTGGAGCTGAAGAAGGCTTTTCCTTCTCTATACTTTTTTACTGATCTTCTTGGATCTATTAATATAAATCTTTTCATAGCATCCTTTCTCTGAGGACTTTAATACTGACTTCTTATTTTGCAAAGCCATTGCAAACTTGCTTTCCTCATATGCCTGTTGGTTAGAGTTTCTGTGAGGATAAGTAGAGTGCACCTGGTGATGCTTTATTACTCCAATTCCCTTTAGATTTCATTTGGCATTGTTTTCTTTTAACATCACCCACACAAAGGGTGAGTGAGCCAAAAATAATGTACACTTCTCTTTTATGTCCTAAAACCACACTTCCATATCGTCTTTAGTATTTCTTATTGAATAGTGGTATTTGACCACAGCTATTAAGCCTTACTTCTTTTTATTTTCAGTGGGGTATTAACTAATGATTAACCATTCCTATTTATTATTCAAAATGTTCACAGTAAGCACCACCTGCTTAGTTCCACAGCCCAATAAATCAGTACCTGAACCACTTTTTATCTTTGTCTTATCATTCTGTTTTACCCTTTTCAATATTTAAATGCTTATTATAACTTGGGAATACTTTGACAACATATAAGAAAGGTGCCCAAAAACACAGTGTTATCATAGAGAAGAGGAACCCAGGCCTCCACAGATCTTCCATTTTTGGAGTTGGAGATGGTCTGAAGAGAGCTAATTTGGCCTTAAAAGCTGGCCTTGCTGTAGACAAGTTCAAGTCCCTAGGTGTCCGAAGGGCCCCAGGATTCCCAGTTCCATTTCTAGAGTTTGTCAGCTTTAGGACTTCCAACCAAGTAGCTACCAGTAGACAGGGACCCAGGTGAACAGGTGTTATTGCTCTAAGGTTCTAGGTATCCAAGTCTGGTTGGAGCATAGGAACAAGATGAAGTGAGGGCCACTGAAGGGCTGAACAAGAAACTAAGACAGTAAATGAGTGCATGAGAGCTCAGGATGAGCCTCTAAATGAGACCGGCAAGGGGCCTGTGCAGATGCAACTTCTCTAAATGAGGATCATTGGGAGGATGGGGTAGGGGCTGAGATTGGGCCTACATAGTGAACGCTGGTGCACCCACTTATGTGACTGTTGCAGAGAGAACAAGCCCATGTTCTGGAAAGTACTACCCCTCGATCAGGCTTTAGATCTCAACTTAATTTGGAGGTAAGGATTTTGAGGGAGGAAGGAGAGAGGTATAAGGACAGGAAAATGGGATAAAAGAGATGGGTCTCAGGATTAGCTAAGAAATGGAGCCAGGCCTGAGATCATAACTGAAGACAAGTCAGAGAAACTGAGGAAGCAGAGGGAGGGGCAGCAAAGCAGAAGTGACAATGCTCATCTTTACATCTCACCTTCATCTTCGATTCCAGCTTCCTAAAAGGATCGCTAAGGGATTTAACATGTGATGTAAATTTAACCTCTTTGCTTACTTTTCTATCCCTGCCTTTTTGAATTCTTTGAAAGCATTCTTCTTTTTTTAGTCATGCTGCTGAACCCTGGAGAGTCTGGTCATTTGGTATCTCACACCCCACTGAGCATTGGCTCTCTGAAGATACCACATCAGGGCCTATGAGCAGGGCAGGGGAGGACAAAATATATAATATTGTTGTTCAAAGAGCTAAAATCAAATTACACCAACAAAATGTGTGCACGAATAACAGTACAGATCAGCTTGTAAAATTTGCCATGTCCAAATTTAACTGATGAATTTGGTTACATGTGTGCCACTAAGAGTCACACCACTATCTCAAGAAGAGTAGTCCCAGAGAATAGCAATCCTTCCCATCCAGACTGGACACGGAAAGGACATTGGTAATGCATGACAATCTTAGTACTCTGGGCTGTGGAAACAACCATATCCATTGTCAGGGTCACAACTGGTATAAAAGAAGGAAAATCTCATTAATCGAAATTACGATAGCTTTATTAGTTTTCTAGGGCTGCCACAACAAATTATCACAAACTAAGTGGCTTAAAATGACAGAAATCGACTCTCTCATAGTTCTGCAGGCCAAAACTCAAAAATCAGATGTCAGCAGGTTTGGTTCATTCTGGAAGCTCTAAGGGAGGATCTCCTCCACACTCTCCTAGCTTCTTCTGGTAGTTGTTGGTGAGCTTTTGAATAGCGTGACTTATAGACTCCTCACTCCAATCTCTGCCCCTGACTTCACATGGCCTCTCCTGTGTGTCTTTCTTTCTGCTCCTCTTCTTATAATGATACCTGCCATTGGATTTACGGTCCACCCTGAATCCAAGATAATCTCATCTTGAGATTCTTAACCTAATTACATCTTCAAAGATCCTATTTCCAAATAAGATCACATTCATAGATACAGCAGGTTAGGGCTTAGATATATCTTTCTGGGGACCACTACTCAACCCACTACAATAGCCAAGCCTGCTTACCTCCACCATATTTTTACCTCATAGTAGAGAGGAAAGAAACCTAAAGCTTTAGAACAGAGGGGATTTATTTTCTAAAATCTAAACATCTAGAGGGAAATTATTGTCGAACCCAAGAATATCGGGACCTTTGCAAGTAAATGTCGGCCACAGACAGCTACACTCTGGGAGCCTGCCAGATCTTAGCAGCATCTGTTACCTGTTTTAGAAAGCCCTGGAACATGTGATATGTGATTGCTGTTTAAGAGATGCTATTGAAGTGGGACTGGCTAGCATGAAAGATGAGGTTTTAATTGAAGGTGCCTACCTGACTGGTGAGTGTTTATTATGTGCATCCCCCACACTTGACGGGCCAGTGAAATAAGCATCAAAGATAACTTCGGGGTCTCTAAGAATTTACAAAGGGAATAATTGGGGGAGGGAGGATTAAGCTAAGGGGCAGAATGAAAAATGTGCTCAGTGGAGAAGGGAATTTGGGAGAGTGGACAGGAGGAAAGAGATTTTCAATGAAGGATGCCCTCAGAATGAAATGAGTAGAAGATATGTTAGACATTCATACACTGGGACAGTCAGACCTATGCACTGAGTGCTATTAGGTATACTTTGCAAAGACATCAAGAAGAAAGAAAGAGAAAGAAAGAAAGAAAGAAAGAAAGAAAGAAAGAAAGAAAGAAAGAAAGAAAGAAAGAAAGAAAGAAAGAAAGAAAGAGGGAAAGAAAGAAAGAAAGAAAGAGGGAAAGAAAGAAAGAAAGAAAGAGGGAAAGAAAGAAAGAAAGAGAGAAAGAGAAGAAAGAAAGAAAGAAGAGGGGAGAGGAGAGGAGAAGAGAAGAGAAGAGAAGAGAAGAGAAGAGGGAAGGAGGGAAGAAGGGAAGGAAGGAAAAGTTAGTTCATTCTTCTTTTTATTTGAGATGGAGTTTGACTCTTGTCACCCAGGCTGGAGTGCAGTGGCACATCTCGGCTCACTGCAACCTCCTCCCCCCATATTCAAGCAATTCTCCTGCCTCAGCCTCGGAGTAGCTGGGATTACAGGCGCCCACTGCCACACCCAGCTAACTTTTTTTATGTTTAGTAGAGACTGGGTTTCGCCATGTTGGGCAGGCTGGTCTCGAACTCCTGACCTCAGGTGATCCACCCACCTCGGCCTCCCAAAGTGCTGGAATTACAGGCTTGAGCCACTGTGCCCGGCCAGTTCATTCTTCTCTGAGGGAAGGTGAGGTTTAAGACCAGAAATGAGACCAGAATTTATGACAGTTGCTATTCCCCCTCGTCATATATTTACTTATATTAAAGACAGCACTGGCGGTGCACAATGGCTCACGCCTGTAATCCTAGCACTTTGATGTTGCAGTGAGCCAAGATCGTGCCACTGCACCCCTGCCTGGGGGACAGAGTGAGACTCTGTCTCAAAAATTTAAAAACTAAAATAAAATAAAGAAAGCACTGAGGTGAACATTACCACTTGATGTGTTTTAGGTTGCTAAAGATTAACTATGGAAGGTGCAATGAAGAAAAATTCTAAGTAGCACTTTGTTCTGATTTCTGCCTCCCTGTAAGCTGGAGTTCTTCTTTACTGCAGCTCTGTGGCCATAGGCCCCCAGGGATTTAGAGAGAAGAGCATGACCCTCAAGACTCAGAGGTCATGGTAAAGGAACTGCTGAGGGACGAGAGTAAAAGAAAAGCTCCTCACTTGTTATCATATTGAGGAGGGATGATAAGTATGGATGGAGAATGTGCTAAAAAACGTGTTCTTGGCAGGCATGTACACACACACACAGGCACACACACACACACTTTTTTTCCTTCAGTTTAGAATTATGACCTTGCCATTAGGACAAAAAAAACAGACAGAGGTGTATCCAAAAGCAAAAATATGGAGAGTTTTTTTCTTCCCTATCAGCAGCATCAGAAAGAGGGTGGAAGGCTGGGTGCAGTGGCTCACACCTGTAATTTCAAAATGTGGGAGGCCGAGGTGGGAGGATTGCTTGAGCCCAGGAGTTCAAAACCAGCCTGGGCAATATAGTGAGACTTTATCTGTACAACAAAATAAATAAAATTAGCCAGGCATGGTGGCCTGCTAATTTGGGAGGCTGAAGTGGGAGGATTGCTTGAGCTAGGGAGGTAGAGGTTGGAGTGAGCCAAAATCACACCGCTGCACTCCAGCCTGGGTAACAAAGTGAAACCCTGTCTCAAAAAAAAAAAAAAAAAAAAAAAAAAAAAACGGGAAAGAGGAAAAAATGTGTGCCCTCTTCTTAGCCCCAGGATCTTCTCCACCCCAGGACTTTTATCCCCACCTCTAAACCCTGAGAAGAGCCTTCATTTTCCTAGACAAAGAAGCATTCTATTTGTCTAGGTCTGGAAAGATCTTTAGACTAGAAGGTTTAAAAAAAAAGATGATGGATACTTTAAAGGGCAGCGTAAACAATAAAAACTATTAAAGGTCAATTGATCCAAGCTGTCTGGCAGGGAGAGCTTACAGCCTCTCCACAAAGGGTGAGCTGGGCTGCAGTTCACAAAATGCCGGGTCAGAGCAAGCTGGAGATGACTAACAGGGAGAACTCTCCTGGGTTCAGAGTGTCTCAACGCCAGGAACCTCATTAGGACATCTTCCCTCCACACTGTGACTTGACACTTCTTTATCAAATGATTCTTCAGGTAAAGATCCTGGAATTTGAAAATGATTGACTACACTGGGTAATAGATATAATTGGAAATTCAAGAATATTTCCTTTATTAATCCTCTCTTTTAGAGGAGTGCAGTCTTATTAAGGATCTATATGCTTGGAGTGTCATGTCAGACAAAATGTAAAACAACTTAGTGATTGCTCTCTAGAAATGTATAAACTAATAAAATTGAATGAAGAAAAAATATACATACTTTTTAAAGGGAAAAAGATGCTTTTAATTTTTTTATTCAGTCTGGAAGTAATTTTCATATAAGGTAAGAAGTACATTTTATCTGCAGAGAAACTCTTTTCATCTGAATTGACCCATGTTAACCTCATTGGTTACAGGGGGGTCACAGGAATATGAAACCTCCCCATATGTTCTTTGGAATAGTTTCAACTTTAGTTTCATTTTTTTAAAAGTTGTTCTTCTTTGTACTTTTACTTCCATTTAATATTCTTCCTGCTGCTATTTCCAAGTAGTTAATTTAACTGGCAATAGATTAACTCACCTTGGCTAGCAATGGAACAATGAAAAATTTAACAGTGTTTATTTATTCCTGTATGTGTGTGTGTGTGTGTGTGTGGTTGTACATATGGCACACTGGAATAAGTAAGGAAGCCGAACTAATTCAAGTGCAATTCATAAAATACATCCTTATAAGTGTGTCACAACCTGGATACTAAAATCCAGCAAGAATTTTGTTAATTCTACCTTGTTATAATTTATTTTTATTTGATTTTCAAGAGTTTTCTAATACTGTAGGAAGTCATCATTGCTATTCTTGTACTTATAATTTTTATTATTAAGTAATATGAAAAGAGAGGAAGGGAAGAGAAAGGAACTGGGACAGTAAGCACAAGAAAATGTGCATTGCCTATTTAGGCTAAAAGAATGCAGATTACTAATTATCATTCATTTGATTGTGAATTTTATATTTAAACTTTCCTCAAATGATTATTTGTATTGTGTGATATTATCAGGAAAATCTTTGGAATAAGTATTAAAAGTATGTTATTTAAAACCTTAATTTTTAAACTTAATTTTAGATGTTTCATTGTGAACAAATAGCGAATGTAGGTTAAAGCAATAATAATGATCATTCAAAAGACTCCATCAAAAACAGATATCTAAATATCCACGGTGCATAATACCATGGCTTGTTTTTGAATTTTTTTTTTTTTTTTTTTTTTTTTTGACATATAGTTTCGCTCTTGTCACCCAGGCTGGAGAGCAATGGGGCGACCTCGGCTCACTGCAACCTCTGCCTCCTAGGTTCAAGCTATTCTCCTGTCTCAGCCTCCGGAGTAGCTGAGATTACAGGCGCACACCACCACGTGCAGCTTATTTTTGTGTGTAGAGATGGGGTTTCACCATGTTGGCCAGATTGGTCTCGAACTCCTGACCTCAGACGATGACGCCCTCTTCGGCCTTCCAAAGTGCTGGGATTACTGGCGTGAGCCACCGAGCCGGCCTTTTTTGAATCTTTACGCAGCCTAAGACAGCAGCAGCTTAAGTTTGAGCGCTAGTGGAAAATACATCTATTCTTTGCTGACCCCTAGTGTCCACAGCAAGTAAGCGTGGAATCTAAAAATCCCAAACGAAAAACATGGCAGTTTGAGAAATGACATTTTGTTTCATTCAAAACAAGAAAGAAAGAAAAAATGCGTTCCAAAACAAAATAATTCACCTCCAGTAAATTATATAGTTAGCACAGAAACATACATAGAGAATGAAACAGATATTTTCAAATTCAGCTTCTGCTTTTGATAGAGGGTAAATCTGAGGAAGACTTTTCAGGGCTATGGAGCACCATCTGAATTGTTTTGTGGGAACCACTTCTTTCTCTCTGACTACACTGGCCTCAAATCTGTTCTACAAGTATGTGAAGATAATCTTTGGGTTTTCAAATCCTTCCAGCACTACCCGACCACCACTCTGGGCAGCATCACCACCATCACCAGGACCAACAGCCTTGTCTACCATGACCACCCGCTGGGAGCAAGAAACAAGTGGTCTCCCCTCCCTGAGGCTGTCCGAGGACAAATAGATGTTACCTAAGCAAAGTAAAAGAGACAGAGACAGGCACAGAATTCTTTCTTTCTTAGCCCAATCAAAATCACACATTTTCGCTTCCCTTATGGTGAACTGAAGCAATCACTCAGTAATTGTCTGCCCTAACTACAGTTTACAAGGCTGTCTTTTTTTTTCTTTTTTTTTTTCTTTTTTTTTTTTTTTAAGACAGTGTCTCATTCTGTAGCCCAGGTTAGAGGAAGATGAGGTTTAAGACAGCTGAAACCTCTACCCTGGGCAACAACTATGATCACAGTGGTGTTAACATAACTCACTGCAGCTTCGAATCCCTGGGCTTGAGCTATTCCCCTGCATCAGCCCTCCATGTAGCTGGGACTGCATGCACCTGTCACCACATCTGGCTTATTATTATTATTATTTTTATTATTTTGTAGAGACACGGTCTCTATGTTACCCAGGCTGATCTCAAACTCCTAGCTTTAAGCCATCCTCCTCCCTCTGCCTCCCAAGTGCTAGGATTACAGATGTGAGCCACTGCACCTGGCCTAAGGCTTTCCTTTTTGAGAGAGGGATCTTTACAATTCAGCCAATTAAGTTTTCCTCATCATTTTCTCTGCTTGTGGATAATCTCTTTTTGCAATTGGAAGCCCTCTGAGGGTTTACATGGAACATCACACCACGTGAAATTATCAACCACTAGGCAATATTTTTTCCATGGTTTCAAAAATAGAAAAAGAAAATGAAGCCTATTGTTCTTGCATATTTGTTTGTTTAGGGTTTTTATTTTTTTCCCATAAGTAGCATCTATGACTTTCAGTCTCTTTGCCTCTTTGTACTTCATACCATCCTCCATTTAATTGCCACAATCTGAATTCCTATTTATTTATTTATTTATTTATTTATAAGATGGAGTTTTGCTCTTGCTGCCCAGGCTGGACAGCAATGGCGCTATCTGCACTCACTGCAACCTCTGCCTCCCAAATTCAAGCAATTCTCATGCCTCAGCCTCCTAAGTAGCTGGGATTACAGGCATGCACCACCATGCCCGGCTAATTTTTTGTATTTTTAGTAAAGATGGGGTTCCACCATGTTGGCCAGGCTGGTTTCGAACTCCTGACCTCAAGTGATCCACCCACCTCAGCCTCCCAAAGTGCTGCGATTACAGGCATAAGCCACCACACCGGGCCATCACAATCTGAATTCTTAAAACACTCTTAATTCAAATATTTATCCTCTTCATTGGATGCCGAGTTCAGTCAGCTCATAGATTTTTTTCCAAAAGGGTTTGTCTGATTTTAAATCTTCAAATAACCCATTTTGTTTCTGAATTAATAAGAACATTTGTCCTAATTAAATTATCTAATTCTGAACCAAGATGTTGTCCCTTGGGTATTCTAGGATACATTGAACCATGAATGTTCAGGTTGATTGTTTATCATATGTCTATGTATCTATTGTCTCAGTTACATGGATTCTTTCTTTGGGAACTTTGATAAATGACCCAAAGACATTCATGCTTGGAAATAGGAAAATTTTTAATGTCTTTCCTCTCTTGTGTGTTTGCCTAGTAGGATGGATGTTTTGAATATAAAAACTCTTTTTAGAGGTAGTGGAAACGACTTTTAATTAAACTAAACTCTTCAAATATTTTGAAGGATATATGTACATTTAAGTTTGTTTGCTGAGAAGTCTGTTTGTGTTTAGAAGTCTGCCAGGATCAAAAGAAGTAAATACACGCTAAGAATAATCACTTCTAAGAGTAGACCTACTTCTCACACTGTGAACCACAGTGGACTCTGGCCGCCCTGCCCCTGTCTTAAAATACTGTCACCTCTCCTGCCCAGCCCTCTGAACTTCCTGATCTCAGCATGCCCTTTAAGCCTATGGTCTAGCCCCCATCAATTTTGCAAGTTCCAATAACATTCTAATATATCCCTCTTTTTGCTAAGAGATTATTTTTGCTAATTGCATCCAAAAATCCTACCTGATACAGAAATTATTTCCAAAAAGTGAGGTGTAGGTAACAGGCTCCAAAAGGAATATGGAGAATTTGAATCTAGTCACCTGTCTAAGATAAAGCAGAAGGCAAAGAAATTCTCAATAATAACCCCAGGTGGGAATTCAGGACTTTACAAAGTAGCTACAAAACTAATTAAATTATCACCTATGGTCTCCCCAAATCAAGTTCTTTCTAGGGTAAGGCTTTAGGTGGCTGCATTCCTGCTGACATGAAGAGTATAGAAAGCCGGGTGCAGTGGTTCACACCTGTAATCCTAGCACTTTGGGAGACTGAGATGAGAGGATCGCTTGAGCCCAAGAGTTTGAGACCAGCTGGGCAACGTAGCGCAACCCTATCTCTAATAAATAAATAAATTAAATAGCCAGGCATGGTGGTGCACATCTGTAGTCCCAGCTGCTCAGGAAGCTGAGGGGGAAGACTGCTTGAGCCCGGGAGGTCGAGGCTACAGTGAGCCATGATCATGCCACTGCATTCCAGCCCAGGCAACAGAGTGAGACCCTGTCTCAAAAATAAAAAATAATAAATAAATAAATTCAAGGACTTTAGGCTATCAAAAGTCAAGTAGCATCATTTAAGTAAAAGCAAAGTGGGCATGGTTATCCTAATAAGAACCAGGTAGCCACATGGTAATCACATGGTCTGAGCACAGTAATATCCATCACAGTTGATTGAACAGGGATTTTCTGGAGCCAACAGAGATAAGCAGCCCAATAATGTTCTGCTTTATTTGTATAGAAAAAAAAAAACAACAGATCTGGGGATCAGAATTCAGTCTACAGCAACCACAATAGAGAATTGTAGTCCTCATTCAATCCTTAGGCTTTAATTAATTCATAAACAAAGAGGCCCTTGAATAAAGAGGAGACTGGGTACTCTTTGGGAAGAACTCTGCAGTTAAACCCCATTGTGTAATATATTTTGAAAGGATATCTGTAAAAATTGTCAGAATTCCCGCATTGACTCCTTCATCAATAGGTATTGTGGTAGAAAAGGTCAAGTGGAAGCCCTTGGAATTCTCATTCCCACTAAAAGTACATCAAAAACTCTCACATTCCCAGAAAAATCACAGGGATAGAGACATCAATAAAACTTCAATAATACCAGGGTAGTAATTTATCTCATTTCCATTTAATTTTCCAGTGCAGTACACCAAAGATAAATGGGTTTTTGAGAATGACAGTGAATTGTCCTAAACTTAATCAGATGATGACACAAATGAAAGCTGCTATTTCAGATTTTATCTCATTGAAGTAAATCTACACAGACTCTAGTGCTTGGCATATAGCTGTTTATCCTGAAAATATTAGCTTCTCTTTTGCACTAAATATAAAAATTTTAAAACATTTTGCTTTCACCTGAAGAAACTTAAATTTAATTTACAGTTAGATCTGCCTCCTATACTGATACAGGCCAGAGGAGACCTGTGCACTGTTACGGGCCTCTCAGGGTGGGCTTAGAGGACAATGATGAAGTGAAACACTTTCACTGAGCAGAACTTTGAACAGCACACCTCAATGTCCACTTTTTCTAGAAGAGATGAATTGTTAATATCTACATTAAATTATGAGCAATGGAAAACATTTGACCAGAGGGTCAAGGGCTTGGAAAAAGCAAGAAGAGAGGATTGATGACAAAGTGACTTGGGGAAGGAGCACGCTATTGGACCTCTCAGAATGGGCCCAAGGTGTGAGAGTTTGAGGATATTTGTGTCTCATATGAATGCCTGCCAAAAGACCACTACTATAGAGAAGTCTTTCATGAATCAAGTGGACACAACTATTATTTCTATTAATTTCTTCTTCAATATTCCCCCCCCACCCCACCTGTTTATTCAACAGACTCATGAAAGCAATGGCCATGGGCAGAAGAACAGAGGATATAAGTAGATCCATAGCTTGCTTATCTGACCAGAGCCTCTGCCAAATATACAGCTTACCAGAAGTAGTGACTAACCTTGAACTCTTGATAAGATCTCGTGCTTCAAGGTAACTAAGCAGCTGCTTGGCAATTGTTTACATTGGACTCTTTCCACCATGAAATAGGCAGTCACTGGCAATAAATGGAATAAACACTTATTCTGGGTTTAGATTTGTTCTCCACACCTCTCACAACAGAGCCAACACCACCATCTGCAGAATAACAAGTACCTGATACAGAAGTACAGTACTGGCCTCAGCATTGCTACTAAGAACTTCATTTTACAGTGATAGAAATATGGCATGAACTAACACATGTGGAATTCATATGCACCTTCATTCTCCAGAAGTAGCTGGCTTTGTGCAACCCTGTAATGATCTATCAAGTTCTTAGTCACAATGCTAGCTCTAGTTTTAAATGTTTGGTTCTCTCTCACAGGGTATAGGAAGTTATCTGAACCAGTGAACATAATATGGTAATATAATGCTTTCTCCCATATCTAGAATATCCAGGTTCAGGAGCCAAGGTGTGGAAGTGGAGGTTGTACCACTAACAATTGCATCTAATCACGTTTTCACAAATGTTTGCCTTCCATCCCAGAAACTCTGGGCTCTGCTGGTTTAGAGATTATAATATCTACTTGGGTTATCTATTTCTCCATATAAATCCTTCCCCAGTATATATTGGCTTTACAAATCAAGAACATTTACTTTTCTCATGAATGTGCTGTTTAGACTGGGCTTCTCAGGGACAGCAACAGCTGAAGAGGCCCAAAGGCTAAGGGCTGAAATCATCTGAAGGCTCACGCACTCACACAGCTGAACTCTCAACTGGGAAGACGCAAATAGCTGAGGACTGGAGTAGCTGGAACTCCTTGAGAATTTCTAGCTCTGTGCTCCCTCTACAAGATCACTCCTGCATGGTGGCTTCAGAATAGCTGCGCCTCTTTTATCAAGCCAAGCATGACATGTGCCTCTTCCAAGCATGTCTTGAGAAAGAGAGAAAGCCAGATGGAAGCTGTATTGCCTTTCATATCGAAGACCGAGAAGTCACACAGTGTTACCTCCCTGGGAGGCACGGCTCACTAAGATTCAAGGGAAGGGAACATAGACCCCCACATATTGATAGAGGACTATCAAAGTTACAAAATAAAATGAGCATGGGGGAGGAGATATATTTATGTGACCACTTTTGAAAACTCACTCTGTCAAAATATCCAATGGAGAGAGACTTCTACCAGGGACACCACATAGTTCCACCAAACAAGAAGATGGAGCTGCCATTGACACTTGATCATGTTAAGATCCTCATGCCACTGAAAAAACAAGTTATGAGAGGGGTCAGCAATTGAGTAAAATTCTGAGTATAAAGGGGGAAAAGGTACAGTGATTATTGCACACTGAGCACAGGGAGAAGAGAAACCAGGGGAATCCTGGGATGCCTCATTGTACTGTCAGGTTTAAACACAGAATTGAGTAGGAGGCATGGGCAGTCCTACACGAGTGTAATCCACATGAATGCAGATTCCTCAGGAATGAATGTTTGGGTCACTCCATTATGAAAAAACTCATATAGACTAGCTGAGGTGAAGACTGAAGGCAAGAGGAACAGTGAATGAATAGTAAAGAAAGGACACAAAAACTAGCAGCAAAAGCCTTGTGATAAATTGTGGAAGCAGAGACTACACCCTCCTCATATATTCCCTCCTTTTTATGTCATGACTGTATTGTTATTAATCATTTCTCTCCTGTTTTTTTAGTCTTTCAATATACATAACTTGTGGGTAGTTAACTTTGCAGTTTTGCATATAATTAGCCTGGGATTATTCAGATCTGCCTGTAGGAACCAACTCGACTTTGGATCATTTCCTGTTAGTTGTGTGAGAGATGTCTCACTCTGCTAGGTTGAGATAAGTTTTAATGTATGAATATATTAAGATGGTGTGTGTGGATGTTGGATGGGCAAATGTGAGGCCCACAGTGGTCACTGGTAACTTTCTAGCTGTCTATCACTCAACCACCCACTTCCTCCAGCATCCCAAATTCCTCTGGGGAATTCTCCACCATGACAGTCCAGGGAAAGAAGTAGTAGCCTCCCATTGTGGAAGCCAGAATTGCTGATTCCATCTCTTTCTCTGGCTTATAGAATATTGTATTCTTTGGCTGCAATTAAAGTGACTGAAGGAGGAGGCAACAGTTGGGAGTCTGATTCATAAGCTGACATCTGCTATGTGAACAAGGCTGAAAAGCATGTTGTTTAGTCCTCCAGAGCTCCCTGGGTTCTTTTCCTCTATTCAAGGCTTCTCCACTGTCTGAAACCCTGATATATAATAATGTACTAGTCTGTTCTCTCACTGCTAATAAAGACATACCCCAAACTGGGTAATTTATAAATAAAAGAGGTTTAATGGACTCACAGTTCCACATGGCTGGGGAGGCCTCACAATCATGGCGGAAGGCAAAGGAGAAGGAAAGGGACGTTTTACATGGTGGCAGGCAAGAGAGCTTATGCAGGGGAACTCCCATTTATAAAACCATCAGATCTTGTGAGACTTATTCACTACCATGAGAACAGTATGGGGGAAACGTCCGCCATGATTAAATTATCTCCACCTGGCCCTGCCCTTGGCATGTGGGGATTATTACAATTCAAGGTGAGATTTGGGTGGGAATGCAGCCAAGCCATATCAAATAATAAATTTGGTTTTCTGGCTAAAGAAAGCCAGACCTCATGTTTGCTATTTACACATGTGGTCATTGGGGGGAAATAAAGAAAGGATATATAGTATAATATTAATACTGGTTATCTCTGTATTATGAATTAAGTGATATTAATTTTACTTACACTTTTCTATGTAATAAACAGGAAAAAAGCAAATATTATTTTAAATTCAAAACTCAATTATTGAAACTAGGGCAACAACCCACCAAAATAAAGAAAATAATTCTCTTATGCCTATATAGGTGACAAGAAGATAGAAAGATAGATAGAAGAAAGATAGAAGAAAGAAAGATAGAAGATAGAAAGATAGAAAGATAGATATAGATAGATAGAGAGAGAAAGATAGGAAATTTGGGCAACTTAAAATGAGCACTCTTATATGCTATTTAGAAGAAAAATCACTTTGCCGTATAGTCTGAGGTTTTAGGTAGTCCGCGATATATTTGTTTGTTAAAAGACTTTTACTGCTCATTTAATGCATAGTATAGTATGCTATTATGATAGAAGAAACTTGCTTAAAATGCTTTGTGATTATGGTAGAGAAAAATTTTTTCTTAGCCTATGCTGAGTAACCAATCAGTATTGTCAACTTGGATATATAATAGCTTTTTGCCAGTAACAAAATCATGAATGTGTCTGTAATATAAAAACTATGGAGAAACTTTGCATGTTTATTCTGTGATTTTCTTAGTAGATCAATCTCGAGTTTCCATATTTTGATGCATGGTTACTTCTTCCCCAAAAATTTTTATATTTTGTGTAATTTGTTAAAATTTTATTTGGGTGTTTTAAAATTTTAATTTAAAAATTCTCTTTGAGAAGAACCCAAATTTACTTCACATTCAAACAACAATAAAATATGTTCTAAAAGGAGTTCAAATTTTCTTGTGAAAAAATTTAGTATCTTTTTATTTTGAAGATATAGCTTCTGTGAAAATGGAAAGGTACCTTTCTTCAGGCCAAGAAAGATGATGCAATGAGCACAACAGCCACTTTTATCACATGCAGAAGTTTCCAACCTCATGGGGTTCTTGTCACCAGGCAGTGCCACCTGATGCATGGTGAGTGACAACAGAGTTATGGTAAGAAGCAAAATGAGAAAGATGTATGCCCACAATACTTTATCTTGGAAGTAAGGAAAGTAGTAGGTCTATTCCTCAATTTCTTCATTCCTCACAAAGTAAACAACATACTTTCTAAAACCTGTATTGTTAAACCAACTTTAGTGAGATATAATTTACATTCAATAAAGGGCCTTCATTTTAAGCATACAATTCAAAAAGTCTTAAAAATGTATATATCAGTGAATCCACCAACACAAAGAAGGTATGGAACATTTTCAGTACCCTAGAAAGTTTCTTATGACTCTTTCTAGTCAATATCCCCCCACCCTAGTACGCAGGCAAATCCTGAATTGTTTTCTGTTACTATACTAAAGTTTCAAATTAGAATTTAAATACTGAATGAGTAATAAGTAATTACATAAAGCCACTTCTGTGGAGGATGGTGGAAATTTGTTACCACTTACCTAAGAAACCAATGTCCTAAAGTAATCCTTGGAAATAGGCCTATCTTAATGTGCTCTATATTAGTGCTATCCAAGGTACCATCGCACAAAGTATTTGTTACCAGTGCATTTCAAGACATGGAATTTAAAAGTAGAAGCTTAGAAATTTTTATGGCAATTTGACATTACTATGTCATCTACTCGCATGATCACCTTTGTTAGAAGTTCAATTCTATTGTATTTAATAAAAGTATTGGTCAGCAACAGGGTGGAAATTTTTAGAAATTTAAAAAATTTTTAAAAATCTAGAACTTTACTACAGTTAGAAAAACAGTCCATATGTACTCTCCATCTGCCCTGACCTCCAATAATTTAGTTTTCCTCCCTCTGTCCTTTAAGTAAAAGCTTTTAAAGGACATGCACTGAATTTGGAGCGGAAATGAGCTAGAATATGAGTATTTGTCAAGATTTCTTACAATATATAAGTAGAGGAATAAATCCTTAATGATTTTTTTTTACATTTAAACCCAAATAAGTGTCCAAGCAGAAAAAAAAAAGTCACTTACAAAAAAAGACTGAGGAAATTGCTGCTGCCTGATAGTTGATTTAAGCTAATGGTGCAAGTAGCCATTAGTTCAACTAATGGTAATGGACCTTCTGATGAATGATTTGGTGAAAATGTCCCAGATGCCTCCATTCTGCAAAAAGCTCAGAAGAAGTAAAAATGGTATCTATTTTTAAATTAATGGTGAATAGATAATTAAAGTAAAAGCAATATATAAATATATTATTTAGCTATGACAACTAATAGATTATTCTTAAAATTTTTAATGTGTTCTGTCCTATAAAATAATTTAATAATAGTAATATTGACAAACACATGTAGTACTTATTATATGCCAGGCACTGTTCAAAATGATTGACATATTCTTTTCATTTAACCTTCATACCAACAATCTGAGGTAGTGATATTATCCCTAGTTTACAGAAAAAGAAACTGAGAATAAAAAAGTTGAGTTGAGTCATCTTGCCCAAGGTTACACGGCTAGTCAGTAGACAAGCTGGGTTTTAAACCCAAGTACTAGGACTCTCAAGTGTATGTGCCCAACATCTAAGTCTGTAGTCTCTTTGCTGTTGAGAAGCTTAACTTTCGCCACAGAAGCCATTAAATGAGAGAGCTGGCAAAAAATAAATAAATCAATGCTCTATTCCATGTATTTTCTAATGAATTGGTCATATCATTTATTAAGTTAAAACATTGAGAATTAACTTCTTTTTCTTTCACAGGATATTTTCTCAGTTGCTTTTGCTAATCATGCTGGGACTACGTAATGGTATAATAATCAATTAAAAATTAAATAAATAAGCCTCCAATAAATTTGCTTTTTTTTTTTTTTTTTCTTTTTTTTGACCAGGTCTCACTGTTTCTCAGGCTGGAATGCAGTGGCATGATCATGGCTCACTGCAGCCTTGACTTCCTGGACTCAAGCTATCCTCCCACCTCAGCTTCCTGAGTAGCTGGGACCACAAGCATGCACCACCACACCTGGCTAAATTTTTTTTTTTTTAGGGCCAGTGTCTCCCTTTGTTGCCCAGGCTGTTGTCAAACTTCTGTGCTCAAGCAATCCTCCCACCTCAGCCTCTCAAAGTGCTGAGTGCTGGGATTACAGGCATTAGCTAACGGACCCGGCAAACTGGTATTTCTAATAAGGTTAAACAACTTATTATTTACTTTTTTCTACTTAAATATTCATCTACTTTGAGTGCTACTAAGTTGTTATCAATGTACTCTATATTGATAATGGCATAAGTCTCATCCAGAAAAGAATGCTAATATCAGACTGCTGAAATTATGGTTTATATTTGATGGAGCAAAGGGTCAGTCCTATGACTGAATTTCTTCTCTTATTTTACAATGTCTCTGGCTCCAAGCACCACACACTATATATGCTTGGAGGACATTCTGGTTTATATCTTATATGATTAATATAAAATTACTCTGAATGTTAGTCATATTATAGAAATTCTATGACTTGAATTTTTTAAGCCAGGAAGATTTTGAGGGAGTGGAGAACATTTAGATAATTCAGATTTCTTCATGATATATTCATTAAAGTAGGACCAATTACTTCTGTAATGTATCTAAATGAGATGTTTCACTTCTTGACATTGTATATATCGGTGTATTCATTTTCTGTCAATCAGAAATTGGACTCAAAAATATCATTCAATCATATCAGCAACGAAGAAAGTATATCTTCCTACAGTTTTCCATAAAAACAAATGCCTCCCTTGCAAATGTTTAATTCCTGTAAAGTTAAAGCAGTCACTTGATAAAAAGAAAAGTATGGAACTTCACATTACATTTTTCTTAGGCTGGTACACAAGCTAATGTGTAAATTCTTTTATATACATAATTAAAACAACACAGATGCAAATTTTGAATTCAACTGAAAGTAAATTTGGAGGTTAAAAAAGAAAAGATGATTTTAAATACCTATTGATTTCATTTGAAAAGCATCATTAGACATATACGAAATACATTAATAATGTTAAGTATTATTTTCCACACATGGATTTTCTATCTGAAGAATGACAAAACATAACATGAAAATTTCAAAACATTTCTATTGAAGGCATCAATAGAATGCTTGACAGAAGCATCAGGTGAATTTTTGTATACCAGATTAGTGACAGGTTAGTCTCGTAAACATCTTCCTCCTCTGACAATTAAAGATTTTCAGTTAGCAACTGAGCTGCTTGATGCTGGCTAGGGAGGAGTTTCTTCCATGGTACACAGAAATATCTCATGAAAACAATGCATGCTAAAACATGAGAACTTCTATGGAACGTGTCAGAAGTTGTTTGAAATATCACACACGCTATTGAATATTTTAGCTCAGATGGCTTTTGTTTGTTTGTTTGTCTGTTTTGTTTTGAGACGGAGTCTCACTCCATCACCCAGGCTGGAGTACAGTGACGGAATCTCGGCTCACTGAAACCTCCGCCTCCCAGGTTCAGGTGATTCTCCTGCCTCAGCTTCCTGAGTAGCTGGGATTACAGGCATGCACCACCACACCTGATTAATTTTTGTATGTTTCATAGAGATCTGGTTTCACCTTGTTGGCTAGACTGGTTTCGAACTCCTGACCTCAAATGATCCACCCACCTCGGCCTCCCAAAGTGCTGGGATTATAGGCATGAGCCACCGCACACAGCCACTCAGATGGGTTTTTTACAGAAATGACAAAGGCATTTTATCTCACATTGCAGTTATCACCAAGTATGAAAGTATTAAGATGTTTAGGCATTTCTTTAAAAGAAAATCAATCATAATATTTGCTTCAATAAATTCTTTTGCTAAAATTTGCCTCTATGTATTTATTGACTGAATAACATGTGTCAACCAACGTGCTAGTTTATTGTACACAGAATGGTAAACAAGATATAATTCCTGTCTCCAAAGACTTGTCAGTAGAAAAGGACAAGTAAAAGAGTAAATATTTATACGATTTTTAATCATCTATACATACAAAATGTGAGTAAATGTGTCTATAAAAATATCAGCACATTATCTGAGTAGCTTCTGTCTAGGAAAAACACTCAACAAAAGAGTATTTCTCAGTTTTTATTACATAAAAGTTATTTAAAAATTAAAACAAAAAAGTAAGATTTTTAAAAGGTGGGCCAACAACAACAAAAACAAAAACATAAACGAGGTCTTGGGGACAAGATGTCCACAAAGTCCTTGGAAAAGCTCTGACATATTCATGGAGATCTAGAAAGTCACATGCATGTGTGAGGCTATGTGTATTTTCAGGAAAGACCTAAGACTGACTTAATGTATCACTTTTCACTGGCCCTTAGGGTCTTTGAAAACAGGAGTGAAGGCTAAGTTAAAGCTGTCAACTTCCATTTGAGGCATACTCTAACATACACACATACATGCATGCACACACACACTCACTGAGAAACCCTTTGGAAAGGATAGGACACTTATTAGTTCAAAGCACTTAACCAACCTTCTGCCCAATTACTGGCTGACCACTAAGTTAACCAAGGAGAGATTTTAGTGGTTGCACATGATAAAGCTTACAGACTTTATTGAATTAGGCCAGAAAAGTCACTAAACAGTAAATAACAACAACCAAAACAAATAGCAACAATGAAAAATTATGGTAAGTAGGGGGGAGTCTGATTTTCAGAATTGCCACATAATGTTGTTTTAAATGTCCAGCTTTAAACAAAGAATTATGAGGCATACAAAAACACAGTATGGCCCATGCACAACGGGGAAAAATGTATTCAATAGAAATATTATGCAAGGAAGCCCAGATATTGGACTTACTAGACAAATGCTTAAAACTAGCTGTTACAAATAAAGTCAAAAACTAGAAGAAACTGTGTCTAAAGAAATAAAAGGGAGTATATGAATAACCAAATTGAGACTATCAATAAAGATATAGTTTTTTTAAAAAAAAGGACCAAATAGAAATTCTAGATTTGAAAAGTACAATAACTGACGTGTGAAATTCATAGGAGGGTCTCAGGAGCAGATGTAAGCTAGCAGAAGAAAGAATTAAATAAACTTGAAGATAGATCAAGTCTGGAGAAATTTACAAAAATTAAGAGTCCCCAGACACACGTGGGATATTTTCTATATGCCAACACATGTATAATGTGAGTCTCAAAAGTAGAGGAGGTGCTGGAGAGGATGTGGAGAAATAGGAACACTTTTACACTGTTGGTGGGAATGTAAACTAGTTCAACCCTTGTGGAAGTCAGTGTGGCAATTCCTCAGGGATCTAGAACTAGAAATTCCATTTGACCCGGCCATCCCATTACTGGGTATATACCCAAAGGACTATAAATCATGCTGCTATAAAGACACCTGCACACGTATGTTTATTGCGGCATTATTCACAATAGCAAAGACTTGGAACCAACCCAAATGTCCAACAATGATAGACTGGATTAAGAAAATGTGGCACATAGACACCATGGAATACTATGCAGCCATAAAAAACGATGAGTTCATGTCCTTTGTAGGGACATGGATGAAATTGAAAATCATCATTCTCAGTAAACGATCGCAAGAACAAAAAACCAAACACCGCATATTCTCACTCATAGGTGGGAATTGAACAATGAGAACACATGGACACAGGAAGGGGAACATCACACTTCGGGGACTGTTGTGGGGTGGGGGGAGGGGGGAGGGATAGCATTGGGAGATATACCTAATGCTAGATGACGAGTTAGTGGGTGCAGCGCACCAGCATGTCACATGTATACATATGTAACTAACCTGCACATTGCGCACATGTACCATAAAACCTAAAGTATAATAATAATAATAAATAAAATTAAATTAAATTAAAAAAAAGAATAATTGAAGAAATAATGGCACCCTTTACAAATTTGATGAAAGTGTTTTATCTATGAATCTAAGAAGCTCAACAAACTTCAAGGAGGATAATCTCAAAGAAATCCATATGTACACACACTATAGTCAAACTGTCAAAACCTGGAAAGCAAAAAAAAATCTTGAAAGCAGTGAGAAAAAAACAGCTTATTACCTCCAAAAAGTTCCCCAATAAGTTAACATTTGACTTATAATCAAAAACAACTGGAAGCCAAAAGGCAGTGACATGACATATTCAAAGTGCTGAAAGAAAAAGACCCTCAACCAAGAATTCTATATTCGACAAAACTATCCTTCAAAAATAAAGGAAAATGTAAGACATTTCCAGACAAACAAAAACTAAAAGAATTTTGTTGCTAGCAAACCTGGCCTAGAAAAAAAAAAGGCTATAGGGATTTCTTCAGGCTAAAATAAAAGAACATGATAGAGTAAGCTGAAGCAACATGAAGAAATCAATAGCTCCAGTTAGTACCTACATAGGTAAAAATAAAAGACAATGTAAATGCATTTTTTGTCTTTAACTCCTTTGTTCCCCTATCTTATGTAAAAGACAACTGCGTAAAGCAATAATTACACACGTGTGCTTGTCGGCTTACAATGTATAAAGATATAATTTACATGAGAAAATAGCAAAAAGGAGGAGGGAAGGAATAGAGCTAGACTGGAGTAAAGTTTTTGTATATTATTGAAATTTAGATGATTTTATTGTGAACTAGATTTTTTAACCTAATCCACTAATTGTAATACTAGGCACTAAGAAATAACTCAAAAAAATTTAGCAAAATAAATGAGAAAATTAAAACAGTGCAATAGAATAATGCATCTATTTAACACAAAACAGACAGTAATAGAAAAATATAAGGGCAAGAAAAAAGATATAGGAAAGACAGCAAAATGGCTGTCATAAATCCTAATATATCAGTAATTATATCAAAAGTAAATGAATTAACACTCCAATTAAAAGACAGAGGTTGGAAGATTGAATTTTTTTAAATGATACAACTACATACTGTCTAAAAGAGGTACACTTTAGATCCAAAAACACAAATAGTTTGAAAGCAAAATTTCTGAAAAAAAAATGTATCATCTAATCTAACCAAATGAAAGCTGGAGTGGCTATAATAATATCATACAAAAAGAAACACAAGATACTATGGAGCCATAAAAAGGAACGAGATCGTATTCTTTGCAAGGGCATGGATGGAGCTGGAAGCCATCATCCTCAGCAAACTAACAAAGGAACAGAACAAAACACCGTATGTTCTCACTTGTAAGTGGGAGCTGAACAATGAGAACACGTGAACACAGGGAGGGAAACAACACACACTGGGACCTGTTGGGGACGCCGGGGAGAGGGAGACCATCAAGATAAATTAGCTAATGCATGCTGGGCTTAATACTTAGGTGATGGATAGATAGGTGCAGCAAACCACCATTGCATACATTTACCTGTGTAACAAAACTGCACATCTTGTACGTATATCCCAAAACTTAAAACAAAATAAAATTTAATTTAAAAAAATTGCACTAGAGACAAAGAAGGACATTTTGTAATTATAAAGTGTTAATGTCCATCAAGAAGATATAGCACTTATAGACATATTAACAAAGTAAAATGCAACACATAGAATGGTAGAAAATATTTGCAAATCATATCTCCAATAAAAGTCTAGTTTCCAGAATATACAAACAATCCTCCCGACTTGCAATAAAAAGACAAATATCCAATTAAAAAATGGGCAAAGGATTTGCATAGTCATTTTTCCAAAAAAAAAAGATATACATATAGATAATAAACACACAGAAAGATGATCAACATCATTGGTCATTAGGGAAATGCAAATCGAAACCACAAGGAGATAGCCCTTCACACACACTAGAATGGCTAAAATCAAAAAGAAAGACAAGAACAAGTGTTAGAAAGAAGTCAGAGAAATTACAACCTTCCTACATTGCTGGTGTAAATGTAAAATGATGTAGACATTTTGGAAGACAGTTTGGCAAACCTTCAACAAGTTATTTATGGAATTACTATATAACCCAGAAATTCTAATACTAGGTATATGCACACACACAAAAAATGAAAACAAGTGGCAAACAAAAACTTGTACAAGAATGTTCATAGGAGTAATACAATAGCCAAAATGTGGAAACAATACAAATTTCCATCGACCAATAAATGGATAAACAAAATGGGATGTATCCATGCAATGGAATATTATTCAACCATCAAAAGGAATGCAATACTGATACATGCAGCAACATGGATATACCTTGAAAAGACCATGCCAAGTGAAAGAAACCAGTCACAAAAGGCCACCTATTGTATAATTACATTGGTATAAAATGTCCTCAGATATATAATATCTGTGGAGGACTATCCACTTTTGTTCTAAAGAGAAGAAGTAGAGTTTCAAGTTACCCAGGAAAGTCCTCCTCAAAAAAAAGAGTTCAAAAACTGTTCACTAAAAAGTCATAGCTATAAAATTGAGAAATCTTGATGACCCAATGTGTTTCATATTTCCACAGATATTTAAGGAGAGGCTTTACTTTACCCTCAGAAGTTTAGAAACCCTTCTTTTTTTTTTTTTTTTTTTTGAGACGGAGTCTTGCTCTGTCCCTCAGGCTGGAATGCAGTGGCACCATCTCAGCTCACTGCAAGCTCCGCCTCCTGGGTTCATGCCGTTCTCCTGCCTCAGCCTCCCGAGTAGCTGGGACTAGAGGCTCCCGCCACCACGCCTGGCTAATGTTTTGTATTTTTAGTAGAGACGGGGTTTCACCGTGTTAGCCAGGATGGTCTTGATCTCCTGACCTCGTGATCCACCCGCCTCGGCCTCCCAAAGTGCTGGGATTACAGGCGTGAGCCACCGTGCCCGGCCTTAGAAACCTTTCTTAGGTACAGTCTCCATGTGACAGTTTCCTCAACTTCACAGGCACAGGCGTTGTGCCCTGGAAGACCATCCTCTTGAACATATGCCAAATTGTCTATGGAATGGTATTTCATATATTGTGGAAAATGCTTGAAATATAAGCAAACTCTTTATCCTTATTATTAAAACATAAGCTTCAAAAAAAAAGTTTTATAGCAAAGTTTTTACTATAGTTTATATAGTAAAACGCCTGTGAATTTTCTGACTGGGAAAGATTTTTTTAATTAAAACTATGAACATCTCAGGACCAACACAGGGCTGTTGAAATGTGGGAGTCATTGCCTAAAATCAGGATATCTCCGTTATAATTCTATTAGAAGGGGAAACCTCAGCCAAGGTAGTTGACCCTCTCAGACTCAGTTTTCTCTCTTGTGAAACTGAAGGGTTGAGCCTGAAATTTTCTTAGATTTCTTTTACCTTCAATATTCTACATCCCTGTGAATTTGGAGAATACCTCTATTCCTTGACAATTCAGGCAGTACATCATGTTATCCCAGGGTCTTAA
Organism: Pongo pygmaeus; assembly: GCF_028885625.2. Taxonomy (NCBI): domain Eukaryota; kingdom Metazoa; phylum Chordata; class Mammalia; order Primates; family Hominidae; genus Pongo; species Pongo pygmaeus. Next base: position 73,780,134 of record NC_072380.2, on the reverse strand, counting down.
ATGAACCAGCTCACTGGGAGGAGACCATCCCCACATGACTCTTCTGTCCCTATCATCAGGGGTGAAAAGGCCTTACTGAGGGGGTACATCAGGCTTTCCCCAGAAGATTCCCTTCCATCCAAAGGGATGAAGATGGAAAATACACACTTCCTGCTCTACCAATAGGTATTAGAAGTCAAACAGGAGTCTCCTCCTTTAGACCTTCTACACCTCATCGAGACGAACAGGAAGCTGCTGAAATGCACACTTTTTTATCCCCCAATATCGTAGTCTCTGCCTTGATTACATATTGGAATTAAACTCATGCCTTTTTTCTCTTTGTCACCCAAGGCTGGACTCCCAGTCATCCCTCAATCATCCACCAGCCCTTCGCTGATCCTTTTATTTCTTCTCACCTTTCTCCATCTCAAATTCCAGAAATCCTTCTACTGTGCCTTTTAGAACTCCCCATCCATTATCTGCAAAATCCCTATATTCTTTTTTTTTTTTTAATTTCAACTTTTATTTTAGTTGCAGGGGATACATGTGCAGGTTTGTTCCATGGGTATATTGCACTCAGGTAGTGAGCATAGTGCTGGATAGGTAGTTTCAACACTTGCCTCTTCTTCCCTCCCACCCCCAGTAGTCTGCAGTGTCTCTTGTTCCCATATTAATGTCCATGTCTGCTCAATGTATAGCTCCCACTTCCGAGTGAGAACATGCAAGACTTAGTTTTCTGTTCCTGTGTTAATTCACTTAAATCCCCCATATTTGTAACCTCATCTCTAAATATTCATTTCACCTTCTGTGTAGAACAAAAAACTGGCTTTCCCTGAAAATATTACTTCTCCTGTAATCCTTCTAAGAAATACCTGTTTTTCTCCCACCAGCCTTATACAGTTCTACTCAGAGATAGGAGGATATTCTTCTTGTTCCTCCTTCCCAGTTTTAAACCACTCTCCCTCCTTTTTCTCTGAAACACTCCAGCTTTGAAGATTATGTCATAAAATAACACCACTGTAACTCCTTATTTTTCCTGTCACCTACAGACCCCCTAGGAGCTCCCATCATTCTTCCTAGAATGGAGACTCTCTCCTGACTTCACTCTTAGAAGTTTTAATCTTCAACAGAGATGATCCTTACAACACTCTGATCCCTTGGTTTCTTGGTCTCCCCTCTACAACAGCCTTGTTCACCCACTGCATGCCATCTGCTCCCTCCTGTGGTGATATACTAGACCTGTCATTATCAGTAACTGCTAAACAGAATGATAGCCTCTGCTGAGACCTCAGTCTACAACCTGAGATATACAAGAAGAGAGCTGCCCTTCTTATCAACAAAAGCCCTTACAGCAACACTTAGGAATAAATGTCCACAAACATTGAGACACTGACCAACTCCACTTCCCCTACTTGGAAACTAAAAGATGGAGAAGCTTTTTGGTTTATATAGAGAAGGCCACAGGAAGATGAACATCAAGGCCTATTTGTATTATTTACACCATTCCTTTCTTAAATAAAATACATAGCCTGTCTAGTATCCACTCACATTCCCCACAAGTGCATTTGAATCAACAAACAAATATAAATAAATAAATAACCAGAAGACATGAGAGATCCCCCAATGTAAAGGACAAAAAGATTTTACAGCCACTGCCCCCACCCCCTTCCCATAAAGTCAATTCTACCACACTGTGATGTCAACTTACTTTTTATTTTATTTTATTTTTTTATTTTTGAGACAAGGTCTCACTCTATCACCTAGGCTGGAGTGCAGTGACACAATCCTGCTTTCCTCTCAGGTGATCCTCCCATTTCAGCCTTTGAAGTAGCAGGAACTACAGGTGCACGCCACCATGCCTGGCTAATTTTTTTAAATTTTTTGTAGAGACAGGGGTCTCGCTATGTTGCCCAGTCTGGTCTCAAACTCCCGAGATCAAGCAATCCTCTCATCTCAGCCTCTTGAAGCACCAGGATTACAGGTGTGAGTCACCATGTCCAGCCGTCAACTTGCGTTTTACAAACATTCTGCTTGAGAATGACTTAGTTGCTACCCTACAGTTATAATTTTCTAGCTTAGTTTAATTTAAATTCTGAATGTTATTATCAAAATGCAAGGGGTTTTGTTTACACCAGCAAAAGAGCACTGTTCACTAATGACAGGCTTAATGTTAAATTGGGCCCTATTTCTTTGCAGCAGCAAAGTAATCAAACAAGAATGCCATGTCTCTATTAAGCATTTACATTAGGACTGCCTAATTACACCAGGATTTGTTTGGGTAGCACTGGCAGATGTTCTGAAAGACTGTGGGAAAGGCAGCTGGGGTTTCACAGAAAGCAAACGCCTACCTAGGACCATTCTAACATCAGTGCAGGGAACCTGAGTGCTTGTGTGGAGCAAGACATGTGCTGGGTTCTTCTTAATATAATTCCCCACAGTAGATTTTCTGAGCACCTGCAATAGAGGTATTTGTTCTCCATCTGCCTCAGAAAAATATTGAAAGAATTCACAAAGAAAGCCGGGTGCCGTGGCTCACACCGGCAATCCCAGCATTTTGGGAGGCCAAGGTGGGTGGATCACCTGAGGTCAAGAGTTGGAGACCAGCCTGGCCAATGTGGTAAAACTCTGTCTCTACTAAAAAGATAAAAATTAGCCGGGAGTGATGGCCGGCGCCTGTAATCCCAGCTACTCAGGAGGCTGAGGCAGGAGAATCGCTTGAACTCAGGAGGTGGAAGTTGCAGTGAGCCAAGATTAGGCCATTGTACTCCAGCCTGGGCGACAAGAGTGAAACCCCATCTCAAAATAAAAAAATAATAATAATTCACGAAGAAAGTTCAGAAAACATTGAGTTTTTTTGCAATGAAGTGTTATGAAAATAGATTATTTAAATTATCATAATCAGAGTTTTAATCTTATTTAAAAACTAGTAAATCCACTTAGATTTTCATTGTGCCAGCTGACAGTGTATTTTCTGACTTTTTTACACAACATAAGGCATAAGATTTGAGAAACTATGAGATTCTGCTTGTTTTAAGCCCTGGTGGTTCATAGTTGAGTGTGAGGCAACCTGGCAGCCATATCAGTGTAACAAAGGACTGAACAGAACCGGGCTCTGTTTTCTATGTTTCATCCCATACCGGCATGCTTGAAGGGGTAGTTGTGGGCCAGACAAGCGACAGATGGCACATTTGCACCAATCAGATTTGCCAGTGCAGGAGGTTCTCCTCTCACTGCTATACCCAGGAAACCGGCCATGGCTCCATGTCCGTATGGGATTGCTCCAGGAGTGCAGGCTTTAGGGCAAAATTATTTGGATGAACAGGTTTGGCCTTGACTCTGAGTTTGGGAAATGTCGTGGATAACCCACATGTGGCTTACTGTAGTTCTGAGTCATCACTGGACATTTCCTTTCTCTAGGAGATAGCCCAGGGCATTAAAACTACTTTCCACTACCAGCAGATCCTGAAATAGCCCTGAGCCTCAGCTCTAGTTCCTCTCAGCTGCAGTCTGAAAGCAGCCTGCTTTTCCAGGACCCCAGAGAGAGACACACTCATCTGTGTCCCCCAAGGGTCTGTTCCCTGCAGACCTCGGTCTTATCTGTGGACCCTGTAGCAGCCCTGTGACTCAGGTCCAGCCCCTCTCAGCCATGGCTGAGGGCCAGCACAGCCTGCCCAGGGACCCACCCAGTGACCCAGAGCAAACCAATCCAGAAACCCGGAGGAGGCCACACCTATCCACATACCAGGTGATAGGACTGCCATCTGCAGACTCAGAAGTAGACCCTCATTCAGCACCAGCCCTACTGGCCATGCTTCTGGGGGCAGCCCAGTCCACCCAGAGCCCAGACAGGATCCACGTTTGCTTGAGCCCCTGGTAATAGGCTCACCTACCCTATACCTCACTATGCACTCAGTAGAAGCCACATGACCTAGCTCTAACCCTGCTCAAGTGTGATCCCAGAGGAAATCTCAGAGTCAGCCTGGGGACCTAATAGAAGAGGGCCTTTATCTACAGAACCAGCTATACAGACTGAAAGAGGTATTTGGTACTTGAAATGCATAGACAGCAACACAAAGCTACACAGATCATATGATCCAGCAATCCCACTTCTGGGTATGTATCCAAAGAAAATGAAATTAGTATGTTGAATTAATATCTGGTTTGATTCCATACCTTGGCTATTGTAAATAATGCTGCACTATTTACAAGAGCCAAGGTATGGAATCAAACTAAATGTTCATGAATTTATAAATGGTTGAAGAAAATGTAGAATATTACTGGACCATAAAAAGGAAGAAAATCCTGTCATTTGCAACAACATGGATGAACCTTGGGGACATTTATGGTAATTGGGATAAAAAAGTCACAGAAAAAAATGCTATATGGTCTCATTTATGTATGGAAATACTATATGATATCACTTATGTGTGGAATCTAAAAAAGTTGAACTCAAAGAAGCAGAGAGTAGAATGGCGGTTGTCAGGGGCTCAGGGATAGGGGAAATGGAGAGATGTTGGTCAAAGGGTACAAAGTTTGTTATAAGATGAATAAGTTCTGGCTGGGCGCAGTGGCTCACGCCCGTAATCCCAGCACTTTGGGAGGCCAAGGCGGGCGGATCACGAGGTCAGAAGATGGAGACCATCCTGGCTAACACGGTGAAACTCAGTCTCTACTAAAAATACAAAAAATTAGCCAGGCCTGGTGGCACGTGCCTGTGCAGGAGAATTGCTTGAACCCGGAAGGTGAAGGTTGCAGTGAGCCGAGCTTGCACCACTGTACTCCAGCCTAGGTGACAGAGTGAGACTCTGTCTCAAAAAAAAAAAAAAAAAAAAAAGATGAATAAGTTCTGGAAATCTAATGTACAATATGGGAACTACAGTTAATAATACTGTCTTGTTTACTTGAAATTTGTAAGAGTAGATTTTCAGTGTCCTCACTGCATGCACGTATACACACACACACACGAGCAGAAAAGGGTAACTATAGGTGGTGATGGTTACATTAATTAATTGGTCGTGGCTATCATTATACATGTACATGTATATCAAATCATCACATTGTGTACCTGAATATATATAACTTTTGTCAGTTAAATTTTAAAAAACTACTTTCCACTAGAACCAAGAAATCCCAGCACTGACTCCTCCTTTCTTTAAACTCAGATTATTCCTGAAAAAAAAAAGAAAAATTAATTTTATGTCTGGAACAATGAAATCATCCCTTATTGGTAGCTTTTGGAAAAATCAGAGAATATAATTCTGCTTCTTCCAACCAACTTTACCACGTTGCTGGCTTTCTACTGCCACCCTTCTATCCTGTTATATCCTGTTGTATTTCTCCCCCTTCCTACCCCACCCATACACTCACTGTTTACCTGATGTTATAGGAAATAAAAAGAAAATTCCTTTAAGACTACCTCTAATCTTGGTCACCGTAATATCCCCAGAATCTAGCACACTGCCAAGAAAATAACAGGTGCCTAATAAATGCTTACTGAATAAATTTTGAAAGGCCTATGTGACATCAAAAATAAGCATAAAGGACCAGGATAATCTATGTAACATAATGTATACACCAAAAGAGATAAGCCATGTTAAGAAAAATACTCCCTGTGTTAAAGCATTACAATGAGGATCCCCAATGAACCAGACCTCCCCATGTCCACACTCTTTTGCAATGTGTGGTTGCTGTTCTTCCCATCAAAAGGTAGTCTATTGCTCTGCTCCCTTGAATCTGCCCTGACTCAAAATTTCTTTGGCCGACAGAATGTAAAATAAGGCATCCTACAAATCACAAAGCCTAGTCCTTCAAAGATTTGGCAGATTCTGCTCTTGCTCTCCTGGAAGCCTGCTACCAGTACATTGTGGAGAAGCTGACTCTAGCCTAGTGGAGGATGGGAGGCCTCATGGGGAGAACAAAGTTGCCATAGTCAACAGCCAGTACCAACTGTCAGACATGTAAGTGAGGCCAGCCTGGCCACCAGCTCCAGTCAAGCCATTCATGATATGCAGAAGAACCACTTAGACTGCAAACCCACAGAATTATGAGAAAGAGTAAACCACTGTTGCCTTGTGAGAGGGCAGACACCCAGCAATGGAGCACTGAAACACTCTATCGTGTCCAGGTTGCCAGTACCTCTCCTCCCACCACCAATGCCCGAAGCCCAGTGTCCTTGTGACTAGGATGTGGCTACTTTGTTAGGTTCAGAACATTCCTCAGGCTCTCCCAACCAGCCACTGCTCACAATCTACTTGCTCTCATCCATTTTCCTAAAATTCTGTACCTTTTCCCTGAACCTGGATCCTCCCACTCTGTCTGGCTCCCTCAAGCCAACTGTTCCATGATCTACCTGATTTTCATCTGAAATATTTCCCTATGGACCTGCCATTTAGGTCACCCTCCTGGGTTCCACAAAGTGCAGACCATGGAGGACTGGCCCTCTTCATACACACCCATCGAAACTTTGAAACTTCCCATTGAACCTGACCAGATCCCTGGGACACACAATGCCCAGGACCCTGGTTCTTCAAGAAGGGGGATCATATGAATATGTTAACTTGGGATATTTTGAAGGAAGAAAGAAGAAAAATGAGCTGTGGATAATGATAACTCACCTAGTGGAAAAATAATTGTGAAACATGATCTTGAACACAAAGCTATCCCCTCTTTCTATGTTCCCTTAGGGACTTTACTATTATTTGTACTAAATTCTTAACTTTTATATCTGCAAATGCTCAACAGTGATTTTTCAGGAAGCTTTTTACCAATTGATTATGCTGCTATTTATTATTCCAGGCATTTATTATTCTTGACTGTTTACTTGGTTCTGTAATGATAGTTACAAGCCAAATGCCTTTTGACCCGGGTCTAGAGTTTTCTATGGTGACATTCTGCGCTCATTAGTTTTCTAGGAAAACTTTGGAAAGATAATTGTTTCAAGCTCTTTTTAGTACCAACAGTCATTATCTTGTTGGAATCCCAGCTGAAAATAACAAGAACCCCTTCCAGAGTTACACCACTCACCTGCCCCCTGGCCACTGCTACATAGGGTTGTCCTGCTTGAATCTTTCACAGCATAATCACTGCACCTGCAGACTCAGCAGCTCTGCCAGTGGCAGCCCAATGTGGCAGGTGGCAGTGGCAATCCCTGTTTGTTTGCTCTTCCTGGCCACTAGCTCTCTCTCCAGGCCATGGGCTCTTCCCAAATGTTCACTTGCAACTCAAGGTAAAGATTTAGGCTCTGAACCAAGCACTGACCTTTCCTTGAGTCTTACTCCTTGACTGCCACTCTCCTGAAGAGTGGTGGAGGCTGTAAGTTTTCCTAGAAAAAAAAATGACCCACTCATTGGCAATTATCTTCCTACAGAGATATCGTGCCTCTGTGCCAACAACAAAGGAAAGGGTGCGGCTCAATATTCACCAAATCTAAGTGCTTCTAGGAGAGTGCACATCTCCTTTTAGTTTAAATTTTGACATTATAATATTAACTAAATAACAATCCTTATGAGGACATCTGCAGGGATAAGTCACAGGGATGGTGCCAGCATAAACATATTTCCTTGGCTCTAAATTTTGGTGTTCTCTGTAAAAGTATGCCTGATTGTGCTATAATTAAGGACTAGGTAGGGGAGGGATGGGTGGGAGAAAATGAGAAAGGTGAATTTCTCTCTCTCTCATAGTCCCAAGATTGGCACAGAGGAAGATGCTGTGATCTCTACCTGTCTGATGCCCATATTTGATCAAATCTGCTGTGAAAGGAAGCACTGGGGCAAGGCACCAGGGAAAGTGAAGTGTAAGTCCCACCTAAGCAGATAGACATGGAGCATCTATCCCCAATAAGGGGTTCCCATCCTCCAGGATGTTGACATTTTCTGGGATACTCTATGTGGGGTAAAGCAAAAATTGCATGAGTTTTAGAGTCAGAAAGACTTGGGTCCTCATTCACCTTCTGCTTCTGATTATAGGGTAGCGTTTTCATATTTACAATGTTGCCTTGCAATGTGTTATGGGAATGGGAATTTAAAAATGCAAGTAAAGTGATAAAATATGGTAGCTATTATTGCATCTGTAAATCACTTTATGAACTAATCAGTTTGTGTTAAATATAATTCACAAAACTAAAATGCATCCTGTAATGATTTCTCCATGGCTTTTTTAGCTCTCTCAGGATCCTAAGATATTTTTCTAAAACACTTGCTCACCCAGCTTAGTTTATTAAAAAAATAAGTATCTAAAGCAAACTACACCATTATGTCACCCCAGAGCTTACTCCCAATACAAAAAAAAAAAAAAAAAAAAGTTCTTACCACCCAACCTGTGCAGTTGGTTGTCCACAACTCTACTTTCTTGACAAAAGTGCTGCCAAAGGGACCCCAGGCCTCTATAGGCAGAGTCTGCTATGATCCAGGGATTCATTAAGGAGCAGACTCTGCTCTATGCTAAAGCTGGACACAAGGATAACTATGACCTCATAATGCTGAAGACCACTCCAGACTCTTCCTAAACTTCTAGATCTGATAAAATTACAACAGTATTAACAACCACCACTGTGTTTTGAGCACTGTGTCAGGCATTCCAATAACAGTTTTATGTTCATGAACTTTTGTTCTCATAAGAGCCCTGTGAGATGTTACTACTCTTCTTTTATAGATAGATAATTTAAAGTTTAGATGAGTTAAACATCCAAGGCCACAGGGCTAGACAGTGTAAAGCCAGGAGGAAACTACAGGCTTTTAAGGCATTTTATTCATATTTTTCAAACTTTTTTTTCAGCAGTTAAAGCCTTTTATCTAAAGAGTACCCAGCTTCATAATAAATAGATTGACAAACCCAACTGGTGTGGTTTAAGTCGTGTGTGGATGCTAAGAAATCCCCCACAGAACCCTGGGATCTGTAGAACAAAGTGAAAACCCCTCCCTCACCCTGGGATCTGTAGAACAAAGTGAAAATCACTTCCTCACTACTCCGTCTCCAATGATGTGCATGGAAGTACTTGGAGGGGTATTAAATGCCACAAACTTCTTAATGAAACATTTAAAGCAGCAGAAGTGCTGCAGTGTTGAGAGTCCAGCAGACTGGATGGTTTCCCACTAGCAGTTTAGTCAGAGCATGCCCCTTCCCCTGCATTGGGTCAGACTATGGTGCCATTTCTAGTGATGACAGAAGGCCCTTTCATCTAGTCTACAAAGAGAGAGGAAAAATGAGGATTATCCACGGAGATGGTTAATTTTATGTGTCCACTTGACTGGGTTAAAGGACACTCAGATAGCTGCCAAAACATTAATTCTTGTGTCTATGAGGGTGCTTCTGGACACCATAAGCATTTATAGTGGTGAGCTGAGTAGCACAGATGGCCCTCCCCAGTGTAGGTGGGCATTATCGAATCTACAGAGGGCCTGATGAGAACACAAAGGTGGAAGAAGGTTGAATTCTCTCTTTACCTGATGGCTTCAGCTGGGACATTAATGTTTTCCTGCCCTCAGCCTTCCTGGTTCTCAGGCTGAAAGATCCAGACCATCATGGACTACCTACACACACACTATTCTCCCCACAGAGCCGCTCCAGTGGTTTAACACAATAGGACCACCACCCAGAGAAGGAACACAGACCCAGCTCATCACCAGCATCACTGCAGATTTCTAGTGTCCCTCGTGTAGCATTGAGTTGACGCTGCATTATTCAGCCCAGCCTTTTACACAATATTGCCAACTTTTTACTTGACACTTCCATCATTCGTGGGTCTTAGTGGTCCATTTCAACCATTGCTTCCATTTTCACTGCTTTTCTTAACTTCAGCATTCCAATATTTGATGTCAGAAATGGTCATTTTCTCAGAAGCTGAAATTTACAGATTACCTTTGAGAACTGTCAGTTTGCTGAAAAGTAGCTCTGATTCTCAGGGAAGTCCAAGAGGATTGAGCACTGTTTATTTGATAAGCATAGGAAAGTCCCTTCTCCGTGGTCTGGTAATTGGGTGTGTTTTACTGAGTTCTTTGTAGAGCTTTGTTGGCACTCATGGTTGTCAGCTTAGGAAAGCTGCTGACCCTGCCTTCTCCATCCTGAATGACAGAAGGGCAAATAGTGGTAAAGTGGTTTGAAGTCTAACAGTGCACACTTTTTAATATTTTTTCTGTAATTCATTTGTTAAGGTGACCCAAACAAATCAGAGGTAAAAGATGTACAACTTTGAATAAAAACACATATGTTAGAAAAGAAATTAGAATGTGTTTACAATTAAGCCCTATGTACGATGCATATTACTGTATAACCTCTTTCTCAGGTTAAACAGTAATAGCCCTCAAACTGCTGAAACCAGTAACAGCTAAATGGAGCATTAGCATTTACTATATTCAGGATGTATCACAGCTGGAAGATGTGGAGTGGAGTGGAAGATGTGGAGTGGAGCCGGCCTACCCGGCATACACACGGGTACAAATTTTAAAAGTGTACTTTTTGATCAGTGTAGTGCCCTTCTAAGATAGACCACTTATCTAGCCTGTTACTAGATTGCTTGTCTTAACTTTTAAGCAATATCTCTTGGGAAATAGCAGGGCTTGTTTAAACATCATTTTCATGTACCTAAGCTGGGAATCATTCCAAAATGTTCCGTTCCGCTTACCTGTAATCCACATTAGCTCTGTAAACAACCATGACTGCTTGCTTGAAAAATAAGCACCAACCTTGATTCTAAAGCAACCAAGGAAATTTTTCATATTAAAATATTAATAGAACTTCTAGGCTGGGTGCAGTGGCTCACGCCTGTACTCTCAACAGTTTTAGGGGCCAAGGTGGACAGATCACTTGAGGTCAGGAGTTCAAGACCAGCCTGGCCAACATGGCAAAACCCTGTCTCTACAAAAAATACAAAAGTTAGCTGGGTGTGGTGGTGCATGCCTGTAGTCCCAGCTTCTTGGGAGGCTGAGGCAGGAGAATTGATTGAATCTGGGAGGCAGAGGTTGCAGTGAGCCGAGATTGTGCCACTGCTCTCCAGCCTGGGTGACAGAATGAGACTCCATCTCAAAAATAAAAAATTTAATAGAACTTTTAAACTATGATTTTACTTTTTTGCTATTTTATAGATTGGTAATTTAAAGTAGGAAATATGGAAAAGAGAAAAACAACTTTAAGAGAAATATTTTAGCAAGACAGATATATATATATATTTTTAAATTCCTGAAGTAATAATTCAGAGGATTAATATTTTTAAAATTATGATACATTTCACCTAGGATTTTTGTCATAGTTTAATGGATGGTTCTCCTATCAGCACCAGCATGGCACATGTATACATATGTAACTTACCTGCACATTGGGCACATGTACCATAAAACCTAAAGTATAATAATAATAATAATAATAATAATTACAATAAAAGAAAAAAAAGAAAAAAAATAAATAAAATAAAATAAAGTAAAAAAAAAAAATTATTTAAGATATAAAATTAAAGGTTTAATGTGCATCTGTACAAACTCCCAAAGAACAAACATAAAGTCCTGGCAAGAAATTAGTCATTGCCTGAGAAGAGACCCAAGGAAACTTTGGAGGTGATAGGAATGTCCTATACCTTGATGATGGGGATGGTTTCATGGACGTGTACATTATTCAGAACTCACTGAATTGTTTGCTTAAAAGAGGTAACTTTATTGACAGTAAATTATGCTTCCATAAAGATGGCTTTTTAAAAACCAAATGCACACGCATTTTTAGAATGTACAGTTTAAGACAAGGCATATCTCTAACTTGATTTTTTGAGAATCATACATAAAAACTTTAATATTAATGTCTCCAAGTTTTTCACATTTATTGTTTTCATTTTTTTATCTTTTTCTGTCATGTTCCATTACTGACCTCTACTGAGCAGTAAGTAGATTTTACAAGAAAATTTAAAAGTCCTTATCTTAATAGGTTTCCTTTCTCCTAGTTATTGTTTCTCCACAAATATATATTTTTATTTAAAACTCCTGCATCTAAGGAATACATTTCTATTAGAACGTCTAGTAGAGGAATCTGTAGGGTCAGGATAACCTTGAGTCCACTGGAGGTGTTTGAGGTGTTTTGTAGACCTACAGTGTATTTGCCTTGCACCATAATCTGTGCAAATCTTTCTCCCATCTCTTTCTAAAGAGCTTTAAATGTTTTACTACACTTTCAAAATATTCATCTTGTCTTCAAAAATACTGGATAGTTTCTGATGGCTGTTGCAGGAAATTACCCTAGGTTCCATGGCTCAAAACAATATCAATTTATAATCTTACAGTTGGACTGTCAGCGGTCAGAAAGGAGTTTTACTATGCTAACATCTACATCTTGGCAGAGCTACATTTCATAGTGGAAGTGCTAGGGGAGAACTCATTTCTTTCCCTTTTCTAGCTTCTAGAGACCACCTGGCTTATGGCCTCTTCCCGTATCTTCAAAGCACTTCACTCCAAGTTCTGTTTCCATTGTCACACAATCTCACTCTGACACTTCTGCCTCTCTCGTAAGCATTCATGGGATTACATTTGGCCTACCCGGGTAATCCAGGATAATCTTCTCACCCCAAAATCTTCAACTTAATCACATCTGCAAAGTCCCTTTTTCTATGTAAGGCATTATACTTGCAGGTTTGGGGATTTGAACTTGGACATCTTCAGGAGATTATTCCACATACCAAAGTATCCGAAATAGATAGGCAATAAATCTCTCTTTTTAAAAAATAAAATGGACTCAGCAACATAAGTCAAACAATCCAATTAAAAATGGACAAAATATTTGAATACACATTTCTCTGAAGAAGTTATACAAATGAGCAGTGCATGAAAAGGTGCTCAGTGACAATTGTCAATAGAGAATGCAAATCAAAACCACAATGAGAGGCCATTTCACATCTACTGGGATGGCTATTTCCAAATAGTAATTATAGTAATAGCAATAATAGAAAATAATAAGTGTTGACAAGAATGTGGCAAAATTGAAACCTTCATGCTTTGCTGATGGGAATGTAAAATGGAGCAGCCTCTGTGCAAAACAGTTTGGTGATTTCTCAGCAAGTCACGTATAGAATTACCACAAGACCTGACAATTCAACTTCTAGGTACATACCCAAAGAATTGAAAACCTGTGTTCAAACAAAATCTTATACAAGAATGTTCATAGCACCACTACTCACAATAGCAAAAAGGTGAAAGAAACCCATGGCTCTCAGCTCCGGGAAGCCTTATCATTTCATAAGTGACTTAAGCAATAAGGGTATCTTTTGATAAAGTATTTGACCCTTTGACTTCGGTTACTAAAGTAGCTCCTGAATGATCAAGGTGAAAGAGTCCTCTATGATTTACAGCAAGCCCTTTCAACACATCTGAGCTTATGTTAATAAGGCAATTTTTGAAAAATCCCTAGAAACCACAGGATGTGGGGCTGGTTGCCAGGGAAGCCAGTTCAGAGCCCAGAGGGCTGAAATTTTAAGACCACCTACCAACCTCCAGAGAGGGGAATGAGGCTGAAAGTAACTTGATCACCAATGGCCAATGATTTAATCAGTAGTGCTCATGTAACAAAGATTCATATAAACCTAAAAGGACAAGATTTGGAGAGCTTCCAGATAGCTGAATATATGGAGGCTTAGAAGAAAGTGAACAAGAACTTATCAATGTGCTGGGGAGGGTGACACACCCCAACTTCACAGTGACAGAAGTTCTGTGCTTGGGACCCTTCCAGGCCTCACCCTATGTTGCTCTTCATCTGGCTATTTATTTGCATCCTTTAAAATATCCTTTGTAACAAGCCAGTAAACGTTAAGTATGTGTTTCCCTGAGTTCTGTGAGCCTTTCCAGCAAATTAATTGAACCCAAAGAAGGAGCCGTGAGACCCCAACTTAAAGCCAGTCAGAAGTTCCAGAGGCCTGGACTTGCAACATGTCTTGAAGTGGAGAGGCAGGAGGACTGACGCCTCCTCAACCTGTGGACTCTGAGGCTACCTCCAGGTAGATAGTGTCAGAATTGAATTGGAAGACACCTGAACACCCTACTGGTGTCTGCTAGATAACTGATTGCTTGATTTGTGGGGAGAAACTCCCCCAGATTCGGTCACCTAGGCTTCCGTGTTGATGATTGTTGTGGTATAACAGCAGAGGAAAAAGTTTGAGTTTTTTCTAACATAATGGACAAACCTTAAAAAATATTATGCTAAATGAAAAAAAAAAAATCACAAAGGGCCACATAATGTTAATTCCATTTATTTGAAACACCCAGAACAAGAAAATCAGAAAAACAAAAACAGGACTAAAGGTTACCGAAGGCTTGAGGGAGTGGGGAACAGGGAGTCATTGTTCAATGGGTAAGACGTTTCCATTTGCGGTAATAAAAAATTCTGCAACTAGATAGTGGTAATGGTTGCTCAACATTGTCAATGTACTTAATGCCACTAAATGGTACATTTAAAATAGTTGAAATAATAAATTTTGTGTTATGTATATTTTACCACAATTTCAAAAACTAAATGGTAATGTTTCTTAATTCGTGTCTTTCAGAGTTCCTTCTTGTAAATATGTACACGCTGGTATTCTGTTGTTCTTACTCACTTAAAATGTTTCAAACCCTAAGTCATTCTTTTCTCCATCCCTAAGCAGAGTTGACTCAGCAACCTGTAGGTGGGACATGCATCTGTAAAATGGGCTCTTTTCAGCTCCTAGACCTTTACATGAGCAGGCTTCAAAATCTGATTCCAACAGTAACACTCTGGATATTTTCTATTGTGAGTCATTAAATGTTTAAATGACATTCTGATGAAATATCTCAAATGAAAAGGAATGCAAATATTTGGCTAATGGTAAATTTTTCAAGGTTAAGACTCTATAACGAGATAATTTCTTTTTTTTTTTATTATGCTTTAAGTTCTAGGGTACATGTGCACAACGTGCAGGTTTGTTACATATGTATACATGTGCCATGCTGCTGTGTTGCACCCATTAACTCGTCATTTACATTAGGTATATAACTGGAGACAATTTTAAGGAGTCTTTTTTCATTAGATGTAAGCAGTGGCTCTCAGCTGCCTTGGTAAGAATTGCCAATGCAGCAAGCCGCACATGTAATGTTTGCCACTGCATGTCCTTCAGGATGCAAATGAAAAGCTACTCTTTAAAAATTTGGTCTTCAATCTGCAAGCAAAGTTTACAGACTATAAAGCTATGAGTATGTTTTATAAAGTGGATTCTGTGTGAGATGTACAGCTCAAAACTATTGTTATACTTTACACTTAGAATGCTTTTATGTGCTTATGCAAACCCAACTTACCAACGGGCTTCCTGAGTCTTTGACAGATAGGGGTGATTATCTCCATTTCAACAATGAGAAAGAACAGCAGGGAAAGTACCAACATTTGGTTCCTAACATCATAGCTAGACTACAAAAGAACACTGCCTTATATTTTGTGAACATCAGCCCAGTTTGTCTGTGAAAGTAAAAGTTTCTAAAATAAAGTTTAGAAAATACTGAACTCTATGGGCCCCTTTGGAAGCTTAACCATTCATATAAGCATATTAAAGGCTCAGAGAATTCCTGCAATAGAGAAACTTGTTAAGTTTCACTTAGTCTAGCATTTGTTTGTTTCTAGAATTCATAATTACCAATAATACTGCTTATGCATTACAGAAAGCTCATAGGAAATGTTTATCCTTGTGAAAGTTGTCAGAATCAAAAAGAAGTCATCAACGTTAACAAGTCATTAATATTAAGAAAACTCTGACAAACAGAGCCAGGGAAGACCACGAAGAGAGGATTCTCACGCATATATGCTTGATAATGAGAAAGAGTCTGCAACAACCATAACTTTGCACAAATGCCATCACAACCTTATACAAAAGATCCTTCTGCAAGGACATCTGCCCAGCATCTGCCTGTCTAACCTCAGACTCATCCCTCTTGGCTTTGGTCTTTGTAGCCAAAGATAATGATTTCAAAACAGTTATCGAGTCCTCCTCATTTTTTCCTTTAAAAACTTTTGTCTTCCTTTGCCTCCCTGAATATGCACATCGTTTACTATGGCATGTGTGTTCCCATTACATTGCTGTATTCCAAATAAATATCTTTTCTTTTAGAGAGCCTCTCTCTGTAATCTAGGTTAACATACTTATTAGAGTTTCGTGTACACATTCATATTTGTTTTTATCTTATCTTATAGCGTGCACTTATTTATTAGCCCCTAGACAGTGATGTTGTCTAGTGTAGTTTAGAACGCTGAAGCTCATCTTCTTACAGCTCCCAATGACGTGCTACCATGCTGCCAATTATGATTGCAAACAGGTAAATTGCATTAATACTAAGTATAAAAATTATATTATCCTCAATTATGATTGCAAACAGGTAAATTGCATTAATGCTGAGTATAAGAATTATATTACCACTACTTATATATCTACTAGACAGAGCAGGTGTCTATAAATGCAAGTAAATGAACACATGCCCATTTTTCACAGGCTCCTCATTAGTTATACAATAAAGAGTGAAGAGACATGGCCAAAAAGCATGTGCTCACAATCATGTCACAGCCCAGGGGTACTTCCGGGACAGGTGGCCGAGGAAGATGCCTGCCTCAGGACTGACCTACAGGGACTCCAGTAAAATGGATGGCTTAGGGAAGCCAGGGAGAAAAGAAGGTGACTCCTCAATCCTCTTCTGCAGCAATCGCTCAAGTTCTTCCATCTCAGCGAGAGAGAGGCCTTAACCTGAACAGAGCGGGGTAAGGTCACATTCATTCTGACAGAGGCTGGCTGCAAATGGAGAGGATTGAGAGGTGCGTGTGCATGTGCTCGTGTGTGCGTATGAACTCACAGGTGAGACATCAAACACACCTGTGACTCTACTCCTTACTCCTCTTAACCCATCCTCTATCATTTGTCTAATTAAAATCTAAAAATAATTGGTCACAGAAAAAGAAAAAGACAACCTGTTAGACCATCTTTACTAGGTAGAACCAAGAAAAATGCTTTACTTGTTTACAGTTGTCTGAATAAAAAGAAATGTCCAGCTTTCTGACCTAACATCTGACAGTAACAATTTGCTTCCCCCAAGGCTCACGCATGTAGCAATTAATATTGTAATAAAGAAAGGCATATATAATGTACACCAATAGAATTGTGCATTTAAACTGCATGGCAAGTTGGTATGAGCTGCTAAATAGCAACAAAGACAAAAATAAATATTTTAAAGCTTGTGAAAGCATATATTCATGATAATCTGATTTTCTTTAAAATAGCTACAGCTCCCAAAAAGTGCTTCAGGACATGCCATGGTGCCACAATAGATTCACAAGGATTATTCATGATGTTATAAATTTTCAGGGGAAACACAGTGCTACTCAACATCTGTTTGACATCCTGCAAAAGACTACCTTGAGTTAGTTCACATTTTCAATATTACATTGTGCTACATTCCTTCAGATCCTATCATTGTCTTCGCAAAGCTATGTTTTCTGTACTCATTATTAATAAAAAGCAAATGTCTTGACAAAGATCAATGTAGAACAGAAAATGGGGGTGGCTGTTTCCAATCTGATTTCTGTCTAATTGCAGGTGCTACTCTTTCCTCCAGTCCCCATTGAAAACAGAAATCATTTCTTATCTGTCTTTGTATGACATCCAGTAGGAATACAATGCCTTGCATACAGCAGGTGTTCCATAACTATTTGTGACATGGATTGTTGGATAATGCAACAGAAACACATCACTACAGAGCAAAGTATTTACATTGTGTATACAACATTGATAAATATATTTTTGAAAAGTGGGGCCCATTTGAAGGAGTCATGGGGGAATCCATTTTGCGCAAATGAGATGAAGAAGGAAAAATCCACCTAGTCTTTTCTGATCACTCTGAGATGTCATATAGGCCACGGGGTTCCCCAAACTGTTGAAATAATGTGTGCAAAGGAGTTTAGTAAGGGAATGGGAAAATGCACCACCAATAAACCACTCAAAGTTAAGAACAGAACCAAGTTTCTAAATGTTTCAAATGTTACATGTCCCAGGAAAAAGACAGTGAGATGATATGCAGCTTTCTGGGGAAAGGAGTTGGAATGAGGGTCACAGAGAACCCCCTGAAGGAAAAGGAAGAGAAGAGAACATTGTTAAAATTAAAATGTCAATCTGTGCACACGCGATTTCAGCAGCCAAGTCAGTTATGGGCAGGTGAAAGGAGTCGATTGCAGAGAGAGAAGTCTTGGCTGAGGCTGCCACAGTTAATGAGGGAAAAGAACTTGGCACAGATGGCCAGAGCCACTGAAGATGCAGCCTGGTTGAGACCCAGGAGGCAGGGAGGATCTGGCCTCACTGCTGCTATAATCAGTGTTTCCCTAAATATGGTAAAGAGATTGCTGTGGACATTATCGGACTTAGCTGGTACCGGGAATGTCCATTCGTTGTAATGGCTAGGTATATATATTTCCATACATTTTAAATATATACCTAGCATCAGATGCACAATTTCACAATATTATTTCTAATCTGAGGCTGAAGTAGGTAAGCTTTGCTGTTGCTCAACTGGCACATCCTGCTTGGACTGCAGGCTGCCCCGATGCTGCCAGGGGCATCTGTTTGAACTCAGGAAGGTGGTAGGGGAATGTCAGAAATTTGAACAACACTGCTTATAATCAAGCCCCAAGAAACTGGCCAGAGCTTTTCACAAAATTTGAGGAGCTTTGTTACACTAATTCTTTTAACACGCAATGCCTAACTTTGGGAGAAGGGAGTTTATTTGCTGATGAATCTGGGGAGGAGAATATTTGCTTGGAAAACTGTGAAAGATGTGAGTGAAATAAACATTCCATGTCCAGGAAAATGCAGGCTAGAGTCCACCAGATGTGAAAGGAATGAAGAACTCATAGGTGTATATGGAAGTTATATCAGGATCCGGTGTAGTTTGAATATCTAATGTGGCATAAGTTCAATAGGAAAAAAAATTTCTTTAATCATGAATTGTACCATTTTATGTCTGATCTCTCTTTTTACCACAAGGAAGGGAAGAGTTTGCATTTATTAGGATAAGTTTATCATTCTAAAAGAATAATATAATAACTAAATTCAAGATAAAAATATTATTATATTTGCTTTCTTCCCTAGAGCACAAGCTTCAGAAAGAACTTTAAAAGCATATTTTATGTTATGATTTTCCCACACTAATTTTCAGCAGTTTCCAAAGTATTTCCTGTTTTTAGTGCTATAATCCACTTATACTCTCCTCAGGGAAAATGATGATCAAGGACTATTTCTTAGTAAATGCTCTGGATTTATTCCAGTTTGTTTTGTAATAAAAAAATTCTGGAATATATTAGTTGGTAGAAGTGAAACAGGAGTAGTAAAAATAAGCTTCTTTAACTAAAACATGTGCCCCATGTAGAACATTTCAAAATGCCACCAAAGCAGAGATCAAAACAGAACTGAGTACTGTGAATTACTGAAAGCAACTGTGTGTGTGTGTGCGTGTGTGTGTGAGTAACAGCATATATAGAAAGAAAGAGAAATATCCCTACTCAGTTTTTGAATGTGGATTGTCTTTTCATATTAGGAAGCAGTATTGATTTCAAATATTCTAATTTGCGGCAAAATGGTTTTCCCTAAGGAGAGGAAAACAGTACAATAGAGCATTTGTTCATATGATGAATTACTATTTAATTAATAAGCCACAAATAAACCCTCCTCTATGGATGCAGATGTGATTTATTAAGCACAAAGAAAATCATAACAATATTCCCAACTCCAATCCAAATAAACATGAAAATTAGGCCCAGCAGCTACATACAATGTTTATAAACTAACTTCCGAGTTCACTCAACAGTGAACTAGTGTATAAATGAAAGCCACAAAACACAATAAAACCCATCATTGCCAGCGTTGGGAAGGGAGGCATGTAGAAGTAATTAAAACACAGGTTAAAAGTACTTTGTTTTAAAATGAAATTATAATGATGGTGGTAAGAGCTGAGAACCAAGAGATCACTGAGCCAGGTTGGGGGCAACTGGGAAGGCAACTGGAGGAAGCGGCATTTATTTGGACTCTGAAGACAAGCATGACTTCATACAGAGATAAGTAGGAATGGTAGAAACAAATTCTAGACAAAGGAGCCGCAATAAGCAAAGCAACAAAGATAGAAAAGCATGGCCTGAGCAGCCTCCAAGGAGTGATGCAATCAGTTCGGAAACAGCCAGTGTATGTAAAGGCACTTATTCATAATGGTTAATATTGAGTACAAACTGTATGCCAGACAGGGTTACAAATATTTTATATATAGTGTCTTATTCAATCCTTGCCACAACCTTATGAGATGGGTACTATTTTTGTCGCAATGTTAAAATGAAGCAACTATGCAGTAAAGTTGTGAAAATTGCTTGAAGTTATTCAGCTGGGAAGAAGCAAAGCTAATGCTCAGACCCAGGAAATCTAACTTCAGAGCCTATATTCTTAACTACAGCAGCATATTCTACCCCAAAATGAACTTCACACCTTCTGCCTAGTTGTGCTTCTACTCTTGGATTTTTTTTTAATCTCAGTAAACAGCATTCCTTCCATCCAAGGTCTTATGGCAAAAATTGGTTGCCGTCCTTGACTCCTTCCTCCCTCTCACCTCCACATTCCATCCATCTCATACCACGCCTAAATCTAGGCGTGTCTGGTTCCCATATCCTTCTCAGGCCTCTCCTCTCTACCACCTCTGCCTTGCCTATAGTCCAGGTCACCCTTGTTGCCCACCTGGGCTGTCAATCAGCCTCTTGCGAGGCCCCGCAGCCTCTAGTCTTGCTTACCTCAGAACTGTGATTCTCAAAGTGCAGTCCCAGGAGCAGCAGCTTCAGCTTCTCCTAGGAGCTTGTTAAAAAATGCAGATTCTCAGCCGGGCGCGGTGGCTCACGCCTGTAATCCCAGCACTTTGTGAGGCTGAGGCGGACGGATCACCTGAGGTCAGGAGAGCAGCCTGCCCAACATGGCCAAACCCTATCTCTACTAAAAAATACAAAAAATTAGCCAGGCGTGGTGGCGGGCCCCTGTAATCCCAGCTACGCCAGAGGCTGAGGCAGGAGAATCGCTTGAACCCGGGAAGTGGAGCTTGCGGTGAGCCAAGGTGGCAGCACTGCACTCCAGCCTGGGCAACAAGAACGAAACCCCGTCTCAAAAAAAAAAAAAAAAAAATGCAGATTCTCAGGGTCTCCCCAGACCTACTAGGAGAGGGAGTCCTGCAGTGGTGTTCTACAAAGACCTCTGGAAGATTCTGACTCACACTCAAATTTGAAAGCCACTGCCCCAAATCATTTCTCCACACCGCACACACCGCAACCTGAGCACATATTCTAAGATGGAAAGATCAAGCCCCTTCTTCTGTTGATCAGTTTTCACACATTTCTACTGACGTGTTCCTTCTTCAGAGAAATCAGCCTGGTCAATTTGTTGAAGTTCCCTGTGCATCCTCCCGTTGCCCTGACACTGCCCTACCAAATCACTCATCCTGCTTGACTTGAATTACTTATCTGTGGATTTCTTTTTTATCTGCACACTTTACAAAGGCAGCTTGATCATCAATATATCCCAGCACTTAATATAGAGGTTTTTACAGTACTTCCAAATCATTTGTGGAAAATATGGAGGGAGGGAGAAAGGATAACAAGGAGGAAATGACAGCCAAGGCCATTCTTGGAAAACCTGAATGTCAGATGTGAAAGTTAAAACTTCAGCAGATAATGGAAGTCATTGAAGTTTTCTGAGCTGAGGACCCACATGGCGGATGGTTGTAGAGAACAAGGTTGAAGCGACCAAACCACAAGCAGAAGATGACTCCTTAGGCTGTAGAGTGTGGAAAGACTGGGCAGTGTGAAGGCTGCCAGGACCAGCAGGGACATCCTCCAAGCAAAGACAATGAGGGTCTGAAGTGCAGAACAGGTTTTATAAAAAATGGAAGAGAAATGGATTATTGTTACCTGGCTTTTGTTTAGCTTGCCAAAGCAATCCAGAGGTAATTCAACCCGGAAGATGCTTATGTTTCAAATCAAAGTGAATATAAATGGTGACACTGTTAACAAACAAAATGATAATATGGAAGGTAAACTGAATTCTCACTGAAGGGATGATGAGCAGAGGGATGTACCGCATCCAAGGCAGCCATGGGCTATCTGGATGAAAATGTCTAGTGTAAATGTGAGAGTGGTTGAAGGACAAAGAGAGACCTAAAGAAACAGGCTTGGGATGCATCTGTAGAGAGATCAGCATTGAAACCACAAGTGACCTTGGGGCCTGAGAGAACTGACGAAAAGCAATAACCTGTAAATCCACCAATTAAAAAATTCAGTAAAGTCAATAGTATCCCTTACCTGATTTTCAATCCTGAGAGTAACAATACTAAAATGTTGTATGTACTGTGTATGCTTCCTTTGCTTATTTATATATAGCTCAATAAAGCTCCCACTGGAATATACTCTCTGTCTCAAAAATCCATATCCTTCAAATTCATTCTCTAACAACACTTAACAAATACTACTCAGAAATGAATTTCTCAACTTGGAAGCATGCAAACCTGTAACTATGGTGGTATAGAGGGAAATATATAAAACAGCAGTGTGCCAAATGTGTAGGACTGAAGTACCTTATTAAAATGTAAAACTCTTAAACCCTACTCTCAAATAATGAAATGTCAATTTTTAATGAGAAAAATAATTATAAGTATTACATTAAGCATTTAAACACTTCAGATGGCTGATTTGATATTCAATTGTGGCTGCTTTACCTTCTTATAGATATTCAGAAAAAATAATTATACTAAGAAATCTATAAAAGCTTTCATGAATTTCATGTTTTTCAATAGAAGTAGAGGTACAAATATCCAACGAGGATATTCAGATCACTAAAGTGGACCCCACTCCGACAATTCGGAGAGTTGGCTAATAAATCAGCCCCTTGGATAGTACAGACAAAGATTAAGAGAGAATCTTTTTGTTCCATTCAGATAAAGAATCTCTAGATCTTTGACAGGATAGCATCAATGGGAAGAGTAAACTTCAAAAGAAGAGTACTTATTTGTCCTACCATATGATGAGTGGCTAATGTCTATCCTTCTCTTAGAATATAAATTTCATGAGGATGGTTCTGCATACCTTTTCTGTTGTATCTCCAGATGTTAGTAGAAATAAACAGAGTAAATGGTCAATATAAGTGGAATGAATGAATAAATGAATGAATGAAATCTCCCCATTCAAGCCTACTAAAATCTCCCCATTCAAGACTACTGTAAAAACCAGACCACCTCAGGCTATATTCAGGTACATAAGGTATGTATTTTTTCTTTTTCTTTTTTTTTTTTTTTTTGAGACAGAGTCTTACTCTGTCACTCAAGCTGGAATGCAGTGGTGCGATCTCAGCTCACTATAACCTCCATCTCCCATGCTCAAGCAATCCTCCCACCTCAGCCTCCCAAGTAGCTGGGACATGCCTGATGTGCCATCATGACTGGCTAATTTTTTTTTTTTTGAAGGGATGGGGTGTCGCCTGGTTGCCCAGGCTGGTCTTGAATTCCTGGGCTCAAACTATCCACCCACCTCGACCTCCCAGAATGTTGGGATTATAGGCGTGAGCCACTGCACCTGGCCACATAAGGTGTATAAATATATATATGTGTATATATACATTTATTTGAGATGGAGTTTTGCTGTTATTGCCCAAGCTGGAGTGCAGTGGCACGATCTCGGCTCGCTGCAACCTTCACCTCCCGGGTTCCCAAGTTCCCGGGTTCAAGTGATTCTCCTGCATCAGCCTCCCGAGTGAGCAGCTGGGATTACAGGCATGTGCCACCATGCTTGGCTAATTTTTTGTGTTTTTAGTAGGCATGGGGTTTTACTGTGTTGGCCAAGCTGGTCTTGAACTCCTGACCTCAGGTGATTCCCCCACCTTGGTCTCCCAAAGTGCTGGGATTACAGGGGTGAGCCATTGTGTCAGGCCCACGTAAGGTATATTTTTATTGGTTGCTTTTTACATTCTTTATGCTTCATTTTAAGTGGGAGGAAGAAAATTTCCTGGAAGCTTTTCCTCCTGGCCTAACATCACCAGGGAGCTCCACTTAGCCTTTGGAGAATAGTTTCTCAGCAATTATTTGCAAAATTATTAAGTCACCCACTCCACATTATTTAAACATCTTACCAAAGATCTCATTTATTTTTCCACTCCACTATTAATAGAGTATCACTGTTAGGAAAATATACGAAAGGTCTAAAAATTTTTTTCAGCAGAGCAAAAGGTGGGTAAGTGTCAATTTTATCATGTTTATTTTAGGAAGATGAGAATGTTCCTATTTGAGTTCTATTAAAACTAACTTGGTGAAACTTTTCCTCAATAATCTGAGCAGCTTTTACATAAATTATATAAGGGATTTCAAAAAGTTCATGAAAAAATGGAATTAAAAGGATAAAAATATAAATGTTATTTCTTAACATAAGCTCCATGAAGTTCAAGACACTTTCATAAGTGATGATACCAGCCACTTAGTCCGTCTCTAAAGAACTGAGGGGCCTGGGAATTTAACCATGTCCATGTGGCCTTTTTTACATTATTAATTGAACAAAAATGGACGCCCTCTGAGTATTTTTTAAGATCAGGAAACGAAAAGAAGACAGAAGGAGCCAAATCATGACTCTAAGGTGGATCCCTAATAATTTCCCAACAAAAATCCTGAAAAATTGCCCTTGTTTGATAGGAGGAATAAGCAGGAGTATTGTTGTGGTGGAGAAGGACTCTCTGGTGAAGCTTTCCTGGGAATTTTTCTGCTATGGTTTTGACTAACATTTTCAAAACACTCTCATCATAAGCCGGTGATATTTTTCTTTGGCTCCCTAAAAAGTCAACAAGCAAAATGTGTTTAGCATCTCAAACAAACAAAAAAAAATATTGCCATGGCCTTTGCTCTTGACCAATTCACTTTTTCTTTGACTGGACCACTGTGACCTCTTGGTAGCCATTGTTTTGATAGTGCTTTGTCTTCAGGATAGTACTGGTAGAGCCATGTTTCATCTTCTGTTACAATTCTTTAATGAAATGTTTCAGGATCTTGATTCCACGTGTTTAAAATTTCCATTGAAAGCTCTCCTCTTGTCTGTAGCTGATCTGGGCACAATGGTTCTGACACCCATTGAGTGGAAAGTTTGCTCAGCTTTAATGTTTCAGTCAGAATTGTGTAAGCTGAACCAATTGAGAAGCTTATGGTGTTGTCTGTTGTTTGTGCTGTTAATTGTCAGTCTTCTTCAATTAGAGCAGAAACAAGATTAATTTTTTCTCACAAATTGATGTGGATGGTCTGCTGCTGCAGACTTCATCTTCAACATTATCTTGTCCCTTATTAAGATGAGTTTTCCATTTGTAAATTGCTAATTTTGGGGGGACATTGTCCCCATAAACTTTTCACAAAGCAACTATGATTTCACCATTCTTTTTCCCAATCTTTACAAACATAATGTTTGTCCTTGCTTTAATTTTAGCCAAATTCATCTTGCTCTGATAGGGGCTCTTTTCAAACTGATGTTTTATCTTTCTTAGTGTCCCAAACTATATCCTGTTCAGATATGCTATAACAAGTTAGTTCAAGTTCATTTTGGTGCAAAACAATTTTAAACTCTGGGCATAGTTTGTTCATTATAGCATTTTCCATAAACTTTTTGAAGACCCCTTGTATATTTAAAAATATATGGCTATGAGCAATGTACACTTAAGTACTTTTTATTTTCCCAACAATCATGTGAGAAAATAGAGATTTCCATTTTACAGATAAGCAAATTGAGGATCAGAAGTATTACTGACATACTTAAAGTTACAGAACTAAAAAGGGGAGCAGATGAACAAACCCTAATCCATCTGCCCTTCCCACCAGGTGATTCTCAGGAAAAGTCTTTTTTCAACTATTAATATTTAACTCTTAAATATTCTTTCCACTACACTTCACTGCCTAGTCACTCATTAGGGTATTATAGAAGATAATTGCTGTGTATGAATGGATTAAATACTCACATGAGAGTTTCCCAGATATGGTTAAAAGCCACACAAGTCATCAATACTTACGCTTCAAATCACTTGAGTATATAAGTCATTTACTTGCATTTCAGAATGCACAGTTGTTGAATTGCTCCATCCACTTTATTTGTTTTGAAATTAACTTCTGTGTACTCTCCCATTGCTAATGCCTGTCCATGACCCTTTAGGCTGATACTGCCTTAAAAGAACTAGAAAAACTGCCTGCTCACTGTATTAGTCACCAACAAAAGAAAAATTCACCATTTCCAGCCCATCAAGGTTTTTAGATTACTTCAGCTGGACAAAGTCATCACACAAATATATCTTAGTCAAGTACTTACGAGGTTGGAAAAGAATCTTAGGTGAAGGAGAAGTTTCAAGTCTTTCATAGTCACAGATAATATGAGTTTTAGGATCCTATATCTTCTCTAGCCAGCAGACTCTGTTGTGTCTCCAGAGGTCACAGTTACTGTGGAAGCTCCACCAGAAGCTGTTTGATACTGTGGAGAGAGAGGCATTCTCTTCTGGAAAGGATGCTACTTTGTAAGACATATTATTTGGAATCAGCATTTTTATTGTATCATAGTCTACTTAAAAAATAGATCACATGTAACACCATATGGAACTAAATGAGAGTTGTTTGAACTCGGTCAGTTCATGGGTTCTGATGCAATGGACAGAGGGCCAGATTTGAAGTAAAACCTGGATACAAACATAGCTCTTCCATTTATGCACTGGTAACTATAGGTGAGTCCTTCAGTTTCTCTGATCCTCTTTCCTCATCAATAAAGTGAGGAATTTAATACAGGGAATTACTAACATGGCTTTCAGAGCTAATGCCTCATAAATTTATTATTTTAAGCATTACAAAATGAAATAGCATTCATAAAAGCAGCACAAACTGCTAAAAAAAGTTAGTTTATAACCATTTCATGAATTAATCAATATGAAACTCTCAAAAAGAAACACTTCACACAATTTGCTTGAATTAATTCTCCATTTTGAAGGTAAAACTGAGTATTTATGGAAATCACCCTGTTGTTGATATTTCTTCTAAGATTTTCAAATGGGGTTGAAAAAAACCCAGCTTAAATTTTTATAAACAGTAGCCTCCATTGTTCATTTATTTTATTGGGTTTATAAAATTTGAAGACATGAAGGTAGAATGTTAGAAAGTAAAATCTCAATGTATCTATATTATAGCTGATCACCACTAAATTTTCAGACATCTAAAAAAACCTACTTCCTTCCTATATTACTTGACCACAAACAGTGTAATAAGCCTGATTTAAAGGCCTTTTCCTTCTAAAAGTATTACTTTCAATGTTCACCAAGACTGAGTTTTATGAGTAAAATTTTCTCCCCTCCAATGTCAAAGGAACTCAGTGGTAAGAGTATAAAATGACTAAACAGTTTTAGCCCTATCCTTCTTATGAAATAGCTTTGTGACCTTAGGCTAATCACTTCACCTCTCTGAGCTTCCAAGTTCTAATTTTCTAACAATGAAGTGCCAGGGAGATGAGAATAAACAACTTCAAGGGCCTTTCCATGCCCAAAGATACTGCAGCAGAGCCATCTATGAACGACAGATGAATTAGCTTAGAGGTTGTTATGGACTGAATGTTTATATTAGACCAAAATGTATATGCTGAAATCTTAACCCCCAATGTGGGGGCATTAGGAGGGGAGACCATTAGGAGATTATTAGGTCATCTTTGGTATTAGAAACCTGTAACATCATTTTCTTTAGATCTTTTATATTCACAGAGTGTCCTCAATTTTGTCTTTCATTATCTTATTCATTATTTATTCACTTTTAAAAGTAATATAAAGATATTCTTATATTTATGCATTTAAACATACATGAATATATAACTAAGCAAACAGACAATAAAATTATTAGCTTTAGCGCTAAAATGCAGTTAACTGTCAGCATACTAAATTTTAAAATACATAGTATTTGCCTAATGGGATTTTCCATTTTAATAAATTATAATAATTCCTTTTAAGAAGAAAACAGACAAAATATATTATCATCTTGCATACCCATTTGTCTTACTCTGTAATTATAGTACTTAGTGTCATCTCAAACATTTATATTAATTACTACCTTTAACTAATCAACTTTTGTTTTCCTGGCCACAAGGAAACTAGAAGCAATATCTACTTAGATTTTTTCCATGAGTACACATTTTATACTGCATTTTAATAAACTTGAGATAAACACATTCAGATATACATATAATTCAAAGGCATTTAAATGCCATATTAGTCTGTAGTATTTTGTAAAGATTGGAAATGAGTAAAACCCAAAATAATGTTTCTTGAATGATATTTAAACTTTTTATTTTTATTTAGAAATAGTTGTGGTATACATATAGCATTTATTAATTAGCTTAATTTTATATTAGTCTAAGGTCTTAAAGCTAACCAAAGATCCAGAAATTACAAAGTTTACCAACACATTAAGCCCTTATGATCTGTTAAATAAGAATTCGCAATATTAAATATCTAAAAGACACTCACATTTACAATTTATTGGACTAAATACAATTTTATATTTCTTAACTTTATATAAGTTGCAGATATAATAATTATTGGGGCCATAGAACTAATATAGAATATTCTCAAATTTTAATCATGAGAAATTGTACTCAAGTCTTGTCTTAACTAAATACTAGGTGAACGTTTTTTATATAGTAATAAGATCAGAGAAAAACATGTAGAGCCTTTGTAAGCTAAAATTTAATTACTCATATTTGGTAAAAGAGTTCTCTTTTTAGTAGAAGTAAACCTCTATGAGATATATAAATAATTTATAATCTTTCAATCTCCAAAGTTTTCTGAGAGAAGTTAAAAATGGAAGGAAAGAAAAGAAGAAATGAAAGGGAACTGGCTTCTAATATAAAATCATCTCTGTAAAACGGCTACTTACCCTTCTTTTTGCAAGGAAAGGAAAAGCCTAGACACAAGAAAAACCATTTCTTTCTCATGTACACATGCACATGTACTCACACTCATACATACTTGCACACATACACTCTTATACACACATGCACATGCACATACTCACATATTCACATACACAAAAACAGTCACACATGTGCACAGTACAAGAAGAAAAAAGGGGGTCGGGTCAGAGCCAAGATGGCCGAATAGGAACAGCTCCTGTCTACAGCTCCCAGCGTGAGCCACGCAGAAGACGGGTGATTTCTGCATTTCCATCTGAGGTACCGGGTTCATCTCACTAGGAGAGTGCCAGACAGTGGGCGCAGTTCAGTGGGTGCGTGCACCGTGCGCGAGCTGAAGAAGGGCGAGGCATTGCCTCACTCGGGAAGCGCAAGGGGTCAGGGAGTTCCCTTTCCTAGTCAAAGAAAGGGGTGACAGATGGCACCTGGAAAATCGGGTCACTCCCACCCGAATACTGCGCTTTTCTGATGGGCTTAAAAAACGGTGCACCAGGAGATTGTATCCCACACCTGGCTCAGAGGGTCCTAGCCCACGGAGTCTCGCTGATTGCTAGCACAGCAGTCTGAGATCAAACTGCAAGGCCGCACCGAGGCTGGGGGAGGGGCGCCCGCCATTGCCCAGGCTCCATTAGGTAAACAAAGCAGCTGGGAAGCTCGAACTGGGTGGAGCCCACCACAGCTCAAGGAGGCCTGCCTGCCTCTGTAGGTTCCACCTCTGGGGGCAGGGCACAGACAAACAAAAAGACAGCAGTAAACTCTGCAGACTTAAATGTCCCTGTCTGACAGCTTTGAAGAGAGCAATGGTTCTCCCAGCACACAGCTGGAGATCTAAGAACCGGCAGACTGCCTCCTCAAGTGGGTCCCTGACCCCTGACCCCGGAGCAGCCTAACTGGGAGGCACCCCCCAGCAGGGGCAGACTGACACCTCACACGGCCTGCCCGGTACTCCAACAGACCTGCAGCTGAGGGTCCTGTCTGTTAGAAGGAAAACTAACAAACAGAAAGGACATCCACACCAAAGACCCATCTGTACATCACCACCATCAAAGACCAAAAGTAGATAAAACCACAAAGATGGGGAAAAAACAGAGCAGAAAAACTGGAAACTCTAAAAAGCAGAGCACCTCTCCTCCTCCAAAGGAACGCAGTTCCTCACCAGCAACGGATCAAAGCTGGATGGAGAATGACTTTGACGAGCTGAGAGAAGAAGACTTCAAATGATCAAATTACTCTGAGCTACAGGAGGATATTCAAACCAAAGGCAAAGAAGTTGAAAACTTTGAAAAAAATTTAGAAGAATGTATAACTAGAATAACCAATACAGAGAAGTGCTTAAAGGAGCTGATGGAGCTGAAAACCAAGGCTCGAGAACTACGTGAAGAATGCAGAAGCCTCAGGAACCGATGCGATCAAATGGAAGAAAGGGTATCAGCGATGGAAGATGAAATGAATGAAATGAAGTGAGAAGGGAAGTTTAGAGAAAAAAGAATAAAAAGAAACGAACAAAGCCTCCGAGAAATATGGGACTATGTGAAAAGACCAAATCTACGTCTGATTGGTGTACCTGAAAGTGACGGGGAGAATGGAACCAAGTTGGAAAACACTCTGCAGGATATTATCCAGGAGAACTTCCCCAATCTAGCAAGGCAGGGCAACATTCAGATTCAGGAAATACAGAGAACACCACAAAGATACTCCTCGAGAAGAGCAACTCCAAGACACATAATTGTCAGATTCACCAAAGTTGAAATGAAGGAAAAAATGTTAAGGGCAGCAAGAGAGAAAGGTCGGGTTACCCACAAAAGGGAGCCCATCAGACTAACAGCAGATCTCTCGGCAAAAACTCTACAAGCCAGAAGAGAGCGGGGGCCAATATTCAACATTCTTAAACAAAAGAATTTTCAACCCAGAATTTCATATCCAGTCAAACTAAGCTTAGTGAAGAAGAAATAAAATCCTTTACAGACAAGCAAATGCTGAGAGATTTTGTCACCACCAGGCCTGCCCTAAAAGAGCTCCTGAAGGAAGCACTAAACATGGAAAGGAACGACCGGTACCAGCCACTGCAAAATCATGCCAAAATGTAAAGACCATCGAGACTAGGAAGAGACTGCATCAACTAACGAGCAAAATAACCAGCTAACATCATAATGACAGGATCAAATTTACACATAACAATATTAACTTTAAATGTAAATGGACTAAATGCTCCAATTAAAAGACACAGACTGGAAAATTGGATAAAGAGTCGAGACCCATCAGTGTGCTGATTCAGGAAACCCATCTCACGTGCAGAGACACACATAGGCTCAAAATAAAAGGATGGAGGAAGATCTACCAAGCAAACGGAAAACAAAAAAAAGGCAGGGGTTGTAATCCTAGTCTCTGATAAAACACATTTTAAACCAACAAAGATCAAAAGAGACAAAGAAGGCCATTACATAATGGTAAAGGGATCAATTCAACAAGAAGAGCTAACTATCCTAAATATATATGCACCCAATACAGGAGCACCCAGATTCATAAAGCAAGTCCTGAATGACCTACAAAGAGACTTAGACTCCCATCAATACTAATGGGAGACTTTAACAACCCACTGTCAACATTAGACAGATCAACAAGACAGAAAGTTAACAAGGATACCCAGAAATTGAACTCAGCTCTGCACCAAGCAGACCTAATAGACATCTGCAGAACTCTCCACCCCAAATCAACAGAATATACATTTTTTTCAGCAGCACACCACACCTATTCCAAAATTCACCACATAGTTGGAAGTAAAGCTCTCCTCAGCAAATGTAAAAGAATAGAAATTATAACAAACTGTCTCTCAGACCACAGTGCAATCAAACTAGAACTCAGGATTAAGAAACTCACTCAAAACCGCTCAACTACATGGAAACTGAACAACCTGCTCCTGAATGACTACTGGGTACATAACGAAATGAAGGCAGAAATAAAGATGTTCGTTGAAACCAACGAGAACCAAGACACAACATACCAGAATCTCTGGGATGCATTCAAAGCAGTGTGTAGAGGGAAATTTATAGCACTAAATGCCCACAAGAGAAAGCAGGAAAGATCCAAAATTGACACCCTAACATCACAATTAAAAGAACTAGAAAAGCAAGAGCAAACACATTCAAAAGCTAGCAGAAGGCAAGAAATAACTAAAATCAGAGCAGAACTGAAGGAAATAGAGACACAAAAAACCCTTCAAAAAATTAATGAATCCAGGAACTGGTTTTTTGAAAGGATCAACAAAATTGATAGACTGCTAGCAAGATTAATAAAGAAAAAAAGAGAGAAGAATCAAATAGATGCAATAAAAAATGATAAAGGGGATATCACCACCGATCCCACAGAAATACAATCTACCATCAGAGAATACTACAAACACCTCTACGCAAATAAACTAGAAAATCTAGAAGAAATGGATAAATTCCTCCACACATACACTCTGCCAAGACTAAACCAGGAAGAAGTTGACTCTCTGAATAGACCAATAACAGGAGCTGAAATTGTGGCAATAATCAATAGTTTACCAACCAAAAAAAGTCCAGGACCAGATGGATTCACAGCCGAATTCTACCAGAGGTACAAGGAGGAACTGGTACCATTCCTTCTGAAACTATTCCAATCAATAGAAAAAGAGGGAATCCTCCCTAACTCATTTTATGAGGCCAGCATCATCCTGATACCAAAGCCGGGCAGAGACACAACCAAAAAAGAGAATTTTAGACCAATATCCTTGATGAACATTGATGCAAAAATCCTCAATAAAATACTGACAAACCGAATCCAGCAGCACATCAAAAAGCTTATCCACCATGATCAAGTGGGCTTCATCCCTGGGATGCAAGGCTGGTTCAATATACGCAAATCAATAAATGTAATCCAGCATATAAACAGAACCAAAGACAAAAACCACGTGATTATCTCAATAGATGCAGAAAAGGCCTTTGACAAAATTCAACAATGCTTCATGCTAAAATCTCTCAATAAATTAGGTATTGATGGGACGTATCTCAAAATAATAAGAGCTGTCTGTGACAAACCCACAGCCAATATCATACTGAATGGGCAAAAACTGGAAGCATTCTCCTTGAAAACTGGCACAAGACAGGGATGCCCTCTCTCACCACTCCTATTCAACATAGTGTTGGAAGTTCTGGCCAGGGCAATTAGGCAGGAGAAGGAAATAAAGCGTATTCAATTAGGAAAAGAGGAAGTCAAATTGTCCCTGTTTGCAGATGACAGGATTGTATATCTAGAAAACCCCATCATCTCAGCCCAAAATCTCCTTAAGCTGATAAGCAACTTCAGCAAAGTCTCAGGATACAAAATCAATGTACAAAAATCACAAGCATTCTTATACACCAACAACAGACAGAGAGCCAAATCATGAGTGAACTCCCATTCACAATTGCTTCAAAGAGAATAAAATACCTAGGAATCCAACTTACAAGGGACATGAAGGACCTCTTCAAGGAGAACTACAAACCACTGCTCAAGGAAATAAAAGAGGATACAAACAAATGGAAGAACATTCCATGCTCATGGGTAGGAAGAATCAACATTGTGAAAATGGCCATACTGCCCAAGGTAATGTACAGATTCAGTGCCATCCCCATCAAGCTACCAAAGACTTTCTTCACAGAATTGGAAAAAACTACTTCAAAGTTCACATGGAACCAAAAAAGAGCCCACATTGCCAAGTCAATCCTAAGCCAAAAGAACAAAGCTGGAGGCATCTCACTACCTGACTTCAAACTATACTACAAGGCTACAGTAACCAAAACAGCATGGTACTGGTACCAAAACAGAGATATAGATCAATGGAACAGAACAGAGCCCTCAGAAATAACGCCACATATCTACAACTATCTGATCTTTGACAAACCTGAGAAAAACAAGAAATGGGGAAAGGATTCCCTATTTAATAAATGGCACTGGGAAAACTGGCTAGCCATATGGAGAAAGCTGAAACTGGATCCCTTCCTTACACCTTATACAAAAAGCAATTCAAGATGGATTAAAGACTTAAACGTTACACCTAAAACCATAAAAACCCTAGAAGAAAACCTAGGCATTACCATTCAGGACATAGGCATGGGCAAGGACTTCATGTCTAAAACACCAAAAGCAATGGTCACAAAAGCCAAAATTGACAAATGGGATCTAATTAAACTAAAGAGCTTCTGCACAGCAAAGGAAACTACCATCAGAGTGAACAGGCAACCTACAAAATGGGAGACAATTTTCGCAACCTACTCATCTGACAAAGGGCTAATATCCAGAATCTACAATGAACTCAAACAAATTTACAAGAAAAAAACAAACAACCCCATCAAAAAGTGGGCAAAGGACATGAACAGACACTTCTCAAAAGAAGACATTTATGCAGCCAAAAAACACATGAAAAAATGCTCACCATCACTGGCCATCAGAGAAATGCAAATCAAAACCTCAGTGAGATGCCATCTCACACCAGTTAGAATGGCAATCATTAAAAAGTCATGAAACAACAGGTGCTGGAGAGGATGTGGAGAAATAGGAACACTTTGACACTTTTGGTGGGACTGTAAACTAGTTCAACCCTTGTGGAAATCAGTGTGGCGATTCCTCAGGGATCTAGAACTAGAAATTCCATTTGACCCAGCCATCCCATTACTGGGTATATACCCAAAGGATTATAAATCATGCTGCTATAAAGACAGATGCACACGTATGTTTATTGTGGCATTATTCACAATAGCAAAGACTTAGAACCAACCCAAATGTCCAACAATGATAGACTGGATTAAGAAAATGTGGCACATATACACCATGGAATACTATGCAGCCATAAAGAATGATGAGTTCATGTCCTTTGTAGGGACATGGATGAAATTGGAAATCATCATTCTCAGTAAACTATCGCAAGAAGAAAAAACCAAACACCGCATATTCTCACTCATAGGTGGGAATTGAACAATGAGAACACATGGACACAGGAAGGGGATCATCACACTCTGGGGACTGTTGTGGGGTGGGGGGAGGGGGGAGGGATAGCATTGGAAGATATACCTAATGCTAGATGACGAGTTAGTGGGTGCAGTGCACCAGCATGGCACATGTATACATATGTAACTAACCTGCACATTGCGCGCATGTACCCTAAAACCTAAAGTATAATATAAATAAATAAATAAATAAAAAGAAGAAAAAAGGGGTCTCCTATTTCAAGGTCATCTCTCTCTTAGACAAGGCAGAATCACCTCCTGAAGATTTCTTTTCCTTTTTGTTCTAATGTGTATCTCTAATAGACAATCATGTTTATGTTACAATTTTCTCAAAGTGATCATTGCAATTTCAGTTTGACCATGGTGGACTCATGACAGAGACATGCACTTAAATGAAAGCTTCAAGGGAGCAGGTGTTTGTCCCAGAGGGCCAAACACATTGAGTAGAGCCCATGAGAACTACAGTAGACAGTAAGAATTGGTCTTGTACCACTTCTTATCTCTAGCATATGGCCACAGACCAGTCATCACTGATAAGAGGCCCAAGGAAACCCCCAACAGTGGGCAGAAGAAACTAAATAAAATATTTCTCAGGGATGCAAAGACAAGACAATGGAAAGTTCCTACAAGTTTTTGAACAGTATCCCAAGCCAAAGTTTGTCAAAAAATTGTCAGTCTCATGAGACTGAACTCATCAGTCTTGGAGTGGTCTGAAAGATGGACTTCGAGAGCCCGTGTGGTCCCTCTCTCTAGACTTCCTCCTGCGGACTCACAGGAGAAAGGGAGGAGTGTGGACAGCAGGAAACAGAGAGGAAGTGTTGGTATTTAGGCAGGTTTTCACCATGAATAATAATTTTCAAATTTAATTATCTAAGGGAAGG
Organism: Pongo pygmaeus; assembly: GCF_028885625.2. Classification (NCBI taxonomy): domain Eukaryota; kingdom Metazoa; phylum Chordata; class Mammalia; order Primates; family Hominidae; genus Pongo; species Pongo pygmaeus. The sequence continues at coordinate 73,744,295 of NC_072380.2, read as the reverse complement.
ATACTTAAAATGATTCCTCATTCCTAGGAGAAAAAATGAATGTATTTGAAAATCAACTCAAGCAACAGCAAATAAGAAATCAAGAGATCAGACGTAATCAGGGCCCCACCTATCTTACGGTTGGAGAGATTTCTGAGTGGAAGGCTCAGAGGCCCCAAGGTACCACCCTCTCCTGAGTGAGGAGTCTTGGGCCTCAGCAGCAAGGGGGAATTTAATGAATCTCAGTGGAAGTTCAAGTATTGTTGAGTACTGACTTCCCAACATATCAGCAGAAAAATCTGCTGCTCAAACAAAGCTAAGTTGGTTAGGCTTGCTGCAGTAAGGGAAAAGACTTCTTTGACAGCTTTAGTAGTGAATCAGAAGGGAGAAGTCAGGGGAGAACATTAATAGCATTTAGAGGGCAACTCTGAGTTGGATGATTTTCTGCAAAGCAAGACTCTAATTGGGATTGGGAAATGTATGTCATAATATTTTTGAATGGATAGCTGTAGTGAGGAGAGGATCCTTAAAGGCTATTGATGAATAAGGAGTTTAAATCGGTTCACTGTCTTGTCTTTCAGGAGCCTTACTTCCAGGAGTAAGTAGCTACGTTGTTTTTGCCTGATCACAGTATTATTTAGCACATGAATGAAAACTTCATTAGTTTTGGTTTTCATGACTTACAATGACATAGAGGTCACAAGTATGGGCTTTGGCGGTGTACAGCCATTTTCAAATCCCAGCTCCTTAGTTTACTAGCTGTGTGTCTGGAGCCACTGAATCACCTTTACTTAGTCTCAGTTGTCTCATCTGCCTAATTATGCCATGTATTTGTTGACCTATTTCTGACACTGTTTTCATCGTAACATATGTATTGACAGTTTCAAACACTGTTTGCAATATTTTATTTAATCCTTTACAATAGCCCAGTGAAAAAATACACTCAAGCCCTTTTACTAGATGAGGAAACAAAAACAGAGAAACATAGAGGCTAAATAAATTTTCCATCATGAGACAACAAATAAGTGGGCAAGCCATGACTTGGCCCCTGGTAAACTCTGGAGATGTCACAGTGAATCGCTATGCTATATGGCCTCCTTCAGGCTCATTGGGAGGGTTGAATGAGAAATTCAATATGCAGCAGGTCTTGGAACAATGTCATTTCTTCAACACGGTTTTGTTATATGAGTGGGCCCTGCAATAGGATGGCCTCCTGGCCAGGGTTAGGTCCCTCTTTGCACTCTGAGCTGTCAGAATAGGCTCTGGCCACCCGTGACCCTGAACTGCAATAATTGGGTAATTATCTTCCTTGTTTTTATTAATGTTTCTTAAATGTATATATAGCTCACATTTATTTTAGCTTTAGTATTAGAAGTGTTTAGGGGGTCTTTATTTTGAAGATTGGTGAGGTCTTTGTGATGTTAGAGGAACTTAACTCTTGTTTATATCAATTAACCTGTGGGAAAATTGGTTTCATTATATGTCATGTTGTTTATAGCCAAAGTTTCCAAGAATCTATCTGGGACATTAAATGAGAACTTAACTGTGTAACACTTAGTCCCTGGCACATGATAAAGGGTCAATGTTAGCTGCTACTATTAAACTATTGAAATGAAAATTCAGTGATAGTGTAAAGTTAAGAAAAGAACAGGATGCAGAGAATGCTTATTTTCTGACTTTGAGATTTCTGAAGGTGCAAAGTGTAAAAGTCATGACTATTCTGTAAAAATAGAAGAAAAACTTTCCCCACAAAGTAAAAACTGGTAGCATCCAACACATTACAGTCCTTCTCATTGTACCAAGTCGTCAGAGATTACAAGGTTTGCAGAAACTTTGTATTATGCACCCTCTTGCTGCCTCCACCGGTGAGACAGTCAAGTGTTAGTCTTCCAAGTTGGAATGGAAAATAGATCGTCTCCATGGAATATATCAGTATTTTCTCTTTATGTTAAGTCTTAGTTCTAAACCACCTCCCCGGATAGTCGGAAATCCCACTGGCTGGAGGAATAAATAAATTCCTTATCCTGTCAAGGAAGCTCCTCCCAAGCTACAAAAGTTTCAGAGAGCAAAGGGACCAAGTGACCCCAGAGATGAAATCTGTGACTCTCTGGTGGAGCAACATGATAGTAATAAATGAAGGTTGAGTGCCTGCTGTATAAAGCAACCTCTGGAGTGCCTGATATCTACTAACTCTTTTAGCATCCACTCGACCCTGTGAGATGCGTATCACTTTATTGTATCTACCACTGTAAAAAAGAATGAACCAAGCTACAGCAATATTATGTTGCTTGCCCTGAGTCACACAGCTGAGTAAGTCACAGGAGTTTGTGCTCATAATGACTTTGCTATGCTGATGTTTGAACCTGGTACCATTCAGCGACCCTGCAGCTAATATGGCTCCATGCTCTACTTCTGGAAAAGCCGAGTTCCTGCAGCCTTGTCCTACATCACCCAAAAGAGCTGGAAAAGAATGCAGTGAGTTCCATTCTATTTGTTCCGAGAATAGGAAAGCCACATTGAAGCAGCGTCTTAAAGAGAAATCTATAGTTAGGAGTGATGAAGATTTGAAACAGATGTCAGCAGAAAGAAAAAGAGAGAGGCACCATGATAATTATACTCAGTGATGCTTTTTAAATGGCATATATTCAGTTAAATATAGGGAGGTTTGCTGCTAGCCATATGAACAAAGCACAAGAGAATTCCTGGATCGAGGCAGACTTAAAGAGACATTGAAAAAAAAAAACAAAACTCAAAATTTTGACCTAGTGCAGGAAGAAGTGCAAGTACAGGGGAAGTGGAGGGAAGGAGTGGGGAGGCTGGCACAGAGATGGCACGGGCAGACACGAGCAGATTGACTCACCAGGACTGTCATTGGGCCACCACTCTTAGCAGGAATTTCACCATTGAATGACCTAATTATTGCCTTGGGAAAAACACAAGAGCTCCTGTCCATAACAGGATAACAGATGTATTTCAGTGGAGCACGGAATAGGCCGGATGGTGACTAGCAAGAATAAAAGCCCAAGTGGACTGAAGAATCCATCCAAGATATGGTCAGGACGGGCTTGTGGAAAACTCATGCAATAATGAGAAGAAATATTATTTGTCACTACCTTTTTTGAGCAGACGTGTGGATAAACCTACTTTGGGGTAGGAGCTGAGCCTCAGGCCTGTGACCGCTAGAAGCTGGACTTGAAGCCAGGAAAGAGGCCGCTTTTCCCAGGAGTTGGGAGAATTTGACTTTGGTGTAGAATCCAGAAGGCAGGAGAGAGGGTACCAGGGAAGAGCTGGGGGTGGAGGCTAAAAAAGAAGCCCTGGTTGCCAAAGCCAGGAGGTGACTTTATGGGAGAGCAGCAGTGACTAAGCCAGGAATTGACTTCGCAGGAGAGCAGCAGTGACTAATTCAGGAGGTGACTTTGCGGAAGAGCAGCAGTAACTAAGCCAGGAGGTGACTTTGCAGGAGAGCTGCAGTGATTGTGAAGTTGTTCACATACAGGGAGTCATGGGATACACTCTACCATCTCCCGTGGAAAATCCTCGATAAGCACTCTCACTCTAGCAAGCCCTTTTGGTGCTCCCAGTCACATCGCCTGGCCCACGCTGGGTGAGAGCTCACATGCGCTTCTGGTCCTGGCCTTCTCAGACACCACAGTAGCTGCCCACCCTACAAAAGACCTGGAAGGGGAGGGGAGCCTGTGCCACTGCAGCCAGAGGATGAATGTCCTGTCATGAACAATTCCTGGGGGCACTCTGTACATTTTGCAAAAGTCCTGCCAGAATGGAAACTTGCTGTCTACAGCAGCGACCTTGATAACACATCATTTGATTTTTCCTCCTTTTGTGACTCATGCTCCTGTTCCCTCACCCTGGCTTCCTGAGATCACCTCCCAGATGAACTCCCTGCACTGAATTCTGGTCTCAGTTTGCTTTGGGGAGAACTCAAAACTAAGACATTCACCACTGTGTTTGTGTGAGCCAAATCTTCACATCACGAGCAGGCGCTATGTCTGCGTTCAGCCAAAGAGCAAACCAGCAACTGCCCACACGAACGCAGTCCATGGACAAGAGGAGAGTGATAGCCGAGCGACTTTGGGACTTGCTGTCAAAGATACCTGTCTCCCTCTCTTTCATTCTCTTTACCTTTCCATCAGACTATGTGGCTGCCTCATCCCCCCGTGTCCTGCAAGCAAGGATATTAACTATACAAACAGTCCAGCTTAAAACAAAATGGGCAGAATATTTGAATAGACACTTCACAAAGGAAGACAAACAAATTACCAATAAGTGTGTTAACAATTGTTAACATCGTTAGTCATCAGGGAAGTGGAAATTAATACCACAAGGAGAAATCACTACACACTAAAGTGGCTAAAATGAAAAAGAGTAATGACATCAAATCCTAATCTGAGTATAGAGCAACTGTTGATGGAAATATAAGATGGTACAGCCACTTTGGATAAAATAAAATGATGCAACCACTTTGGAAAAGTTTGGCAGCTTTATGTAAAACTAAGCAAATACCTTTGGCCCAGCAATTCCACTCAAGCAATCCTTCCCTAAAGAAATAAAAATATATATCCACCAAAAGATTTGTGCAAGAATGCTTCTAGCAGCTTTATTTATAATATATGATTCAAATCCAGGTCTTTCTGGCTCCAAAGTTTGTTCTGTTAAGTATCATGATATACTGGTTTAAATAAATGGGGACACAATCTTTGGAAAACAGTTTAGAAGTTTTATATAAAAATCAATAAAGGCCAGGCATAGTGGCTCATGCGTGTAATCCCAACGCTTTGGGAGGCTGAGGCAGGTGGATTGCTTGAGTCCAGGAGTTAAAGACTAGCCTGGGGTTTATGTGAGACCCTGTCTCTATGAAAAAAAAAATTAGCCAGGGATAGCAGTGTGTGCCTGTAGTCCCAGCTACTCAGGAGGCTGAGGCAGGAGGATTGCTTGAGCCCAGGAGGTCAAGGCTGCAGTGAGCCATTATTGTGCCACTGCATTCCAGCCTGAGTGACAGAGCAAAACCCAGTCTCTTAAAAAAATTATTAAAAATAAATAAACAGAAACAAAACAGACAAAAACTCAATAAACACTTTTGGCCTAGCAATTCCACTCGATAAGTCTTCCCCAAAAGAAACGAAAACATATGACCCAAAAAATTCCTGGAGGCACTCTGTACATTTTGCAGAAGTCCTGCCATAATGGAAACTTGCTGTCTACAGCAGCGACCTTGACAACACATCATTTGATGGGAGACTGAGGCAGGTGGATTGCTTGAGTCCAGGAGTTCAAGACTAGCCTGGGGTTTATGTGAGACACTGTCTCTATGAAAAAAAAATAAATAATATTACAAAATAATATTCATTGCAGATTTATTTATAATAGAAAAAAAATGAAAGCGGTCCAGATATCTACAAAGTAAGAGAATAGGTGAACAAACTCTAGCATATTTATATAAACTAATTATACTCAGCAATAAGAAGGAACAGTTACTCTCATATACAACATGGGCAAAATATGAAAACATGCTGAGCAAAAGGAGCCTTATAAAAAGAGAGCATACTGGATTTCACTTACATGAAGGTTCTAGGACAAAATAAACTGATCTATATACCTGAGAAAATGAAAACAAATGGTTGCCTTGTTGAGAGTGGGTAAGGACAATGGTTAACTAGGAAACGGTAAGGGAAAACTCTCTGGTGTGAAGAAAATTTCTGTATCTTGGCGTTTTGAGTTACTTAGCTTTCTGAGTTTGTCAAACCTCATAGAATGGTACATTTAAAATTTGTGCATTTTATTCTCTGTGAATTTTACCTCAAAGAGAACAAAAAGAACTGTAAACAAATATTGAACTCTAATAAATGATACATTAACTAGATTACATATACTGATGATTAAGTATTTAGTAGGAAATGTACTAATGTCTACCATAAAATGCATTAAGAACGGATTAATGTGTGGCTAGAGAGGTGATGAAGTAAATGTAAAATGTGAATTGTACAATCTACAAGTTGGTATATGGGCACTCACAATCCTTTCAATTTTTTTTTTTTTTTTTTTTTTGAGATGGTCTTTCTCTGTTTCCCAGGCTGGAATGAAGTGTCACAATCACCACTCACTGCAACCTCCACCTCCCTGGCTCAAGCCATTCTCCTACCTCAGCCTCCTGAGTAGCTGGGACCACAGGCTCATGCCACTATGCCCAGTTAATTTTTGTATTTTTTGTAGAGACTGGGTTTCACCATATTGCCCAGGCTGGTCTCAACCTCCTGTACTGAAGTGATCCTCCCACCTTGGCCTCCCAAGGTGCTGGGATTACAGGCGTGAGCCACCACAACCAGGTTCTTTCAGTTTTTTGATAGGCTTGAAATTTTTCATAATGCAATGTTCGAAAACTCAGGAATGACAACAAAGAAAAAAAGAATGCTTGCTGTTATTGAGAAATTACTTCGTCGTGCTCTCCGTTAACATCATAATATCTTGTTTTTAATCCTCTCAACATCCTGTGGGATGGCTATTACTATCCCCATTGCCCTCAGAAGAAAACTTATGCCCAAAGAGGTGGAATTAACTTTTCCAGGATCCAATGGCAGAAAATAAAATGATGCAACCACTTTGGAAAAGTTTGGCAGCATTACATAAAACTAGGCAAATACTTATGGACCAACAATTCCACTGAAGAAGTCCTTTCCAAAAGAAATGAAAACATGTATCCACCAAAAGATTTGTACAAGAATGCTTGTAGCAGCTTTATTTATTTATAATATAGAATTCAAATCCATGTCATTTTGACTCTAAAGTTTGTGCTGTTAACTATAGTGATATACTGGTTTAAATAAATGGGGACACAATCTCGACTCCCAAGCATCTCTCCTTTAGGTAGCCAGTCAGGTCTGTATTCATAAAAGAATGAGTTTCTCTCTGCTTTGCCTGGCTCTGAATGTTTGTCTTGATCATGGCTCTCAGAGGTGCTAAGACACAAGGCTAAGGGTAAAGAATAGGAGGCAAGGAGATGTGATGCCATCCACCAGCAAGCGGGGCCATGCAGCAGGGCAGCTGGGAAAGGTCAAGGAAACAGAGGCAGCTGGGAAAGGCTGGCAGCAGGGCCCTGGAAACTGAGCCAGAAAGGCCGTGAGTCCACCCAGGGTAGCCAGCCCAAAGCTGCGGGACTGAGCCCCGAAGCAACTGCTGAAGGAGGATATTAGGCTCAGGCCAATCTGAAGCTCAGTAAGGCAAGAGGTCAGGACAGAAGAAAAGAAAAAAACACTTAACTTACAACCATTAGGGCTTAGTTATTGTTGTTTGTGTATAGATATATTTATATATAAATGTGTGTGTATCCTATGTGTATATATAGTGTGTGAATACACACACAAACACACACACATGCATACATATAGATTTTCTCCTTAGGGCCTAGTTTTGAGGACGAGTTTTCCTATGTATCCACTATTCAACCTTACTGAAACTCTCCATCGTAAAATGCAGAAAGTAATAGTGCATGGTTTTGTGAAACCAAGTGAGGTAAGGAATCCAGGGAGTCTCTGTATATTGAGAAAGAAAATATTTTAGGTTTTGAAAGCACTGGGAATAACATTATGGAACTATGTAAAAAGCAAGAACCAACACTAAGGAGATTTAACACTGAAACCACTTCCATTTCACCCTGCTTTTTGTGTGGCATGAGAAAATGCTAGCTGAAGCTAACTTGTTTTTACCAACTGTGAAGACTTGGGCAAATAAATTACCCTCTTCTGCCTCAATTTCCTTCTCTGAAATAAGGATAATGATAGTTCCTAGCACTTAGACTTGTCATATTAAATAAGTTAACACATAGAGGTCCTGGCACAAAACAAGGAGTCTTTAGAGGTCAGTAGATATTATTAGTGATGTTGTTATTGTTGTGGTTGTTTTTGTTGGCCAATTGGAGACCTTGTCTGAGCTGTTAGGAATTAGAAGCTTCTGGTTAGTCACTCCTGCCAATCTTCTTCTGTCAGCCTTTCTGGCTCTATGTGTCTTTAACTAAACTACTCACAGTATGAAGCTGAAATGTGTGTGTGTGTGTGTGTGTGTGTGAGTGCGTGTGTGTGCGTGCATGTGTTTTAATTTGTGCATTACTTATTGCATAAATAATGTATTGCACAAATAATAATTTCTTGTTTCTAATTTTTACAATGAGTTATAATTCTTCTATATTTTTCTATCCACTCACATTCACTTCCTTTTCCTCAACCTAACTCCCCTATCACTACCAAAGTCAAACAAACTGAATGTAGGTTACGTTGCCTTTTATTGTGAATTGCGTAGCCTGGGTCAACAGCCTTCAGCAGAACAAAAACTTTTCCCATCTCTGAAATTTCTCATCTTTTGTTTCTATACCCCTTGCATTGCTAGGAAAATGGTATCGTTTTAAGGTTAATTTTCTTGCAGGGATATTCGGAATGACCAAGTTTGACTAGGTCTCAAAATCAACATCAATTTGACCTTTAAAAACAAAATTTTAAAATAGAAGGAATATCAACAACTGTTTAATAGCTAAACAATCTATAATTGCAGAAAACATAGACATAATAGGCAACATAAAAGATTTAAAAATGTAGATTTGAAACCCTCACCTACCACTATTAGCTATGTGATAATGAGCAAGATACTTAACCTCTCTGAACCTCAGTTACCGTATCTATAAAAGGAGGATAGTAATATGTACCTCTTAGTGCTGTTGTGAAGATTAGATGAGATAATTATCTTGAAGTGCCAACTATACAGGCTGGCTTTGTGAAATACTAATAAATGATTTTAAGCCAAATGATTTTAACTTTGAATTATCACTTTTATACACATTTGAACTTTGGACAGTACCAAATCTTTTCTAAAAATCTTTGATTCCTTAGATACGTGCAAAATGTAGGTAGTTTTGCTCTAAGCTATGTCAAGTGACCTATGGCCATGGGCTCTCTTGTTTATGTGTCTGACTCATTTTGAGCCCTATTATCATGCATGATCAAGAAGAAATCAAAGTACCCTTTATTTTTCTTTCTGGAACTTAATACAAACTGACAGACCATAAGCAGCAATTTCTGCAACCTGTGTCCGTGCCAAGAAGTATACCAACCACACCTCCTGACCTCCTTCTGACTGTTCACCATTTCTCTGGGAACCAAAACAAACTTTCTCCCCAACTTGCTCCCTTTTTTGCTTCTTTACCTTAGAAGTTATAATAAAAATTGTCAAATTTCAAGGTTCCTATCGAAACATTTTACAGTACGTTGTAGAATAAAAAAAAGAAAGGGGACAGAGAGGAAAGAGGGAGGGGGGAAAAGAAGGCAGGAAGGAAGGAAGGTGAGAGGGAGGGAGGAGGGAAGGAAGGAAGGAAGGAAGGAAGGAAGGAAGGAAGGAAGGAACGAACGAACAAGGAGCTCCTGCCTCCAAGAAGTAGCTGATAAGTAGGATCATCACAGAGTCTTCAGCAAGGGGTACGCAACTTCCAGAAAGGAGCTTAGCTGAAGATGACTTGAGATTTTGGGGAAATAAGTGTACCCCTAAAATGCATCTAATTATTTAAATATTAGGTAGCTACTTAACTGGTCAAGTGGAGGATAAATTTTCAGTCCAGTCATAGACTGGTAATTGTGAGAGCTTAAACAAATTTTATATGGTAGCTAGTAGTGGTGATGAAAACTGCATTCATCAAATACTCTGCAGAATTTCTTTGGGAACTTAAAAAAAAAGATTTCATTTTTTCAAAATTCAAAATGCTAAAGACAATTAGATTTTTAAAAAGTAAACTTTGAATGTCTCCTAATCTACTTCAAAACTCACATCTTTGATGTCAAATGTCATGCCAAATCTAGCATTCAAGTTAAATACTGCATTCAGTATCATGATTGATGTTTTTACATGAAGAACCTATGCATTGTACCTGAAAATTTCTAAAAGCCAGTTATTCATTTTTATTACTGGAAGAGTAATTAGAATAGGGCTGCCAGACTTAGCAAATAAAAATACAGAACTCCAGTATTCCGAGATTTAAAGTTAAACAGGGACTCTCTATTTTATCTGGTGACCCTAAATCAGAGAACAATTGAACATAAAAGAAAATTTTAAAAATTACAAAATTAAAATGCTGACAATCCATAGAAAAAGGCTAGGCAGGGGCTGGTATTAGTTTTATTGGTATAAGGAGATCAGTGTCTGAGGTAAACACTGAGATACTGCACCCTGATTCTGCAGATTGAAGAGTCCCAGGTAGAACCAGAGAAATTAGTTTTAATATTAAAAACAAATTAAGACTTAATATTTATAATTAATTTATAAATGCTTAAAAATGTATAAGGAAATAGCAGCAACCTATTAGAAATATGAGAAAAAGCTATGGAAATAAACTTCACAGAAAATTAAGTCCAAATGGCTAAGCAGTATGAAAAAAAAATGAGGAAATACAAAATAGTAACTGAGATATTATTACAGCCAGCAGGATGACACTTTTATCCCATTAAAAATGTCTTTTAATAGGATTATAAGAATCCATATTCACCTCAAGAATGTTTTTGTAAAGGATTATTTGAAAAGAACAAGGAGGGGTATCCAGTTCTAACCCTCACTGGTGTACTGTGATTCAATCCTGGCTCTAACCCCCTGAGCTAGCACAGACCCCACAAGGTAATGGCTTAGTTCTCCACATGCCAGTCCCCATTTCAGACACCAGCCACAAGTCCAGCGAGTCTTCCAGCCACCCTCAGTTTTGGCCAACTGACAAAAATTTGGGGTTTCACACAATCTCTCTCAGGTTCAATAGTTTGCTAGAACGACTCACAGAACTCAGGAATAGACTATATTTGTGATTCCCACTTGATTATAAAGGATGCAACTGTGAAACATAAATAAAGGGAAACATGGAGTACGTTCTGGGAGGGTCCCAAATGCAAAGTGTCCATGCCATCTCCTTTTGGAATCAGGGCATGTTGCCTGTCTGCCCAGTGATATGTTTACCATCATAAGCTTCCATGTTCAGTTTTTAATTGGGTCTTATTATGTAGGTGCAGTTGATTAAATCATTGGCCACTTGAATGAACTCAATCTCCCGCTGTCTTCCTCTTCTTGGAAGTCAGGCAGCTAAAAGTCCCAACAGGCTAACCTATACTTGGTCTTTCTGGTGGCCAATGCTCCTCCTAAAGCTCTCTAAGGGCCTGCCTTGCGTCATCTCATTAGCATAAAGTCAGGTGTGACCCTGGGTCCCATGAATAACAAAGCCACTTCTATCACTCAGGAAACATCAAAGGTTGTCAAAGCACCACACCAGAAAACAAGGACAAAAAATCCCTGGCAAATTCTTTGTTACACAGCTAGGAGTGCAGAAGGCAAGAAGAGGCTAGCAAGAATTTGAAAAGATAAAAGACACTAGATTTGTGTTTTATGAACTTGAGGTCATGAACCATTCACCATGAAATACTATGCAGCCATAAAGAGGAATGGGATCATGTCCTTTGCAGGGACATAGATGGAGATATAAGCCATTATCCTCAGCAAACTATCACAGGAAAAGAAAACCAAACACCGCATGTTCTCATTTATAAATGGGAGCTGAACAATGAGAACACATGGACACAGGGAGGGGAACAACACACACTGAGACTGAGGAAAAATAGCTAATGCATGCTGGGCTTAATAGCAAGGTGATGGGTTGACAGGTGCGGCAAACCACCATGGCACCCGTTTACATATGTAACAAACCTGTACATCGTGCACATGTACCCTGGAACTTAAAATTAAAATTAAAATTAAAAAAAGAAAAAAAAAATTTAGTTTATCACTTAGTATAGAATATAACGACAGAAAAGAAGAGAATAGACCAGAGAATATCATGTATAGTAAGAATAAGTATTATTTTGTAAAATTTTAATATACAAATGGAGATGATAGATAGAGTCACTTAGACATAAACACACAGACTGGTACACAGACGTAGAGGCTTAAAATGTAAAACGGATTTAAGATAAAAAATACGCCACTGCCCATCAATAAATGAATGAATACAAAAATTAAAATGTGGTATATATATACAATGGAATACTATTCAGCTTTAAAAAAGAAGAAAACTCTGTTATTTGAGACAACATGGATGAACCTGGAAGACATTATGCTAAGTGAAATAAGCCAGGCACTGAAAGACAAATACTGCATAATCCTGCTTATATATGACATCTCAAAACATTGAACTTATAGAAGCAGAGAGTATAATGATGGTTACTAGAGCCTGGGTGGGGAGAGGTGATGAGGAAAAAGCACATGGTGGAAGGATACAAAGCTTCAGCGAGACAGGAGAAATACTTCTAGTGATCTATTGTACAACGTGGTGACTATAGTTAATTATAATATATTGTATATTTCAAAATTGCTGAAAGGCCAGATTTTAAATATTTTCATTACAAATAATAAGTAAATTAGCTGGATTTTATTACTGCATAATGTATACATATATCAAAACATCACATTGTACCTCATAAGTATACACAATGATTATTTGTCAATTAAAAATTAAATTAAATTAAAAATTAACAAAACGTTCAAGGCCAGTGCCCCAAGTGGACAGATAACATTTCTATTAAAATGTGAGTTACAGTATTATTTATCCAAGTTTTCTTTAAACATCCAGTTACTATTAGGACTTCAGCAAACATTTTAAGTACCATGCAAGTTATTTGAAAATAGCTTATAGGAGGAATGATGTTTATTTTCATTGTTAAAGTAAACACTTACTATAGCATCTATGTTAAATTTTTGTCCTATCACCCAGTGACCTAGATGAAAGTTATAAATTCACCTTGCCGCATGGAAATGTAGCTGCTAAGTCATCAGAACAAGAAACGTTCAGCCGGGAATTCTTCCAGGGAGGAGTTTCTATTAATTTATGGTGCTGATTTCCTATATTTATTGAATCCCTTTCATCATTGCGTGGTCTACAGGAAAATTAATTAATATATGTCAGCCCATACTGGGCACTGGGGATGCAGCAGTGCAAAGGCATATGTGGTATCTGCCAGATGCAAGTTCTATAAACAGAGGCACCAAACCTGGCCTGGGCAGTGAAAGAGGAAACAGTGGTTAAGCTGACATCCGAAGGTTGACAAGTAAAGAGAGAAGTAGTGAGCCCTAAGACATTAATAAGAGAGAGTCAACGAAGCTGAAAGAACCTGAGTATAATCAGTGAGGTAAGTACAAAGGAGAAGGGAGCTAAGAGGTAAGGTCTAAGACATAGGCAGGAGCTAGATTTTGAAGAATTTAAAAGTTGCTTTATGCATTTCAGACATTACTTAAAAGCTAGTTACTATAGAGTGATTAGACCTTTCCACTTGATAACTTTTCTAAACACCACCAGAAAAGCAAGGTCTAGAATTCTTGCCAAAGCAAGGTCTAGAACTCTCCCTGACCTGGAGTTCCTAATAGATGAACATTCATAGTCTAGTGGAAGCTGGCCAGCCTCACTTTCAGAGGCAGAGCTCTAGGGGAGAAATTGAGAATATTCTGAAGACAGGCTTGGAGGATGCTTACAGAGTGGCTGGGCATTCTCTAAAATAAGAGCCAAGGAGACCATTTAAATGTGGATGTGCAAAAAGGAAACAATAAGAGCAGAGAGTAGAAGAGGATAGAAAAACAAATTATATTTTAAAAGATACAGCAGCTGTCACTCTTTTTTTCAAAATTTGATGTTTATCCTTTCAATTGCTATCTACTAAGTATATATACCAAAATTCAGCTGCAGCTTTCATTTTAGCACAATATAATATTTAACACATGGCTGATTCAATTAATTTAGGCTGAGGGATTGCAGCTTTAAAATGTCCTGTTTTCAGCTATTATAATAATAACATTAAAAAATGACCAACATTTGCAACTGAGTTATTTCTTAACACTGTAAAAATGGAATCCAGTACTCAGAGCAAGAGTAGTAAGTTCCCATATTTGACTTAAAATTAAGTTCCATTTCTAAAATCTGAGAGAATAATTTACGTTCTTTGCTTTCTTATATAGTTTTTTTGGTGAATTTTCAGATTTTAAAATAGACTTTGAGTTCTGATGCTGTTCATTTTGCCTTGATACAGTTATTTATGTCATTCCTATCCCCATTCATTCTTTTCTATCTTTACAATGACATCCTATTTTCATTGCATCTTTACTTCAAAAGTTAGAAATAATTTTATACTTAGACAAATTCTTTCCTAAAAAATATTGTGCCATGTATATGACCCATTACTGAGTTATGTGGGACTCTTTTAATTACAAATGATAGAAACCCAGCTCAAATGTGTTTGAATGAAATAAAGGATATTTTATTGGTTCACATGCCTAAACCACATGTCGTTAGGGATGATGAGAGCTAAAGACTAACACAATCTTTCAGATAGTTATAGCTACCTTTTATTTCTGATATTCCTTCTCTGCAGCTGCAGGTAGGTTTCTTCAGATGACAGGAACATAGCTGTCCTCTACTCACAGCACACATCCTCATGCCTCTGCACCAGCGAGGAGAGAGCACTCTTTTCCCAGATCAATTGTGAAAAAATCTCCCCAGGTGCTGTGGTTTGGATATGCTTTGTTTGGCCCCAGCAAGCGTCATGTTGAAATTTAATCCCCAGTATTGGAGGTGCGGCCTAATGGAAAAGGTTTGCATCTTGGAGGTGTGTCCCTCGTAAATAGATTAGTGCCATTCACACGGGAGTGAGCTCTCACTCTTAGTTCCCATAATAACTGATGGTTGAAAAGAACTGATGGCACTTCATCTCTCTCTCTCTCTTCCTCTTCCTGGCCATGTGATCTCTGCACAGACCTGCTCCTATTCACTTCTGTCATGAGTGGAAACAATCTGAGTTGCTTCCCAGATGCAGATGCTGGTGCCATGCTTCTTGTACAGCCTGCAGAACTGTGAGCCAAATAAACGTATTTAAAAATAAAAATAAATTATCCAGCCTCCAGTATTCCTTTATAGCAACACAAATGGACTGACACACGAGGTAAGAGTTCTGATTGGGCTGACTTTGGTCATGTGACAATCTCTAGTTCAATCATTGTACATGAGGTGGCATACTGTGATTGGTGGCTGCCACTAGAACCATATGAATTGAAGGAATTCTTTGGAGAAAAAAAGGAGTTGTTTATATTATAAACCGAAAAACCTGTTTACTGACTATAAAAAATGTAAGTGGGAACATATTTTGTTTGAGAATAACAGACATTACTTTAAATGAAATGTATCAATTCCATCAAAAACTCCCTTTGAAGTACCACAGTATACTGACATCATCTTTTTGGGTTTGTCTCTTCCACTGAACAGCAAATTCCCCAAAGAACCAATTATATGTTATTAAGATTTGTATTGCTGGTGCCTAATTGCTATGGTTTGATTGTCCCTGCCAAAATTGATGTTGTTGAAATTTAATTGCCATTGTAACAGTGTCGAGTGGTGGGAATTTTGAGAGGCAATTAGGTCATGAGAGCTGCCCTCATGCCTTCATGCTATGCCCTCATGAATGCATTAAAGCCATTATCACAGGAGTGGAGTCCTAATAAAAAGTATGAGTTCAGCCACATTTCCTCTCTCTGTCTCGTGTGCTCAATTGCCCTGCTGCCATGTCATAATGCAGCAGGAAGGCCCTCACCAGAGGCAGCCCCTGATCATGGAATTCCCAACCTCCAGAACAATGAGCAATAAATAAATCTCTTTTCTGTATAAATTCCTCACTCTGTGTTACTCTGTTGTAGCAACAGAAAATGGACTAATAAAGCCCAAACCACACCATTATGTAATATATTCATGTAACAAACCTGCATGTGTACCACCTGAATCTATAAAAATGTTTTTAAAAAAGAAAGAAAATGGATGAATACACTAACATTGTGCCTAGCACATAGCAGATAGTCAAGAAGTATTTACTGAATTGAGCAGTTTAATGTACATAAAAAGCATTTGCGGACAAGAAAAACAGTAATAGTAACCTATTCACAGCCATAACACTAGACATCCCCAAAACATACACATGGCACTTCCTTTCTAATCTTCAAAGTTTTTTTTTAAATTGAAGAATAATGAGTAGTCTGGGGAAACTTTTGGTTATCCAACAAAGCTACTCATTATTCATCCCTTGTTACCAGATGCATAGCTAGACCACATTTCTCAGGCTCCCTTGTATTTTAAGTGTGGCCATGTGACTAAGTTCTCACAAGTTGAAGTTATATTTGTCACTTGTGAGCTGCCTCCTCAATATCCTACTTTCCTCCTTTATGTTTGCTGGAATCCAAAGTAATCAAACCTTAACCATGCAGATGATGACAATACTTTAGGGAACTGTGGAGCTCTAAAACAGAAAATGCCTGGATTGTGAAGTGACCACATAGAGCAGAGCTGAATCATGAAGCTAGAGCATCTGCCTTGGAGTTGTTAACATGAGAAAGAGAAAAAAAATCTTTTTTCTTGAAGCCCCTGGATTCTTGGGTCCCTTTGTTACAGCAGTTACCTTATCTTAACTGAACAAAAGTAAAAAGAATTAAAAAATTAGGGCAAGCCAGAAGCTGGGAGGTAGGATTTAGATTGAAAATGAAAACAAATAGTAGAGTATGGAAAAAAATGTATTTTAAAATGTAAGACACTACATGGGGAGAAGTGAGTCTCTGTTGGAGCTGAGCAGTAAGGGAGGTTTCACATTTAGAGAAAGATTTTTGAAGCTGTAAAATGTGTAAGAGACAAAGATAAGTAGAGAAAGAGCCTTTTTAAGAATTTGTTAGTTTTGATTGCATTTTCTTTCGACTTATCTTAGACAATGCAAATGTTTAAAATATTTTAAAATCATTCTTGGCCCCCATGCTGGTATTAATTTAAATGTAATACTAAGTAAATGGACCAGCCCTAGAAATAGTCAAATTAAATCATCTTATACATATTTCTTTTTTTTTTTTTGAGATGGGGTCTTGCTCTGTCGTCCAGGCTGGAGTGCAGTGGTGTGATCTCGGCTCACTGCAACCTCTGCCTCCCGGGTTCAAGCAGTTCTCCTGCCTCAGCCTCCCAAGTAGCTGGGATTACAGGCACCAGCCACCACTCCCAGCTAATTTTTTGTATTTTTAGTAGAGACGAGGTTTCACCATGTTGCCCAGGCTGGTTTCGAACTCCTGAGCTCAGGCGATATGCCTGCCTCAGCCTCCCAAAGTGCCGGGATTACAAGCGTGAGCCACCATGCCTGGCCCATCTTATACATATTTCTAAAAAATTGAATGAATATCACCTCCCATTAGAATTTAGACTATCAAATTGCTTTTGAACTTTGAATTATTTTGTACTGGCAAAGAAAACTTTTATGCTAATTTGGGGGCAAAGTATAGTTATACTGGTGTTGAACAAACATGTTTACCAATGTCTCCAGGTGTCCATCAGGCTGGAAAGTAATTTAGAACATGGGAATGGATACTACTATATTTTTTTCATTGTCATTGATCAGTGTTCTTTTGCTTATTTTGCTTCAAATGTTTTAAAATTTTTCAAACCTACCAAAAGTTGAAAAATAGTATGATAAACACTAATATGCCCTTCACCTAGATTCATTATTTGTTAACTTTTTGTTGCTGTTGAGTGCATGTGCGCGCTCTCTCTCTCTCCCTTCTCCTCTCTCAAAGCTATTCTCCTATATTGTCTACGTTTTCTTCTAGATAAATTATGTTTTGCCTTTCCTAATTACATTTAAAAATCTGTCTGGCATAGATTTTTGTGTATAATGCGGTAGGGATCAAGATTTATTTTTAAGTAATATACACATATTGCTTAAACATCGGTGCTGGATATTAAGCTATTTGGGGGGCTACAAACCCACTCTTCTGTACTCTGCTTTGTGATGTCAGGGTGGGACTCAACAAACCCCGCATCTCCTTTGTCATACTGTGCTCTATAATGTCTCATGAGCAGGAGGCCCTAGAGGGAGACTAGAAGTTTGAGAAGGACCAGGCACATGCTCCTTCCTGTTCACTCTGTTAGGGTCACTCCAGCAAGGAGCTTAGGTACAACAATGGTCTTGTTTACAATAGCAGTTGTTCTGGTTGCTAGTTTTTTCCATGCTCCCAGAGCTAGCCTCATTGCACTCCTTCAGAGGAATCAGCACCAACCCTGCGGTACCCCTTCCTGTGAGGTCTAGGTCCCCACTGTAATGGGCCTTTCCTTCAAGCTCTTAGGTTCTAAGAATCACAAACTCTTCCTTTTGGACTACTAAATCCCAGCAGGGATAGCTGCTTTCTGCACACTATCTCTATTTTCTAACTGTGCCCATTTTGCTGTTGCAGTTCTTTAATACTTGTTTACCACATTCCTACATTCAATTCTCTCTGCTGAAGGAAATGGTGTGATGTCTGCTTTCTTCACTGGACCTTGACTGATACACTATACAATGACCCAGCTTCATTTATTAAAAGATCATTTCTTGGCCCAGTGCGGTGGCTCATGCCTGTAATCCCGCACTTGGGAGGCCAAGGCGGGAGAATCACGAGGTCAGGAGATCGAGACCATCCTGGCTAACACGGTGAAATTCTGTCTCTACTAAGGTGAAATTCTGTCTCTACTACAGGCGTCATGGCGGGCGCCTGTAGTCCCAGCTACTCGGGAGGCTGAGGCAGGAGAATGGTGTGAACCCGGGAGGTGGAACTTGCAGTGAGTGGCACCACTGCACTCCAGCCTGGGCGACAGAGCGAGACTCCGTCTCAAAAGGAAAAAACAAAACAAAACAAACAAACAAAAAACGATCGTTTCTTCTTTCAGTGTACTGCAATACCGTTTTGCACAATCAAAAGCCCACACGTGGGTCGTTCTATTTTGTACTCGTTATGGTTCCATTGGTATATTTGTCCATCTCTATGCCAACGCCTTACTGTCTTTGTTACTGTTACTTAATAATGTATTTTGATATCTGGTAGTGTTAGTCTTCTTGTCTTGCTCATTTTCTTTAAGATTGGGTAGCAAAAGTGCCAGCTGTCAATCCTTTAGGGTCCCCTTCAGCTATAGAGAACCACTTACCCAAGGTCACACCCTCCCTGAAGCAGCTGGCATCCACTGACTGAAAGATGCAAACGTATAAAAGCACGGCCACTTCAGCCAGTGGAGGACATTCTGATGGGGGACACTCATTCCTGAGCTCCCTGCTGGATTGTCTGAGGTTTTGCAGGAACTCTACCACAGTTGGATGTCTCCTTTTGCCCATCCTGCTTCAGACTCTTCCTTTCACAGGTATTGATCTCCAGAAAACATATTGCTCCCCAATTCCCATGTCAGAATCTGCTTTGGGAGACCACATTCTACAAGACTTTATCTCAGACACCTGGTGCTCTCCTGGTTTTGATGCTAATAATGGAAGCTAATATCCTTGTCTACTAAGGTCTGCTTACTTACTGAGGTAAGGGAAAGTGGAACAAACCACGGTGAGCTTTATGGTTGAACAAAGTTCGTCAACTCAGAATATAAAATATGGCTTTGCTACTAAGAATAGCAGTGTGAGAAGAAAAGAAGGAAGGACTCAAGAGCTAGCGGCTGGGGCCCTCCATGTGGACCATAATACTCCAGTTCCTTCATAATACTGTTTTGGGACTTCTCTATTCTTCTCCCAAGCATTGTTTCCAGAGATTTGTTTGTTTTTATTAGTTTCTTTTTCAGAGAACTAATTTTAAGTTTTATTGATAACTATCATGTTGTTGACAGCTTTGTCTTCCATTTTATTGATTTCTGCTTTAATTTTTAATCATCTCTTCTATTCTTTGAGTTTATTCTGTTGTTCATTGTTCAACTTCTTAAGATGGACAACTGGCTCATTCATTCTGATGATTATCTCTTTCTCTAACAGAAATATTCAAAGGTATGAATTTCCCTCAAAGCATCATTTTTATAATAGTGTGGAAATACAGCATTTTAATTCCTCGCTCTGTAAGCATGAGCTATACATAGCGACCTCCTTTGACAGAGTACATTATAGAAAGAGGGAGGAGGTGTGACTTCACAGAGGAGAACCTGACACTACTTTGCCCACATGATCAAGGTCAACATCAACAGGGATACATCCTGTTGACAATTGTTACCATTAATGCAATGTGATGAGGACAGCACTTTAAATTTGTTATCTTTCTCTCAGAAAACCACAACTGCAGTCAAATCATGAAGACATGTCATAAAATTCCAATAGTGGGCATCTACAAAATATCTGACAAGTACTCCTCAAAATTGTCAAAATTAAGGAAAATCTGAGAAACTGTCATAGCCAACAGTAGCTTCAGGAGACATGATGACTAAATGTAATGTAGTGTCCTGAATAGGATCCTGGAACAGAAAAACAACATTAGGGAAAAACTGAGAAAATCTGAATAAAGTTTAATAATAATAATGTATTAATATTGGTTCATCAATTGTGGCCAGTGTACCATACTAATATGTTAATAATAAAGGAAAATGGTGTAGGGTATGTGGGAATTCTCTGTACTGTCTTCCCATTATGTCTGTAAACCTAAAGCTGCTCTTAACACTATACACACACTCAGACACACACACACACACGTTATTATTTGGTTCTAGGTATTTTTTAATTTCATTGTGATTTGCTCTTTAACCCATGTGTTATTAAACAATGTGATTTTTAATTTCCAAATATTTGAGAATTGTTGATGTATCTTTTATTAACATATCTTATTTGCATTGTACACAAAAATCATAGTTCATATAATATCTATATATTAAAATTTTTGAGGCTTTTTTATGGCTGAGTTATGGTAAATTTCTATAAGTGTTTTTCTGTTTGCTGGAGAAATATGTGTATTCTATAACCTGTTAGAGGCAGAACTCCTGAGTCCACTCATTCAGACTTACTGTTTTAATTGTTAGCTCTTCTATTTATTTGCTTATTTTTGTCTGCTCCAGCTTATTATGCTCCCATTATGATAGGGAATTTATCAACTTCTTCCAACTGGTGTATCAATTTTTACCTCATATATTTTGAAAATATTATTAAGTTTTTAATGACTGGAACCTTTTATCATTATGCTGTTACGGTCTTAATTTGCATTAAAATCCCCATTACTATAAGTACACCAGCTATCTTTTTGGTTAGTTTCTTAACAACATGTTATTAATATCCTTTTCTGTCCACCTTTGTATCCAGTAAGTTTATCCAGTCTTTTGTAAACAGCATATATATGTCAATATTTGTTTTTTAACTGGTACGTTTAGTGCATTTACTTTTTTGTAATAACTGATACATATTTCTGTTTCTACCATATTTATGTATTATTTCAGTTTGTTCTCACTTTTTCTATGTCTCATTTTATGACCCAAAAGACAAGAACTTCAGCATGTTCTCACGCCCCTTGGCCTATCCCTTACCCTGAATACTTATCAGATTAATACCCCACAAACCTTCAGTTGTCACAGCAATCTGTAAAGACAACAAACATTATCAATATAATCAATCATCTTTTCTTCACACAATCTCTGGCAAGTCTCCTAGATTTGTCTCTCTTTTAAAAATACTTCATATGAAACTCTTTTCAATGAGGAGTTTTGCATGAGTAGGTGTCCAAAGATTTCTGTAAGAGAGAATATTATTTTTCCAAAGCTTTCCATGCCTGAGAATATTTTTTTTATGTCCCCATATTTGAATGATAGTTTGCCTGGATATAAAATTCCACTTCCTAAATTTTTTCCTTTTGTTTCAGAAAACACTACTCTATCCTCTGTAGTGATATAATTTTTGTTTTTTTGTATTTTTCTCTCTAAATATGTAGATTTTAGAATTTTTTCTTTGTTTTTGGTGTGACTAGATTTCACTATAAGGTGTGGACATTTTTCCTCATTTCTCCTCTTTAGTACTCTATGTGTCTCTTCAATCCAAGGTCTTTTTTTTATATTGATTCTGTGAAATTTATCTCAGTTATTTCTTCAACGATTTTTAAAAATATTTCATCCCCTTACTTTTTTTGTTTTTCTCTTTTTCTAGGACTGCTATTATTTAGAAGTGCTACTTCTCTTCTCTATATTCAATAACTTTTCTTTTATGTTTTTTATTTCTTTGCCTTGTCCTCCTTTCTGGGAAATTTTCCCAATGTATTCTTCCAGTTTGCACATTTCTTCCTCAGCTGTATCCATTCCCTTACTCTTCACAATGGTGCATATTTTATTGAAAGTATAATTGTGGAAATATCAAATATGTCTGCTGGGTTCTCATTTTTGTTTTCTTGTTCTTATTGCCAATATCTTTCTTTTATCTCATTTTTTTTTTTGTATGTGCTTATCAGGCTATGTTGATATTCTTGGCCTATTGTTCTAAGAGTTCCACTTAGGCAAACTGTAACACAGCATGTTTTTCTTTTGAAGTGCAGCTCGAACGTCTTGTTATGTTGGTTGGTGAGCTGTTTTTTGCCCTGAATGTATAGGCTAGTGTGTCTGGCAAAACTCCAGAGAGCATGGCCCCATTGAGCTCAGAGGAGAAGTGAATAGGCCCAGGATGGAGGGTCCCAACCCCCAAACCTTATCAATCAACCAGCGCTCCTGCCTCAGACCAGCTCCTCAGCTCCCACATTTTACCCTTACCAGCCCGCCCCCTTCACCCACTGCAAGCAGGATGACTGCAAGCCTGCGACGACTTTCAAGATTAGAATTCACCATCGCAGGGGTGTGGAGGAACTGGGTGGGGGGAAAGCAGTGTCCAAAATCAGCCCCAACTTATTTTTCTCTGCTCCTCTTAAGCACAGAACTTCTGTGCTGCCCTGATTTTCTTTCAAAGGCCCTTAAATTAGGGCTCTAGTTTTCTGCAGATGTCCAGGTGGGCTCTGTCTGGCCCAAAGCAGTAGCAAGAAAAGCAAAATGTTCCTTCTGATTTCATCCTCCAGCTGCATCTCAGCTACCTTCTATGGTTCACCAAAGCTACTTCATACTCACATACTACCCCCGCTCTTCCCCACCCCTGGGGTTTCTCAAATTTTTCAGTGTTTTAGGTTTTCTAGCATTCTTCCAGGTTGATCTCATTTGGGATATATAACAAAATCCGAGGTCTGGTAGGAACTGGAAACTAGTCACTCTAGCTCCCTAGCACACCCAAATTAAAAGCTTTCTTTTATGCCCAAGTACAATCTAACACTGCCTCCAGAGCTGTCTGGTGCAGGCAGAAGAGGAAAAGGTAAGGTTAGGGAGAGAAGCCCTAGTGATTCCCAGCAGAGAGTTCTCCGCAGGGGAAGGAAATGATACTCTTTAACTGTAAGATAGCAAATTTCAAAGAGCTATTTGAGTACAGTGCAGAAAACATACTTTTGAAAAGGATCAGTGTTTGCCCTGTAAAATTTTAAGAGCCTGTCATTATTCGGAGACATTTAACTTTCTCTAGTTACCAGGTGCACTACCTTATTTTAGAAGCAAACTTTCTTTTATACCAATACAGGCGTTTAGAAGGAATTTGGCACCACAGGTCGGCCACTTTGGGGATGCTTGGGCGTCACCAGTTTACAGGGGCAGCAGAAGCCATGGCAGCCAGTGAAACATGAGAGGCTGATGGAGTAAGAGGCAGAGGAGGCAGATGCCAGAACAACGGTGGAACTCACTGGGGAGCAGTGAGACAGAAGCAAGCAAAACCTCCAGCAGGAGGATTACGGAAGCCAGGGAAGTCAAGTTCTCCATGAAGAAAAGAGCAACACATGTCTAATGTCCTAGTCAGGTTAAGTGCAACCAGGAATGAGGTGTCCTTAATTTTAGGAGTAAGGAGGTTGTGGAGTTCAGAGTGTTGGAAGAAGAAACAAAATTTAACTATGGGTGAATTGATAGTGAAGGAGGCAGCAAGTGTGGGCAACTGTTTTAAGATATTTGATTGTAAAGAGGACACAGAGGAATGGGCAGGGTTTTGTATATTAAAGAACTGAGCATGTTCAGACGAGTAAGTCAATGGTTCTCAACTGTGGCCACAAAGTAGCGCCACCTGAGAAACTTAAAAAAAAATACCTATGACTGGCCAGGCGTGGTGGCTCATGCCTGTAATCCCAGCATTTTGGGAGGCGAAGGCGGGTGGATCACTTGAGGTCAGGAGTTCAAGACCAGCCTGGCCAACATGGTGAAACCCCACCTCTACTACAAATACAAAAATTAGCCAGGCATGGTGGCGCGTGCCTCTAATCCCAGCTACTCAGGAGGCTGAGGAAGGAGAATGACTTGAACCTGGGAAGCGGAGGTCACAGTGAGCAGAGATCACGCCACTGCATTCCAGCCTGGGCTCTGTCTTAAAAATATAAAAATAAAAATACCTATGGCCAGACACTATTGATGGATATTCTGATTAAATTGGTCTAGAGTGAGGCCCAGGCATCACTACTTTTTTGGAAACTCCATAGGTGATTTCCTATGCACAGCCAGATTTGGAACCACTAGTCCAAGGGAAGGACCCAGGAGAGAGAGAGATAGAAAATATAAGAGGGAGAAATAATCACTACAAAAATGGCTCAAACAGGGGCACAGGACTACAACTTCGCAGGAGAGCCATTATTTCTAATGGAAAAAGAGAAAAGAAGGAAAGGATGCTTTGGAAGTAGGTAAGTTTATGGCTGAGATATGGAAGGAAGCTGAGGAGTTCCCATCTGACAGCTTGTGTTTTCTCTGTAAAGTAGGAAGAAAAGCCATCCACAGGGGGGCAGGGGAGAATTTAGAGAGGAAAGTAAGGAGAGCAAAGAAGGGTTGGGATGGTTGAGTAAACTGAAAATAAAATCCCAAGCATCCCAATGGCTGAACAGCCCCCATCTTGGCCAAGGGACCCCAGAAAAAAAAAAAAAACATAAAAACTGAGTTCCAGCCCATGATGGAATGAGAGGTCAGACATGCCTCATTATACCCGTTTCCTTCTAGAATTTAGACATAACCACTGACCAGTATTCATGTTAAAATAGAGATTATAAAACAGATAAAACACTCTTCGTGGTAATAAGATATCAATTTATACAACAGTGAAGTCATCCCTTAAGGTAGCACCCTACACTTAAGGAATAAACTATGCTGTAACTGCCATAAGGTTTTTTTTTTTTTCTCTCCAGCAGTGAAACAAGCAATGGCCTCAAGATAAGTAATATTAAAACAATTACAACTCATCCAGCTCATGGACACTGACTAACTAAACCCCTGTTCTACAGTCATAACTACAGCTTTGATTGTACAACAGACTGATTTTAGTGACTTTCTCCTGATAAGAGACCATTGCCCTTGGACTGGTTCTGGCCACTTCACATGAGGCTGCACACTTAAGTGCCTTTGTGTCCTGAAAAGACTCTTTAATGTGTAGAGTCTAATCGTATCAATAAGAATTAGTGTTTAAGGCTGGGCATGGTGACTCATGCTTGTATTCCCAGCACTTTGGGAGGCTGAGGCAGGCAAATCACAAGGTCAGGAGTTCGAGACCAGCCTGGCCAATATGGTGAAACCCCATCTCTACTAAAAATACAAAAAATTAGCTGGGTGTAGTGGCAGGTGCCTGTAATCCCAGCTACTCGGGAGGCTGAGGCAGGAGAACTGCTTGAACCTGGGAGGCAGAGGTTGCAGTGAGCCAAGATCGTGCCACTGCACTCCAGCCCAGGCAACAGAGTGAGATTCCATCTAAAAAAAAAAAAAAAAAGAATTAATGTGCCTGTAAAAACAAGAATTAATGTGCTTGGGATTACTTGGCCAACACAGTAAAACCCCATCTCTACTAATGTTTAAGTGGGATGTCTCTACCCCAAAAGTGAACATGGGTCTTATGTTACATGCATTTTTATTCAATATGCATGTGTCAGGACTACCTTCATGAATAATGTATAGTTTCTCCTGTAACCTGTTGAATATGCATGCTTCATCATAAAGCTCCTACCACAACCCCTCATCCTTTGAAGCCCTGGCTCTGGTCTTTGCCTGAGGCACACTTCTCAGCCTGGCCACCTTGTGGGCTGTAACCCTTACAAGAAATACTGTCTCCTCTTCATCTCAAATTTATGAAGATCCTGTGATTTTTAAGTTGACAGTTGCTATAAGAGGAGCCTGAAACAGAATTTCCACCTTTTTAAGTTGATAGTTGCTATAATAGGAGCTTGAAACAGAATTTCCACCATTGTGGAGAATCAATGGAAGACTATGGCAGAACCTGTCTATGAGGTTAGGTGGCCCTCTCTGGCAGTGGTAAGACAGCAGGTCTGTGCAGCCTGGCAAAGTGTGCAGTTATAGTTATGTTAGTTCATTATTGGGAGACTGGGGAATATGACTGAAAAATTGTCGATAAAGGAAGTCACAGATGTGGATTGCAGGATCTGGGCAAAATAGAGAAGGAACTGATGAGGGAAGGGGGCTACTGGGAAGAAAATAGAAAGTTCAAGAGACTGGAAGGAATTGGTATGGTTGAAAAGTAATGTAGCAAGAGAAGCTGAGTGAGAAAAGAGGAAGACTAGAGTGTTGCAATCTGAAAGTAATGGTTAGAACTTGAGTCTTCGGATGTGGACAGGGCTGAATAATGACCGAGTCTGGGTATAGCCAAGGGTGTGCATGGCTGAAGCAAAATAGGAAAAATTAGGAAAAAAGCACAGAACATCTATTCAATTTCCCCATAAATTTCAATAAAGTTTTCTGTATAATTATATATATAGTATATACTAGGGTATATGTAGTTTATATAGTACATATTTATAATTAATTTGCCTAGCATGCCCAGTATGTTTTGAATACATTTTAAAAAGGAGGAAGAAAAAAAAAATCACATATGTACACATGAATAAAAAGAACTTCATGTACAGAAACCCAAATATTAACAGTGAGATTGCACTTAATTTTTTTCTCTTTCCTTTTCCAAATGTATAATTATCAAATAGTATTTCCATAATCATAAAAAGCAACACAATTTACATTTCAAAAGAAAATGATTTATACAAAATCAACTTAGCTCTCTCAGAATATCTTAGTCTTTGAGGAAGTAATATTATGAACTATGGAACATATTGCAATGTATCAGTATAGAGTATCTAATGCAAACAGTAATTCCAGTGAGTCACTTTCTTTCCGGCTCATTTTAGTTAGGAGATTGCAATCAGGCCCACTTATTCAAACTTATAAATATTTACTCTCAAGACAAGTTCCTTATGCTGATAATGTTGACTTACTAAATGCAAGCTGACATTGATATCGTACAAGACTTCCTTTTCTGAGGATTGTGTATTGTACTGAGACAATTTCATAAAATAGCAAATGAAAAAAAAGAGGGAAAAGAAGCTCTTCTCTAACCACTCAATTTTTAATTTGCAGCCTCTCCCTCTCCACCAAACACACACATACAATTTTCTATTTGACTTTTCAAACTTAACTTTCCTCCTTTGCACTTATTAACATACTATCCATACCACTGGTGTGTGTGAAATCTGATATATACATTCATGTATCTCTGGTATATATTAAATCAGAAATTCTGATTTACTGGTTTGTGGAAGGACAATCATTGCTATTTCTTAAAGCTTCCAGGGTGATTCTTGTGAGCAGCCAGTATTTTTATATAAGCAACTCAATTAAATCAAAGTCGAATGTTTGGAGCCCTGCTCCTTTGTTGCATGAATATCAAGACACTCTCGTCTGTTAACATTCCTGTCAGCTTTGATGTCCCAGCCATCCTGAATACTCAGATATTCAGTTCCCAGCTCATCACCAACTGGTAGAATCCTTATATCCCTATCCTCAGTGTTTGCCTTTTTGTTTATTCTTTGGGACGTGTAACTACACAAGCCAAATGAAAATGAGGAAAAGAATTTCCCATTTCTTAGGTACTTCAAAAAGGCAAAATGAAAGAAATATTTTTGATAGAAAGTTGCACCTGCAACAAGTTGTAGAGGGCTGCTTTAAAAATGTTTAATGGTGGCCAGAGAGCCACAGCTGGCAAGATTGTAGAGGAGCGTTGCAATGCAGTTTGTCAGAAATCAGAGGGTGACAGCTGGCAGAGCTTACAGGAGGCCGCCTTAAGGAAGTTCTCCAGGGATCAGGAAGCAGCAGCTGGCAGAGCTGCTAAAGACAAAATCAACCCAGATGACATTTAACCATGCTGTGAAAAATCACTTTATCAACCAGCATCATTTTTTTTTTGCTTTTGAAATAATTATAGATTTATAGAAAATTGCAAAGATAATAATACAAAAAGTTTCCATGTCCCTTCCACCCAGTTTCCCCAAGTGGTTGCATCTTGTGTGAACACAGTACAACATCAAAACCAGGACGTTGACATTAGAAGATGTATGCGTGTGTGTGTAGGTCTCTGTCACTTTATCATATGTATATCATGTAACTATCACTGAAATTGAGATACAGAATTGTTACATCATTTTTTCATCTCTCTGGGATAAATGCCCAGGAGTACAATTGCTATATCTTCTTAGTGGTAGATGGATTTTTTATTTTATTTTTTTTTTAGAGAGAGAGAGAGAGATGGTGTCTCCATTTGTCTCCCAGTCTGAAGTGCAGTGATCCAGCCCACTGTAATCTCAAACTCCTGGGCTCAAGCAATGTTCCAACCTCAGCCTCCCAAAGCACTGGGATTATCGGCATGAGCTACCTGATGCCTATAATCAGGACTGGACTGAATCTTTTAATCATTATGTCCCTTTCTGTCCCAGGTAATTTTCTTTACTACTTTTTAATGTCTACTTCTTGTGATTTCTAATGTTTACATGGAATACCATTTTCCATTCTTTTGAGTCTACTTATATTGTTATATTTGAACTGAACTTCTTATAGACCCCATGTAATTGGGTCATGTTTTAAAAGTTAAAAAAATTAACAGGCTATATTTTGGGAGCAGGTTTAGATTTACAGGAAAAATTAAGCAGAAGTAAAGAATTCCATATACCCTCCCTTTCCTAACTTCTCTATCTCCCCACAATGTCCTATTATTAGCATGTTGTATTAGCATGAAGCACTTGTTACAGTTTATAAACTGGTATTTATATATTATTATTAACTAAAGTCCATTATTAACTTCAGAGCTCCCTGTGTTGTACATTCCATGGGCTTTGACAAATGCATCATGTCATGTGGTCTGCCACTGTATTGTCATACAGAATAGTTTCATCGTTCTAAAACTCTCCTGTGCTTCACGTGTTCTTTCCTTTCTCTCAAGCTCCTGGCAATCACTGATATTTTTACTACCTGTATGGAAAGCATAACCCACTTAACAACTTAAAAAACTAATAAAATTGAATAAGATTAGCTGAAAAATAACCAACACATTTCAATATTGGATCACATTTCAATAAACGAAATAAATAGAACAAATGATATGTTTTTACTGAATGAATGAAGAAAGTGTCACCCTGTTTTAAACTCACTTTGAATTTGATGTAAATATTTTTGCTTAATGATTACCTTTTAAAACATGAGTTAATATTTTTATTTAATTGTCAGTAGTCTCTGTTTGCCAAATTCCATGTAGGCAATAGACATTTAAAATATGAAGATAGAGTATGTTCACTGGGCTCCAACATGTTACTGTTTATTATAACTTTATCTCAGGAAAAGGTGACTTTGCTGCCTCTTGCATAATTTAAGTCTGTGCTGTTTTCAGCTACTGCTAATATTTTGTACAACAGAGAGTAAAATGTTTTATTATTCAAAATAAGCAATAGCCATATAAATGTGATACATTCATCTTAAAAGTGATTGAAACTTTAATAAAAAGAGAAATCTTCAGGAATAATAGAATTTGTATAATACAAAGCAAAAGTTATTCAAAGAAGTATGCAAATGCCACCCATCAGTCTCAGAAATCCTGAATCTTCAGTTTTTTTTAAGAGAATGTGATTATCTACGAAGCCGGCTTTGTTTTATGGCTTAATTCTACCCATAGCTTCCTCTTCCCAGCTGTCTACATAAACCACTCCATCAGGAAGTATATCAATGTGTTCTGGGTATCTAATGGTGACAGGCCACATCCTGTACCCCCACGGGCTAGGGAAGCCTCTGGTAGCCACAGGAGAAGAAATGGAACTGGTACCTCTAAACAATCCACAAACCCTTCATCCACTTTCCAGTGCCTGCTTCTCCTAAACAACTAATTAGACAGGACACACCTTGTCCAGACAGTCATTATTTATTTATTCCATGAATATTTATTGAGTACCTTCTATGCACTATGTATGTTTTAGGTGCTGGGGAAATGACAATGACCAAAACAAATTCTCTGTTCTAATGGAGTATATGTTTCCATGATGAGATATAGATAATAAATAAATACTGAAGTAGAAAGATATACAAATATACACTATAATGCCATGGTGATAAACACCAGGGAGAAAAGTAAATCAGGTTGAGAAAGTAGAAATTGACAGAATGACAAGGTCATAGGTGTGTCAGGAAAGGCCTCTGTGTCTTTTGCAATGACATGAATGGAACTGGAGGCCACTGTTTTAAGTGGAACAACTCAGAAACAGAAAGTCAAATCCCACATGTTCTCACTTATAAGTGGGAGATAAATAATGTATACACATGGACATACAGTGTGGAATGATAGACACTGGAAACTTGGGACGGTGGAAGGGTTCTTCAGGTTGATAAATTACCTAATGTGTTCAATGTACATTATTCAAGTGATGGATACCCTAAAGGCTCAGACTTAAACAATATGCAATATATCCATATAACAAGACTGTACTTGTACCCCTGACATTTACACAAGTTAAAAATCAAAAAGCAAATTAGCCCTCATAAAACTATAATGGTTGAATGGAAGGAAGAACTGATTAAAGAAAAAGAAAAGGAGAAAATATGAAGAGGAGAGAAGACAAAGCTAAACAATAAATAAAATAATATTCAGGACCATGGAGTAAAGAGGAGGTGTCACTATAGAAGGAACAGTGGCCTGGCTATGAGTTTCTCAAGCTTTTCTAAAATTAGTGCCCTACCCATCCCCACAAGAAGCCTTTTAGATGTTTATTTTTTTCATAATTGTCCTTCATCCCATGAAAATGTAATACTATAAATATACTACATATCTGTTTATGTGCTATGGTTCTTTGGCGGTGCAATGGTTTGAACATTTTTGTCCTCTCCAAAAATCATATTGAAACAGAATTGTCAATGTGATAGTATTAAGATGTGGTGGCCGGGCGCAGTGGCTCACTCCTGTAATCCCAGCACTTTGGGAGGCCGAGGTGGGCGGATCATGAGGTCAAGAGATCGATACCATCCTGGCCAACATGGTGAAACCCTGTCTCTACTAAAAATACAAAAATTAACTGGGTGTGGTGCAGCACGCCTGTAATCCCAGCTATTCAGGAAGGTGAGGCAGGAGAATCAGTTGAACCTAGGAGCCAGACATTGCAGTGAGCTGAGATCACGCCACTGCATTCCAGCCTGGGTGACAGAGCAAGACTCCGTCTCAAAAAAAAAAAAAAAAGACTTGGGTCCTTTAAGAACGAATTGAATTATATGAGTGGAGCCCTCATGGATGGGATTAAGGTCCTCACAAAAGGGCTTCAGAGAATTGGTTCACTGTCTTTGGTTCTTCCCCTCTGGAGGATGCAGCAACAAGGCACCATCTTGGAAGCAGAGAGCAGCCCTCACTAGACACCTAACCTGCTGGCTCCTTGATCTTGGAATTCCCAGCTTCAGGAACTGTAAGCAATAAATCTCTATTATTTATAAATTACCCAGTTTGTGGCATTTTGTTATAGCAGAATAAACAGACTGAGATAGGCGGTGACCATTGTAAACTTTAATTTTTTTTCCCCAAGAACCAATTTTTACCTTAATGGGGTAATATCTCAGTTGCTGAAAATGCACACTGTAAGGTGACTTGAGTTCTAGTTCTGTGTTAACTGACTTTGCAACCTTTTGTAAGTCACTGTCGCTCTTTGGGATTCAATTTTTTCATTTGTAAAATGAAAAGGTTTAACAACATGGTCTTGAAGACTCATTTACAACACTGGAGTCCTAGGACTTTTATATGGTATGCATGGAGCCACCATGGCTTACTCCTCCTGTACTCCCTGCTTCCTCGTCTATGCCACCTTTGCAGGCAGAGGCAGAAGGTAGCACTGTGTATTGAGATCATTAGTTTGCATGCTAGTCTCCTTTCAAAACAACATAAACACTTGAGAACAAAGTTCACATGCATTTGCTATAGTACCTGGCAGGAAGCTAACACTCAAGCAATGTTTGTAGAAGGGACTATAGAGTATATTCACAGGTTGAACTAGATGAAATTTTCAGTGTTAGATCTTTTTGACAGCAATTGTATAGCCTAACTCACGTACCATGGAATTACATGGTACCTGCCCTGTACTACAGCTCTGGGGTCCCCAACTCCTGGGGCTGCTGACAGGTACTGGTCTGTGGTCTGTTAGGGAGCAGGCTGCACAGCAGGAGGTAAGCTGTGAGCGAACTAGCATTACTGCCTGAGCACCATCTCCTGTCAGATCAGCACAGGCATTAGATTCTCACAGGAGCACAAACCCTATTGTTAACTGCACATGCGAGGGATCTAGGTTGCGTGTTCCTTATGAGACTTTAATGCCTGATGATCTGAGGTGGAACAGTTTCATCCTGAAACAATCCCCTCACACCCCCACCCCATTCCACAAAATTGGTCCCTGGTGCCAAAAAGGTTGGGGAATGCTGCTATAGTTCACAGGGTACTGTCTGATATGTCAAGGGTCAAGAAATGTTTAAGGAAAGAAGGGAAGTTTACAGTAAAGGAGAAGGAAGTATCAGAGAAGGCGTACCGTTAAATTTTTATGTTTCTTCAAAAACTTCTCGTAACTCTAGCTGATTGTTTTCCCCTAGATCCAGCAGGATAGTTATTGAACTTGGTTAAAATTAAGTATGTAGTGATATTGCCATAGAAAAATTTAATGTCTTTATAGTATTAATTTAGGTCATAAAATTAAGAAGTAAACAACTGGTTACATTCTGTAAAGCATGTTATAGTTTCCAAGGAACTTTTCTTATTAATTATCACATTGCAGTCTCCAGGAAAGTTTCATATTGTGCGAAAGGCAGTCAAACTGAGTAAATCCACCGCATCGGTAATAGAATCATTGTTATAACCACATTTATATTTTATGTAGAGATATTGAGCATTCTCTTCACACTGTAGTTGATAGTATTCAAAGTGTCCTTGGGTACAAGATAACTCATTTGCCACCCTCAGCCACTAGCCTTATGAATAAACTAAGAAAATGCAAAAGACCATTTCCAATAGCAGTTACCAAGGCTTAATATCATGGAACGTGAAGCGGGAGAAGAAACTTTATCTTCTGGTGTGGATATTCTTAACCTTGGGCACATGATTCTCTAAAATTGTCTGGGAAACTTTATGGCTATGATAATATTTCTCATGATGGTCCATAGCTTTCATCAGATTATTAAAGACATAGGAATCCGTGATGACAAGCCACTATTAGCATATGAGACAAGTGATACAGTAGAAGCCAAGTGAGTTTCTTGGGGTTCCACAGTACAGCTAGTTAGAGGCAGAATCAGATTTGTGGCACTCTTAGTTAAATGCTATTTCTCTCTCTCTCTCTCTCGGATATTCAGAAGCCATGACTTTCTAACCCCAATCAGGGAATAGTTATAAAAATGTGTAACATAGAATATGAAAGAGTCTTGCACATGCCTGTCTAGTTTATACTGGGGACACAGCATTTAATTGGATCAATTAGCACTGCTTTAATTATACCATCTCAGAAGTAAAATATACAGAAAATGAGTCATTTTTACAAGCAGAAAATTTGTTGTGCACTAAAATTTGAATAGAGCTGGTAATGTTACACGATTACAGATAAACACAAATATTCAGTTTCCTTGAAAATGGTTAGGCAGAGGAAACTATTCACGAATTAAGAAATTGGGAGCAAATCTAATTTATAAACTGGAACAAACTTAAATCATTTATTTAAAAAACAGCAGTTATGATGCTGAAAACTATCAGAATCAGGTAAGAGTCAATGGCAAATTTTGAAAAAGCGACAGTGCTAAAGTTTTAAGTGGGAATATAGGAACTGTTAGTAGAATTATGTGCAATAAAGTTTACTCATTTAGGTAAGTGGGAATTTTTCCAAACTATCTGAATAGCCCTTTTCTTCATGATAGTGGTCTTATCAGCAAGAATATAACCCAAGGATAAATAATTCATTAGATGGCTAATTGTTTAAAAATAGGGAAACAGTTGTAGCTGGTTTTTAAAAAGTAGATTTTATACCCTTCATTCTGGTTCCTTCCTTCACTCAGATATTCAGATGCTCACATCAAAACTAGCTCCCAAGAAAAAGTTCATGATTCTAAAAGATAAATGTCTGACACTATGGTCATGTCTATGTGGCAAACTGCCAAAATCTTAAAAACCGCAGGAAACACATATGTGTGCACGCACACAAATGTTCATTACCCAATTAGTAAATGAGCAAATGTCCAAACATTTTCTAGCACTGCAAAGTTCTGAAAACAGGGTTAAACAGAGCACGGATCCAAAGGAAAGGAAGCACCAGCTTCCAAATGAAGCAGGGGCACAGTAGGTACATTTTTCTGTTGGTTCCTGAGCAGCCAACAAAGTTCCCCAAAGCGTTGTAGGAAGCACAACTCCCCTTTCTTCCAAAGCCTTCCAGATTACCCCTAATATGGAGAGAAGAAGATGGAGAAGAGAGAGGCCTTGAATCCCAAGATTTCTAGCATGGGAAGAGCTCATCAGGGGTGACAGAGGTCGAGTTGGAGTGAAAGTGCCATGTCCCTGTGGCTCTGCCCCGTCCCTTTAGAAGGAACGTATTGACAGTGGCAGTGGCCCTGAAGATGCACAGGATAAAGCGAGGAACTCTGGAATCCTTCTTGACAGTTTTAATTACATTTGGACTTCTGAGGGGGATGAGTTGGCAATAAGGAAGTAAGAAAATGTGGAAGAAAGCCTAGGAAGAGTCAGGGACAGTGCGGGGAAGCCAGCTATCAGTCACTGCCATGAGACTATTACCTCATAAGTTGGGGAAATGGCACTTCCATCTTTTGGTTATTGTTCCAGCTTTTGGCCATTCAGAAAACAGTTGGAGAGTGTTCAGAGCAACCACAAAATCGTGGCTTTGGAGAATGGTAATCTTTTCGGTGCAGGGAATATTGCAGAGAAGGTATTACAAAGGATTGTTACATTACCCACCACTGGCCCAAGGACCAGCTGACAATGTGGTAGGCCCTGTAAGGCTGGGAGGGGAACAGAAGGAGTAACATGAGGTTGTCATGCTGGCCCCCTATTAACTTCAGTAGGGAAGGCACCAGGTTCAAAGGCCGAAGAAGGGACCTGGAGCTGGCAAACAAGACATAGGGTTTAGTAAGAGGACTTAATACAAGGGGTCCACTGGCAGTGCGTTCGGCAGGAGAACCACAACTGCTTATAAAAAAAGTAAGCAGTTTATATAGCATGTTCACTTAGTACCCTCCCCCTAGCAACCTCTACTTGGCAACCTTCATTTAACCCAAAACAAAGGGCCTCCATCCCCTCTACAGCCTGTCTTCCACAGAATGGGCTAGAGGTTTAGATTTTGCTCATAGATAAGAAATGAATTTTCAGGTTGGCCACTCCCAGATTCCTTAGTTTGGAACTCTGAACACACATTCTTTTTAGATCATAGGGTCATTCTCAAGGTATGCTTAAGTTAAGTTATTGCTGTCAGGTACATCTGCCACATAGCAATTCTCTCCTTAACTATCTCAAATTCTGATTACTACCTGCAGATGGTAGCAACTGCAAGAACCCCTTCTCCACTCCTGCTAGAATAACTGAAAAGAGGTATGCCCAGTCTGGAGTGAGGGCTTCTGAAATGGTTGCTGTGCTTGCCTTGCAGAAAACAGTGGGTCAGAGAGAGATGGAATTCTGTCAGTACTGTGTCCTTTGCAGGCCTTGGACTGTTGCCTATTGGTAATGTCACCCCACCCCCTACTCCCAGTTGTAAATTCCTTTGGCCAATATCTCTGGCTTGGTGCCTTATTTATTACAGAATTGTTATTCTGCAGGATCATAGCCAGAGGCAGGCCAAATTTTTGCCAGTCATGCTGAACACGCCATCTTTCTACCCCAGCAACTTGCATTTTTCCTGGGAGTCCTGAGAGTGGGGACAGGAGGAAGGAGGATTTTCTGTTGATTGGTGGGGAGTCTTCTCAAGAATTACAGGACTTTTAACCCACCTTTTAGCCTCAACCAAGGAAAATGTTTTAATTCTGAGTCCACAATATCTCCCAGGCCTTCATTGATGACAGGTCAGAGAAAAATGGCCGGAGGGTAAGAGACCTACAGGTGACTCTGAATTCTCTCCTTTTCTTTGTGCCCAACATGTGTCAAATGAGGTGTCCATCAAGGGCAGTTTGAAGGAGAAAAGCCATTAGAAAAGAGCAGAAAGGGCAGGGGGCAGAGGCATCCCACACACCTTTCCTTGGTGCTTGGCGGCAAAGGATGATGAGGCGTGAGGAGCACATAGTAGTGCTTAGTGATGACCGCTCCTCCCCTACGACTGCCTGTGTTATGAGTCAGCCTGCATGCGCAAGCAGGAATTAGACTTGAATAAGCATCATTCAGTGTGATTTGCTGTTTTTAATATCTGCTCTTTCTGAGTAAGCAGAACCTTGAATTTGAGTCTAATTTGAGTCTAACCTTGAATTTGAGCAGACCTGAATTTGAGCCTAATGAGTCCACTTGGAGATCTTTAATACTTGAAATGATCCTTTTAATTTGAGACTTAACTTCCTTTTTTAAGGATTAGATGAAATATAAACTGACAGTGTACCACAACTTATGTGAAGTTTACCAAGTTCTTATTGCTCATGCACACATGTCCAACCAACTACAAATAAGACTGACCATAATTCTGGCATTAGATCCAACCTCTCCTAACTTGGAAATAGAAAAAAACAAAAAGACCCAGTCAAACTTAGCTAATGGAACAAATCTTTTTTTTTTCACTGTCTCTCCTGCTCGTTTTATGTCATTCGTAGATGATCTTCTCTGTCTTATGCTGTTCTGATTTGAAGTCACATTGATTTTGTGAAGCTATCATAATTGCAGAGAGTTGGCAGCCTATCTGTTTAAAATTGGTTAGGTTTCACATTTTAAGTAGGTATTCCTTAAACGTAGTTCTCTATCTACTTCAAGCTACCGTATTCCCTAAGTGATTACTGCACAGATCCACACAATGTTCATTTTCTTCCTATGCTTGCTTTTTGATTTCTTACTTCAGCTATTCATGGCTGCCTGCATTTGTACGATGGGATAGATGATAAATGGGCTATCTTTACCTGTTTTTAAGAAAATAATCCTTTTCAGTCAAGTACTACTTGTAAAAAAGTACTACTTGTTTCCCTTCTGTTAACAAGACATCGACTTTATATGTCTTCTTCCTTGTTAC
This sequence comes from Pongo pygmaeus, assembly GCF_028885625.2. Classification (NCBI taxonomy): domain Eukaryota; kingdom Metazoa; phylum Chordata; class Mammalia; order Primates; family Hominidae; genus Pongo; species Pongo pygmaeus. Next base: position 73,706,903 of record NC_072380.2, on the reverse strand, counting down.
TGTCAAACATAAGCTCTTACCTGCAGCTGCCCAGTGTTTTAATGGCTAACCATTTCATACCAACACATACAACTGTATGCTTGAGAGGCACTGCAGGGCTGAAGGGCTAAACTAAGAGGGTGACGAGTGAAGAGTCTGGTGGCCCTCTGCGAGAAAGCACACCCCGGGCTGAGGAATAACAAGCTCAAAGAGTCCAAGGTGAAAATGTTTACATAATTACTCCACTCTAGACACTGTCCTGCTCACCAGGGATATGGAGTTGAGAACGTCAACAGTTCTTACGGTCTGTAGCCTGAACATAGTTTCCTTAATACTATTTGTAACTTAGTTTATTTTCACATAAGCCCAAGTGCTATATTGAGGCGTTCATATTTTATTTCTATTTTCTCAAATTTGGAAAAGAGAATTTCAAAAAATCAATCTCTTGGGATACATCTAATCAGCCAAACCTTCTATACTTAGGTTTTTAGACGATTGCTTTTATATGCATACCTTTTGGTAGCTGCATTACTCAATTCTTCTTTTGTATTGTAGTCAGAAAAACTAAGTGCAATACGTGTAGCTTAAAAAGTAGGAAAAACAGAATTTTGTATAATTTGTGAGACAGCTGCTTAGAAACAATTTCCACTAAATTTTACTTGATCAATATGCTTTCTGGGGCTAGGAGAAGTAGCTTTAGTAAACATCTAGGATATTGGTGCATGTCTCTAACTCAAATGGATTTGCCAAAAGAGAAATGACTTTGTTATTTGATGAAGTCAGTATTATAGCAGTTTCACCAAGAATGACAAAATATTCTGGACCACTTGTTTGTTTGCCACAATACGTCATGAAATAATTTTTTAAAGTAATGGATATTGTACTTCTTAAAGTAAAGAAATACTGTAGAATTTCAAATATATTAGTAGTGGTCTTTAGGTTAATAAAATATTGTTGCAATGATACCTGGAGATCCTCTCTATTTTTTATGCTTGCAAGCTCTTTGGCAAAGTCTCTCAGGATTTTTTTTTTTTTTTTGGCATGGGCTGGTAATATTTGTCATGTGGTTATGAAATTGCAGAATAGAGTCAAGTCAGAATGATGACAGTGCAAAAACGGCTGTGTTAATACTAATTTTATGTAGTGTACGTGTGATTTCCCGTCAACTGTCAAGAATTTAGGTTGACTAATTGATCCAGTTTTGCATATTGTAATAACACTATTCATTTTAAGGCAAATCTTTCTGATTTATATATTTAGATTTGATGACATTGGAGGATTCTAGAAGCTAGTTTCAGGATACTTTTCTTTAGATAAGGGACTTGTATCCAATGGAAGAGGCTGGTTATTTTCATGAAAGACAAAGAAATAATTACTTTACTTAGACACACACACACACACACACACATTCTCACACGATCCTTGAAGCAAATACAGTTTAAGTAAAATTATTATCTTGCAAACAATTGAATTCTTGAGATTTCTCCACATTTTTTCCTTTTTTCCTCTTACTTTCTAACTACTCCTAAATCACATTAATATGTCCTTTATATACTATGGAATTGGCATGACTGTAATTTGTTGTTATTCTCTAATGTTTGGCTTTTTCTCCATGTTTAAGTTTCTTTCTGGCATTAAGTTTGAGACTTAAGAAGAGTCAGTTAATTCCATCATTTCCCTGTGCTAGAAAACTCAAGACCTGGCAATAGCACTTACTTAAATGTTATTTGTTAGAAAGGAACTTTGGCTCTAAGAAGTACCGATCTTGATAGGAAATTTAAAGAATTGAAAGGAAAAAGGAAATGATAGGTTTCTTAACTAATGTGACTTCAGATCATTTTACCATATTATAACACAATAATACTAACTCAAATCCATTTTTGACTGGATTTAAAATCACTTCTGCTCATATAAATTTATTCTATTTATTTATGGTGTAGATATTAGTCAGGCTTATTTTTTCTAGGTAATCTGAAGTCAAGCTGTTTGGTGAAAATGACAGTTCATTTACGTGTTGAGATATGACTCATACGAGGATAATTGCTTTGAAAACACTGAGTAGGGAATGCCTTCAAAATCCTCCTATACTTACCAATATCCTTTCGTTGCAACAAATTTCACTAATATAATATGAAAAACATATAAATGAATCATGACCAGTTGAAATTTATTGTTTTCCACTATGGTCCAATTTACTACGGCAAATAAAGATGAGGAAATACTCAGTTTCAGTTTGCAATAATAAAACTTCACATTAGGAAGATTGCATAAAAATGAGAGGCATTTTCTAGGAAGCAGGTTAAAGTGGAATTTTTAAAACGATGCTATAGTAGGTATAAGTAAGTCCAGAAATACTAATTTGGAAGGAATTTGACTGGAGGTTGTAAAGGGTCATCAGAATGGGAAAAAAAAAAAAGTAGGGCAAATGGTGTCCTCCAGTTCTCACTTGCAAATCCCAGTGAAGGCAGTGGAAGGTTTATGGAAATACCTGAAAGACACATTTGGCCTAGTTCAAAAGCTCTATTAAATTAGTACTTTAATAAATTGTCCTAGATAAGTCTTGTCTTTATGTTCCTTTTAACATTATTTCACCCAGGGTTCTTCATAGTTCGCTTGCAAATTACAGAAAAGAGGAAAAGCTAGCAAGGGACATTTGACTTCTCCTTTAATTTAAAAGATACTAAAAGATACTTTGTCTCCCTCGTCTTCACACCCATGCTAAGAAAAGGTCCTTTGTAAAGAAATATATGAATCCTAGATAAGCTTTGCGTTTTTTGATGCCCATAATATTGGAAGTACAGACAGATATAAAATGTATAGTTCTGATACTTAGCTTGAGGGAATTCAGTCCCTGAAATGAAACTGTGTCTAGAACTGATGGCATCTGATTTAAGTTTTATTCGATAATACTGAGTGCATACATGTTATTATAGTTGTTTCCTCAGGATACAAGAAAGCGCTAGGTAGCCTCTTACTTTCTGTGATTCATATTTACAAAAACCTCTATTTTGGCCTGATATTGCCCAAGATACACAGCAATGTACCTTGTCAGGGGTACCAGATTTAGTTTCTGGAAATGCAGGAGCAAAGCATCACTTAATGGCATTTTGGAGTTAGCTATAAAACAAATTTGATTTCCTTAAAAAGATATGCTTTGATAAGCACTTACCACTGGGTTTCAGCCCTATCTTTGCAGGTAGGACCAAGGAGCCTTCCTGGAGACATCCATTAACTGAAAAGGGAGCCAGGTGAGACTTTCTCCACTCAAAACTACATCTTATCCAGGAGGAATAATTTGGACTATAGACTCTGGAGCCAGTCCAACCAAGTTCACATCCCTCCTCTATCACTTACTAGCTTTGTGACTGTCCCAGCCACTCCAGCTGTGGCTGAAAGGCTCCAACGTACAGCTCAGACTGTGGCTTCAGAAGGTGGAAGCTCCAAGCCTTGGCAGCTTCCACGTGGTGTTGAGCCTACAGGTGCACAGAAGTCAAGAATTGAGGTTTGGGAACCTCTGCCTAGATTTCAGAAGATGTATGGAAATGCCTGGATGCCCAGGCAAAAGTTTCCTGCAGGGACAGGGCCCTCATGGAGAACCTCTGCAAGGACAGTGCAGAAGGGAAATGTGGGGTCAGAGCCCCCACACAGAGTCCATACTGGGGCACTGCCTAGTGGAGCTGTGAGAAGACTGTCACCATCCTCTACACCCCAGAATGGTAGATCCACTGACAGCTTGCACTGTGCATCTGGAAAAGCCGCAGACACTCAATGTCAGCCCATGAAAGCAGTTGGGAGGGAGGCTGTACCCCGCAAAGCCACAGGGATGCAGCTGCCCAAAACCATGGGAACCCACCTCTTGCATCAGAGTGACCTGGATGTGAGACCTGGAGCCAAAGGAGATAATTCTGGAGCTTTAAAATTTGACTGCCCCACTCGAATTCAGACTTGCATGGGCCCTGTAACCCCTTTGTTTTGGCCAATTTCTCCCATTTGAAATGGCTGTTTTTACCCAATACCTGTACCCTCATTGTATCTAAGAAGTAACTAGCTTGCTTTTGATTTTACAGGCTCATAGGTAGAAGGGACTTGCCTTGTCTCAGATGACTTTGGATTGTGGATTTTTGGGTTAATGCTGAAATGAGTTAAGGCTTTGGGGGGCTGTTGGGAAAGCATGATTGGTTCTGAAACGTGAGGGCATGAAATTTGGAGGGACTGGGGCAGAATGACATAGTTTGGCTGTGATCCCATTCAAATCTCAACATCAAATTGTATCTCTCAGAATTCCCATGTGTTTTGGGAAGAACCCAGAGGGAGGTAATTGAATCATGGGGGCCGGTCTTTCCTGTGCTATTCTCGTGATAGTGAATTAATTCTCATGAAACCTAATGGGTTTATTGGGGGTTTCTGCTTTTACTTCTTCCTCATTTTCTCTTGCCACCTCCATGTAAGAAGTGCCTTTCACCTCCTGCCATGATTCTGAGGCCTCCCCAGCCATGTGGAACTGTAAGTCCAATTAAACCCCTTTTTCTTTCCAGTCTGGGATATGTCTTTATCTGCAGTGTGAAAACGGACTAATACAGTGACCGTAATTTGTTTTATCTCTCTGAGCTTCCAGTATCTCATTTCTTTAAAAAATTGATATGACTACAGGGTTTTGTGAGAATTTAAGGGTAAAACTATCTTGGGTGGGGCAGGGGCGCTAGAGCATTGTGTTTTGAAGCTTAGCTCTCATTTTTATTTTATATGAAGCACCATCACTCAGATTTATTTCTTAATCCAGTTCTCCACCTCCTTCATTGAGATAATATAATAGAGGGTTGTAAGGGGGCCCTGAATGGGAGAAAGGATATATGGAGGCAGAAGGAGATGCCACAAGATAAAAGCTGAGAGAGCTACTTCAATAAAAACTCTGTGAACTCTCCCCTCCCACCGTCTCTTGATAATAGCCTAACACTATTTGACGAAAGGTAAAGAAAGGCATTCTCTTTATTCTGCAACATGACCTTTGGGGGGTTTCTGTGCATCATCAGGGCAGGGTCAAGCAGCATCCAACCATCCACAGGTGAAAAGGCATGGGGCCGGGGGGAGGCGGGAGTGCTTCCGAAGGCGGGGGTGGGTGGGTTTGTGGGGCTGGAGAAGAGGAATGAAACCAGATGCCCCACTGCAACTGCTCTCTCTGGTCCCTGAGCCCTCCTGAGGCACTCCCAGGGGTTGCTACGAAACATGATCAACAGCTGTGGGTCCAGCAATTGACAGAAATGTATCAAATCACTAAGCATTTCTTGCTTGTCTATTACACATTGGGCATGGTGTTAGCAATGGTGACACAAAGATGATAAAGACGTCGCTGATCTCAACTCCTTGTCTGGTTCAACCACGTGCCAAGACATTTTAATACTCTGTTGGGAATTCTCAGGCAGCACAGGCTCAGGCAGCACAGGCCCAGGCGTTAGCAAAGCAGGCAGGGATTTCAGACAGAAGGTGCCATCCAGGGTAAGAAAATGAACTTGTTGTGTCACATTTGCATTTTCATTCCTTAACTAAGAGTCTCTGAAAATACTGATGGCACAAACGAACTAAATTCCTGCTTCAGCACCAAATGGATGAACTACTACGGTTTAAGCATTGAACTGGTCCTAATATCACCATTCCAGAAATGTCTTAGTATTAATCAGGACAAGAAATACGGATCTCTTTCGCAAGAAGCGAGACTGCACTCCTTCCTTTCTTTGTATAGGGAAAGGGGACAAAATCCACAGTGAAAGGCCTAGAGGCGGCGCACTCCGCCCAGGGGCGGCCCACGTGTCCACCTACCCCGCACCGCGCCCTGTCCCATCCCTATGGAGCGGGGTCTGCCAACGCTCGCGAGAGCCCTCTCGGCTTCCACGTTTGCCACGTTCCAAAGGACCGAGACAGACTGGAAAGCCGAAAGAGGCTCGCGCTCACAGGCAGCTGCGTAGAGCCCAAACAGCCCTAAGTGAGCAGGGGCGGGGAGCGCGGCAGGGTACCGCCGCCTCGTAAGGGCCCTTGCGATTGGGTCCCAGGCGCCGTCACTCAGCCCTCCGGGGGCGGGGCGAGGCCGGGAAGGGGCGTGGCCGTCAGGCGGCGAGCCGCGCGCTCTCGCCCCGGCAGGGAGTCACAGGTTCGTACACGCGAGGGCGGGCGCGCGCAGCCGGCCCGCGGGTGAAAAGTCTTCCGAGGTGCTGCAGGCGGTGCTGAGGCATAGGCTCTGCTGCAGGAGCAGCGGCCCGAACCCACTCCAGCGCCCGCGGCCGCCAGCGGCTCCCGCGTCGCGTGTGTACCCCCGCGCACTGAAGGAAGTCCACCAGCCCTCACCAGCCCCCGCGGAGCGTGCGATGGCCCAGCGTAAGAATGCCAAGAGCAGCGGCAACAGCAGCAGCAGCGGCTCCGGCAGCGGTAGCACGAGTGCGGGCAGCAGCGGGGGCAGCAGCAGCCCCGGGGCCCGGAGAGGTCAGAGGCCCTGCGGGGCGGGGATCTGGGGCCTCGCCTCGGGGTAGGGAGCCGGCTGGCGCGGCGGACGCTGCGGGTGCATCTCCCCAGGTCCCACCGCGCGCCGCCTCCATCCCCCGCGACGCTCCTCCTTTAGGCGCGCGGGGCGGAGGCCGCACTTGGCGGGCCTGGCGGGCAGGCGAGGGGCTAGGCGGACCGGGGTCCGAGCCCTCCGAATGGTAGTCTCGGGGAGCCCCTTCCTAGCGGTTCCTTCACTTTCAGGGCGCAGCCGAGACAGAGGTTGCTGAGCGACTGTTTCTTGGCTTTCCGTGGAATTGAACATGGGAGTAAGAGAACAATTTATCCTTTGCCTTGCATGTTTTGGGGAGTTGAAAATGAGCCAAAGTCAGGGAAACTGAGTTCCTGCCTAATCAGCAGCGTTTCAGAGCAACTCAAAGGAGGTGAAAATGGGGGCGCCGGGGGGCAGGGGGAGGGAAGAAGTTGGGAGTGATTTGAATGCTCTTGGAAATTATTTTAAATATTTTTGCTTGTATGTAGCTTTCTTAATATGCGTTGCAGTTGCCTTTAAAATATCTTAGAATGTCATGAAATACTGGACGAGCGTCTGTATTTTTACCACTTTTACTTAAAATAAAAATCGATTGGATATTCACCTTTCTCCTCGTCCATGTGCATATCCAGCAGAGAGAACAGATTTTTAAATCTGTTTCGTCTCATATTTCAGTGGTTCTCGGTTTCTTTTATAGTTCCTTTGACTCATATTTAGGATATTGAAACTGCAATACACATGTGTATGGAATGTGAGCTGTAAACTTCACTTGAAGTGATTTAGACTCTTTGTTTTCTGAGATCTTCAGATCATGCGTTCATAATATACCAAGAGAATGTATCAGCTATAGTCAAAGAAGTATTTTCTTTATAGCACTTTTCACTATCTGAACTTGTCTTATTACTTTCATGTGTGTTGTCTTTGGCTCATTCTCTCTGTATCCCCAGCTCCTAGAATGTTCCTTTCCCATAATAGGTGCTCAATAAATATTTGAGTAGTGAATGAATGAATGAATTTAAATGGGGAAAGTAGTGCATTAAATCCATTGCACAAATTTACATTCTAAGGACTAATATTTGTATTCTAAATGTAAAGATGTACACACAGTTTGAAGTTCGATGCAAGCATATTAATTCACCTTTGACATAAGTAAAAGTTTGTGTTCCTTTTTCACTTGTTCTTAAATGTCACTTACTTAAACCTGCAGAGGGATAGATTAATTGCCTCAGCCGACTGAGGCTACTCTTTTTAACATCCCTAAATGAGAAGAACCCATTGTGCCTCTGAGGGCTCTAAGCAGAGAAAGCTGATGAACAAGACTTTAATGTTAGTTGTTTTCAAAAGGTTTCTGTTGCTATTTGCCAGAGATGCATATCTTCGTTCCATTTCATTTTTGTGTTTATGAGGAGAGGGCTGATTGCATCTGAGGGAAGTCACTTTATATGGCCTCTTATTGGTGAGAACTAATACTGGGAAATGTGTCTCACGTTTGTATACCTACCCCATAACTATTTGAAGCATTTTAACAGGCAAGAGATAGGTTTAGGAAATGCAGTAACTTAAATTAACTTCTCCTGACTTTCGTACTCAGGCATTTTAGAGCAAACTCTGTCCATACTTGAGGATCTACAGCCTTTTAAGCATTTTACACGTTGGTTCTCTAATAGTCATGAAACAGACATAGTATGTAAAAGAATATGTAAAAAGGAGGAATGCCCGTGATACAAAAACAAAAGTTGATATTGGAACCCTGCATGTGACGTAATGAGTATTCTTTATCCGCATATCCGCAACTTTTTTTTTTTTCTCCAGTAGATACTGAGTTCTGACTGTGTGCCAGATAGAAGGCACTGAATATGGAAACCATTTCCTTCCATCATCCTAAACAGTTAAAGTACAGTGTTGTGGATAGTAGGCTGTACTCGAAAGATACAGCCGGCTTTTCTTTTAATGCTGTTTACCTGGTCATTAAAGTACGGAATCATTCCCTTCTACTGGGAAAATCGAAGACTTTTTAGCAGTGTCATACTGTGAGACCCATTTAGTTTCCTGCTCAAATCATACAGATGAGGAAATTAATGCCCAGAAAAGTTGTCGAGTTCATTGAAGGTTGTTTAGTTCATGGAAACTCAACTAATTACTGGAAGAACCGAGACTAAGAACCCAGGGCGTTATTCATTTTGCCATGCTTGAATTTTAGGTTCTGTAATATGTAATTGGAGTTGAACTAGATTATCAAGTTTTCTTCTGGCTGTCTCCATGAGTACTACATTTAATTATTGGAGAAAACTATGCTTTTGTCCTATCACCAATTACATTTCCCTTGACAAAAATTCTATTTGAAACAGTATTTGAAATTTTAGTTTGAGAAGAAGTATATGTGTTCAGATAGTACGTTTTTTGAGATGTCTTACATTGAGAGTCAGAAAATGACGGCGTTGGTCACATTAAACATTATTATTTCTTAAGTTTTTGTGTAAAAGTATGGGGAAAAAGGAACCCAGTCATTTGAAACATGCATTTTAGGGAAAAGGTGATTTCTTTTTTTTTTCCTGGCCAAACTTTATCTTGGTGGTTTTTTTTGCTGAAAAGTGATGTTTGGAAGCTGGAATTTGGGAATTTATATCACAGATTTTTAAAGGAAGTGTCTGCTTTTTATTTTCTTCAGCTTAAGCTGAAAAATGATAAAATGGTTTTCTACACAGTTCAATTTTACTTTGTTTTTCAGTTTTACTCTTTATAATATAAAAGAAACATGAATAAATTAGACTTCCTACCTTTATTTTGCATATAGAACTGGACTTGCATGGCCAGTTGGGCCCAGGGGAAGCCTTTTTCAAATTTATTGATTTGAAAATAGTTTGGCAAAGAAGGATCATGATGTCCTTTTGGGCTTATTTTGTAGACACTTGCATGTGTAATGTTTCTGTTTGTTTGTTTAGTTCTTCCCTTTTGAGTATCACCCCTTAACTCCCCGTATCTCCTAGCAGCTTTCCATCTCCCTGTTTATTTTGTCTGGGTGTCTTGCTACTACATTACCTTTTGCCACTAGGTGTCACTGTAGAATACGTTCCCCTTTTAGTTTGAAGCTTGGGTTTACGTAACAGCAGGTTTTAATTATTATTATTATTTAATCCATCTGTATATACTCAAAACTATTGATAGATAAGCACTTAAAAACTCTTAGCTACTTTTTAACTCTCTCAAGGTGTCTCAGTAGATTGAGCAGCCTTTTTGTTTAGGCTTAATTAGAATGAAATACATTCATGTACTGCCTGTAAAACATTAACAGCTTCATTTGATGAGTATTTGTCATTTAGAAACACACTTCTGAGTTTAGTTTAGCTTCTTTTTTTCTTTCTACTTTGAGTGTCTCTTAGATTACTAAGTAACTGAGGGATTCAATACACTGCTGATTGCATTGTGGAGCCCTTGAATGAAGAGGCCCTAGCAAAATTTTCTTTCTTTAGCCAAAGACCATCAGAGCCAATTGCTTAATCCTCCATTAGTCATTCTAAGATGAAAAGATAGGAAGACCATAATTCTTCCACTGCAAGAACCGTCAGCTGTTTTGTGTTCAGTTCAACAGCATTTTGTCCATCCTGACCGGATCATATGAAACCAAGCACTAAATAATGTTCTGAGGAGTTTATGAACACATTTTCCAGAGACCAGTTAACCTCTGGTGGTCTGTGGAAGTGAAAGTTCTGTATTTTGGACTATATTTTAGTCTTGCTTTAAAATAATCTGTCTCATAGAGATTATTAGAAAATGAATGTATGACATTTTCATTTTCAGCCAATTATCAACAGAGGAACTTGGATAAAGGCTCATAGGGTCTATCCGTCTTGTTGTTAGTTAATATCAGATACTTAGCCCCTGAGCTCTTTGGTTCCAATAGAAAAACCCTTTTCTCCAGAAAGCTAGTGCAGTTTGGGAGAAAGAATATGATGACCTGGATCATATCTATGTAAGAATCAGAACCAAGAATCGCTAAAAATCTCTGTTCCCAGCCTCCTTAAATGTAAAGAATTATTATCTACGTTCTTTTCAGAGTTTTGATATCACTAATACTGATTTCATATGCCTTTGTTTTTCTCAATTGTTTCCGTTAAAGTACGTCTAATAGTAGGGGTGAGTGCAGAACTTTGGAGACTATAAAAGTGTAGATATCATCAGGCCGTTGCATGCTTTGACTTTTTTGATGATTTATTCTTATTTATTTATTTATTTTTATGTTCCGTAGCATCTTTGTGTTAAGTAAAATGTATATTCTTGAGATAGAGTTTATACTATGCTTTGAGAACTACTTGATACATTTCTCTCAGCTTCTGGAGGTGTAAGTATCCATTTGCACATCAACTTTCAAGTTGGTGATTTGCCCTTAATGGCTCAGAAATCTGTAACATTATTTTATCTTACCCAGGCTCAGATATATTTAGTCTTTTGAGGTATTTTCAGCCACTGTTTTAATATCATGAAAATATGCAGCTTAGTTTGTGGCTTGGATACTTCCATATCACGTCTAAATGGCTTGACTTCATTCTGTACCAAGGTACAAAAATGTTTTTCAAATGTACTTCTCTTTAATAAACCCTGTATGTACATATAACCTATCTACACCCGACCTAAACCTCCGGGGAAAAGCCTCAGCCATCTATCGGGAAATGTGGAGGTGCAAGGGCTGCTTGCTTCATTATCTGCTGCCAGTGTCTGCTCTACACTGCACACGTGGGTGTAATGAGTTTCTCTGATTCGGTCCTGCAGCTCTGGCTATTTTTATTAGAGGACTAAGGATTCAGGATGTTCTTTTCTTCCCTGTGTACCACTGTGGGAGTATAGTCTCGAGGCCAGTGCTTTAACTTTTTTTTAATTATACTTTCTTCTGGTACTGCTGGGAGCCAAGATGGTATTTTCTTGTTAGTCATTATTTTTAAAATTTTAGTATTTTATTCCCCTGATGTGAGGGATGCTTCTGGCTTTTGTTCTGCATTTGATCTTTGTTTTTCAAGGATGTGTCTTGGTTACCTTTGGCTAATGCAGTTATCTTTTAACGGCAAATCACTGAATGTAATTTAGTTCCTATCAAATTGGCCACAGCTGAGGAAAAATTTGGTCTCGATAACCTATTAGACTCAAAGGAAATGTTGAGCTCCCTTGGTGAATAACTCTTTTTAAAAAGAAAATCATCTTTTGAAGGATCTGGGCTATTTGGCCCCCTGTGAGATCCAGGTCACTTGCCTAGTCAGTTGACTGTCATCATCTGCCGTAGATACTATGTGTTCTCCAGAGCGGAGAGCGTTGGTGAATTGACTTGGTTGAGGGGTGGGAGGCAGGGGGGTGGGGATGGTTGCTGTCCAGTTATAGTAAGGTTTCCAAGGGCAGCCACTATCTCTGTACTTGGAGAAATACCAGCATTCTCTCCTACATGTGTGCCCACACGTTGAACCCAGTGACTCATCCTATACTTAAGACCCCAAGGATCAGTCTTCAATTTAAAGTAGGAGAATATCCTTTGATAATTTTATTTCACAACCAGCATTGTTGTAACTGCCTTTTCTCATATTTTACATAGGTTTGACAGCCATTTCTACCATTCCATAGTGCAGAGTCACTATTATTTTGTTGTTCTATCCTGTCTGTAACTTCTTTTTCTTATTTATTATTCTTCTAATATACAGTTTTTGTCCCTATCTTTCACAGGCTGCTTTCAATTTCAATTTTCTTGGTATACTGGAAAGACTCTTTTGGTTTTAGTTTCACTTGTAAATTTTATTTAGGACAGTCAATTTTTTAACTTACATAAACCTCAAAATCTGTGTTGTAAATATTTGTTGAAAGAATATCTAGCATTTTACTTTACTTTTCCGTTCTTTGAATCAAGTCAATTTGTATAAGATGCTTGTCACTGAGTTTTTGTAAGCTGTTTTGTGGATTTGCTTTTTGGCAGAGAGCTAGTTCTCTAACCTTTATAATAAAAATATTTCTATGTATTGCTCTTTAAAATTGTACATATTTGAAATAGTACATATTTAAGCCTATAAATAATTGTAGAGAGTAATGCAGTGGACACCCATGTACCTACCATATAGGCGAATAAATGAAACATTATCAGATTCCTAGATTTTCCTCTTCTGTGGTATTCCTTCTTAACCATTGTTAGACATTTTATGGTAGTCATTATCATAAATACAGGTATATATGCACAAAATAATATATAACATGTTGCACATACATGTTATGTATCAACACATGTAAACTATATCTATTGTTAATGTATTTGAAAACTGCTCAAGAAGTATATCTGTATCCCTATGTGTAGAAATATACCTATAGACACACACACATATATGTATATATACTGTATAGCATGTATTAAAAGTTTTGTGAACAGGCTTCTACTTGGCATACTATTTTGACGCCATTTGTTTGAAATTCCTCCAAACTCCAGTACTTTATTTTCACATATGTAGTTCTACACCATATGAATATGCCTTGCTTTTCATTTAGCCATCCTATCGCAGGCCACTTTTTTTCTTTCAAATAATGCTGCCCAGAACATGTATGTGCCTATCTCTCCCCATGCATACATGTCTGAGTGTTTTTCTAGGGCATAATCTGGAATTGGAATTGTGGGTCATAGAAAGCACACACATTAGACTTTACTGGATATTGCCATTTTTTAACCCCCAAAGTGGTTGTATCAACTTACAGTTCTGCCCCTAATGAATAAGAGCTTGTCCTGTGCCATCATCACATTATCAACATTTGGTGAAGTTTAATATTTGCCAGTTGAGTGGGTGTGAAGTAGTACTTGAGGGTTTAAACTTGCCTTTTTCTAATTACTAGTGAAGTTACTGGTAAGAGTAGCCCTTGTGTTTCCTCCTTTGAATTGCCTGTTCGTATATCTTGCCTATTTTTCTGTTTTTGTTTTTGTATTTGTAGTATTGATAGGTAGAATTTTTTTATATCCTGAACCTTTTGATTATTTGTGATAAAGGACTTCTCTTAGTCTGTGATTACTCACATTTTCATTTTTTATGGTATATGTTGTTGAACAGAATTTTAAGATTTTAATATATTAATGGAATTTTTCTATTTTGTACTTTATGGTTCACACCTTTATACTTTTTGTAAGACACGTAACACAGATGTCATGAATTATTCTTGTATTTTCCTCTAAAAGATCTGAAACATTGCTTTTTTACATTTAGATCTCTGAACTACCTGGTGTAGCATTTTATTATATATTTTGTTATTAGGGATCTAATTCAGTATTTTTTTTTAAAAAGGGCCAGTGAAAATGTCCTGCACTGTTAGTTAATTTGTCATCTTTTTACCGTAGTCTGCAGCATCACCTCTTGTGTATGAATATGTCGGGCTCTATTTTGTTCCAGGCATGTAGAAGCAACACCAAACTGAGTTGCTCACTATAGCTTTGTAATGAGTCCACATATCTGATAGGTCATGTCCTCTACCCTGCCTTTTTCAGTATTGTGTTTGCTGCTTTGGGACCTTTCCTCATCCATTTCTCTAGATTTTAGAATCTCCTTATCAAATATGTTCATGAAAAATATTTGAGAATTTTTACTGGCATTGTATTGAATCTATAGAACAATTTGGGACAAATACAGATGTTTAAAATACTGAATCTTCTTATACATGCACCTGGCCGGCTGGCCTGCTTTCTCTTCTTTCTTCATTCTTTTTTCTTGTTTCTCCTTTCTTCTTCTTCTTCTTCTTTTTTTTTTTTTAAGACAGGGCCTCGCTCTTTCACCCAGGCTGCAGTGCTGTGGCAGCCTTGTCTTCCCAGGCTCCAGTGATCCTCCGACCTCAGCCTCCCCGGTAGCTGGGACTACAGGCGTGCACCACCATGCCTGGCTAATTTTCTTATTTCTTGTACAGATGGGGTTTTGCCATGTTGGCCTGTCTGCTCTCAAACTCCTGGGCTCAAGTGGTCTGCTCATCTCGACTTCCCAAAGTGCTGGGATTACAGGTGTGAGCCCTGCGCCTGGCCTATAATTTCTAATGTATTTAAGTCTGACAATTTTTATAATCTTATTTGAAAGTCATATACATCTTTTATTAGATTAAGTCTGGGTACTTTATATTTTAAAAAACGTTTTCAATAGTATTTTTAAATTAACATTTTTTAATGAAACTTTAAAAATATGTATCCAAGTTGAAAGAGTTCTGTAATGACTCCACCATGTAGATGCTACGGCAGTTAACATTTTGATAGATTTGCCTTGTCATATCTACCGGTCAATCTTATTCTTTCATGCCTTTCGAAGTAAGTTGCAGGTATTAGTATATTTCACTTTCGTAAACATTTACGTGTGCCTGTAGCTAACTAGAGCTTACCATTTGTTTGTTTGTTTTTTCCCTCTGAGGTAAAATTTTCACATAGTGAATTGCACAAATTTTAGTGTCTGATCTGAGAAGTTTTTATACCCATTTCTACCTTTGTAAAACAACAACCTATTAGGATAGAGAATATTTTCATCACCCTGTAAAGTTCTCTCAAGCCCCTTTCTTGCCCCCACCTCTGCCATCAGAGGCAGCCATTGTACTACATTTTTTGATCATAGATTAGTGTTTTCTACTCTAGAACTTCTTTTGCAAGTACTTTTTTTTGTAAAGTCTTCTTTCACTCAGCATAATATTTTTGAGTCCATTTATGTTGTATACACAGTCACTTGTTCCTTTTTATTGTCAAGTAGTATTCCAGTGTCTGACTATAGCACAGTTTTTTTAAGCTTTTATTTTAGGTTCAGGGGTACATATGCAGGTTTGTTATATGGATAAATTGCATGTCACAGGGGTTTGGTGTACAGATAATTTTGTCACACAGGTAATAAGCTTAATACCTGCCGAGTAGTTTTTTTGATCTTCACCTTCCTCCCACCCTCTACCCTCAAGTAGGCCTCAGTGTCTGTCGTTCCCTTCTTTATGTCCATAGGTGGTCAATGTTTTGCTCCCACTTATAAATATTAATAAGAACATGGTTCTCTGTTCCTGTGTTAGTTTGCTTAGGATAGTGGCCTCCAGCTCCATTCATGTTGTATAGCACAGTTTTTTAACCCAATCTTTTATTGGTGGACACTTGGGCTATTCCTAGTTTTGGGTTATTATGAATAAAATTCTATGAATATTATAAAAGCCTTTTTTGACATATGTTTTTATTTCTCTTGAGCAAGAGAGGGATTACTGGGCTATAGGGTAGGTGTATGTTTAGTTTTATTAAGAAACTGTTAAACTCTTTTGCAGAGTAGTTGTACAATATATTTTATACTCCCACTGACAATGTGTGGAATTGGTTGTTCTACATATGTACCAACATTTGGTGGTGTCAGTCTTTTTAATTTTAGCCATTCTGGTGGGTGTGCCGCGGCTTCTTACTGTAGTTTACATTTGCAATTCCCTGATGAATAATGATGTCAAGCACTTTTTCTTGTGCTTATTGGCTACACCCATTATCTTTAGTGAAGTTTCTCTTTTGCCCATTTCTAATTTTATTGTTTTTGTTGCTGAGCTGTAATTCTTTATGTATTCTGGATAGAAGTTCTTTTCAGATATATATAGCACATATTTCTCCCAGTCTATAACTTAACTTTTTATTTTTTTATTTTTAATGCTGATATTTATTTTTTCTTTTCTGTTTTTGCTTTCTGTGTTCTAAGAAACTGCACGTTCTCAAGTCTCAAAGCTATCCACTTTTATTTTCTAGAAGTTTTATAGTTTTAGTTTTTATGTTTGTCTGTGAGCATTTTCACATTAATTTTGAATTAGATTTATATTTTTCTATATGGAATTTCAGTTCTAGCAGCATGTGTTGAAAAGACTTTGATTTCATTATTGGATTGCTTTTGGTGCCTTTGTCAAAAAGCAAAGGACAGTGTAAGTATAAATCTGTTCCTGAGCCCCTCTGTTTTTCTGTTATCTATTTGTCCTTATGCCTTTACTTTATCACACAATCTTGATTACTCTAGCTATACAGTAAGTATTAAAACTAGGTAGTGTAAATCCTCCTACTTTGTTGTTCCTTTTAAAATAGCTCTAAATAGTATAGATACTTTGTGTATCCATATACATTTTAGAATCACCTTGTCAATTTCCACAGAATAAAGCATGCTAGGGTTTATGATTAGGATTGCATTGACTCCATAGACCAACTTTGGGAGCATTAATCACAGTGATATTGCACATTCTAATTTATGATAGTGGTAGATTTCTTCATTTGTTAGGCTTTTAGTTTCCTTCTGCCTTTTTTTTTTTTGTAGATTTTGCTATGGAGATCCTTTTACGCATTTTTTTGTTAAACATTTTTCTAAATATTTTGTATTTTTGATGCTATTAGAAATCGTATTTTTAAAATTTCATTTTCCCATTATTTGCTGCTAGTATGTAGACATAGAACTGTTACATGCACCTTATATCATGTAGCTTTGCTAAATTCATTTATTCTAGTAGTTTTTTTTAAGAAAATAGATTCTTTGGGATTTTCTATGTAAATATCATGAAGCCCATTAATAGAAACAGTCTTACTTCTTTTCCAGTCTTTTCTTGCCTTACTGCACTACTTAGGATTTCCAGTATCATGTTGAATACCAGTGATGAGAGTAGACATTCTGGCTTTGTTTCTGATTTTAGTGGCAAAGTATTTAGTACTTTACCATTAAGTAAGTAAAATATTAACTCAGGGTGTTTTGTAGATGCTTTTCATTGGATTGGGGAAATTTGTATTTCTAGGTTTAGAATTTTGTCAAATACTTTTTCTCAACTCAAAGTCCCACTTGGTTGATTTGAATTGTCCTTTTTATATATTGCTTTATTTGCTAATATTTTGTCAGCAATTTTGCATCTGTGTTTGTTAGATGTGGGTCTGTAATTTCCTTCCTTTTTTCCTCTCCTCCTCTCCTCTCCTCTCCCCCTGCTTCTCCTTTTCCCCTTACTTCCTTAAGAATTATGGTTAGTACGGAATATTTTCTCTGCACCTATTGATATTATATATTTGGTTTTTCTCCTTCCATACTTTAGATGGTAAATGATAACAACAGATGCTCTAATTTAAAACCATCCTTACATTTCTGGGAAGAATCCAGCATGGTGGTTTTATATATTTTCAGTATTATTGGATTAGTTAATAGATCCATGAGTAAAACTGACTCAACATTTTCTTTCCTGGTTTTGTTATCACGGTCATATTCTAGCTGCATAAATGAATTTAGGAAGATTTCTTCTTTTTCTATTCTTTGGCATAGTTTGTATAGAAGTAGTTATTTGGGGGCTGGGCATGGTAGGTCATGCCTGTAATCCCAGCACTTTGGGAGGCCGAGGCTGGTGGATCACGAGGTCAGGAGATCCAGACCATCCTGGCTAACATGGTGAAACCCTGTCTCTACTAAAAATACAAAAAAAATTAGCCGGGTGTGGTGGTAGGCGCCTGTAGTCACAGCCACTTAGGAGGCTGAGGCAGGAGAATGGAGTGAACCCAGGAGGCAGAGCTTGCAGTGAGCCGAGATTGCACCACTGCACTCCAGGCTGGACGACTGAGCGAGACTGTCAAAAAAAAAAAAAAAAAAAAATAAGTAGCTATTTGGTAAAACTCATTCGAACCTTTTTGTCATTTTACCCCCACACTGGGTGAGGTGTGGGTAGACATGAGGGGAAACGGCTTTGCTTTTTAAATGTTTACAGGACTATTTAAAATTTCTGTGTCTTCTTGAGTTAGGTTTGCTATGTTATATTTTCTCTCGGTAGGTACATTTGAGTAACTTATATTTTCTAAAACGTTTTCTGTCTTTGAAGTTTCAAACTTACTGGCAAAAAGTTGAGTATGGTTTTAGT
This sequence comes from Pongo pygmaeus, assembly GCF_028885625.2. Classification (NCBI taxonomy): domain Eukaryota; kingdom Metazoa; phylum Chordata; class Mammalia; order Primates; family Hominidae; genus Pongo; species Pongo pygmaeus. The sequence continues at coordinate 73,688,554 of NC_072380.2, read as the reverse complement.
GCTTCTTATAAACAGAATATAGCTATTGTATGTCTAGTATTACCTTGTAATAAAATTCCATTTAAAGTGACTAAATACTAAGTTTCTTTAAACCGTAGCTATTTCAGATACTAAGAATGTTTTGCTAAGCTTATTAAAGTAAAAATTCTTTATAAAATACATGGGATATTCTAACATCTGTGAGAAGGTAAGCCATTTAATACTGGTAATTTGGTTTAATTGACTTGATATGCTGCTCATTTTCCTCCTTGAATGGTAATAACTAGCAATAGGTACATTGGTTTGTTAAAAATTGAACTTTCTTCATGACTAAAATATAATGCTTATTTTCTTGAGTCTTAAGATTTATTTGATTATTTGGTGGTTTCTAGCTGGTCAGTCTGTTTAGTTGCAACCAGTAAATATACCTGGAGACCTAGGGAGCCTGGCATGGATCCAAACATAGCCCAATGTTTCAATCACGTATTTGCTTTGTAACATTATAGTGGTAGAACATTTTTAAAATGAAGTTAACTTATATGAAGGTGGAAAACTCTTAAGCCCCTTGTATTTATTTTATAGTTTTTTTCTAGAAGTAGTGCACTATTTGTGTTAATAAGTACCCAAGCTAATTTTTAGAATTATCTTGTTATCAGTGAGACATTTAAGATGACTGGGTAGGTTAGAGTAACATTGAGTAAGAGCATAGTTCACTACCTTAAGTACTTTTACTGATTTGGAGTAAACTTGAAATAAACTATGTATGTTCAAGACCTTCCTGCTCAGCTGGTCCTTTACCAGTGCCTTGTGGTCTTAGTGTGCTTTTAGTTTATGCTTATTCGTATTTTCAACGCCAGCTGTCTCACATCTTCACCAACTTCAGCCAATATCTTACTGTTTATCTTTCCATTGTGGCAGACGGCTCCCTTCCATTTTGCAGAGAAACCAGAGGACATTCTTTAAGAGCTCCCTCATTTGTTGCATGGTTGGTAGGGATTGGCCTTTGAGTTGCGCGACAATGGGGGCCTACTGATATGAGGCTGGTTACAACCCCCTGGTATAAGATCCTGTGGGTAGACAGGATCTGAAGCCAGTGCAGTTGAGAATCTTGGAGAGGGATTGCTCCAATTTGGATGCAAAAGTATCCAACAACTGAGTTTTGGGGATACATCTTATCATAGTTTGGTAAAGCCTCTTTTCTTTCTTTACACTAAAGAGGAGACCTAGAAGGGTGATGGCTGAGTGGAAATAAGCCAGCATCACAGTTAGAAATTATTAATCTTGGCAGTCACAGCTATTAGGGACCTTTGGGTCCCCACCCACCTAAGGGAAAGGCGAAGACTGGGGCAGGAATGCTGGGCCTCTCTGAGGAACCCCTAGTGGACTGGGACACCATTTTCTCATATATCTTGAGCCATTGCTTCTGAGAATTCTCCTTCTCCATTCCTTCCCACAGTATGTACCTCTTGCTTTGGCTTTCTCATGTAAAGAAAAACAAAACAAAACCCACAAAAACCTCCTTTTACTCTGACTACTCTTCCCAGCCAAATATTAGAACTGAGTAGTGTGGGTCCCTTTTTTTCTCTTCTTCCCTTCAAATGTTTCTGTCCAAAGTCAGCAGACACTATCTTAGTAGTAAATCCACTGAACTCTTCTTGTTCCTTTCCTTTATGTACTCCTTAAAGGATAGTCTTCCCAGGATTTTTGCTTGAGCATCTTCTAATCCCATGCTGCATGCTCTTCATAACTTTAACTACAATCTACTGATAACTCCCAATTCTGTAGCACTGCTGAGCTACAGACTGAAATAACAGTAATGATAGAGAAAAAAACATAGCTACCACTGAGTGCTAGCTACACATCACACATTGTATATATCTTTCTGTTTTAGCATTTTATTCTCACAGTAATTATCTCAATTCTTTTTTTGTTGTTGTTGGTGAAGAACTAGTAGGTTAATTTGTCAAAGATCATGGAGCTATTAAAAATTGAAGCTGGAGGTCCCAATTCTGACTCTAAGGTTACTTTAGTTGAATATTTTAGATTCTCGTTAGTTGTTACTTAAATTACTCATAACTTGTTTTATTTCATCCTTCTGTCACAGTCATCTTATAAAGTGGAAATTAGATCCTGTCCACTTCCTTTTTTAAAAACCTCAAGTAGTGTCCTCAAAGCACTCAAGATGTAGTTCAAATGCCTAAGTATAGAGGAGGCTCTTCATGATCCTCTCTTACCCTCTCTGCCTCCTCCTCTTTATATTAATGCTCCAGACATACTAAATCACTCTGTAGCCTCAGTATCTACACATTGCTATTTCTTCTAGGACAGCTCACCACCTTGCCTTTCCCTGTCTGACTCCTATATTTCCTTCCGGATTTAGTTCCCTCATCATTTCTTCCCTATTCTCCCCTCTCCTCCCATAGACTGCATTTGGTAACCTCTCCTCCCCTCCCTGACCCTGTACCGTTGTAATCATATGATTCCTTCAACAGATGAAAATGTGAGCAAATCATGATATTAGACAACAAAGCGGCATCAGGCTGAATGAGACCCAAGTACTAGCTCTGCCGCTTACCAGTTTTTGACCTTGAGTAAGTCATCAAACCTAAGCTCCTTTATATTTTTCTCCGTCTTTAAAATGAAGATGATGGTACTTACATCATAGTTATGAGGATTCACTATAAAGTGACTTGTAAATAGTTATTGAATGTGGTGGTGGTGATATTACCATGAACAAAACAAATACTTTGTTTTGTACTGTAAAGATCTGTTGTCTTTCATTCCTGCTTGATTGTCAGGGGACCATCTGTGTTACTGATAGATATCAGACTCAAACTCACATAAATAATTAGGTAATTTATTTCATTTAAAAAGAAAACTAAATGTAGGGCTGGTTCCAGTTGTGGTATGATCTGTGGCTCAAATGTCTTCAAGGACTCACATTCCTCCAGCTTCTCACCCTTATTCTCAGCAAAGTTGTCATCCCAAGGCTGGTTCCCTTGTGGGTTCTAGATGGCAGCCAGTGGCAACTGGGATTGCATACTTCCTTGTTCGCATTCAGCAGAAGGAAAGGGGCCTGTCTTTCTGTTTTGCTGAGAGCAGACTCCTTGCTGCTTCTTAGTCTGTATGAGCTTAGTCCTGCCTGTATGATCCAGGCTGTGGAGGGATTACCATGATGGTTTGAACCAAGGGTTGGCGCTGCTGGGCATATAGTCACTGTTGCAACTACTCAAGGGTTGACATTGTTGGCCAATCTTTGTTGCAGCCACTAAGCTTGGCTGTTGTAGCATGAAAGCAACCATAGACAAGCAGATGAGTATGACCATTTCCCAATAAAACTGTATTTAAGGCCACTGAAATTTGAATTTCATAGAATTTTCTCATGAAATTCTCTTCTATGATTTCTTTTCAACTCTTTTTAAAAAGTGAAACCATTCTTAGCTCCTGATCCATGCAAAAAACATGAAATATACTATAGTTTGCTTCCTTGGTTTAGAGGAATTGCTGGGGCTGGGAGAGTTACTGCTAATGTTTGATATAGGTGAGCAATATATATATTTTTTTATATCTTTAATGCCTAAATGGCTTCCTGGACATAGTAGATTCTCAGTATTTAATAGTTTATGACTAATGATAATCACTGTAGGTACTCAGTCCACAAAATGATACTCAATAAATGTTGGAATTGACAAATACAAATAAAGTCATATTTCCCTCTACTGGACCAAAAGGACATTGGGGTAGGAGTAACTGTTTTTGTGTCCTCTACACTGCCTTGAATGTGTAAGTACTCAAAAATTATGTTTGGCCTGGGTAGATTTTTTTAGGTTTATATTATGGGCAAGAGCACAAATAAAAAACATCCTGTTGATGTTTATAAGAGTTGGAGCTAAAGAAACAACAAAGTGATAAGAGTGTGTATACTTCATTGTAATAGAAAATTGTTTCAGTGGGTCAAGGTCATTAAGTAACAGGTCCTGTTTAGGCACCACGCGAGTAGTTTCCACACAGTAAGCTTTTGGAATCCTACCAATAGGAAGCTGTTGTGAGCCATGAGAGCCGTTCCTAATGCTTTATCATCCGTAATTCATTGTCACTGGGAGGCAGGTTGGGCAGAAGCAGGCATTTTATTTGTTTTGCCTTTTTGTGAAATTAGAAAATGCTGCTTATTTTGCAAAATTTCAACTTTCCTCTCACTTTATTTTTAAACATGACTCAAGGATAGGCTTAAAATTATTCATGTGAATGCTGAAGTATGGAGTAATTTGCTACATTTTTCTTCCATATTTTTTTTTGGTTTTGGCTTTAAAATTCTTTTGTAAGAGTTTTGACAATTTCCTCCTTGACATGAGGTTATAATTTGTCAATTTTGATTAAAAAATATAAACAACGGGTTGTGCAAGGCTAATGTTTGTAAAAAAAAAAAAAAGTTTGGAACTGATTTATACTTTAGAATGCTGTATCTTTAAAATTCCAAGATTATGGTTCTCCCGAAATGACTATTTGCATATATATTGTCCCATGTATCCTTTATCCTGATGTAATACTTACCAAAGGGAGTTTTAATTGCCATTTAATTTTTCTCTTCCACTGGACTGTAAGTTAAATGGCCTCTCTTGTTCATTGCTGTAGCACAAGGTTGGCATTTAAAGAGTATTTATTGAATGGTTGAGTATCTGAGTGCTTGGAGAAAACCATGGAAGCCATTTAAAATTTACCATTCTGAGATTTTTGTGTCTTAAAACCCACATCAGCCCACAGGCTGAAAGAACCTTATTTTGCTGACCTGAATTTTATTTTGGCCAGAAATGTTCTGTTTAAAGCAATACTTTTATCCAGAAAGGTATTAAAACTATTTAACCATTGCTATGTGAGAGATACTCATGGCCTGTTCAGGACAGCACCTGCACAACATACCTTGCTTCTGCCCAAACATAGCTTACCTATAACTTGCATGGAACTTGAAGACCAGCCTTTGTAGCTCACCAGATCTTTTTGGGGCGCTACTCCTGTCAACCTCAAGCCTCAGACTAGGTTATTCCAGAACACAGCCAAGAGACCAGTGTTTGAAACAGTGTTTGATGCCTTCCAGCACAGATAATTGGGTACTTGGTGATTTTTATTCTGGGTAACCTCAGCCTGGGGAAAGTGGGGGTGTATTTGATGAAGTTGGAGCTGAAAGAGGGATGTGGAGGGGGTTTAGAGCGTAAGTCATTGAGAGTACGGTGAAGCGGTCTGCTCTGAGCATGGCAGTGACACTGGCCATCACTTTGGTTCTGAATTGCGGCGTGGGTGAGAGGAGAGGCACAGACAGGCAGCCAAGTCAGGGATAAAGCTGACAGTGCCAGCAGCACCTGTCCTGGCCATTTCTACACCCAGAGTGACCTTTCTTCTGCTGTTCTGTGGTTTTCTTTTAAAAATACTCCATTTAGGTTAGATTTACTTTTTCATTGACACAGAACAAAAATAACTTGTGTTTATATTTTAGATTTTTGTGGGGATAAGTTGTAAACTCACCAGTGAGATTAATGAGCTCTGCTCAGTAGGAAGGGGACACAGGAGTAAAATCTCATGCTGGCCTCTGGAAACTCAACAGTCGGATGGGCTGCAGAGAGTAAGTATGTGTTGAATTGTTGAATGAATGAGATGTGCATGATCAAGGAGGAGGGAGAAGAAGACTAAAATGAAGGAAGGGGCTGAGGCTTGTCAGAAGTCTCAAAATTACAACCCCAACCAAAGCTTTTTGTATATAACCTTTGGGGAATTAAGAAAATTAGAAGAGGTTGCAAAGACACTCAAGGGGCAAATGTCCCATTTTTATTAAAGGAAAGAAAAATAGATTCAGAGCAAGTATAAATGAATGTTTCATGGCAATCCTAGGCAAATTCTAGAATTAAAAATTATTCTTAAGTGCTCAAAAAAGAAAACTGTGAACACTTGGAGACACTACAGGTTTACCATGGAGGTTGCTTTAAAAAAAATTAAGCATTCCTGTAGGCTTTGTAGACTGATTGATTGGTCAGAATACAATCTTGTAATTTTTCCTAACTTCACTGAGGCATTTAACGCCATCTCTGAAAATCTCCCTGTGCCTAAGATGGTAAACATTGGCCAGGTACAGTTTGAACCTGCTGACTGCAGAACTGTATCCAAAGAATGCTGATTTAATGAGTCGATGTTAACCTCAAGAGAGTGCTGATTTAATGGGTTGATGTTAACCGCAAGAGAAGCCCTTCCAATTAATGCTTATTAGCTATTGTTTGGCACAAAGCCATGAGGGAAGTCTGGTATCCAGAAGTAAAAATTCTATACAAAGGGATAACTGACACTGAAAGTGGGCTTGAAAGGGTTAACTCAGTTTTTGCAAAGCGAATTCACTGTAGAGAATAAGCTGAAAGAAGTTAGAAGTAGTAGGTATTTTTAATGATTTTTAAAAAGGCCTAGATTTTTGTTGTTGTTGTTTTTAAATGCCTGCAGTCTCAGAGGGAGTTGCCTGCATAACGTGGCTGACCAGAAAAGCCCCTTTGGTAGTTAGTGTTATTACCAGAGTGAGGGGTGCACATCCGATTCTGTGATGGTCACACTGCATCTGGAATGTGGCTTGAGTTGGGGGGTTGCGGGTTAGGAGGGACAGTGATGGAGGTTGACAGAGGAGCCTCCTCCTGACAGGCCCTTGGGTAAGGGTGTGTTAGCCCACTGTGAGGGAGGAGTGAAAACCCTCTCCATGGCTGGCCCAGAGGGGAGTCCTCCTCAGGGGCATCACTATCCCCAAGTGTCTCAAGCAGCGGTCCCAGACCTTCTTGGCACCAGGGACCAGTTTCACGGAAGACAATTTTTTCATGGATGAGGCGGGGAAGTGGGGAAGGGGCAGATGGTTTTGGGATGAAACTGTTCCACCTCAGGTCATCAGCCATTAGATTCTCCTAAGGAGCGTGCAACCTAGATATCCCTTGCCTGCGCAGTTCACAGTAGGGTTTTTGCTCCTGTGAGAATCTAATGCCCCCGCTGAGCTGATAGGAGGCAGAGCTCAGGCGGCAATGCTTGCCTGCTGCTTACCTTCTGCTGTGCAGCCGGTTCCTCGCAGGGCACGGTCCCGGAATCATTCCATGGCCTAGGGGTTGGGGACCTCTGGTCTAAAGGTTTCCACGTGGCAGAGGAATTAGATTTATTCTCCCATTGGAATTTGACGTGAAACTTGCGGAATCCAGTTGGGAATGTGCACCAAGCAGTTAGAGATGTTATCTTGAGCAGCGCAAGTTCAGAGATAACCAGGCCTGTGCATGTTTGTGTCTTTCCATGATGTCAGACTTTTATTGATGCTATTTCAATCACAAAAGCCACGAGCTACATGGGGTTCTGAAAGAGGCAGTTCTCCTTAGTATTTCCAGTTCACTTGGTAGTCAGAACCACAGGCACACAAACTCATGCCACTCAACAAGACAGTCAGTATTGCAAACCGTACATAATAGAATACTTAATCAATATGTAAATGTTCTGGATTAAACACTCCACAGCAAAGTAACATTTAATATTAAAAGAAAGAGAATAAGAAAGAGTTAACAAACCAGTCTGGGGAGAGCAACCTGGACAGAAAAATAGCCCAGTCTGGACCAGGTGGTTTGTAGGTCTTGCAAGGAACACTCTCTGCTGTGGACAGAGCCTTCAGCGGCAGAGGCCTGGTGCTTGTCACAGGCGATTGCAAGATGATATCTCTGAACATGGCTGTTTTGAGCTGCTGAAGTTGTACTGTTTTTATGGCCACAGAGTCCTCTGGTGAGGACTGATGGTGGAAGAGTGTGCTGGGTTATACCCTTATCTTGTTGGATACAGTCTTTATTGATTAGACAAAACATCTGGTCCCTGTTGGCAAGATGCCTTTTAAAATGTAAGACCGAGTCTTTTTTTAAGATAGAGCTCCTTGAATCAAGAGTGCCTGACACAGATGTGTAAGCAGAACTTGTGTATACGAGACATCGAGTGGAGTAAATGTTCCCTTTGGTTTTTATTGTTTGAGGCTGAATGGTGTAATTTCAGGCTTGGTTTAAGAGACTGACCCTTGACTTCTCTTTTTTAAAACCCAGTTTGTTTGTTTGTTAGTTATTTATTTATATTTCTTCAGCTGTTTGTTTTGAACCTTTTAAGCCTATGTAACAGCAAAAAGATTAGTTCATGAGTCTCTTCTACTATTCACTGGATTTGCCTCTGTCTTTTTGGCTTTCCTGGTTCCTTCTCTGTGAAAGTAAGCTGCAGTCATCCTGGCAGCGTAACTCACCTCACCCCTTAGCCACGTTTGTCCTAAGAACAAATACATTCCCACAGAACCACAAGAGTGTTCTCAAACCCAGGAAGTTTAGCACCGATACCATATTATCATCGAAGTGCAATCCATATTCAGGTTTCTCTAGTTATCTCCAGAGCCATCCCTAAAACCTGAAGCTTGTTGTTTTGTTGTTGTTGTTGTTTTATTTTTTACTTATCCAGAATCCATTCATGAGTGAACCTGAGAAGCTTTTAATATTTCAGATTCTTAGTCCTTAACTTTGGAGATTCTGATTTTTTTAGGCCTGGACATGTTCCCCACCCTGCCCAACTTTTTAATTTGAAAAAATCAACTTCAAGACAGTTATGAAGTACAGTGAGTACATCCGTTCATCATTTAGATTTACCACCTGTTAACATTTTGATGTGTTTGCATTCTCTGTGTCTCTAGATACATTTATACACCTTATTTTTTATTTATTTTATTTATTTATTTTTGCTGGTGGACTATTTCTAAGTTAAATCAAGATGCTTTATTGTAAGTTCTTCAGTTTGTTTTCTCTAAGAACATGGATATGCTCCTGTATAACACTATCACCCAATATAAAGTCCATATACAAATTTTTCTGATTTTTTTCTAATAATGTTCTTTAAACTGATCCCTCATCCATTTTTGAACTCTTGATATCTCTCTTAGAAATTTTTTAAGTTTTTATTATAAAATGGATTTTGTATCACAAAGTCTCGCAAGTAAACTATGTGCCTTCCTCTATAATACTGCTTTTGAAAAATTTTTCTTAGGATTTTCTAAGGTTGATAGAGTGAAACTCACAGGCAAGAGAAACTTTGATTTTTTCTTCTCATTGCAACTGTCTGGTGATTAAAGAGTCGAGATTTTGTGAGTTAGAATAATGAATTTTTAGAATTAGAAGAGACATGAGATAATATACTTCATTTATTCATTATTTTTCATTTTACTGAGGCCCATGAAACAAGGAACTTACCTAAAATCATGGGCTAATTCCTAGCTCACAGAATTTTCCACATAGATTCTAGTATATAAGAATGTTAGATGAGGAAAGAATTTTTATTTCTGAAGGAGAGAGGAACAAAGAAAATTATACACACACACACACACACACACACACACACACGCATACATGTAAAGAAAGCAAATGTAGCCAAATGTTAATAATTGGTCAGCTCAGGTGTAAGGTACACAAGGGCTTCATTATACTAATCTTTTTGTTATATGTATGTTTAAAAGTTTCAAAATAAAACATCAGGGAAGTATAAAAATAAAACACAAACCACAAAATTAAGTATAAAACTAAGTATACATTTTTTAAGTATAAAATTAAGTATGAAAACAAAAAAATTGTTATTGAAAGAAGTTAAAGGATTCATAAAATTGTTGAGTTTTAGTGACTAACTTAGAACTTTTTTGTGCCTCATCATAGCTAATGAAAATATTTCTCAAAATTATCAAAATTCCCTTGCTTTTACTCTCTGATATTCACCACTAATAGACATTTAGTTGGCATGTGGCCCTGTTCTGGCACAAGGTTTAAGCCAGTAACAGGACTTCTGTCAATGATTGAACGTCGCAGATTCAGTGATCGTATAGGGTAAGTCCTGAAATAGATCTCATGTTTCAGAGTGTGAAGCTATACATATGTATATATATATATACACACACACACACACACACACACACACACACATATACACACCCCTGAGGCATCATCAAAATTAAAACTTTTACCCATCAGTAGATGCTATTAAGAAAATAAGCAGGAAAGCCACAGACTGGGAGAACATTTTTACATCTGTTAAAGGACAGGTGTCCAGGAAATACAAAGAACTCATATAATTCAGTTTTTAAAAATAGGCAAATGTGCAAAAGATTTGAGCAAATAGTTCACAAAAGAAATAAATGCCAAGAAGCATATGAAAAATGGTCGACATCATTGGTTCTCAAGGGAATACAAGTTAAAACCACATGGAGATACCTCTGCACCCTTACTAAAATGGTTAAATTAAAAAGACAGACAACACCAAATGTTGGTAAGCCTGTGGAGCAATAGAACTCAAATTCTTGGTGAATACATAAAATGTTGAACAATTTTGGGGAAAGATCTGGGAGTTTCATTTAATACTAAATGTATATACGCCCTGTGGCCCAGCAATTCCACTTTTACATATTTATCTAAGAGAAATGTAGGCATGTGTTCATAGTTGTCTTGTACAAGAATATGTCTAGCAGCTTTATTCATAATAGGTCAAAATGGGAAATGCCTAGGTTTCTACCAGTAGGAGATTGGATACACTCTGCTATGCTCTGTATATCGCATACATAGTCATTTATATATACTCATATGTCCATCCAATGTGATGCTACCCAGCCATAAAAAGAAATGAGCTGCCACTACAGATAACACACAAGACTCTCTGGAACATAAAGCTGAGGGAGAGGAGCCTTGCACACACAAGCTTGTGCTGCCATGTTTATGAAATTCCAAGAGCAGGCAAACTACAGTGAGAAAAAAAGCAGAACAAGTGGGGCCACCTCTGAGGCTGGGGATGGGGTGCAATGGAAATGGCCATGAGGGAATTTAAGCAGAAATATTAGTGTTCTAGATCTTGATAGGGATCTGGGTTACATGTTGTATACACTTGTTAAATCTCAGGGAATGTATACTTAAAATTTATGCATTTCATTTTGTGTAAATTTCACTTTAAATACTATAAAGAAATGTGTAACTATAGTTTATGATACTCATGCCGAATTATTTAGATGTGTGCTGATGTCTACAGTTTACTTTGCAGTGCATTATACAAACAAGGTGATGATAGATGTAAAGGGATGAATAGGTATGCTACAAACAATATAATACCATGTTAATATTGTAGTGGAATCTAAGTGTTATGAATCCTTTCAGCTTTGTTGTGTTTTGGAAATTTTCATAGTAAAACATTGGGGAAATTCTTACGTTGTTTGTTTCCTGTGAAATAGCCATTTTTGTGGGTCAGAAACTGACAATTTCCTGTGGTTGAGCCCGACATATGGAAGCACATTTTGTAGCCATTTTATTGAGGCATCTTTATCTGCCTGGATAGTAACAGGAAGTAGCTTCATTTTTCTCCAATCATTGTGCACAGTTGGGATAGATTAATCTGCTTGCTCTTGGTAGCAGAGGATCTTGACCATCTTTGGGACAGACCTTAACATCTCAGTCACTCTTTTTCAAAGTCTGTCTGGATTAGAGCTGATCTCATTTTCGGGGCTTATGTTCTTGTCTCCCCTTTGCAGCAGGGCAGAAGGGGAAGGAGTGAGTGTGCTCTCCTGTGGTTTGCCTTTGGGGCTGTGCTGGGGAGGAAAAGGGGGTGAGGCCCCTCTCAGTCTCCTCTCTAAGTCGATAAGATTGACTGGCATGGTTATTCACAAGTGACAGGTGCTCAAACACTGCCCATGTGAGTTCTTTGAAAGGCCTGGTATGGACCCTCCCTGTGACACGACTTGATCCACCCTCAATCCCCTGGGCCTCCACTCCCGGCAGAATACTTCACCCCGCCTTGCTCTTGGGAGCCCATTGTGTGTCAGTCAGCCCTTTTGAGGGAGGTGCTGGCAAAATGGTACAAACCCTGGTACTTCCCTGCTGCCCTCTTGGATTTGTGGGAAGCTGACATTTTGCCTGGAGCTTGGGCTCCCTTGTAGCTGTCACCTTTCTCTGTAGCCGTCATTCCCCAGTTCTCTCTGCTGTTCAACTAGGCATAGGGTGGGCCTATGCTTTGCTTGAGTGGACATCCACTGGGGAATGAGAAGTCAGTCTCCCTGCAGGCACCCTTGGTCTCTGACAGGCATTCTCCTGCAGAGAACTCTTGATATCTCTTAGAAATTTTTTAAGTTTTTATGATAAAATGGAATTTTTTTTCACAAAGTCTTGCAAGTAAACTATGTGCCTTCCTCTATAATACTGCTTTTTAAAAAATTTTCTTAGGATTTTCTAAGGTTGATAGAGTGAAACTCACAGTTAAGAGAAACTTTTTGATTTTTTTTTTTCTCATTGCAACTGTCTGGTGATTTAATTTAGAGTCGAGATTTTGTGAATTAGAATAATGAATTTTTAGAATTAGAAGAGACATGAGACAATATACTTCATTTATTCATTATTTTTCATTTTACTGAGGCCCATGGAACAAGGAACTTACCTTGCAGTACCTGCAGTACCCCTCTCTCATTTGTCTTATGGCGAGGGATTTTTGGAATTTATAAATAAATATTTGTACCTTACCAAGTAGATTGAAATATGAGATTCACTATTCTACAGAAGTGTGGTTATTTAGCTTTTGGCAAAGTTGTGAAATTTTTACTGATCCGTATGTAGGAAAAGTCAGACTTCGTGCTGTTAGGGTGAAGGCCACTGTTAGTGCATCACCTGTTTATTCAGTTGATCATGGTTTCTGCAAGAAGTTAGGCAAACCATACAGTCTGAAGGAATAGTTCTCACAAGACTGCCCTCACTTCAGGCACCAGCTATAATTTTGGGGTCCCCAGGGTCCTCTGGAGATCACAACTGATATGGCATGTCCCAATGCCCACTTGGTTAGGCTGTCCGGTGGCCAAAGCCCCCAAGCAAAGACGCTGTTATCAGGCAGAACATTCCTGGGATCTGGAGACCCCACTGAAGTAACCAAGGGCAAAGACCAGACTTCTCTTTGGGTAAAGTTAATTGTTTATGCAATTTTTAGTTGCAGCCATTGTTGGTTTTTATTACTGTTACTCACTTTTATTATTAATTTATTTAGTAAGAGCTTGTTGGCCATCTGTGATATTGTGAAATATATGTTTGGTCTTCTTCTTGTTTCCTGACATATATCTCCTAAAACCCTTGTGTTCTCCCAGAGTCTTAAGAGTGTCTTTCACTAATAATTGACTGGTGGCTAACAGCCCCTAGATAGCTTCAGGACAGGTGCTGGTCACAGGAAAGACAAAGGCATCGTTAGAAGATTGGAACTTTCAGCCCCACCCCCAACCTCTGGGAGGAGAGAGGGGCTAAAAGTTAACTTGATCACTAGTGACCATTGATGTAATCAATCATTCCTAAGTAATGAAGTATCCATAAAAAACTAAAAAGATGGTTCCTGGAGCTTCCAGATAGCTGACAAAGATTAATAGAGGAGGCAGTGTGCCCAAAGAGGGCATGACATGTGTTTAATTTTAGCCTAAAGCTGCCTCCTTGCCTATTTCAAGTTCAGCCTAAAGGCTTTTCCACATATAGTAAATTGTAACGTAACTAAATGAATAAACAGACTATAACCTACCCTTGTACCAGTCACAGAATTTTAGTCAATCACAGGTGGATAACTGTTCAAACTATATTCAAATATGGCAAACACTGAGCTGTAGCCAATCCAGATGTTTCTGTGCCTTTTTCTGTCCATAAGTACTACCTAACCTTGTGGCAGCCCTGGAGTCTCTGAACTGCTTCTGGGGCCTGCCCAATTCAACAATTGTTCTTTGCTAAATTAAACTCTGTAAATTTAATTTGTCAGCCAGGTGTGGTGGCTCACACCTGTAATCCTAGCACTTTGGGAAGTGGAGGTGGGAGGACTGCTTGAAGCCAGGATTTCAAGACCAGCCTGGGCAACAAAGTAGGACTCTTTCTTTAAAAGACATTTTTTTTTAAATTAGCTGCATATGGTGGTGCATGCCTGTGGTCCCAGCTACTCAGGAGGCTGAGGTGGGAGGATTGCATTCAAGGCTAGGAGTTCAAGACTACAGTGAACTGTGATTGCACTACTGCACTCCAGCCCGGGAAACAGAGTGAGACTCTGTCTAAATTAAAATCAAATAAAATAATTTTAATTTGGCCAAAGTTTTTCTTTAAACACATGGAAGCTGGGCACTTCTTCCCACATACCTTGCCCTATGCATCTCTTCCATCTGCCTGTTCATCTGCATCCTTTGTAATATCCTTTATAATCAACTAGTAAATGTGTTTCTCTGAGTTCTGTGAACCCCTTTAGCACATTAATCAAACTGGAGAAGGGAGTGCTGGGAACCCCAATTTATAGCCAGTTGGTCTGAAGTATAGGTGACAACCTACTGCTTGTGACTGGCCTCAGAAGTAGAGACAGTCTTGTGAGACTGAGCCCTTAACCTGTGGGATCTGACACTATCTGCAAGTAGATAGTATCAGAATTGAATTGAATTAGAGGACAGCCAGCCCGTGTCTACTGCAGAATTGATCGGCTGCAGAATTGATTGCTTACTTGCTGGTGAGGAGAAATCCCCATATGTTTTAGTGACCAGGGGCTGCAGGAATATTCTGTGTTGACTGTGGGGTGAGAGGACAGAAGGAGAAAATATAGAATTTTCCCAATATCCTTATACTATCCCCAAGATATATTATAATTCATAATTGTATCAACTATTTTTTGACCTATGATTTTCTACTAACTCAACTGTAAGACGTGTGTTTTATAATTTACAGGATTCTTCTGTGTATGCTGTACTAATGAATTTTTGTAATCCCTCACTTCGCTCGTCATTTGCATCTGTAGGGCACTTTATTTTAAATGCTGGATTCTTTTGCTCCAGAAAGTGGGAACTGGTGGGGAGGAGGGCCATGGATCTTTTGCTGTCAAAATAGGTTAAAGTCAAAGAGTCTTCATGGGCACAGCTGTAAACCAGTGGTAGTTGTCCATATTGGCAGTGTGTCCTTGTCTCATTGCCTTGAAATTAAGAGTTAAAGCAGGATGAAGCTTTTTTGTTTCTTAGTTTTAAAAAAATAACCTTTTTTGTTCATTGTAATAACTTTTCTTTCACCACCTCAGAGTTTCTCAGTGGACATAGCTCATCTTCCTTTACACCTTTTGCTTCTCTCAGGCCAGTGAGAGACTGTCTTATTTTGAACACCATGTTAATAATTATCATCCACCCATGTGGACAATTGACTAGCCCAGAGGAGTATTTTTTTTTCCATGAGACCATCTTCTCTATTGAGTGCTCTGTAGGGAGAAATAATTACGTTTGCAGAACGGACTCATTAGGCCTGGCTTGAGGAACTAGCCTGTGAGGTTAGCTACTATTTATATTGTGTTTTTATCTTCTTATCAGTGGTGTTTGGGTCCATCAAAGATTCGTATGACAGGCATGGGTGGACCCATATTTTGATTCACATTCTCTGCTGCAGGAAATCAGTATTAGCACAGAGGTGTGGGCTAGGGCAGTAGCTCTTCAGCTGGGTATTCTAAAGGATAGGAAAGGTTCCAAAAATACCTGGAGGCTGATATAAATGGGTATTGCTGATATTTCACTTTCGTTTACTAATACTGATGAAAATGCAAGCAGCTTTCTCAATTTTGTTTTCCTAAGTTCTAAAACTCATGGCACCCCTTGTCATTCTTCCAGCCATGGTACCTTTCTACACAGGGGCAGTCAAGAGAGCAGTATCTGGTGTTTGCCAGGACAGGTGGAGGAGGCTACAGAGCCTGTCCTACCTTGCCCCACTCATGTACAGCCCATGTGACAGTCATCCAGGATCAATCAGGGAGGAGTTCACCTGAGACAGAACTGTGAAAACTTGGTGAAGGGACCAATTTGAGTCTGAAATCAGAGTCTAGAAACCACTGGGCTGCTTTCTGAATTTCTCTCTCTTAGCTATTTGTAGGTCTTTTCCTCTAGTGAATTAATTTTAGGATCATTAAATTCCTGGAGATGGGGAAAACTGAAGTGACTTGACAGCCCAAACAACTAAGCAATAAGTTGCTCCCTTATTTCTAAAGTGTTAGCAGAAGAAGTTTGATTACTCGTATCATATCAAGGATTTGGGAAGGAATGTATCCACTTATTTCACAAGTGATTATTTTATTGAGTTCCTACTAGATAGATCCAAGGGAAGTGTACAGTAATGAACGTGGCAGATTCAGTTCCTTGTTGCATGAAACTTACATTCTAAAGGTGGAAAGAGATTAAGAAATCATTTGTTGTATAGTTGTCTAATTAGCAGTGTAGTAACATAGTAAAGAAGTGCACACTGCTGTGAGAGTGAGGGAAGTGAGGAAGGCCTCCTTGAGGAGGTGGTTTGTAAGCCGAGTGAGCTGGCAGTAGCTGGGGTGTGGAGGTTGTATGTGATGGTGCAGCTTTGACATAATTATGGGAAGAGGGAAAAGTCTGGGCTGAGAGCCCAAGACAGGAAAAACCATGGTCGGGTATTTTGGGCAGGAGTCTAGGCAGCTAGGGGGGTGATACAACACTAAGGCTGGAGCCACGGGCTGGGGCCCCATCACATGTAGCCTTGTAGGCCACATGGAAGTGTTGTATTTTATCTCAAAAGCAGTATTAAGACATTAAAGGATTTTTAACAGGTCAGTGTTATAATCAGATTTAAAAAATATTTTGGCTGCTGTATGGAGTAGAAAAGTGTATGCTAAGTTATTGAAATCACCTAGGAGATGATGATAACTTGGATTTTGATGATCACAGTTGAAAGAACGTTGGAACTTGAGACAGAGTTTCTCACTTTTTAATGTTGTGGCACACGCAAATGCTTTTAAAAACTATGCTGTGGTAAATGGACAAGGGTGACCCAGGTGCTGAGGAGAATCCATATCTTGGCCTTGTTGTAATCACCCATTTGCAACAGCCAGATGACATTGAAATCACCCATTTGCAAGAGCCAGGTGATAAACTCTTAATTTTGAGAGGTGAGTGTTTGGGACAAGAGTCAAGGATGAATCCTGGGGTTTTTGTCTAAGCAACTGTCTTCACAGAAGTGCTTCTGAGATTTAGGACACTGAACAGGAAAGGGGAAAGACCATGGTTTATTGTGTATATGCTGAATTTGAGGTTTTTGTAAGTCATTCAAATGGAATATTGAGTAGACACATGGTTGTGGAGCTCAAAGGAGAGAAAAAGGTAAGTCATGTAGATGATAGCTGAAGTGAACTAGAGAGGTGGCATAGGAACAAGTATTACAGAATTTTCACACTTAAAAATCAACTAGATGAGAATGAGCTAGCAAAGGAGACTGAAAACTAGGAAGTTTAAAGAGGTGTTAGGAGCGCCACAAGATTCTGAAGTCATGAGAGTCGAGGGAAGAGAGTGTGGAAGAAGGAGGGAGAGTTCTGCTGAGAGGGTCAAGTCAGATGAGGACTGAAAGTTTTCTGTTGGGTTTAATGACCTGGAAATCATTGATGTGACATTAGAGCCACTATGCTGGAGCTGTGTGCAGAAACCAGATGGAAGCCTACAGGTTGTAAGGAGTGAGTGGGAGGTTAGAAAATGAAAACAGAGAAACAGCGGCTCTGTGGAGAATTTCATCTGTGATGGGAAGAGCAAGATGACATGGGGGCTAGCAGCAGGGTGGAGGGAAACCTGGCAAAGGCAGTGAGGCTGGGGGAGAAGGGCCGTGAAGAGACAGTGCAGAGTGCGAGGTAGCTGAGGAGAAACTCGGAATGGCTGCAGGCTAGGGCAGGTTTGTGTGCTGGGCATTGGGCACTCAGGATAGCTTCCTGCTGAGGGTTCTGTTTTCTCTGTGAAGTATGAGGTTATGGCAGTTTGAGTATGAGGACGTAGGATACATTGAGGGCAGAGAAGTTTGACATAGTCATCATAAAGAATGGTGAGGTGAGTTTGTAGAGAATATGGGAGGGTGGCAGGCAGCACCAAGGCCCAGCTGAGGCTGGCCCTGCTGTGTTCAGTTCCCGATCTTGATTCCGTGAGCCCACCTGCCCTTGCCTCCGTGGCGGGGGATACTTGTGTTCACCCAGGGAGGCAGTCACGACAGTCCACGCAGTGAACTGATAGAGGAGCAACAAAGGCTCATGGGTCGCTGGAGTGATGTAAATGCTCAACTGTGGAGTCTAAGATGGCCACTGATGGATATGAAGGCAGGAGGTGAAGAGGGGATACACAGGAAGCAGAAATAAGAGAACTACAGGATCCAACAAGAAAATATTGAGGAAACAAAGTGGAGATATAGGAAGTTGTGATCAAAGAGTGAATGTTCCCATTCTGTGTATCTCGTGATGAGAGAACCTAAACCCTTGCATGTGGAGGTGGCCTTCCCCAGTGGTGGTGGCCGTGGGAGTCTGTCTAAGCAGGTTTGACTTGTGTCTGCAGAGTTGCATTTTGTTATTTGGCAATACTGGTTGTTTAGTGTTAGGTCGAAAATGTTATAATTCTCTCCTGTTAACTTTGGGTACTATGTGTAGATGAAAAAAATTTTGTTTTTGTTTTAAAGAATCATATTTTCACTATCTCTTGACATTCTACAGTCATTATGATGGAGCCAAAAAAGCAGAGCTTTCTCAGCAGGGTTACGGAATCTGTTAGGATGGCCGGTTGTGCCATCCAACAAGAAACAAGGTGTGAAGAGGAATGTGAATTAGGTTGCGTTTATGATGAGGTCCATGGGAAGAATGTAAGAATGAGTGTTGGATATAAAATGGAGGCAAACAAGGTCTCTGGGGATGAAGAAATGAAGCAAAAAGCACCTGTCTAGCTGGCCACAGGGATAGACATTGAAATCACGTGGTTACGGCTGGACTTGAGGTGTAGAAGACTTCCCTGAGCATGGGGTAGGAGTGGGAAAGTCACTGGAGGTGGTGGATGACAGCGATGAGGCACAGTGGAGGGTCGGATAATTAGATGTCATAGACCGCAGAGGAACAGGGAGCAGGGTTTTGTTGTTGATGTCATCACTTTCTTTTTTTCTTTTTTTTTTTTTTCCTTCTAGTGGGTAAGGAAATGATGGTCTGGAAATTGGTAAAAGCAAGAACTACTTCCCTTCCTTGAGACCCTGAGAATTAGGGACCGCTGGTATAGTATTCTTTGTGTGTGGTCCCTAGACCAGCAACATCAGATCATCTGGGACTTAGAAATGCCAATTCCAGGGTCCCACTCCAGACCTACAAAATCAGAAACTCTGGCGGTGAGGTCGGCGTCATGTCTTAACAAGCCCTGTTTGACTCTGATGTGCTCAGAGTTTGAGAACCATTGCTGTAATGATAGCTGATCCGGGGTGAGGGGAAGGAAGTATTCAGTGCTGACTCATGAGAAGGCTGATGGATTTTCACCTGGAAGGTTTTTGGAGGGAGGTAGAATCCTCGACTCAGTGGACATATGTCCTGGCTCCCCTGGTTGCGAGTGGCATTAGGCTGATACTAATGGTCTCAGAACATATGTTGGAAGTTTGGTCTTTGCTTAGACTTGGAGTTGCTATTAGTACCAGTAGCTATTACAAGGAATAGTTAACTTAGTGTCATTTTAGTTGCGTTTGCTAAAGTTTTAAAAACATGATTTACTATGTGCAAATTAAGTTTATTTTTAAACTTTTCATAAACATTCTCCATCATAAAAATGAATTGTCATTATAAGAGGCAGTTGTTCAGAATTCAGAATTTATTGTTCTTTAAAAAGTGTTATGATAGATTAAATGATATTTCAGAGGATTTTCTCCTCATCTCTGTATCTAAAATATCAGGTATGTCATTGTCATTGTGAACTGAGGAGGAAAGACATTTTTATCAAAATAACTATCCAATTATTGCAGAAGACAAAAGAAGATTAACTAGAGGACTTGTGAAAGTGCTTGATAAAGATTTGTCAAGGAGGAATAATTGGAGCTGTGTTGAGGAAGTCTTGGGGTAAGGTATAACCACATTTTAGTAGCTGTGATTCCTACAGTTTGACGTTTAGCCGTAGACGTTCTGTAATTTGGAGTGGAGCTGACCTTGCACAGGCCAGTAAAGAGAGAAGAAACCCTACCAGCTCCAGCAGTTGCAGGGGCAGATGGGATTATGAAACGAGCTCTAAATTGGGGGTAAGGTTATTTGTGCACTAGTCACGATTGAATCAATAGAAGTTTGTTTCACTGATGACTCCAACAAATATTTGCATGCATTAGTTTGCATTAGTTTGTGCGAAGACCCATTTTATGAGCAAGGAAATTCAGGCCTAGAAATTTGATGACTTCCCCCAAATCAAATTTAATGGAGAAGCCGTGAGGCAAATCCAGGTGTCTTAAGTATGAAAGCATACCAAGCTGCCTGCTGGATCAGTGTAGGGATTTGGTTTCTAGTGGTCTCACCCGTGGGGGTATCGTGTTGCTGTCATTCTCCCTCCAAAAACAACACAATGAAAGGAAGCTTCCAGAATATTTGTCTTAATAAATTTGTATGGTG
Organism: Pongo pygmaeus; assembly: GCF_028885625.2. Lineage (NCBI taxonomy): Eukaryota > Metazoa > Chordata > Mammalia > Primates > Hominidae > Pongo > Pongo pygmaeus. The sequence goes on along the minus strand of NC_072380.2, from coordinate 73,668,124 downwards.
ATGAAATGGTGGGTCACCTTAACCCCTGTCAACAAGTGATTCATTATCATTTAACAATTTAGCAAGCACTAAGTTTAGTGGGACAGATCTTTGAAGAAAGTAATGGGGGAAATGACGCTTGGCCAGAGGGCACCTGAGACCATTTTGTTTAGTTGGCCATGATGTCTACCTACTTCACTCTGTCCTAAACCTGGACCATCAAATGTTGGTACCATAGGTTGCAGACTATGGTACCAACCTCTTAAGGCTTTATCTTACCATGCATTCAATAGTTTCACTGGACAGAAACTGATCTTCCCTTTGAGACTAGGCACACCATATTTACAAAGTGACATATCAAGAGTATATTGTTTGCTTTTGATAAAAACTGCCCCTAAAAAAGGCATCTTAGGAAAGAAGCCCTTCTATAATTTAGTGTTTTGTTCCTTTTTGGAACTAGTAAATATCAATAGTAATAAGGTTAATAATACTAGAGTAACACCTCATTTATTTGATATTATAAAAGGATAGATAAAATATTGCTAATAATTTAATATTCCAGTTAACTAACATTTAGCTTTGAATATATGTGTTTGAGTGCACACACACACACACTCAGATGGATTTAGTTTTTATGGCCCTTTTTGAAAAATTGATCTAGTGGTGTATTTTTTAAAAATGTGCATATCCTTTTAACAAGAATTTCATTTTTTCTTCCAGAAGAATATATTGGCAATATATTCTTGCCTTAAGCCACTGGAAATTACTAGTAGTGTTCAAAGCTTTTAAATGTTTAATTTGCTTGTGAAGCTTTAAATTTGAGTGAAAAAATTAGTCTTATAAACAACTTAGGTTGCTGCCTGCTCCAGATACTATTTGTGCTAAATTAATTTAGTATACTAATCAGAACTCTAATGAATTCTGTGAACTGCTAATGTTAGATCAGTGAATAAATGGCTGATTTTATTTCCCAGAAGAGAATGTTTGGAGATGAGGTTGGGGAGAAGTTGAAAAAAAAAAATCAGAATGTGGTTGTGTAATCTTTTCCTAGTTCCCTTTCAAGATGATCTTTCCCAGGTCATTATTCTTACTCCTGAAGATTTCTTTCTTTCCCTCTCCTCACCTCCCAGCCTTCCTTCTATTTCTTTCCTTCCCACCAGTCCTCTCTCCCTCCTTTTCTAGTAAAACATTTTATGTTGGTGCTTTATTTTTGCTGTTGGAGGAATTATTCCTGGGATGGTGTCTGTGAATAAGAATTCTAGAGCATTAATTAATTTTTTACTATGTATGGTTTTGTTTCATTCAAACAATCTAATGGTCTTTCCTTGTAGCCATTTTATTAGATTCTGAAGGGCCAAATCAAGCTGTTTCTGGGCTTGGGGCCATATTTTATAGCAAGACTTGTTTGAGTTTTCAATGAATTGGTGCTTAAGCTAAAGCCATTAAAGCCTGCTTCCAAGAAAACAAAACTGGCAGCACAGTTTGTTCCATTTCATTTTTTTTTCAGCGTGCTTGATTTTTTAGGGGTTGGAGTTAGCTAGGACCAACTGGGAAAAGAATCCCGTAAGTGGGAGAAAGGCTGTCATGTTGTTAGGGAGTGCACTTCAGCCTAAGTGGTGATTAGCAGCATTTAGCCTCTAAAAATAACTGGTGAGCAGAGTTTGTAGTCAGGTCCAATTTCAGTTCTGGAGGCCCTTACAGTGCTGGGATTGGCCAGTCTCAAGCTCTGGTAGGCAAGTGCATGCAGTGTGCCTAAAACCTACCAGCAGTACTTTTGAGTTTTTTTGTTTTTTGTTTTACTTTAGCATTTATTATTCATGGATTGAAGAAATCAAAATGGCTGAAGATAAAGGTATATTTTTGTTATTTAGGCTAAAAGTGGCTTTAGATCTAGCTGACAACTTTTCACTTTATTTTCAGTGGTGCTCTGTTAAAATATTTTTGGCTAAGTGCTTTGACTGCACCATCTACGTTTTCTATTCTGAACTCCCAGAGATACTGACTTTTCATAGTAGCTGAATATTTCATGGAATAATCTGTCTTTAATCTGAATATGTTTTGGTGTCTTAATTTAGATGATCTTTTAGTATGTTGTACTACTGGAGGCTGCATTTTACAAACTTCAAAAAATGTACAAGCTCTCTTCTTATTCTTATAAGTTAATTACAATGAATTTAAAGAATTATCTATATTTAGATTTTATATAAAATTATAGGAGATATAAATTCAGTCTCATATTAACGAACAGACTTACCTGGTTCAAGCAAGGACTTACCGTTTATGGAAAGTGACCTACTTTTATGTGAAGCAGACAATAAATGCAAAGAAAAAACACAAGGGTTTTATTTTGGTATTAAATTGACTCTAACTTTGAAGTATTCTTTAACTATGTATTGAATTTAATGTTTTGTGTATATTTGCTTTTGCTTTACTTTGTAAATTAAGATAGTCTTTCCATTAATTGAAAGACTGCATTCACTCATTACGTTGAAGATTTATAAAAGAAAAGAATAGATGTATGAAAACTGCTTCTAACTCTCAGCTGTCTAATCAGCAACTGAAAGGATTCTTCGATTAGGATAGAGAATAGAAGCATGTCCTGTGTGAATACTGTTTGAATAATTGGTGAGAATGGGTCACTTGACTCGTCTGATAAAGTGCTTCATGTAGCCATGAAGAAGAATATGAGATATGTATCTGACTTTTAGTTCTTTTGGAAGACATTTCTCCCCTCTTGTGGATTACGTAATCTATGTAGTTAGGAAAAATCAGCTGTTACATCTGACGCACTTTTAACAGTTTTTGATTCCCAAAGGGTGACATTTTATAGCATGGAAAAATAATCAGTTTGATGAGTTGCTTGACAGTTTCTGTGTTTTTCAAAAAACTTTAAATGTATAGAGTTTATGTGTAAATATGAAATTCCCAACATAATGCTAACTAAAACTTATAAATGATCTATAATTCAGTTAGTAGTAGGCCAGTGAAGTAGCTGATGACTGTTCAAGTGCTGGGGTTCATCTTCTTGTCTCCCTTTCCTCGACCAAATAAATAAAACTACACATTGCTCTTCCCCTGGCTTTTGTTTTGGAGAGTCTTCATTTTGGACTGTTGCTTGCCATAGTAATTTCTGTGTTTGGTGGTATGTGGGAACATTTTCTGATTTGGAGGTCATGTACTTTTGATGGAATAACATGGGAAAAAATGAATCGCATAGTTCTTGCGGTATTCTTAAACCCCAGTAAAAATCTGTTTTGACTGATCCCAGAACTACAGGTTGAACATGAAGCCAGAAAATGAAGTGAAGACTTAGATTTATTCTGATCTTAGAAAATGAAATGAAGACTTAGATTTATTCTGATCTTAGAAAATAGGGACATCTACTAGATGTTCTTCCCAAATACCTTTGGAACAAGATACTGGTTTCAGATTTGCTTAGGGAGTTGTAAACCCTCTTAAGGGTTTGTCTTACCATGCGTTCATCAGTTTCATTGGACGGAAACTGATCTGCCCTTTGGGACTAGGCACAGCATATTTACCAAATGACATATCAAGAGTATATTGTTTGCTGTCGATAAAAACTGCCCCTAAAAAAGGTGTCTTAAAAAAGAATCCCTTCCATAACTTAGTATTTTGTTCCTTTGTGGAACTAGTCAATATCAACAGTAATAAGGTTAATAGTACTAGAGTAACAGCTTATTTATTTGATATTAAAAAGGGATATATAAAATATTGCTGATAATATATTCTAGTTAAGAAACATTTAGCTTTTAAAGTGATAAATCTCTTTACTAAAAACTACTTTGAATGAAAATCTTCCTAAGATTTATTGTACATTTCTTCTATGTTTTAATGGCAGAATCAATGTGAAACCAGTTACTGTCTTGTACTGAAGATTATTTGAAGGACTGTCAGGGATTCTGCCTGAAAATTTCAATCATAAATGACTTCCCACCACTCAGCTTTTCTGAGTTCCTGGGCCTGCTCTTGCTGAGAGATCTGTGCACTCTATAGGCTTTTCCTCTGTCACCACTCTGTTGCTTTGACTCATTTGGGTTAGATTGTGTCTGAAATCTATTCTAGAGTTTTGTGCATAGAGCTAGAAAACTTAATTGAAGTTGTTAGAATCACATCTAAAATAAAAATGTAAACAAATTCTAGGGAAAGGTGTATTTTTTACTGTGTTTGGCTGTCTCCTTCCCATCTCAGTCCCTTGCTGTTTTGGTGCATGCATTCATTTCGTTTTTTAGAAAAAATATTTTGTCTACCGTTCCCTTATATTTAGTGTTACAGTCAATAACTTAAATGAGTATCACTGAGTTAACTTGGATAAATGATAATTTCCTTTTCAGAATCCCAGAAATTTTTCTCCTCCATTTCCCTTTAAGAGAGATAGAAATGGAGAAATGATTAAGATTTGAATTCAAGCTATTACTTTATTAGCTATTTCATTACAGATTTTTTAATTTTTTTTTTTTTAAGAAAGGGTCTTGCTTTGTTGCCCAGGTTGGAGTATAATGGTGCAATCATAGCTCACTGCAGTATAGGCTTATTTTAAATAGTATCATCTTGGGTATCTGTTTTTCCACATACTCATTATAAAAACTCAATTATTGGGTAAAATTATCTGATATTCATGTACTGAATAAAAATGTTGGATGAATGAAAAGATGAACTATATTTGTTTAGCCTTGCTGTTTTCCAGTTAATGAGGAAAAATACAAGAGACTGGTATCAGCTACAGAATGTTCAAGAGGACATAAGACAAGAATCCAGTTTTACTGAAGTTTTAGCATTCCTTTTACAAAAAAAAAAATTCAATTTGATTCTTAGAGGCAATAAGTAGCAAAGGCAGGAAATTCTTAGTCATTAGCTAGTATAATTCCATATTTGGAGTATGTGGATATTTTGGAAGGTAGTATTTTTGTTAAACTTAGTGTTGTACACAAATGGATTTGTATACATATGTCTGTATGTTATATAGAAATAAGTCTTCTTTTTTGGACACAGTGTTAGAAAATAAGTCTTTCTGTTTATAAAAATGTAGTAAATTAGACATACAAAACTGTTTCTGAATCTGTGGTGCTTCCTGACCTCACAGAAGCTTACTCACTTTTGTAAATCTTTTTTTCTTCAAATTTTAGTAGTGGTTTAATTTGTATTTTTCTTTTTATATGCTTACAATACATAAAAATTTTGAAAACCACCATTTCTCTCTACCAACATTGCAGACATTCTCACCCAATCTTCTCCTGCCATGGCTGTGTTTCAGGTAATGATACCTGTTTGAGGTTGATTTAATCTGCAACAATAGGATCTATGCCCAGCAAGTATTTTTACTTAGTACATAAATTATGTTTTTATATAGCCAGCTTTTATATAGATTACATTAGAAGCAAAGTTGATGGCCATTTGTCATTTGGTAAGCATACTTTTATGAATTACCATATTATTTACAACTCTGGTTCTGATGGATCCATTAATATTTAAAGAATGTCAGAAAAAGGAATTACTTGATGTTTTAAGAATTACCCAGCACTTTGAGAGGCCGAGGTGGGCGGATCACTTGAGGTCAGGAATTCAAGACCAGCCCGACCAATATGGTGAAACCCTGTCTCTACTAAAAATACAAAAATTAGCTGGGCGTGGTGGCAGGTGCCTGTAATCCCAGTTACTCAGGAGGCTGAGGCAGGAGAATCCCTTGAACCTGGGAGGCAGAGGTTGCAGTGAGCTGAGATCATGCTAGTGCACTACAGCCTGGGTGACAGAGGGAGACTATGTCTCAAAAAAAAAAAAAATTAGTCTTATTTAGTCATCAGAACTCTATATACTTTGATGTAGGCATGTAGATAAATATATGTGTATGTTTGAGTGTACATATATATACTCAGATGGATTTAGTTTTTATGACCCCTTTTGAAAAACTGACCTAGTGGTGTATTTTTAAAAAATGTGTATATCCTTTTAACACAAAGAATTTCATTTTTACTTCCAGAAGAATATATTGGCAATATATTCTTGACTTGAGCCGCTGGAAATTACTAATAGTATTCTGTAATTAGAACTGGACTTAGAAGTCAAAGGGCAAGTTCTAGATTAGAGCTAGTGGGGTTTTTTGAAATCATGTAATTTGGCCCACTGATTAGAGATTAAGGAACTCAGAGCTGTAGAGATGAGAGTAATGTTCTTAGTTCTACCCAACTTGTACTGGTGACTTTGGTAGAATCATTTCATGTTTCACTTATAAAACAGATAATTATTCCTGTCTTTATTCCTGTTGGTTCTCACCCAGGAACTGCCCCTGAAGGGAACATGTGGAAATGTCTGGAGGTGTTTTTTTTTTGTCATAAGCCTTGGCAGCTCCTTGCCTTTGAGTCCAGGGGAAACCAGGGATGCCAGAAATCTTGCAATGTGAGGAACAGGTGCACAGGATGAAACATTGTCCTGCATAAACATCCAGAAATGCCCTCTGTAGAAATAGTGGCAGGACACCATGAGGATCACCAGCAGCAATGCACATGAAAGCACTTTGATGGCGACTCCACCTGCCACACAAATAGGAGACACCTCCCTGGCCTTCCATCATCTGTTTGATAAACTTTTCCTCTTCTTAGAAGGCATTTTGGGATATTAGTTATCCTTTTTATTTATTAATATTGATATATGTATTATATTCCTTTTTATGGGAAATTTGAATATTGTCTATCTTTTTAAGGGCAGTGTTGACTATTTTCTGTTAATATCAAATGATTTTTGTTTATTTTTGGCTGTAAGAAGAATATTTACAAAAGAATATAAGGTATATTAAGCATATCAAATGTGATAAACGACACTTTAGGTGAACAGCAGTTTACAAAGCTGTTTCCTGCAGTGAGACCAATTGTGAATGAGCCTTTTCCTGTTTCCTTAGGCCTCAACGGATCTTGTAAAGGAGTAGGAACGGATTGTGCTGTTTCACTTTTCTGTCCTTTTCTCTCTGGCTAAGAATATGGAATGGTTTGGGGGAGATATTTTCTTCTGTGTGTTAACAGAGTTTTTAAGATTCTGCAGAAATGAAATGGGATGGAGAAAAGGATTTGGCTACATTTTTATGTGATTTCATTAAGTTGTTGATGTGCTCTGCCTTTGGAAAGAGGTAATATTCAGGTCATTTTGATGAGTAACTTGGATGGAATATATATATTATACTAAATCTCTAAAAAAAATTCAGGAGTTTATTTCCTGCACTACTTCAAAGTTAGTGTTGCATCTAAACAATCTTTTCTGTTTTCAAAAATATTTTGTGTGACGTGTTTTGAGAATTTAACTGGAAAGTATTTTTGAAATGATCTGTCATTGTACATAATCCCAAATTATTGGAAAAATAATTGTGAGAAGAGGTGTTCAGTAAAGTGTTTTCTTCTTATGACATCTTACATTTATTTCTAAACAGAGACAAAGCATGGAGGACACAAGAATGGGAGGAAAGGAGGACTCTCGGGAACTTCATTCTTCACGTGGTTTATGGTGATTGCATTGCTGGGCGTCTGGACGTCTGTAGCTGTCGTTTGGTTTGATCTTGTTGACTATGAGGAAGTTCTAGGTAAGAGTTTTGATATCCTTATGTGAATTTGTAAGGGAGTAAGTGACATCTCTTAGGAGTCTTGAATATTTGTTATCATCTTTTTGGTACTGGTAATTTCTATAGCCTTTCAGTGGTTCTCAATAGAGTGAGGCTGAAAGGGGATATGAAGAGGGTTACCTTGGAATACTGTCTTTTGAACTTCTTTGAACATGACTTGTAGGTTTTTAAAAAAAGGCTTTATATTGTATGTCTGTCACACACGGAGAAGTTTTATCAAACAGTACTCATTCTGACTATATGCAGTACTTTTTGATTTCTATTCAATTTTGTTATATTATAAATTTTAAAAATACTTGATCATGAGCCATTACATTTATTTAAGGACTTGCTAATGGATCATAACCACACAATATGCAAAACTCTTCCTTAGAGAGGGTTTTCAAAGTACACCCTTCTGTGTCTCTGTTGGGATGGGATGAGTACGTGTGCACACATATAGGTACTGGAAAGGTGTGCTGAGATAGGCGTTTGTAGATATGATTGTGTGTGTGTAGGTGTGCTCTGTGTGCTGTTCTGAGGAAGTTGCTGTGGTCCTTCTGATAGTGTCCTTTCTCCACCTTTTTCTTTTTCTGTAATCACTGAAGTTTTTCATGATTTTTTACATTAATGATTCTTTGTTATTTTTGGAGTCACATTCTCCTTCACTTCCCCAAAAATCTTTTTTTAAACTGAAATAAAATTCAATATTATATATATTTGAATGTGTACAATTCAGTTTTTTTTTTTTACTATATTCATCATTTTATATACCCATCAGCATTATCTAATTCCAGATTATTTTTGTTACCCCCTTCCCCTAAATACCCAAACTCTTCCTCTTTCCCTCTCCTGGGAAACACTAATCTACTTTCTGTGTCTGTGCTTTTGTTTATTCTGGACATTTCATGTAATGGAAGCATACATTATATGGTCTTTTGTATCTGCCTTTTTGCACTTAGCATAATGTTTTTAAGGTTCAGTACTTCATTTTATGGCTGCATAATATTCCATCATATGGACACACCACATTTTGGTTATCTGTTTATCAGTGATGGACATTTGGGTTGTTTCCACTTTTTGGCTATTGTGAATAATGGCCCTCCTCTTTAGTAATCCAGTGAAAGATATGGACCTGTCACTGGAAAAAATGCACACTTGTGTCTATGTGCAATGTTGCATGGCTGATCTCCCCTTGCATTGGACCTCCTGTTCTTCTGCTTTACTTGTCAAATTATAAGACATCTTTTTGGGGAGAAAGGGCAAACAAATTTTTGGCTGTAGGAATAACAAAATATGCTTATCTGTAATCTGTCTTTCATTGAAGTTTTTCATTTTCATTACTTTAAAGAAAGTGTCTCTGGATAGATTGACAGACCAACTGAGGGAGAATTTTAGTTTGGAGACAAATTTCTGAGTAGATCTATGCTTTTACTGACTTACAGTGATATGTTGTTAGGGAACGTATCTTAAAAGAGGACACTTTAAATATTTGTACCTTTAAGCACAAATAACAATTTTCATGTTTTTACATGCATGCAGCCAAAGCAAAGGACTTCCGTTATAACTTATCAGAGGTGCTTCAAGGTAGGCTATTGGAGTTGCATTTCAAGTCTACGTGTGTTAGTCTCTAATGGCTCATCCTTTTTCTACTAATTTAGTTATTATCTACATCAGAATATAAGTGATAGGACCAATTTCCCATTACGGGTTTGTCAGAAAGGATAGTATTTTCTATCTTTTACTGTGTCTTGAATTCTGTACTCTGCATAGCCTTGATTAGTACTTTTTGTTTTCTTAGCAGTTGAAATAACATCCTTATCTATTCTTTCATCATTATCATTTTAAATGTGTATGTGTTTGCTAAGTCAGACTTCTATATAACAAGTTTACCATTTTCCTAAGTAGAGCAAGGGCTCTCGGGAGATAAAGATTGATCAGAACTAATCTGAGCCAAAATTTCTGCCTGTTCTTCTGTAATTTTTTAATGCACTTTGTGTTAAAGAAATGGTAACAATTGCCAACTTTTTTTTTTTTAGTACTAATGCTATATTTGAGAATGCTGTTTAAAAAATTGCTGTACATTAACATTATTATGTTTCTCCACAGTCATTGTCCAGTAATGAATTAGAATCATGTAGATTTTAGGATGCTTTTTTAGGGAGTTGAATGTGTTTGACTTTTTGAAATGCTAAACAAAATAACAGTGTTCCTTATGATAAAGCACTAAAGCCTAAAAACATTTTCTGTTCGTCAGGAGGAAAGGTTTTGGTAGTATTGTCTTCTCAGCATATCTGTTTTAAGCCCTTTTTTTCTTAGTATAGATCGCCTGTGCTAATTAAGTAGAGTAATCCTAAGTTTTCCTTTATAATTTCCAAAGCCTCCAGTTTTATATACTTTATTTCCAGAATGGTCTTTTATTTTTAAAGGTTAATTCATGATATTTCTGCTATAAGTCATGATTGTAAAATATAAAACTAATGATTTTTTAATTTTAATACTTAGATTCTATGTTAATCTATTTACATTTGGTCTTTATTTGAGGCTTGGTTGTTCTTTTGGTTCAGATATTGATAGTGTGATGAAATTTCATGCTTTAGAAACATTAAATTTCAAGTAACTTAGGAATGCATCAATATTATTTCATATATGCTAAAAACTTTACCAAAAATATTTTTAGCAGTATAATAAAAATTATTCTGAACTAATTAGATCAGGATATTGTTCAATCTTTAAAGAAAATGCTGTGTCAGTTTTATTTCATAGAATTTGTTAGCTGAACATTTCCTGACTCTCTTAACTGAATTGCTTGCTATTTTTAGGTAAGATATTCATTTGACACTGCTTTGCAGGATTGAAAGAGCAAAGAATTGTATTAATTGGTAACATTTATGACTGAGTTGCAGGACTTCACTAAGTTGTAATACCTTATTAAATTTCTTTTCTTTTTTATTCCCATATCCATCATTTCTCCCTTATTGTAGGAAAACTAGGAATCTATGATGCTGATGGTGATGGAGATTTTGATGTGGATGATGCCAAAGTTTTATTAGGCAAGTACACATTTTATGTTTTTTGTTAGGATGCTGGAAATGCTGGAAACAAATATTTTTGCTTTAATAATATCTATCTCAATAGTATATATCTTACAGAAGATTTTTCTCCCTTAAATCATATATTTCGTTACTGTTAAAATTTTAAATGGCTTATTTTTCCACACTCTTTCATGTCAATTTACTTTTATCAATGAATAAGTGTATATCTCTTACACATATATCTTTTGATAAGTATGATAATTTCATGTGTATTTTCAGATTTAAAGTACTTCTTATTCTGAACTTAGAATTTGAATAGATAATATCCTAGTCCGTTTTTAGATATGGTAATTATAGCCATTTTTCATTAACATTACACATTCACTTCATTTCAAAATGTAAATTTCTACAGGCTTACAGAAATTAATGATGAGATAAAAGTGATAATAAACATCTTAAAATGTCCCATGCGTATTTTAATGGTAGCATTAAAATATGAACTCCTGGTCTTTTGACCCAGTGTCTTTATTTTGGAAGTCTTGGACCTTTCTCTTTCATTATCAGAATTATTTGTCTTTATCAGAGATGTTTCTTGTAATAAATAACAATGTGGTATTCCCTTATTTGTTTTAAAGTGCTGTCTTGCTGGAAAGAATGGTGTTAATTTTAATATGCAAATTTTATATAATCCGGCCTGGTGAGACTTCCTTTGCTTTTGTATGTAGCATAATATATGTTAAAACTTTTTATATCAGAGTCTTTAGAAAAATAATGGATATGGCATGATATGATACACTAAGCTTATAAAATAATGACCCAAATAAATTCTTCTTAGATACACTGTTTTGTGTATATTTTTTAGACATGAAAACACGGTAGGATGCCACATCTGTAACCAATGAAACTGCTTTTAGTAGATTAATTCCACTTCCTTATGAAATAAAGTTCTAAATATGAAAATAGAGTTTTAGTTGTGATTAAAGGTAATAAACCTTCCTAATGTTGACCTATGTTGGTGGTTTTTTTTTTTTTTTAATTATTACTGCCCATTGGGAATTAGTGTTTGCTGCATAGAAACTTACTATGAAATTTCTTTTCTTGTCTTAACTTTAATGAAATTTTCAATGTAGTCCTGTCATTGTGTATCTGAATTTGAGTTTCTCTAAATATATTAAATCCTCAGATGACTATAATCCTAGGCATGTAAAGGAAATAAAATTATATAGAACTTATCAGAATGATGTTAATTTGCTTGCCTATAAATGGTTTATTATTACTTCATTATATTACTTTAAATGACACATTCTGAATAGCAAAGCTTTTTATTTTAAAGATAAAATAAAATGTGGGCCGAGTTCCCTCATTTTTAGAAATAATGTTACTCTCACCTACTGTATTTTATTGATTTTTATTCGTTTGTTTGTTTTTGCTTAAAACCAGCTATGTGGTCTGTCAGGAAATGCCATTAGAAATTAAAATGTGGTATTTCTTTGATAAAACACACTGATTTCTATAGCAAACTATTACCTTAACTTGATTTTTAGTGTATTTGAGATTTCAAAAGGTCATCACCTTTAAGGTTTTTAACCTACCATTAAGAAGCTAATTAATTGTAACTTTGAATATTGCTATTTGCAGGTATAGAGTGAGGAACTCATAAATTGTGCCATTTATAAGAATTATACACTTGGAGGTGGAACTAAATTTGGTGAATATCAAGGTCTATTTTGGTAACTTTACTAATAAATGCATAAAGACAGATCAGATAAAGCTACATAAATACTTTTTTATTCTTCCTGTACTAGTTTGCAGTTGGCTTGTGGCTTCAGTACAGATGAAACAAACCAAAGGTGAAATGTTAGGCTTACTTGTCACCTCTAATCTTATTTCATAGCGTTTGAGTTCTCTGCATGAAATGCAACCTTAACTTGAATTGAGTTTTATGACTAAAGTTCTTTTCTGGTTTGTGAGATTATTGTAGTTTAGTGGTGCCTCTGTTACTGGAAGGTTACTGCAAAGACAGCCTGGTGAAATTGTTGGGAGTATAGAGGCTTTAATGGGTTCTTTGTGGTCAGGTAGAGGTTATGGGGGGAGCACTACACTGAGCATATACCCAAAATGAAGCCAGACTTCCAAGGTACATTCTCACTGGAGAGGGAGCTTAACGGTAAAGTTTAAACTTTAAGGGTTTAGGTTTTAGATTAAGGCCCAGGAGATCCACGGGGAGGGAGGAAGGTGGGAAATCAGAGATTAGAGGAGCTGTTGGCATCGCAGGTATAGTAATAATTGAGATATGTTAAACTTTCATAAGATTTTGCATTTGTTTCATAAGTTTTTTTTTCTAGATTCTTAAATCTGCATATATCTAAATCTTATAAATTTGGAGAAATGTACACATTTACATGGTACATTTCACTCAATTTTAGGGTGTGGCTTTTCTTGTGAAATAGAGAGAATTAAATATATGTGAGTAAATCAAGACCCCTAACCATCATTAATTTTATTATTTGATTATTTCTGGCCAAGGCCCTTCTGATTCTTTGAAAGTGTACTAAGCCCACTTTTCTTCATTTACATAGCTTCTTATTTTTGTGGCCAAATTAACTAAAATATAGGTATCTTTGGTTGTAGTTCAGATTATTGAAAACTACCTTGTTTGAAAATATATTCTATAAAAACTTATTTTCCAAATAAAATCAACAGGAAAATGACCTGAGAACTAAATGACGTGAGGACTAAATCCTTAGAGTGACACCACCTAAGTAAGGATCATGTGGTTGTCCTTTTGTCCTATGGCTAGCACCTAGCTGGCATCGTATCAGGTATGGCTGGAAAGCAAAAGGGAAGCCAGTCAGCACTTGCTACATCCTGGAAAAACATTTGTAGACTGATAGATGCATGAGTGAGCTGATGGGAGGAGAAGACCAGACTTTGCCAAGCCAAAGGCATTCCCTTTGGTTGAGCCCTGTTCTTAGAGGTTCAGAAGGAATCGCATGCCGAGAATATATATTTTTCTCTTTGGACTAGTACTTTTGTCTTGAGAACCACAGGAATGTTGCTTGGCTGGGTAAACAGTTTTGTTCAAATGCTTTTGCGTATTTGTTGCATATGGTCACCTGTCATACTGCAGGATGGAAAAGTTTTATATTTTATATGTAATACTTGGAAGTACTTATAATATATTGGCAAATGGAGAGAAATAAAGAAGTTTGTACTAAATATGCAGCTATAGTGTTTTAAGGCAGGAAGAAGAAACAGTGTTATTCCCACAGAGACTTAGTTGGGATTATAGATCTTTGTTCACAGCATTTGTCTACTGCTAAATTCAGTGAAAACATTCTAGGCTTGTCAAAAAGTAATTTAAATACCAACTGCAATTTGCGTTTTTCCTACCAAAAATATGAACAATGACACAATACAGTTCTTTTGAGTAAAGCAGAGAAAATTCACTGTAATCTTTAAAACTTTTAAATTAGTTGTCATCTTATCCTTTATCTGCCTATCTTGATTGCTGGTAGTTATACTACATGGAGAAATTGTGTGTTGCCAAAGCCTTAAATGACTGAGTTAAGTGGTTACAACCAGAAAAGCTCAGTGGTCATGGATGTTCACATTTCTTACAGTCACAACACCCCACCCTATTATTCCTCCTCAGAATTAAGGGCTTGGTATACAGCTTGGTAGTACTGGCAGATTCTGATACCTACTGGAGCTAAGAAACCTTTGCTACCCAGAGCCAGTTCTTCACAGGAAAAAAACAAATGATGAAAACAATATATACTTTGATTTATTTCTATCCTAAGGGCCTGTTTGGGGTCCAATACTTAGCTGTAAAGGGTCTTAGCAATAGACGCTAATTTCACAGGCCCATGGGGAGAGGAATTTGGAATGTTCCTATTGCAAGTGACCAGCTAAGGCCTTGATCACATTTCATATCGGTAGGCAAAGTGAATTATTATTAATAGCTGACTCTTGTCATTGGCCAGAATTACAGGACCATGAGTCAGTTGCCAGAGTTTTATAGAGCTACCACATTTAATAGTGTTAAAATTTAAATGTTAAAATTATCTGAGTTACATAATTTGAGTGTATTTTTGCCCATCTATGGATGCTATAAATGGTAATACTGCAATTATATTAACTCCAGAATTTCCTAAGTTAACTCCAGGTCTTAAGTGGGGTGGTGGTGGGGGGAGGGGAGAAGTTTGAGGAAATAAGCCTTTCTAGTTTGAATGAACAAATGAATGAATGTGTGTATAATCAACTCTCGATAAAATCTGGTTGGTAAATGAGCAAATCTGGAGGTTGTCAGAGTATATATCTTTTTTTCCCTGATACTGCTTTTACTCACTCTTCCTTTTACTGTCAACTGATTTTCCATTACTGTCTATTGATTTTTGACGATAAAATTTTGTCTTTCAACTCAACACTAATGAGAGAAAGGTAAACCTGGGTAGGGGCTGGTAGGAGTGGTGAGGATTGGTCAAATTGTGGCTTTCTTTTGACATTTGATTGAGAGTTGATTGTAAGGTGTGCATTTTAATGGACTTCTTTATTTTCCAAATACCGTTTCTGTAAACCTCTCTGACCTTGATGCACGTCGCTTTTGAGATCACCCTTCCTCCACTTCTTTTTTCCACCTAACTGCTCTCCTTATTTTCTCTCTCTTCCTTTATTCTTATGTAGGCCTGACCAAAGATGGCAGTAATGAAAATATTGATTCTCTTGAGGAAGTCCTTAATATTTTAGCAGAGGAAAGTTCAGATTGGTTTTATGGTTTCCTCTCATTTCTCTATGATATAATGACTCCTTTTGAAATGCTAGAAGAAGAAGAAGAAGAAAGCGAAACCGCAGATGGTGTTGATGGTACGTCACAGAATGAAGGGGTTCAGGGAAAGACTTGTGTCATATTGGATTTACATAACCAGTAACCTTGATTCAGGGACTGAAGTCATTGGCTAATGAACACCTGAAGCAGCCTCCTTTTTCTTTTCTTTCCTTGGCTTATGTAGGGCTTAATGTGCGGTGGGGCGGTTGTGATCTTACCGTGCAAGTCAACCATGTGATCTTGCCCAGTACAGCTACTAGCTAGTCCCTTGCTCCCTCAGCTCCCCCAACTTCTATTGAAGAAAATGGTACTCCTCATTCTTGTAGTCAGCTACAAAGTACACTGAAAATGATGTTCTTGGTGGTATAATTGGTTTCTGTATCGTTTTGTTTCAACTCATGTATTCACTGAACTAAATTTGGACACTTAACAGCAAATTGTGTTGTGGTTAACCCTTGATGCTTGTCTTTCTAACACACTATTAATTACGATGATTCTAATGGATTTCATTATAAAAATATTTCTGGCATGATTTTTAAGTTAAATACTTCTCTGTTCTTTAACATGACTGATGTATAAAATGATGGTTCTTTACTAAGCTGATATTTTTTATTGTAATTTGTTTAGGTTTGTCAGATAGGTTCATACAAATTTCTATGTAAAATTCTGTGTTAATGGTGCTTTTAAAATAATTTAAAAATAACTCCATGTTTTTGCCTTAGAGTAAGTTAACTTACTGTTTTCAGATAGTAGCATGACATATTTCTGTCTATGAAAGCAAAATTTATTTAAATTTTATTTCCAAATATACATCCAGAGAAAGTAATTTGTATTTTTTTTAAAGTAGGCATATTACACAAGAGGGGACATGTGAATATGTATCTTAATGTTGTACATATTAAAATTATTCATCCTAAATAAGTCTTTTTCCATTTTTTCCTTCATTAACTTATTAATTGGATATTGATTTTGGCTTAGATATAATGTGATTTTTAGAATTATAAACTTATTGAAGTGGTAATTCCATTTAGGGCAGTAAACTTTTCCCATTAGAAAACCTTAAAAACATATTTGAATCAATTTCTTTAAAAATGAGTTTGCTTCAATAGTAACAAAAACAGTTGTAGCAGCTATATACAAAATGCATTTCTTAAAATGAGATTTCATCAGTTTCCCCTCAAGCAAAGCTCTTCTAGGGATAAGGAAGATAAGGAAAGGGATGTTACTTTTTGAAGGAGTGATGTTCCATGGTTTTAAATCTCTTCCAGCTTCTCTAAGATTTTACTTAGTGTTAGTTTGTCAGAGAGCTAAAAATTTGAAAATGCTTGCACTTCTTCACATTTTATTTAACTATAATTTCTACTTTTCAAATATTTCTTGTCTTCTATATCTAATCAAATTACTTTCAATAAGTGTATCATTCATCCATTTATTCTGAGGGGACTATGACAAATTTAAATTGTTAGAAATTACTCTTGTAGGCTGTCATAGTAACAGCCTGAAAGTAGCAGCCTCAAGTCAGCACGGGACATCCATCCCCCCTGCCCACCATTTACCTGTATCTGCAAATACTGTCCAATTTGCTAATCTTATTAAAAAGCAAACATTCTGTAGCTACTTTTGGATGTGGATATACACACTGGACAATAATCTCTTAAAGTTTAAATGACTATTAAAGCTCTAATTTGTCTTGCCCACACTAATGGGCAAATATGTTTTATTCTGTTAATGCAGAAGATAGCTGTTAAAGCTTCTGTTTTCAAATATTCAAGGACCTCAGTTAAGCTGTCACTTAGTAGCATGTTCTGCAACAAATGAGTATCATTCAGTAATGTTCCTTCTGAAAATTTATTCAGTCTTTGTATTTATTGTGTCTTCTGCTTTCATACTTGGGTACTATGAAATATCAAAGTTTATTAGGTTTAAATTCTAAAGGAATCTTCAGCCCCACTCAATGAAATTCACCCAGCCTAATTTCCGGGATATACTTTTTAAAGCAATCTTATTTGTTAACGTGTTGTTACTACTAACACTAGAAGATATTCGATTAATTGATAAGAAGTAAATAATTAAATTTTGTGTTAAAAATGTTTGAAATTATTAAATTTTCATCAGGCTTTATTTGCCATACTAATGCATATTTTATGTACAGAAATTAATTATGCTTTATTTTTGTAAGTGAAAAACAAGAATGTGGGATAAAAATTCGCTGCTTATTTTGTACCACCTCTCATTAGTTCCTCTGAAAGCCTCTGATGAAGGTGACACCCAGGTAGCTGACAAACCCCTGACTTCTGTGACTCCTGTCAACTTGTGCCTAAGGCTTGTGTGTGTGTGTGTGTGAGATAAAATAAAGGTGTTTGCCAAACTGCGCTATAAAGTATCTCGAAGCTGAACAAAATTACTTCACCTTAGTTTGATTTATTATGTATTGCTAAAATTCTTAATTTTCTAAGCGTGTATTTTCTGACTTTGTTTCATAATATAAGTCTTTTCCTACCTCATTTCTTTTAAACTTAAGAACTAAATTAAGGTAAAATCGTATCCCGTTAATTTGAATATTTATATAGTTATGGAATTTTAAGTTATACTGTATTTACTTTACCTTTTCAGAGTTGAGAAACTCTGTGGAACAGGCTCCGTGTTGAGATATAGTGTTGTCTCCTCAGAGTCACTGTTCCGGCTTCTTCGGATGCGCTGACATTTGTCCGATTGCAAAGGCGCTGGGTTCTCCGGAGTTTGGCACAAAAACAAGACAGCAGCACTTTGGGGATTCTTTTCAGCCCTTTAGCTTCCTTCAGCCTGCCTTGCTTTGGGACATGAGTGGTGGGTATAAGTCAGTTGGGGAAGTGTCTTCTGGGTGCCAATTTTACCCAGTCCTGAGGCGTGGCTGTCAGCCTGCTGCCCTGGGAATCCTCCAGACGCCTCAGTGCTGAGGACATATGGAATAGTGGGCTGTCCTGCTTTTTCATCTTGTCCTTGATTCTTTCTTTATTCTAGAAATTACCTCCCTGTCTTATAGAGCTGTATCCAGACATGAAAGAAGGACTATTTTCTGTTTGAATTGTTTTTATTTAGTTAGATAGAACAGATTGTTTGTTTACCCTGATGTTTGTGACTTAGAAGAATTATCAAAAAATTAGATCTAGCA
This sequence comes from Pongo pygmaeus, assembly GCF_028885625.2. Taxonomy (NCBI): domain Eukaryota; kingdom Metazoa; phylum Chordata; class Mammalia; order Primates; family Hominidae; genus Pongo; species Pongo pygmaeus. Next base: position 73,649,531 of record NC_072380.2, on the reverse strand, counting down.
CAGCCAGTTATTCTTAATTTGGTCACTTGGCAGTTAACTTTTTGGGAATTGATGCTTCATGACCCTTTCTAAATAATCCGCTGGGCTAGCTCCTTAAGTCTATAAAACATACAAGAAATTTTCTGTGATTTGGCTGTGGAATCTTTGATCACAATGCATATTTGGAATACTTAAAGAAACTCAGTGACCCAGACTTTATATTCATAAGTTAAATGATGGAACCAGTATTCAGAATTCACTGCCTTTGTTATTTGTTGAGATGACCCTGTAATACTTAGGAGTTAGATATTAAGTAGTTTGCAGACTCCTTGAAACTAGGAACCAGATCTTCGGTTTTATTTGAATTCCCCTTCAATGTGAAGCCCTGCGTGTGATATTCATTAATATCATATGAATAATGTCATATGCTGGTGTGGGTCCTGATGGATGAGGAGTTACTCCTTGCATAATAAAATACTGAGTTTTTTTTTTTTTTTTAAACTGGTTTAAATAAGTAAAATTATTGGACATATTTTTTGCAATAGAAATGACATTTTGAGTTTCTATAACAAACTAACCTATGCTAACAAAAGTCTTCAGGTGACCTTTCCAATCTCCAATTTGTATTTGAATCTGCATTTTACCTTTTTTTCTCTGTCTCTGGATGTAATCCCTTTCTGCTTATTTAGTCTTTCAGTTTTCTTATGTTCTGATCCTCCGTTCCCCACTTACTGTAGAGGGTTGGTGGGTTTGTAGCTTTTTCTTCTTCTTTTTTTAATCTGTACTATATTATTACGTCTATTTAAAAATAAAAAAGAAATTAGTGTAGTGTCCTGACATGCATTTTACTAAGAGTAGACATCCATTCTAGAGGAACAGTCTGCCTGGCTAACAGGATGGTTACTCAGACATTTAGGGCCTCTTTTTGCTATGTGTAGTCAATGTTGAAATGATTACGATGTTCCAGTATGGGACAGAGGAAGATGAGAAGGCTCAAAGTGACTCACAGGTCTCACCAGACATGGTGAGAGTGGCTGAAATGACCTGAGTATGAAGTGATATCCAGACCAATTCTAGAGCTGTCTGAAAGTCTGAAGTAGCTACTTGTGTATGTGTAATGCAGCCAGTCTTCTAAAATCATGTCTGTTGCATGTGGTGTAACCACAGATCTATCCATTGGCTTAATGGTTCAAACATTTTAATTTCATAGAGAACATTTGATTTTGAAAATGTGGAATGGTGGCCTGAGGCAGTTGCCAAAATAGCATAAATTTCCTTTAGGCAACTCTCTTATGTTCTAAGGGAAGAATGTAAAACCTTTTTCCTAATTTCTGTGTAAGAATTCCCAAATAGTTGCCAGAGCTATTAACTATCATCACTTTAAATACTTACATCAAAATAAGTATAAAAGGACGAAAAGAAAGTAAATAGCATGGCAGTTGTTTTTCAGCATGTATTTTAAGCACATCCTAATGCTGCTTTGATTATTTCTTAAATTAGAATGTATTCTATTAATTAAAAACAACTTTTGTCTGAATGGATTAAGAAATACCAAGATGTTTCCATTTTTGCTCGAATTGATAGAATTTTCTTCATACTACTTGGAAACTATTTCTGAAGAGCCTTTGTGTTGTCATGAATTTTATTGATTAGTGGAATGTTCCCTTTTTTTCTTTTTTTTCCCTAGACATTAGCTATGGTAGTAAAGATAGAAAAGGAGAAAAGTAGCACATGCTGTGGCATTTTGGCACTGTAGGGAGAATCTACATCAACCAAAGTTACAAATGATAAGAATTTAATTCTGTCAAGAATTAGGAAGAATAGAAAGGTGGCCCTTTCGTACCTGCCTTGTGGTTTTCCCTTAAGTCCACTTCTCTAATTCCCACAAACTAATATATTTTCCCCTCTACGTGCTGTCACTAATCTTGGATTACCACTGACCCCTTTCTCCGTTACTGTATTTCCGATTGTTGCTGGGGAAAAAAAAAATCTGCTATAAAGTTACCTGTACTGAGCCTCTGTCGGGGGCATGCTGCTCCAACAATTTCCCTTGTTAGCAGTCATTTTAAACTTTTCCTCAACCTTCCTTCTTCCAGGGTCATTTTATTCCTCTGTAGAGATGATTTTGCTTTCTGCTTTCCTAAGATAATCTAGTGTGCCTTCATTCCATTATTTTCTTCTCTCTTCCCTTTACAACGTTACTATCTCAGGATTTTTTTGAGCTATTGTTTCTTCTCTCATTCACTCATCGTTTTTTCAGACACTGCATCCTCTGGTTTCCAAAGCTAGCCCTTTCCACTGAGCCTGTACCTCCTCCTGACCTCATCACCTCTCTCCTGTTATGAACTTAGCTTCTTTTTCTTACAGACATGCCTGCGTTTCCTCGACCTTCAAAACAAAACCCTGGTAAAATTCTTCAAACTTTTTCCTTCTCTGTCCCCCTCAGAATCTAGGGAAACTCGATATATGATCAGTTTTCTTCTAAGGAAATGAGGAAGGCTGATGTGAGCACCCTAGATTTTTGGTCACCTTTCCTTCCACCTATGTTTTCTCATCACTGTGGCATGACTGCCTTCTCTACTGCTTGTAAAACTGTATTCTGAAGAACCTTAGAGGATATTTAGTAACTAACATAATAAAATAGTGCCCTTATCCTAAAACTTTGTTCATGCCTTCCTTCCTAAAACTGATCATTTCACTTTAAAAAAAAAAAAACACATTTCCTTTTTTTAAAAATTTAATTTCATTTTATTTTAAGTTCCGGGATGCAAAAAAAAAAATTTTTTTTTCTTTACTCTCTTTTTGTTTCATTGTTACTTAGGGACTCCTTTGTTAACTGTTTTTGGTGGTATACTTTTTTCATGTCTATATGCTTTTCTTCATAAACTGAATGTAATAATTGTTTAAATTATTAGCTTGGTCCTTGTTATGTCAAAAATATTGAAAAATTATTGGCTATGTTTTTAAGTTCAGAAAAGCATAAGATGATCCTTTGGAGTTTTATATCGTGCATCGCACTTTGTTCACGTGTTCATTTGTGTCACTGTAAGGATTTATACCCAAACCAAGAAAGTTTAAAATAAAGCACAGCACTGTTTATTTTTATATGTTTCACTAATCTGATGCTAATCTAATATTTTGGTTTATTCATGACGAAAGTTAACTCTAGTCTTTTCATCCATATAGCTCTTTTTACCTAGATCATAACAGTGGGGGTAGGGAGAGGGCAGTCTGGGTTTCCTCACTCTGCTTTTTAATAGGAAAATCTGAATCTGCTGTGGGAGAACATGCAGGAGTCAGGAGGGGAACATAGCGGTACTAGTAGTATAAGTATATTTTAATGTTTTATGCTAATGTGTTTTACACCTTTGATACTACTCATATTTAAAAGTGGGTATTACAAGAATAGTTTTGATATTTTATTCTGAAATAAACTTTAGTGGAGAGTGATTGGAAATAGCACTCATTATTACTGGGTGATACACTGGTTTTGGCAGAGGTTAGGAAAGAATCAAGTTTTGTCTGGGAAAAATAATTTTTAAACACATGGGAATAAGTACTGATTATGGTTATCTATGTATTTCATGTAAGTGGACAAATATAACCATAGTCACTTGTTTCCGTTTTTATGTTGTCAATGGTAAGAGATACTAATACATTTTTGAAGAATATTGACATTTCAACCAAAATAAATTACCATTCTCAAATGGATGACCTCAACTGATAGATACAAATTGCTATCAATAGTGAAAGGGGAGTTTTGAACAGTATAATAGTACAAACGTCTAATACTGAAAGTAGAAGTTTTGAGAAATGTACAAAGTGGGTTTTACAATTTACAGCTGGAAAAATGTCAGATGGCTTTGGGGACTTTCTTATCACCACACCTTAGACCTTCATTCTTTAGTGACAGGCTAAAGGCCACCATTCCTGAGGAGATGAACACTACATTGCACCTCCAACCCTAATGTGCCTAAGAAATGGATTGGCAACTTGGAATGGAACTTTACAAAGTTTGCCAGTACATAGCGTAAACCAGCCTTTATGTGACTGAGAGAGAGAATTGGGAAGATCAGTTCATTGGGATGCTAAGTACAGCCTGGTTGGAATAAGAGTTAGAGGTATATTGTTAGAGACTCAAAAATAAATCTATTAGCAGAACTTTCATTTGCCAAGAGAGGAAATAGAAAGCTATTGCAAAGTTTTTAGAGTGAAAAATGTAAAATGTATGTACATAATACTGTCATTCTTACTTACTCATATAATTTTTTAAAAGACAATGCGAACTGGTGGAAGAGCAGTGATTGTTCAAACAGTAAAGATGAACTCTATCAAAATATGCTATCCTTTTTTGAATGGCAAATGTGATTGAGTAGTGAAGTAAGGTCCTTGGTCCTTCACTCTAGTACTTTTAATTGATCATCTGTGACCCAAGTGGAAGTCTGTCACTGAATAGAAAATGCCATTTCCAGTGGCAATTAAGTATTTCTAATGCCAACAATTCTTAAAGATCTAAGCCAAATTGTGAAGTTTGTTAAATCATAGGCCAATTATAACGCATTTATCTGTTAAAGACAGTGAAAGGAAGGCTTTAAAGTGACAAATAAGAGAGATATTGGAGTATTTTTTAATGATGAATTTAAGTAACTTAACATATTTTATAGTGGCATTGATTTTACCTATTTAATAGACACTTATTTTTGAATTCCCTTAAATTTTCTGTTTATAACCTATTTTCATCTTGTAAATATCAACAGAAGGACCCAGTGGGGTAGCCAAGAGAAAAACTAAGGCTAAAGGTATTTTCATTTTTTCAAATTAGCCTTGAGTGAATCGAGTTTAATGTTTGAAAATGCATGACATTTTCTGGGAATGTTAATATTGCTGCTAATGCTAAACATTATTGCTTTTGAGTCTTGCTTGGGTGCAACTTTAGGTTATAAGTAGTTTTATCAGGATTTCATCAAAGGATTTTCTGCTTCAAGCCTATAATTTTAAGTCATTATCTTTTCATGTTATCAAAGCTTTGTAACAGTCTTTAAATTAAGAATGTATATATTATACAAATATCGTGTTATATTTGTTATGATGTATATATTAAATTTACATGTACACATCTTACCTTGTTCCCTAAAACCTTTCTTACTTTGGTTTTTTTGAATTACTTTTGGGAAAAAAAGATGAAGTCTTCAGTAATTGTTTTTATTTCTCCAAAAGCTCTCATGACACTCTGTCTTAGAGCACAGTGAAAGCTAGTGTGATTCAAATGTGTAGTTTTCAGTAAAATGAAAACGTGAATGTATAATGTAGAACCCTACATTACATTGACATAGAATTTGCTGTGTTTGATATTTTAATTCATTAAAAATTATTGGCCGGGCACGGTGGCTCACACCTGTAATCCCAGCCCTTTGGGAAGCCGAGGCGTGTGGATCACGAGGTCAGGAATTCGAGACAAGCCTGAGCAATATGGTGAAACCCTGTCTTAACTGAAAATACAAAAATTGGCTGGACTTGGTGGCAGGCACCTGTAATCCCAGCTACTCAGGAGGCTGAGGCAGGAGAGTAGCTTGAACCCGGGAGGCAGAGGTTGCAGTGAGCTGAGATTGCGCCATTGCACTCCAGCCTGGGCAACAGAGTGAGACGCTGTCTCAAAAAAATAATAATAATAAATAAGTTATTATACCTGTCAGCCATTTGTAGACTAACAGCTCAATATTACAGCCTGACTTTATATGCCAGTGGTTATTCTTGTTCATATGTTAGTAGTCATATTCTTTGTGGGTAGAGGCATGGGGGATGTGCATGTTTTTCTTTATAAGCCTGTGATATTCTTGTGATCATTTCATGGGCTTGGCATATTGTTTGTAGTTTGTTTTTTTGGTGAAATATGAACAGATGAGACTTACTGTGTGATTCACAGGGTTTTGTGATTTATATTTTAAGATCAGGAACTTTTAATGGTTTAACCTCCTATCTCTTCTGAATAATTTCTGGGGATGAAAACAATTTTCACCATCTTATTTTTATATAAATAATGGTGAAACAAATGGACAATAAAATGTTTTACTTCTTGATCTAGAGAAGCAAATTAAACATTAAAGACTGAATTTTTTAAAAGCAGTTTTCAGAATAAGACACGATAGCATTGCACATCCATTTTATACTTTTGCAATGCCAGTGTCTATGTTACTATCCAAACAGCACTGAAGTAGAATGAAGACTCAGCATGATCCTGAATGAATACTATTCTGTATTCTTAAAAGACTATAATAAGGTTTTTTAGGAAGAACTGAAGAATCTCCTGGTTGATCACCAGGAAATTCAATTAATGGAGAAACCCTATGTGGTGTTTTTGTTTGTTAATCAAGGTTTTATTAGACAGCCTAGAAAGATACAGTACTTTTAGTGAGCACTGCAAATCTAATGCTCATTTTGAATACCATTTGTGCTGTGTAAGTTTTATGTGATTTTGATGGGCAAAAACATCTTTCACATTTTATTATATTAAAGAAATATTTCATTTTCTTTGTTTCTGCTTAAATGTGGCATTGTTTCTGCTTAAATGTGGCATTGCAAACACCTTACCTTATGATTTCTTCATGAGAGTACAAACAGATGAAATTCAGAGCTTTTGCTAACTGCTTTATCACCATGTAAAGCAAGTTGAAAGCAATACCTTCCATGAGATTTGGAATTAGCTGTGTGTTTCATTTAATTGCTCTCTCAACCCTATGAACTAGAAGACGTGTGTTAGCTTGAGTGGTTCTATGTGAATTAACAGGGAAATCATACTTAAAGGAATACTGATTTCATGATGAATATAAGCAGAAAGGGAATTCTAATTTTTCCTTTTAAATACTACAGATAATGATTTAAAAATGTCATACACATGACAATTTTTTGCCTAGTTAACTAAGAAAATGAAATTATATTTAAAGCTATTTACATATATTTGTCTTCAGAGAAGCACGTGTATTTTAAGGACATATGTTTTTGTTTGAGCTAAACATTTTAAATTATCTTTGTATATATTCTTACAAATTATGAAAAATTTGTTCTTACGTTGCCAGTGTTCCTTTAATTATAATTACAAAGTGTGAGTTAATACTTTGTGTAAAGTACTGCCTTCGTGGTGCACTCAGTTTTATAATATTGCATGTTAATGTTTTAAGACAAGGCATACTGTATTTCAAGAGGGAAAATATGACAAGCTTCTAGCATTTTTTAATAGTTGATATTTTATAGAGATTTGCATCTATTTTTAGCCACCATAAAGACTAGTGAATTAAAGTAACTTTCTGAATGTGCATTTCCTGTGTGTGGAGAGATAAAAAGAGAATACCTTTTCACTAACTTCCTGTTCTGTGATTAAGAGATCCTGTCAATAAACATTTTTTCCTTTAATTGGAAAATCTGAAAGTTAAAGAACTCACTAAAGAAGAGCTCAAGAAGGAGAAAGAGAAACCTGAGTCAAGGAAGGAAAGTAAGAATGAAGAGAGAAGAAAGGGGAAGAAAGAGGATGTCCGAAAGGATAAGAAAATTGCTGCTGCAGACCTATCCAGGAAGGAGTCTCCTAAGGGGAAAAAGGACAGAGAAAAAGAGAAAGTGGACCTAGAAAAAAGTGCTAAAACCAAGGAAAATAGGAAAAAATCAACAAATATAAAGGATGTTTCTAGTAAAATGGCATCCAGAGACAAAGACGACAGAAAGGAAAGTAGAAGTTCTACTAGATATGCACACTTAACAAAGGGAAATACCCAGAAAAGAAACTACTAAAACTCTGGCATCATCATCCCAGAACATGGTCATGTTCCAGATTGCAATTTGTTACAAAAAAGCATGGAAAATGTAATATTGCTCTGATTGGTGAGGGTGTGTAAATTAGCCATTGAATGTATCATTGGTGCTCAGCAAGTAAATTACCTGAAATTTAAATATACCGTCTCATGCTTCTAAATGTAAAAACATTTTAAAAATGTCATAGAATATGATGTAATAACTTCTATTTGTTGATCATGTATTCAGACAAATGTGTATGTATCATGAATTTTTATGGATTAATATATTGAATACTTTCATTGACGTTAAATAAGAATATTAAGATTTTAAATGTTATTTCTATGCATAATGCCTTGTAACTTTTTCAAGTGTGCTAAATACTCAGGGAGATGGATTTGCTCGTTGTTTTCTTCCCTCCTTCCCCTTCCTGCTTCCCTGTTTTTCTCTTTCGTGGGCACCTCCCCAGGCTCATGTGCCACCACCTTCCCTCCTCTCCAGCCCTCCCAGCCCTCCCTCAGCCTTTCAGGGGGCCGTTCCTCAGGCTTTTCATGGATTCTCCTTCCACTTTTCCCTCTTATCTCCCCTTTTCTAGTCTCCCTCACCAAGTCTTTTACTCTCTCCTTTCCTTCACTCCTCACCTCACCGCTGCCCCTCACTCCTGCATGCTTCTCACTCCTGACCTCCCTACAACAACCCCACCCTTCTCCCATCATCCAGCACATACTTAGTGCTTACCATGTACCACATACACTGCTCCGAGAACTCTGGCCATAACCGTGAATAAAGGGGAGAGTTGTATTTAGAAGAACAATTTCAGAACACTTTTATTTATGATACCTTTATAGTCTTAGAATAACTATAGAAAGGTTTTAATTATTTCAGATTAGGATGTACTTTCATTTTATATCACACTTTTTTTCCATTATTTTGGTTGAATGGCATACATTTTTCATATTTGTGTCATTATTGTTTACCATTTCTAAGGAATTGCAAATGTAATCTCTTCACTAGAGATCAGAATTTAGTACCTCAGAAAACATTTAATATAAAAGTGAAGTTTTAGTGAGAAATTAATTCTACAAATGGTTTTGTACTATTCTATGCCTCAAATATTAAATATCTAATTGTGACTACTGTGAAATGCAGTTAATTGATAATGATAAAATCTCTGTGGTAGCATTTTTGATTTTCTTAATGTTAACCTTATTAACAACAGAATCAAAAATGCTACCACAAAGATTTTATTTTTTAAAACATATTTATTTACTTTTTTGTGAAGATGTTAAAAACGAGATTTTTGACCTAATCAAAGATATTTCAACTCAGAAATGAGTATGTTTAAGTGTAAATATTTCTAAATGTATTGTACACCTTTTTCTTAGGTTAACGCCTTTTACTATTTAAAGTCAAATACTTTACGACATTTAGTTGACAGAAATTTCAACTCAATAGAATTATAAAACAGAGAAGAAATCCTAGAGAATATCTGATATCTCTAATATAATCCTGTTATTTTATTGCTTAAAAATTGAGGCCTGAAGATATTGTAAACTGATAACTTGGAGTTTTATGTTTTGATTAGTCAGGATTTTGCCATTTTTACACATTACAAGAACATAGTAAACCAAAAAGGGAATTTTACAGCTGCTTTGTTTGGCAGATACAGGGCACTAACTTCAGATGACTAGATCCCAAGTCTAGACCTGGAATCAGAGTTCTTTTTCCTCTTAGCTCACTTCCTAAGTCTTAACTATGCTGGTTTCTGCCTGACTTATTCTATTTGGAGATGCTACCACTTGATAACCAAGATGGCCCTCAGCAGGCTCCAGACCAGTCTTTCTAACTTTTACCAACCCCAATGCAGATGGCTCTGGGACAGAGAATTCCAGTTGGCCTGGTTAGGCCTGGTGAACATCTGGGACCATTTTTGTAGTTGAGGATGGTGATTCTTCCCAGGCGCACACCTGTGCACAAAGCTTTGGAATGGGAGTTGAGTGGGTCCCACTCAAACTTCATCAAACGTAGGGCTTCTGGGACAAGAAAGTGAGGCTTTGAGAACCGGATAGAAGAAGCAGAACATGTCCCCCAGGCATATGAAAGTTACACGATTCTCAAACCATATCCCCGTGTTAGATCTTTTCTCCTGAGATAAATGGAATGTTTTTTTAAAACTTATGTACAAAATTTTAAGTGCTGTCTTCGCTAAAGATTTTTTGTTCTGTCTTGAAGAAGGGCAAACAATTATAAGTGAATTTGTTGAGAGCATTCTGGTAATTTTTACCTTAGTTTTTAAGTTCAATGGCTATGTGGCAGAAAATACATAAATACTAAATTCTAAACAAATGAGTGAAAATATTTTGGAATAACCTAATCATCAAAAGCACATAAGAATTGTCTATTGCTATTTAGTAAAGTACTTTGAAATGTTTTGGCTATCTCATTGATTTTTCCTTTGACTGTTAGCTCAAGAATTGAAACACCTCAACTAAAACATTTAAAGATCCTTTAAAAGCACTTGTAGACTAGAACTTGATTTATTTTTTCCCTTCTCTCTTCTTTTTCCCTTTCCTTCTCTTTTCTTTCTTTTTGTAAATGTTTTAACTAACTTTTATTGAAGTTGAAGTCACACTTTATCCAACTGCATGAACATTTAAGCTTCAACTAAAAACAAGCTTTCAGTCATGATTAGTGGGTTAAAATCATGCTTGCACTCTCAGTTTTACACTTTTTATTCAGTAGGTTGTTATTTCTGTATTGTTTGCTTCATATTGTCTTCTAAGTATAATTAAAACCAGAAAGGTTACCTTTTTAAATAAGCCAGCTACAACAGGGACAAAAAATTCACAATACTAAGTAGTTGGGAGTCAGAAGCTGTTTTTGGGAAGACCTGAAAAGGGAAAATTAAGTACTAAAAATGTAAGTTTATTTTGCCATATCCCTAACAACATTTGATTTAAATTATATTGTGACTTGATACTTACAAATCTTTTAAATGACATTATTGGCATATTTTTCTTAAACTTTGTAAGAAAAAGATAACATTTCACATTTTAGTAGCACAATCATTGTGAAGAGATCGTCAATTTTGTGAAAATATTTGAGTGCCAATCAATTTTTCCAGGATGATCTTCTATCCTTTAATATTTAGATACTTCCTTTTGAAGCACTTACATCATCATCGAATTTTTTTGTCATTTGTTGTGTCATCTAATTTCTGTTTCATTTTCTAATGGCTTCATATGTGAATGAATTTTAGTTATTCCTAACATCAATGGTAGTCACTGTTTTGAATTTTTTTTTTTTAAACAAGACTTTCAATTTTACTTTATAGGTAATTTGCATTGTATATAGATGATCCTCTCAAAATTTCACAATGAGAGACTGATGAAATTGATATAAATCCATCAGCATGAACACTTAAATTAATCCAGAGGACTACTTAAGTTAATTCTGTTGGTGGTTGCTTTATTGAGAATATTTTGTATTATGACCTGCTTAGCTATGCAAGTTTGTAACTTCAGAGGTCCTCATAATGATACTTGGATAATAAAGATTCCCCATAGACACTTCCATTGAAAAAGAAAGGAAGTAAACAAGTATCATTTTTCATTTGAAATGTTTTAAGTTAACTGTAATGTTATTGTCCATGAAATGGATCTGGTGACTTAGGCTCTATCTCCTGACATTGATTTCTTTCTCCTGTGTCCGCAATTATTTCTTCTCCTGTTAATGCCCACTGGTAATAATTCTCAAAATCGATTGCTCAGAATATTCCATTGTAAAATGCATCTTGGAAATGGTTGTTTTCCTCATTTGTAAATTGAAGACAATGCCTGTTCCTCAAGGTGGTTGTGAGAACCAGTCAATATTGCATATGTGTAAACAGCCAGCACATGGTTGGGCAGTCAGTTTTCCTTTATCATTGGTAGAATAAGATTAATAATACTCAACCAAAATGTCTCAGTCAGGGGTTAAAAACTTGGAAGCACTGAAACTGTGCTTCCTATTCCTACTTAGGTCAACAGATTGCAAAACAAATATTTAAGTCCTTTATCCTTTGTAATGAATGTGTCTTTGTGAAATGAGTATAGTGGAACCTGATTTATTCTACTGCGATCATTGAGGGGGCAAATGCAAATAATTATAAATGTCGCACATGAGTGAAGCCGTAAGAATGCTTAATTTTTAAAAGAATATTGTGACAACATGAAAACACAAGATATAAAGGCTAGAAAAAAAGTTATGAAATAAACTATAGCCTTAAGTATATGGTACAATCGAGAAGCCTAATAACCAGCCTAATTGTGAAAAAGCTTACATTTGTTTTGTATTCAGAGCACATTTTTCCATAGATGAGATTTTATGGTCTTCAGAGATTTTTTTTTTTACTCTGGTCCACAAAAATTGATTTAATTCTAATATCCAGTTCTGCAAGTCTCATTGTAACTATGTTTCTATGGAAAATGCATTTATCATTCTGCCTTCGGATATTAGGAATATATTTAATTTTACTTTTGAATGTTCTCCAGAATTTCTTTGGTTACATCCATGGTGTTAAATTCATTCAGATACCTTACATGGACAAAAATCATGGATTGGCTCACATAATTGTAAAGCCCAGGAGTAGTTTTGGCTTTTTTCTTTTGTTATGCTGGATCTAGGTGCTCGAACAATGTTCTCAACCTACATCTGTCTATGGACCCTCAGGAATGTTGGCTTTCTTCTCAGGCAGAGTCTTGTATACTCATCTTCAACCCTACTCCTTATGGGGTGGGAGATAAGAAAGCTGTGATTGGTGACACCCTGGGATATGTGAGTGCCCACTTTTAAACTGTTGGGTAAAGAAAAATTGGATTCCCCTAAGGAAGTTAGTGTGTTTTTACCAGAAGGAGGAGGAATTGGTGCACTGAAAGCAGGCAGATGATGGAATTTGTTTCCCCTTTTTCTACCCATCCCATTCCTACTTCTCCCCCTGCCCAAATACAGAGAGGTGAATAGGATGGGACAAAATAGGTATTTCAAAATAAGAAGCTGTGGAGCTAAACATTGGGTACTCATGGGCATAAAGAAGGAAACAGGAGACACTAGAACTTCTAGAGAGGGGAGAGAAGAAGGGCGACAAGGGTTGAAAAACTAACTATAGGATACTATGCTCATTACCTGAGTGATGGAATCATTCATATTCTAAATTTCAATATCACACAATATACCCATGCAGCAAACTTGCACGTGCTCCTTGAATCTAAATATTAAGTTGAAGTTATATTTAAAAATTAAAAAAAAAAAGCTAGGGAGAAGAGAGAGATCTTATTCCAAACAATTATTGGTCAACAATAGTTTTAGACCATTGAAAGAATATAAGAGAATGTTGACCTGATAATAAATATTGCCATTTAGATGTCAGGTGATAAAGTTTATTTTGTTGTTAAGCTCTCTCCATTTAGCCCCATTCAGTTTAAAAGGAAAGTTTTTGTGTTTAGGAAACTAGAGGATGGGTGATATGTAGCAGACCCATAAGGTTATTTTCATGAAAAACCTAGCTTGGGCTAATCTGAAAGATTCCTCAATAACAGTCTTTAGTGTCTTATCCTTTCTTCTCCATTTGCCTAAGAATATAATTGTATAAGCTGGATGTTTATTCCTTGGCTATCATTTTTACCTAGGAATCGATTTCTGAAAGAGCTCTGTAAGCCCTACAAAGCAGAAAGTCATCCATTTCTTTTTTCTTTGTTCTCATTTAGTGCCTTATTTGATTTCACTTTGTGTATCTATTTATTGCTCTATGTTAAGTCAGGTATGCATACATCATAGAAGTCTGCCTCTCGTTTCCATCTTCTTTGCCTTATGTATCACTTCTCTTGTGTCCTATTAGAGGGAGATGATCTATGCTTAAAGCTGTTGGGTTATTTTTGATAATTATATAACACCTACATGCGGTGTCTATAGTTCCCATTTATTGATTCAACTAATATTTCTGAGTATCTACAGCATGCTGGGGACTGGGCAAGGCATGGGGGATACAAGAGATTGAGGTGGCTGCAATCCCTCCAGTGAAATGCTACAAAATAAGCAAGGGGCTGAGAGAGAAAGTAATGAGACTGGAACGATTGTCAGTACAGCCCACTAGTCCCTCTGCCTAGAACGTCCTCCTGAATGTGCTCCTGCTCTGTGTGATGGGCTGCCTTTGTCTCTCCCACGGGACCCAGCCCAGTCATCACCTCTGCATTCAGACATCTCTGACCCTCCCAAGGGCTGCACCCCACACACTCCAGTTATCGCACTCATCACCTTGCCTCATTCTTGGACTTTGCTGCCGGACTACGATTTATCTCGAGCACCTATCCTAGTAACTGACACTAATAGGCATTCAATGTTTGTTTGTTGAATGGTGAATATACAAAACAAATTATCTAAAAATATTTCAGGTGTATATATACCGTTGAAGAATATTAGGAAGAAGAAAACCGTGTGTGTGTGTTTTTGAAGAACCCAAAAGATTGTTCAGTAATTGCAGTGTTTTAACTACCTTGGAAGTTGCCTGTGACTGGCAGGGAGGAGGTGTAAAGATTTTTTTTAGAAGAAATAAATGAAATGGTAAATTTTTGGAAAAATACTTATTTAAATTATCTCATTTAATTCTTAAAGCCCTTCTTAGGGGTCCTGTTTTGTCCCCTTTTTGCATTTGTGGAAACCAAAAAGTGTAGCTGCGGTTAACACTGAGATAGAATTCAAATGGAATTCAAAGGCGTCCTGTTGTCCCAGGTGCCTGAACTTACACACCATGCTCAGTTGCATGTCCTTGAACTGTATTTTTCATGATGTTAAAGTGAGTCCACTCTCACCAGTCTTTGTTGAGTCCCTTCATTGGTGCTGAAACCAGGCTCTTGGGAACCTTATTGGCAGTGTTTAATTCTTTTGTAATTTATGTCTGTTTGAAATCTGTCTGTCCAGCTTGGGTTACTTGAAGATGCTTTGGATCTGGAATGGCTCTTACTGCGTATCATGGGGCAGCTTTCAATACCTGGTAGTCTCAGAATTTTGATAATTTCCGAGACTGCTGTTGGTATACTGAGGAAAATCTGTATTCACTGATTACACAAGCCAGGAGCAACAACGAGGATTAACATGGTTACCTAGTATGCATGCCTTTCTGGCGTATTGATTTTCCAGAATATTTCTCAAATTTCCTATACCTATGAGCCTTATTCTTGGGATAAATTGACTTATACTGCTAGACTCCTTGCAATTGAAACAGTACCACTTACCCTGAGCACAGATAACCATACCTGGAGTAACCTGGATTAGTAAGGACACGTTTTCTTTCATCTGTACACCTTTGAATTAGTAAACCAAAGATTAAAACACTAATTTAAAAAAACTTTTTAGCTTTTTAATGGGCTAGGTGTATGAAATTCTATGAAACAAAATAAGTTTATAATTGTTTCCCAGGTTTTGTTGAGGGAGTGGCTTGCTTATAACTCTTACGAGAAGTAAATCCTTTGTGTTCCCTCAAGTTACAGCCCTTGGATCTAGCATCCAGGGCCTTTCTGATATGCACACCTCTCTTGGTGCCTCAGCCACCTTTCTTCTCCTTGGCGCCAAATATGTTCCCAGTTGAGGAATTTCATACAGTCACATGCCTAATGCTATCATTTTGGTTAAGGATAGACTGCATGTATGATAGTGGTCCCATAAGATCATAGTGCCATATTTATACTGTACCTTTTCTGTGTTTAGATACACAAGTACTTTGTGTTACAGTTGTCTGCAGTATTTGGTACAGTACGTGCTGTACAGTTTTGTAGGCTGGGAACAATAGGATATTGCATACTGTCTAGGTGTGTGGCAGACTATACCTTCTAAGTTTGCCTGGGCACACTGCAATGTTCCCACAGTGGTAAAATTTCCTAATGGCACATTTCAACATGTATTTCCACACATTACTCAGAATGTATCGCTGTTGTTAAGCAACACATGACTGAACATGCAGTTCCCTACCTGAAACACACGTGTAACTTATATAGCCATGTCCCTGATTTCCGTCAGGGTCTGTTCACATGTTATCAGTGAGTCCTTTTGCCAAAGTATTATGAATAGTCCCCACCCCCCACTTTTCCCTAATGTGCTCCCTGTTCCGTGTCTTCCCCGTATCATCTGTCCCCATCCAATATACTCTAAATAGTTCATATTTCTTATTTTTTAAATTGCTCTCTCCCCTGGAAGGTAGGTGTGTCGTTTTCATTTACTGTAGAATAATGCCTTGAATTAATAAGTGCTAAATATTTGTTGAATGATTGAATGCAACATACAATTTAGTAAGTTTACAACTACTACATATTTATGGAAAGAAATATATTGATTCTTTCTCATTATGGGCAGCAGTGAATAAAGTAAGCTAATCCTGGGCTTGGGTATTTGTGTCATTTATCATATTTGCTATGAGTGGTTGATTTAAAGTGCTGATTTCATTTGCTTTTCATAGCTTCATTTAATTTTAATTAAAATTTGAGGGGCAATTATATAGTGATTAAATGCAAATGTTTTATAATTTCCACATTTATCTGATGAACCTAAAGAACTAAAACCAAGGTATGTTTTAAGGGAATTAATGTGTTTTCCAAATCATGTTGTGGCCATTGCTGTGGACTGGCAGTATCTATTCACCATACGTAATGACTAGAAGGCAGCTGTGGACACCCTCTTCCCTTGGCAGAGCAGGAATGGAAGTGGGTCCCAGTCCTGATGATTAACACTGAAAAGGAAGACTGCTGGCAGCTTCTGGAAAAGATTTCCTCAAGCCTAAGAAAGAAGCAGAGCAAGAGATGCTCCTTTTGCTTCTGGACATCGCCTTGTCTGAAAAAGAAGCTTGCAGCTGGGGAGCTCTGATTGCCAGCCTGAGGGTGAAGCTTGACCTGCGATGCAGTCAGCCGCCTCCGCACTTCTTGTTTAGTTAGATGATAAATTTCCTTCCTGCTCAACCATTATAAGCTGGCAGTTTGGTAACTGCAGCCCCAGGAACATCAAAACCGACACATCTCATGTCATAACCTAATTTTGAATATTTATTTCATTGCTACATTGTTGCCACTTGTACCTCATAATAAATCCATTTTGAAAACCTTTCCTATGACTGAATTGAGCTTATGTGCATTTACTTTTCTTGATTCATTTTCGCTTGCTTTTTCCCTCAAATTTTAGAACTAAAATGAGTTTGGGTGGCAAAAAGTTTTTTGGAAACACTGAAATAAAATCTTGTAGGGCAAATTCTTCCATATGGATTGTTAAAGCAATTGTAGTCTAGAATGTGTTTTTGTTAAGTTTCAAAAAGTTTATAGAGGTCTAGAGGAGGAGATACAGTAATATGATCTCAGCTTCTTTGAAGTTTACAATTTTTTTTTGTACTGATTTCATATCTGGAAATAGCTATGACCAGGTATTAACAATTTTATAATACACCTTCCACTTTGGACAGGGTAAAAAATTCAATATTTTTTGCTCTGTGCTTTTGCTTTCTCCTGTTTTTCCTATGTTTTGCAATTTCAATTTTAGAGACAAATAAGTTCAAGTTGGTTAGAGAAAGCTGACTCTCGGGCATTGTATGTCGGAATGTTGGTATACTAGTAGTATTTGAACACGTAGCATTATGATTTTTTTTTCCAAATGAAACTTCAAAACTCATTAAGAATGGGGTTTTCAGGCAGTTTAAATCTTTATCGTTTGGTGAGAAAACATTTCATTGCTTGTATAACACATGGAACACAGTTTGAGAGCCTGCTACAGTGGGGTCAGTGAAGGATGACCCTGTAATTTTTCATTCAGACAGATAGTTTTGAGAGTGAAATAATTTCAGGACAGCAGACATAAACTGGGAGTGTCTCAGGCAAACTAGACTCATGGCACTGAAATGGTGGATGCTGGAGCAGAAATATGGATCTCTGGTACATAGGAGTAGAGAAGTACTAATGTGAGTCCCCTTCCCTCTTCTACTCAGCTACTGGAGTGCACCTAAGAAGCCCTGGCCCTGCAGGGAATCTCCACAGCCATTAACACCACTGGATGTATTCAGCCCTTCAGCAAGTGTTCATTGAGCAATTGCTATGTGCCAAGTGTTAGCTGAGGTGCTGAGAGCACAAAGATAAATTACTTGATTCTTGAGATTCTTAAGCTTTTTCCCATTCATTCAGCAGAACTTGGCAATGAATCATTCCATACCTGTTTCATTAACAGTTGAGAGATGTAAAAATGATTATTTAAATGGTAAAAGGGAGGGCAGCCCTAAATTTGAATTTGAAATGTGATGTCTTTTACTAGGACTTCATCTCTACCCCCTCCTCCCTGAACTTGAACTACAATTAGGACCTGTGTATAATCCCTTTGCAGCCTGTCTTACAGTTAGAGGTAACTTAGGTATAGAACACAACTGTATGTGTTGGTGTCAGGTGTACTAGTGGTGAGTTTTGTGTGGAAATAGTGTTGCAAATGGTAACTAGAGGAAATGTAAGTGATGTGGCAGGGTCCTGTGTATCTGTCTCTGTTTTTTTTAAGATTTGGGAAGAGGAATGTGGGAGTATGTTTTTGTCAATAAAAGAAACATGAAGAGACATAGGAAAAATAAAAAAGAAGAGTAATACATCGAAATGAGAATTTTCCAGACCACATTAGTGTGCATAGATGAGCTGCACAGAGCTGCTTAAGATTAGAACACTGCCCTTCACATCACCGTGACCTTCCTGCTGCAGGCTGTCCATACACAGTGACTACTCTTGGTAGGAGATTCTTAATGAGGTCAGGAGGAGTTCAGGATCAGCAAACGGAATCTTTAACTCTTGAATTTAGCTGTTTTCTAAATACTTGGATTTAATTGAGGACCTATTTTAATGTTCCACATACAAAATATCAAATAACTTCAAATAACTAACTTAGTATAATAGATTTTAGACTGGCCTTGACTTTAAAATCAGTTTCATGTTAACATATCCTGCTGTCTTATTTTTCTTAGGACTTGTAAAAGGGAGAAGAACTTTTAAATTTTCATATATTTTAGCTGTTACAGAATAATATGATTACTTATAGGGGTTTCCTTTAGAAGATAATAAATAGTTATGTATGATTTCTTTTTCTTTTTAACTGTTTTTCAAGTAGAATAAATAATTATATAAGTGAAAACATCGAGTGTACCTGAATAACAGAAAGTTCAAGTGCATCTTAGTTGCCTCATTGCTGAATTCAAACTGCAGGACTTAGGAATTAATCGCTTATGAACACAAAAGGAGCTTGAACTCATATTGAACTTTTGGCAGGTTTAGACATGACTATTTTAGAGATTCATGAACATTTAAACAATGATTTTGTTTTAATTTGAAGTGAAAAGCTAACTAAGACAAAGAGATATATTCAAGGCTCATGTGAAGTTGAAGAGCAAACTATTTTCCTACCTCACTTTTTAAGCATACAATTTTAGAAACTATTAATTACCTGCACTATTAATTAAATGTTTGAAAATATTATTTTTCCTGGTTTAATGTGACAGAAAACCCCACAAAAACTCAAGTTAACTTTGTGAATAAAAAAATGCAGGACTTAAAGAGAGATCTACTTCAGAGCCAGCAGTCCCGCCAGAAGAGGCTGAGCCACACACTGAGCCCGAGGAGCAGGTTCCTGTGGAGGCAGGTAAGCTTGTCCTCATCCTCGAGTCTCGCCCAGGTGTGCCAGATCCTGACAGGTATCCCCATTTACAGAATCATGTTTTACCTGGAATTTGTTTCACATCATTTACAGAATAATTAACTACTTTTTTTCTCTTCTGAAATTATGTAGTACTTTTCTAGTAGAAATTGGCACAGGATAATTTTAATTTTTAAGATCAGCTCTAAGGCAGACAGTTGTTCTTTGTCCAAAACCACACATTTAGGAACGTCATGAACTGAATGTTGTTTCTTGATTCCAGTTCCAGCACTACTGTACTATATTACCGTGAAAGTAAAAATACACACAATTCTACACTAGTGTTATCATTTGTCACGTGATTTTAATAGAGTAGATCTAGTGGTTTCTCAGTCTTTTTTATATGAGGGTCTCCTGTTTATTTTAAAAGACTTCCCAAACCTCCTTGTGGTCATCTGTGGAGCCTGTTTTGTGTTTACATGGGTTCATAAATCAAGCATCTCCATAGTTACCCCAAAGCCTATGACTATAGGTAGGAAAATCATGAAATATTTTAATAAGTTACTAAATCTAATACAGTCTCTAAATCTCTGGTTTTCTTATGCCACCTATTGGAAGTTTAAGGAATGACACTACATATTTACTGAAAACTTAAGTACTGAATCCAAATGGTACTTTGGCTGATTTTTTCAGTGTGTGCTGAGGAATAATATTTGATTTTTTTTCCTTTAAGGCCAATATGTTGCTCTGAGTTTTATTATTTGTTGAATTTTTAATCCTAGGACAATGTATTCTCTCTCATTCCTGTAGAATTGCTATGATCATACCATAGCTCCAGAACAGACAGTAACTTTTAAAAAGTTTTATAATTTAATGTGTGTTTGGATTTAGCACCTCAAATTTTACTTTGTACTAAAATAAAACCCCTCTTGACCCCCACATTTCTTTTTTCTGCCACCCAATCCCTCTCCCCTCTACAATAGCCACGATTTTGAAAGAAGAATCCACAATTACTTTTTTACCTTATTTTTCATTCATTTTTTTAACCCACTACACTCTGGCTTCTGCATCTTCCAATCCCCTCCAGAGGAGAGAAGGAGTATTTGCAAAATTATGGAAAGTTGAAATGGCATGGAGTCCTCACTTAAGTTCAAAGCCAGTGCTGGTAGCAGATGATTCTGGAGAGGTGTGTGAGGACTTAGTTGTGGAGGTATTATATTCTGCTCCTAGAAACTGAGACTTTCACCAGTTTGGGCAAAGATAGCCATTAAAGAGTGAGCAGAGTGCACCACCTTCCACTTCTAGTAACTCAAATTATATTCTCTTTGGATGGTGATTTCAGCAGTTATGAACCTGGGAATCCAGTTAGGAAGCTATCTTAGGCTTTGTGAGAGAGGATGGCGATTGGCAGACTCTATAATAGCACAAGACTACATATATAAATGGCTTGTGAAATATAAACATTTATTAAAAATAGGCATTTTTATGCTTTGGAAATGATTTTGTAGTGTGATTAGCATAGTAGATATTACATTTAAACTCTTTTCCTTCCTGAAGTCTAAATTAACTTATTCTATTTTTTGTCATGGAAGATTAGCTCTTTGACACAACTGATGTCACTGGCATTATCTCACATGACAGCATTTATGATACCAAGTGTAGTGCTACTTTTATTCACTGAACATAGATTATATTTATTAGAGAACTTATAACAGTATCAATATAGTTATAGATTCTTGTTTATTGTGTGATGTTGCAGTTAAATCTGATAATCTGATAAGCACCACAGTGTTTTTGGAATGTCATCATTTATGTTCACTTTTGTAATTCAATTTATTTGAATTTATGGATCTCAGTGTCAGATGTGGTTCTCCAAAGCTGAAAGGATTGTCAGTTACAATGTAAGGTTTTCTACTGACACTTCTTGACAAATCTGAGTGAGAGCAGTCGGCTACCTCTGAGTACTCAGTCCTCCCACCCACAAGAGTGCCCTTTCTCCTCTCAGGGAAGATAGGTAATGGTTGACCAGATACTTCAATCTGTATTGACCTTGTCTTCCACATTTCTGTCTTTATTTCCAACTATTTCCCTTTATGAAAGCTTTGTTCTTCCCACTTTATTTTATCATTATTGTGAATTTTATTAATTAGAAACAAGTCATTTTGCTTTTAATAAGGCTCTTTTTTTAAATACAAATCTGAGCCTGAGTTTTCTTTCTTTAAAAATCTTATTGAAAGTCTTTTAATGCTTAAGTCTGTTGACAGAATAAAACAAATTTTACATATCTACCATGTTTGCCAACACAGAACAAAAAAATGTAAGCTGACAGAGAAGGAACGCATAGTTGCTTAGTCAAATATGTTCATTTTAATGTGTATGCACCAATGTCGTATTTGAGTGTTAGAGTTCCATGTTAATGTTTGAGCTTTTCTACTTAGCTATGTTTTGCAATTATTTTAGAACCCCAGAATATCGAAGATGAAGCAAAAGAACAAATTCAGTCCCTTCTCCATGAAATGGTACACGCAGAACATGGTATGAACTAAAATCTGCTCTTTGTTTTGGGTTACTAAAATAATGCTTAGTTATGTAAAATGACTTGGACATTTGTTTTAAAATTTAAAGGTTAATTGAGTGTTTGTGTTTTTTAAAAACTTTTTGAATTCAAAGTTAGATAGCAGGTGTTGTTTTTGAATTCAAAGTTAGATAGCAGGTGTTGTTTTTGAAATAGCACTAAACTTACTTTATTCTACTTCACTGTGGAGGAACTCACTGCATACATCTAAGAGAGAACTGGTGGGAATAAATGAGAATGAACAGATTGAAAACAGTGATCCATCAGGAACAGAAAGGCGGAGAGGAGGAAAGTGGGACACAGGCCCACGGTCGGGCTCATCCAGGTGTCCTCCACCTCGATTTTGCTTCATGGTTGGCTGGTCACCACAACAAAAACGAAGACACTTTTAGTTACATAGGTTGCACTAAGCAGACGGGAAAAAAAAACGTGAGAATGTAAAACATTTTCCCAGTACTTAAATTTAAAAATTTTTCATGGGGAGCTCTGTGTAGAGGATACTAAGTAATAAGCCAGGAACTAACATTTTAAGGTTTTATAAGGCTGCTTCTTGAAGCATCCCTTGATAAAAACAGAGATCGTGTCCCAAAACGTATCTCATGAAGGGATTGTGGAGTGGGCAGGATGCTCTGGAATCCTGATTCTCCTGATGATTTGGTGTGATCCAAGGGTGGCCTAAAGGAAAATAAAATTATGTTTCTTAAAAACAAACAATGCCCTATAGTTTAAACTGTTTTTTGCCAGTGGATGCTAGGGGTGTAGGAGCCTGTACGCCTTTATTTCTAGCTTCTTTGCAGCCCGGAAAGCCACTCATGGGCCTATATGAGCAAGTGCAGGCTTCCCCTTCCTCAAGCCTTCCTTCCCCACCGCACCCCAACTTTAACTTAACAGAAGGAAAATCCAGTCTAAATAAATAAGTGACTTAAATATAATGGGGTAAGTGCTGTCATGGTAATAAAACACGGGATGCTCTTTAGGTCTTACTCAGAAGGGGGGTCAGAAGAGGCTGGTGTAGACCTTCATCAGGCCAGTGCTGGTGGTGAGTGTTTTAAGCAGAAGGCATATCCCAGAGACAGGAAAGGACCTGAAAGTAGTTCAGAATGGCTGGCATGTGGAATATGTAGGTGGAGAGTCATGAAAAAAAGGGTATTTTTTACTTGATTCTAAGAGTAACTGAAGCCATTGGGGAAGGTATTTAGGAGTGTTGTGCCGTCTGTCTGTAGCAGGAAAAATGCATGGGGGGGATGCAAGAGTGCAGCTGGGAGACGAGATGGAGGTTGTGCAGGTAACAGTGATTCAGGATGGTAGCAAACTTGCCTCAGCCAAAGGAGGGAATAGAGAGAAATAGAAAGACCCCTAAGATGTTTAGGTGGTGGGGGGTGGGCAGGCAGCCAAAAGAGGGAAGTAGTCAAGTCTAGCACTGTGTCCTGGCCACAGCCTCCTTCTTGGACTTGTTCTTTTCTTTAATCACATTTAGAAAATCACATTTATGGCCCATGGCTATAAATATTCTTTGTATGTTGATGACTTTTAAATATATAGCTGCAGCCCTGATTGCTCATCTAAACTCCAGGTTTACCTAACTGCATACTTGGCATCTCCATTTGGATGTCTTACGGGTGTTTCAGACTTAAAGAACTCATGATTCTTCCCACACCCCATAGCTCCTCCTCACCCCAGTTCTCCCCAGATTGCTTATGCTAGTCTTTTATATTTTAGTTAATGGTCCTCCTACCCTCTTAGTTGCTTAACTTGAAAACTCGAGAGTTTTCTTTGAGTTTTCTTCTCCCCTCACATCTAATCCATCAGCAAATCCTGTCAGCATTGCCCCAGCACTGATTTTGGCTCTCTAGGGCCTCGGTGTGACCGTGGCTTCTTGCCATGACTGCAGTAGCACAGTAGCATCCAGCTGGGTCTCCCTGTTTCCATACTTGCTCCTCTATAACCTGTGCTTAATGTGGCCCAGCCAGTTTTGCCTTGTTTGATCCTAGCCTCTTTTTCCCCTTCAGTGACTTTTCTCTAGCCGAGCTGACCTCTCTTTTCCTTGTAATTGCCAAGCCTATCACTGCTTTGGCACCCCTGCACCCGTTATATCTTTTGCTGAGATGTGTTTCCCACCCCTGCCCAATCATGTCTTTCAGACTGAACATAACCTCCCTGTCCCCATCATGGTGCATTCACAACTGGATTCAGGTCCTGCATCTGCCATTGATTAGTCATATGGCTTTAGCACAGTTTTTCAAGTTCTTCGTCCTTCAAAGTAGGATATCAGTACCTACCTCACAGGGAGGATATAACAGCTGCAGAGGGCTTGGCCATGCCTAGAGTCTTGTGACCCCTTAGGAAATTTTTCATGATAGGCTGTCACTGAGCAGTGGAGACTCAAAAGATAGTGTTCAATGTTAGACTGATTTCGCTACAGAAAACAGGAATACTTCCACTGAACAACTGCATATGAAAGCTAAATCCTGCTAGTGTAAAAATCATCAGATTTCACTGGATAGAATGAAAGCAGAATAAGGAAAGAGAAATATGATAAAAATAAAAAGAGAAGTAAAATTTGTAACAGAAATTCAAATTGGTGATTTGCTGAATAGCAAAAATCTGAAATGAGGAAAAACAGTATTGCAAGCTATGAGGAGAAGATAGAAAACAAATAGCATCAACATAAATAGGCCTGCCTGATTCACTAACACCCGAGAGTATCGCCTTGCCACACTAAAGGAAGAGTAAGAAAGGAAGGCTTCTTGCAGTCTGGGCTGGGGTTGCGGGGTAGGGGGATTCAGTAGCAGTACAAATGACAATGTTGTTATTACTATAATAATGATGATAATGACACCTAAATACTTAGGGCCAGGCATTTTTCTAAGTGTTTTAATCTTCACAACAATGTTACAAATAGATATTATTCCCATTTTATGGGAGGGAAGTCTGTGGCACAGGATAGTTAAGTAATTTGCCCACAGTCACGCAGCTGGTATGGAAGAGCCTGAATCTACAGCCATGCATTCCAGACCCCATACTCCTCCTAATCCCTGAGCTGCACTGCAAAGCCAAGTCCTGCCCATTCACTTTCTTTAGAGTATTATACACAGGAGATACTCTGCTGGAAGCCAGGTCAAGTTACATTGGGATGCAATACCCAGTCTTAACCATGTTGCAGTGGAATAATATAACATGTCCAACCTCTACACGAAAGAAGCAGAGCAGTTCAATATATCATAGAAGTTAATCACAGAAGAGAAAGTGGGCATCTTTGCATAACTTAAAGCCTAATAGGAACATTTGAATGCATAGTATGATTCGGGTAAACCTGTGACCTAGCGTATATTTTATTTTTATTTATTTTTTATTTTATTTTATTTATTTATTTACTTATTTTGAGACAGAGTCTCACTGTGTCACCCAGGCTGGAGTGCAGTGGCACCATCTTGGCTAACTGCAACTTCTGCCTCCCAGGTTCAAGCAATTCTCATGCCTCAGCCTCCCAAGTAGCTGGGACTACAGGCACGTGCCACCATGCCTGACTAATTTTTGTATTTTTAGTAGAGGTGGGGTTTTACCATGTTGGCCAGGCTGGTCTTGAACTCCTGACCTCAAGTGATCTGCCTGCCTCAGCCTCCCAAAGTGCTGGGATTACAGGCGTGAGCTGCCGTGCCCGGCCCTAGCATATAATTTAGATAGGTGGCTAGTTACTCTTTGCTGTAGAATATTTGAATAGTCATTTAAAGTTGTTACCTGGAATTCTATGTCAATTCCCAGGAAAAGGCCATAGAGTAGCCATTTCTCTGACCTGAGGATAATTGAAGAGGCAAATATATTAGTAATAATTATGAATTCATTTATTCATTCATCAAATATTTATTGAGTGCTTCCTATAGCTAGACATGGCCCTAGGTGACTGGGAATATATAATGAATAAAATATATAAGCTTCCTGTCCTGATGTATAACATCCTAATGAGAGGAAACCTATCCCCCACCACATATACTTAGGCAGATTAGCCAGAGGAAGAAAATAGCTGTGGAGTGGACAATGCTGTCTTCAGCGGCCGAAAGGAGGGGCAAGGGAAGCCCCAACAGCAGGAGCAGGTGTGTGGCGGCCCTTCACCGGGGCTTTCAAGTCTCAGTTGTATGTTGCCAGTGTCACTTTGTTCATTGTCATAGTTGAAGGAGAAGACTTGCAACAAGAAGATGGACCCACAGGAGAACCACAACAAGAGGATGACGAGTTTCTTCTGGCGACTGATGTAGATGATAGATTTGAGACCCTGGAACCTGAAGTATCTCATGAAGGTAGAACACTTTTTTTTCAAGTTTCAGGATAAAATATAATCAATGACTTATAATTACTGAAGTTTTTCTTAAACCCCTTTAAAACTGATATTTAACTTTTGCTTAGATTTTTAAAAGTTGAAGCTTAAAGCTTCAATTAAAGCAAATTTTTTCTTAAAATAGATATCTTGATTTTGGTTCAAAGCACTTTTCAGGGAAACTCAGAATATACAAATTTCTTATAAATAGTAAGTCATCTACTTCAGGAAACTAGTTTTACTATATTCTTCTGCTTAGGGTGCTATTTGTTAAATAAAATTCAAACAACTGATGAAATATTGGACTTGATAATCTATCACAGGCTCATGTTCTCACATGAACTCTGTAATTACAGTGAGCAAAACACAATTCTTAGCTTCTGTGCCAGGCATTGGCAAACTATTTTTGTAAATAGCCAGAGAGTAAATATTTCAGGTTTTCCGGATCGTACAGACTCTGTTCAGCTACTCAACTCTGCCATCACAGCATAAAAGCAGCCTTCGATAGTTCCTGAGTGGGTCAGTGTGGCTGTGTTTTTATGCAACTTATTTATAAAATCCTACCCAACATGGCTGGTAAGTGCAGCGGCTGGAACACAGCTCACTCCAGCCTTGACCTCCCAGGCTCAAGCAATCCTCTCACCTCAGCCTCTCGAGTAGCTGGAACCACAGGCATATGCTACCATGCCCTGCCAATTTTTAAATTTTTTATAGTGGCAAGGTCTCCTTATGTTGCCCAAGCTGGTCTCAAACTCCTGGCCTCAAGCAGTTCTCCTGCCTCAGCTTTCCAAAGTGTTGGGATTGCAGGCATGAGCCATTGTGTGTCCAGTTAGCAAACACTTTTTAAAAGCATAAAAATGAAAAGTAGTTTATCTATTTTGCACAATACTAAATATTTTGGAAAATTACTTTAGAAGCAGGTAGCTCCTACTTTATGAGTACATGTATTTCCAAAAATTTATATCCGTGTCTATTGTTTAGAACAGGAAATGCACTTTCCCATAAAAATATGGGATGGTTTGGTTTTCAAAAGAATTGTATATAATGCATAATTTTCTGTGAAAAATACAGGCACACAATCCTTTTAAACATCTATATGATTGATTTTTGCTGGATTACACATTGAAAATAGGCACTTATAGACTAGCTTCAGAACTTTATGCCTTTAGTAATCATTTATGTCATGATTTCTTTGGGACAATGTTTCCAATTTCTGAGTAGGGATACTGATAAAATGATTTCCACATTTCCTGTTGCTTCTTCTCTCCAGTCTTTGGCCTAAGTGGCTCAGTAAGATTGACAGTTGCTCAGAACTTTTCTATCTACGTGCTGTTTATACAATAAATTTCAGTTAAGATGCTCAAATAAACAGAAGCATGAGGAATTTGATATTCTTAAAGTTAGGAGTCACAGATTGGGAGTAGGAAGAAACACTTCTAAGAAGTTCACAAATTGCAGAAACCTTACTTTCTGATCTAATCTTTAATTAGGACATAGATGCAGTTTGAACTTAAAAGTTGGTTGTTAAAAGTGTTCAGAAAATAAAAAATATTTATTCTTTATATATGCATTAAATAAAATTAACAAGGTCATAAGTGTGGTGACGGTCATACGATGGCAGCTCTTCTGCTATCTGGGGTGTATGGGTTAAGTGTTCAACACATTTACCCTTCAGCTCCCTAAGGGTATAAAGCCTCTTCCACTGTTTTTCTCTGTTCTTATCCATAGTTGCTGTACTTTCGCTCTAGAAAATGGTAGGACAGGTCCAGGAAATAGCACATTCTAGTTGGATGTGAAGTGGATTAGAAATGAACAGCTTTCCTTGTCTGGCCTGTGTCGCTGTGTCACTCTAAGTTGTCCTCTCTCTTTAGTCCAGGGGGTGGTGGTTGTCAGCCTTGTGGGGATGAGTGGATTGAGAAGGAAAATGTGTGAGACATCCCACAGTGTAGTTCTAGTGAAATATAAAAGTGTTAAGCAGACTTTTAATTGATAGTCCCATTTTTAAATTTTTTAAATAAAATTAATGATAAGCATAGATTCAGAGTACATATACAGGATATATACATACCATTTTGTAAAAGCAGTAAATATCAATCTAATATTTTTTTTTTTAGAAACTGAGCATAGTTACCATGTGGAAGAGACAGGTGAGATTTTAATTTAATTCTGTTCTTTCTTAATTAGAGCAAGTCTTCATTTAAAAGGGCATCGTAAAGTACATAATATCTATTATTAATGATATATTTAAATTAATATACGCAAGATATGCAATTAATAATTTTATTATGTCTTATAATTTATGGTATTTCTTTGTGAATGTACTTTTTTGTGTTTTGATGCCTATTTCCTGAGGATAAATTCTCAGTAGGATTACTAGTTCAAAAGATACAATCAAATTGCATGTTTTGTACCTTTCAATTACAAAGTCAACGAAAGGTCTAAATCATGTTTTGTCACATGCCAGCGCCCTTAAAGGGCATGGCCACAGGAGGTGGGTGCATCATCTGTCAGCACTTTACTGTTTTGCGGTTTGAGTGTAAACCAATTGATGACAGGCCCCCCTTACTCATCTTTGCATTTGGCATTTAACACACTTAATACCTATTTGTTTCAGGAGTGAACATGTTTGAATATCATTATGACTTAATTTTGCATTTCTATCCACAACTAGAAATAGTGTCTTTCTGGTTTCGAATATTACATGTATTCCTTATTTGAGACGTAGTTATAATTTCTTAATTATTCCCTAATTTATAGTTTCACAAGACTATAATCAGGATATGGAAGAGATGATGTCTGAGCAGGAAAATCCAGGTTTGTAAATGTTAAAATTATTGATATGTGTTTTCTGATTGAGGCAGTGGCCAAGGCCATTTTATTCCAGGGTTAACAATTGTGATTCAACACAGAGATCCCTGTATGGTATTTATAATCACTTTTGATTGGTCAGATATTTATAGAAATGTCTGAATATAGTTTCATACTACATGGAGGGATGAGTGAAAAAGGAGACATATTTTTCAAACCACCGTTGAGACTTTGGTCTTTGTAGGTAGGGTGCTGGAAAGAATATTTGAAAATTGAAGGGGCAGTATGATGTACTATAAAGTCAGGCTGGGTACAAATCCCAGTTCTACTCTTTCCTATCTTTGTGACTTAGGCGTCAAACTGTGGAAAGTTATTCAGCTTAAATTTTATTAAATGATAATGAAAACATCTATCTGGCAAAGTTGTGAAGATAATTAATTTATGAATCTCCTAGAATGCTGTCTGGCAATGTGTTTGGTTTTTTCCTGTTTGGCAAAGGTATGTTTTTGTTTTTTAGATTCCAGTGAACCAGTAGTAGAAGATCAAAGATTGCACCGTGATACAGGTATTAGATGAGCATTTTCATTAGATTTAAAATATTACTGTAGATTTTTCAATCACATGCTGTGTTTACATGGTGATTTTTCTTTTAAAGCATCAAAGAAGTAATTTCGACATCTAATGCATGACATTTTGTTTTATAACAAAGTTAGACTGTTATAAGAATATCAGGCTTTCATATTTCACCTCATCAACTAGCCATTCCGTAACAAAACAGGATGTCAAATTTTAATGCTGTTTTTGTGTATCAAATTCCTCTCTGCTAATTTGAGAAATTTTAATGAAAATAATTTACCTGCCTTTTAATTGCTTTTGGGCAGAGACATTTATTATTGACTGTGCAGACATTAATATTTGAAGGAGTAGAGTTCTGTGTTTACGATTAAGTAGTTTTTTGTTTTAACTGAACAATTGTGTAGAATGAGTCAGTTAATACTTATTTTGCTTTTATTCTCTTTTTTTTTTCAGATGACGTAACATACCAAGTCTATGAGGAACAAGGTTTGCAAATGCTTTCTTTTTTTTTTCTTTTTTTTTTTTTGAGATGGAGTTTCGCTCTTGTTGCCCAGACTGCAGTGCAGTGGCACAATCTTGGCCCACTACAACCTCTGCCTCCTGGGTTCAAGCGATTCTCCTGCCTCAGCCTCCTGAGTAGCTGGGATTACAGGCATGTGCCACCATGCCCAGCTAATTTTGTATTTTTAGTATTTTAGGGCTTATCTCGAACTCCTGACCTCAGGTGATCCTCCCGCCTTGGCCTCCCAAAGTGCTAGGATTACAGGCATGAGCCACTGCACCTGGCCTGCTGCAAATGCTTTCTAACCTTAAGCCACCTACTTGTTTTAAAATATACCTATAGTTTGACTATAAGATGTGGAACATTATGCTTTAAATTATAAACATTGCAACTTAAAACATCCAGATGAATGGCAGTGTTCAAAGAATTCACTTGGGGAGACTGTTTACCCATTCCACTGCTTCTGCCATTGCCTAAATAATTTCTTAAACTCTTTACAAGTTGCCTTAGGAGGCAGTTACAGTCATTCAAGAAAACCAATCTCAGTACTTTATAGTTGTCTCTCTTTTGACTAAAATATGCATGAACAACTACTTTAGCCAGAGTTAAATTGCTCTAGCTGCTTCTACAGATTAATCCCACTATCAAAGATGACTGATTTGTCACCTTGGGGAAGGTTAAGAAGCACTGCATTCCAGGCTTAAAGGCAGTATGGAGAAAACAGTTCTGGCCAATTTGCAGCATCAGCAGCATCTGATTCAGTTTAGGCCTATACCTCCCTCCTCTTGTGTCCAAGCATTGCATGGACTATTGTGTTGAACTCCATGAAGTAGATTTTATTTTCTCTGCTTCCCAGAGGAGAGAAATAAGGTTCTGACATTATAAATAAGCTGCCCAAGAATGTATGACTAAGAAGTAATAGAACCAATAGTATATCCTTTTTATTCCATTATCCTCAAAGATGATTATGTAGAAAGAGAGAAGTCAGTTGGGTATAACTTTATGTGTAATGCAAGAAAGATGAAGAAATACATTGTAATTGAGTTGGTGGATATGGAGGACTTTCTATGTTCTAGATGGTTTTAGGGCTTGGAATTCAAATATGAGTAACGTAGGGTCCCTGCTTTCAAGGAGTTTACAGTGTCATGATAGATAGTGAATCACATTTGAAAATTAGGAGTGTTTATAAATATGAGTCATATTTATATGATGATTTAAGATTTGAGACCCTACCAAGTTCATCATCTATAGTGGCTATTTCTAATGGGATATGAATGACATCATGGGAAAATCCTAGGTTTTGTCTTTAAGGTACTGATAATTTCTATGAAAAGTTAAAGAATTTGGACCTGATGTGTTCACGGGAAAATTTGGGGCCGAGGGAAGGTTGGGGAATAATTTGGTCTTGAGATTGCACTTAGATTTTCTTTCTAATCTTGAATTTGAAGGAGAAAATAGGAATTTATAAATACAAGTTGCATGTAATGATGGGATTTGAGATATTCATCCTCATTTCCACTGATCATTATAATGTTTTTAAAAATATAAAGAACATGTTTGGAGTGCAATTTGAAGACTAAATCTGAGGAATTTAAGTTCAAACTCATAAGAAGTATAAAATTAGATACCATGCAAAAAGAATGTTATATATTTTCATGGGGCAGAGTATCATAATAAATGTAATTTAAAATGTTAGCAAAAGGCAGTAAATATAACCTAAGGGATTGATTTGGTAAGCTACTTTGGATTTCTTTGCTATATAGAACATAAACTGTTTCAAACAAATAGATCTAATTGAACAGAGTATTATTCACTATATGCTAAAACAATACCTTTGTGAAAATTCAGGAATCAGAGTAACTGACATGTAAGTGAAGCTGTAAGTAGGGTGAAAACAGCCACATTCAATGGGAGAACAGAATATATTCTGTATGAAACTCCCAAACCCTAGAACATACACTTTGATAGAACTATAGCAGGAACCAGCTTCTACATCAAAGATAACCTAGAAATCATCATGCCTACACTGGACAAACCTGGGAAGTGACAGTATGGCCTTACCATGTAATTGACTTATTTATTCATACACTGTTTAGTGTCTTCTGTTCGAAACATAGGACACTGGAGCAGTTCTAGTGAAGAACACACATGGTTCCTGTTCTCATGGATCTTATATTTTAGTAGGGGAGTAGAAATTAAACAACAATTTCAGTGTAGTTTTCATTTCCAGTTGTGATAAGTGCTAGGAAGAACAGGTACAGTGGTAACAAGAATATAAAATAAAGAGACCTTACCTAGTTTGTGGATGAGGCAGGGCCTTCCTGAAGTTTGAGCTGAAGGTGAGAACAATTGACAAGGCAAGTGGAAAGGTGACTGGAGAGTCGTATGAGGTCTCTGACGTGAACTTGCAAGAGTAAGGCTGAGGTGGTGAAATGGGCTGGGTTCAGAGGATGCCTGTGAGCAAGGTCAAGGACGTTCATCTTCACCTTTGAGCACTGCCAAGTCAGATCTGCAT
Organism: Pongo pygmaeus; assembly: GCF_028885625.2. Taxonomy (NCBI): domain Eukaryota; kingdom Metazoa; phylum Chordata; class Mammalia; order Primates; family Hominidae; genus Pongo; species Pongo pygmaeus. The sequence continues at coordinate 73,616,818 of NC_072380.2, read as the reverse complement.
TTTGAAAAGATTGATCGGTCTGGCATGCAACAAACAGACTGGAGAGACAAGTCAGTACAGGGAGAACAGTTAAGTTAGCTGTAATCATCCAAATTGGGTCTTTCGCTGCATCACATATCTCTCTGTCTGAAGGAACCAAAGGAGGTGAGTTTCAAGAAAGGGATGTTCAGTGGTGCCCTGTGCTACCGAGAACCATGTGAGATGAGTGCTGAAAACCTGCCCTGATCTGGCGCTGCAGTGGCCTCAACGGGTGGCTTTAGCTGGAACTGTTTCAGTGGACGGATAGGACAGAGATGATAATTTAAACCAGGGTGGTGGCAATGATGGAGGAGGGATGTGGGCAAAGTTGAGAAATGCTTAGAAGGTAAAATCGGCAGGTCTTGATGCATGGGTGTAGCTGGGGGGAGACAACAAGGTGCCAAGAGCCACATACACTCTTCTACTTCTGCAGCCTGGTGACAGGGGGTGCTCTTTTCCTAACGTGGGAGATACTGGAGACAAGGACGGGGCAGGGGCTCGTGAGTCCAGTTCTTTACGTGGTGATAGTGAGATTTCTTTGAGGCATCCAAGAGGAGAGATCAAATGAGCCATTTGGTGGTGTTTGACTCTCAGAAGAGAAGTCTACTTCGTGATTGTGAGGGTGGGAACCATCAGAGTAGTTACGTGGTCATTAGGACCAAGCTCTGAGATCCCTTAAGGAGAGCAGATTGAGGGAGATATGAGGTGGTTCTATGGCTGGACTTTGAAGAAAGCCAGCATTTAAGGACGGCTAAGAAAGATGAAGTGAAAAAGAAGATTGAGCGGGAGAAACGAAAGACCAAAGGGGAGAGTATGGTCACCCTGAAGTCCAGGGGCAACAGTGTTTGGAGAAGAATGGTGTCGCTAAAAATATAACGAGGGCTGGAGAGTGTCCATCAGATCAAATGAGGCACTGGAGGGGGTCTCAGCAGGAGCCTTTTCAGGGATGGAGTCAGGGTCTGAAGACAGGTGGGAGTGAGTTGAGGGGAGAGGAGGAGATGAGCCATGAGATGTAAATGACTCTGAAGAAATTAGATTGTTCAATGGAAGAAAGAGAGGGTGACGAGAAGCAAGCTTAAGAAAGAGTGTTATTGCTTTTTTAAGTCCTTAGAAGCTTGAGCATGTTTAAATGCTGACACTGCTCAGGGCGACAGAGTGAGCACACATTCACTGCTCCTTCATCTTTCAAATGCCCCAAAAGGACAAAACGACCCATTAAACATTGTTCCCTGCTGTACCCCAACACTGAGAATGTCTGAAAGATAGTAGGTGCTCAATAATTTTTCTTTATTAAATAAATAAGAAAGAATAAACTTACAACCATGCTGGGAAAAAGAAGGATGTTTGCTTGTAGTGTGCCAGAAAATTGGAGGTATTTTGGAAGATCAGGTTGACTGAGGAAGCTATGAGCCACTGGGCCCTGGAGAGGCCTGTGTGGAGAGGAGACTTCCTTGCAGCAGAGCAGAGAAGAAGCACTGAGCCTTATGCCAGCAAATGAGGGAGGCAAGGGCAGCACGCCCTAATTAGGGTGGGGAACCCTTCATTCTCAGGGGCTGGCAGCAGAGGCGTTTGGCCCCAGGTTAGAGGTCTGAGAATTGTTTCCTAAACAAAGCAGGGAATCTGCCCATGAACACCAGGATCCAGTTGATTCCCAGGGTACAGCTTCGGCTAATTCGAAACCTCCACCACAGACATGAAGAAAATTTTAAAAAGGTAGTAAGTGGCTGCCCTGGAATTAGAATCCAGGCCTGTTTTACCCTAGACCAAACTCTTCTCCACCCTACTCTCTAGTCAGCTGTTTCCCAGTGACTGAAACTTGCAGGTTCAAAGATGCATAAGGCATTGTCTCTTGCCCTTGAAGCATGTTGTCAGTTTTTGTGTTACAATGAAAGTTACGGGATTTTGTTTCTCTTCTTTTTTCCCTTTTTTTTTTTTTTTTTTTTTTTTTTTTTTAGCAGTATATGAACCTCCAGAAAATGAAGGGATAGAAATCACAGGTAAGTTTTTTCTGTAAGCAGATATTTTCTGCAAGTCAGCTTTCCCTGTATTTTGTTAAAACTCTTACTTGTGGAACAAAGAATCAGTGTAGAAAAAATGCAAGACATTTTCAAGTCAGTAAGAAAATAATTGAGTATCAAAATTAAAGTTAATATTCTAGTATAAATACTCTCCAGAAGACCCAGTTTAAAAAGAGTCAAATTTAGCAATCTGAGTGGACACGGGTTAATTTAGGAATCTGAGTGAAGGCGAGTGAATGTAAGATGTGTCACTGGTCAGCAACATGTAATGGATTCTGATTTTATTATTTATTTTAGAAGTAACTGCTCCCCCTGAGGATAATCCTGTAGAAGATTCACAGGTAATTGTAGAAGGTAAGTTAAATTTATGGAAGTGGGTTTACCTTCCATATGAGAATTATGTTTGTTTATTCAATTATTTATCGAACATTTCCTACTTGCTGTCTATACAGTGCTTAGGAGCTAGGAGTACAAGAGGGAAGAAAACACAGAGTCCTCTTTTCATTGGGGCTGGCATTCCAGTGGCCAAACAGATAATAAATAAAGGAATTAAGGATTATGAGAAGTACAATGATAGTGATAAAAACAGGCTACTGTAACAGCAAACAATTGATAAGGGTGTGGAGGGCTACCCTGAGTAGCAGCAGGTTACCACCCCTGAGGTGTGATCTGGTGAGAAGGGCATAGCTATGGGCAGAGACGGGTTAAAAGATGGGTCTTTATGTCATGACTCACCTGGGAAAACAAAACAGATTTTTTTTTTTTTTTTTTTGGTGGTGGAGAACTGAAGGGATGGTTTCTGAAAAACAAAAATAATTGCATGTATTAAACAGTGGCACTTCAATAGAACTTAGATTTAAATATAGTTCTTAGCAGTTTACAGTTATTTCACATATATTATTTCAGTTTCTTCTCGTAATAGATACTGAGAAACAGGGAGCGCGGAGATCTTTGTACTTATTTTGCAAATGAAGACCTGAAACTGGAGTGAGGTCAGGTGACTGGCTAGCCCTAGGTTTCATAGCTGTAAGTGACCAAGGGGTTATTCGACCCAGGACTGGGACCTGTGGGTGACTCTGCGTGGGGGTATGAAGGTGTGAGGGAGTAGGGGTGTCTGCTTTAACAACCATAAGTTGCCAGGGGGAGCATGTAACAGGGAGAATTTTGCTCTTACAATTACTCTTAAAATTTATTTAGGAGCAGCTAATTGGCACCTTTCAGATTAAATGTTACTGCTTTTGAGCTTGGTTAGGCAGAACAGAAAATGGAATAGTGCAGTTGACTGAAATGGGGGGAAATAGGTATAAGGGAATAGGGGAGGCTAAAATTGCTCTCTATGTCCACTTAGCTGCTGCGAGAGACCCCTGTACAGGCACTGTGGGCCCTTGTGTAAAGGCAGGATCCATCTCTGTGTGGCAAGGCTGGATTGAGTTGAGATTTTTTCCCACCTTGTGTTACACAGTTCTCTATGAGGGATGTTAATGTTCTGAAGAATATTACTGAGTCTATATGTTTATTTGGTGAGAATCAGAAGATGGAAACCCATAATCTCTGGGCAGAACTTTCTCCAACCTACCCCACATATGGTTTATAGAAAAGAACTATGCAATTTGACCCTACCTTTCTTGGTTTAGAAATAGTTTTTTCCTAAGACTTTTCAGTATTTTGATATGTTGATAGAGGACATAGCAGAGGCTGAGGGAGTTTCCTGTCCTGGGCAGTGAGGCACCCGGCTGTGCACCTGCCACCCATCCTGCAGCTTCTGTGCTGGGCTCCTGTAGTGCCTGCGTGGACAGTGAGGGGAGCTTCTCTCTCACAGCAACCAACCTCGTTTTCCCTGCCTCCTCTTCTCTTGGCCGGTTGTATCAATATATACTTGGATTCCCAGACCAGATACATGGAACTTGTTTTTGAGTCCTCTCCCTCTGTCTCTATAGCTAATCCCAAGACCTGTTAATAGACTCCCTAAACATTTCTCAAATCCATTTTTTTCTCCATAGCTCTTGTACAGCCCCTTGTCTGGCTCAGCCCTTTCTCATCTTCCTAGATAATAGCAGTAGTCTGCTAGCTAGACGTCTTGATTCTGTTCTTGTCCCCTTCAAACCCATCTTTCACATACTGTTAGGATGATCTGTCCAAAAGTATAGCTCTCATTATATCAGCCCTGTGTTTAAACCCTTCTGTTACTCTCCATCTGTGTCAGTAAAGTTAACTTTCAGTTGCAGATAATAGAAAACGAAACTCAAACTGGCTTAAGCAATAAAGAGATAGGTACAGATCAGTCAGGGCCTTGCAAGGCCTACTAAGGCTTTTTGGATTATATTCTAGGCACAGTGTGAATTATGAAAATTCTTAAACAAGATATAGCATAATCTGATTTTTGTTTTAGATGTGAAAGTAAATTGCTTTCACTAGATTGAATGGAGCAAGAATGGAAGCAGAGCAAAACACCCTGTTAGGAAAATACTGTGTACTAATCCAAGGAAGTGATTGTGGTAGCCTAAAATAAGATAATGGCAGTGGGAATGGAGGGAAGGTATTGAACTCGAGATATATTTTAGAATTAAAATTAATTGACCTTCCTGATGGTTGTGAAGCAAAGATGAGGAATAAAGGGGGTCTTTTATTTGGTTTCAGTAACTGTTAGATGATGGGGCCATTTATAGAGAAGAAAACTATTAATAGAATGTATTACGTTGGTGCAAAAGTAATAGCAAAACCCACAATTACTTTTGCACCAACCTTATAGAAGAAACTGGTTTAGGGGAGAAAATCAAAGGCCCCAGATCAGACATTTTAACTCTGGGAGTTATGTGATATATCCAAGTGAAAGTGTCAAGTTGGGGGTTGGATATGCCAGCCTGAGCCAGTTGGGTGAGTTTTAAGATGAATATAAACATTTGGGAGCCATTGTTGTGGAGATGGTATTAAATCCATGGAAGCGGATGTGATCATTTTGGAAGCAAATGGAGAGGCGATAGAGAGGCATGCCCAGGACTGAGCTCTAAGAATCTAATATTGTGAGGTTGGGTGGAAGGTGAACAGCCATTGTGTGAGGAGGAAAGCCAGTGGAGAAGAGAAGTAGAGAAGGGAAAATGGGAATATGTTTCATGTTGTTGTTGAGTGGCCCAGGAATTTCAGGACTGAGAAGTATCAGTTGCATTTGGCCACATAGAGATTGTGAGTGATCTTACCAAAATCCGTTTGAGTAAATTAGGGGAAGAGAAAGCCATACAGAATGAAGTGGGTTCAAAAAGACCTGGAGTAAGGAAAAGTAGGCTATAAAATAGGTTACCCAGATTGTGCTGGTAGAATTAATTCACTGTTTACTTTTTAGAAATCATGTTATTACATCATATGCCAGAAGAAATTTCATATGTTTGTTGAATGTATATCTTTTGTGATAAATTTAGATGAAAATTTAACTTGCAATAATAATAAGACTTTCTTAGTATAACATCAGTGATGGAAATAACAAAAGCAGCAACTAATACTTTATGATGTATAATATTTTCAGCGTAGAATAACAAAAGTAAAAGAAATTCTGAGAAAAATATTGGCAAAGTTGATAAAGTGTTAATTTGTCTCCAAATAATTAAGAACAAAATAAACAGGCAAACCTATTAAAAGCCAGTCACAACATAGCTATTCAATAGTCACTGTACTGCTGTTATAAGAAGAAAATATTGCCAGATACTAACAGTGGTTAGTGGGAATGGGTATGATTTTTGTTGCTGTTTTCAATTACTTTTATGTGAAATATTTCCAAATATTCTGTTTTGAGCATGTGTCATTTTTATAATTAGAAGCAAATTAATGCAAGAAGAAAAATTATTAAAATAGCTCCATAAATGTTTTGTGTTTTCGAAAATGCTGTTAAAAAAAACTTTCCTTTGGCCAAAGATTGTTAACAATTCTTAAGGACCAAAAGGAATGTTGATATAATCTTACCTCTAAGTTAAGGTAACGTTAAATGGGTTGCTAGGTTTGAAGATATTAATATGTGATGTAATTTCATGGAGCAAATCAGATCACTATGTCTTTAAATCACTGGATGGGGACATCTACCATCTCTTTAATTGTAACTGGGTTGAAGCAACCAAGGAAAAAGACAGGATATTAAACATTCACATCCACATCTTTGACTAGTCTTAGAATATATTACCTGGAATATTAGTTTTCTAAAACAACTTCATAAAGGATAGTGTTTGATGTTAAAGAAGAAACAAGATACTTTAAGTGTCTTTCCACAGCTCTCTTATCAAATCTGATGCAAAATTGTGGTGAAAGCATAAGTTTTAGTCCATAGCTCCTTTGCTGGGCAGTGAAGTTTGAGGTTAGGCAGGTACTGTAAAACCTGCTGTGCTGAACAGGTGCAACTTGAAACTTGAAAACATTTCGAAATATTTCAAAATGAAAACATTTTGCTAAGTTGTAGCTGATCATTCTTTGTTGTGAGGGTATAAAAGCCTAATGTTTTTATTATAATTTCAATTGAATTTTTTAAAAAATCTATGAAAAGTATCATCATTACTTAAATCTGGCAGTGCATATTTTAAACACTGATCAGCAATATGTAACAGATTATAACTTTATTATTTATTTTAGAAGTAAGCATTTTTCCTGTGGAAGAACAACAGGAAGTACCACCAGGTATGACATTTTGTATGTCGTATTTTCCTCTTTTGTTATTCTTATAAATCCTGTTAATATTACCAATAGCTTTATAATGAATCTACGAAGGATAAAAATTTTGAGATAGATTAACTGTACCTTAATTTAAAATTTTTCTGTTTTGATCAGTTCAACCAAAGTAATGGAAAATACACATCAGATTCAGTGCAGTACATATCTGCTGAGCTAGAATTTGAGGAGCATTAATGATCATATGATTTTGCCATTATAGATGGTGGTAGTAGTGGAAGTTAGAGTTTTTTTGTTTTCCTCTTTGATTGACAGGCTGTTTGATGGAGGATGTGGAATCAGAATTGCCTTGGGATGAAAGTTGAATAGTGTGTAAATTGTGACATTACTCCTCTTCCTCCCCATTCCCCATCTCTCCTGAGAGCATCTTTAGTCCTTTGTGACAGTCCAGGCTGCCCAGTGCTTGTCGGTGCCCCAGGGTGTTTCCTTTGAGTTCACTGCATTACATACTTTTCCCTGTTTTTTCCTACTTTCCTCCACCTGAGCCCTCTTGTCACCAGTTAATATAAAGAGTGGTAACAGCATTTCCACCAAAGCCTATGCTTTCAAATGCGTTTTAGGATGACATAAACTATACCTGCAACCAGAAGTGAGTTTATAAACCTCTTATTCTCATAGTGGGAAAGAATGTTCTATCAAAGAGGATTTGGAAAATCCTACCTCTTTCCCAAGTGTATTTCTTCTCATTTTTGCATTTTATTTTTGTGTCATATTTATTTGTTCAACCTTTACTTATATTTTCTACATTTTAACATGAATTTTGTAGCAGTAATGTGCATTCCTATTACTGATTTTGGTAGAAATAATTGTGCCTGCCAAAATTTATTAAATACTAAATTTCAATTTTCTTTCTTTAATAATAAAAAAGGATAAAATAATCAAAGAATATATTTAGTTATATATGGGATGCCTTAGGTTTTGATAGTTGTCCTGCCATGTACATTAATAATAATTATCTGCAGAAACAAATATTTGATTAAGATAATGGAATTGTTGGTATTATTATATGAATGAGAAAAGCAGTCCATGGAGAAATTGGCCTTTTACTTGATGACTGCTAGGCAGTGTGTATTTGTGTTTAAAATACTTGGAGAGGGCAAGGGCAGCTGATATTTATGTCCTTCTGCTGGTTTCCTTTTCATTTTTGAATACTGCTTCACAGAGTACCCTGTTTCTATCAAAGAGGCAGGACCAGTTACAGAATTAGCATTTTGATGACTATTCCATGCCTTAACAGAAAATTTTATATTCCTAAAAATAATGTTTGTACAACATTAATATATTTCTAATTATAGTTCATATTTTAAAATACTGATCTAATTTTTGTGAAGATATGAAAGATAATATTTTTCAGACCAAAAATTTCTATACTTTTAACATTTTATAACTGAACCCAATAGTTTATTTGGAATGTAAATATGAAACACCAAGTGTCTGAGGTGATGGAATAAGGTGCTTTTTTAGATTTTTAAGAACCAAAGCACATACAAATGAAGATCTGATTAATATGCATAGCTCCTGACCTATAATAAGCTCCCAGTAAGTGGTGGCTATGACTATTGTTTAGTAATCAATTAGCCTGATCTCAGAGGTAGATCAAGATCTACCTCTGTGATGGATGTGAGGGCCATCTGGCTGTGACATCTGTCACCCCATTGATCACCAGGGTTGATTCAACTGATCTGGCTGGCCAGGCAGGTGTCCCCTTCCTCCCTCTCCACTCCATGTGCATCCCTCCCAAAGCTGCATGCTCAGTTGAAGAGGACGACTGTCCCCGATACAGGAGGACCGGTCTTCAGTCAAGGGTATATGAGTAGCTCCCCTGCTGGAACCTCCAAACAAGATCAAGAGAAGCTACATTCTGAAAGACCTCATGGAGAAGTTGTAACCTGTAACTTGGTATCATAAAAATTTGAATGATCCACTGCATTGTTGTAGTTTGACCCTGCCAGAAGAGGATGTAAGGCTGAGAGTCAGCAATACAGTCATGTGTCACTTAATGACAGGGCTACAGACTGAGAATGTGTAGTTAGGTGACTTTGTCCATGTGTGAACATCATAGAGTAGCCTACTACACATCTAGGCTATATGGTACAGCATATTGCCTCTAGACTACAAACCTGTACAGCATGTTACTGTACTGAATACCATAGGCAGTTATAATGCAATGGTAAATATTTGTGTATGAAAACATACCTAAACATAGACAAAGTATGGTAAAAATATGGTATAGAAAATTAAATAAAAAGATATACCTGTATAGGGTGCTTCATGAGTAGAGCTTACAGGACTGGAATTTGCTCTGAGTGAATCAGCAAGTGAGTGGTGAGTGAATGTGAAAGCCTAGGACGTTACTGCACCCTACTGTAGATTTTATAAACACTGTACACTTGGGCTACACTAAATTTATTAAATTTTTTATTTAATAATTAACCTTGGTTTACTGTAATTTTTTAAAATTTGTAAACCTAATTTTTAAAAACTTTTTGATGATTTTGTAATAAAAATTAGTTTAAAACACAAACATATCATATAGCCATACAAAAATATTTTTATATCCTTATTTTATAAGCATTTTTATTTTCAATTTTTTTAACTTTTTAAACTTTTTTTGTAAAAACCTAAGACACAGACAGACATATTAGCTTAGGCCTGCAGGATTATCCATATCACTGTCTTCCACCGCCACATCTTGTCCCACTGAAAGGTCTTCATGTGTAATAACAGGCATAGAGTTGTCATCTCCTATGATTAACAATGACTTCTTCTGGATACCTCCTGAAGGACCTGCCTGAGGCTGTTTTACAGTTAACTTTTTTTAACAAGTAAGAATATAGTCTAAAAGAACCATAAAAGTATAGGAGAGTAAAACCATTAACAGTCCTTTATTATCATTGTCATATATTATGTATTGTGCATAATTGTATGTGCTGTGCTGGCAGTGCAGTAGATTTGTTTACACCAGCATCACCACACACATGAGTAATGTGTTGTGCTGGGACGTTATGAAAGCTGAGATGCATCTAGACAATAGGAATTTTCATTATCAAATGGGACCACCATCATATATTTGATTATCCAAAACATTGCTACGTGACACGTGACTGTATTTTTAACCATTGCACTTGGTTTTCTTATTTTCTATAAGTCTTAAGTCTTACTCTTAGTCCTACCGCATATTACAATTTTTTTATTATTCGCTTGTGCAATCTTCATAAATCTATATTTGTGGTATTTTTGCATAGTCTAATTTTGCATCTGATTGCAGGAACACTAATTATAGGGCCTACCTTCTTGCCATTTTTCAGTCTTTAAAATTCTTTTATTCAGTGGAAGACTCAAATTGAGGACTTCTGCAAAGTGCTGGATATTAGTTCACTTTTTCTTTTCTCTTGGAACCTAATTGATGATTGATTTGCCTTCCCTCATTATCCTAATACTAAGTTATACAGTCTTAATATAGCTTATCAAAGTTCATAATAATGTAGCTATCAATGTGCTAATCCCAAGGGGCATTATCACCATTGCCTCCATCTAAAGTAGGGAACACTGAATTTTCATGTTTATTAAGCATTATGTAGGCGCTCTTCTAAGCACGTTCTGTGGATTGACCTTAAATAGTTCTAAGACCCCAAGAGGTAGATATGCCATTATCTCCATTTTACAGGTGAGAACACTGAGGCACAGCAAGGCCAAATAACCTTCCCCAGGTCACAGAACTGACAAGTGGTAGAAATCGGATTGATCCTTGCATTCTGGCTCCAGAGTCACACTGTCAGCTGCCGTTTTTCAAAGGATTTTAAATAAATGAAGACCTGACAGCTGAGAGATTTGAGAGCTGTTTTGGTTTGGTAAAATCAGATGTGTTATATATTCTTCAGCATCTTTCTCTTAATCTGCATTAGTTCATCACATAGGCCTCAGGAATGTCGAAGGTTGAGTTATGATGTATAGTAGAAAAGTAAGTTGTCTAGTAGTTTGCATTCTGCCTTCTTTCTTGCATATTTATAAATTTATAAGTGCTGTGCAGGTGGATTCTTGGCGAGCATGTGGAAGCTTAAGCTTAAGATTTGATTTTTCTGATATTACAGGCCAGTCACTTTGGATATTAGATTTTTAAGATTGATTTTGGAATTTCTCATCCATTAGCAGGTTTTCACCTTTCTCCTTAAACTCATATTTTTACTTGAAATCATACAGCATATTTGTAGCAATGTGACAGCATAAATATACACAACACAAATGAAATGACTTATGAAGGAATTACTTGTGAAAGCTCATTGGAGTAAAATTTCCTCTCAAACAATACTTTAGGTCATATGACTGAGTCTATTAACCATTTTTCTGTTATACCCTGCCAGAAAAGAATTTTAAAAGTTAATTTATGTTTTGTGTAATCATGTTCTTCAGAATGTAGGTATGTGAGCATCATGGTTTCTGGGTAATTCTGCTGCTCCTCTCTTTGAAAATGGAGATACCACTTGCAGCTTATCCCACTGCTGAGTATTCTAGCATTGGTAATGGTTTCACTCCATTGCGTCCATCCAGAACTTTCACTCAGGCCTCCCCATTACCCAGCATTTTTTAACATTGATCAATAAGGCCTATAACCAGTTTTAGGCTAGCAACACCAGAGGTCTGGGGCAGGGGTGGAAATTGACTTTATATTCTTAGTAGCTAATATTCCATAAGTGCTTTATATATATATTGTTGTTATTGATCATCTATTCAAAAAATATATATTGAGCAACTGCTGTGGTATAGGCTCTGTGCTGGCCAGTGAAGATACATGATTGACAATGTTGTGCTGACTTGGTTCACAGTCCTGTGGGTACATGGTGGAGTAAAATAAGTACAGTTAATTTCTCAGAGCTGTGCACAGCAACACACAGAAGGAGAGATAACTCATCCAGCTTCAGAGGGGTGGGACAGAGAATGAGGTTAGCCTCCCAGATGTCCTTGTGCTAGTTTTAGCTGTTTTGAGGTGTTGATAAAAGCTCCAGGAGCTGGCAGGAGGAGAGCAGAGGAAGCTAGAGCTTACAAAGCACAAAGGCCATGACAGCATGCCAGACAGGGGTGAAAGAGGACAGGGGAAATGTAGGCAAGTGTCTCTTCTCAGAGGATCTTATATACTATGTTTAAAAGTGTTGATCTGCTGGGCACAGTGGTTCACGCCTGTAATGTCAGCACTTTGGGGTGCCAAGGTGGGAGGACTGCTTGAGCTCAGGAGTATGAGACCAGCCTGGGCAACATAGTGAGACCCCATCTCTTAAAAAAAAAAAAAAATAGCCAGGCTTGGTGTCACGTGCCTGTAGTCCCAGGCTACTCAGAAGGCTGAGGTAGAAGGATTCCTTGAGTCCAGGAGGTCAAAGCTGCAGTAGGCTATGATTGCACCACTGCACTCTAGCCTGGGTGACAGAGTGAGACCCTGTCTCAAAAAAAAAAGTTTGGATCTTTGCCTAAAAATGACAAGAAGCCACTGAAAAAAATCCAAGCAGAGGAGTCACGTGATCGAATCTCAATTTGAGATTCGATTAGTCCAGCAAGGAGGTAGAGACTAGTAAGAAGCAGCTACCATAGGCTAAGCCAAAAATGGTGGGAGCTTGGCTGCAGTAGAATGAATGGAAAGGTGCCTGATTTCGTGGAAACTGGAGCTGGAAATAATTTGATGGGAGAGGGAGAGGAGTCCAGGTTCCTACATTTCTCGCTTGAATCCTTGTGAATGAATGACAGAATGTTAATGGAGAAAGAGAAGGCAGGAGGAAATAGAGAGTAGCAGAAGAGATGACGGTCCTGATTTTGGAGATGTTGGATTTGCACCATAACCACTTCTGAATGGGGTCTTCAGACATTTATTGGAATTGTTCAAAATTGCAGTAGAACTTTTAGTTTATTTGCCTTTTTATAAATACTCATTGTTATACTTTGAACAACTTTCCATTTTCCCAAGGTACTTCTGAAATGTATCTTCCTCTCAAATCAAAGTCCAGAAAACTGTTGAATGCCAAGAGAATCTAAAACTCATTTAAAAAAACGTTTTCTATTGGGGTATAATTTATACATGTGGAAGTGCTCAAATGTTGAATTTTTTCCATGCGTATATACTCGTACCCATTACTCAGATCAAGATAAAAAGATGTAAAGCTTTTAGCACCCCAGAAATGTCTCCCTCTTCCTACCTCTCAGTCATACCCCAACCAGAGGTAACCACTCTTGTGAACTGCATCATCGTAGATTAGTTTTGTCTGCTCTTGAATTTAAGATCCATAAACACACACATTTGTTTTTGCAACTTGTTTCTGTTCTACATCTTGTCTGTGGTTTCATCCACCTTGTTAAGTGTAGTCATTTGCTCTTATTCATAACTATTTCCTACAGTTTTAAATCCATCCTACTGTTAATGGACACAGTGAGTTTTTTTTCCTCAATTGTTGACTATGAAGAAAGCTGCTATGAATATTTTTGTAATGTCTTTTTGGGGAAATAGAAGCATTCATTTATGTTGGATATGTAAAGGTATATATAAAATGTCTAGATGTTCCCAAACAATTCCACTTATATAAAAAGTTTTGGTTGCACATATATAGATAGATAGACAGAAATTGTTAGGAAAGGAGGAAGGAAGAAAGGAAATATTGGGATCCAGCTTTAAAAATTATGTCAAGATTTTGCAGGGCCTTTCTGTGCACCACCTCCTTTTCTAGTTTAATTGTAACACAAATCCAATGCTGTGATAGTAAAACAAATCAGATACTAAAGTTAAGAATGAAAAAAAAAATCGTAAAAAGTTGGATAGGAATGAATTTTACTTCTTTTAAAATACTTATATACTTTTATTGTCAACCATTTATGTTATCAATGTTTTAAATTTATTTTAATTTTTAAAACAATATATTTTAAATGCAGCTTATAGTGTCCAGTTGATCCTCGAAACTGCTTCTTGTGTTTATTTTTCAAATACCATACTAGATTTCTGTTTCTTTTTAATAGAGTAAAAATATTGAAGAAATTCAATGCTGTGTTTCTTAAAAGATTGAGATTATTCAGTTCAGTTTTAATTCTCAAGTGCTCTAAAGAACCTGAGATTTTCATCAGCAGCTTTGCAAGGCATCCCCCCTGGCTTCTTTCGGTAGTTGATTATTCTGTTACCAAGTTGTCCTTAAAAACAAACACCAAAAAAAAAAAAAAAAAATTACTTTGTTGGTGGGTTTTTTAAAAAGTAGAATGAAAATGAAGCAGTTTCACAGTCTGTGTCTGGTTGGTCCTTTAATTTAGATTTTCCCTTATTTTTGCAGATACTTAAAGCTTCAAAAAGACTGCCCCTACCACCACAGGAGGACCAGCCTAACCATACGCTCCAAAAGATGGCTGTGATAGATCTTGTGAAGCAATTACTGAGCAGATCAAGATCTTTGGGAAGGAACACTAAAGATGTTTTGAATGAATTATAGTCCACTGGCATTTTAGTGTATTTTTTTTTTCTTTTTAGAAACACATGTTTCTAAAAATGTCATGTTACATTCCTGCATGTCCCTTTTGATAGCATTAGTGGATCCATTGGATTTCTTTTTTCTTTTTGTGAGACAGCTTTTAGTCTTACCTGAATTTATGTGTGTTTTTCAGACAGTGGTTAATAATTATATTGGTGATGTAGCAGCAATTGTGTTGGCAGGGTTTTCATATATTATTAGTAATTAACACTAACTGTTGGACTGACTTGTGTAAACTGTGTTAAACATGATTTAAAAGCTATTAAGAGTACTTTGTGTTAGCACTCTTAAAAACGCTAACAGAGATCATCATTAGCTGTGAAGATTTGAGTTGTATATACCTGCACTGATATTCTTATCAAAAAATTTCTACATTAGCTTCAAGTGTTCAGATAAACTTTTGAAATTTTTGTAGCTTTTAGCTGATTAATTAGAAAAATTTAATATTTCAATGAAAGTTTTAAATTATCATTTATTTATTTTTTTAAATGAGAGGGGAACACTGAAATTCCTTGTTAAGACACAAGGAAAAAGAATGGCCCTACTATTATCATGCAAAAATGCTTTGTTGGCACCTAAGATTAATCATATAATACCTATAGTCTCTTCAGTATTTGTTTAAATTTTAGAAAACCTGTATAAATTACTGGTGCATAACTTAAAGATTATTCTGCCTTTGGCTAATTGAGTAATTCCCCTGCAGCACTAGAGACCTCTCAGTGCTCTTACTAGATGAACTCAGTAACGCCTTGAGCTGGGTTGATTGAGGATGTGTGAAAAGCTCACAGAGCCCGATGCCTGCTGCTATTTCACGGCAATAAGCCTTTTTCTTTCTACACTGAAGATTTTCTTCTTTATTTAATGTGGTTTATTTTGGGCTCAGAAATAATTGCTGTGTTGAAAATAATCCTTTGTCAGAAAAGAAGGTAGCTACCACATCATTTTGAAAGGACCATGAGCAACTATAAGCAAAGCCATAAGAAGTGGTTTGATCGATACATTAGAGGTAGCTCTTGATTTTGTTAACATTGAGATAAGGTGACTTTTTCCCCCTGCTTTTAGGATTAAAATCGAAGAGATTTCTATATTTTTATCACTATAGATCATAGTTATTATACAATGTAGTGAGTCCTGCATGGGTACTCAATGTGTAATGAAACCTGAAATAATAAGATAATAAGAAAAGCAATAATTTTCTAAAGCTGTGATATCGGTGATACAGAGGTGATACTCAAATTATAATAAAGCTCTTCATTTGTGAATTATAGAAGCTACTTTTTATAAAGCCATATTTTTTTAGGGAAACTAAGGAGTGACATAGAACTGATGAATGAGTAAAATAAGTTTTGCTGGATTTTTGTAGAACTCTGGACATTGAGGATTCATTATGCTGTGGTTAACTTTAAATATTTTTGAATTCCAAATATCTGAATTAATGAGCCTTGTCTTTACAAATATATGCCATTGTGCAACATCAGTGGATTTTCTAAAAATAATGTAAATGTCTTCTATTAAATATTGAGTGCAATAAAATACAGAAGAATTCTCTATATTGTCATTATTTTTGAAGTATAAGGTATTTTTAATTTGTTACATAATTAAATCAGTTCATTTTGTCCTTACTAGTATTTTAGAAGATTATAGCATTTTTGATAACTAAAATCACAAAGGAATACCTTCAGCCAGTTAATGTATTTCTAACAGATAATGCTTATTTTACATTTACTATCATGCTACATTGCCAGGAAGCAAGATTAAAATTAAATAGCCCCTGCATCCATCCTTTGTAGATTTTGTCCTGCACCTAGGTTTTGATTATTCCCTGGACAGCCTGCTCCACCTTTTGTCCCCAATTTTTTAATTTTTATGAGTATGTAGTAGATGTATAAATTTGACTATATGAGATATTTCGATACAGACATAGAAAATGTACAATAAATTAATGTTGGCTATAGTAACTCTGTTTTGCTATCAAATACTAGATCTTATTCATTGTATATAACTATATTTTTGTACCCATTAACCATCTTCACCTCCTGCTCCCCTCTCCCCCCACTACCCTTCCCAGCCTCTGGTAACCATCCTTCTACCCTCTACCTCTGTGAGTTCAATTGTTTTAATTTTTAGCACCCACAAATTAGTGAGAACATGTGATGTTTATCTTTCTGTGCCTGGCTTATTTCACCTAACATAATGACCTCCAGTTCCATCCATGTTGTTTCAAATGACAGGATCTTATTCTTTTTTATGGCTGAATAGTACTCCATTATATATGTACCACATTTTCTTCATTCATCTGTTGACAGACCGTTAAGTTGATTCCAAAGCTTAGCTATTGTAAATAGTGCTGCAATAAACACGGGAGTGTGGATATTTCTTCAATATACTAATTTCTTTTCTTTTGGATATATACCTAGCAGTGGGATTGCTAAGAGAAAACAATGGGGAAATTGTCCAGGACATTGGTCTAGGCAATGATTTCTTGAGTAATACCCCAAAAGCACAGGCAACCAAAGCAAAAATGGAAAAATGGGATCACATTAAGTTACAAAGCTTCTGTACAGCAAAGGAAACAACAAAGTGAAGTGATAACCCACAGAATACATCAAAATATTTGCGAACTACCCATCTGTCAAGGGATTAATAACGAGAATATATAAGGAGCTCAGACAACTCCATAGGGAAAAATCTAATCACCTGATTTTTAAAATGGGCAAGAGATCTGAATTCTCAAAAGAAGACATGAAAATGGCAAAACAGGTATACAAAAAGGTGCTCAACATCCTTGATCATCAGAAATGCAAATCAAAACTACATTGAGATATCATCTTACCTGAGTTAAAATGACTTATCAAAAGACGGCAGTAATGAATGCTGGTGAGCATGTGGAGAAAGAGGAACCCTCATGCACTGTTAGTGGGAGTTTAAATTAGTACAACCACTAGGAGGTTCCTCAAAAGACTGAAAATAGAACTACTGCCCCACCTTATACATCGCTTCATAATGGGAGGATATTAATTTCATCGTGAGTGGATGGAAGGGCAGAAATGGATATGGAAAGTTCTCTTTTCTCTTCCACTTCCAGTCTTCATTCTCTGGACAGAAAAGGAGAACTAAATAAGGAAGAAGCCCCTGGGCTTCTAGAACAGGTTGTTTTCAGCTCCAGCATGTCCAGAAGAAACAAAAATAAACACTAATGGTAAGCAGACCCACCTTTATTGAATGCATCCACTCTGCTGAGTACCGTGCGCACATGTCGCGGAGCTGAGTTTTCTCGGCAGATAAGTATTATTTCTGCCTGCAAGTGAGCAAAGCCAAGGTCACAGAGGTGGGGTGCCTGCTGGCCCGAGGTGACACACCAGTATCCAGAGCAACTCTCGGGCAGCTGGTGTGAGGTGGAAGCCATTGGAGGGAGGCCAAAGAGCGGGCAGGAAGATGGTTAGGCAACTAACCAGTAATAGGTGATGGTGATACAGCATGAGCTAAGGAAGTGCTAGTAGAGAAGGAGACTGGAAAGCTGTGACGTGAGGACTGGTCGGTCAGTCTGGGCGCTCAGGGAGAGAGCAGTCTCATGTCCTGGTGCAAGGAGAGAACAGATGCCAGTGTGGTAATGCACTCACAGGGATGAACAGGCCTGGGTGGAAATTCACTTTGAATATATATTGAGTCCAGCAAGAACTGCTCAGCTGGCAGGTTAGCACAATGGCTGGAACATTAGTACAGTATATCTGTTTTTTGTTTATTTTTGAGACGGAGTCTCAGAGTCTCACTGTGTCACCAGGCTGGAGTGCAGTGATACGATCTCGGCTCACTGCAAGCTCTGCCACCTGGATTCAAGCAATTCTTCTGCCTCAGCCTCCCAAGTAGCTGGGACTACAGGCACATGCCACTACGCCCAGCTAATTTTTGTATTTTTAGTAGAGACAGGGTTTCACCATGTTGGCCAGGATGGTCTCGATCTCTTGACCTTGTGATCTGTCTGCCTCGGCCTTCCAAACTGCTGGGATTACAGGCATGAGCCACTGTGCCTGGCTGAGTACAGTATATCTGAATCCACCAAAGTGATTTGCTTTAGTGGTTGTATGACAATATTTAAAGATCAATATCCCATTCTTTTTAGTAAGGTGTTTACTGTTCTGACAAAATATTTAAAGGATAAAAAAGGAACGTTAAGACAGGTAAAGAGTAGTGTAACATCTTTGTTTTCTGAATACGAATATTTAAACACTACATATGAGTTACATGTGAGCTTGTACTTTTGTAATTTTCAGGGATGGGCTGAGCATATAGCTCCCTTTAGTTAATGAATTCCCCATTACTGGGATATAGAGTGTGATTAAAGTAGTATTTTATGGAATATAGTCTCTGAAACTGGTTTTGTTTGTTTTGTGATCCTCGACAAGATTACTTAGCCTCTCTATGCCTCAGTTGCCTTATTTGTAAAATTATAACTACCTCCTATGAATGATGAGAAGTTTAAATGGGATAGTCTGTGTTAAGTGCTTAGAACAATGCCTGTATATAATACGTGCTCAAGTCATTTTCCTCTTTGGCACAGTGAGGTTCATATGAGGTCTCCCAGAGAAGCATAGGTACAGAGAATAAAGCAAAGTATCACTTCATTATTGTCTTTGCAGAATGCTAGTGGGGAAGCTGAATCTCACAGAAAGCTCCTTTGCCTA
Organism: Pongo pygmaeus; assembly: GCF_028885625.2. NCBI lineage: Eukaryota > Metazoa > Chordata > Mammalia > Primates > Hominidae > Pongo > Pongo pygmaeus. The sequence goes on along the minus strand of NC_072380.2, from coordinate 73,597,906 downwards.
AGCTAAATTTAAGCAATAAAACTCGTAGAGCCTAAAACATATTCTCTGTGTATTTTCTTTTCTTTTTTTTTTTTTTTTTTGCTCAAGTTGCAGTAATTTATGTATAACAATATAAAACTAATGCACAGTATTACTATTATCTCTGTGTATTTTCTCCATATCCGAAATGAATCTCAGAACTTAGCTTCTTGATGTGAGGTGAAGGACAGAAGAGGACAAGAATGAGAATAAGGGAGCTTTTGGCCTGGGGCCTGGAATGATCTGGTCCAGGCTTTAGGTCAGACTGCCAACCCCTTTTAGATACAGCATGGGAAGTTGAAGAAAGATGGTGGCCCTTGTTTCTGGGCATATGTCCAACCACACTCACCCTCCACGTTCCTGGGAGGACGTGAGTCCAAAGGACATGAGGAGACCTGGCCAGGGCCCTCCCACATCAGGATCAGCGCCTTCCACTTCTATTTGGAATGTGACCGTTCAAACCACTCCTCCTTCCTTATTTCCCTCCCAAGAGTGGGAAGATCTGTGGAGAGCCCTAAACTCCCCTTCATGACCAGCGCCACCTGTTCTATCTAGTCCAGTTAGAAACTTGCATTTTACACTTGATTTTTCTAATCACATTAGCCTTATGCAATGACTGGGGGATGTGGAGGGTTGCAGTGTTCCTGCAGGTACTGCTGATCCCACTAGAAAGAGCTCCTTCGGGACTGAAATTTTTTATGCTTTTCTTTATTGCTGTATCTCCGATGACTACAAGGCTGCCAGACATTAGTAGGTGCTCAGTTAATATTTGATGAATGAATGGTATTGAATAGTTCAGCTACCTAACTTTATAATAAGGAGGCTATAGTTAAAAAGATCAGAAATTCTAAAACATTCTACCAAGACCTACAAGTCCTTAAAAAAAAAAAAAAAAGAAGTCCTGCATTATTCTTGTGGCACTGCGCAGGAGGTATGTGCTGTCAACCCTATAAAATCAACTCTTTGCAAAAGTCAAGACTGGCACTTCTCTTTGAAGAAAGGTACACAGTGGTTCAGTGGAAAAAAACGTATGCTTTGGAATTATGTAAACTGCTGGCCTTGATAGCTTTGGGGACGCTAATTTCTCAGCCATCTATTTTCTCCTATGCACAAAGAGGGAGGTAAGACCTTCTCCACAGGGTGTGAGAAGACAAGAGAATTCATAAATGATGTGATTAGCACTTAGCCTGGCACACTAGATTTAAAAGTTAGTTCCCCTTTCTTCCTCTTATGTAGAGTCTCAAAGGAGCAAGAAAACTTGACTTATAAAAATCCCTTCCCTTTATTAAAACCAGCCTCAGATTTACTTTTCATCTCCCCAAATGGAAATGTTTTATATGAATGAATGTGGGAAACTCCAGACCAACAAATGGAGTGATCCGTGTCAATGTTCACTTGACCACATCCCTGATCTCACCGACATCCTCTCGCAGCTTCTGTGGGAGAGGACAGAGTCTGGTTTTTTATCAATCTCCCAGACTCTGCCTTGTTTCCACTCCAACCTATGTGCATACATACACCCATGTTCCTAGAAATACACAAAGAACAGATAAGTTCCTACTAGGGCTGTAATCAAGTGATTACCTTGAAAATTAACTAGATCCTAATTTACCTTACACAGTAGTCCTGATGTGGAGTTAATAGGTGCAGAAATGAGGTTAAAAACACATGGTCAGCTCATATGCTGTTGTTTTCCATGTGAGGGGTGGATGTTCAGTCTAGGCTCTTGGTGGGTGTCACTGTCCTAGGTAATTCTATTTGTGGGAGAGACACTGTGATTTACTTAGTGCATCTGACACAGGTGGGGTCTTTGGTTCATCTCTGGCTTCTCACCTGGGCTTCAGCACAAGCTCCCCCAATGGATCATCTGTATATATGTGACGTCCTTAGAGTGGCAGACTAATATTCCAAGAAGTGTGACATGCTGCATTCCTTTAAAGCACATGATGTCAATTATTCAAGTAGTTTTCTGGTTTTAAGAGACAATAACAATATTGAACAAGCTTTAATGATGGCTTCTCCCCACCCACATGTCTTTGTACCTTAGAGACACTTGGAGTTGATGTACATCACCCACTCCAACTCTCTTATCTTATAGACAAGGAGTACTTAGCCTGGTGCCTAGTCAGTGTTTTGTGACTTTTAGTATAAGTAATTGAAATATGCCCAAATCTTGATCTTTTCTAATGAACTTCATGTGTAATGAATTCAGGATTTAGGAAAATTGAATTGTATGCTCAGATATATTTTTCTTTGATTATACTTATTGAATTCATTTAAATATTGTCCTATATTTTGAGATACTTAATGGTGACTTGCATAGTACTTACTATGTTTTGTCTTTAATTTTCAGAAACAAATAGAAAAACAGATGATCCAGAACAAAAAGCAAAAGGTGAGATTGTCAAATAAACAGCCTTTAAAATATACATGGGGAAAAGAATAACATGATTTTATTTTCCATCCAAGAATAACATGATTTTATTTTATGTCACTAATTAAAAGAATTTGCTCCTGGGTTTGTTATTTCAATGATTTTATCAACGAACACTTATTAATATTTTACATAAACATTAAGAGCCAAAGCATAGAAAGAGATTGCCCAGCTTCTAATTCTAGTTTTGACATTTGCACTCATGCGTCCTTGGGAAAAATACTTAACTTTTGTGCCTCAGTTTTCTTTTCTGTAATGTAGGAATAATAAGAGTACCAACTTCTGAAGGCTGTGTTTCCATGATAGTAATAAAATGAAAATATACGTAAAGTGCTTAAAGCAATAGCTAACAGAGAAAACACTTAGGATATATTAAATATCATTTATTGTTGATATGTCAACAACTGTACTAGGTATAGGAATCCAAATATTCCTAGAACATGGTATCTTTTTCAAGGAACTCTGAATTGTTGGAAAGACATGCAAACAAAGTTATAGCTATGCAGAAAGAATTATTTCTACTTGCCAAAAGTTTATTACAAAGAGTTAAAAAATTATATGGATGATCATAGAATAATGGCTATTTTTAGTATCAGTTGAATGATATGATCTTTAATAATTGAATATTATTACAATTTTAGGAATGCTTTTAATTTAATTTGTAGTAATGAAAGTATGTACATATGTATCTTGTACATACTGTGCATAAGATCTTACTTAGTGTGCAAATGATACTTGGTGAGCATGTGGAGTTGCTGGCCTCTGGCTGTAATTTCACAGCCCACAAGTTGAGAAGTAGGCCCCTAATTCATGAAAACTTTTTTCTAACTAGTTGTTTTTAATTTTTGTCAAAGTAGTACAAGGATATAGTTTAAAAAGTTGAGGTTTATAATGAATAGCAGCAGTCCTCTTCCCTACTACTTCATATCCCCAAGTCTCACTCCTAACTTTCTTTTAGCTGTTTCTTTCTTTTTTTTTTTTTTTTTTTTGAGATGGCGTCTCACTGTGTCACCCAGGCTGGAGTGCAGTGGCATGATCTTGGCTCACTGCAACCTCCTCCTCCCCGGTTCAAGCAATTCTCCTGCCTCAGCCCCCCGAGTAGCTGGGATTACAGACACATGCCACCACGCCAACTAATTTTTGTATTTTTTAAGTAGAGACAGGGTTTCACCATGTTGGCCAGGCTGGTCTCAAACTCCTGACCTTGTAATCCTCCCGCCTCGACCTCCCAAAGCTCTGGGGTTACAGGCATGAACCACCGCCCCTGGCCTTAGCTGTTTCTTTCTAGTACTTAGCTATGCATTTCTAAATAATTTGTATAATTCTGTAGTTTTCTCCTTAATATCAGAAACCGTTGGCTGACTCTGTTTTATAGATCACTGAGATTAGCTCGATCTTCATACTCTCACAAGCTTTCCGCTGCCTTACTTCCTGGATCTTCCAATATATTTAGGACATAACTATAATAGATAGCGATACCTGCTAATGAGAAAACACAAGGCAAGAAGGGGCAAATCAGCAGCTTTTGATAGAGTTGATCACTTCCTGTCCTTCAAACACTCCCTTCACATGGCTTGCCGGATACGACATTCTGTTGGTCTTTCTCCTGCTCTCTACTGTTTGCTTTTCTCAGGCTCTTTGGATGGATGTTTCTCATCTCCTTGACCATTAATCACTGGAGTGCCCCAGACTTAGTCCTCGGAGCATTTCCCCATATACACGCACTCCCTTAATGATCTCATCTAATCTCATGCCTTTAAATGCCTCTGTATGCCACAGAGTGCCAAATTTACCCACAGCCTGGGTCTTTTGCCTGCACTCTAGACTGGTGTGTCCAGCTGTCTACATGGTATCTGCCTGATAACGTCAATGTGTTGGATGTGTAATAATCACTTCCAACTTAACAAGTCTAAAACCAACCCCTGATCTTTCCCCCTCAAAACGCACTTCATCCCCTTAAATATGTATGTGCCAACTACATGCCAGGAATTGTTCTAGACAAGTGGTTGCAGGTGAGAGCAAGACAGACCAGGTTCCTGTTTCAGGGAGCTCACATCCCAGTAGGGAGACCAGCAGTACACACCAGACTGAAATTGTGGTAAGAGTTCTGAGGAAACAAAGCAGGAGAGCACGCCGTAGGCAGAAGGGGTGGTGAATCAGGGAAGAAGGTGTCCCAGGAGGTTAGGGAAACCTAAGCACTCTGAGCAGAGGAACAGTTTGTACAAAAGTCCTGAGACAGGAGAGAAGGCCCAAGAAGCTGGAGCACCTGAACAAGCCTAGAGTGTATAAGATACAGTTAGAGAAATTCAAAGACTAGACCATGGTGGGAGTCTGGACTTTTCTTCATGCTGTGGACACCGTACCCAGCCCATGCACATCTCCGTACCAAACAGAGCCGTTTCTCATTTACACATTGACTGGTTTGCTTCTGGGAGGTTCACTGTAATGCATTCTTACAAAGGGAGGGACAGGGAGTCCGAATGGTGGGCATGGCTTGTTACAGATAAACAGAAACACTTGCAAACCTGTCCCAAATCTGCTGCTCACAGGGCAGTTGCAATTGTGAGCTCCTCATATCTCTGACTCTCATGCTCCAGACCTCCCATTCCAGCCTTAGCAGCCCGTACCTTCCCCTGCACTGCCGGGTATCCCTGATGCACAGGTCTGACCTCCAGGGACTCTGATCCTAAAGGGGGTTTGCTGGGGGAGTGTAGGGGCTGGGACCTCTGGAACCTGCAAAGAAAATCATTGCAACAGCTTCTGTTGACTGGTTTGTCACTCTCCCCCCATTTAAAATTAGCACTTTAGATCAGTACCAACCAAAATATGTTTGTAACTAAACTATTTTTATTAAGGGGGAAATGCAGGAATAGACAGAATTAAAAGAAATAATGAATCAATGTTATCACAGGTTTATTAAAAATCTATTGGAGCAAATTGTGAGCTGTGGAAATTCCATGTATTTTTTATTCAAATCGATTCATATGATACTGTTATCTGGTAGGGAAAAGGGAAAGGGAAACATTAGGTAAACATTATGTATCCGGAATATGTAGTAAAAAAAATGGAATGGCCTTCACTCATTAGACTTTAGTTTCATAATAACAGAAATTGAAATTTTTTTAAGGCAAAATTGGCTCTCATTTGCAGACATCTGTTACTTGAGTCAAATCAGATTATTTTTATGTTTTAGATAAAATTGCGATATCAGTTTCTCCCCACTGGATGTCATCTTTTCCCACATATTCCATAGCCCATGGTCACAAAATGTGTGAACTACAAAATAACCCAATACAAAAATGGCTTGTTAAATGTCAAATTCAAACAGTCATTTGTGTTCATCCATTTATTGAGTACATAGTGAGTACTTGTGATGTCCAGGCTCTGTTTTAGACACTGGGCCCAAAACAGTCAATAAAACAGTTGCAGCTCTCATTGTACTTGCATTTTAGTGTGTATAGGGGAGAGAGTGGGGCTGGATATGTAGTTTTAAAAAATTAAAATCTAACAGGCAGTGTGAAGTGTGAAAAGGAATATAAGACAGGAAAGGAAAACAGAATGAGCAGGAGGTGTTGCTGTGTAATAGGCCTCTTGGATGATGACATTTAAGCAGAGATTTGAAGAGGCAAGGGCATGAGCTGCACCACCGTCTGGGAGAAGAGTTCCGAGACTTGGGGAGCATTCTCATAGTCCTTAGGGCATGTGTGCTTAGCATGTTTGAGGCTTAACAAGGAGGCAATTGCCGGTAAAGAATGTATGAGGGGAGAGTGTAGGAGTGCATGAGACCAGAGTGGTCAAGGGTTCAAATCACATAGGCTTTCGAAGACAAAGGTAAGAACTTGTGTATTACCTCCAGTGAGATGGCCATTGGGAGATTCTGGGCAGAAGATGGATATGATTGTGTTATGTTTTCAAAGGCTCATTCTGGCCATAGGAGTGCAAGACTGGAAGCAGGGAAACCAATTAGGAGACTGTTGCAGTGGTCCAGGCAAGACATGATGATGGCCAGGATTACGATGTAGGGTAGAAGTGGTGAGTGCTGGTTAGATTCTACATGTATTTGGATATAAAGTTAGTAGGGTTTGATAATGGGTGGAATAATGGAGTGAGAGAGGTCAAATATGGATCTATGGTCAGGCACAGTGGCTAATGCCTATAATCTCAGCACTTTGGAAGGCCAAGGGGAGGATCACTTGAGGCCAAGAGTTTGAGACCAGCCTGGGCCACATAGTGAGATACTGTCTCAACAAACAACAACAACAAAAACCCAACACTTAGCCAGGCATGGTAGCATGTGCCTGTAGTCCCAGCTACTCGGGAGTCTGAGGTAGGAGGATCAATGCTGCAGCGAGCTATGATCATGCCACTGCACTCCGGTCTGGGCAAGAGAGCAAGATCCCGACTCAAGGGAAAAGAATTCACTCTAACCTTTAAAAGCTGTACTTTGACAAATTCACTGAACACAAAAATGTGCAATATGTTCTTGATTTAGTATATTATCAAAGGTCAGTTATCAGTTGGGATTTGTGAGCCTTTAAAGAAATTTGAAGAGCAAAGGAAATGTGTTTTTGCTTGTGTGTATCCATGTGTGCACGTGGGTGGGTGGGTGTTAGATAAAACTGTATTTGTATTGTGGACTTTTCCTGAATTTTTTTATTTAGACTTATACTTAATATCTTATTAAATTATTCATTACAATTAAGAATATGTTTAAACAGTATTTACATGTCTTTAAAACACTTAAAGATTTCCTGGGTACTATTTGCATTTTTTTTAAAAGTCATAATCAGTGCCCTAACAAAACACCAGATGGCGCTAGAAAACAAATCACATTTACACTAACAGAAATCACATCTGCAAAGCAACTTAAAGAAAGGTAGATGGCTGTATTACAGCCAGTAAATCAGCTTGGTGCAACTAGTACTTCATATGGATAGTTCTTAGTTTTCTGTGATCATAAAGAAAATATAACAGACATAGCTAATAATCAAGTGTCATTCAGTTTTCTTATTTAAAAAATCTTCAATGAAGTTTTCCTTGTGATTCTTATAACTATATATAACATATTTGAACAAAGTTCTCTATTGCTTTGATGATAAAAAAATAAACTTCTTAGTGCAGCACATGACGCATCTCAGGATATAGCCCCTGCTTATGGCCTCCCTGTGTTCAAAATGCTCTTCCTAATCGCTCCACTTTCCTTTTATCACTCCCATTTCTTAAAACTGAGCTTAGATGTTCTGTCTTTCAGGAAGCCTTCTCTGACTGCACTCCCATCTCCTACCCCAGACCAGAAAGTGTGTTTCTGTTTTTGTTCCCAAGATGCCTTGTGCTTACAGATTTTTTTATTAGTACATATTTTGAATTTTCCTTTTAATTTCTAGACAAAAAGCTTATTAAGAGTAGGAACCATGACCAACCCTTATCCCCTTATATTAATCAGAGTTTACGGAGTTCTCCAGAGAAACAAAACCAACAGGATGTGTGTATGTGTATAGATATAGAAATAGATAGAAATAGAGATTTCTTTTAAGGAATTGGCTGACATGATTGTAGAGGCTGGCAAGTCCAAAATCCACAGAGAAGAGTTGATGTTGCAGTTTGAGTCTGGAGGCAGAATTGCTTTTCCTTGGAAGGAGATAAGACTTTTTCTTAAGGCCTTCATCTGATTGGATCAGGCCTACTCACATTATGGAGAGTAATCTGCTTTACTCAAAGTCTACTGATTTAAATGTTAATCTCACCAAAAATACCTTCTCAGCAACATCCAGATATGTTCATCTCACCAAAAATACCTTCTCAGCAACATCCAGACATGTTCGACCAAATATCTGGGTACCATGGCTTAGCCAAGTTGACAAATATAATTAACCATCACACTATTCTAGTGGTGCTTAACCATAGATAGTGGGTGCTGAATAAATAGTAGTAGTATGAAAAAAAATGTGACTAACCCCCTTCCCTTTCATTCTTGCCCCTCATCTGATAGTGATATTATAAGATGCAAATAGCCTGAATGGTGGGCAGAAGAGTTATAAACAGAAAAGTCAAACTATGAATTAACTTTAAGTGTCTACAAATATACTTGCTACATTTCAAGTTATTTTCAGATGGGTTCTTGTTTAAGCCTTACCCATCAATCTTATGAGATAAGCATTTTTCAGCTACCATTTCTTCATTTTTTTTATCTTCTTTCTCACTCCCCTACTTCTGTGATTATAATTAAATGTATATTGGACTGCTTGAAAATGTCCCACCGGTGTATGAAACTTTGTTTATTTTTAGTCTGGGCATGATGGCTCATGCCTGTTATCCCAGCAATTTGGGAGGCCGAGGTGGGTGGATTACCTGAGGTCAGGAGTTCAAGACCAGCCTGGCCAACATGGTGAAACCCCTTCTCTACTAAAAATACAAAAATTAGCCAGGTGGTGGTGTGTGCCTGTAATCCCAGCTACTTGGGAAGCTGAGGTGGGAGGATCACTTGAGCCCCGAAGGCAGAGGTTGCCATGAGCTGAAATCACACCACTGCCCTCAAGCCTACGTGACAGAGCGAGACTTCGGCTCAAAAAAAAAAAAAAACTTTGTTCATTTCTTAATCATTTTTCCCCATTGGATTGCATACTTTCTATTATTCTATCTTCAAGTTCAGTGATTCTTTCTTCTGCTGTTTCAAGTCTGTGTTGAGCTCATCTAGTAAAGTTTTCGTTTTAGCTACTGTTCTTTCCAACTCTAGATCTCGAACTGCTTCTTTTTTGTAGTTTCCATTTCACTATTAAGATTCCATGTCTGTTTACTCATTAATACTATGTTTTTCTTTAATTCTTTGTACTTATTTATAATCAACAATTTGAAGTATTTTTCTAATAAACACAATGTTTGGGCACAATGGCAGGCAGCTGCAGTTTGCTCCTTTTTTTTTTTTCCTGAGATTGAGTCAGGTGATTCCTATTTTTTTTGCATATCTAGTGGTTTTTGGCTGAAAACTGGATTGTGTATATAATTTGTTATATCAACTTTGGAATTTGTTTTGTTCTTTCTGAGGACTGTTGGTGTGTGGTAAACAGTTAACTTGGCTGGACTCAAATTGAAAAATCTGACTCTCCAACAGTGTAAAGCAGCTAATATCTCTGCTCAGGATTTTTGGCTTTTAATTGCTGTGTTTAAAGTCTGGTCAGAAAGGGTGGTGGTGTCTTGTGCCTTCAGAGTTTACTTGTCTGCCAAAGATTTGAGTAGAATTCATACTCCAGATTTGCTGCTGGAATTTCTGCTTGCTTCTGGGATTCACTATCTAAATTTCAGTTGCTTGGCCAACCCCAAGTTCTACCCTCTTACACCTCAAACCAGTAGGACTTTTATCTCCTGTATTGGGAAATGCACTCAAGCAAAACACAACGACTTGTACATTTCATCAGAAGCTGCTCTTTCTGGAGGTAGATTTTTATAGTAGTCAGCCTCGAAGGCAGCCCCCAGTGATTCTTGCCTCCTGGTATTCATGCCTCTGTGTAGTTCTCTGTCTATTGAATAAAGCTGACCTGTGTGGCCGAAAGAATATTGCAGAAATGACAGAGTGTGACTTCCGAGGCTAACTCATAAAAGATGTTGCAGTTTTTACCATAATCCCTTTTAATTGCTCACTCTGGAGGAAATGAGCTCCTACATTATGAGAGTATACAAGAAGCTGTGCCCATATAGCAAAAAACTTGTGAAATACAATAAATGTTTGTGGCTGTTGCAAGGTGCTGAAGTTGGGGATGATTTGTTTTTGAAGTCATTATAGCTAATCCATCCCCCTCAAATTTCTGCTAGCTTTTTCACCTGACTCCCTGGGGCTACCCATGAAGGTGGAAAGTAAGTCAGCCAGGGATGCTTTGGCTTGTGAGCTTGGGAAGTATGAAGTGTGGTCCTTTCCTTTAAAAATTTATTCATTCATCTTATTGAGATGAGAACTGTAGTGCCTGGCTGCAAAGACACCTGTCATGAAGTTGCAATCATTCAGTCTCTGAGGGTCCATTCCATTGATGCATATGGGCTTGATCAAGCCATCACTGCCTTGAACTTAATTACTGCATGGTTAGCCTAGTTAGATCTGTCTTTGTCTTTTTGCTGCCCACTGGAGATGCTTTAGTGTTGTCTTTAGCAGTCCTGAAACACTAGGTATTCCTCATTGACAACAGCCTGCCGAGATGTTGCAGCACAGGCTGGTGGTTCAGTTCCAGCTAACCACTATGCCTAGTAATTTTTCCATGTTGTAGAAGAACAATGTAGCAATAGCACAATTAGACCAACTCAAGGAAAAGCTTTGAAAAAAGTCTCCCGTCCACCCTTGCAGCTGTGAAAAGAGATTATGAGATAACTGCTCTTAAAGATTTATTATAGTCATTACATTCAACAGCTACAGTAGTTTTAGTGGTTCCTAAAATACACCAGCAGTTATTGTCTGATTACTTCCACAGATAAGTTAATTATACAAGATTTCTGACTCTCATACAAGTCTGATTTAGAGAGAAGTTTAATTATGGCAATTTTAGTGATTGAAATAAGCTCAGCATATATCACCAGTCTTAGCAAGTATAGTAGAGGTTTTTAGCTGTGTTGAAATACACATTCTCCTTGTTTTTATTTTTCATTTCATGATTTCTAACCATAGTGTAGTACATGTGATAATTTAGGACACCTGTTTTCACCAGGGTGCATCTTCAGTCAAACACACCACAGGACAACAATAGCAAATTCTTCATTATCATTAAAATCCCATTCTAATGCTGCCCATGGAGCACTCAAACATTTTACAAAGCTAATTTGTGTAATGATTGTGACAATGTGAGCAGGAAAGTAAAATACGTTTCTTAAGGAAAAAAAAATCAGGTATTAGTATGTTTTAAAATGATTGTTAAGATTGTAATTTTTTTAATGATGGAAGATGTGACGCTCGTTCAAATCAGGCAATCCACTTCATTGTTTATGAACACATTGTCTATTTGTATACTGAGGCAAATTAAAGATTAACTTTAACCACATATGCCTAAATTAACTTAAAATTAAGCTTTCAAAAACTGTGCCATAAAAAGACAGTGCTGTGAGTAGTTGAATATATTCATTTATTTAAACAAGACTTCAAATTGGTGAGTACATTAGTTTGAAAAATGCATTACTGAAAATTACCTTAGTCTGAGCCCTGTAGACCTCTTCCCCATAGCACTTTTCATTCTTCTAATATAATGGTAGGTCCAGTGGCATTTGGAGCAGTAGTTCCTGCCATATTTTTATATTTTTCACTTAAAAATCAAATATATATTGACAATAGGAAAATATTAGTAATGGTGAAAATAAATCAAATTCTGTTTTAATTTGAGTGATTTTATTACATTCTGCCTGGGAAGCCAGTCTATCGCCTTTCCTTAACACTATGAATGTCAGTCATGCCTTTCCTGTTTGCTGCAATGTTCTTTCTTCTTCCTCTTCATCCATTGGGATCCATCCCACAGTCCTTTGCTGCTACCATGCCTGGTCAGCAGTGACAGAGAGGTGCGTGAGCATGGAACGAAGATTAGGCATCTCCCACAGGCAGTGTCTGGAGGCCACACAGGAGGCAGCAGGCAAATCTATCTCAGAAATATGGAGAAACCCAGCCTCACAGGGATTCTGGAACAGACCACAAGTAAAGCTGCCAGCAGAGGATGTTTGCTAACAGAAAGCAGGATTTCCACGTGGAGGGGTAGCATTGGATCCTCAAAGTACTGGAATAGAACAGAAAGCCCTGTCGCTAGCCCTGCCACGTCGTTAGGAGCTGGTCCAGGATGAAGGTAGCAGGGCATGAGCTCAGTGCCAGGAGAGCAGCCGCACTCATGGTATATCACCTGCCATAATGCTTCAATCTAACCTTCCCCTTTCCTCCTCACCCTCCATCTAGAGCACCTGAAGCTAATATATGGATAATTAACTGCTATTGAAACCAGTGATGCACCCAAACAAAACTAAGTTCTCCTTAGGCACCACTGTATACTGTAGCATTTCCCACCCCTACCTGCCTGCTAATCTCACCCAGCTCTGTGTCACTGCTGGACAGGCACAGTGAGAGCAAAGGACTGCAGGATGGATCCCAGTGGATGACGAGGAAGAAGAAAGTGTGGTAGAATCACATGGGGGAGAGTTCAGACAGTGCCCTGGGTCCCACCCTAAACTATTCTGATTTCATCACTCTAGGTGCAATAATTCTCATGTGTAGTCATGGTTGAGAAGTGTTAGTTAAGATACACTGCTGACCTAGTCAGTCTGGTCTGTGTATCAGGCCCATCTTAACTAAACATTTTTATTAGTATCACCTGATTCAGAAATCATTTTTTGACAATATTTGAATCCGATTTGAAGGGGTTTTTTAATAAAATATAAAGCCAACAAAAGGATTGTTTGAGAAAAGCTGAACCTGAAGTATGAAAAAAAAATTTTAAGTTTATTAAACAGCTATTTTAAAGATAACCATATGAGCCACAAATGATAAGCAAACCTAGCTGTACTGAGGAGCTGAGGAAACCTTGCAGTGCTTCCTTCTCATGGTGTGGACAGAATACTGAGCTTGGTAGTCGAGGGAGCAGTTACTGCCTGAATCTTGGCGGAGACCCTTTTCATCTCATGACCCATGTTCTATCTCATCGGCAGACTCTCACCTCACTCAGCTCCATTCCTTTAGCAAACCGTGCAAATTTTAATCAGGACTAAAAGACTAATTTTAACAAATTCTCAGTTGCCCTCTATACATGCTCAAACTTCAGATATGAAAGAACAAGATTTTTATCAATGATATTTTCAAAGGTCTAGCTTTTTCTGATGCCATCAGTTACTAGTGCATTGATGCCAGCAAGTGCTAGAAGAAGGGTGAGCCTTTCCCAGTGCTGCAAATGTGTTGCCTGGGAAAGACAGCAACTGCCTCTGGCCTAGGATTGGAGAGACCCACTTGACCATTGCCTCAAGTCCCCCATCCTCCTCCCTGCTCCTGCTGTCCTCATTCTCCACCCTGATTTCAGCAGCTGAGGGTGGACACTATCTTCTTTGAGATTTTTGTTGCTTAACTATTTGAGGCAACTAATTAAATCCTCATCATGTATGTGGGGACATGTCATTTACTGAACAAATATTGCTGTATAGGATGAAGATGTTTGAGGAAAAACATAACCCTAATAATAAATGGCAGATGCATTTCCTGGGTCATTGCCATAGACCGATTCATGGGTCTCTCATGCCAGAAAGAATGTTGTTGTTTTTTTTTCCTTTAACTCTTATTATTAAAGTAATAAGAAAACATTACTGAGGGCATAACAGTACTTCTTTCATGGTTCCTCTCCTAAATTATTTACTACTAGATATGTTAACCACTTAAGGTGAATATATAGCAATTTATGTTGTGAATTCTAAACTCATTTCAAATTATAAATACATTTGTTGAGTCGGTCATGGTAGAATAAGAGAACACTGATTTTTGCCTTTGAGTTCATTTTTTAAAAGTCACCGTGTATGGATGAACGGAGTAGGAGAAAGAATTATATATATTCTGACACACTTTCATTTACAGAGGACTCATCTGTGTCTGGTGAAAGCCAGGCGGCTTGCACCATGTCCTGGGACTTCAGTCATCCCTTGACGTGTTGACCCTTCTTAAAGAATGGAAGGGGGAACTGAATAAAGAAGATAACAGCTTCTAGCTAAGAGGGATGATGCATTAATTTGCCAAATACATAGGCTCCTTTTGTGTGCTATGCTCTGTGGAGCACTCTGAAAACAAAGGAAGTAACTACAATGTAAAGAGGTAGAGACTATGAACAAAATGCTGTGGGAACACCAAGGAGGAAATGACACACTGCTGGCAGGAGATGGAAAGCAACTGGAGTCTTCATGGAGCGATAACATTTGAGCTGGTCCTCAAGTAGTGGGTGAGGGTTACATCCATGCAAGAGCCCTGTGAACTCAGATACTGAAGTATGTCTAATGACAAGGATGATAAGTTGATATGGAAAAAATATCACAGGTGTTTCTGCTCACAGCAAGCCCAGCAGTGCTCCAAGAGCAGTACTTACTTGGGTATCATGGGCTATGCTCTCTATACAGAAGATTAGATTAGAGTCTTGTCTTAAAAACCCTTGATACCACAACTTTTTGGGAAAATTATCATAATTCATTTTTTTCTAATATCCAATGACTTTTACTGTTTTGCTACTTTGATTCATCAGTACGTTCATGATACCTTCTCCTCTTTGTCCCATTCCTGCTTCATAATAATTTAATGAAATTAAAGTAATGGATTTAATTAGCACCTACATCTATGATTATATGTATATATTATTTATCTGAAGCCTTTGGGGTGGGCCAGCTACCACAATTAAAACATCAACTTGATTCAAGTTGTGTGAAGCACACTTTAAACTTGAAATAAAAGTGAATAAAATCTATTTATACAGTGTGATGCCTTTAATTGATACCCTTACATAAAAGCCAAGGTTTGATAAAGTTGTGTTTCAGGTAATAACCTTGATTTTTATGCTTCATTGAAATTTGGCTCCTCTCCCCCAAGGATCACTGACTTCCTTGTGCATTTATATCATCATGTTAGTGATGTTATTACTAATGTCATTCAGCTAGTCATAGGGTGGAGGTAGCATTAATTGCAAATTATAGCTTCACATAAAACCAATGAACTTGGGTGAGCATTTAATTTCTGGGCCTTGTCACTTTGATTCATACTGCGTCTTTGCTTTTTAACTGCTGCTGTGAGCATACATGTGCATTCTCTGCAGTATATTTTTTCATGGCACTTCCAGACAGTCCTAAGAGTCAAGCAGTATAGGACCCAGCAGGGTATGTGTTGTTGCGCCATTAATTGCATATCTCTGCGCCTTCTGAGGAAGGAGGCCAGAGGCAGATTGTCTTTCACCCCCTGAGAAGTATGATAATAGCTTGACAGTGCTCTTACTGGAGTATTTCTCTGTGATTATTAAATACAAGTGAAGAGACTTGTTAGAAAGAAAGAAAAATGAGGAATATTTTTAAATTGCCTTTTAGATTAATAGTATCAAACACATTGCATTGGTACTAGCGTCATGGAAATACACAAGAGGTTTCCATTCTTGGTCATTCTGAGTTTGGGGTTTGATCTGGTTTGTTTTTAGATGAAAGTGTGTGGCTGAATGTGGTGTTGGAGGTCAAGGCTCTTACGAGGCCTGTTCTTTTGTCTGCTTCAGCTTTTGAGTAGCCATTATTATCATTTTATCAGTGAGCATTTTCCATATAGGCATATGAATTCCTCTTACTAGTGTGAAATCACTTATTTAATTCTAGAAAATTCTTGCAGTACAGTAGAAAGGGTTCTTGACTAGGAGTTTTAATCAGCTTTACCAATTCTTATTTGCTATTTCATCTTGAACAAGTCTCCTGGCCTCTCTGAGCTTTTTCTCCCATGTGTAAAACATGGAGATAATTCTACCTGCACTCCTGCATTTTTCGTGCAGGTCAGATGGCCATTTGGCTTTGTCGCTGGTGTCATGCTATACAGATATAAGCAACTATTATCATTACTTTCCCTCCAGTGATTACTTTGTATAAAATGCATGTTATCCCTAAGTCCAAATGCAATAGAAGAGTAATCTGATATTGCTTGTGTATGTTCCTTTTCTAAGAGGCTCTTAATGACTGTGATAAACTTTATCTACATGACATTCCAATGTCTTTAAGTGCAAGAGAAGGGTGGTTATTCTTCAGGGATGTTTTTCTAGGAAGTGTTTATATATGAAAGTGAACATCTACAAGTTGAATAAGGTATGAGAATATTGGAAAGCTATTTGAGGAATGCTTGTAGTGGCATCTCATTAAAGCGTAAGTTATGCTTTCCTTCTACCTTGGGTGTTACAGCTTTATTAACACTGAGTTTGAAAACAGCTAACAAAAAAAGCTAAATGCTTAAGGGATTTATTATAAAATTCAATAGTGCCATTAATTTCCATGTATGCTTTAAATTGCTGGGAAAAAATAATGTATTCAGCAAAGAAGCAAGTTCCTGCTTCCTCCCCTGAGTCTGCTTGATTGTGCAATTGGTCTTTCATTCTTTAATTAAACTTGTCCAAAGATAGGATCTGCTAAAGTATTTACTGTATAAATAGTTTTCATTCCCAGTGTGCAAGTTTAAAACCGTGGTAAAAAGAGTTTGCCATCTGTTAACAACCAAAACATGTGGTGTGCTGTTGCATAAAAATAAACTGCACTTATTCATAAAAGGGATCACAACATATATCACATCTTTGGGGCTGACAATAATCTGTGATGTTTTCGAATGTCACCTTCTAAGTGACAGTATGCTCAGTAGTGCATTATGTTAAAAAACATGATCATCTATAAATGTAATAAAAATAATTCATGTATTGTTATTCACGTGAAATTGATTTATCTGAATGTCAGTGTTACTGATAAGAAATTATAATTTTTAATTTTTTCTTTGATATTTTCAAATCTAAATTTTCCTGAATTTTATTTTCAAGTCTTTTTTTCCTCCCTAAAATTTAACCATTTAATTTAGCCAGGAATTTAATCATTTCTCTCTCTTTCTGTACTACCATTGCCTCGGCCCTGTGACATCTCAGGCTTGTATATCACATCCAGGGAGTCTTCTTGCCTCTAGTTTTTGCCCTTCTGCATATATGTACCTACCACAAGAGAAAGTTCTTGAAAGACAGGATTCATACACTCACTCATTGAAGCCATCAGTAATACCACATTGTCTGTGGAGGAAAATTCATCAGAATTTTGTTCAAGGCACCCCATAATCTGGCTGTAAGCCACCTGTTTAGGCTTGGCCCTAACTGTCCGTGTCCCTGTACTTTATAGAATTCCACAAGATTTTTCACAAATCCCTGAACATACCTTTTTCACATTTATACGTACATACTTTCCCCCTTTCTTTGAAATATTTTTCACTGTCTACCTCATTCCAAATTAGATCTGTGCCTCAAGAGTCAGTTCTAATGTTCTGTCATTCCTTAATTTTTTCCTTGTTTTTCCAATTAGTGGTAATCCTTTGCTTCTTTCTGTTCCCAAAGTATTTTATAATTCTTACTTTGTGTGATCATTTTCGGTCTTTTATTCTAGTCATTAATTTACTTCCCCCCTACCACTTTCTAATGTGTGAAGTACTTGGGGATAGGGATTGTCTTGTTTATCTTTGTGTCCCCACACTAGTTAGCATAATACCTGTGAGGCACTCAATAAATACGTGTCAAAATGGTTTGAAAATGGTCACACATAGTGTTCTGGAGAATCCAATAAGCAAACTAATGCAATGGAAAAATTTAGACAAACAGGTCAGAGCAGATTGTCATATTCCAGATAGGAATTTTTTTTTCTATGTAGCAGTATTTATGGATGTCCTAAAATGATTTTGGCCCTTTTCTATTCAGTATTTCTTAATGGACAAGAGTGGACATTAATAGACATTAATATCTCACAAGATTCTGCAGGAAGTTCTGATTTGTTTGTTTCACACAAAACCAATTGCTGTCTTTGGACCTTGTTTAGGTCCCATTTCAAATTAACAAACTCTATAAATTTTTAAGAGAATCAGGGAAATTGTAAACACTGATTATTCAGTGAAAGTATCCAACTATGATATTCAGAAATTATTGTGAATTTCTTTTCTCTCTTTTTTTTTTTTTTTTTTTTTTGGGACAAGTCTCACTCT
Source organism: Pongo pygmaeus (assembly GCF_028885625.2). Lineage (NCBI taxonomy): Eukaryota > Metazoa > Chordata > Mammalia > Primates > Hominidae > Pongo > Pongo pygmaeus. The sequence goes on along the minus strand of NC_072380.2, from coordinate 73,579,739 downwards.
GTCACCCAGGCTGGAGTGCAGCGGTGCAATCTCGGCTCACTGCAATCTCCACCTCCCAGGCTCAAGCGATTCTCCTGCCTCAGCCTCCCAAGTAGCTGGGATTATAGGCACCAACCATCACACCTGGCTAATTTTTGCACTTTTAGCAGTGATGGGGTTTCACCATGTTGGCCAGACTGGTCTCGAACTACTGACTCCAAGTGATCTACCTGCCTTTGCCTCCCAAAGTGCTGGGATTACAGGCATAAGCCACTGCGCCCAGCCGTGAATTTCTTTTTAGATATGGTAACAGTATTGTGGTTATGTTTTTATATGTTTATTATAACAACTTCACTGAGGTACAGTTAATATACAATAGACTTCACCTAAAGCATACAGTTTGATAAGTTTTGACATGTGTGAAACTGTAAAACCCTCACCACAATCAAGATAATGACCATATCCAGTGATCCCAAGTTTCCTGGTGCTGCTCTGTGACTTCTCCTGGATGTTCTTCTCTGTGCCCCTCCCCAACCCCAGGCAGCCACTGATCTGCTTAAGGTCCCTATGACTTAGTTTACATTTCCCAGATTCAGTGGCTGGAACCTCCAGTAAAATGCTGAGAAGTTATGCATGGACATCTTTGTCTTTTTCTTGATCTTGGGGGCAGGAGAGGATAGAATTCAGTCTGTTACCATTTAGTATTGTTAGCTTTAGATTTTTCATAGATGCTCATTATCAGATTGAGAAAGTTTCCTTCTATGTCTACTCTGCTTAAAGTTTTTTTCCAGGAATTGGCTTTAGATTTAGTCAAAGGCTGTTTTATTGTCTAATGAAGTGATCATTTTTTGTTTCATTTTTGTGTATAATATAAATTGCACTGATTGATTCTAGATGTTAAAACAACTATACATTAATACGTTTCTGAGATAAAACTCATGACTCATTATTCCTTATATATCTTGTTGGATTTGATTTGCTAACATTCTTTTTTTTTTTAACTTCTTTTTTTTTTCTTTTTATCATTATTATTATTATTATTATTATTATTATACTTTAGGCTCTATGGTACATGTGCGCAACGTGCAGGTAAGTTACATATGTATACATGTGCCATGCTGGTGCGCTGCATCCACCAACTCGTCATCTAGCATTAGGTATATCTCCCAATGCTATCCCTCCCCCCTCCCCCCACCCCACAACAGTCCCCGAAGTGTGATGTTCCCCTTCCTGTGACCATGTGTTCTCATTGTTCAATTCCCACCTATGAGTGAGAATATGCGGTGTTTGGTTTTTTGTTCTTGCGATAGTTTACTGAGAATGATGATTTCCAATTTCATCCATGTCCCTTCAAAGGACATGAACTCATCATTTTTTATGGCTGCATAGTATTCCATGGTGTATATGTGCCACATTTTCTTAATCCAGTCTATCATTGTTGGACATTTGGGTTGGTTCCAAGTCTTTGCTATTGTGAATAATACGGCAATAAACATACGTGTGCATGTGTCTTTATAGGAGCATGATTTATAGTCCTTTGGGTATATACCCAGTAATGGGATGGCTGGGTCAAATGGAATTTCTAGTTCTAGATCCTTGAGGAATCGCCACACTGACTTCCACAAGGGTTGAACTAGTTTACAGTCCCACCAACAGTGTAAAAGTGTTCCTATTTCTCCACATCCTCTCCAACACCTGTTGTTTCCTGACTTTTTAATCATTGCCATTCTAACTGGTGTGAGATGGTATCTCATTGTGGTTTTGATTTGCATTTCTCTGATGGCCAGTGATGGTGAGCATTTTTTCATGTGTTTTTTGGCTGCATAAATGTCTTCTTTTGAGAAGTATCTGTTCATGTCCTTCGCCCACTTTTTGATGGGGTTGTTTGTTTTTTTCTTGTAAATTTGTTGGAGTTCATTGTAGATTCTGGATATTAGCCCTTTGTCAGATGAGTAGGTTGCAAAAATTTTCTCCCATTTTGTAGGTTGCCTGTTCACTCTGATGGTAGTTTCCTTTGCTGTGCAGAAGCTCTTTAGTTTAATTAGATCCCATTTGTCAATTTTGGCTTTTGTTGCCATTGCTTTTGGTGTTTTAGACATGAAGTCCTTGCCCATGCCTATGTCCTGAATGGTAATGCCTAGGTTTTCTTCTAGGGTTTTTATGGTTTTAGGTCTAACATGTAAGTCTTTAATCCATCTTGAATTGATTTTTGTATAAGGTGTAAGGAAGGGATCCAGTTTCAGCTTTCTACATATGGCTAGCCAGTTTTCCCAGCACCATTTATTAAATAGGGAATCCTTTCCCCATTTCTGGTTTTTCTCAGGTTTGTCAAAGATCAGATAGTTGTAGATATGTGGCATTATTTCTGACGGCTCTGTTCTGTTCCATTGATGTATATCTCTGTTTTGGTACCAGTACCATGCTGTTTTGGTTACTGTAGCCTTGTAGTATAGTTTGAAGTCAGGTAGTGTGATGCCTCCAGCTTTGTTCTTTTGGCTTAGGATTGACTTGGTGATGCGGGCTCTTTTTTGGTTCCATATGAACTTTAAAGTAGTTTTTTCCAATTCTGTGAAGAAAGTCATTGGTAACTTGATGGGGATGGCATTGAATCTGTAAATTACCTTGGGAAGGATGGCCATTTTCATGATATTGATTCTTCCTACCCATGAGCATGGAATGTTCTTCCATTTGTTTGTATCCTCTTTTATTTCCTTGAGCAGTGGTTTGTAGTTCTCCTTGAAGAGGTCCTTCACATCCCTTGTAAGTTGGATTCCTAGGTATTTTATTCTCTTTGAAGCAATTGTGAATGGGAGTTCACTCATGATTTGGCTCTCTGTTTGTCTGTTATTGATGTATAAGAATGCTTGTGATTTTTGCACATTGATTTTGTATCCTGAGACTTTGCTGAAGTTGCTTATCAGCTCAAGGAGATTTTGGGCTGAGACAATGGGGTTTTCTAGATATACTATTATGTCATCTGCAAACAGGGACAATTTGACTTCCTCTTTTCCTAATTGAATACCCTTGATTTCCTTCTCCTGCCTAATTGCCCTGGCCAGAACTTCCAACACTATGTTGAATAGAAGTGGTGAGAGAGGGCATCCCTGTCTTGTGCCAGTTTTCAAAGGGAATGCTTCCAGTTTTTGCCCATTCAGTATGATATTGGCTGTGGGTTTGTCATAAATACCTCTTATTATTTTGAGATACGTCCCATCAATACCTAATTTATTGAGAGTTTTTATCATGAAGGGTTGTTGAATTTTGTCAAAGGCCTTTTCTGCATCTATTGAGATAATCATGTGGTTTTTGTCTTTGGTTCTGTTTATATGCTGGATTACATTTATTGATTTGCGTATATTGAACCAGCCTTGCATCCCAGGGATGAAGCCCACTTGATCATGGTGGATAAGCTTTTTGATGTGCTGCTGGATTCTCTTTGCCAGTATTTTATTGAGGATTTTTGCATCAATGTTCATCAAGGATATTGGTCTAAAATTCTCTTTTTTTGTTGTGTCTCTGCCAGGCTTTGGTATCAGGATGATGCTGGCCTCATAAAATGAGTTAGGGAGGATTCCCTCTTTTTCTATTGATTGGAATAGTTTCAGAAGGAATGGTACCACTTCCTCCTTGTACCTCTGGTAGAATTCGGCTGTGAACCCATCTGGTCCTGGACTTTTTTTGGTTGGTAAGCTATTGATTATTGCCACAATTTCAGCTCCTGTTATTGGTCTATTCAGAGATTCAACTTCTTCCTGGTTTAGTCTTGGGAGGGTGTATGTGTTGAGGAATTTATCCATTTCTTTTAGATTTTCTAGTTTATTTGCGTAGAGGTGTTTGTAGTATTCTCTGATGGTAGTTTGTATTTCTGTGGGATCGGTGGTGATATCCCCTTTATCATTTTTTATTGCATCTATTTGATTCTTCTCTCTTTTTTTCTTTATTAATCTTGCTAGCGGTCTATCAATTTTGTTGATCCTTTCAAAAAACCAGCTCCTGGATTCATTTATTTTTTGAAGGGTTTTTTGTGTCTCTATTTCCTTCAGTTCTGCTGTGATTTTAGTTATTTCTTTCCTTCTGATAGCTTTTGAATGTGTTTGCTCTTGCTTTTCTAGTTCTTTTAATTGTGATGTTAGGGTGTCAATTTTGGATCTTTCCTGCTTTCTCTTGTGGGCATTTAGTGCTATAAATTTCCCTCTACACACTGCTTTGAATGCATCCCAGAGATTCTGGTATGTTGTGTCTTGGTTCTCATTGGTTTCAAAGAACATCTTTATTTCTGCCTTCATTTCGTTATGTACCCAGTAGTCATTCAGGAGCAGGTTGTTCAGTTTCCATGTAGATGAGCGGTTTTGAGTGAGATTCTTAATCCTGAGTTCTAGCTTGATTGCACTGTGATCTGAGAGATAGTTTGTTATTATTTCTGTTCTTTTACATTTATTGAGGAGAGCTTTACTTCCAAGTATATGGTCAATTTTGGAATAGGTGTGGTGTGGTGCTGAAAAAAATGTATATTATGTTGATTTGGGGTGGAGAGTTCTGTAGATGTCTATTAGGTCCGCTTGGTGCAGAGCTGAGTTCAATTCCTGGGTATCCTTGTTGACTTTCTGTCTCATTGATCTGTCTAATGTTGACAGTGGGGTGTTAAAGTCTCCCATTATTAATGTGTGGGAGTCTAAGTCTCTTTGTAGGTCACTCAGGACTTGCTTTATGAATCTGGGTGCTCCTGTATTGGGTGCATATATATTTAGGATAGTTAGCTCTTCTTGTTGAATTAATCCCTTTACCATTATGTAATGGCCTTCTTTGTCTCTTTTGATCTTTGTTGGTTTAAAGTCTGTTTTATCAGAGACTAGGATTGCAACCCCTGCCTTTTTTTCTTTTCCATTTGCTTGGTAGATCTTCCTCCATCCTTTTATTTTGAGCCTATGTGTGTCTCTGCATGTGAGATGGGTTTCCTGAATACAGCACACTGATGGGTCTTGAGTCTTTATCCAATTTGCCAGTCTGTGTCTTTTAATTGGAGCATTTAGTCCATTTACATTTAAAGTTAATATTGTTATGTGTGAATTTGATCCTGTCATTGTGATGTTATCTGGTTATTTTGCTCATTAGTTGATGCAGTCTCTTCCTAGTCTCGATGGTCTTTACATTTCGGTATGATTTTGCAGTGGCTGGTACCGGTTGTGCCTTTCCATGTTTAGCGCTTCCTTCAGGAGCTCTTTTAGGGCAGGCCTGGTGGTGACAAAATCTCTCAGCATTTGCTTGTCTGTAAAGTATTTTATTTCTCCTTCACTTATGAAGCTTAGTTTGGCAGGATATGAAATTCTGGGTTGAAAATTCTTTTCTTTAAGAATGTTGAATATTGGCCCCCACTCTCTTCTGGCTTGTAGGGTTTCTGCCGAGAGATCCGCTATTAGTCTGATGGGCTTCCCTTTGATGGTAACCCAACCTTTCTCTCTGGCTGCCCTTAACATTTTTTCCTTCATTTCAACTTTGGTGAATCTGACAATTATGTGTCTTGGAGTTGCTCTTCTCGAGGAGTATCTTTGTGGCGTTCTCTGTATTTCCTGAATCTGAATGTTGGCCTGCCTTGCTAGATTGGGGAAGTTCTCCTGGATAATATCCTGCAGAGTGTTTTCCAACTTGGTTCCATTCTCCCCGTCACTTTCAGGTACGCCAATCAGACGTAGATTTGGTCTTTTCACATAGTCCCACATTTCTTGGCGGCTTTGCTCGTTTCTTTTTATTCTTTTTTCTCTAAACTTCCCTTCTCACTTCATTTCATTCATTTCGTCTTCCAGGACTGATACCCTTTCTTCCATTTGATCGCATCGGCTCCTGAGGCTTCTGCATTCTTCACGTAGTTCTCGAGCCTTGGTTTTCAGCTCCATCAGCTCCTTTAAGCACTTCTCTGTATTGGTTATTCTAGTTATACATTCTTCTAAATTTTTTTCAAAGTTTTCAACTTCTTTGCCTTTGGTTTGAATATCCTCCCGTAGCTCAGAGTAATTTGATCGTCTGAAGCCTTCGTCTCTCAGGTCGTCGAAGTCATTCTCCGTCCAGCTTTGTTCCGTTGCTGGTGAGGAACTGCGTTCCTTTGGAGGAGGAGAGGTACTCTGCTTTTTAGAGTTTCCAGTTTTTCTGCTCTGTTTTTTCCCCATCTTTGTGGTTTTATCTACTTTTGGTCTTTGATGATGGTGATGTACAGATGGGTTTTTGGTGTGGGTGTCCTTTCTGTTAGTTTTCCTTCTAGCAGACAGGACCCTCAGCTGCAGGTCTGTTGGAGTACCTGGCCGGCCGTGTGAGGTGTCAGTCTGCCCCTGCTGGGGGGTGCCTCCCAGTTAGGCTGCTCGGGGGTCAGGGGTCAGGGACCCACTTGAGGAGGCAGTCAGCCCGTTCTCAGATCTCCAGCTGCGTGCTGGGAGAACCACTGCTCTCCTCAAAGCTGTCAGACACGGCCATTTAAGTCTGCAGAGGTTACTGCTGTCTTTTTGTTTGTCTGTGCCCTGCCCCCAGAGGTGGAGCCTACAGAGGCAGGCAGGCCTCCTTGAGCTGTGGTGGGCTCCACCCAGTTCAAGCTTCCAGGCTGCTTTGTTTACCTAAGCGAGCCTGGGCAATGGCGGGCGCCCCTCCCCCAGCCTCGCTGCTGACTTGCTGTTTGATCTCAGACTGCTGTGCTAGCAATCAGCGAGACTCCGTGGGCGTAGGACCCTCTGAGCCAGGTGTGGGCTATATTCTCCTGGGGCACCGTTTCCTAAGCCCGTCGGAAAAGCACGGTATTCGGGTGGAAGTGGCCCGATTTTCCAGGTGCCGTTTATCACCCCTGGAAAGGGAACTCCCTGACCCCTTGCGCTTCCCCAGTGAGGCAATGCCTCGCCCCTGCTTCGGCTGGCGCACGGTGCACTCACCCACTGACCTGCGCCCACTCTCTGGCACTCCCTAGTGAGATGAACACGGTACCTCAGATGGAAATGCAGAAATCACCCGTTGTCTGCGTCGCTCGCGCTGGGAGCTGTAGACCGGAGCTGTTCCTATTCGGCCATCTTGGCTCCTCCCCCCGATTTGCTAACATTTTGATAAGAAGCTTTTTACATCTGTGTTCATGAGGGATATCAGTTAGTAGTTTTCTTTTCATGTAGTATCTTTTTCTGATTTTGGTTTCATAATAATGCAGACCCCACAGAAGGAGTTGGGAAACAACCCCTTCTCTTTAAGAATTTATGTATTATTTCTTTGTTGCATATTTGGTAGAATTCACTAGTGAAGATGACTGGGACTAGTATTTTGTTTTTGGAAAGTTTTTAACCGTAAGCTTTATTTATTTGACTGATACAAGATATTCAGGTTATTTGTTTATTCTTGAGTAACCTTGGGTAGTTTGTGTCTTTCAAGAATTGTGTTCATTTCATCTAATTTGTTGAGTTAATTGACATAACATTGTTTATAATATTTATTATTTGTTTAATAATTATAGAATCTGTAATGATATCACCTGACTCATTCGTCATGTTGGCTATTTATTTTTATTTGTGTCTTCTCTCTCTTTTTCTTGATGGGTCTGGTGGAGTATCAATTTTAGTTATCTTCTCTCAAAATCAGCTTTATTTTTATTATCTTCCTCTGGTATTTTCTTGCTTTCTAAGTTATCAATATGTACCTTGATCTTTATTATTTCCTTTCTTCCACTTATTTTAGGTTTAATTTGCTATTCCTTTTTGAGGTTTTTTTTTTTCTCTCTCTCTCTCTTTTTTTGAGATGGAGTCTCACTCTGTCACCCAGGCGGGAATGCACTGGCGCAATCTTGGCTCACTGCAACCTCCGCCTCCCGGGTTCAAGCAATTCTCTGCTTCAGCCTCCTGAGTAGCTGGGATTACAGGCACCCGCCACCACGCCTGGCTAATTTTTGTATTTTTAGTAGAGACGAGGTTTCACCATGTTGACCAGGCTGGTCTTGAACTCCTGACCTCGTGATCCACCTGTCTCAGCCTCCCACTTGCAAAGGTGTGTATTTTGCTATTGTTGCAGGGAGTCTAGAAATGTCATTTAGGTCAAGTTGCTTCATATCGCTGTTCAAATCTTCTATATCCTTGCTGATGTTCTCTCTACTTCTCCTATTAATTACTGAGGGAGGGCTACCAAAGCCTCCGATGGAATTGTGGATTTTTCTATTCTCTTTAAAGTTCTGTCAGGTTTTGTTTCATGGATTTTAAAGTTCTATAACTAGGGGAATAAACATTTAGATTATTAAGTTGTCTTAATGAATTGACTTCTTTATCATTATGAAATAATCCCCTTTATCATTGAGAATATTCTTTGGTCTGAAATCTGCTTTGATATTCACACAGGCAGGCACTTCAGCTCTTTTTTATTGTCCTTTTTATTAGAATGATATGCCATTTTCTACTCATTTGCTTTTAACATATTTGTGTCTTTATATTTGAAGTGTATTTATTGAAGTTACCACATAGCTGACTCTTACTTTTTTGTCCAAGCTGAAATTCTTCAGCGTTTAATTGGGAGTATTTATATTTAATGTGATTATTGCTATGATTAGATTTAGATCTATTATCTTGCTGTATGTTTTCTATTTTTCATATTTCTTCTTTGTTCCAATTTTCCTCTTTCACCTTCTTGGATAAATTTATTCTTAGGTTTTTTTTTTTGTAGCTATTGTAAACAGGATTACTTTCTTGATTTCTTTTCAGCTTGTTTGCTATAGTGTATAGAAATGCTACTGATTTTTGCATATTGATTTTGTATCCTGTAACTTTACTGGATTTGTTTATCAAGTCTAAAAGTTTTCTGGTAGAGTCTTTAGATTTTTTTCTATATAAGATCATGTTATCTGCAAACAGGACAATTTGACTTCCTCTTTTCCAATTTGGGTGCCTTTTATTTCTTTTCCTTGCCCTTTTGCTCTGGCTTGGACCTCCAATACTATGTTAAACAAGAGCAGTGAAAGTAAACACCTTTTTCTTATTTCAGTTCTTAGAGGAAAGGCTTTCTGCTTTTCCCCACTCACTGTGATGTTAGCTGTGGGTTTGTCATACATGGCCTTTATTATGTTGAGGTATGTTCCTTCTATGCCTAATTTGTTCAGAAGGGCGTTGTATTTTATCAAATGCCTTTTCTGTAACTATTGAGATGATCATACGGTTTTTGTCCTATCGATGTATTTTTTTTTATTTTCATATGTTGAACCATCCTTGCATCCATGGGATAAATTACACTTGATCATGGCCTGTTATTTTTTAGATGTGTTATTGGATTCACTTTGCTAATATTTTATTAGGGATTTTCATATCAGGAATATCAGTGTGTATTTTTTTGTTGTTCTTGTTGTTGTTGTGTCCTGTTTGGCTTTAGTATCAGGGCAATGCTGTCCTGGTAGAATGAGCTAGAAAGAATTCTCTCCTCTTCAATTTTTTGGAATAGTTTGAGAATTGGTGTTAGTTCTTTAAAAGTTCGGTGAAATTCAACAGTAATGCTATCTGGTCCTAGGCTTTTCTTTGTTGGGAGATTTCTGATTCAGTCTCATTACTTGTTATTGGTCTGTTCAGGGTTTCTATTTCTTCCTAGTTCAATCTTGGTGGTTGTATGTGTTTAGGAATTTATTCATTTCCTCTAGGCTTTTCAATTTGTTAGTGTATGATTGTTCATAATAGTCTCTGATGATCCTTTATAGTTCTGTGGCATCAGTTAAAATGTCTCATTTTTATTTCTGATTTTATTTATTTGGGTCTTCCCTCCTTTTTTTCTCAGTCATTCTACCTAGTAGTTTATCAATTTTGTTTTTCTTTTCTTTTTTTTGATCTTTTTTTAATATACTTTAAGTTCTAGGGTACATGTACACAACGTGCAGGTTTGTTACATATGTATACATGCGCCATGTTGGTGTGCTGCACCCATTAACTCATCATTTACATTAGGTATATCTCCTAATGCTATCCCTCCTCACTCCCCCGACCCCACAACAGGCCCCGGTGTGTGATGTTCCCCTTCCTGTGTCCAAGTGTTCTCATTGTTCTATTCCCATCTATGAGTGAGAACATGCAGTGTTTGGTTTTTTGTCCTTGAAAAAGCAACTTTTCATTTCATTGATCTTTTGTAGTTTTTTTTTTAGTCCCCATTTTGTTTAGTTTTTCTCTGATCTTTATTATTTATTTCTTTCTACTGGTTTTAGGTTTGGCTTTTTCTTGATTTTCTAGTTCTTTGAGGCATGTCATTAGGTTGTTTATTTGAAATCTTTCTACGTTTTTGATGTAGGTGTTTAGTGCTATAAACTTCCTTCTTAGCACTACTGTATCTCATGGGTTTTGGTATGTTGTGTTTCTATTTCGTTTGCTTCAAGTAGTTTTTTAAAAATTTCCTTCTTAATTTTTTCATTGACTCAGTGGTCATTCAGGAGCGTGTTGTTTAATTTTCATATATTTGTAAAGTTTCCAGAGTTTCACTCCTTACTGCATTTTTAGTTTTATTTCATTGTGTTCTGGAAGATACCTGATATGATTTCAATTTTTAAAAATTTGTCAAGACATATTCTGTGGCCTAACATATGGTCTACCTGGAGAATGTTCCATGTGCTGACAAGAAGAGTGTGTACTCCGTAGCTGTTGGATATGATGCTCTGTAAATGTCTGTTAAGTCCATTTGGTCTAAAAGTGCAGTTTAAATCTAGTGTTTATTTTGTTGGTTTTCTGTCTAGCTGATCTGTCCAGTACTCAGAGTGGGGTGTTGAACTTGCCAACTATTATTGTATTAGAGTCTGTCTCTTCCTTTAGAGATAATAATATTTGCTTTATATATCTGGATGCATGTATATGTGGAATTATGTCCTCTTGAAGAATTGATCCCTTTATCATTATATAATGACCTTCTTTGTCTCTTTTTTAAGTTTTTCATGTGAAGTTTGTTTTATCTGGTAATAAAATAGCTACTCCTGCTCACTTTTGGTTTCTATTTGCCTGCATATCTTTTTCCGTCTTTCCATTTGCCTGCATATCTTTTTCTGTCTCTTCACTTTCAGTTTATATGTGTTTCAGGTGAAATGAGTTTCTTGTGGGCAGCATATAGTTGTGGTATGTGTTTTTTGTCAGTTTATCCAGATTATATCTTTTAAGTAAGAATTTTATTTGTTTACATTCAAGGTTACTATTGATAGGTGAGAACTTATTCCTGTCATTTTGTTAACTGCTTTCTTTTCCTTTTGTTGTTGTTGTTGTTGTAGTATATATTTTGCTCCTTTATCCTCTATTGTTTATCATGCAGTTTGGTAGTCTTCTGTAGTGGTAACATTCAACTCTTGTTTTCTCATTTGTCTGTCTGCTCTATTAGTGAGTTTTATACTTTGTTTATACTTTGGTGTGTTTTTATGGTGGCAGATATTGTCCTTTTCCTTCAGATATAGGACCCTCTTAAGCATTTCTTGTAGATCTGGCTTAGTGGTGATGAATTCTGTCAGTTTTTGCTTAAGAAAGACTTTATTTCTCCTTCATTTTTGAAGGGTAGCTTTGCTGGATCTGGTATCTTAGCTGGCAATTTTTTTTTTCTTTCAGCTCTTTGAAAATGTCATTTTATTCTCTTCTGGCCTGAAAGGTTTCTGCTGAGAAATATGCTGTTATTCTAATGGGAATTCCATTTTAAATAACTTGATTCTTTTGCTGTTTTTATAATTTTCTCTTTGTCTTTCACTTTTGACAGTTTTCCTATAATGTAACTTGGAGAAGACCATTTTGTTTGAATTTATTTGGGGATCTTTGAGCTTTCCATATTTGGATGTCTATATTTCTTGCAAGCTTTGAGAAGTTTGAAAGCTATTATTTCATTAAATAAGTTTTCTTTGCCTTTGTTCATATCCATAAATTAGGACATTTGGTTATTTGGTTGATTTATGGTGTCATATATATTATGTAATCTTTTCTTTTCTTTCCTTTCTTTTCTTGAGACAGGATCTTGCCATGTTGCCCACACTGATCTTGAACTCCTGAGCTCAAGCGATGCATATGCCTCAGCCTCCCAAAGTGCTGAGATTACAGACATGAGCCACCATGCCTGACCATGCCCGGCCCCTTCATTTTTTTTTTTTTTTTTTTTTCTGACTGGATTATTTCAAGTGATCTGTCCTCTGGTTCTGAAATTTTTCCTTCTGTTCAGTCTAGTCTATTGTTGATGGTGATGGTCTTGATTTTATTTTTGATTTCACTCATTGAATTCTTGAGTTCCAGGTTGAGTTCTTTTAAATGGTATCAATCTCTCTATTGAATTTTTCTTTCAGATCATAAATTTTCTTAATTTTTTTGTATTATTTATCTCTGTTCTCTTATATCTCACTGAGTTTCTTTAGTATTATTATTCTGATTCCTTTTCTGATATTTCATAATTTCCTTTTCATCAGAAGCTGTTGCTGGAAAATTATTGTGTTCCCTTGGAAGTGTCAAGTCTTATTCCTTTTTTTATCTTCATTTGTCCTTACCTTTGACATCTGCGCATTTGGTATAACAGTCACTTCTTCCAATTTTATGAGTTGGCTTTCATAGGAAAGACTTTTTTCCTGTAGAAGTATCTATAATGCTGGTTGTGTAGGGCACTTTTTCTTTGATTCTGGACTGGCACAATAGTGTAGTCTCAGTATGATTTCCTTGGCTGTGTTCAGCATCAGTGGTGTCTATGATTTCCTCAGTAGTTTAGGCTGTGAATTTTAGTGAAGGCTGTGGTGAGGCTTTGCTGGGGACTGGGATGCCAGGTGGGCTGGTCCTTGGGCATACCCGTCTGTGGGCCCTTAGGCAGTGTGCATGGGCACTGGTGGTAGTGGGTCCAGGAGAGCAGACCTTTGGGCCTTCAGAAGGCTTACTTGGCTGCCAGCAGTGGCTGCAGTGGGCAGGCAGGTCCTCAGGCACCTAGGCAGCATGTGTGGTATTGGCCATGGCAGTAGCAGTGGCAGGCCAACCCTCAGGCTCTCAAGTGGCATGTGCAGGTACCTAGGTCCCCAGGTAGGGTGTACAAGTGGTTGCTTGCAGTAGAGGTGGCAGGCTGGCTGGGCCCATCCTCAGGCCCTTGGAAGGCATGCACAGGTGCCAGTAGTGGCAGATGGGGTGGGTCAATCCCTAGGCCCCTGGACCATGTGTGTAAGCATTGGTGGTGGCAGGCCAGGTGAACCATCTCCAGGTCCCCAGACAACATGCACAGGGAGTAGCAGGAGTGGTGCCAGGTAGAAAAGGCTTGTTCTTACACTGCCTGAGAGTGCACATGAGTGCAGGCTGCATTGAGGGGTGGGGCAGGGGGCAATCCTTACACATCCAGATGGCACACTGGGGCATCAGTGACAGTGGGGGTGGGTGGAGTGGGATCTATCTTCAGACCCCCAGACAGCATGCATGGGTGCCTGCAGTGACAGGCTGAGTGGGCCGATTCCCAGGCTTCCAGATGATACACTTAGGTGCCAATAGCTATGTCAGTAAACCAGGTGGCCCTGTTTTTAGGCCCCTAAATGGCAGGTGCCAGTGGCAGCAGGTGGGGCAGGCTTGTTGTTGGGCTTCCTGATGGTGCATCCAGGCCATTCTTATTTTTATTTCCCTGTGTGTGACATGTCTATTCTCTCTGTCTGCTTTTACGATCCTTATTTTATCACTGATTTGAGAAATGTGATCCCTATACTGACCTTTATTACCTGATGTACAGTTTCATGCAAGCCATCATTTATTTCATAGATAATATGGAAATATTTAGAAATTTTACCAAGTTTACTCTCAACCTTAGTATTTGAAGATAATGTCCTCCTCTTCTTTATTGTTATTTTTCACTAACTCTGTTTCAGAAAGGCAATGGCTTTGTTTTTCAATATATCAAATAATAGATTTACGTCTCTGTTACTGATCTATAATCTCATTTGTCTGTAATGAGAAACCTCCCATTGAAACATGTATTTTCTCTGTTAGGTAATACATCAAAAATAGTTTGTCACTTCATCATCCTGCTATTGCTCAAGTAAACTTAACTATTTCTTACTCCCTGGAGACCAGGATCTTCACAGTTGGGTTATTTGTTGAAAGTTTGTGGTCATCCTGTCATGCCTACCACCTCTACTATAAAGCAAGATTAATCAATTTTGAAATGTCAGGTTTTCATTCTCACAGCACATGGAGAAACTCTAAAGATACCCTTGGGGTTTCTCTCATTGTGATTTTCAAGTTGTATTTAAAGATATCCACTCTGTTTTGGTGAAATCTTAGATGATATCTAAAAAATATGAATTCCATGTAATTTATTTCTTAAAAGTTATAATAATGAAAACCAGTCAATATCAGTTCAGAACAAACATCGGTCAAACATATAGATCCTGTTGACATCTAAACAATCAAGTGAAAAATAAGATAGTATCAGACATAGGCTTAAAAATACTGAAATTATTCATTCATATAACATATACAGTAGTCCCCCCTTGTCCATACGGGATACATTGCAAGACCCCTTGGTGGATACCTAAAACGTGAATAGTACCAAACCTATATATACTATATTTTTTCCTATACGTACATACTATGACAAAACTTAATCTATAAATTAGTCACAGTAAGAGATTAACAACAATCACTGATAATAACATAGAAACATTATAGCAATATACTGTAATAAAAGTTATGTGAATGTGGTCTCCCTCTCAAAATACCTTATTGTATTGTATTCAGCTATTTTGGGACTATTGTAGACCATGTGTAACTGACACTGTGGAAAGCAAAACCGTGGATAAAAGGGGATTCCTGTACTAATCTTTACATATAGCTGAGATGTTGCAGAGCAAAATCATCTGTAGCAATTTTTTTGATATTGGGGTTTGGGAACATCTGTTTTGTTTCAGGTCCTTTTAGGAGACACTGATGCAAGCTGGGCTTAGAAATTATTATTTCATTTGACATCACTGGGAAATCAATATTTCATAGAAACAATTATTTAAAGATGATGTTTTATAACTTTAAGCATCATTTAAGCAAAATTAATAAATTTGGGTGATATTTTCTAAAGCATTTTTAAATCATTTCCCCATTTAAAAAATGTGTTGTGCAAATAATTTAACATTCCCTGGTGACTGGAGACTATAATTCTGATTTTAATGAACATCAGTTACCGTATCATGCAGTGATGCTTTTGGGGACTGTTGAAGTGTTTGGCACCATTTATGTCTACACAGTTTAACCCATGTTGCAGTGCTATTTGAGCTGGGTTTATTTCAGGTTTATTTCTGGTTTCTGACTTTCTTACTTTCAGTCTGTCAGCTTGTATCTGCTGCTGAGTATATACCTGCTTCAAACAACCCTCACTCCATCTTGTTAGTTTGTTACCTATAATAACTTAAGGGCTAGAGAAACAGAACACCAAGATTATTAGAATTTTATCTAAAATAACATTTGAGGAAGGTGGCTATTCTCTCATGGAACAGTGTGCGTGGGGATAAAATTCAGTGTCTGGCACTGCTGTTGGTGAGGCTGCGGACTGCTTTGGCACTGAAGGGTTTTCTGTTATGTCTAGAAAACACATCACTTAGCATCTCTAAAATTTCTAATTTAACATATGGGGTCACATCTGTTAAAGGATTATTACTCTAGAAGGGGAGTGATGTATAATTTATAAAAATAACCCTATGGGAAGACAGCCAACTACATGTAATAAACTGGAATACTTGCTGTCTCCATTGAATGCTCCCAGCAGAATCTCATGTTATTTCAGTAGAGGGAGCAGATGAAAACAATTGCCCTTTATATACTATTTACTGGGTTGTATAAGTTAGCATATCTCAGTGAAAAATATTTGTTAACTGTTTGGTTTAAGCTTTGAATATTGACCTCCTGCTGGTATATAGTTGATATTTAATTCTGAAAAAAACAGAAGTCCATTATTCTTAGCTGTAGGAGGCAAGAAAGGGTGTGCCATCCTTGGTAAGAGTGTCTTTCAAGAGTTGCCCAAATTTACTTCTTCTTCTGGTAATACCTATAGAGTAGATAGTGTTAGAGAAAAAAGCCTCAGAAGGGGCTATTTTTGGATCAAACACATTAGCTTTTCTTTCTCACACGGTGATAATACAAACAAAGGCTACTGCCAGAAGCACCTCCATGGCTGTCTGCATATTGGGTTTCTCCACAGCAAATAGCATGTCTCTCCCTCAATATGAGAGCAGATTTATTTCAGACCCCAGTGTGAGGCATCACAGTAGGGAATGCCTTTCACAATTCCGACTTTTAAATGAAAGAGAAAATAACTGAGGGCTCCTACCCACTTCCCCCGCCTGTAGGAACACTCGTAGATTCAGGTTTGCTTTTCCTGTGATTAGCAGATAATGTTTCATCAAAAATCCTAACATGGGATTCTTGAATTCTTGAATGTTTTCTTCTTTTTTACCCTTTGCCTTAATTTATAGATTTACCTCACTGTCAGACAAATGTAGAGTGATGTTTCTTTTATTGAAATCTATCAGTGATTTTAAAAAGAAAAGCAAAATTAACTTCCAATCCTAATAAAGGAAGATTAAAATAAGCAGGGGTCCTATCTTGGGTTAACTGTTAATTGCTATGAATAATATTGCAGTAAGTTTGCTTTATATGATGACTTTGAGGCTTCACACCACATCTCAGTCAGATATGGAGCACCTTTTTCTTTAATATCTTATTTTGGTCTTACTTTTTCTTCCCTTACATTGTTTTGCTTTTTAGATTATTTTTCATCAAATTCCACCTTTGGATAACCATAGCCAAAAGCAGTATTTAATATTTTATGTGATTCTGCTTAAAAACACATACTAGAGTTTGGGAAGCAGGGGAAGTTTAGCATGACCTCAAAGCTCTTTAATCCTTTGTTGACTCGAAATCCAAACTGAATACAGGTATAGTGTGATAAAGTTATTAGTTGCCCAAAATCTCTCCCAGGGAAATGTCTGATCATAGAGAAAATCTGATCTTTTTAAAAAATTAACTGCTTAAACATTTATTAATAAGAGTCAGGCACATTTCCCATTTAATTAAGAACAGAATTTTAAAGTAACTAAAAATAAGATACTGTAGGTGAAAGTCATAATTAACATTTATATGATGTTTTATGCTCCATGACTTTCCTTTACAGTAGTAGGAAGGAGGTCAGATATTCTCCCCATTTCATGGATGAAAAAACAAAGGCTCAACAAAATTAAGCAAGCTGCCTCAGAAGTAGCGGAACTGAGGCTCACAGACTGGCCTTCAGGCTTGTACTCTGTGGTCCTTCTACCAAGCCAGGATGTGTCTGTGTAATGTCTAAATGCTACGTCTTGAGACACAAAATGAAGGAAAATTACTACGGTTATTTAACTGCCTTTATCCTTACAGACAAGTAATACAAAGTTCAACTACTTCCTTTACACAAATAATACTTATACTAATACTTAATTCCACTGTGTCATCACCCTTAAAACTCTTAGGAACACCCTAGTTTCTTGACTTCTGGGCCAGATGCCAAAGATATAGCAAAATGGTTAAGAGTACAGACATTGGAGTCTACTGGAGACAACCCCAAGCTTCAGTCTCGGTGCCTACTGTTTACAGTTTGTGCAGCTTGGGTGAGTCACACATGTCTAGAAGGCTTAAGTGCTCAATAAATGTCAGCTATTATTATCAGCACAGAATTGGCTAAGGCATTAAGCAGTGACTCAGAACATAATAGCAAGCTGCTTTGGGAAGTTTTTGTTATTCTAAAATTAGCGGGATCTTGCAATCCAAGAATTTACTTTTAGTTGTGCCTTGTATTCTGCCATGTGTGTCCCCATTTGCTCAATATACTGAAAAACCTACATGGAATAAGATGTAGAATAAATGTTAGTGTTCCCTACAAGATCTTCAGTGGGGATTATGGTGCAAGTATCTTGCTTTTTTTTTTTTTTTTTTTAATCTTCCTCTTCAGGCCCCTCCATTGTCCATTGAAACTTTTTGGATTTGAACTCTTTATAAAGCAAGCAACTCTCAGGTAATTTTCTGTATTGGTTGTTTATAGTTTTCTCATTTTTTTAAAGACACCTGATATGCCCAATTACAAATTCACATTGACATATCCCCTTCTAGAATGTCTTGCTTCATTCATGCCTGCATGCATTCATGCCTTTAGAAACATGAAAATTTGTTGAGGATTTCCTATAGGACAGGCCATGTGCCAAATGCTGTTTGTAAATTATAAGTAACACAGTTCAGAAATTAACAATCCAGCAAGGGAGGAAGGTGGGAGTGAGGGGGGAGAGTTTGAGCGAGCACTGTGTATATACCGCCAGCATGAACATAGCCTGAAGAGTTTACTATTTCTAGAAATAGTAATGAACATACTAGTAATAGTAATAGAATGTTATATGACCATAGGAGAGATTCTTTTCCACCTAAAGATGCCTTAGACTTGATAGAGGAAATGACATTTAAACTAGGTCTCAAAAGTTAAAATATAGAATATTCTTTGGTAGAAATAAAGGAAAGGGTTTTCCAGGAAGATAAAACACCATGAGAAAAACCACAGAAGTGTCAATGTTCATGCCACATTCGAGAGTCTATAGAAAGGAAATTAATAGAAGAGGAAAATGGAGATTAGGGGCCAATTTGTGAAAGGCAAAAGCTGGTTCAAGGAAATGCAACTGTGCAAGAGCTCAAGATGCACATTATTTTCCTTGAATAGTATAGCATTTCAGATGGGCTAGTGGGAGAAATTCGTACACACACACACACACACACACACACACACACACACACAGAGTTAAATTAAGGTCCTTATTTAATCAGCCATACAAAATTGTATCAGAAGCAAAATGGCAGACCAGGGCAGGGGCAGATGCTATGTCCCTTTGCATGGCTTCCCTGGCCATCTAGAGTCCTTCACTCATGCAGATGGGAGCCACAGTTTTCCACTCTCTGTCTTGCATGTTTTCAAAATCCCAGTTCTTGCTATGCCACTGCCCTTTTGTAGTCAGTGTGTATACCCTCTCTCGAAAAAACTTATACTCCCAGAGCACACACTCTGGACTCTACTGGCTCTTGAAGCAGGCTCAGCATCAATAAAGTTCCTACTTCAGACGTGGGGAGAAAGCAAGTCAGTGTCTGGGATCCCTGAGCAATATCTACACCTTCAGCTTTCCAAAATTCTAGAAAGCTCAGATTCTTATTGTAAGAAAATTTATATGTTATGGCACCAAACCCTAGCATCCAAGCAGGAGAGGAATTTTAGCCTTTCACATTAAAAACAAAACAAAACAAACAAACAAACAAACAAAAAACCTAATAATAAAGGTTCAAGTTCCTGACTGTGATTGAGTTACAAAATAAATACTCTCTCCTCTGCCCAGAATTCTACCTATCCCTGGGTATACAGAAGTTTTTAGTTTCCCCAAGAAGGCTCCCCTCCCAAATAGATTAGTACCACTCCTCATTCATCCTTATAATTGCACACATTCCTCTAACTACTAGTTATTCATTTATGTCTTCCCCAAAAGACTATAACCTCCTTAAGAAAGATCCTGTTGAATTCTGAGAACCTCCCACAATTTTTGGAAAACGGGCACTTTAACAAATTCTTGAGTGAATAAACAAGCCGGTGAACAAGATGGGCCCTAATCCACAGTCCTAGGTCTCCCTCCACTGTGGGCAGAGTGACATGCTGAGGAATGGCCAGTGTTTTGATGTAGTTCAAGAGTAGGGTGCTTGGAAGGCTGGTGGCTGGTAAGGAAAAGGGCAGTCTGGAGTAGAAAAGGTAGGTGGGATGTTAAATACAAAAAATATTCCTATGTCATTGAGGGCCTAGCTAGGTCTAGATTCGCATGTTGGGTTTTTTCCTTTTTTTGTGCAGGGAAGTGTGTCTTAAATATGGGTGAGTGAATTACCTCCCAACAGATTTTTGGAGAGTTTCAAACTAAATTTAATTTCATTTTTGAAAAGGATGCTGTTTTTATTCCCAAGTGTTTCTCATACTATTACACCTACACAGTAAGAGTCTTCACTGAGAATCATGGAGCTTATCTTTGCCTTGTAACTTTTTTTGTTAAAAGTCAGGTTCATGAAGAAGGAATTTACATACAGTAAAATTTACCTTTTATAGTGTGCATTCTATGAGTTTTGGCTTATGCGTATACATCTAGATACAGTTTATCCACCACAACTAACATACAGAACTTTGCAACCCCCCAAATTATTTTGTGCCCTTGTAGTCATCCCCTTTTCCCACCACAGCCTCTGAAGCCACTTACTTGTTTTCTGTCGCTACAGTTTTCAGTTTTCCAGAATGCTATCTAAATGGAATTAGTCAGTAGCTTTTTGGACTAGGCCACTGTCACTTAACATAATGCATTTAAAATTCATCCATATTGTTGCAGGTACTGGTGTTATTGCTGAGTAGTATTTCATTGTATGGATATACTACAGATTGTTTTCATTCACCAGTTGATGGACATTGGGTTTTCTCTACGTTGGGGTTGTTGTGAACAACCTTGTGGTGAATATTTGCATACAAGTCTTTGTGTACGTCTTCATGATTTATGTTTTCATTTTTCTTGGGTCCATAATTAGGAGCAGGATTGCTAGGAGGGCATCCCAGTGAATTTAATTTCTATTTTTTATGTTCTGGGGATCTATGGGTGTATTTTCAGCAATGTAATGACATGAATAAACTGTGTTTCAAAAAGAACCTGAGAACAAGGTAGAACATGGGAACAGACTGGAGTCAGGGAGACTAGTTAGGAAATTGTTGCTTTTCAAAATATACCTTGTAGCAGAAATTGCTGTTTTCTTCACTGTCTTCAATGGAATGGGTATAGGACATAGAGTAATATGAAGATTCTGTGTCTATTTTTATTGATGAGCAACTTCTCCCCATGGACTGTAGTATAAAAACATCTTCCATGAACTAAGTGGAAATGAAAAGGGGTCAACGTAATTTTTATAATCTACAAATGCATCACTAGTGTTTTCCTCCTGCCTTCAGCTATCCTTTTATTTTCCTTCTTTTCCATTTTATTTGCTCTTAATATTTCAACCACAGCGTGGCAAGGGAAGTAAGGATTTGAAATGTAAGTGTTCCTTTTTCTTTTCTTCTTTGTGCTTTTGAAAAAGGGCCAAACACTTGTAATGGCAGTGATTTAAAAACAAAACAAAACTTTAATTTATATATAGCATAGATAGCTTTCTCCTAAACCATTTTGAAAGATCCAAATTCAACAAAATTAATAATTCTTTCTAGTACCTTATAGGTGTACTTTAAAAGACTATGAACATAATTTAAATACTGTTAGAAGCACAGGCCTTTTGAGTTCAAAGAGACTTTAATAGAAGCAGCCCATGTCACCCATTTGTGACGTAGGTGAGAAAGCTGAGGCCCAGAGTGCTGGAGAGAGTTTGCCAGGGTCCCATCACCAACCTGAATGAGGACTCATTTTTTCTACAGGTAGAACATGTGCCTCCCCAGAATGAGAAGAAAGAGTGAGTCTGGTTTTTAGTAGTTGGGAGAATTGCCTCAGGCTTTCCGTGTACTTAAAAATAAAAATAGGATAAAATTTGAATTTCAAAGACAGGTACAATAGTTAGAAGCTATCAAATATGAAGATGTATAAAAAGATAGAACATGGTGACATACAGTGAGATTTTTAATATTTTGTCTATTTTAGTGATGTTATTGAAATATTGTGACACTAAGATACAGCATTGCTCATTAACAAGCATATAATTTTGCAGTTGACTGTTTTGGATGTCCTAAACTGCCAGTTTTTAGTTTCTTTTAAATAAATGTCATTTTAGCTTGAATTTTACAACACAAGAGACATGTTGGGGAAAACCAGTGATGCCCACAGTGAAACTGTCTACTCAGGTGCACACCAGCCTTTCCTGGAGGTCTCACTGTCATTCTGTTGATAGACACTTCTACAAAAGCAAAATGAACAATTGGGAGACATAAGTCTGTGCTGATATGACAAGGCATGAGCTCCCACCACCACCCATCTGTGTCACAGAGAAATGTCTATTCATTTCCATATCAGCATATATGGTAACATATAATGGCATGCAGTTTAAAGCTCATTATTCACTATTTTTTCAGTCTCTGCCTTAGACACATATAGCTTTCAACAATATAGGGATTAGGGTTTCTGGGAGGAGAGAGAAGGAAAGTCAAATAAATATAATAGAAGATCATAGCAAATAAATGCGTAAGTAATTAAAAGGTGATCAGAGTGTCAGCTTTATTACTTGATGAAAGTTGAATTGAAGATGGGGTTTGGATAATCAGGAATAACAGATTTCTTAACACTGAACCCCAGAATTGGACATACCCACTGCTCCAGACAGCGTGGAACAGCCTTAGTTCTTCCATGTGAGAGCCTCTCTTGCAGTTCCGCTCAGCACGAATGTTCTCAGAAGGTCAGCTCAGCTCAGCTCAGTGTGCATGCTCTTGAGAGGTAGGGAAGGAGTGAAACTGAACTTCAAGTTCCTTCTACCAACTCAGCAAGTGGATTAAGGCATATCAACTCCCCCACAGGGAGAGGTAGGAGACTAAGGGTTTTGGAGAATCTTCCCTCTTCTTGGGAAACAAGAAATAAGTATCCCCTTCTTTCCATGTGGGTGAGAGAGGGGAGGGGTCAAGGTAACTAACCCTTTTGGAACCTCAGTGGTCTTCTCCGTGTAGTTAAATTCCCTGTATTCAGGAAGTTGAGAAAATAAAAGGTATCTATGTATAGTGCGTGGCCCAGCGACTGGCGCAGAGTGAGTGCTAAAAAGACAGTAGTGATTCCATTCCATCTTCCTTAGGATGATTCCATGTGCTCCTCTTTGCCCTTATTTTGGTTGCCTTTTATAACCAAGTTTCTGATTTGGACAATTGGGTGTCATTCTCTGCAATAAAGTCAATATGAAAAAGAATAGATGTGTGAGGAATAGCAAATTCTATTTTTTATTTACTGAGTTTGAGGTATGTGTCAATAGGTGCTTGGATTTATAATTTTCGTGATGCAGGAGAAAATGAACTAGTTGGTTTGTAGCTCAGCTGGAAATTAAGTAGTTAAAGCTGCTAAAGAGACTGAAGACTGACCCTGAAGAATATAAAATCCCAAGGAGCAGCAGGGAGAAGGAGTTACAGAGGCAGTAAAGAGAAATTCAAGAGGCTAGAGAATGAGGAAGAACACTGGGAGAGTGGGCAACATAAAAGTCAAGGAAAGGGATCATCTAGGAAAGAGGAGGGCATCAACTGTGTCAAATGCTGCAAAAGGGCCGGGTAAACTAGGAAGAAACAGAACAAATAGATTTGCAGAAAGACGTAGCCATTATTATAATAGCTCTCAGGTACTGAGCACTTACTGTATGCCAAGCACTGTGTTAAATGCTTCATATACTATCTTTATTTAACCCTCAAAAACACCCCCAATTTTGTAGAGGAGGTAGGTGAGACCCAGAAAAGTTTAGTGCCAGCTTGGCTTAGGTCACGGAGCTTGGAGGTGGCAGAGCTGGGACTCAGACCCCTGCCATCGATGCTTAACCACACAGCCCTCCCTCCTCTGGAAGACTTGCTTCTGCTCATGTGGTAGGTGAGGAAGCCAAAGTGCTGAGAGGAAAGGTGACAAAGAGGTGACCCCCAGGGGAGGGGAGGGAGTGTGGCAAGTAGAGGAGGGTAGGCTGAGGTTTGTCTTGGTTTGTTTGTTTGCTGTAAGATGGCAGAAACTTTGGCATTATTTAACACATTATTAAATTCCCATCAGGGGGCACACAAGAGATCCTGAGAGTGAGGAGACATTCAGAAGGCACAGGACAGGTGTGTGTGTTGGTGGGGAGGGGACCTTAGAAAGAAGAGCCCCTCTTCCTTTGTGAGAAGATAGAGAAGAAGCTATTAACATCTGTAGGTTTATTGTCAGAAAATTGAGGAAGTTCTCTTCTGATTGTTTTAATTCCTCTCTATCCCTCCTGCTTTGCCCCCTTCCCTGCCACCACTCCTCTTCTCCAGAACATTCTGCTTACCCTTCAAGCTTCCACTCTTGTCACTTGGGGCTTCTGAGAAGTGCTCTGCATCCATCCACTCTGCGGGCACTGCCAGTTGTGCACCAGCAGGACTGGCCCTCTCACCTGCTGGGTGTGTCTTACCTTCAGGAGGAGGGCTCCTGTTTGCTGGGTGCTGGGGTTGTGCACAGAGCCAAAAACTGTTTGCTAAGTAAGCAATGGATTCATGCTTACATAAATAGATTCAGCCTGCATTTAAGACATGGTACCACCCCGCAAGAGTTAGGACTAAGATAAGTGCATGAAGGATTATAACAAAACCCCTAGTGGGGAAGGACCACAAGACAGAGATATGCAGGGTGTAGTGGACTTAAAGACGCACACAGTGGAGCAGGGAACTGAGTAGTGTGTGGATGATTTCAGGAGAAACTTTATAAGGAGCGTGGTTTTGAATTTATTGTTGAAGGATAGGCATGTTTTTCACAGAAGAAGATAAAGAACAGGCTTTTTCTTTAAATAAGGTAGCATAAGAAATGGCACAGGTTGGGCACAGCGGCTCATGCCTATAACCCCAACACCTTGGGAGGCCAAGGCAGGAGGATCGCTTGAGGCCAGGAGTTCAAGACTAGCCTGGGTGACATAGTGAGACTCTGTTTCGACAGAAAAAAAGAAAGAAGAAAGAAAGAAAGAAAAAAGAAAACGAAAGAAAAACAAAGAGAAAGAAAGATTGATTTAAGAAAGAAAGAAAGAGAAGAAATGGCACAAAAAGCTTATTTGGGGAACATGGGGCAGTCTATTTTGGCTGAAGTATGGAACATAGCTGGGGTGGTCAGTCCAGGATGCACTGGAAGGACCTTGAATGCTAAACGAAGAAATTCTGTTTTATTTGACTTCCTTGAGAGGAGCCTTCCATTTTCATCTTTTTCTGTATCAGAAAAAGTTGTAGACATATTCAAAAAAACTATTTTAAACAATCTTTTGGACATAGCCAAGAAGTAGATTATGAGAGTTTAGAAGTCATACCCACCATTTACATCCCAGAAACCAAGCCAGTATCCTGGAGAGTTTCAGTATACTGCTACAAGAACACATTGTAGCAGATAGGTAAGGGCTGCATTGCCTTCCTTGGCAGTCACTGACTTCATCACACCATCTAGGGGAGGAAATGGAAGACGAGCCTGCAGTGTGCCTTCTCCTGCAGGTCTTTGGTGGAGACCAACATCAGGTTTCCCACTACTTGTAAATTGTTATGCTTAATAACTATTTCTAGCCAAAAAAAGTTAAAAATAAAAATCTCTTTTTTCTTTCAGTTAAGAAAAAGAAGCCTAAACTTTTAAATAAATTTGATAAGACTATTAAAGCTGAACTTGATGCTGCAGAAAAACTCCGTAAAAGGGTAGGTTGATATTTTTTGTGCAATGGTTTTGTTGTTAAATAAACTCAGGCATTACTCTTGATTTGTTAAAAAAAAAAAATAGTAAGTGTAAAAGAAACAACAGTTGAATAGAGTGGATTTTCCCCCAGGCACATGAACATTCCACATGAAATGAATCAGATGGAAGAGAATTGCTACCATATGGCCAAAGAGAAATAGAACTTTCCTTCAGGCCAGCCGATGCGGATGTCAGCCTACCTCCATCACATTCTAGTTATGTAGCTTTGGGGAAACCACTTGGCTATTCTGGGCATTAGTTTTCTTACAGACATGATAATGATAAATATTCTTTCCATCTCCTAATTGAGTTTTTTAAAGATCAATTTAAAGATAAAATGAGAATTTTTTTTTTTGGACAGAGCCTCCGCCCAGGCTGAAGTGCAGTGGCACAGTCTCGGCTAACTGGAACCTCTGCTTCCTGAGTTTAAGCAATTCTCCTCCCGAGTAGCTGGGATTACAGGTGCTCACCACCATGCCTGGCTAATTTTTGTATTTTTAGTAGAGACAGGGTTTCACCATGTTGCCCAGGCTGGTCTTGAACGCCTGACCTCAAGTGATCCACCCGTCTCAGCCTCCGAAAGTGCTGGGATTACAGGTGTGAGCCATAAATGAGATTAAAATAATAATAATAATAATAACACTGTCAAGTATCATAGAAGTGGAACTTTTTAATTTTATAGCTCCTTGATGCAAAAAGAAAAACTAGGTCAGTCCATTACTCAGGATAGTAATTGGTAGATGAAATGACATTCTTCTTACTTAGGGTTAACCTCATGCACCTCCAGTTTTCAGGGTAACTTATTTGTATTTTAATTTATCAATATATTTGAAATATTACTTGCATTTCTTTATAGATATTGCAATTTTGAAAACAATAAATTGAAACTGGATTTAAGTTATTCGTTCCCTTACCTTGGTCATATCATCTAATTATCGGGTGCAAAAATATTTATTATAATGTATTTAATCATATCTTCAATTAATCATCTCCTTGTTTTTGGCAGAAATTTGTTTCTCTACTCTGCACTTGAATGCAGACTCTGTAATGTTCATTAGTTTTCCTGTAATAGGCTTTTTAATCAGTAGACATTGGCTGCAATAATAAAGGAACAAGTGGACTTTAAGTAAACAAACAACAATAAAAACACTCATTAGGAACTAAAATGGGACAAGACTGTATGTCCGCGTGTTTATTGAAAGTGTACCAATGAGCGTAAAGGCTTTTGGAGCTGGCATTAGGTGAGACTCCAAAGCCAAAGTTTGCCAGTAAAAACATAGTAACTCCAAAGAATATTGCAGCAAAGTCATTGTTCACTTCCCTTAAATCTAACTACGTGGAATGATTCCTACTTTCTGATAGTAAACAAGAAAGTTAACTGTCTTGTTTAACTTTATGAAGTGAGGCCATCTACTGTTTGTGGTCAGCTTGTATTTCTTAATTAAACTGAAGCAATAATCTTTTTCTGCCACCTCCTTTGTCAACCTCCACTTTCTCTATACTAAATGTCATATATAAAAATGGGAGTGCCTATTGCACAGGTGACTTTCAGTGTAAAAAACATATGAGCAGCTTTAGGGAAGGATTTTAATGTAATTATATGAATGATAAAGGAGGGCTCAGTTATGGGGTATTCTGCAGTGTTGCTCCTTTGGAGAAGTTATATTTTTCTCAAGGAGTATCTTGAATTTATACCAGGGAAATAAAAGAGGAAGAAGTGGCACCATATACAATTCTTGCTTCTGAAACAACAGGAAGCTATGTTATTGACTGATTCATCAACATAATTCAGTCTTTTAGGGTTGTTTTTATGGCTAGTATTTTCAGAGGATGCACCTTAGTGCACTGGACCAGCCGAGGCCAACTAACACACACTCCACACGGAGCCAGTGCAGCCTCAGTTCATGCCTTAGGCTCAAGGACTACATTACATGAAAGTACGTGTTCGCTTTTTATCCCCCCAGAAAAATATAGATCAGATTATATTCCAATCCTCTATTTTTAAAAATAATAATATTTATTATTTAAAATGCTTTCTTACCTCTGGAAAAAGAGTTTGAAATGATATACTGAAATATATTTGCTTATTTGTTGGAATCATTTATTATTACAGCATTGTAAGTGATTTTTAAAAAGGTGGGGAGGGAGTAAAGAAAATGTAATCAAATACCTGAAAGTTCACACCACCGACTCTAAACCATGCTAGGAATGAAGTCAACAATTCCTCGAGGGACAACATGGAAAACAGAATCAGAAGATAAGATTAATATTGTTCATCAGAAGAGCTTTTCTGCTCCAAGTCCAGAGAGAAACATTTGGCTGTAGATCTTCATAAAAGGTATACTGATGGATGCAAAACTTCCTGCTTCCCCCCTGGCATCATACCAGTGGATTATTCTACCATGCAGCTGCAGGAATGTATCTTATTATCCTTCCACACAGCCCACTGGCCTCATGTCAACACAGTGTGGCCTACATGCATGTCTCTCCCATGAACTGTCTTGGTCCTAGGACAACATTATAAGCTATGTTGAGGAACAGATCATTTTCAGGCAATTCTTCAAACATTGTGTGTCTTGCAGCTGAGTTTTTAAATAAGAATTGAGCAATAGTGTTAGGAGCTATACAAGAACTTAGGGAAGGGAAATTCTTTCAGACTAAAAGCAAACACATTTACTTTGCCAGCCAACTGAAGTGAAAGCAAGGCTAATGGCCCCTCAGGAAAGTCACAGAGCCTCTGTCTTGCAGGGATTCAAAGGATGCTGCAGACAGAGCCAAAATATCCCATTATTTTAACAGCCTTGACAGTGTCAAGCAGGAATATCACACCTTATCAAATTTGTTATGAACATTGTTATTCTTATGTTTTAAGTCTGATATTAGTATATTTAGCACAATTATCATTGAAATAGCTTTTACATTTGCAATTTAAGTTGCATGGGGTGCATACTAGGCTGAAAATAGACCCCCAAAATATATGTGTCTAGAACCTGTAAATGTTATGTTATTTGGGAAAGGGATCTTTGCAGATGTGATTAAGGACATTGAGATAGAGAGATTATCCTGGTTTATCCAGTTGGGCCTTAAATGCAATCATGTTTCCTCATAAGAGAGGGACAGAGAGAAATTTGATGCAGACAAAATAAAAAGTAGCACACACAGAGGAGAAAGAAAGCAGTGTGAAGACAGAATTGGATATTGGAGTGATCCATCCACAAATCAAGAAATACTGGGAATAGACAAGGACAAATATTCCCATAAAACCTCTGGAGAGAGTACAGCCCTGCCACCATCTTGATTTCATCCCAGAGAAACTAATTCTGGAAATCTGTTCTGCAAAACTGCGAGAGAACAAAGTTCTCTTGTTTTAAGCCATCAAGTGTGTGGTAGTTTGTTACAGAGGCCATCGAAGAGTAACACAGATTTCAATACTGGGCCTACAGGTACACAGAAGTCAAGAATTGAGGTTTGGGAACCTCTGCCTAGATTTCAGAGGATGTGTACTGAATTGCCTGGATGTCCAAGCAAAAGTTTGCTGTACAGGTGGAGCCCTCATGAAGAACATCTGCTAGGGCAGTGTAGAAGGGAAATGTGGGGTTGGATCCCCCACATAGAGTCCCCACTGGGGCACTGCCTAGTGGAGTTGTGAGAAGAGGGCCACCATCCTGCAGGCCCCAGAATGGTAGATCCACCAACAGCTTGTACTGTGTGCCTGGAAAAGCCATAGATACCTAAGACCAGCCCATGAAAGCAGCTGGGAGGGGGACTGTACCCTGCAAAGCCACAGGGGTGGAGCTGCCCAAGACCATGAGAGCCCACTACTTGTATCAGCGTGACCTGGATGTGAGACATGGAGTCAAAGGAGATGATTTCAAAGCTTTAAAATTTAATGACTGCCACACTGGATTTCAGACTTGCATGGAACTTGAAGCCCCTTTGTTTTGGCCACTTTCTCCCATTTTGAATGGGAGCATTTATCCAATACCTGTACCCCCACTGTATCTTAGAAGTAATTGATTTGCTTTTGATTTTACAGGCTTCTAAGTGGATGGGACTTGCCTTGTCTCAGATGAGACTTTGGACTTTGACTTTGGGTTTATGCTGGAATGAGTTAAGCTTTTGGGGGACTGTTGTAAAGGCATGATTGTGTTTTGAAATGTGAGGACATGAGAATTGGGAGGGATTGGGGTGGAATGATATGGTTTCACTGTGTCCCCACCCAAATCCTGTCTCAAATTGTAATCCCCATAATCCCCATGTGCCTAGAGAGAGACCTGGTGGAAGGTGATTGGATCAAGGGGGCAGTTTCCCCCATGCTGTTCTTGTGATAGTGAGTAAGTTCTCATGAGATCTGATGGTTTTATAATGGGATCTTCCCCCTTCGCTCCTCACTCTTCTCTCTCTTGCCACCATGTCAGGAAGGTCCTTGATTCCTCTTTGCCTTCTGCCACGATCACAAGTTTCCTCAGGCCTCCCCAGCCATGTGGAACTGTGATTCAATTAAATCTCTTTCCTTTATAAATTATCCGGTCTCAGGTATTTTTTATAGCAGTGTGAAAACAGACTAATACAATATTTGAGAACATGGTAGAACCTGTACTTATATTGAAGGAAAATTCAATTTCTTTAGCAAAACCACATATTACATCATTTATCAGGTGTCTGTCTTTTTTTTTTTTTTTTTTTTTTGCGAGATTGGGTATCCTTGCCATTTTCTTTTTTTTTTTTGTCATTTTATTTATTTATTTATGTTTTTTTATTATACTTTAAGTTCTATGGTACATGTGCACAATGTGCAGGTTTGTTACATATGTATACAGTATACATGTGCCATGTTGGTGTGGTGCACCCGTTAACTCGTCATTTACATTAGGTATATCTCCTAATGCTAGCCCTCCACCATCCCCCCACCCCACAACAGGCCCCGGTGTGTGATGTTCCCCACCCTGTGTCCAAGTGTTCTCACTGTTCAACTCCCACCTATGAGTGAGAACATGCAGTGTTTGGTTTTCTGTCCTTCTGTCTTTTTAAAAATTAAGTAAATATGTGTTCATTACTAGTTTTCTGTTTGCCTTAATATAGCTTTTTTTACAATCTTAGATAAAACTATCTTTACACTCAGGATGGAATCTAGGAAATTCTGACAAAACCACTTGCTGAATATTAAATAACAATATTGATTGATTATGCATTTTAATTTATTTTATTTATGTAATTTTGTCTTTCTGACAGGGAAAAATTGAGGAAGCAGTGAATGCATTTAAAGAACTAGTACGCAAATACCCTCAGAGTCCACGAGCAAGATATGGGAAGGCACAGGTATTCTGAGACCCTTCTCCTTAGGATACTTTTTCATGTGTTTTGTGTAATTGAATTTTTTACACCTCACTATTTTCCCTTTCTAATTTCTATACAGAATCAGTTTCTCACGTATATGCATAAGCAAGAAATACAATTATCACTATTGCATGCTGCTGAATTTAGTAACATTTTTTTCTGCTCCCCCTCCATATGACTTCTCTCTGGCTTTGAAAAGAAAATAAAGAGTAACACTTTTGTCATTGATTTACCATCCCCTCATGTCCCATTCCATCTAATCCCACCATACAGTGTTCACTTGAGGCTCCTCAGAGCTTTCAGACTCTCAGTTTTATAACTGGAGGTTGCAAGTATGCTTAGGAAAGACCTTTCTAAAATATAAAGTGGAACATACTTTGATGTCTCTATAGTTTTTTCCAACGGACTCATTTCTTAGCAGCTACCTTTATCCTCATCTCCCACCATCTCCTTTCTTATCTGGCTTTCTCTAGTTTCCAACTTCTTTCATGAAGCATGTCCCCGTTCACCTGTAACTGCATAAACCCACTGCATGTCAGTGTTTTAGGCCCTGGAAATGTCTGTTTTGTATTCTTTTATGAGATGGTTAGTCAGGTGCAGCTACAAGAGGTCTCACAGGACAGGATTAGGAAAAAGCAAAGTTTATTATGCTCACAAGTCCTAGAGACAGGAGGCCCAGCATGCCACACAGGGCTACATGGGAAAGACTCAAGGTGACAGGGGATGGTAGGCAAGAGCAAGGGGAAGGTTTGGCCATAGCCTTTATTGAGGTTTCCATGGAAAAGGCAAAGAAGGGCAGGGTGAACAATTTAGGACTGGCTGGTTTGAATAATTCCAGCCTACAGAGGTGGTACCTTTTGCCTACAGAGGTGGTACCTTTTGCCTACAGGGGTGGTACCTGGCCCTGAGATGATTAAAGTAGAGGAGGCGTGGCTCTGGATTGGTTAGTTTGCATATCAAAAGCTTTCTCCTGGCTGAGCACTGGCCATCTCAGAATTGTCTCCCTCAGGGCAGTCTCTCCCGAGCCAGAGAGGTTTTTTTAAGATGTCAAAACATCATAATATACAGAAAATTTAAAAATAATTACAATACAATACAATGAACATTCTTGTGGATTCCAGTGGAAGATTTTTTTAATTATTAATGAATATTTGGTGAAAGCCCACTGTGTGCTAGGCCCTGTTCTAAGCATTAGAGATACAACCATCAATAGAACATATTTTAAAAGCCCTAGCACTTACAGAGTTTCCATTGTAAAGGGGAAGACAATGCATAAGACAAGTAAGTCCAATGTATATGCTTTCTAGGGCTAAAGTGCTAAGCAGAAGAAAAAGAAAACAGAGAACAGCCAATAGACATGTGAGGGGGTTGACGTGGTATGAAAGGTGGCAGGGAAAGGTCTCATCAAGGAGATGACATTTGAGCAAAGCCCAGAAAGTCTTTATAAATAAATATGTACTTAAAGAACGTTATAAAGTATTAAGAATAAACACGTTAGATCATCTTACCTAATAAGACATGCTGTAAAGAAAATAAGAAAATGTAATGGAATAAAGAGCATACCTGTTAAGATTATCTTGGCTGCAGGTAACATGACTGAAAGAATGGGGCAGACAGTGCTTTGGACAAGTTGGACAGGAAAGGTCTCTCTAGGGAGGCAACATGTGGCTGAGATGTGAGGAGGTTATACTACTAGAAGGAGCTCTCCAGGCAAGAGAAAGCAGCAAGCCAAAGGCTTTGAGTCAGGAAAACAATCTTGGGATAAGCCTGAGGAAAGAAAGAAGGGCATGCTGGGGGCAGGCAAGTGAGGATCAAGGAGGCTGCGGCCTTGCAGATTTTATTGTACATGTGCTGAGAAGCCATGGTAGGATTTGTTTGTTTTTTTGGGTTTTGTTTATTTGTTTGTTTGTTTTTATACTTTAAGTTCTGGGATACATGTGCAGAACATGGAGGTTTGTTACTTAGGTATACACAGGCCACGGTGGTTTGCTGCACCCATCAACCCATCACCTGTAGTAGGTATTTCTCCTAATGCTATCCCTCCCCTAGCCCCCCACCCCTGACAGGCCCCGGTGTGTGATGTTGCCCTCCCTGTGTCCATGTGTTCTCATTGTTCAACTCCCACTTATGAGTGAGAAAATGTGGTGTTTGGTTTTCTGTTCCTGTGTTAGTTTGCTGAGAATGATGGTTTCCAGCTTCATCCACATCCCTGCAAAAGACATGAACTCATCTGTTTTTATGGCTGCATAGTATTCCATGGTGTATATGTGCCACATTTTCTTTATCCAGTCTATCATTGATGGGCATTTGGGTTGGTTCCAAGTCTTTGCTATTGTGAATAGTGCCACAATAACCATATGTATGCATGTAGTTATTTTATAGTAGAATGATTTATAATCCTTTGGGTATATACCAGTAATGGGATTGCTGGGTCAAATGGTATTTCTGGTTCTAGATCCTTGAGGAATTACCACACTGTCTTCCACAATGGTTGAACTAATTTACACTCCCACCAACAGTGTAAAAGCATTCCTATTTTTCCACATCCTCTCTATAATCTGTTGTTTCCTGACTTTTTAATGATCGCCATTCTAACTGGCGTGAGATGGTATCTCATTGTGGTTTTGATTTGCATTTCTCTAATGACCAGTGATGATGAGTTTTATTTCATGTTTGTTGGCTGTATAAATGTCTTCTTTTGAGAAGTGTCTGTTCATATCCTTCACCCACTTTTTGATGGGGTTGTTTGTTTTTTTCTTGTAAATTTGTTTAAGTTCATTGTATATTCTGGATATCAGCTCTTTGTCAGACAGGTAGATTGCAAAAATTTTCTCCCATTCTGTAGGTTGCATGTTCACTTTGATGATAGTTTCTTTTGCTGTGCAGAAGCTCTTTAGTTTAATTCGATCCCATTTGTCAATTTTGGCTTTTGTTACCATTGCTTTTGGTGTCTTAGTCATGAAGTCTTTGCCCATGCCTATGTCCTGAATGGTATTGCCTAGGTTTTCTTCTCGGGTTTTTATGGTTTTAGGTCTTACATTTAAGTCTTTAATTTTTGAATAAGGTATAAGGAAAGGGTCCAGTTTCAGTTTTCTGCATATGGCTAGCCAGTATTCTCAACACCATTTATTAAATAGGGAATCCTTTCCCCATTGCTTGTTTTTGTCAGGTTTGTTAAAGATCAGATGGTTGTAGATATGTGGTGTTATTTCTGAGGCCTCTGTTCTGTTCCATTGGTCTATATCTCTGTTTTGGTACCAGTACAATGCTGTTTTGGTTACTATAGCCTCGTAGTATAGTTTGAAGTCAGGTAGTGTGATGCCTCCAAGCTTTGTTCTTTTTGCTTAGGATTGTCTTGGCTATATGGCTCTTTTTTGGTTCCATATGAAATTTAAAGTAGTTTTTTTCTAATGCTGTGAAGAAAGTCAATTGTAGCTTGATGGGGATAGCATTTAATCTATAAATTACTTTGGGCAGTATGGCCATTTTCACGATATTGATTCTTCCTATCCATGAGCATGGAATGTTTTTCCATTTGTTTGTGTCCTCTCTTATTTCCTTGAGCAGTGGTTTGTAGTTCTCCTTGAAGAGGTCCTTCACATCCCTTGTAAGTTGTATTCCTAGGTGTTTAATTCTCTTTGTAGCAATTGTGAATGGGAGTTCACTCATGATTTGGCTCTCTGTTTGTCTATTATTGGTATATAGGAATGCTTGTGATTTTTGCACATTGATTTTGTATCCTGAGACTTTGCTGAAGTTGCTTATCAGCTTAAGGAGTTTTAGGGGTGAGATGATGGGGTTTTCTAAATATACAATCATGTCATCTGCAAACAGAGACAATTTGACTTCCTCTGTTTCTATTTGAATACGCTTTATTTCTTTCTCTTGCCTGATTACCCTGGCCAGAACTTCCAATACTATGTCGAATAGGAGTGGTGAGAGAGGGCATCCTTGTACCAACAGTCTGGTTGTTTTTTGTAAAGTTTGCTTTGGTTACTGAGTGGAAAATGGATTATGGAGGCAAAAGTAGATGCAAAAAGAATAGAAGGCTATTGCAAGTGTACACAAGAGATGCTGGTGGCTCGGTCTGTGGTCACGGCCATGGAGATGAGGGAAGTGGGCAGGTGGTGGAGCTGAAAGGACTTGAGGATGGATTAGATGTAAAAACATCAGAGGAAGAGGACTCCAGGCTGACCCCTGAGTTTTTGGTTCGGCCAACTGAGTAGAGGATAATGCCGGTCACTGACCAGGAAGAGCAAGTCTGGAGTGATGCAGAAGTCAAGAGTTCAAGAGTTTGCTGTTGGTCTTATTAAGTGTGTGATGCCTATGAGACATTCAGGTAGACATGTCAAGTAGACCATTGGATTCACAGAGCCTGGAACTTGAAGGAAAAGCCAGGGCAGGATATCAAAATGTGCAAGGAAGTAAAGCTCCAACAGCTCTGCCTAGAGGTCAAGATTGTCAACCCTGCTGGGAAATGGTACATTCAGAGTGCAGAAATTTTCCAGGCAGAGGAGTTGCTGACAGTACCCCTCTGGAGAAGGTCCATGCAGACATTTGTGCAGGACACACACGGGAACTATGTGTGTAGATAAAACAAGCTGTAGATAAAACAAGTGAATTTTGTTCTGAACTGAAGGTGGAGACCACTTGAGATCCAGATGCTCAGTATCTTCTTATATCTCCATTAAAAGAAAAGGGAATGCTTATACGCATTGGTGGAAATGTAAATTAGTTCAGCCACAGTGGAAAGCAGTTTGGAGATTTCTCAAGGAACTAAAAATAGAACTACCATTCAAGCCAGCAATCCCACTATTAGGTATCTACCCAAAAGAATATAAATTGTCCTACCAAAAAGACACATACACTCATAAGTTCATTACAGCACTATGCACGATACAAAGACAGGAAATCGATGTGGGTGCCCATCAACAGTGAAGTGGATTTTTTTAATGTGGTACATATGCACCATGGAATCCTATGCAGCCCTAAGAAAGAATAAAATCATGTCCCTTGCCACAACATGGATGCAGCAGGCAGCCATGATCCCAAGCAAATTAACACAGGAACAAAAAACTGAATACCACATATTCTCACGCATAAATGGGAGCTAAACATTGAGCACACATGGACATAAACAATGGAACAATAGACACTGCAGACTATTAGTGGGGGAAGGGAGGAGAGGGTGTGGGTTGAAAAACTACCTATTGGGTGCTATGCTCACTACCTGGGTGCAATATAGCCATGTAACAAGCCTGCACGTGTACCCCTGTTATCTAAAATAAAAGTTGACATTTTAGAAAAAAAAAAGTAATTAATATATTTTTTATTAGTTCGATTTTAATTAAATTTCTGAAAAATTGATTCAAATAAGTTCCTCTTGTCCATGGTACAGACCAACTTTAGCAGACAGCAACTGTATGATTTTTATAAATTAATTTGGTCAGTAATTCTCTAAAATTGCTAAATCATATTGCTATTAAGTAAGAGAGAGTGTGTTTGTTACCAAAAAGATCATGCCTATTCAAATAAGCAGTGTTTTCTGTCACTAGTATTAAGTCATTTCATTAAGAGAAGCATAATAAGTAGAGAGAGAAATGGTTTATGCAAATGCTAATTTAATTATGGCAAAAATGTTTTATACTTTAGAAGTTTTCCTTATATGTAATATTAGTTGTGAGTACCAAAGTCTAAGTAAATGAAGTGCTATTGAAACAATGTGATTGTTATATTTACAGTCAGCCCTCCGAATCCTCACGTTCCATATCCATGGATTCAACCAACCGCAGATTGAAAATATTCAGAAAAAAAATAAAAAATAACACTGCAACAATTAAAATAATACAAATAAAAATGATATGATATAACAACTATTTACATAGAAGTTACATTGTATTGGGTATAATAAGTAATCTAGTGATGATTTAAATTATACAGGAGGATATGCATAGGCAATATCCAAATACTATACCATTTTATATCAGGAACCTGAGCATCTGCAGACTGAGGTATTGCAGTGCGGCAGTGATGGTGGTGGTCTTGGAACTAATCTCCAGTATATAACTAAGGATGACTGTATATCCTTATTTCACAGTAGAAAATTGAGGTTTAGGCTTCAAGCAATATCTTTTATCTCTAAGCTATTATGCTTCAATGTGTTATTGCTATTAATATTAATGTGGCTTACAGCAAAATTTAGCCATGGTAAATTAAATTTTAATAGAGTAATTTAAAGGAAACTTCAAATTCATAGTAGTTTTAAAAATAAAAATTCAATGGAAGATGTGTTTTATAAGAAGAAATTATGACTTTTTCATTCTTTGTTAGCAGATTAAACAATTACTTTGGAATATTCCAACAAATTTTTAAAATTTAGCAACATTAAGTCATATATAAACTATAGTATCTCTCATTTCTAAAGTAGCACTGATATTGTCTTTTTCTTCATATCACCAAAATTAATTTTGATCAAGTCCCCTGAACATTGGACACAAAATATTAAAATATAAACTCAATTCACTTTATTATCTTTCACAAACCATTAATGCCTTTGAGGCAGAAAATGACACATCTCATAGGAAGATTGGTTGGGTTAATTAGTTAGAGTCAACAAAAGGCTTTGCGATGTTAACATCCTGTAACAAATATTCAGTTTCAGTTTAGCTTGTTTTATCTACAGATGCTAAACTGATAAAAATCAATCTGCAGACTTTTCAGTGCAAGTGCCTATCAGTTTTATTCAAGAGATTATAAAAAATTATGTGCCATTTTAGTAGTGATATTTTTCCAATTCTGCAAGTTGTAAATGTTAATACTTCATTAAAACAAAGGGCCCTGGGGCACCAGAGAGGGGACAAGGCATACAGATTATACTATCTCTCTCCCTTTTCAGATTGAGTTTAAAGATGTTTATTCCAGTCTCAATAAAGAAGGATTATCTTGGTAGGCATTTGTCCTCTCACTAATGCTATGGAGACCTCCAGTTCCAGGATCTTTTTGGGCACTCTGTAGGTTCAAAATGAAAAGAGTGAACGACAGATGGTTTACAATTTACAATGGTTTTTCTTAACAATTTTTCAACTTTATAATGGTGTGAAAGTGATACACATTCAGTAGAAACTGTACTTC
Source organism: Pongo pygmaeus (assembly GCF_028885625.2). Taxonomy (NCBI): domain Eukaryota; kingdom Metazoa; phylum Chordata; class Mammalia; order Primates; family Hominidae; genus Pongo; species Pongo pygmaeus. The sequence continues at coordinate 73,541,902 of NC_072380.2, read as the reverse complement.
AGTATAGTATCCAATAAATTACATGAGATATTCAACATTTTATTATAAAATAGGCTATATGCTAGATAATTTTGCACAAATGTAGGCTGATTAAGTTTTCTGAGCACATTTAATGTAGGCTCTGCTAAGCTATGATGTTCAGTAGGTTATCTGTATTAAATACATTTTTGACTTACAATGTTTTCAACTTACAATGAGGTGTAACTCCATCGAAAGTCAGTGAACATCTGTAGACAGTTTTGAAAGGACTCTCAGGTCTAGAACTCTGTGTTTCTGCAAAGTTATCTATCAACATTCATATTCTGGGGAGTTAACTCACTATAACAAAACTCACAAGGAGCTGATACCTATACAGAAGAGCCAGTATATGAATACATAATAGAAGGCCATGCCAGCATCATGATCAGTGTGGGTCATTGACACTGGACTTTCTGTCCTGGTAGATAAGACTAGTCTGGAGACCATTTACAGACTTCCAAAGATAGTGAATGGTCTGGAGCATATCTCCATTTAGCAAGGGTGAATTTCCTTTTCTAATCTAGAGATTTTTATCCTACCAAGTTTTCTTTCTCATAAATCTGTCCACTTCTATCACTACTGCTTTAATTCTAGTTCTCATCATCTTGGGTAACTTATCCTAATCAGTTCATATTATCAAGTTATTTCATTGATGTGTTATTTTGTGAAAAAAAAATCCCATAGTTGTCTTATTTTGTCAATTTGTGCTGATTCTTAGGTTTGTTTGTTTGTTTTTTACTTTGGGATATGGGAGGGATGGGTCATTTTCTTACTGTGCCCTCAAATTATGGAGCGATACTTCATTTTGGTTCTGCATACATCTATATATTAACTACAGCACACATTTTAACAACATAAACATGTTTAAATATTATGAGAAAAAAATATATGCTACTTTTAGCGTCTAGCCAGAATCATTTTTCCTCAAATAATAGTCTTCAGATTGTAGCCTCCTAAATCTGATGAGATATTAATGACATTTTACACATTCTCCTCTCTCTTCCTGCCTCCAGTATTTTACTCCCCATTCTCAGTTTCCAGCTAAGAATGTTGATTCTTATTTCGTTAAGAAAATAGAAATATCCAGACAATTTCCACATGATGCTGCTACTATGCTAACAGCCATCCTCTACCTGTGCCCATATGCTCTGCCTTCCCTCCTGTTAGCACAGATGGACTATTCTGGTCCCTGTTCCTCTCTCACCTGCTGAAGGACATCCCTTTAATTTTTGTGTCTCCTTCTGTATCATCAGATTTTCCCTCTCTACTGAGTCTCTTGCATCTCCTTGGAAACATGCTGTACTATTTCCCATCCTTAAAGAACTCCCCTTGTCTGCACATTACCCTCTGCCAGCTGGCTCATTTTTCTGCTCTGCTTTAGAGTGAAACTCTTCAAAAGAGTTATCTCCACCTCCTTCCATTTCATGTTTTCTTGAACCTGCCATACTCTGGTGCTCCCTCCTTTTTGCTGCTCCTCCCTTGTTATCCTGATCTCTAGTGACCTTTAAACATTGGAGTTCTTTAGGATTCAGTTCTTGGACTGCTTCTTTTCTCTGTCTACACTCTTGACTGCTTCTAGCTTCCTAGCTTTACATACCGTCTTCATCCTTGATGATTCCCACACTTAACTTCTCTTACTCTGACCTCCCTCCTGAACTTCAGACTCATATATGCCCCTTCCTGGTCAGTAACTCTATTTGGATATCTTATAGGCATTTTAGGTTTAATATATCCAAAACATATCTCCTGATTCTATACTGCCCCCAAACCTGCTTCTGCCCTTTCTTCCCATTCTCAAGGAATGACGGTTCATCCACTAATCACTGAAGCCCAAACCTTGTTCATTCTTGGTTTTTCTCTCTCCCCTTTTCTCACACCCTACATTTAGACCATCAGCAAATCTGTTGGCTCTGACCTTCAAAATGTATCTATAGTCTGACCACTTGTTACCACTTCCATTACTGCTACCTTAGTCCAAGCCATAACCATCCCACACCTGGATTCCTGCTGGAGTGTTCTGCCTCCCCCAGCTTCTCAGTCTGTTCTCCATACGGCTGCCACCATGATCCCTCAACACATACATCAGATCATTTCAAAAGCCCCCATTGTCTTCCCATCTCACTTTGTGTACTAGAATTGTCAATATCTTGCCAGGCCCTACTTTACCTGATAGCCTCCATTGGTCTTCCCTTTCCTCCCCTCCACTGCACTGGCCTTTCCTCGATTCCTCACTCCTACCTCCAAGCCTTTGTTCTTGCTCTTTTCCCTGCCTAGAATGCTACTCCCCAAGGTATCTTCATAATTTGCTCCCTCTCTTCTTTCAGGCCCTCCCCCAATCATCCTGATTAAATTAGCAACTTCTTACCATTCCCACCCAGCACGCCTAAGCCTGCTTTGTTTTTATCCACAGCACTTATGGCTGTTAGACACATGGTACCTTTATTTGTTTAATTATATTTGCCACCTTTCCAAAATGGATGCAAAGTAGAAGCAAAAAGGACTTTGTCTGTTTTGTTCAATATGCCTGCCATATTTGTAGAAGAGTGCCTCTTTCGCAGAAAACAGTTGTTAAATGAATGAATGCACACATGAATAAATTAATGAAAGAACGGGAACTTGGGCTGGAGACCTGCCTATATAATGTTAGTGTGTAATAGGATATACATCTCCATCAGCCCCAGCATGTATTAGTCCTGCCTTTATGACATTCTTTCTTGTCTTTAGTAACAAACTTTTCTTTGTATTATTAAAGTAGTGTATTGATTTTCTGTCTTTTGTTAGTTTTTTTAATCTCTTGATAAGGAGAAAAGGCTAATGTGTCTTACATTTCTTTTAAAGCATGTCCAAAAGCTAACTTTTTATGAATATTTTGGGTAATTACAAACACAGCTAGTCATGGGACATTTATCCAGTCTGGGGACTTCTTCTAGTGTGAGGATGATTTGGCTGAGAAGAGGAGAAGCAATGAGGTGCTACGTGGAGCCATCGAGACCTACCAAGAGGTGGCCAGCCTACCTGATGTCCCTGCAGACCTGCTGAAGCTGAGTTTGAAGCGTCGCTCAGACAGGCAACAATTTCTAGGTAAGATGCAATCAAAGGTAATTCAGTAGGAAATGGCATACTTTTTATCTTGAAGAAGCTGAAGACTGTATTCTTCTCTTAGAAGAATTACATGGGAGGAAACCTGAGTTTTACAACTGATTTCAAGTAATGTGTCTGTCCTAGGCTCACCATCTCTAAAACTGAAATTGTAATCCTAACCTTAATAGAGGCATGCCTCACAGATACTGTGGGTTTGGTTCCAGACCATCAGAATAAGGAGAGTTACACAAATTTTTTGATTTCCCAGGGTATCTAAAAGTTGTACTTATACTATGTCGTAGTGTCTTAAGTGTGAAATAACATTATGGCTTAAAAAACAATGTCCAAACCCTAATTTAGAAATATGTTATTGCTAAAAAATGCTAATGATAATCTGAGCCTTCAGTAAGTTATAATCCTTTTGCTGATGGAGGGTCTTGCCTCAATGTTAATAGCCAGTGACTGATCAGGGTGGTGGTTGCTGAAGGTTGGGGTGACTGAGGCAATTTCTTAAAATAAGGCAACAATGAAGTTTGCTGCACTGATTGACTCTTCCTTTCAGGAAAGATTTATCTGTAGTTTGCAATGCTGTTTGACAGTATTTTGCCCACAGAACTTTTTTCAAAATTGGAGTCAATCCTCTCAAACTCTGCCACTGCCTTATCAACAAAGTTTATGGAATATTCTAAATCCTTTGTTGCCATTTCAACAATGTTCACTGCATCTTCACCAGGAGTACATTCCATCTCAAGAAACCACTTTCTTTGCTCATCTGTAAGAAGCAACTACTCATCTATTAAAGTTTGATCATGAGATTGCAGCAAATCAGTCACATCTTCAGGATCCACTTCTAATTCTAGTTATCTTGCTATTTCCACATCTGTAGTTACTTCCTCCATGAAGTCTTGAACCCCTCAAAGTCGTTAATGAGGGTTGGAAGCAACTTCCTCCCCAAACTCCTGTTAGTTTTTATATTTTGACATTTAAATAAAATGTATTTGTTAAAGAATAGAACTTAAAAGTCTAAATTACTCCTTGATCCATGAACTGCAGAATGGATGTTATGTTAGCAGGCATGAGAACACCATTCACCTCCTTATACATCTCCATCAGAGTTCTTGCTGACTAGGTGCTTATCAATGAGCAGTAATATTTTGAAAGGAATCTTTTTTTTTTTTAAGGACTCAACAGTGGGCTTAAAATATTCAACAAACCATGCTAGATGTCCTATCATCCAGACTTTGTTTTCCCATTTATAGAGCACAAGTAAAGTAGATTTAGCATAATTTTTAAGGGCCCCAGGTTTTTCAAAATCGTAAGTGAGCACCGGCTTCAACTTAAAGTCTCCAGCTGCATTAGCTCCTAACAACACAGTAGGTGTATCCTCAAAACTTTGAAAGCAGGCATTGACTTCTCCTCTCTCACTATGAAAGTCCTGATGGCATCTTCTTCCAACAGACAGTGATTTTGTCTACATAGAAAATCTGCTGTTTAGTGTAGATCACTTCATCAGTGATCTTAGCTGTTTAGTGTAGATCACTTCATCAATGATCTTAGCTAGATCTTCTGGAAACTTGCTACAGCTTCTACATTAGCACTTGCTACTTCATCTTACACTTGTATCTCATGGAGATGTTTTCTTCATTTAAATTTCATGAACAAATCTCTGCTAGCTCTCTTCTCCCTCTTTCTTCCCATTTTATGATAGCTTGTATACTTTGCCTAAGGAATCATAGATAATAGATTAATAGGTCTGGAATAAAAAACTCTTCCTGTGATACCAAATTCTTTTCTCCCTTAACTATAGCAAAATGATTCATGGAGGTTGAAATTATCTGTGGAAATTTTGTATAAATGAATAATAGCTGTTTCTGGTACTCTAAAAAAAAATTTACTGGTAAGATTTGACCCTATATCAAGGAAAATGCTAGAAAAAAATTAATCATGAAGTAAATTTGCAAATGCTTTGAAAAGAACATCATATCATATATCATCAGATTTAGGAGGCTACAATCTAAAGCCTATCATTTGAGGAAAGATGATACCAGCTAGATGCTAAAAGTAGCATACAAATATAGAACATCCTATACCATCCTCTGGACTGACCCAGGTTCCCAGTACCGAAGGCAGGTAAGACTAGCTGTCAGCTAACTTCACGATAACGAGGCTTATGATTCTCTCCTCATAACAGATCATCAGTCAACATGGAGGGAAGGAGCTAAGCCATGAGTCACTGCCAAGGCAGGTGCTTGGCTGGCCAGATAGTTACATGGACAGATTATTAATGTCACTTAAGGGAGGCTCCTATAGATTAGAGTCAAGGCCCAATGGACCCCCCTATCAGTTTTCCGAGGATTAGAATGAAGAGGAGTTGTATCACTTTTGTAGATGAACAAAATAGGACTAAAGTCCATGTGATGATTAAAAATGATAAGAAATGGTCAGTTAGACTAATATTCATAGGGACCAGTGCAGCAGAAGAAAAACACGCAGCACAAATTCAGCACAGAAAAGGCAGGGCCGGGACTCCAGAGAGGCAATGCGGACACTCACCATGGACGCAGAATCAGCGTTACTGGCCGGGTGCAGTGGCTCACGCCTGTAATCCCAGCACTTCGGGAAGCCGAGACAGGCAGATCACCTGAGGTCAGGAGTTCCAGACCTGCCTGGCCAACATGGTGAAACCCGGTCTCTACTGAAAATACAAAAATTAGCCGGGCATAGTGGCGGGCACCTGTAATCCCAGCTACTCAGGAGGCTGAGGCAGGAGAATCACTTGAACCCAGAAGGCAGAGGTTGCAGTGAGCCGAGATCATGCCATTGCACTCCAGCCTGGGCGACAGAGCAAGACTCCATCTCAAAGAAAAAAAAAAAGAATCAGCATTACTGAGTTTTCCTCTTGCCTCATAGTGGTATGGCTCTGCTTAGCAATGTTTAGTGATTCTGTCACTGAAGTGTTAACATTTTCTTCATCGTGAATGTTTTACATTAATATTGATTTTTTAAAAGGATGCATTAAACTAGCCTTCACATCAAAATTATGAACTTTTTTGGCATCCTCTGAAATCTAACTCTGAGTGCCTCTCTGGCCTCACCCTGTCCTCGGCCCTGGGAAGGTGACTGCCTCGTCCACAGCAATCCATCAGCATTTGAATGTAGTCCTCTCAGAATGTCCTTGAGAATGAAGCAAGTTCACTCGAGAAGGCTCTGAGGCAAATGGAGACAGAAGATTTTAGTGAAAATGACAAGGTGGTGAAGTTGGTCACAACACAACAGGGTTCCCAGATGCAGAGTGGAAGGGACGGGGAGCAGATGGCTGCAGGAGGTGTTTGTGTCCATGCTTTTGTTGTGGATAATAGGAGAATTCTAGAAGAAAGTGGGCAGATAGGGGGAAGTAAAGGTATAGAAAAGGAAGCCCAGATTTGTTAGTGAGGAAATGACTACTGTTCTGGTTGGAATATGATTGGCTGGTAATAGGGCATAGGCCGTTGAATGAGTTGGTGATGCTTTATGGCAGATGGTTTGGCAGTGGAATATACAGCTGCTTTAGCATAATGACACTCCTATCACTCTCCTAGACTGTGGGCAACTAAGCCCTTTAGATAATTCATGGCTTTTTTTATTGATGCTAGTCCTCTTTTTGCACATGTTCTTTCATACAGATAATTGAAGCTGGGTTTTTTCATGATTCATGCATGCAAAGTATGCCTTTGTCCACGAGAGGGCCCCATAATACTGGATGATGTATCATTTGCTCCATGACTAAGTCATTACCTAGAGATGAGTACACTTGTCATTCATAGGGGATGTGTCAGCAGTTAGGTACTGTCCTATGTACTTTGGTGCCTTTTCGAATTTCATACAGGATGCTAGACCCTGAAGTTAGTTAAGACTTTTTACTGCTTATCCCCTATTCATAAAGTTAATAAACCAAAAAGATTTCAGCACAACTTTTTTTTAACAAGGAATTGTTAACTAAGTTTTTCTTGAGAAGGAATTTAACTTAAAATGGTAAACATTGCTGAATTTAAAAAATGAGAATGTCTTTAGAATGTTTATAATCAAAACCATATTCAGTATCTACTTATGGCAGTTATTAATACCATTGCAACTACATTATGAAACCCTACTAGGTACTTAGTAAACCACTAATAAAGCCGGATTTGAGCTGGTTCTCAGGCTCTGGTGAATAGTCTCTCATGACTTACATTCTCAATACAAAAGTGTACATAATCTGTTTTTATTTCTATTTTTTTTAATTCCTATCTACTCAGGTCATATGAGAGGTTCCCTGCTTACCCTGCAGAGATTAGTTCAACTATTTCCCAATGATACTTCCTTAAAAAATGACCTTGGTGTGGGATACCTCTTGATAGGAGATAATGACAATGCAAAGAAAGTTTATGAAGAGGTAAGCATCAATCTTGTATTAACTACGTCAAATTAAGTTCTAAGGCTATTTGCAAATTACATTTATTATACCCAGTCTCTATTTTAAATTAAGTTAAAAAGCATGTAAGTATTCTTATAGTTAACATATTCTAAACTATGTTTTAACAATGCTTTTTTTCCTAGATCAGAAGATTTTTAAATTTTAGTTAACACTTAGTACATTAAGCCTTCAACTTATAATTGTGATTCTTTTAAAACTTCATATTTATCTTTCCATACATAGTCTTTCTAAAATTGTTCTTTATGACAGGAAGAAGAATTTAAGTTCCTGTGAATGTTACACACACACACACACACACATGCACACTCTCTCTCTCTCTCTCTTTCCTTTTTTTTTTTTTTTTTTTTTGTCAGAAGTATGGTCTAGAGAGAGGCTATGGAACAGGGACCTTTCAAGCATGTGACATAAATTACTCACTTTTCAGCAGGGCATTGACTCTTCAAATCCTCTGGCAAGGATGCCTTTCAAAGGATTTCTACTTTATAACAGATGTTGATAGATAACCTATAAGTCACAAGTAACTAGAAAATCTAGACAAATGTGACTTCTTTAGGCAGTGGAGGAATTCATTTGGTAAAGAATGAACAGGATGCCCAATGAATTTTGAAGATGGAGAAAGTTAATGCCTCTGTAAAAGAAAGATGAACATGTTTACTTGTTATTCTTTAATTTAGGCCCTTTGATCAATGGTTTTCAAGCTGGTGAAGTCTACATCAAGATGCTACCACTCAGTGATAGTCAGTATGATTTCTGCTACAGTTTTGTTTTGTTTTTGTTTTTATTTTTGACACGCGGTCTCACTCTGTTGCCCAGGCTGGAGTGTAATGACGTGATCATAGCTCACCTCAGCATCCATGTCCCGGACTCAAGCAATCCTCCTGCTTCAGCCTCCTAAGTAGCTGGGACTACAGACACATGCCACCATGCCCAGCTAAATTTTAAAAAATTCTTTAGTGATGGTGAGGTCTTCCTATGTTACCCAGGCTGGACTCAAATTCCTGGCCACAAGTGATCCTCCTGCCTCAGCCTCCCAAATAGCTGGGATTGCAGGCACAAGTCATCTCACCCTACTCCTTTTACAGTATTTTTTAAATGCCATCAAGAACAGCAATTTCATAATCTGGCAGGGACTGGGTCAATTCCCAAAGTGGTACTTTCCTCTGTGTATTGCTATTATTGTGTAATGAAAATCATTGAATTTTGAAGCAGTTGTCTTTTTACCTTTCTCATAATTTTTATATTTTCTGAGAGAGCAGAAATAAGACCTTTGCTTTTATAACATCACTAATAGCTACACAGGGTGGATTGAACCTTTAATGTTGACAATGTGTGCCATTTACTAAAGACCTATTCCAGGTCATAAATTAATTCCATGTGGAACATTGCATTTGTTAATGGCCAACACATAACACTCAATGCCCTGTCTTACAGAGTATGGTTAAGAGAAGCATCATATACCTCAGTGAATCAGGGTCTGTGAATGTAAGAATTGTGAAGTTATAACAAACACATCCATTATTTTGTCACTGTCAGAGGCCACAAAAATGGAACTTGTAGAATTCCTTCCTTCCTTCCTTCCTTCCTCTGTCCCTCCCTCCCTCCCTCTCTCCCTTCCTTCCTTCCTTCGTTCCTTCCTTCTTCCCTTCCTTCCCTTACTCCTCATTCCCTTCCTTCCTTGTAGAATTCTTCCCTATTTTCTTTGTTCTGTCCCTCTACCCCTCCCTCTCTCGCTTACTACCTTCCTGCACTCCTTTCTCCTTCTTTCTTTCCATCTAAAAAACATTCTCAAGTGTTGACTGGGTGCAAGCACGCTTGAGGTTAGGGCAGGATCTGACAGCATACTGGTTTCTCTAATACACTGTGGATTTGTCCTTCCTCACCGTTTTAAAACCTCACTTCAGGATATTCATCCCTTTACCTGACGCTAAATCTCAGATATGTGAAACATTTTACTTCATCCTGAAAAATAAAATTTACCTGTTGTTTATACATTTTATATAATAATCTCATCTGAATATGCATAATAGGATGCAGAAAGTCTAAAATATAAGGACATTATACAATTGAGTGAGTTTTTTTTTAAAGCATGAATAGACTGAAAATATGTGTGAGGGTTGCCTTTTTTCTGGTCCTCTCACTTTTAAGTTAATAAGCTATTATCTAATGGAGTCTCTTTCATTAACCAAGGTTTTTCTTGATATGTTTATGTTAAAGATCATTTTTAGAAAACAGACATTGTAATTTTATATTTTTCTTCATGTTAATTATTACTTTTGAGTACATTTATAAAAATCATTGATATTTTTATTTTTCCAGTTTTTTGCTGCTTTTAGTTGCAACAAAGAAACTGGCTTTAAAATGGTGTGACATCGTTTGCTCCAGTCTGTAGCTTTTTGCGGCCCCTCCTGGGATTCTCTTGCAAGTCGGCAACATTAGCAGCTGCCCAGGCACTACAGTGGGGAGTTTCATGCCACTCCTGACTCACCCGCCACTGCTCACGTATACCCATTCACTCAGTCAGCACACATCTATTAAAACCCATACACACTAGCTACAGAAACAGTAGTTAATGAAACCCACTCAGAATGTGCCCGTATGAAGTTTATAAACTGGTACCAAATCACGAATTTGCGTTCATTTTAACTTCTGATTAACTTTCAAATCCCTTCCCTTTGTAACCAAAGCACCCGTCATCTCTTGCCTGAGCAGGGACAGGTTGATCCTGTCCTGGCTTGCTCTCCCCCAACCTTCACTAACACTAAAACACAACACTGATCATCTCCCTCGGCTTTAAATCTTCTGTTGTTCTCATTTCCTGCAGCAGTGGTCTTCAAACATGCTTGATGGCGGCGCTTCCAGACAAAAATGTTCAAGCAAATGCCTGAGATATGTTTGTATACTTATATGTTATGTGTACATGTATGTACCCACATAATATTATGTATATATATATGCACTAATATATATGTGCATTACAAAAGGTACATACCCCAAAACAATTTTTAAGATGATGTCAAATATAAAATTCTATTTAACTGCCAGAAAATCTTTTAACTCTTGCTGAAAAATTAATATTTATGATTTTATGATTATATAACTTTTTAAAATCCCAGGAATGTATCACACAAAGAGGTTGTACTGGGGATAGAAATGTCGGCTGTATGAAGTTGTGGTTGTTTTTGTCTGTGCTTTGTGTTTGTGTATGGATGTGTGTGTTTTATAGAGAGAGAGAAAGAAAGAGAGAGACAATCTGTCTAATATTACGGTTGGCCCTTGAACAACACAGGGGTTAGGGATGCTAACCTCCTGAGCAGTTGAAAATCCATGTATACATTTTGACTCCCCAAAAACTTAACTACTAATAGTCTACTGTTGACCAGAAGCCACTGGGTAGCATAAACAGTCGATTAATGCATATTTTGTATATGTACTATATGTTATATTCTTATAATGAAGTAAGCTAGAGAAAAGAACATGTTATTTTAAAAAGCATAAGGAAACTCAAAGAATATAATTGGATTATTTGTAACACAAAGGATAAATGTCTGAGGGGCTGGATACCCCATCTTCCATGATGTAATTAGTATGCATAGCATGCCTGTATCAAAACATCTCATGTACCCCATAAATACATACACCTACTATGTACCTACAAAAATTAAAAAATTAGAAAAAGAAACTTTAAAAACCATAAGGAAGAGAAAATATATTTGCTGTTCATTAAGAGGAAGTGGATGATTAAAGTTTGCATCCTCACTGCTTTCACGTTAACTAGGCCGAGGAAGAGGAGGAGAATGAGGGGGAGTTGGTCTTGTCTCAGGGGCAGCAGAGGCGGAAGATAATCCATGCAGTTCAAACCCATGTTGTTCGAAGGGCAACTGTAGCCTCAATCTGGGTTTTTTAGAAATCTCATAAAACCATTTGTCATTTTCTGAGGGTTTGTTGATTACAACTAGATAATACAACCTGCATGTCCATTACACATCCGCATATAAACTGCAGTGAGCATGGTACCCAAGCACAAAGAAGCAAGCAGGGAGGGCAGCACTGTCAGCTACCCTGGGGCCTGAGCCCCGACCCTCGCCTCCTGACAGTGTTTTTCCTGAATGGGACACATGGCTGTCCACCATGCAGATCACAGTAGAGCCACAGAGCTTGTTTCACACTATTTGAGAGACAGATACAAGTAGAAGTGTACGTAATTTTTTTCTACTCCCCAGGAGATTACCTTGCACTTGATACTAAACAGGACCCTTTGTGATTTAATTTGACTTCTGCCTTTTCTCCAATCTCTTCTATCACCTTTTGTTCATAATTTAACAACATTCTCTTTTGCTCTTCCTGGCCCACTATCCCTTTCTACTCACTTTCTAATACACCTTGAATGCCTTTTCCTCCACCATCCCACACTTCCTTTTCCTGGTGAACTCCTATTTATCCCTAAATACTTTTCAGACCTTTGCCCTGCCCACACTCACCCTAGAGTGAGCCAGGTGCCCCTCTTGTATAACCCCTGCATGCTTCGTGCCTATCTATAGCTACATTTATCATCTTGCATTGTCTACTTCTAAATCTGTCTCCCTCACTTGAGTGAGAGCCCCCTGAGAAAAGAGAGTATATCTCATTTATCTTTCTATGCCCAGGGCCTGGAAGAGTTCTGTGTGTTCTAAGATGTCTAGTAAATCAATAAATGTGTTAATTACTTGAGATAATGGCTGTGTGCCTGCAGTAGGCAGAAATGTCATCTGTGTAGCTGTAATAATTATAATAATCCCTCTTATGCTGGCAGAATCATCATCTGTGTCAATTTAGCTCAATGCCAGAGGTATTTATTGAGCTCCTGCTCAATGTCTAGCTTGGGAACAGTACTGTGGAAGCTGCAGAAAAGCAGGATCTGGGCTTTCGGAGGTCTAGTTAGGGAGGAAAGCCCAGCATGTACTCATCTGAGCATTTAGTACAGGTTTCTCAGGCACCTGAATGCTGTACTATGCATAGCAGGCAGTGGGAATGAGCAATGAGCAAAACAGAAAAAATCCCTGTAGAGCTTGCATCTTAGTGGGAGGAATAAAAGTACACTAGGTCAGATGGTGGTAAGTGCTATGAAGAAAAGTGAGTCAAGGTAAAGAAGTTGGAGAGTGACTAGGGATGGAGGGTGTTCTGTTTTAGTAGTGGGGGTGATGGTCGGGGTAGGCTTCACGGAGGTAAGGGAGCTTGCTGTGGGGATGTCTGGCGGAAGAGTCTGAGCCAGAGGGGTACTGTGAATGCAAAGACCCTGAGGCAGGGGTATCTTTGGCTTGCTGTGGAGCAGCAAGAAGTCCAACATGCCTCAGAGGCTTGGCTGGGAGGGGCAGGAGCAGGAGAGGAGGCCAGAGCAATGGAGAGGCCCAGCCAAGGGAGGCCTTGGGAGTGGTTCCAGGAACTCTATCTTGCACTCACTCTGAGTGCAGTGCAGCAGAGGAGGGTTGAGATCTGACCTAGGATTTAGCAAGCGGAGAGTGGACTACACAGGGGCAGAGCCACGTGTGCAGAGGATCTGCAGTGAGGAGGCTTCTGTAAGAAGATATAGAGAGATGATGAGACATCTCTCTTGGGCCAGGGTAGCCGTGGTGAAGGAAGTGACACATGGTATGTTTCTGAATATATTTTGAAGGTAGTGTTGACCAGATTTGCTAATCGATGAGGTGCAGGACAAGATGCAAGCTGAAAATGCTACAGCATCTGCAGTATGTGTTGTGTGGTCCCCCCCGAGGGCCTGGTGTCCCCTGCGTGTACACTTGATCCTTCTGTGTAACCCCATTTTAGCCCTACTGTGTCTGAGACTTCCCATTTTCTACTCAGACTCAAGGATGGAGAGAAGAGATGGGAGATGCATCTTTCCTACATGCACCAACTCAAACCTTCTCCATCCTTCTCTTTTGTTCCATAAATTAGTTTGTCTAAGTAGCTTTTCAAGTTGAGTGTTGTTGTTCTGGTTTCTCACTATTAATATTTAATTTAGAGGCACTTTGCATAATTTATCTTTAAATCATAATGAATGCATATAATAATAAACAATGACGTGATTTATATGAAATATTTACCTGGGTTTTATCACAGAATATTGGATTTGCTCACCACTTTATCTTCAGGGCTTAAAATGGTCTGGGCACTCAAGAAGTCTTCTGTTGAATGAATGGATTGTGATGTATCACAAATCCAAATCTAAATTTTCTCTTAATTAAGGCAATGTATAAAGCTTGTATATGAAGTGATATCTAATAACCATTCAGAATTATCTTCAAGTACAACAAATTTAAAGCCATTTTCCCTTGATCACTAAAAAATATTGAAGTCATATCAATTGAGAGATATTTTGCTGATTTGCATTGTTAAAGTGATGCTTTAATGGTTATTGCCTTTTCATTCATTTCTTCATTCTTGAAGAACCATTATGTAAATGTGAAAAGCATATTGAGTTGAGAGAAAATGGAGCCATTTAAGCGTAATGATATTGCCATGAGACAAAGTACTATGGTGTTTTCAGCTGTAACATCATAATCCAATCCAAGCACAACAAAGCTAATTAAAACTGGTTTTGACAGTCATTTGTAGATTTTTTTAAGCAATCACCTATGTTTTCTTTGAGTTATGTTCTGTGTTTTCTTTGAGTTTAGGTGCTGAGTGTGACACCTAATGATGGCTTTGCTAAAGTCCATTATGGCTTCATCCTGAAGGCACAGAACAAAATTGCTGAGAGCATCCCATATTTAAAGGTAATGCTCACTGCTTCTCCTCTCCTTTCATCTTTTGAGTCCTTCGAGTTATTGGGACACACTTGCTTATTCCTTGTAGATTGATTGCATGCACTGCTGCGTATTTTCATCCTCAGGATGTCCACCCTCAGACCATGACATTCATAAGCAATGTGGGCCTCCACTGTAACCAACAGTGTCAGATATCAGAATACCAACCACTTGAGCAGAGATGATTTGGAAAATACTTTATTTAAAAATTTATAAAACTGAAGTTGTTGTTAGTTTTTAAATAAATGGCAAAGGCAGACAAAATTAGGGATACTTTAAATATTTTTAAATACAGACAATGGGCCGGGTGTGGTGGCTCATGCCTGTAATCCCAGCACTCTCGGTGGCCAAGGTGGGTGAGTCACCTGAGGTCAGGAGTTCGAGACCAGCCTGGCCAACATGGTGAATCCCTGTCTCTACTAAAAATACAAAAATGAGCCTGGTGTGGTGGTGTGCACCTGTAATCCCAGCTACTTGGGAGGCTGAGGCATGAGAATCACTTGAACCCAGGAGATGTTAGAGAAGTCTGGAGAACCCAGGAGAACCCTGGAGAAGTTGCACTCCAGCCTGGGCAACAGAGTGAAACTGTGTCTCAAAAAAAAAAAAAAAAAAAAAAAATATATATATATATATATATATATATATATACACACACACGTGTATATTAAATATAGACAATGCATTATATGTTCCTTTTGCAAGTTAATTATATATTTACTGTACTCAAAATAGTACTCTTAACTACCCACACAAAGTGAGGTAACAAATACTGGCTGAAAAGGTCATTGCTCAAAATATTCAAATTAAAATATGCCTTTTTTCTCATATCTAATGAAATCCTCATCAATTCAGCAGAATCACAGGTGGTGTAGACCAGGGCTGCCCAGTAGAATTTTCTGCTGTGGGCCAGGTGCAGTGGCTCCCACCTGTAAGCCCAACACTTTTGGAGACCAAGGTGGGAGAATCACTTGAGGATAAGAGTTTGAGACCAGCCTAGGCAACCTAGTGAGATCCCATCTCTACAGAAAATTCTAAAAATTAACCAGATGTGGTGGCACGTGCCTGTGGTCCCAGCTACTCAGGCCCAGGAGGTCGAGGCTGCATTGAGCTGTGAATGCATTACTGCCCTCCAGCCTGAGTGACAGAGTGAGACCCTGTCTCTAAAAAATATATATAATATTAAAAAAAAAAAAACAGAGCATGACCCTGTCTCTAAAAAGAAAAGAATTTTCTACTGTGATGGAAATGTTTTTTATCTGTGTTCTCCAATATGATGGCTGCTGGCCACATGTGGCCATTGAGCACCTGAAATGTGGCCACTGGGACTGCGGAAGTGAATTTTTCATTTTATTTTATTTTAGCAGTAATGTGTGGCTAGCAGCTACCATATTGGACATAGCTGATTAGATAGCTGTAGGCTTTTTTTTTAAGTATCAATATATTCCACTTTTATGATCTCTTTCTTTCACATGACTTAAATCAGAGATCCCAAATAGTAACCCACTGATTGCAAATAGCTTGCATGTTTTATTTGGCTGGCATAGTTCTATTAAAAACCATTTTAATTGCTTGCCTTATTTGAGAATCTGAGCATTTTTATATAATTATGCAGACTTCTAGTTTCTCTTGAAACGTCATATCTGGCTCACTTCCCTGCACACAGACAAGCAGTGATCCCCCCTTGGGATGGGGCTGTCCCTGGACCCCTGTCAAGCACTTCACATTTCCTGCCAGGGCCCAGTGGGCATGTGGGCTTCTGTGATTTAAAGTGTCTCCTTACATTTCTTTTGACATAGGATGGCTTACTGGTACTCTGCCTGCTTCAGAGATGGGGAAAGCAAGAGCTGGGCTGGTCAGTTATCAAGCAAGGACACTTGAGTGTTGGTCAATTAGAAGCCCTCGCCGCAGCTCCCTTCCTGTCCTGAGTGATGCCTTTCCCATTCTGTCATGCAGCTTGCCCATTTCCAACATTATGTAAATACAATTTCTTCCTAGTGAAAGATAATAAGCTTCTTGTGAAGAGGCCTCAAGGATGCAGATTTTTAGAAAGAAGTCCTTGACATTTAGATATTTTTAACTTTTGTCCTTCTGCTTTTCTAAACGCATTCTGTTGCTTTAATATTTTCTCTTTTCTGTTTGTGGGGAAAGGAATGGGGTTCATCAATCTCAATTTCAGTCCTTGTGTGAGAAATCAGAGAATTAGGTAAATGTTTTAGAATAGGGATTTGTTTAATAAAAATTACATTTTTAAGATTCAAATTGGCTTTAATTCTCCTGTATGTTTTGTTTAAAAAAAAAATCATTAAAAGGTAAGGACACATTTGTTTTGAATGGAAAGAAATAATACTCGCAGTTGGACTGCCATCACTTCAAACATGAGCAGTTAAACATTTTGGTTTAGGAATAAAAAGCCTCTAGATGACATATGGTAAGATTTGGAGAGCAAAATAAATGCAAGAGCTATCCAGCCAGAGAAATTCTTCAAAATATTGAAATATGATTGCTCCCACACAGAAAGTACACAAAGTATCATACTAATTTTGTGGGCAATTCCACTGTGAATTAATGATGAATGCATTGTTAAATTTAGCTTTATGACCTCCTTTTGTTTTGGCATTGCAAATGTTGACCAGTAACCTCATTCCCAAAGTTTAATATGGAGATGTATTTTTCTGGTTTTTAGGTTTTCTTATGATGTACCATAAGAAAAGCTACGTAAATCAATTAATGGAATCTGGTATTTAATTATTTTACCCATACTAACACTGTCCTTTCTACAGGAAGGAATAGAATCCGGAGATCCTGGCACTGATGATGGGAGATTTTATTTCCACCTGGGGGATGCCATGCAGAGGGTTGGGAACAAAGAGGTAATGGGTGTGTGAATTCTGATTCTCTCTAACAGAGGATGGAGTTGGGAGAATAATTATTTCAGGAAAGTTAGAATTCAAAAAATATTTTGAGTGTGAACTTTCGAAAGCAGTGATATAAACTATTTAGTTACTTAAACTATCTTTGGAACAACCCAACAACTCCAGCTTAACCCTTTAAAGAATTTTTGGGATTTGGCTTTTATAGTTTCTTTCAAGAAATCAGCTAAGTAATCACAGAAGCAATCTCTAAGTTGGTACATGTCTGTGTATGTTTTTGTCTGTGTGTATCTGTGTGTGTGTGTCTGTGTGTGTACAGAGAGATAGAAATTGCCTTGGAAAAGTATTTTTTAAATTTTGAAATGAAGAGATGTCACTGAAATAATTTAAATTTTTAGAAATATTTTAACAGTTTGACTAGATTCGTTTTTGTTTTATTTTGGAATTTTAAAAGTAGTTCTTTTTAGAATGAAGTCTTTATCAGCTGATTCCTAATCACACAGATCCTAATGGTTAGTTGTGTAACTTATCCTCTGAAATATTTAATACCAAGTTTATGACGAACATTGTGATGATAGTAATGATAGGGATTGACACAAAAAATGTAGTAGCTAAACAAGTTCCATGTTTCCTTTGTAATGGTTATCTTTTTCTGAGTACAGTGTCTGCTTCTATAACCATAACATTGTCTCATTAATCATGACATCGCATACTATAAATTTCAAAACTCTGTCACAGTCTACCATGATTTACAATTTATGCAGCCCTGCTGGATGGCAAAGCCCTCCTTTCCTGTCCTGCTTCATTGCAGGGGTGAGAGCTGGGATCTCCTTAAGTCAGTGGATAAAAGGGTAAAGTGAGACACTGAATCTTTGTAACCATTGCATTCCATGTTGTAATAAAGTGACATCTAAGGATAATACAGCTTCAGGTTTCTAAAATTAATAAGAACATGGAATCATCTGGGGAATTGAGGGTTCAGAGAAGTGAAGGGGTTTGTGATAACATAATTGTCTGCTAGGAACATGAACCAATCTGGAGGTACTAGAAGTTCAGATAATTGACACTTTTTAATTTATACATGTCTATTTATCTGTACCTTTCCCCCTCTAACCTACCAGTCAACTGAAATGGAATGAGATATTAGAATTAAAGAGAAAGATGGGAGAAGAAATTGCTGATTAGTAATCCTTTTTGCATCCCATTTTTCTTTTAGATGTAATCACTCAGAACTCCTTTGAATGAGAGGGATAAGAAAGATTTTGCTACAACATCTAACACTGCATAAATGTTCATGTCTGACTACTGTAAATGTAATCATCACTAATTAATTTATCTTTAAACATTTCAGAGTCCAGGGCAAAGACAGATGAAAGAAGCCTATGGTTTATCTCACATCTTAGATGAAAACAGCCGTTACTTCAAGGGCAAAAAGTTCATTACTATACACTTGTTAAGGGCTTGGGATTTGAACATATGGGACTGTTCTACCAACTTAATTATCATGAATATGCAAAGAACAGCACAGTTCTTGAACTTAAAAAGTTCAGAAGGATTCGTTCTTACAGGAGAACAGAAACAAACCTGTAGAAACTCCATGTTAGTATATTCCCAATATTGGGTGTAGAGTCTGACTTGGCTGTCATGCTCTGAGTTTGCATATCAGGAAGTAAACACCTTTCACGTTTTTATGCCTAGAGCACTGCTCCACCTCTGAAAGAGGATGGATCTGCAAAAAGCAAAGCCACAGCCTCTGTGCTGCCGAGACTGACAAGAAAATGGGTTGTGAGGAAAATTTTTCTAAGTGGTCCGTTTAGTATGGTCAGGAAGACGGGGGCAAACCATGAGGGTCTGCAGCAATTCAGATAGCAGTTCTTGGTATTCCCATAACTTCCAAATCCATGTTCTAGCTAGATTTAGTCTCCTTCTCCAAGTCCCCGTTCTCATGTCTACTGCCTGCTCAGTGTCCCACACGATGGCACAGAGACAACTTACTTGTCTTTCTCTAAACCGTTTTTCCTCCTAGGTTCCTTCTCTCATTCAATGATACTCCCATCTTCCCAGGATCAAGATCTGAGTGAGCTTGAGCTCCTCCCTCTCCTCCTCACTCCAGTCTAGTCAGGGCCAGCTGTGGAGATCTGGCTTTCTCACATTTTTGGCATCCCCCTCACCCTCCCTCTTGCTCAGTCAGTGCTAACTCCAGACTTTGTCAACTGCGTCCTCAATGATAGCTGTAAGAACCTGAATGTTGTTTCTTACTTGGTCTCAGTTTCTTTCAAGCCACCCTATGCTCAAAAAGCCTACCATGCAAAATAACATAACGTTCTGTTTGCACACAATAGCATTTACAATCCTTAGGCAAGTTGCAGCCAGCTCTTCTCACCAGAAGTGTGTCTCTCAGGCCCCACTGGACAGCGGGCTCCAGGCAGAACATACCCCAGCTGGGGCCACTTATGGCAGCCCATTCCACAGATGTGGCCTGGGCTTTTCTGGGATCCAGTCATCCGACATACTTTCTCTCTCTGTCTCTGTCTCTCTCTCTCTCTCTCTCTCTCTCTCTGTGTGTGTGTGTGTGTGTGTGTGTGTGCACGTACATGTGCATAAAAACCATACATAGCAAGATTGGAAGAAAGTGGAGACAACATTGATATAAAACACATTTAACTTCTTAAATGTGGCCCAGGGGCTCTTACTGCCTCTGTGTCCCAGGGCCTCCTACTGTCTATTTTAATATTCCTAATTACATATGTAAAATTGCTGATTAGACAGGAAATAGTAGAGAAATTTTCAGAGGATTCTAACTTGATCTTTGATTTTATAGCAATTTTTATTGTAAAGTAATTTAGATGTTTTTTTAAAAAGCAATCTAGCTGAATTCATTGGGTCCCCTGTGTCACATATGATTAAAGGTGATTTTTAAAAATTTCTGATATATCACTTTCACAATTTTGTTTCTCCTAAAATTTAAATGACAGGAGAGTGAAAAATTGAGTCCTACTTGATGCAGTATTACTTACTTTGAGTGTCAGAAAAGACCTTATAGATAGTTTAAACATGCTATTGTAACTTGCCCAGACATCTAGCATGTTTAGGGCTAATTAAAGGCTAGAACTAAAATCTAAGACTTCCAACTCTTGAGCTACAGCTATAATGTTTGCTGTTTTTATTTTTCTACAATAACTTCTTTTCTCACTATTCTAGCAATACACTTAATCCTTAAAATGAATTGTGATGACTCAAAAATGGACTGTCAGATTTTTGAAAAAACAATCTGTTGTCCTTAATATTATTGTTCACTTTTGCCCTGAAAAGCATAGGAAATAAAATCCTAAATTTAAGTTGGACAAAAATAACCACAATAGTCAAATTAATTTCAAAGATACATGCTATTTTTTAAAAAAATTAGATAACAATTAGCCATTTTAACTTTCTGGTTTTTAGAGGAATTCTGGCTACAACTTACATGTATTATAAGGAAAGTATTTAAGAATGATTTGTATATGCATTCTTAATTTCAGATATTAATAAAAAAGATAACTAAATAAGAAAATCATTTCTCATAGTGTTTGCTAAATGATATAAATAGGAGGAGAGTAGAATAAGTTGCCAGGAGCCCCAAATGCTAGTTCAGAAGATTTAGCCTTTATAAACCTCAGTTTCAACATTTGTAAAATGGAGATATTTGGGGTTATTGGAAAAATCAAATGAGATAACACATTCAAAGAAAGTAGTCAATGTAAAGTGTTACTGAAAATATGAGTTGGTATTGCTATCCCCCTTCAGTCTCTTAATGAGGGAAAATTTGAAAAGCTAACATTTTTTACATCTAAAGTGTATCTGGTGATTTACTATGAAATACTTATTTTTATTTATCAAAAATACATTTGAATTATCTCTGTAAAAGTAATCATTAGATCAGGTTTGCAATAGTGAAAGGGATAATATTAAGTGTACCATTAGAAAGCCTTCCATTCAAAAGACAATGGAACACGCATGGTGCAGGAACTGGGCAGGGCTCCTTGGAGAGCATATGGTGAGGGCATCATTTAAAGGAGCCATAAAGAGCGTCATATTCCGTAGCCAGCTGTCCCTGAAAAGGCTAGTCTTGGAGGCAAGTAGTATCATGTTGCAGCTAGCCTAAAGCCACACATGTTATCCCTTATGGCAGAAAAAAATATATATTATGAACAAAAATTCCTTCTTTAAAAATCTAAAATGGGCTATCACTGTATTTATTGCCCACTCAGAATAATTTTTCCCCTCTGTCTACTTAATTTAATGGAGAGTTTGCACTCTGACGCCTTGGGGTGACCTTCTTAAATGTGGACATGGAAAGTACATGTGAAAAGAAGCTGCTTTTTATTTTAGCATTCTGATTCAGTAAATGCAAATATCTTTGAAGAAATTATTAAAATCATAATCTTTTTCTAATGGAAATATAAAATAGAAAAGGCCCTTTGGTGTCTTATTTATGCATTCAAAAAATAAGTGCTCGACTCCCTGCTGGACACTCGAGGGAGACCAAAATGTGTAGGGCATGAATCCACTATCCAGAGAGACTGCAGCCTAAGGGGGAAAAGAAAATGTACATGTTCATTATACAAATAGGTCATAATCAGAAACCCAGTAAAATAACAATATTTTCACCAGATTTCAACAGACTTGGATGCCTAGCAGCAAGCTCTTTATTTAAATATGTTGAAGTAATACCTTATTTTTAATGTTTTCAATTTTAAAAGTAATAAAAACGCTCTGTTGAAGGAACAGTTTGGAGCACATTCTTTCTGTTCCTTCAGGCATATAAGTGGTATGAGCTTGGGCACAAGAGAGGACACTTTGCGTCTGTCTGGCAACGCTCACTCTACAATGTGAATGGACTGAAAGCACAGCCTTGGTGGACCCCAAAAGAAACGGGCTACACAGAGTTAGTAAAGGTAAGTATAACTTAGACATCATCCTCACCAGATCTCTGTCTATTTCCTACTCAAAATCAGAAAATGTTTATCATAAAAAGGAATGTCAGGGAAGAGATAGATTTTATTTCTAGTGACATTTGCAAAATATAATGGAAAAAGAATTGTCATCTCATTAACCAAAAGTTTCATTTAGATGATGAAGGGAATTCGTGCGGAACTTAGGAGTTCTCAACCTTTTTGGCCTTAGGACCCTCTTATACTCTTAAAAATTATTGATTACCCCAAGGAATGTGGTTTACATCTACCAATATAATCATTAGACATTAAAAGTGAAAGAAAATTGTATATATATATTTATGAATTATTTAAAAATAATAACCTAATAACATGTCAGTATAAATAACTTTAAAAAAAATTATATTTTCAAAACAGAAAATGTAGTGAGGAGATTGGAATTGTTTCATATTTTTACAAATCTTTTTAGAGTCTGGATTAATAGACAACAGGAGAATCCTCACATGTGCTTCACACATGTACCTATTAGAGCTGTGATGTCCTACCTCATGTAGCTTCTGGAAAACTCTACTGTGTGCCCAGAAAAGAATGAAAAGAGCACATAATATCTTTGTATTATTAAGAAAGTAGTTTTGATCTTACAGAGCCCCTAAAAGGGTCTAGAGAACTCTCAGATGTCCTTGGACCACACTTTGAGAACCACTGGCCCTGCAACTATGGAGAGAAAACGCAGTTATACATATTTTTAGAAAATGCTGTGGCAGAAAATGTTGTAGCATTTGGAGAAACTAAGTGATTCTAAATAGCTATAAAAATAATTGGAAGGTTTTATATTAGTAGGTTAAACCTGAACTTTAACGCTCTCTACTGGTGACTTTGGTAGGGGCTGGTCAGAAGTTTACTTTTGCTTTGGTAAGCCCCTTCTTCTTAGACAGTCATAAAATGAGACTCACAGTTAATTAACTCATAGTTTCAATCATGTTGTTTTCTACTCAAAATGTAAAAACTTCATGTATCTTACAGGTTAGATGGCTTCAGGGTTTTGACCTCAGACTCTAATTGCTATTTGTACATGGTTTATATAAGAAAATATATTCTGATGTTCAAACAATTGATTTTACACATGCAAGAAGCAGGGATGAAGAGCAAGAGTGACAAAATATTGATAATGTTAGAATCTGGCTGATGGATATGTGGAGGTTTGTCGTACTGTTCTTTCTTCCTTTAGGTATATGTTTAAATTTTTCATAATTTTTCCTTTAAGTAACATCTAAAATAAACTGTATCTATAAGACTTACAAGACTTCATTGATTAATTTGGTCTACTTGGGGAAAGAGGTTTTCATGTACTTAGATTATGTCTTACTTGACTGTGTTTATTCTGTATGTCATTATAAAAGCATACTTTATAATCTTCATAATCCAATTGTAAAATAGGCTGCCATTGGTTAGCCTTTGAATATTTTATAGCTCAGGGAACCATGGTATGGTGACAGTTAATACAGATTGATCTTTTAAAGTTCCATATCCAGATTAGAAATAGCACAAGAACAACATCTTCCTTGATAGGTTGGCTACATTTAGCACTGTCGGGTTTTTTTGTTTTGTTTTGTTTCGTTTTTGTCAAATTTCACCCTCCCTCAGATTGGATCCCATCAAACTCTTCTGATTCTGCTTTACTATCTTTTATTCATGGTGTCTTTGTGAGTTCATTTCTGTACTGTACCTTTTGGGATCCTTTCAAATTCAAAACACGGAAATGCACTTCAAACCTGGCTTAAACAATAAGAAATGTTATTGATTGACATAGCTGGAAGCCTAGCAGTAGGGCAGACTTCGGGGCGGTATAATCAGGGGAAGATGTTCTTGGCTCTGCACTTCCTCCTTGGTCAGCTTTGTCCTTGTGCTGGCTGACTGCAGGATGGCTGCCAGCAGCCACTGGAAGAGAGAGGGAGAGAGTGACATTGCTGAGGCTACCACCCCAGCCATAAATGGCCTTCTGGAAACCTCCTGGCAGACACTCTTCTATTGGTGGGAACCATGTCTCATGGGCACTCACAGTTACAAGGGAGTCTGAAACACCAGGTGGCTGGCAACAGATTGAGGCAGCCAGCTTCCAGGAGGAGAGAGGGTGTACCTCTCTATCATCTGAGGACCGGTAATCTTTCCTTTCAGTCTTATTGAGCCAATTTAAGTCAGATTTCCACTCTAGATGAATTACTGGCAGGGGGATATGAGATTATTCTCAAACCAACAGATCAACCCCTACAGCCAGAAAAGGATTAGTTTCCTCTAAATCAAATAAATGGTTTATCTGGAGGAAGGTGGACGCTCAAAGTCAGGCTTTTGTTAAGAAGAAAGAAGCATGATTGATTGTGTGAAGGCAGTCTACTATGGGCTGGCATGGACCCAAACATTGTTCTTTGCTTTCTTTTCTCTTTTTCTTGCCATTCATTTTCTAAGAAATCTTCTCCACTGTGGTTTAACTGCTGTGAAAATTCTACCAAAGCTATGTTCCCCAAATGGACTTCTCCCTCTTTCTATTCTGTGTTCAGCTCTATTAAAACATTAACATTCGGTGTGAACATTAACTCACCACGTAACCCCTTGGTTAATACCCTTTTCCAGCTTTCCAGTTTTGGTCAGTGTCTTAGTCCATTTAGGCTGCTGTAACAAAATGCCATCAACTCGGTGGCTGATAAACAATAGAAATTTACTCTGAGGAAGTCCAAGACCAAGGTGTTAACAGATCAGTGTCTGGTGAAGGCCTGCTTCCTGGTTTGTAGATGGTGCTTTCTTGCTGTGTCTTCACATGATGGAAAAGAGAAGGCAGCTCTCTGAGGCTTTTTTTTTTTTATAAGGACAATTATCTTACTTGCCTAAATCAACTCCCAAAGGCCCCACTTCGTAACACCATCACATTAGTGGTTAGATTTCAACATATGAATTTGGGGGACACAAACGTTCAGACCACAGCAGTCAGTGATTCAGCTTTAGTTTGCCTTTATCTCTTACCACTGCCCTTTACCATCCTCATTCCAGCCAAAATTCTTCCAACAGACCTTCCCATATGGTAGCCCTCTTTCCTGGAGGACTCCTTCTTTACCTCTTTCTGTTTTCCTTCTCTCCTATATCCTTCACAGCCAATTCCTTTTTATCCTTCAGATGTTAGAGAAATTGTCACTTCTTCTAGGAATATCAGTCCTTTGTATAAAGCCAAAAGCACTTTATACTTTCTTTTTAAATAGCACACTATATTTTAAAGTTTCTTAGTTCTCTGAGATTGTGTCTTCTAAAATGACAGGGACCATGTCTCTAATACGTGATGGGTTCTCAAAAATTAGGTTCATTGTATGACCTTCTATAAACTTTCTTTTCTCTAGTTTTTTCATAAATATGTTAGAAGCCCCAGGGATTTAAAAATGTTACTACTAAGCATTTCTTACATATAAGAAGTTGCAACAGTTGGTATCCTTGGTTTTTCCTGAATGTGAGGAAAATTCTCCCTTACTGCACTGCACCAGGAGAGGAAGGCCTAGAGAGAAAGAAAATTATCTCTACCTGCTATTTTAGGAGCAAGGGACAAAGGTATTCATTTTCTTGAAATTGTTACTGCTTAAGAGAGAAGGATATTTAGAATGTTCTCAGTTCCTGATGAAACCTCAAGCATTTAATTGCTTATGAAACATTGTGTAATGAGGCAGAACATCAGAATGGCAGAGGGAATGTCTTCATAAATCTACCCCTCCACAAAAGCACTGAGAAAAATTGTTAAAATCAACTTCTTTAGAACTCTGTACATTAGCAAAGACATACAACAGTTAGAGGAATATTTATTGAAGGAAAAACTGCTGAACCTGAATAAGAATAGCAGGGTTTGTGGGGTGGTAACTTTAACTGCTCCCAACCATTCTTCCCCAGTTCAAGAGTAGCCTTGAAAACTGGCAATCTCAAAACACTGGAGCAGTGAAAACCACAGCTTTCCAGGCACTAGTGGGGCCACATCACATTTTTAGTATCTCGCAAATTTCCATACCCAGAGCATTGTCACCATTTTAAACCTCTCTCTTTCTACCTGGAAAGCTGCATTCTCAGGACATTGTTGTTATTTGTCCTCACTTGCAAGAAAAGCTCTATTCCCAGGCTATTAGTCAAAACAATAATTGGCTGGTATTTTTTTTTTGACATTACAAGTGCCCATAGCAACTACAGGTAAGGCTACAGGCAATAGAGATTTCATAAAATTAATCCAGAAAGTCAGTAAACAAACAAATAGCAACAATGATAACAAAAATGAACAACAACAAATTTTATGAGAGGGACTGAACTGATTTCCAGAATTGCCACATTATATTATCTAAAAACTGTCCAGTTTCAACAAAAATTATATGACACACAAAGAAATAGGAAAGTATATACATGCACAGAAAAGCATGCAGTCAATAGAAACTGCCTGTGAGGGGCCCTGATGCTGAACTTACTAAACAAAGGCTTCAAGTCAGCTATCGTCAGTATATTTTAATAACTAAAGAAAACTATGTCTAAAGACTTCAAAGAAATTATTACAATGACGTCTCACCAAATAAAGAATTCCAATGAAGAGACAGAAATTATAAAAAAGAACTAAACGGATAATCTGGAGTCATAAAGTACAATATCTTAAGTTAAAAAACTCACTAGAAGGGCTCAACACCAGATTTAAGCTGGTGAAAGAAATAATCAACAAATTTGGAAATAGGTTCTTTAAGATTATCCATGCTGAGGAACAGAAGAAAAAGAGAATGAAGAAAACAACCTATGTACCTATGAAGAAAACAATCAGGTGTACCAGCATATGCATAATGGAATCCTCAGGAGAAGAAAGAGAGGTGGCAGGAGGACTATTTGAAAAAATAATGGCCAGAAATCCTCCAGATTAGATAAAAAGCATTAATCTACACATCTGAGAAGCTCAATGAATTGTAAGGGGATAAACTCAGAAACATACCTAGACACATCACAATCAAATTGTCAAAATTCAAAGACAAAATGAGATCCTTTTAAAATTTATTTTCACTTTTATTTTATCTTTTCAAATTCTAATCTCAAATTGACAATCAAATAAAATG
Source organism: Pongo pygmaeus (assembly GCF_028885625.2). Taxonomy (NCBI): domain Eukaryota; kingdom Metazoa; phylum Chordata; class Mammalia; order Primates; family Hominidae; genus Pongo; species Pongo pygmaeus. The sequence goes on along the minus strand of NC_072380.2, from coordinate 73,514,659 downwards.
AGACTCTTGAAAGCACACAGAGAAAGAGGACTTATTGCACAAAAGGAACCTTCCTTTTAAGATGAACAGCCAACTTGTCATCAGAAACCATAGAGGAGAGAAGGCAATGAATGACATTCAAATACTGAAAGGAAAAGACTGCCAACCAAGAATTCTACATCTAGCAAAATTAAGACATTTCCAGATATATAAAAACTGGGAGAATTTAATGCTAGACAATATTTCTTGCTCTACGATAAATATTAAAGGCAGTTCTTTAGATTGACATAAAAAGGCACCAGCATGGCACATGTATACATATGTAACTTACCTGCACATTGCGCACATGTACCATAAAACCTAAAGTATAATAATAGTAATAATAATAATAATAATGAAAAAAAAAAAAAAGATACCAGATGGTAACGCAAATCCACATGAAAAGAAAAGAGCATCACTAAAGATAGTGGGTAAACATAAAAGGGATAATATATGTGTTTTTATTAGTTTTTTCTTCTATCTTATTCCAAAACCAATGCATAAAGCAATAAATGTAATATGTATTGTTTGTGGACTTATAACATAGAAAGATGTAATTTGTATGATAATAGCACAAAGGAGGAAGGGGAAAAGATTTATGTTGGAGCAAAATTTCTGTATGCCCTTGAAATTATGTTAGCAATAAACTGAAATTGATTGTTTTAATTAAAGGTATTAATTCTAGTGCCCAGGGCAACCACTAAGAAAATAACTCAAAAAAGTAGGGTAAAATTAACAACAAGGTAATTAAATGGCACACTAGTAAATATCTGTCTGTTGTAAAGGAAGGCAGTAATGGAGGAACAGAGGAACAACAACAGCAACAAAAAGGACATTAAAAATGAATAACAAGATGGCAGACTTTATCAGCAATTACATTAAATGTAAGGACATGAAATACTCCAATCAAAAAGTACAGATTAACAAAATAGATTTTTAAAAAGTGATCCAATTCAGGTCCACATGAAACATTAACCAGAACAGACTATATGCTAGGCCATAAAACAAGCCCCAACAAATTTAAAAGCACTGAAATCATACAAAGCATGTTTACTGACCACAAAGGAATGAAATTAGGAACCATCAACTAAAAGCTCTCCTTGTCCTCAAAATCTGTTTGCTTGCCAGTACCCCACTACTGCCATCAAAGTTACTGACTTCTGCTTATATATCTTGTCTCCTTTTCCTTTTTGATACCAAGTGTTTTGTTAAAATTCTTATTTCCTTGGGCTTTTTTCTTTCAGCCCTGCCTGTCTTAAACTCTGCTTTATTTAAGAAGAAAAGCAAGATCAGAGTGAATCATAGAGTTCTCAGTGCATGGAATCTCAGTGTGTGTGGCATCTCATGGTTACAACTCCGTGCTGTGTGATTGTACTTTGAGAACTACATTTGCAGGAATGTTAATTTATGACTTAAAAAAAAAGTAATGTCAAAATGACCACTTGACAATAATGACTGTGACATTAAGAGAGCTGCTGTGTGCAGAAACCCAGAGTTCATTGACCATTTAGTTGACAGACCCTGGAACATCAAGATATTCTTCTACTGTAATTTTCAAATTACAGAATTGAATATTATGAGTCATGGAACATTACCCAAGTATTGACGTCTTAAAGTGGAAACCCTCTAGATTTGGTAGCTGCAACATTTGGCCAAAATACTTTTAGAATAATTACCCAGATTCTGGCCCTTGAGTGACTGTTAACTACCATGAATAGCATGAATAGGGCATTTCCCTTTTTTTTTTAGACGGAGTCTCGCTCTGTTGCCCAGGCTGGAGTGTAGTGGCGCAATCTCAGCTCACTGCAAGCTCTGCCTCGCGGGTTCACGCCATTCTACTGCCTTAGCCTCCCAAGTAGCTGGGACTACAGGTGCCCGCCACCACACCCGGCTAATTTTTTTTTTTAGATGAATTATATCTTTAATCTTATAAAAGTCATGTTGAATAAATAAATTCCATCTTTTAAAATACAAAATCATTATATTGCCTTAATTCTAATTTTTTGTATTTTTTAGTAGAGACGGGGTTTCACCTTGTTAACCAGGGTGGTCTCGATCTCCTGACCTTGTGATCCTCCCGCCTCGCCCTCCCAAAGTGCTGGGATTACAGGTGTGAGCCACCGCGCCTGGCCTCTCATTTCCCTTTCTTAATTTTTTTTTCAATTCTTATTTTTAAAATTATAAAGATGGCATTTCACCATGATGCCCAGGCTGGTTTAGAACTCCTGAGCTCAAGCGATCCACCCACCTCCGCCTCCTAAAGTGCTGGGATTACAGGCAGGAGCCACTGCGCCTGGCCTGATAGCACATTTTCATTCAACTTACTTCTTGCTCTACATTACAGTGAGAGATAGAGTGCAGTTTTCCTGAAGGCAGGGGACAGTGTTCAGTAAAATGCATCATATGTGTTTTCCCCTTTGGTTGAATTTCTGTATGCCCTTGAAATTATGTTAGCATTAAACTGAAATAGTCCATTCTTGCATTGCTGTAAAGAAATACCTGAGACTGGTATTAGTCCATTCTTGCATTGCTATAAAGAAATACCTGAGACTGGGTAGTTTATAAAGAAAAAAGGTTTAATTGGCTCACAGTTCTGCAGGCTGTATAGGAAGCATGGTGGCATCTGCTTCTAGGGAGGCCACAGAAAGCTTTCAATCACAGGACGCTTACATGGCAACAGGAGCAAGAGAGCTGGGGCGGGTGAGGTGTTACACACATGTAAATGACCAGATCTCCAAGAACTCATTCACTATCACAAGGACAGTACCAAGAGCGATGGTGCTGAACCGTTCATGAGAAATCACCCACCATGGTCCAATCTCCTCCCACCAGGCCCCACCTCTAACATTGAGGATTACAATTAACATGAGATTATGAGATTTGGATGGGGACATACATCCAAACAATATCACCCCTCATTGTGTAAATATAATTTGGCAGCTCTAGCACTAGGAGTGTGGAGAGGCTATTCAACTCAAGGAAAACATTAGTGAAAAATATTCCAGTAGAGTTTTCTCTTTTCAGCTTATTTTCCTTAAAATTGAGTAGGTTGTTGCCCAAATCACAACTATCAAAGCACCGAGTGCCTTGGGCTTATTTAACAGAGAAAGTGAAACAAAAATGGATTAAGATCTTTGCTAGGGTAAAAATAGAAAAGATCTCCTATAGTTAGAGAAAAGCCATTAAAGCTTAAGAGTTTTGCTCTTCCCTTTTCAGGATTAACTATTTGATCCACACTAATTTAGATGTAAACACATTCATAGAAAACACTATAGTAACATTGAAAATAAACAACCAATAGCAACTCAAAACTGTTAGAGTAGGTAGCTCATCAGGCATAAGCAGCGCAGGAGAGGGACGGACACACACACACACACACACACACACACACACACACACACACACACACACACACACACACACACACACACCCACCCAGAAGTGTTAGGTGACCATCACATGATGGTCAGGCAGTTGTTAACTTTTCTCTAAAGTAATAATTGGTCACAGCTGGCACCAGGGAAAGGCAGGCTCCTAATAGATAGAAAACACCTGAAACTCATCAACGGTTTCCCAGTAAGGTCTCAGGAGTGGGGAGAAGTAACGCAAGATCCTGGAAGTATAACCCCAAGCCGAGAGGTCAAGCAGGGCATTTGATATCTCAGCCTGCTTGGCCCTCATCCAGGTGTGCTTTCCTTCCTTCTTTCTTTACTGTTCTAAAGCTTTTTAACAAACTTTGACTCCTGCTCTAAAACTTGCCTCAGTCTCTCCTGCTTTATGCCCCTCAGTCGAATTCTTCCTTCTGAGGAGGAAAGAATTGAGGTTGCTGCAGACCCGTACAGAAAACTACCACTGATAACAAAAACTATAATTTTAAATATATATATATTTTGAGATGGAGTCTCACTCTGTCGCCCAGTCTGGGGTGCATTGGCGTGATCTTGGTTCACTGCAACCTCCGCCCTCTGGGTTCAAGCGATTCTCATGCCTTGACGTCCCAAGTGGCTGGGATTACAGGCACCTGCCACCACGCCTGGCTAATTTTTGTATTTTTAGTAGAGACGGGTTTCACCATGTTGGCCAAGCTGGTCTCAAACTCCTGACCTCAGGTGATCCGTCTACCTAGGCCTCCTAAAGTGCTGGAATTACAGGCATGAGCCACCACACCTGACCTAAAATATATTTTTTGTATTTGTTTCTCCTGCTATCTAACTCTGCATTCATCACTGAGAAAAAGGAAAGCTCCTGCATTCTTTTCCCAGTTTTTCAGCGCAGCTGCTTGGATATAAGAACATCCAAACAGCATCACAAATAAGTTTTGTGATCCTAAACAGCATCATATGTAAGTTTGCCTTTCTTCATATTGTAGTTTTATTACAGTTGGAAGAGTGCCCAGTAATACTTTGCCAGTGATGTGACATAGTGCATTGGAATGATTGATTAGAGTAGCACTCTGTCACTTTCCTTCAGACTGTAGCTTTTATTAATTAAGAAATCCATTGTGTATGAATGACTTCGCCTAGACAAAAATAAGACTTACACAGCACTAAATTAGTGGTTCAGCATTTCTTTCTTTGTAATTAAATATTTGAATGTTTTCACTGGACTGCTTTTGAAATGAAATAATTTGAGAAAGAAGCAAAAATGTCAGACTTATGGTGGAATTAAGCTGTAAATTAAGAGGATTAATAATTTATATAATTTACTTTTATGTAAAAGTAAATATAGTATCAAGAAGTACTGAAAGCAATTTCTTAAGATATAATAGCTTAGTCTTATCTTTCTAAATCAAACTTTAAACTGTTTGGTTTTCGATGACACTTTCACTGAAGATGTCAACAAAACAACAATTGGAGTGTGGAGTTTGATAATTACATGATTTAAAGGTGAACTTTTTAAAAGGGCTCCATAATTAGAAACAGATTTGTTTTGCTGTCAGCTCTGACACTTTGGGCAAGTCCTTTTACCCATCTGAGCCTGCTTTTTTGTTGTTGTTGTTGTTGTTTTATCTCTAAATGCAAAATAATTACCTCAGCTCCCCCTCTCCCATGAGGTTTTGGTAAGGCTTAAAACACAAAACAAAATGAAGCCTTCCATTGTGGATGTTCCTGTGTGCTGTTTAGATGTGAGCCCTTAATAAGAGTCCACACAGCTGAGGCTATAGAGTGGCCTATGATGCCAATTATGGCAGCAGAGCAAAGGAACACAGTGTTTTATATTCTTTGAGTTATTTCATACAAAGAGGCTTTTTTTTCTGAAAGCAAAATCAGTGAGTCTTTATTATTTGTCAATGTGGGAGAAAAAAAAAAAGACCTACAAATTGGCTTTCTCTGTGACCCTCTTTAGGAACTCACAGCACGGTGTTTGATATTTCAGAATAATTGCAAACTATACATCTAGGTTGGCACTCCATTTGGGGTTCTAAAATGTTTAATTCAGTAGGTCATGATTTGTCTCAATATGCTACACAGATAGATGTCTTAAATATGCATATGCCCTTTGGGAGGCTGAGGCAGGAGGCTCACTTGAGGCCAGATGTTAGAACCAGCCTGGGCAACATAGCAAGACCTGTTGCTACAAAATAATAATAATAATAATAAATTAGCCAGACATGGTGGTGTGCACCTGTAGTCCCAACTACTTGGGATACTGAGGCAGGAAGATCGCTTGAGCCCAGAGGTTCGAAGCTGGAGTGAGTTATGATTGTGCCACTGCACTCCATTCTGGGTAACAGATCAAGACCCTGTCTCTTAGAAAAAATGTGCGTATGCACATACACATTATAGGCAATTTGTTTATCTCTTTGTCAAGCAATTTGTTGCTTATGTACACATAAAGTTTCAGCTGCCTGAGATTAGCGACTGTGGGGCTGCTACTCTAGCATCACTCACTCAGGATGTCCCTTAGTGCACTGTTTACAGCTGGTAGGTGGGACATGAAGTCAGCTCCCCATCTTCCCTTTACCTTCTCTGACTGATAGGGCAGACTGGCTTCCCTGCCTGCCTGAGCCAATATATGAGGAATATGGGTCTCCTCTGCCATCTGAGTCCTTGAAGCCCTCAGGCTGGTTGTTTGTCCTGGCAACCTGGATTATCTTTTCTCCTTCCTCTCAGGTGAAGCAATCCTTTTTCTCTCACTCACTAGAACAAGCAAAAGTCATTTCTCTAAGACTCTCCTGCCGCCCCAATGCTAGCTACGTGCCTCATGTTATACTTTTCCTTCAGCAAGGATGATGAGAGACTGAATTCACAGTCAGTAGCCAAACTATATGTAAAAATAGAATTTTGACCCACGGCCTGCAGTAACTTGCCCAGGAAACCAATCACTTATCTATGATAAACAGCCCAGGAAACCAGCATGCTATAAGTCAGACTTGCAGGAAGCCAGACTTCTGTGTCTAGTAACAATCCAGGGAGCTACACAATCAATTCTGTAACAATCAGAATAGCCCCAAATAGCCAGGATTTGATTAATAATTAAAGGCTTCCCTGAATTTTGTCCACGGTTCCAACTTAAGACCAACCAGAGAGAGCCAAATATGCACCCTCCTCCAATCACATAGGATGTCCTGCTTCTAGTTAGCCACCTCTAGCTTCCTTAGGCCAACAGCCCCCACTCAGAGCATGCCTGAAGCCTTCTCTTCCTATTATAAAGCTTTCCTACTCCTCTGCCTGCCTTTAGAGTGTCTGCCAAAACACAAGTGACAGTGGCTGACTCCCTTGCTGTAGCAAGCTTAGAATAAATAGCCTTTGCGTTTCTCACTTCATTGGCTTTTATTTCCACAGTAAGAAATGTCACCTGTTGGCTGGGTGCAGTGGCTCACGCCTGTAATCACAGCACTTTGGGAGGACGAGGCGGGCAGATCGTGAGGTCAGGAGATCGAGACCATCCTGGCTAACATGGTGAAACCCCGTCTCTACTAAAAATACAAAAAATTAACCAGGCATGGTGGCACGCACCTGTAATCCCAGCTACTTGGGAGGCTGAGGCAGGAGAATCGCTTGAACCTGGGAGGCAGAGGTCGCGGCGAGCAAAGATCATGCCACTATACTCCAGCCTGGGCGACAGAGTGAGACTCTGTCTCAAAAAAAAAAAAAAAAAAAAAAAAGTCACCTGTTTTCTTTTATCTGTATATTCAAACTTGAAAAACAAGGAGATCTAATCAAAATGCGTTAGGACCAGTGAGAGATTACACTTTAATGCTACTAATTTCCTTAGCGGTGTTGTTAGAAGTATTGCAAAGAGAATTTGCTGCAATAGCATTACAGTCCCATGGTGTTTGATGTAATAACCTCATCTCAGCACCCAGGGGGATCCCTGCCATCCTGGGATGTTGTTTCTAAGGCAGATTACACTGCTACTCGTCTTATCGTGTTTAGAGTATAGGCATGTTTTGGCTAAAATTTAAGCAAGCTGATTTTATCTCTTAAAAATAAGATACATAATTCCTCAAATAGTAACTAATGACAAGCATATTCTTAACCAATTAGATAAAATTTAGTACACAGTATACTAATGTACCATTGTTATCAATTCATTCTAACTCCAATTTAATACACAGACTTTGCCAAGAATAGCCTTTCACAGCAACCCTTTTCTCAATTTAGAGTCAGAAACTTTCAAGGAATGTATAAAACTCTGGAACTTTTCTCAATTTCCAATGTCTGTTTTCTCGATGCCTCTTTTTCTTAACAGCTAGTCACAAACAGTTACTTACCTAATCTTGCTTATGTTACACTGAACCCTAAGAGTTGTTTTGTTCGCATGTTAAAAACAGCTCTTCCTGCATTTCTTCAAAACTGTGTTTTATTTTGTTCCTGCGAATTTACCTTTTCCTATGTTGATGTGAATATATTCTTGATCCCCTTCCATCTGCTGTTTGCTTTTGTAGCTAGAGCTTTTTCAAACTTGAATCTACATAAGTGTTATGGGCTGAACTGTTGCTCCCCACAGTTCCTACTCTGAAATTCTACTCCCCACAATCTCAGAATGTGACTGTATTAAGAGACTGTGTTTGGGCCTTTAAAGAGATAGTGAAGTTAAAAAGAGGCCATTAGGGTGGACCGTAGTCCAATTTGATTGGTGTCCTTATAAAAAGAGGAACTTTGGAAACAAAGAGAGACACCCAGGATGCATGTCCACCAAGGAAATGCCACATGCAGACAGTGAGAAGTTGGCCCTCTATAAGCCCAGGAGAGAGGCCTTGAAAGAAACCAAACTTGCTGACCTTGATCTTGAACTTCTTGCCTCCAGAACTGTGAGAACAGAAATTTCTGTTGTTTAAACCACCCAGTGGTACTTTGTTATGGCTGCCCTTGCAAATTACCATTAGTGACTTCCCTTCGTAAATCCCCTTACTGAAATGTGTACTAACTGCCTCAGCAAAAACATTTCTCGGAATGGTCCTATTTTCCCACATACAAGAAAATATTTAAAGCTCAGACCAATTATGATTGATTAGAACAAAATTAAAATGGTTTAGGTCAAGCCTCAAGTGTCACTTGTATCATCATCTGAGCATCATGAGATTGAGGATATACTAACCAAGTGATGCAAAGAAAGTGTATAGGCCAAGAGGCAAAAAGAAATCAGGTCAACAAGAAATCAATATATGAATTAGCAGCTTGATTCAAAATGTAAAATATGCTGATAATTTTTTTTTACTTTCTACTGCATATCTCTAGCATGTGGAATATCATTACTTTGAGTTTGATGATCTCTTAAAAATGAATTTGAAAGACTAATAAAGGGTTTTGCCAGCTAATAGGATTTTCTTTCTAAGCATCACTAGGTGGTTGGATTACATATTACAAGATTTGACTAGTCTAGGAGAAAAGGAGGTAAAAGTAAAAAAAAAAAAATTCAATTATTAGAGATATATAGAAAATATGAGTGGGCTGGGCATGGTGGCTCACGCCTATAATCCCAGCACTTTGGGAGGCCAAGGCGGGAGGATCACCTGAGGTTGGGCATTCAAGACCAGCCTGACCAACATGGAGAAACCCCATCTCTATTAAAAATACAAAATTAACTGGGCATGGTGGTGCATGCCTATAATCCCAGCTACTCAGGAGGCTGAGGCAGGAGAATTGCTTGAACCCGGGAGGCAGAGGTTGTGGTGAGCCGAGATCGCGCCATTGCACTCTAGCCTGGGCAACAAGAGCAAAACTCCGTCTCAAAAAAATAAAATAAAGAGTCAAGAAGGATTAAACAAACTGAGCACATGCATTTAATAGTACCCCCGACCTGAAACCTCACTTAAATGACAATACAAGAATAAAATGGCACAAATGGTATTTTTTAAAGGGAGACAATAGCACAATAGCAAATGAACAGTGTCAGCATGTAATTTTGAAAGTGGAAAACAGAAGTAGACGATTTGGCAGATCTAAGACAGCAGAAACTGTAGTAATCACAGAGAAGCTGCTGGTACTACAGCAATTCAAGAAACTGCATGGCCTCAAAGAATAGACTTATCTCCGCTGACATTTTAGGGTCCCCAATTAAAAAACAAACTGGCTTCACAATGTACCCAACATGGAGGCCTGTCAGACCCAGGCTCTGCCCTTTAACAAGATGTCCAATTGTTGTCTCAATTTTATAGGACTGACAGCCAAGGATCACCAAACATTAAGGAGATTTTTAACATGAAAGATGAACAAAACAAAAAAATGATGTAGCTTGTGGGAAATCGAGAAAATGTAGGGAACAAAAGAAAAACAAAATAATACCTCTAATATACTCAAAGCAATAAGAGAAGATGTGTATCTGTAAAACAAGTATGGGATACTGTAAAAAGGAACAATTGAAGACCCAGAAAGGGCTCTCAGAAATTAAAAAGTGTGATTTGCAGAAATAAGAATTTAAAGCAGTATTAGAAGCTAAGTTAAGGAAATCTCCCAGAAGGAAAAACAAAAAGGCAAAGATGGAAGATAGAAAACATAGGATGATTAGAGGCTCAATTTAACATAGCTGACATTCAGATAAAAAGAGTTCCAGGGAGAATAGGCAAAAAAATAAATAAATAAATAAAATAAATAAAAGAGAAGAAATGAATAATATTAGAAGATAGTTCAGAATAGAAAAAATGTGAGTTTTCAGGTTGAAGGGTGCCACTGAGTACCCTGCCTTTACATTAAGGCATATTGCCATGAAATTTCAAGAAACAGGAAAGAAAGAGAAGGTCTTAAAATCCTCATCATCATCATAGCTATACTTGCATAAAGTGCAAGCACTTTTCACACATTTAGTTCTCAAAGGGACTCTTGAGAAAAGCTTTATAAACTAAGGCACAGAGATAAGTAATTTGCCCCAAATCACACAGCAAATAAGTGGCAGAGTCAGGTCTCCAAACATGCAGTCTGACTCCAAATTTTATACCCCTAAACACTATACTATCCTGACTCTTATAAAACTTCTAGAGAAGGAAGGATAGGAAGAGGGAGAATCTAAAAGGCATCAGGTTTCCAACAGCAACACTAAAAGTTATAATGTAATGGACTAATCCTTTCAAAATTATAAAAAGACATTCATCTTGGCAATAATTTTGTGGATATGACATGAAAAGCACAGACAACAAAAACAAAAACAAGTGGGACTACAGCAAACTAAAAAGCTTCTGCACGACAAAAGAAACAACAAAATGAAAAGCAATCTATGGAACAGGAGAAAGTATTTGCAAACCATATATCTGATAAGGGGTTATTAACCAAAATATATAAGGAACTAATGCAACTCAATAGCAAAAAAACTGAATAACCCAATTTAAAAATTGGCAAAGGGCCTAAGTAGACATTTTTTCAAAGACCTGCAAATGGCCAACAGGTATATGAAAATGTGCTCAACATCACTATTCATCAGAGAAATGCGAATCAAAAAGACAATGAGATACCACCTCATGCCTGTTAGGATGGCTATTATGAAAAAATGAGGTAACAAGTGTTGATGAGGATGCAAAGAAAAGGGAACACATGTACACTGTTGGTGGAAATGTAAATTGGTGCAGCCATAATGGAAAACCATGTGGAGGTTCCTCAAAAAATTAAAAATAGAATTATTATACAATTCAGCAGTCCTACTTCTAATTATGTATCTAATGGAAATGAAATCAGTGACTCAAAGAGGTATCTGTACCCCCGTGTTTATTACAGCATTATTTACTATAGCCAAGATATGGAAACAACCTAAATGTCTATCAACAGGTGAATGAAGAAAAACTGTAGTATATAAACACAATGGGATATTATTTAGCCTTTAAAAAGACGGATATCCTGCCACGTGCAACAACATGAATGAATCTAGAGGATATTATGCTAAGTGAAGTAAGCCAGATATAGAAAGACAAACACTGTATGATTTCACTTATATGTGGCATCTAAAAAAGTCAAACTCATAGAAGCAGAGAATAGAGCAGTGGTTGCTTGGGGGTGGGGAGTGGGAGAAATGGGGACATGTTGGTCAAAGAGTACAAACTTTCAGTTATAAGATGTATATCAACTCATTGATATACATTGCCCTTTGCCTTGTTCGCTTCGAATATATTCAGTCTCTGTCAACTATATATTTTTAAAATAAAAATAGTATCACATTAGATAACAAGAAAAAAATTATAAAACAAAATTATTTACTAACTAAATAAATTTACGACTTAAATACCTAACCATACATACTCAAGCCTTCAATCAGGTATAAGAACTTGAGACACTTTCAGAATTCAATTTTACGTGTGGTGTGTCCTTCCTCAGGAACAACTAGAATCCAGTAATTAGGGAGCCCAGTACCAGGCAGAGGCCAAGGGGAGTTCCATGGCCATAATTGTCTAGCAAATTCAGACAGCAGCTGATCCAGATCAGAGCAAGGCAAATGGCTGTGGGAGGGTTATCTTCAGAAAAAGAGAAAAAGCAAGAAAGTAATCAATTTATAATGTTTTTGGCAAAAGGTAGAATAAAAGCATCAAGGGATTTTATAGCACTCTTTCAGAGTTAATGAAGTAATAGTATGAAGTGCATTACAAAATAAAGCCAATGAAAAGGGGACAGGAAAAAAATGCTGCATGTGACATGAAGTGTAATCATTACAACTCAAGTCAAGTATGAATGATACCTGATTGTCATAATATTATAAAACCTGAATGTGAATTTGCACTGATATGAAAGATTGGTGAAATTAACTGTATTACAAGGATGGAGAAGGAAGACATTAAATTGTTTAATTGTTAACCTTCTATAATAGATGAGTGATAATGCCTCAAATTAATAAATCAAGAATAGCAATATAACATGCTATTTAGATATAAGCAGGTTAATAACAGAAGAAATATTTTAAATAATTAGCTGGGGGTTAGACTGAGGATGGGGGAAGAGTTGGGGAAGAGACTACAATTCTCATTATAAGACCTGTAATAATATTTGACTTTAAAAATGTGTATTTTTTAATAGAACAAAAACATTAGTAAGAAAAATAGTTAGATAAAAATGAGTTAGGCTTTAGTTTGCTTCTCAAGAGAAAGCTTTCTGCAGGAAGTCAATTTTAAGAGAAGATTTTACAAATAGGACTTAATTTAATTTGATGTTACAGAGAAAAGTACAGCATCCAAGTGGCATGAGCAGGCTGTCTGGGGAGATGAGGAAAGTGCTCGTAACTGGATGCAGGTCAGGGATTCTGGAGAGCTGGGGCAGGATGTGGGATTCATGAGGTCAGAACTGGGAAGTCCATTTATAGATGCCTAGAGTGAACAATATAGCTAAGCTGTAACTCGTGAGGCACATGCTGAGATGGCTTTATGAGGCCATGTGCCGCTGTAGAAAGAATCAAACCTCTGCTTTCTAAAGTCTCTTTTGCCACAAGAAGAAATGGAAATTAGAAACTGGTGTCTTTCGGGCAACCAACTCAAATACCAATGCGATTAGTTTCTCTTTCAGTTTTATGAAATAGATGAGTTTAGAGTCAAGGGAGTAATATTTCAGAAGAGGCTTTTAAAAATGTAGGCATTGCCTGCTGTTTGTGAGCCTTCAAGTTTTCTGTTGGAATTTCCTAAAAACTGAATTATTTGCTATTGAAGACAAGTGGGTGGTATTAGTGTATAGAAAATTCATATTCTCTGTCTCTCTCCCTCTCTCCTACACACACATACACTGATATGGTCTGAATGTTTGTGTTTCCCCAAAATTCATCTATTGAAATTTAACTCCCAAGGTGATAGTATTAAGAGGTGGGGCTTTGGGTGTTGATTATGCCTTGAGGGCAAAGCCTTCATGAATGAGATTAGTGCCCTTATAAAAGAGTCCCCAGAGAGTTTGGTTGTCCCATCCACCATTTGTTGAGGCAGCTAGAAGGTACCATCTATGAACCAGAAAGTGGCCCTCACCAGAACAGAATCTGCCAACATCTTGAGTTTGGACTTCTCATACTCCAGAACTGTGGGAAATAAATTTCTGTTATTTATCATCTACCTAGTTTATGGTATTTTGTTTTTGTCCTGAATAGACACACACACACGCCGAGTGTAATTGGGTTTGATCTTTAATTTCCTCTAACCATGTGAATATTATATTACGTGATTCCTTGGTTTGTGCTTAAAAACAGCATTCTTAGGTTCCATCCCAGATTTCCCCCCAGTGCCCCTAAAAGCCCCTGGCTTGTCTTTCCAAAGTTGGAAAACGCCTTCAAGAACATGTCATCAGGTTTAACTGGTGGTATCTTTTGGTTCCCTCGGTTTTCCCCACTTGTCAAAGATGTTGAACTGTCTTGGAGGCATGCCCTCTGCAGGGCCGCTCACCAGGGAGCATGTTGCTCTCTAAGCACCTTGAAAGTGCTCCTGACCAGCACCCACAGTCACAGGTACCTAGTAAATCTCTGAGACCAGGAGGCCGGGGTACCTCACAATTGCTCTTTTGCTCGAAGGGAACAGGGCCTCTTGAGTCCACTGCAGCCTGAAATCCCTATGCCTAAATGTGACCTTCTCTAATAATTGAGGAGGAGATAGTACAGAGGGGTTTTGGCACCACCTGTGCTGACCACCAGACTGTGGGATTTAGGCTCATTAACCACAAAAGGAGTCATTTCATCATCCCTAAACTGAAGAAATTTCAGCTAGATTAACAGTATGGTTCTTTCCCAATGTAAAATCCTGTAAGAAAGTTTTGAACTCAAAAGAGAAAATAAGTGACTGTTTTATAATCAAAATGGACTAGATAGTACTGAGTTAGTAGTACTAGTTAGGACTGATCATGTCTGGTGGCATATTAGGGCATGTGTTCAGAGAGACCCTTCTGTACCAGTTTGTCCCTTTTGAGCACTAGTCTGTCATCCAGCACATGTGTGCCACATGTAACAAGGAAAAGCCAAAACATTTTTAAAAAAATTATTACTATTCACGAAAAGTACCTTGGCAACACTTCCCATGGGAGACTGTGGGTGAAGGGGCAGGAAGGGCAACGTTTCATATATAAAAGATAGTCTATTCTTAAGTAAAAAATGTTAAATTATATTGAGTGATGCAATCACTTTAACATTTTTCCCTAGGGCTTTGTGCCCTATTTTAGTAAAAAAAGATCAGCTGTTTCCAACCATGCCCCTAAATCAGCTTTAAAGAAATAAAAGAATCTTCTAAAATACCAGGAGGGAATAAAGGAATAGGTTGTCCTTATAAGGCACCAATAACCTCATTTGAAAAGTAATTTTATGTGTTAGAGGAGCAATTCTCCCCTTGTCTGTGTGACAATTTAACAAGAATCTAACAGATTTATCTAGCAACTTGAACAAGTGACAATATCCAGAGTGAGTGTTGGCAATTGAGGTGCATTTGGGAAGATGTGAACATACAGCGAAATCCTAGCGTGCATTTTTTTCTTTTCCATGGTCTTGGGGTTTTTTACAAAACGGTTGTATGCTCTCAATCTGTGGATCTGACAACGTAAGGGCTTTTGAATGTCTCTTTATTGAAATGCGATCTTTGCCCTGTTCTTCATGAACTGCCCACTTGGGATGAAGTAATATGGAACCTAGTTGGTGGAACAGAACCCTAAACATGGATAAATGACCAGGACCACGCCAAGCTGGGCAATGGCAGTAGCAGGTGTAGATGTGGTCAAACTATGCCCCCAGTTGGCAAACAAGATGAACTCCCTTTGGCTCAAAAGTTAAAAGCAGAACTAAGAGGCCATGTCAAGGTGAGGAGGCAGTCATGCTCTCTGTGTCCTTGGAAAGTGTTTCAGAATCTGTTTTTCTGCAACCAAGTCAAAGAACAGTTTTTGAAAACAACTGCAACTGGAAATTCCTCCATCTGACCACCAACAAGACCACCTAGCACCAACAAGCCAACCAACCACCTGGAACCAGCCAATTAACCACCAGAGACTGGTGATCTGGGGCTGAAAGACCATCCAGCCAACATTCTTCCTTGCTCCCAACACTCCTCACCTGCCCTGCCCTGCAGTTTTGGCCTTTGTCGTCTCCTTCCCCCCGACCCTTCCTGGGAGTGCACTTTCCAAAGCTGCATCTCCCTAATATGCAGATTGCTTTTGAAAAATAAAGTTCTCCTTTGGCCTCCACACATCTCATTGGTCTTCTGTTAACAATATTAACACAAATTAATGCATATATGTCATAAAATTATAAAATCAACCAAAATCTCTTTCTTGCCCTAGAATATTTTAATAGCTAGTGTTTTCACATGATATAAAAAGTATTCCCTTGTTTGGCTGGGGCTGGCACCATGTTTCCACAGAAATCTCTGTCTATATCACAGCCTTCTGGCTCTGCAGCCATCCTGATTCCACATCGCCTTCTTATGTGGAATCATGAGTTTATAAAGCAGGACTTGGTAAAAAGACACTCTACACATTATCTCATGCCTTGCTCTAACCAATAATTGATCATTTTTCTTGACCAATTCAAAAGATAGAGAACCATGATTTACAAAGAAACTCAATCAATCTTCAGAATATGCTACTGGTTTTCCATTTTTCCATCAAAATCTGTTTTTTGGTTTGTAACTTACTAGTTCTAGTCCCATGCTCTTGAGTCACTGAAAATAGATCTGCCCCTGATTCTTGTTGAAATCAGCTAACATGTTCCTCCCTGTCCATGAATCCATATACTCAACTATTTCATCCATTTCTCATAGAACATAGAAGTGATTGAAATTATTAACATTTCAAAATTCTGGTAGATCTGTACAGCTTTGTCTCTGTCCTGAAGTAGGAAAGCTGTTTTTATGCTTGTCTCCTGATGGAAATCCATCTTAGTTTGCTGCTCAGATCCTCACCTTTGCCTTCTCCCCTACCCACCCTACCGTCCCCCACCTCCCACTCCTAATCAACACCCAGTGTGATGGTGCAGATTGCCCAGAGGATCTTCCACAGGATCTACCGTCACCTGCTCTGCCACTCCTAGTCTCTACTGGTCATAAGCTCCCTTTCTGGCAGGAGCTAAGGCTCCCTCACAAATGAGAAGTCAAGGAAATATTTTTGTTTGGCTGAATTCTAAACACTAGTGCATTTATTTGTTTTGGTTTGCTGTTAATGTTATATATCAAAAATCCTCCAATGGATACTTTTCTGATGCTGTTGAATGTTTAACTAATATTGACCATCTTTAATGGCATCTTTGTGAGGAACTCTGTTAAAAGGTGAATTAAGTCTGTGATTTCTGTTCCAGTTTAGAGGCTGGAGTGTCACATGGAACTTATTACAGTGTACTGATGTAGTCTGATCAACAAGATCAGTACTCTTCTTAGGTTGTGGTTTCAAAAAAAGTCTTTAGGCAAAACTTAAATTGTGGAAGAGTTATTCTCTGAAGTTTCTAGGAGTTATTGAAATTGTTATGTTGCAAAAACTTTTGGTTTGGAAAAATCATGAGATTTGGGGTTTTTATAGCTGTGACAAGAAGTCCCAGAGGAAATTGAAATATAAGCAATCTAGATAAGGCAAAGAATTAGTTCCTTTCAAAACAAACCTCAAAAAAACAAGAGTCATTATGAGGTGCTCCATCAGGCCCATTTTCAGTCCAGTAAAGCCAGAATCTTCCCTCTAGTCTTTAGAAAGAAACTGGAAGTTAATCCGAGATGAAGGCCTTGCAGTGATGGATAAAGCCAAAGGTCTCTTCCTGCCTGAGGATGAAAACCTGAGGGAAAAAGGGGACTGGAGCCAGTTCACGCTGTGGCAGCAAGGTGAGCTTCTGACTTCTAGGTGGTTCTCTGCAGCCCAAACCTGATGGGAGGTGGGTACTGACAAGAGTCTTCTGGTGATGCTTCCCAGAGCTGGGATTCCCAGGCTTAAACGAGGGGCCCAAAAAAAACCTAGATTTTTGAAATCCATTCATTGTTTTTGAAAACTACATCTAAGCCCTTATTTGTATGTGTCCAGGTATATTGCTGTGTATGTATATCCACGTGTGTATTTGGATAAATATTTATGAATAGTGTTCTGATTTTTCTGGTCTTTCCTGTTGAATGATGTGTTACTGACTATAACCCTACTGTGTAGGCATAACTGAAAAGTCTAGCCGGTGTTATCAGTGTATTAGAAAGTTATGTCCTTGAGCATCATTTGCTCCTATAAAATGGAGGTGACGTTGCATGGCAAAATGATATTAACACGGATGATGGTAAAAATGGTAACACACCAGCTGGTAAAAATGGTAACACACCAGAGTGACAAGACAATAATAACTGCTGTCTCAGCTCTTCAGGAATAGGAAGTGGTTCATACTGAACTTCATATTTTTTTAGCTTAACCCAGGTACAGGCACACATATGGAGCTCCACCGTGTGTGTATGTGTGTGTGTTTTCAGTGAATTGATATATTCATCTATCTTTAAAATGCGGAGCATTTAAGACTCCAGTTTTCTCCTTGAAAAGTGGAGTTAGCCTGGGTTAACAATAACTATACAAAAGTAAATTTATTTTGAAGACTAAACAGCACGTGCTGCATATCTTCAGCTACAGAAAACAAATTCAGATTGTAATATGCATCTAATTTACACTAAAGGACAAATAAGGACAGTGGTTTATCTCAATTATGCTTTCAGAATGGTTTCTATGTAAGAATAAGAGGAACTACTTTAGTAATGTTTTCAGGGATACTTCCATCTAAAGAGAGAGAATCATGAAAAAAAGTGTCTATCCACTTTTTGCCAACAAGAATTTTTTAAATGGAGCTATACAATCCATATGTAAGCAATATGCTAATTTACCTCTGACATGTCATTAAGATGAGTCCATTCTATTGGCACTTATGCGTTCACCTCGTACTTTGATTCCATTAACATCCTTATGCATCACAGAACCTACTGGGCCTCCTAGAGCAATGCTTCAGAATAGCAGGCATCCTAGCACTAATTTCTAGAAACTGTAGTTTCTGCCAAAAAAAAAAGGTATTTGATAAAATTAATATGCAAAGTATTATAGGACATAAAAAGCATTAAGCAAGAAAGAAAATAAATTATGGAGTCAATAATTTTGTTGGAGGTAACATTTTGTCTTCTACATTTTCACATAGGTGGAATATACCTGATTTTCCATGGACTACTTAACTTCTTAGAATGTGTTTTACTTTCTTAATATCTGTTAAATTCTTATTCCCATTGAATGGAATTTACATGTTCTTTCTCTTTCTTACACGTGATAGAATTGTATCTACCCTGTTGTTTAAAAAACCCATAAAATTATTTCTCACTTACATGATTATGATTATATTTTCTAATTCCTGAATTTATATTTTCTCTTCCTTCTCCTGTTCTTTTTTGTTTTGTTTTATTTTTCTTTTAAATATTTTGATTGGAATTCCTTAGTAAATTTATTTTCATTCTTTCTTATTAATAATAGCATTTAAAGCTATGCACTGACCTACAGTTACAGGTTTGGATGTATTCCCTACACTGTAATATATGGTATTTTTACCTGAGTTATTTTCGAAAAAAGACTGCATTTCTGCCCTGGTTTCCGCATTGACTTAAAATGATCTATATGTATATGTGCCTGTGTGTGATTGAGCATGTGTTTTCCAATCTGTTGTAGTTGCTTCAACATTGATTGATTGATTGACAGGATCTTGCTCTCTTGCCCAGGTTGGCATTGCAATGGTGCAATCCTAGCTCATTACAGCTCCAACTTCTGGGCTCAAGCAATTCTCCTCCCAAGTAGCTAGGACTACATGTGTGCATCTACATACCTGGCTAATTTTTAAATGTTTTTATAGAGATAGGGTCTCACTATATTGCCCAGGCTGGTCTTGAACTCCTTGGCTTCAAGTGACCCTCTTACGTTGACCTCCCAAAATGCTGAGATTACAGGTGGAAGCCACTGCACTCAGCCTGCTTCAAATTTTTAAACTGAATTTCTAGTTTTATTTTATTGTCATAAAGGGATAAAATTCACATAGTTTCCCTTTTAGGAAGATTTTTTAAAGTTCTTTATGGTCTTTGGTTTGTGATTCCATGCTTCTAGTGGGGGAATCCAGTAACTATTTTCTAGAAACAAATTCATAGTATAAAGAATAAGTTTGGGGCTCGGTGTGGTGGCTCATGCCTGTAATCCCAGCACTTTGGGAGGCCAAGGCAGGCAGATCATTTGAGGTCAGGAGTTCAAGACAAGCTTGACCAACACGGTGAAACCCCATCTCTACCAAAAAGACAAAAAATTAGCTGGGCACGGTGGCACATGCCTGTAATTCCAGCTACTCGGGAGGCTGAGGTAGGAGAATCACTTGAACCCAGGAGGCAGAGATTGCAGTGAGCCGAGATCATGCCACTGCACTCCATCCTGGGCAACAGAGCGAGACTGTCAAAAAAAAAAAAAAAAAAGAAAAAGAAAATAATAAGTTTGATGGCAAGTACTGTTGTAGCTTACGCAGAAGGAGGATGGCATCCATGTCAGGTGCTGTGGTTCAGAAATAGAGGAGAAGAATTCTGGAGTGGAAAGGACAGGGGCGGACATGGTAGGGAGGGAGGTGAGAGACCAGTTTGCTTAGCCACATTGAGAGCTCAGATTCAGAGAAAAAGGTGATGACTATCTGGCTCAGTAAAGACTTAGCTGTTGTCTAGTTAGCAAATCACGCTGCTGGGTAGTTGAATGCCTAAGGCTGATGCTGGAAGTTTTGGGAAGTAAAATTATGGTAGGTCTCTCCTAAGGACTGAACTGTGTCCCCCGCAAAATTCATATGTTGAAGCCCTAACCCCCAGTGTGACTGTATTTGGTGACAGGGCCTTTAAGGAGATAGTTAAGATTAAATGAGGTCATACGGATGAGGCCCTGACCCAATATAGCTAATTCCCTGATAAGAAGTGGAAGAGACACTAGATGTGTTAGTCTGTTCTCACACTGCTATGAAGAAACACTAGGTAATTTATCCCAAAAAGAGGTTTAATTGGCACACAGTTCCACATGACTGGGGAGGCCTTAGGAAACTTACAATCATGGTGGAATTCACCTCTTCACAGGACAGCAGGAGAGAGAATGAGTACCAAATGAAGGGGGAAGCCCCTTATAAAACCATCAGATCTCTTGAGAACTAACTCACTATCATGAGAACAGGATGGGGAAAACCACCCCCATGATTCAGTTATCTCCACCTGGTCCCTCCCATGACACATGGGGATTATGGGAACTATAATTCAAGATGAGATTTGGGTAGGGACGCAGCCAAACCGTATCACTAGGGATGAGAAAAGGACGTGTGAGGACACAAGAAGAAGGTGGCCACCTAGGAGCCAAGAAAAGAGGCCTCAGGAGAAACCAAGCCTGGCCACACCTTAATTTTGAACTTTCAGACTCCAGAACTGTGAGAAAATACAATTCTGTTGTTTAAGCCACTCAGTCTATGGTATTTGCTTGTGGCAGCCCTAGCGAACTGATACAGTATCCAAGTAGTTTCATTATGACTGAACTATGTTCCTTTTTAAAGGACTGGCTTTTTAGAGTTGAAGGAAAAAAAAACAGAACCAGCAAATATAAATAATGATTTTGTTCCCCAAAAATATGTTTTTAAATTGTTATGTGAATATTATGGAACATCTATTTTGCTCATATTTTAATAAGTACCACCAACAGTGATTAAAATATGCCACACATATGCAGTCATTTTTTTCTTCCAGAGCCCATGGGAAAGGTGCTAACTGACCCCAATAGCCTTTCTGAATAAGCTGAGGCTGAACCTCTAAGTCCTCAACACAGTGTTCTAGGTGGCTGCTAGCAACTGATCAGAATTGTCATGTAAGATGGAACCTGTTGTTGCCCCAGAAGTAAAGCCTTGAAATTTATAAAAGATACAACCCAGGATACCAGCTCCATGAATAGCCCTCACAAAGTATATTCATGTGTAAGAAGTGATAAATTTAAATGATTCTTCCAGATTTGCATTGGCTGTTAGATCTCTTTCTAGAGCTATTTTCCCAAAGAAGCAAGGTTTATTACTTCTTGAGAATTAGTTTAACGTTGGTGAGAAATAATCAAACGACAACAAAGCCACAGTGAGTTGCAGATGCTGGGCATTCCTCTTCAGGCTGAGTTAACTGGTTTGCTCCTGCACAGCTGCCTTCTAACTTACAATGCAACAAAATGAGAAATTATGCTTTAAAGCATAGGCTTTGGAAACCAACAATCCTAGATTAGAGTCCTGGATGCACCGCTTGTTAGCTGTGTGATGTGTGCATGTCCCTGAATCTCTGAACTTCAAATCCCTCATCTGAAAAATGGCAAATAGTGCCTCAAGTATGGGGTTGTTACTAGGATCAGTGAGCACTAGATGAAAGACTTGGCACAGTTATCCAATATATGATGGTAATATTATATTTTTATGGTCTAACAATAGCAATGATGTAATAACAGTAGTGGAGAGGTGGTCTCTGGTCTGGTTAAGAGCATGAATACTAGGTCCAGTCTGGCTGAATTGAAATTCCTGCTCTGCTGTTTGCTATGTGACCCCTCTGTGGCCCAATTGCCTTTCTATAAAATACAACACTAATCGAGGCTCTCTTATGGCATGTTGTAGACATCAAATGAGGCACTCTGATCATGTAGAGTGGTTCCTGGCCTGTGGTGAGCATCAAGGAACTGTCGTTGCATTCCTTGGACCCTCATGATCAGGTGTGAATAGTTAAAATGACCAGTGACAGTGCATGAATGCCCAGAGTCTACTGCACAGAGAATCTGGGTTTACAGACCAGAAAGATAAATGTGTCTAAAGAGCTAGAGGTGTTCTCTAATCCCTTGAAAATCTCAGGGACACAACCCATTTGGTTACCCATTCATCACCTGTCATTCAGGTAAGGCACATCTGTTCTCCAGGTAGTACATGCTCAGCCACCTGGTGCTTGTGAGAACTCCAGGCCACCTATGGTTGTTCCCCAAGCCACCAGTTTCACTTAACTGCTGCCTGGACAGCACAGAGCTCAGAATTGGGGACTCCTGCCAAGCAGCCCCAGGCCCTGCATACCAGAAGCCTTGGAAAGCCCGGGCTCAAAAACGCTTTACGATGACTCGTAGGTTTATGTAATATTCAACCAAACTGACATTTATTGTTCATTTGGGGAGCTCCATTAATAACTAAAAATAGCAATTAACATTTTATTCAATTAAGAGCCAAAAAGGTTACTTAGAAAAAGCTAAGTTGTTTTCTAAAACATTGAGCTCCATTTGATTGGGGTGAATACCTTTTAGTTGCATTTTTTGTAACTCTTATTTTATTCTCAGTATATGATTATCTTAGGACACAATTAACATTAATTAAATAAAATTAAACTCAGCTTTAGATGTAGCAGTCTCTTGTAGGAATCTTGAATAGGGAATTAAAATGTCTCTGACTTTTAAAAATCCCATTGTTTTACTCCCCCGTGAGAGCAGATGATACTATGTACATTCTGAGCACATCTTCCCTAATAAGCAGGGGCTTTATAGACTGTAAAGAAATTTGCATAGTTCAGGATACTTAAATGACATGTCCCAGAATCTGTGCTCTTGACAGTTAATCATAGAATATGTCCCCTCTCAAAGACGCCTTCTTCATTTAAATCCTATTCTTTATCATCATATAAAGGATGATCTGGATATTGGAAAAGACATTAAATTCCAATAAAAATAGTGTTTTGGCAACTAATATAGTCCTAGAAATGCATTTCTAAGTTAGAAATATAATATAAGCTATTTTCCTTCTTTAGGGGATGTATTAGTTTCCTGTGGCTGGTGTAACAAATTACCACAAAATTTAATAGCTTAAAACACAGACACATTTATTATCTTACAGTTCTAGAGGTCAGAAGTCTACAATAGATCACACTGGGCTAAAATACAAGTGTCACCAGGGCTGTATTCCCTCTGGAGGCTCCAGCTTCTAGAGGCTGCCCACATTCCCCGGCTTGTGGCCCCCTTCCATCTTCAGAGCCAGCGGTGGCCAGTCAAGTCTTTCTCATGCTGTATCACTCTGACACTTACTCATCTGCCTCCTCCTCCCACATTTAAGGATGCTGTGATTACCTTGGGCCCATCCAGGTAATCTTGGATAATCCCCTTTTTTAAGGTGAGCTGATAAGAAATCTCAGTGCCACTTACAGCCTTAATTCCCCCTTGCATGAAAGGTAACATATTCACAGGTTATGGGATGAGGGTATGGACATCTTTTGGGAGCTGACTATTATTTTGCCTGTCACAGGGGAAAAAATAAGTACAGTTGGCCTTTGAACAACATGAGTTTGAATTTCACGGGTCCACTTACATAAGAATTTTTGTCAATATATTGGAAAATTTTTTGAGATTTGTGACAATCTGAAAAAAACTTGCAGATGAACCTTATAGCCTGGAAATATTTTTAAAAATTAAGAAAAATTAGGTATGTCATGAATGCGTGAAATATATATAGGTACTAATCTATTTTATCATTTACTATATATATACGAATCTATTATAAAGAAATAAAATTTATCAACATATGCATGGAAGCACTTACAGACCATACATAGCACCATTCATAGTCAAGAGAAATGTAAACAAACATGAAGATGCAGTGTTAAATCATAACTCCATTAAATTAACTGTAGTACAGATTATACTACTGTAATGATTTCATAGCTGCCTCCTGTTACTATTTGGCAAGCTCAAGTGTTTTCAGCATCCGCTTAAAATGCCATGTGATACTGTCGTCTCCATGTGAGCAGTTCCTGTCTCTGCTAAATTGCATATCACAGTGAAAAGTGGTCTCTTATGGTTCTTGTGTATTTTTCCTTGTGTTTAATGCAATGCTGCAAACCTCGAATAACATCATGGGACCTATACAAAGAGCAACTAGTGATGCTGGAAATGCTGCCAAGAAGCAGAGAAAAGTCATAACCCTACAACAAAAAGTTGAATTGCTTGATATGTACTGTAGATTAAGGTCTGTACCTGTAGTTGCAGGCCATTTCAGACATTCAATTCATCTTGTAAACAGATGATATAAACTTATGCTATCGATAAAATACAGTACAGTACTGTAAAAGTATTTTCTCTTCCTTATTATTTTCTTCATACCATTTTCTTTTTTTCAGCTTACTTTAGTGTAAGACTATAGTATAGAATACATATAACATACAAAATATGTTAATCAACTATTTATGATATATGGTAAGGTTTCCAGTCAACAGTAGGCTATTAGTTGTTAAGTTTTTGGGGAGTCAAAAGTTATACACAGGTTTTCGGCTGCATGGAGGATTGAAGCCCCTAACCCCTGTGTTGTTCAAGGTCAACTGCCTTTAAACTGCGTCTTGTCTGTTAGACATTCTTAGTCAAATAGTCGAACACCGAGTGAAGAATTTGGATCCCTGCTCTGCCAGTCACTACCTATTGGAGCAAGACACGTCTTGTTTATTGATAAATTTTTATTTTTTTCCGATAAGCCTTTTGCATTCCTACTTCATCTTCTCATGTTACTCAATCTTCTCATTCCTGCAGTGAGGATGACATATAGCTCTCACCTCATCTAAATGGGATAAGTTTAAGCTTTACTGTGATTTGTTTCCAACAATTATGTTATTTATTCTAGGAAGAAGAAATGAAAATGCCTGCAAAGGAGCTCCTAAAACTTGTGCCTTACTAGAAAAGTTCCCCGAGACAACAGGATGCAGAAGAGGACAGGTACCAAGAGTGTCGTGCTGGGGAGAATACAATTAATTGTTAGGAATAAGGGTGTGTTGACCTTTACAAAGAAATGGTTGTTTCCTTTGGCCCAATGAATGCCTCTTTTTACATGCCCTTTTTACTGAAACATAATTTTATGTGGTTGACGTCAGAATTGAGGGTGGAAAATGTTCAGTGTTTATCGCTTTGTGGAAAATGTGAGTGCTTATTTTTAGTTCCTTCACAAAGAAATGACTTGAATATAAATATTAAATCTTACAAAGGCTCTAATCCAAAGTGACAGTAATTTTGTACTGTCACCTTAACTTAGCAGTTCCTCCACACCTTGATAAATGGCTGAACGGAGTGTCATGTTTTCTATGCAGATCAAATATTCCATCATGCACCCCGGGACTCACGTGTGGCCGCACACAGGGCCCACAAACTGCAGGCTCCGAATGCACCTGGGCTTGGTGATTCCCAAGGAAGGCTGCAAGATTCGATGTGCTAATGAGACCAAGTACGTATCCTCTGTTATCCATCATATCCATCACCTCTGAGGATGAGAGTTTGTTACAACAGAGCTGTGTTCCTTTGGATTACTTATCTTCTTTTGTAGCTGAAGTAGACTGGAGCAAAGTGATATTAATCCAAACTCTTGAGTCTATATCCCTTCTTGGTGCTTTCTATTAGCCTGGAGACATTGCCCAGCTCTGGGGCTGCTCTCCTCCATTATTTCTCAGCAGAGTACTTATCTAGTTGAGGAGCTGCCTTGTTTCTCTCTCTGGGTAGACATATGTGCATTCAGAGTCAGCCAACATGCATTGAGCCCTGCAGATGTTATACATTGTGCTTCCTGCTTTGCAACTTGACTTATTCATGAATACAAGAAGTCCCCCTAACTGAAGAACTCATCCCATGATATTTATACGTTTTGATCTAGAGGAGATGGTATGGTGCAATGGAAGCTGGCTGCCTTTTTCAAATCCCAGCTCTGCCACCTAACCTGTGTAACCTTGGCTAGTTACTTAATCCCTTCAAACATCAGCCTTCTTGCTTATAAAATTAGCAGTGACAACATCTACTTTGCAGGGTTGTTGTATGGATTAACTGGAATAATGCCTACAAGGTGCTCAGTCCATGTTCTGGTATCAGTAGGGACGTGATGAATGTTAGATCTCCTCTCCCTCCCTTGCGTGTTACTTTACTAATCATGACAGGTTTATTCATGATCTTTTGAACAAACCATACTTGCTCTGACTTCTGTACCCATGATGCTGATAAACTCTGTCCCTAGAATGCCCATCTTTTCACCTGTCCAAAATAAACCTATTACTAAGATCCAATTTAGTTTTATAAAAATAGAACCTCTCAGAGTATATATCCTCAGTAATCCCATTCCCTATCTTCTATTACTCTTTATTCATTAATATATATTACCCTTATCTCCACAGCAAGCTGTGTGTAAGCTTCTGGAGATCAGAAACCAAGTTATTGTTGTCTTACACATTTCTTATTATCCTTAGTAGAGGTCTGAGTGGAGGATGAGTGTTCAGGGGTCTGCAGAATTGTCTATTTGGTTATTGGCAGATAACTGCCCTGGGCAGCCCATGGTGCTGTGGGAAATTCAGAGATGACTCAGAAGGGGCCGTCCTCTGCTGGGTGTGTCGCTCAGGAAGATAACACAAGACTGAAGGCCACAGTGGTCACATAGAAGAGGTACTACAGATGGCCTCTCTACAGATAAGCTAAAAATACTACAGATGGCTCCATGAGCAGGAGCCTTACCTGCTCACAGACGCTCAACTTGCAGAGTGGCGGTTTTTCAAGATAAGAAGGATTTGGACATTGAAAGCTAAAGAGGGGTATTCTGGAACAGTATCCATTAAAGGCACAGAGGCCAAAAATTATGGCCACATATGAAGAATATTGAAGAATAGTTCAGCAGCCAGAAGTGCATGGTACATAAAGAATAAGGTTGCAAAGTGAAAGAGTCGTTTAGAAACTAAATCATAGGAGGCTTTGAATCCCAAACTAATGGGATCAGACCTTTGTTAGGAAGTTACTGTGGAACCCATGGGTGAATCCTGTGGGGACAGTGGGAAGAACAATTAGCAGGCTGTCACAGCGGCCCACCCAAAAGATAAACAGAGCTGGAATTAGGATGCTGGAAAGAAATGGAGACTAGAGAGCAGATGCAAGAGATATCAGTTGACCCTTGAATGTGTGGTACAGAAATGGGGCATCCAAGATGCTGCTGCAATCACAGTCTTTGGACAGTGGTGGGTGGCGATGCTTGAGCAAACCTTGGGAATTTGGGAGGCGTGAGGCAAGTTCAAGGAAAGGAAAATGAATTTAGTGCTTATGTATTTTATTTAGTTGCTATTGGAACATACTTGTAGAACCATCCAGGAGATGGCTGGAAATAGAGACCTGGCACTCAGGGGAGAAGGTAAGTCTAAAGATAAAGATTTGAGAGTCAGACTTAGCAGGAACCTCTAGAGGAAGCTTGAGACAATCGAAGGATGACAGAAATGAAAAAGTTCCATGAAAACATCTGTATTTAGAAGACAGAAGGAGGAAGGAGAACCAAGAAGGAAATGGGGCAAGAAAGGCAAAATCGGGTAGACCAGGAGGAGGAATCGGGGATCACTGGTCAGGTAGAAGTTTCTTCAGGCATGGAATGAATCTTGTCTTACATTGGGAACTCGGTTTGGGCCTTCAGGGTCTCTCTGCCAAAGTGAAAAGGATCAGGGACACATTGGGGGATGCAAGGAATTCAGAGAGGAGGTGGGAGAATGCTGGAGCAGGCAGAGATTGACAAGGTAACTCCTTGGAGATCTCATGAGAGCATGAGGCAGTGGAGATGGAGAAGAGCACCCAGCCTTATGCCTCAGTGCTCCTTAGGCTTTTACAGCTTATTTGTTCTTTCATCAGCTCACTCGCTCTCTCCCTTACCTCCTACCTCCTATTTTTTCTCTCTCCCTCCCTCCCTCCCTTTTTTCCTTCCTCCTCCCTCCCTTCTTTCCTTTCTGCCTGCGTGCCTGCCTCCCTCTCTCCCTCCCTCCTTCCCTCCTTGCCCCCCCCGCCTCCTGCCTCCCTGCCTCCCTGCCTCCCTGCCTTCCTGCCTTCCTCCTTCTCTTCTGTATTCTGCTTGTAGATACTTGGAACAAAATCACTAGAGAAAAATCCACTTAGGGCCAGGCAAGGTGGTTCATGCTTATAATCCCAGAACTTTGGGCACCCAAAGCAGGAGGATTGCTTGAAGCCAGGAGTTCAAGACCAGCCTGAGCAACACAGTAAGACCCTGTCTCCACAAAAACAAGTTTTTTTGTTTTTGTTTTTGTTTTGTTTTGTTTTATTTTTGAGACAGAGTCTCGCTCTGTCGGCCAGGCTGGAGTACAATGGGACGATCTTGGCTCACTGCAAGCTCTGCCTCCTGGGTTCACGCTACTCTCCTGCCTCAGCCTCCCGAGTAGCTGGGACTACAGGTGCCTGCCACCACACCTAGCTAATTTTTTGTATTTTTAGTAGAGACGGGGTTTCACTGTGTTAGCCAGGATGGTCTCGATCTCCTGACCTCGTGATCTGCCTGCCTGGGCTTCCCAAAATTCTGGGATTACAGGTGTGAGCCACCACGCTCAGCCACAAAAACAACTTTAAAAAAAATTGCGCAGGAGTTCAAGGCTGCAGTGAGCTGTGATTACACCACTGCACTCCAGCCTGGGTGACAGAGCAAGACCATGTCTAAAATTAAAAAAAAAAAAAAAATCTACTTAGGCATAGGCAGGGAGAGGAAGAGAGATGGAACTGAGCCTAGTCTTCAGTAGCCTGAGGCAGAAAGAGAAAGCCAAGATTGGAAGAATGGGTGTGGCAGCCAAGAACGGGAGCAGGTGGATGGTGCCAGGAGGCTTAGCACAAAGTCACAGAGGGCTCAAGATGCATGTTGGGCATGGTGGCATGGACCTATAGTCACAGCCACTCCAGTGGCTGAGGCAGGAGGATCACTAGAGCCCAGGAGTTTGAGGCTGCAGTGAGCCACGACTGTGCCACTGCACTCCAACAAACATAGTGAGACCCCATCTTTTTAAAAAAACAGAAAAACAAATGCAGGAGTGATGCTGGGAGACCTGCCTCAGGAGCACATTTGTAGGTGCATTCCCCACCCCAGGCTCCCAGCAAACACCTTGTGTCCATGCTTGATAAAGAAAACAACCGCCAACCCCTCCCCTGAAGCTTAAAACATAATTAGGTTAACCATCTTCACCTAGCAGAGGCAGAGGAGGGTTAGAAGGACCACTGCAGCCCACTCAGAGGGGGGTCTTGAATGAGAACATTGACTTGGCAGCCCCTCAGTTTCTGCTGAGGTAAAACACAACCTACTTTGTGTGACAGGAAGGAGCTGCTGATAATAATAATTTGCAGACAGTGTATTTTGCAAATCCACAGTGATTATTTAAAAGTGCTTGCAACTCACCTGCCTATTATTGGGCCAGGGAGACTGCAATGCTTCTGTCCTCTCCTCCTTCAAGAGTTGCTGAGCACAGGGGCCCTTCTGCCTCATCATGACTGCCGGTCAGCAGCCCTTCTCCACATTCTTTTTATTGTACCAGCTTTATGTTGTGTTACATTCTCATCCTTAATATTTCTTAACTCAAGGGTGTTTGAGTTGGGCTTAGCACTTCATTACAAAATAGGGCTTTTCATAAGAGAAATGGGTCAATTAAAGTGCTGTGCAATGCTTCCAGTGAAAAGAGCTAGAAATCTGATAGTAGACAGTTTATAAACTCTGAGGACAGAAAGAGTCTAGTATGAAATCCGGAAGTTCTGTGCTATGATTGTAGAAGTACTTTTGGCATGGAAAGAAAAACACACACACCAAGAAATCAGTTTCCTTGTGCTAGCCAAAGGCAGCAATTTTTCAGACTGTCTCAACTTCTACAAGAGGAGGTTATCTGTAGCAATTTGTACATTGTTGTTCTCAGGTATTAATAATCAGATTAAGATTTCCACCAGTGTGTATACTGTTAAAATATTCCATCCCTGCAAAGCATAGCGTAGCTCTCTGAGGATGAACTGGCAGGTATGCAGCCCTTACCACTGTAAATGAAATTATTATTTCAAATTAATAAATGCCTTCTGATTAGAAAACTGATACATGTCCGTCACACACAATTTGTGTAACACAGAGAAGCTCAATAAAAATGTATTGTTTTATTCCAATACCCAGAGCTATTGCCAGGTGCTTCTCAATGTCTATATATGTGTATTGATGATAATGATGATAGTAATAATATATGTTGTTCCAAAATTATATCTGTGTCAAACACCGCTCTAAGCACTCTACATACATTAACTCATTCATGCTTATGGAAATCCTGTACAATTAGGATTATTAAAATTCCTGTTTTACAGTGGAGGAGACTGAGGTATAAAGATAAATAACTTGCCTGAGGCTGACAATTATGTATGTTTCCTAAGGCTGCCACAACAAATTATCGCAAACTGAATGACTTACAACAACAGAAATGTATTCTTTCGTGGTTCTGGAGGCCCAAGTATAAAATTAGGGTGTTGGCAGGGTTGTTCCTTCTGCAGGTTCTAAGGGAGAATCTGTTCTCCTGTCCTAGCTTCTGGCTACTGGCAGCCCTTGGTGTTCTTTGGTTTATAAACACATCACTTCAGTCCCTGCCTCTGTGTTCACATTGCTTTCTCCCTGAGTCTTCTCCTCTTTTCTTTTATAAGAACATTTATCATTGGATTTAGGGCCTACCCTAATCCAGGTTGATCTCATCTCAAAATCCTTAACTTAATTCAATCTGCTAAGATCTGTTTTCCAAATCAGGTGATAGTCACAGGTTCCAGATGGATCTATCTTTTTTAGCGGGGAAGGGGGCGGGGCGGCTTATGGGGACATTCAGCCCACTACAATATTAGTAATGGATTCAGTCCCAGGCATTCTGGCTTGAAAGTTTGTGTTCTAGACATGATCACATAGCCTTGCTTGGGCTTTTTGGATTTTGTTGTAGTTTATAAAATTAGGATCATGCTGTACTTATAAGGTGATCACTTCAAATGCTGGTTTTTGTTTCCAGACAAGTAGAGAAAGCAGCTGGGAGTTTCCCTTTCTGGGCCTTCTGTTCACATCACCTCAGGGGGACCATGCTTTGTGGTCTGTAAAATAAGCTCATTAGAGCCGGGTGTGGTGGCTCACACCTGTAATCCCAGTACTTTGGGAGGCCGAGGCAGGCAGATCACTTGAGGTCAGGAGTTCAAGACCAGCCTGACCAATGTGGTGAAACCCAGTCTCTACTAAAAATACAAAAATTAGCTGGGCATGGTGGCTAATGCCTGTAATCCCAGCTACTCGGGAGGCTGAAGCAGGAGAATCGCTCGAATCATGGAGGCGGAGGTTGCAGTGAGCTGAGATCATACCATTGAACTCCAGCCTGGGTGACAAGAGTGAAACTTCGTCTCAAAAAAAAAGATAAACTCATTAGCAATTTTGATCCAGAGCTGAGTAAACTTGAGTCAGGGGATAAACATGTCCCCACCGAGTGGGAATTAATTGTTATACTCAGGAAGTGGCTGAGTTTGTGAGCTTTGAATGATCCCAGAGAGAAATTCATTCTTCTGAATCTCCAAGGGCATTCCACAGCGTGCTGGAACTGTGCTAAGAGAAGGAACCATGACCTTGGAGCTCTCCTACAGATTCAGCATTATTGCCTGCAAATTACTAGCCTGAAATGTTGAACAAGACTGATAGGTTGTCAGGAAAGCGCACATCTACATTAGCGTCACTTAGCGACAGACTGAAAAAATGAATTGGCAATCAGTCATTTAATCCT
Organism: Pongo pygmaeus; assembly: GCF_028885625.2. Classification (NCBI taxonomy): domain Eukaryota; kingdom Metazoa; phylum Chordata; class Mammalia; order Primates; family Hominidae; genus Pongo; species Pongo pygmaeus. The sequence continues at coordinate 73,482,708 of NC_072380.2, read as the reverse complement.
ATATAATTCTATATTGCTGTAGAAATAATGGCCTTCCTCCATAGACCTCAAGTATTTTATAACATATATTTTCATTCATTTCTCAAGGTTCCAATTAGGAAGATTGTGTGAAAGTCGTGCTAAAATATTAACAGTAAGAGAGATTTAATTTTTTTAATCCATCATGAATTCCTCATAGACAATAATTGTTTAGTTTTCATAAAGTGTCCAAGGAGATAATTTTAAGACTTACTGTCTTAAAATTTTTGAATCACATGTGGAAGTTGCAATTTACCAAATCATTTAGAGCCAAATATTTTCATCCCTCCTTTCTCCTTTTTTTACTGTTCTTCCTGAAATCATAAACCTTCTGTTCCACAAGATATTCTCCCATCTTCATCTGCATTGCAGTGTGACCTTATCCACAGGTCATCACTGAAGCCTGCCCATCTAGGACAAAAAGGACAGTTTTTAACCAAATAGGATGTTTTCCTGAAGGTTTGTTATTGAATAGTAACATTTTTTCCTCCTTTCATTTGAGCAACTTGGTGAGTTAAACACATCCATACCATGTCTTGACCCCTGCTCTGTGACCCAGTGGTGTGTCTGTGGCTGTTCCTACACATGAGTACATAGAAAGTGCACACATACATTTCTCTGCCTCCACAGGGAATGGCAGTTCCCATATGGAAAATGGATTATGTTCCAAACATTTGTTTGTTGAACTGATTGGTGAAAAGTTGGGATCCATTTTTCTCTGGCAATAGTAAATGATGTGTGGCGGTTTCTAGGTCAGCTCCCAGAAGCTTTTTAACTAATAATCTTTATTAATAGGGCTCTAGAACCAGTGACTATTTATAGTAATGTTTCTGTAGGAAAAAATGCATCCTGAGCTTTTATTTCAGATTTTAGTGTTATATATCTTCATAAAAACATATTAAGAACATTGAAGTCGCATGACTTGGGTTCAAATCCTGGCTTTCCCTCTTGTAAAGAGTAACTCTATACAACTTGCAAAACTTCATTAAGCCTCAATATCCCCATCTGTATATTAGGAAGAGTAAAAGTATGTCTTTGTATGGTTTTGAGTATTAAAGTAATCCATACGAATGCACTCAGAACTGTATTTATAAAGTGTTGTGTGGTAAATGCAATCAGTATATTTGAGCTTTTATTATCCTCCTGTCTGATTGCTGCAGAAATGGAAACTTCTGCCCTTATGTTCCAGGTAGTGAGATCAAGCACTCTCATAACACTGGAGGTGGTGCTTACAGCCTGCAGTGAGTACTCTGACAGCGATGGGGGAAGGGACTTTAAGGAGTTAGGAAGGAGGAGTGAAATAGGAGCTGCTCGTGTGGGCCAGGGCAGGTGAAGGAGTGGTACAGATAGGGGTGTGATTTGATAGGCCTGGAGCTGGGAGGGACCCTGGAGAAGGGAGGTGTGACAAGAATGCAGCAGAGACCCTCCCCCCTACTCACATCTCTCCTTTTTCTCTCTGTGCCCCTACCCTGGAACTGGAGAGGTAGGGGAAAGGAGGAAGGCATCCCATCTCTACAGCCCTATTGTCAGGGGCATTTGAACAAGAGCAACTCCATCTTGAATAGGAGCTGGGTAAAATGAGGCTGAGACCTACTGGGCTGCATTCCCAGATGGTTAAGGTATTCTGAGTCACAGGATGAGATAGGACGTCAGCAAAAGATACAGGTCATAAGGACCTTGCTGATAAAACAGGTTGCAGTAAAGAAGTCAGCTAAAACCCACCAAAACCAAGATGACCACGAGAGTGACCTCTGGTCATCCTCACTGCTACACTCCCACCAGCGCCTTGACAGTTTACAGATGCCATGGCAATGTCAGGAAGTTACCCTATGCGATCTAAAAATGGGAGGCCTGAATAATCCATTCCTTGTTTAGCAGATAATCAAGAAATAACCATACAAATGGGCAACCAGCAGCCTATGGAGTAGCCATTGGAGTATCCATTCTTTTATTCCTTTACATTCTTAATAAACTTACTTTCACTTTACTCCATGGACTCGCTCTGAATTCTTTCTTGTTTGAGATCCAAGAACCCTCTTTTGGGCTCTGGATCAGGGCCCCTTTCCAGTAACACTATGACTTTTTCTTTCCCTTTTCCCCTTCTTTTTCCTCCTCCTTCCAGTGCCTTCATCTGAGTTACAAACCCCTTAAATACTGGTGACCTGGAACTAAGAGGAGGAAGGCAGAAGTTGTTTGTGTGTGTTAGAAGGGGAGAGAGAGAAGAGGAAGTGTGACAATGCAGTTTTACATTTTGCTTACAGTGTGTGCCATGCCAGGGCTTTCAATGGAGTCTGAACTGGGGAATTTCAGTAGATCAGAATGAGTAAGAGCTGTGTCAAATATCCTTACTCCTGAGCTCTTTGACCCTTTTCTGTTTTCAACTCAGCCTGTTTCATGCCTTGCAGGCCACCTCAGCATGTCATCTACAGGCACTAAGAAATGTCTCTTAGGACCATGGTCTTAAGTCAATGTGTTGGGCTGTAATGACTGTCTGCTTCTGCCGCAGAATCACAGTGTCACTGCAGACATCTGAACTTGTTTCCATGTGATTCCTTTGCATGAAAATCACAGTCATGTCCTTTGCCTATCTCAGAACATTTTAGCAAAGATAGCTAAGATATTATCTATAAAATTTGTAGGTAGAAGACTCTATAAGCACCTAGTATCATTACTTAGCCTTATTAATATCAATGGTAATTCTGTGACCAAATTATAGTTATTAAATATGCACTGCCACCATTTTATCATTATCATTATTTATAATTGTAATAATTTGAGAAGTTGACAGATTATGGAATACTGTTTTATCTTAGGACGAGATATTCTTATATCTTTTGACAACCCAGAGAGAGGCTTTCTTCTCTTAGTGGTAAGAAATTCTAACAGAAGGCCAGGAACAGTGGCTTACACCTGTAATCCCAACCCTTTGAGAGGCCAAAGCAGGAGAATTGTTTGAGCCCGGGAGTTGGAGAGCAGCCTGGGCAACATGGGGAAACCCCATCTCTACAAAGAAATCCAAAAATTAGCTGGATGTGGTGGCACACACCTGTAGTCCTAGGTACTCGGGAGGCTGAGGTGGGGAGGATCACCTGAGCCTGGGAGGCGGAGGCTGCCGTGAGCTGTTATGGTGCCACCACACTCCAGCCTGGGTGACAGAGCAAATCCTATCTTGAAAAAAATAAAGGGTTAGGTGGGAGGAGAGAAAGAGAGAGAGGAAGGGAAAGAGGAAGTTCCAACAGTGAGCCAAGCTTCCAGGGATGGAGAGCAGTGCCCACCCCCAGTGCTGCTTCTCTGGGTCCTTAGACAAGGGCTGTAGCAGTACTTCCAGGCAGACCTCTGTCACAGGCCACTCTGAAGATTGTTTCTCCAAAGGGCTGATTCTATGTCGTAATTCGAGTGTAACTTAATCTTATTTGATGGAGCTTTGTTCACAAAGCAAGTGGCCTGAAAACTAGTTCTTTACATTCTAATGAGAGTCTTTGGTTTTCAGTCAGAAGCGATTTGACATCTTTATGCTCCTCTCCCTTTGTTGTGGAAATAAAACATTCATCCTTTCCCAAGCATGTGATACATCTCGAATTTAACCTGGAGTCACTTAAGTCTGGACATGGCTTGTAGGAGGTTTTATTGTTCTTCATTTTCCCCTTTTAGGTGAATCGTGACTATAGTTTTAGTCGTTCTGTCTCTAATAACTGATTGAAAGACACCATTTTTTAAAGAATTCAGAAGAAATCTAGATTAAAAAATCTACATTATGTTATTGACTATCTTTGCTATTGTCTGGGGAAATGTATGAAAGAAAGTGGAAGGGCAAATAAGTCTGACAGCACTCACTTTCCCCATAGAGTTTTATGACCCTGAAACAGGCCAATTAACAACCCTTTGGGATACCTCCCCAAATTTCTCATTTATAAAATTGGTTAATTAATGGTTTACACTAATCTGTATTGTACTTAATGTATCTGGACAGCTGCAAGCCTGTGGTTCTTAAGTTCTACTTTTATATGCACTGATCTTCCATGAGTGACCAGCGTGTTGCGGTGCTAATAACTTTTCCCAGTTCTCAGGGAATTTAATTTAATGAATGGAATGCTTAAGGCCTTTTTCCCAGAAAACAATTCTAGATCTTTGGCTTTGTTATACCTATCATAATCTAGTGAAAAATGTCATTTTGTGTGGGCTAGAATTTTCTATTCAGTTATTTTAATTACTTCTAGTGTTTTAAGTAGTTTCCAGGTTCTCTGCCACCCAAAAAACTTTGAAAATCACTTGTCATTGCTGTACAAGTTACATTTCACAGATGCTCTGAAGATGTTTTTATATCTCATCTCCCTTGGAAGTTTTTAGTTGTCTCAGAGGAAGGCAGATTTCATAAAGAGTGATGCCAAGGTCATTTTTGGTACCATACCACTTCCCAACATTTCACCTCTGTCTTTTATCTTTTCCCTATTTTTCTTTATATTTTCATTTTTCTGTCATTAATTGAATATCTACTATTGCCAATCATATGCTAATCCTCACATCAATTATGCCAATGAAGATGCAAAGAATCAATTATGCTAAGTAGCTCACCTTAGGTCCCATAAGTAATAAATGCCAAGGTCAAGAGGATTCCCCTCAAAGAACATAAATTTCCATCTTGCTGTATTGCTTCTCTCTTTCTCCTCTATCACGTGCTCTCCTTTGCCTTTCCCTTTTTTCTCTATTTAATTATAGTAAAATACACATAACAAAATTTACCATATTATCCATTTTTAGGTGTGCAGTTTAGTGACATTAAGCATATCCATATTGTATAACCATCAACACGATCTATCCTCAGAACTCTTTCTAACTTGCAAAACTGAAACTATACCCATTAAATAACTCCCATTCCCCTCCTCCCACCGGCCACTGGCAACCACTCTTCTCCTTTCTCCTCTATGAATTTAACTACTAGTCTAGGACCTCAGATGTGTAGAATCAACTAGTAATTATCTTTTTGTGTCTGGCTTATTTTACTTGACATAATGTCCTCAGAGTTCATACATGTTGTAGCATGTGTCAAAATTTCCTTCCTTTTTAAGGCTGAATTAATATTCCATTGTATGTGTATACCACATTTTGTTTGTCTGTTCATTCATTGATAGACACGTGGGTGGCTCTCACCTTCTAGCTGTTGTGAATAGTGCTGCTGTGAACATAGGTGCACTGCCTTTCATTTTGAGTACGCTTCCTCCCTCATCTTCTACATAAATTATAGGCTCGTTTGTGGTACCCACTGACATTGCTTAATCCCGGTGACAACACTGAGACCTAGAAAATGCCTGCCTAACTGTGGAAGCTGTGGACTGTTTCACTGATTTCTCTTGTCAGCGTATTTCCCCGCCTTGGTTTTGCCTTTCTTCTCAAGTTGGATTTTGCGTGGTAATGAATGCATATTCTGTCATTTTCTCCTAAGTCCATAGATTTCTGTCTTTTGCTACCCTTGATGGAACTCCAATGGAACTCTAAAAACCTTCAGAGGAGTTGTAAAAGAGCCAATCAACATGTGTGTGTTGAATGCAAGAGATGAGGCAAGGTGTATTAGTCCGTTTCCATGCAGCTGATAAAGACATACCTGAGACTGAGAAGAAAAAGAAGTTTAATTGCACTTACGGTTCCACATGGCTGGGGAGGACTCAGAATCATGGTGGGAGGCAAAAGGGACTTCTTTTTTTTTTTGAGATGGAGTCTTGCTCTGTCACTCAGTCTGGAGCACAGTGGCATGATCTCAGCTCACTGCAACCTCTGCCTCCCAGGTTCAAGCAATTTCCTGCCTCAGCCTCCTGAGTAGCTGGGATTACAGGCATGCGCCACCACGCCTGGCTAATTTTTGTATTTTTAGTGGAGATGGGGGTTTCACCACGTTGGCCAGGCTGGCCTCGAACTCCTGACCTTGTGATCCACCCTCCTCAGCCTTCCAAAGAGCTGAGATTACAGGCGCGAGCCATCGCATCCAGCTGAAAGGCACTTCTTACATGGTGGCGGCAAGAGAAAATAAGGAAGATGCAAAAGCGGAAACCCCTGATGAAACCATCAGATCTCATGATACTTATTCACTATGATGAGGACAGTATGGGGGAAGCTGCCCCCATGATTCAAATTATCTCTCATCGGGTCCTTCCCACAACCTGTGGGAATTGTGGGAGTACAATTCAAGATGAGATTTGGGTGTGGACACATCCAAACCATATCACGAAGTGTATGAGTAGCACACTGGGTGGAGGTGGGAAGGTGGGTAGTAGAAGTAGAGGTTCAGTTCCCAACTTCAGTGAACTTTCAACTTGCAAATACTCAGTACTTTATCTGTTAGTTTACATAACTTGGAAATTTTATTATCAGGCTTATTCAGTATGTCAGTTATTTTCCACTAGAATGATTTTTGCTCCTGCTCCCACCCTGGACATTTGGCAATGACTAGAGACGTTTCTGGTTGTCACAACTATGGCAAAAACTGCAATTACTTTTGCACCAACCTAATAGTATAGGGAATGCTACTGCCATACAGTGGATGGAGGTCAGGGATGCTGCTAAATATCTTACAGTGCGTGGAACAGCCCCTACAACAGAGAATGATCCAGCCTAGATGTCAGTAGTACCAAGGTTGTGAAGCCCTGCAATATATGTAGTATTGCTCAGTTTATATTAGTTAATCACCTGATATGGAACATAAAAATTCACCACTAGTTTTCGCACAGAAAACCTCTTTATGATAATACAGTAACTTGAAATCAAGCTAGCATTTCCCATGCTATAATTATTTGCTAATCCAGGATGTAAAATTTTGAAGGCTTAAGTGGCATTTTAGTATCTAAGGAAAATTTTCTAGCAAAAATTTTATTTTAAAAACATAACTTGGTATTTAATATATTGGCAGTTAATATCTATTTTTAAAATAAGGAACCATCAGTGTCCCTCATAAACTCTCTTTGGATTTGCAAAGCATTGTGGTACTGCCTCCTGTATGTTTCTCTCTTAATAGACTAACACCATATTTAGATCGTAGTCCCTATACAGATATCTTATGAGGTAATGTTGGAAGCTCTATAGGGTGTTTTGCAGCATTGATTTAAAATATTCCATGGATAACCCACTTGCATAGAAGATGATACTAAAAATATAAACAAAATTTATTCCCAATCTGCCCATTTTCTTCAGCTGGAATACTAGCTAGGAAACTCCTAATTTAGTTTTCTGCTTTATGGATACTGTGTTTAAGCAGATTCCTTTCTTCCATAAAATGAAACTTGAACAAGTGGAGTGAGCTGAAAAGACAATTGATTGGAAGTGTCTTGAGAGGCATAGAGATGCCTGAGACCCAGTCACTGCCCATATGTCTAAACCAGAATAATTGCAAGACATGTAATAATATACAGAATAATTACAAGGCATGTAATGAGACCAATATGTCTTCATCACAAATCCTCTGTTGTTTGTACATCTCCAGCGCTGAGCAATGAAAACTGATGTTCATAGCAAGATTTCTGAAATTCTTTCCTCATCATCAAGGGAAGAATAAACTTGGGCTTGATGTTCTAGTTATTTGGTTATGTCCCAAAGGTTGTTACCAAAGGTAGTTCTCACACATGGACAGGAATTGATGCTCAGACATCTGAACCACACAAAACTATATTCAGGAATCCTTGTCTTTCTGTTGCAGGACCTGGGAGGAAGGCAAGGTGCTCATCTTTGATGACTCCTTTGAGCACGAGGTATGGCAGGATGCCGCATCTTTCCGGCTGATATTCATCGTGGATGTGTGGCATCCGGAACTGACACCACAACAGAGACGCAGCCTTCCAGCAATTTAGCATGAATTCATGCAAGTTTGGGAAACTCTGGAGAGAGGCTGCCTTTCCGGTTCCATCTCCTTGGGTGTGAGGATAGAATTTCGAACACCAAGACTCAATTCCCTTGACTTGCAGCCTGAGTAATTCTAAGCCTCCTCCTAGGGTTAGAAGACACTAAAGGGAATATTTGCCTTGCTGCAATTCATTTAGGAAATACCCTGCTGTGTGTCATCTCATGACAGCACTGGTCTTTTGCCAGTATTTAAGGTGAACATTTGATAGCTTCTACCTTACCAGCCAAAGATATTTTTTCCACATAGAATAGGTCTAATTCAATGTATAATGAGAACATATGTAGAAACTGTGAATGGATTGCTTTAGTTTGTAATTTTTCTATGCAGTTATATTTTTCTAGTGTAGCTAGACTCTTTTGTCATCATGTACCACTACATTTTGTTGATTTTAATGGCAAGCTGTATAAATGCTTTACTTCTAGCTATTTAATGGTAGCATTACTGGGGAACTCAGACCTCCCTCTTTTAATTCTTCTTAGTAAAAGACACTCATGAAAAAAGCAGTTTTATTTTCCTAACACAAAAAAAGAAAGAGGTCATTATGTCAGTGTCTATGAACTGTACCCCTCCCAACTCTCGAGTCATTTGGTTTTTTTTATCTTGATTGAGATCCTCTTCTCACTATGCTAGTGGTGGAGATATTGACAAAATCCTATTTCTTTCAAAGAGGAACTTTTCACACTGAAAAAAGAGCATGGAATTATTTTATATTGTTATAAAAATCCCAGATGCAAATTTTTTAATGCCAATTATTTAGAGCTTCTGGGGAAAAAGTATAGTTCATGGAAATAAAAATATGTTCTTTCAGGGTTAGGTGGATAGGTGGCTGCAAGGCTGTCTGGCTCCTGGCTGCTTTGCCATCCATGAGGCAAGGGCTGGGAACACAGTGTCTTTGCCTATGGTAGATCCATGTGAATGTCAGGAAGCCAGCTCTTCAGTCTTGGAGATGATTTCTGCTACAATTCTGTAGAAATATTAAGGATGGCAGAGTAAAGGATTACCAAGAATGCCGGGATCTTTTTCTTGGGTGTAGGAGGTCCAGATTGCTTTCCTTTTTGATGAAAGAGTTTGGAAGACTGTCCCATCTCTCTGGCTTGAGAAATCTCTGCTATTTTAAACATCACTGTGACATAGCAATTATTATCATCTATATTTAGTTTTAACATTACCCACAACATAGAAATAACAGGTAAATATCGTCTTGCCTACTCATTCCAAAGATGATCAAGTCATTAATCTAGTAAAGTATTCATGCATCAGATTTTGTATGTTTTGAATCAAAGCTAACTAGAAATGTTAGATATAAGAATGTAATGATATTCATGCACTGAATTCTAAGCCAATATTAACAAAAATGCTGCATGAATGGCACATAGATCACCAAAGTTCATTCACAGGTACAAAAAACTTGTGCTTTCTTTTCCATCTAAAAACAAAAGGAGACTTTCTTTATCTCATTTAAAAAACAGCTCTTTGAAATTGAAATTGACCCTTTTTGCTTGACCTTAAGGAGATTAGCTTCCAGTAGATGAGTTTGCAAAATACTTTTCCTGTTCTTTTGTTTTGCTGGTATTGAAAACATCCCACTAAATCAGATGAAGAGGCATGGGAGGAAAAATATCCAAATTAATTACTAAAATCGAGAAGAGAAGGCAAACTCTTGAAAAGTAAAAAGGTATTTGTGTCCTTCAGTATTTATTGAACAGAGGAAATAACTGACAAGGGCAATACAATTCAATGCTCATGTACTAACATTCGTGTCACTTGTTGAATTTGGTTCTCATATGTATATTGCATACACATAAATTCAAACTATAAGTCATCATTGTTGAGCCATCATCTTACATTCATGTAATGAAATTATGGAAGAGAGTAAAAACTAGCTCTTAACTTAGTAAATATAATATGGTATTTAAAATCAGGTCACTACAGTAGGGTTCTAAGTATTGCCAATTGAAAAGCTAGAAATGGTATTACTGTTGCAAAGTGTTGTCAATAATTGACTCCAATAGCATTGTAAATACCTGTATCCCACAACTATTTTAAACCCAAGCAATAAAATGGATTTTCTAATTCACTTCAACTCTTTATTTCTCTCACCTATGTCTTGGTACATAAGATAAGTGTTTCCATCACTGCATTGGTAGAATTATTTCAATGTTATTATTTTTGTGATTTCAAATGTCTGCACAAAAATGAATTAGTTTAATTTATATTGTGATACAGTTGTTTGAGAAATATTTTTAATTCTGTTTCAACTTTATTTCTCCAAGGGTATAATATAAAAATTACTTCTGTTATTGTTCTCTACCAATAGGGAAAAAAATTAAAACATTAGATCCATTGAGAAAGAGATGTAATAAATAATTAAGATTAGTAATAATATCATCAGGGGTGATTATGACCAGTTGAATAATCTCTTTCCCTTGAATTATTTAGCTAACAAATTAACTCTCCCAAATATTTAAAAAGTAAAATCATATTTTACTGCCCATTATTAACTAAAATATTTTTGTTTGACTTCGAGCACCAACTGGTAATACCAATAAATACCCATGTCATGCAGATGGCTGGGCAATAAGATATCTAAAAATATGCACTGGTCTTGGAAAACATGGCACAAGTAAGGATATCATATCGTATGATGTCTGTTTATTTTATGTCTGATTTCTTTTGAATGAGTAGCTGGGGACTCCATTTCTAAGGAGAATAGGTAAATAAAATGACCTTTGACATTTCATCCTGCATTTCTAGTCTTCTCTTACTTCAGAACTTGCATATTTAGCCATCCATATTGGTCATGCTCCATGATTGAATATTTACCCTCTTAGCAACAACCATGTTCTTTCTCCACATCTTTAATGGTTGCAGGAGGGTTAGGGGGGCAAGGGTAAATGGTTTGATAGCACTTTTCTTTGCTGTAGTGACCCAGTTGAGGCAACTGGAATGGATTCATTAATCACTGACATGTGATTTTCATGAGACATCTCCTCTGCAGACACATGCTGCACTAATGGGCTTTTGAGCTGCCTGTGGGAACTCACATTGCTCAGATGAAATAATCGCATTTCATGTGCATGTGTCTTCCTTTAAAGTCAGCTCATGACAGTCAGCTAGTGGCCTGACAAGAGATGTGACATCAAAATAATTTTTTGCAGGACATCAAAATAAGCAAACTTTGCAAATACCCAGACCTATGAGAACATGCTCTTAGGCTGAACAATTCGATGCTGGTGATGAGGTCAAAGGAAATAATTCAGTAAGAATGGAAATTACTGGAGATACTGTTGTCTCAGGGCTTTGTACTACATGAAACTTGAGAGTGGTGTCTGCACAGTTTAACTCTGATACATTTACTTGGAAATGCACTTAATTTTCAAAAACTGGAGAGGGTCCCTGTGTGATACCTCAGAAAAATTCTTGTCCTAATGCAGTGTGTGCATCAAATTTAGTCTTTATTTTTTCAATTTACTACCATAAATATGAAAGGAGGGAGAATCTTTTTTACATAAATGCCTTGCATCATCCTCCAGTCCCCTCACTGGGGAGGGAAAAAAAAGCATCTCTCAAGTCTTTGTCCAACTTTGGCTGCTCAGACCGATGGCTGGTGACAGTCACTGCAGGGGTTCAGGAGTGGAGGACCTTGTGTCAAGCAGAATACACGTGTCTGTGTGGGTCAGTTGCGCATGTGCTTCCTGGGTGGTTGATACCACTGAAGGCCAGTGTGCGGGAGCATTGGGGTGACTCAGGGTTCAGTCCAGAGCCAGGAGTGGCTGAGTGTTCTCATTCTCTCCCTTCTCCTCATGTTTCAGGGTCCCAGCTTCTACCACAGACTGAGATCTAACAACAGGGGAGGGAAAAAGACAGAATTACAAACAATTCATGGTGACAATTTTGGAACCTTTGAAGACATCCGGATTTTATATTTCTCTTTTTAATAGACACTCCAAAATTAACTGGGTGCAGTGGCACATGCCAGTAGTCCCAGCTACTCAGGAGGCTGAGGTGGGAGGATCGCTTGAGCCCAGGAGTTTGAGGCTGCAGTGAGCCATATTGTGCCACTGCACTCCAGCCTGGGTGACAGAGGTAGACCCTGTCTCCAAAATAAAAATAAGAAATAAAGACACTCAAAATAACTACATAATGTATTCCCTTTCATATCTCTGTTTTTCTTACTTTTGCTTGCTAAACCATATGTTTATGGCAAAAAAGCATTTTGGAGTACTGGAACATTCTTCGCAGTGGTCTCTTCTCTTGGTAAAAGGGACATATGTATTCTAGCCACACTCTGCCCCAGCATCTAAATATTCTGTGTACCTTGAGATATATAAAGTTTGTTGAATTTTTAATGTTTTAGTGTACCTTTTAAACCTTTTGTTTCTCAGAGTCGTTGGAAACTACCATGCATGATGTTAAGACCATGAATCAGATGGTAAAGTTAGACTCTGTCCCTTACTGGCTGGGAAGCTTGGGGGAGTTCTTGAAACTCTCTGGACCTTGATTCTCTCACCTGTATACTAGAAGTATTACCTACTTCCCACAGTTGTTGATAAAGACTACAACTAATTATATGCATGGAGCATTTGGCATGGAATTATAGTTAAAACTTATGAAGCACTCTTATGACCAACCACTATTGCAATACTAGTAATGATCATTAGTTTTTGATGTGTCCTTTCATACTGGAGTAATAATGATTTTTTCTAAGTTTATAATATGAATTAAACCAAATTATTTTCCAGCTTACGGAGAAAAGGTTATAAAAGGAGCTATGCAGTAGATATTTAATAAATGTTCACAACTAAAAACAAATTATTATGAAAATGGTTAAATTGTTCAAATAAGTAAAACTTACATATATGTGCAGTAAATTGTTAACTCGGTAGACCTGGGGTGCCCAAACCCTACACATTACAAGTTTTCAAGACTGACCTTTGGCTCCTCTGAGCCCTTAGAATAGTCTACCTGATAAGAAGATCTTTGTGTATCTGAGGCCTTAGTTCATGCCAAGTAGTTTATGCTAACAGTGTGATTTATAGTGCATGCTTGCTTTTGTATGTCTGGGCTTTAGGTCACACTGTATCAGTTTGACCCTTTTAAGGCAGTAAGAGTGTCAGAGGTGTTTGAACCAGAGCAACTCCAACTTAAATAAGGGCTGGGTAAAATAAGGCTAAAACCTGCTGAGATGCATTCCCAGAAGGTTAAGGCATTCTTAGTCACAGAATGAGATAGGAGGTTAGCAAAAGATACAGATCATAAAGGCCTTGCTGATAAAACAGGTTGTAGTAAAAAAGCCAGACAAAACCCACCAACACCAAGATGGCAATGAGAGTGATTTCCAGCCATCTTCACTGCTACACTCCCAGCAGCACCATGACAGTTTACAGATGCCATAGCAACATCAGGAAGTTAACCTATATGGTCTAAAAAGTGGAGGCATGAATAATTCACCCCTTGCTTAGCATATAATCAAGAAATAACCATAAGAATGGGCAACCAACAGCCTTCAGGGCTGCTCTTTCTATGGTGTAGACATTCTTTTATTCCTTTACTTTCTGAATAAACTTGCTTTCACTTTACTCTATGGATTTGCCCTGAATTCTTTCTTGCATGAGATCCAAGAACCCTCTCTTGGGGTCTGAATTGGGACCACTTTCCGGTAACATCTTTCCGATGAACCATGAAGGGACGATACTGAGGAAACCCCTGACCCAAAGACTAACTTTGGGTAAGTAAGTGGTGGGGTCTGGTAACAAGAGGGAATGGGGGAAGGCTGAGGACTGAGCAGTTAAGGTCAGTCACAAAGGTACTGCATGCCCGTGAGACTGACACCCCCCCCAATAAAAACCTGGACGCCAGGGCACAGATGAATCTCCTTGGTTGACAACACTTTGCAGATGTTGTCACACATCATTGCTAAGAGAATTAAGTTCTGTTCATGTGATTTTACTGGAAGGACAACTGGAAACTTACAGCTGGTCCTTCCTGGACTCCTCCCTATGCATGGCTTTCCATTCCTGATTGCAACCTATATCCTTTTCTGTAGTAAACCACAACTGTCAGTCTAACAACTTTTCTGTGTCCTGTGGGTCTTTCTAGTAAGTTAGGAAGACATTATCAAAATTAGCAAATACAGAAAAGGGTGGTCTTGAGGACCTCCTCAACACAACATACTAAAACACTATGTTTGTGCGTGGTATTGTTCTAAGAAGTTCTTGACCTATATTAGCTTATTTCATTTTCATAATGCATAGTTGTATATTAACATGTATTTACATTGACATATATTAACATTTCATTTTCACAACCCTTAGTTTTTTCCATCTAAAAAACTAAGGGACTGAGAAGTCAAATGATGTATAAAAGGCAACACAAATAGAAAGTGGAGACGTTGACAGGTTTATTACCAACACACAGCTCCTGGGTATACCAAAGGCCACAGACGTGTTTAGCTAAAACATCGAGTGTTCCTTCCACCTTAACATAAACATCACTGTTGTTTTGCCTAAGATTCCTGTCTCCTTTCAAGATATGTATGTACTGTAGAAAGGTTAAAATTAAGAAATCAAGAAGCAAATCAGTACAAGTGTCTCAAAAAAATTTATTTCTACTATAACTAACAATCCATTCAAACAGTCCAACCTTATATATCAAGCTGAACCTTTGAAAGTGAAATGGACTCATGGCCTCTTTTACTGCTGGGATAGGGCAGAGGAAGGAAGCCCTAGGTTGTAGTTTAGCCCCAGCCCCCTAACACATTTCCAGTGCATTTTTCTCTTTGTTTTAGTTTAAGGCCCAGTGTGCATGTGGGGAAGGGAGAAGTGTAGGTTTGTACAAGGAACAGGAAAGCAGAAAATCCAGAGGCGTTAAAACAAACAGCAAGCATGAAGACAATCAAGGGAGCACAACCAGAGACACAGCCCAACCTCCCTCCAGCACCTTGGACAGCTGCCTGCCTGCTTTGACCTACGGACCCTGTGGAAATGGAAAATATTGATGGCCATCTACTTTTACAGACCTTAAACTCCATTTACCTTCTATCATATGACTTCACTTTATTTCATAACATGGCATGTGAACCACAGCCACAGAGTTAGAGGGAAACAGTGACTCATCTAGACCAACCTGATAGGAAATCTTCAGTAAGGAGTTGTGCAGCCTCTTCTTGAACATAACTAACTTGAGGAACCTGCTCCTCCATGCCCCTAAACAGGCAACTCAGCTGGAAAATTCTTCCTTACATTGAACTCAGCTCTGCCCTTTCTAAACTTCTATGTACAATTTCTGATTCTTTCTCCTGGAGCCACCATACTAGACACAAGTACCTTTCAGCCCTCCCACACCTGCCCAGCCAAGGCTAGTCCGATTACTCTTGTGCCAAGGTTTCTAAAACTGGCCACCTTAGCACTATCCTGTGTCTCTTCATCAACTAGCTGGGTTGCCCACATACTCCTGGTGTGACCTCAGAATAAAATAATTGCTTCACTTTCTTGAGTTTTGGTTTGTTTTTTGCTCTGTTTGCTTCTGTTGAGGCAATTTAGAATTGCATTAGCCTCTCTAGCACTGATACAACACAACCAAAGGGAAATCTGGCTGTATTTACACATGCTGCCATGCTGCTGTTAACAATTTCTCTCCCTTCTCAAAGGTACATGGTTGGGTATTAAATTTCATTTTATTGAATTTGCCTCATGTTTCCAATCTATCTCCATCCTTTTGGATCTTGAAATTTGTTACCCATCCAAATGATTATCTGGGATTTTTGTGTTTTGGATCTGTTTCAAAACTTCCCCTTTCACTGTTTTGGGAGCCACTATGAAAAGAAAATCAAATTCTCAAATAATGAGTTTTTAAAGAATCATTTATTCACAAACTCATGCTGAGAAATATTTGTGAACATCTGCTGTATGCAACGGACTATGAGCAATGTGCCAAAACCTTTATGCTTTTGTGGAAACACTGCTTCAGTTATCCAGCCATAGACCCACAAACAGACTTAAAATCACTGTGACAGGCACCCCCATTACCCAGTCAGAGGAGAGGCAGTTCTGGGGACGGAAGGTGTTAGACATGAAAGGAAAGGAATGAAGAAAAAATTATCTTTCACACATTATTCATAGTTCTTGTTCAGGTAGCCAACTTTCACTTCCCCCTCCACATGAGTCAAATTGGGATCTACATGATTTCTTCTAATAGATGTACTGGCAGCACAGACCCAGAATGCAGGCTCTCTTACCTCTGCCAATAAACTGTGCCATGGTTGAATGGTGAGTAGCAATAAGACAACTCTGAGATAGTGAGGCCGAGGAACCAAACATAACTTTTTATTTTCCTGGTTTACATTTTCCCTGAATGAGAAGATGACCATACAGTCTTTTTACTTTCAGCATGACATAATTCTAGTTACCTGGTCACACAATAAACATTTGATATAAGTAGCACACTATGTTATGAAGTATTTTAAATTCACTGGAAAAAATTAGAAAGTAAATGTTGCTTTTCAAAACCTCTAGAAAAAAAGAAATAAAGCCAAGAGATACAACCTTTTAAATCTTGCCCTCAATACATTCAGCTAATTCAAAATGCTCTCAGGGAAGACCAATCAACTGCTCACTGACAAACATGTCTCCACCACTTCTGAACAGAGTGCTTAGGAATTCTGCACTTAGTACATTAACTATCGAGAAGCCACTTGCTTTGAGGCTTTGCTGTCCAGATCACTCTTGGTGGTAATCACTTCATTCGGTGGCTTTGTCTTCTCACAAGAAGCTTAACATGTCTGCTAAAACAAACATTTCTTTGGGTTCTCTTTCCAACACTGAAAGCCAGCTCAACCCCAAGGGCAGGCAGGGGAGTGATTTGAGTTATTTCAGCCATCATTATCTCAGTGGCATAGTAGGCAACTCTAACAAGGCTTCGTTCTAGCCTAGATAGCCACTTTTTTTTTTCCTGCTATTCTCTCTCTCTTCTCTCTCTCTCTCTCTCTCTCCACCCTCCTTTACTCTACCCTCCCTTACTTCACCATCTCCCTTTCTCTCTTTCCCCTTTCTTCCCCAAAATTGGAACTTTCTCCACTTCATTAAAGATCTATGGCTGTGGTTTAATTTTTGCTGATTCTAGTGGTGATCAATGCTCATGAAGAACAAGATGAAAATGGAAAATGTTGGCCATGATTCAGTCCATTCTGCACAGACCTACAACTGGACTGAGAGTTCTGCTCTCAGGTCTACTTTTATGTTCAAAAATTTATTTAGCTACCTTATCTCAACAGCTAACACTCACCTTTTCTTCTTCTTACTAATGCCCTGCATTGCCTTCTTGAGCTATGTGGACCCCAACAAAGGAACAGGAATGCTGCTCTCCAACCCCAGGCATTCACCAAGAGTCATAGAACACCCTAGCTACAAGGAACTTCAGGAGTGATTCAGTCAAACCTGCATTTGAATCAGGTTCTACCCATCTGTTTTCCAGGACCAACATCATCATTCCATAAGGAACTATTCCACAGTACCAGCTTTCTTTCTTAAAGTAAACAACAAACTTGGTTTTATGGAATAACACAGAATTGCCTAATATCTTAGTAAGCCTATGTAAAGACTTCTAAACAGGAAGAAATAAGTTTTTAAAATGGTATTTTCAAATAATTCTAAGTAATTCTGCTCAGTTTTTCCCCCAAATAACTTTAAGTATCGAGGAAATTCCCCAGACAAGCTCCAGCCTGCACTTGAAGAATGATGGGTCCATCACTTGCTTTGTGATCTTGGGTGAATTCGGCCTCCTCATGTGTAAAAATGAAGATAGGATAGTGGCCACATCATGGGTGCTAGGGATGATGAGAATTAGATAAATTAAGGTGTGGAAAGTGTTTAGCTCAGTGTCAGCTGGGTATACACATTTATTCTTTTTAGCTCTTATTATTCTTCCCCATTTGCAGATAAGAAAATTAAGGTCCAGGAATATTGATTGATATTCATTTACAAATTTAGCCACAAAGCATGAATTGAACTCAAAATTTCCATGGCCCCACTAAAAGACTTACAAGAGACAATTGAGTGTACTGACACATTATGTAATATGATTAATAAATGAAAAACTAACATTTCAAAATGGATGAAGTCTAGTATTTTAAAAAATCAAAATAATTGATAAAATAATTTCACATAAAAGCTAACCTTATTACCTTACTTAATATCTTTAAATTTTTAGAAGTAACACAGAAATTTCCATCTGCTTAACAATTATTTATGTAGCTTCAGTGCAATATAGTTATGGTTGTTTTCAACTGTGTAAAGCTACGACGTTTGTTTCTACTATAATGCATTCAATAGTGACCTTGATAAGGAGTCTTAAGGAATATTTGTAGGACATGTATTCTTCTGTTCAGCTACCAAACTCTTCATAATCAGAATCATCCTAGCAGGCAAAATGATTGTGCTCACTGGGAACAATTAATGTTTACTGAACCCGATAAATAATTTTTTTAAGAGAAGCCTAAGCCGCAAATCTTTTCCCTATCAAAGTAAACAAAATAATAAATAAACCTCTCTCTGCTTTGACAATACAATTTTCCACAATTTACTGAACTGGAAATATAAGAACACCAGTCCAAAAAAATAAATATTCTATTACTTTTGAAGCAAACTATTTTTAGAGTGAGCCAAACATTCAATTCCCAGCTCTTGTCTATATGTACTATAACTCATGTAACATGTATTTCTACCAAAATGTGGTGGGCTTGGACATTGACTGCCCATCTTGTAACAATGAAGAAAGACCCCCCCAAAAAAACATGTGCACCTTCAGAAAGGATGGAAGTGCGTGGTTTTCATGAAGAGCTGCACTGTCCGGTACACAGCCCTGACCACAAGAGGCTACTGAGGACTTGAACTTAGGCAAGGTTGAATGAAGATGGACTATAAAAGGTAATGTACACACCAAATTTTAATGACTTAGTACCAAAAAAAAGTAAACTATCTCATTAATATTTATTTAACTCACACAGTGAAATTATAATATTTTGGATACATTAGGTTAAAGAAGACATTAAAATTTATTTCACCTGTTTCTCTGTATTTTTGTAACATGTCTATTAGACAACTCAAAATTACATATGTGGCTCACATTTTTCCATTGGATAGCATTGGTCTGGAGCCTCATTCATTCCATTATGCTTGTGGCTGAACCTAGAATAATCTAGTAATCCTTACTTAGAAATCTATAGTCATGTTAAAGAGTTTTGGTAACAACATCAGTGTCTGTCATCACTAGCACTCGCTGTTTTAAGCCCTTTCCATGTATCAGCTCATTTAGTTCTCAAACCAACACTCACAAAGCCCTCCTCCTGCCCCCATGATAGGAGAGCTATGTCCTTAGTATCACTGTTGTTATTTAAATTCTAACTGGAAAGAAACTTTAGGTTAGACTCCATTCATCTGTTATCATTTAGATAAAAGTGAAATTGTACTTGTAATTTTATCTCAAAATAAATAAATAATATGAATAAAACTGGAGGAAGTAACAATCGTCTGTGCTTTTTCCATTTGTAAGTGTTCACGCTATTTTGTTTAGCCAAAATATTATTTCTCCTGCTTTTTTGATCAGGCTAACTCTGCCTAGTTTTAAGGACACCTGAAGAACAGTTAGCATTCTTAGCCCTTTAATATTAGTTTCCCACTTCTGTGAGGTTACAGCATCCAGGGAAATTGCTATTGCAACATGTAGTGCAATATAAAGAAAGTTCGAATTTAATCTCTCTTAATAAATTATGCATCTCTTATAAAAAAGCTTCAGGAAGTAATATAAACTACTTAAAAAATAAGTTCTTTTTGAAGATGTTATAGCAAAATTAACATTAACTTTATGACTGCAGATGATTGTGGCTGCTCATGATAAGGGCCCTCTGAGAGGTAGATTAACTGAGAGCACTGGGCTATGGTTTGGGCACCTCTTCTTGTCACTCATGTCACTAACTTGCTGTGCCAGTATGAAGCAGCTCACACAGCTACTCTGATCCCATGTAAAACAATGATTTTGAACAAGATCACATTTTTTAGTCACTAGTTTCTGTGCATACTACTAGACTGGACTACAATCACCAATTGTTCTTGAAAATAATTAGATTTTATTTTTCAAAATTCTAAAATTCACACTTTAAGTTAATTTGTTCAAATAGTCTAAGCACTTCTCTGCCTCAACATTTGCTTTAACTTCCTTCTAGAAAAGCCTAGAAAGTCTAAAAATTACAGAAGTTTGGCCTTTCCTAAAATTAGGATGTGCCCAATACATTTAGGCTTCATGAGTCAAAATGATTTCTTTTTTTTCTTTTTTTTTTTTTTTTGGAGGTGGCTTCTGGCTCTGTTGCCCAGGCTGGAGTGCAGTGGTGCGATCTTGGCTCACTGCAACCTCTGCCTTCCGGATTCAAGCGATTCTTCTGCTTCAGCCTCAAGTAGAGTAGCTGGGATTACGGGCACCCGCCACCACGCCCGGCTAACTTTGTATTTTTAGTAGAGACAGGGTTTCACCATGTTGGCCAGGCTGGTCCTGAACTCCTGACCTCAAGTGATCCACCCACCTCAGCCACCCAAAGTGCTGGGATTGCAGGCATGAGCCACAGCCGATTTACCTACTTTTTTTTTTTTTTTTTTTTTTTTTTTTTTAAGACGGATCTCGCTCTGTCACCCAGGCTGGAGTGCAGTGGTGTGATCTCGGTTCACTGCAGTCTCCGCCCCTGGATTCTCCTGCCTCAGCTTCCCGAGTAGCTGGGACTACAGGCATGCACTACCACACCCAGCTAATTTTTTGTGTTTTTAGCAGAGATGGGGTTTCACCATGTTGGCCAGGATGGTCTCAATCTCTTGACCTGGTGATGCACCGGCTTCAGCCTCCCAAAGTGCTGAGATTACAGGCGTGAGCCACAGAGCCTGGCCCAATTTACCTTTTATAAATGTTTTTCACTTCCATAAATTTCTTTCTTTCTTTTTTTTTTTTTTTTTTGAGACGGAGTTTCGCTTTTGTTGCCCAGGATGGAGTGCAATGGCGCAATCTTGGTTTACTGCAACCTCTGCCTCTCTGGTTCAAAGCATCAAAGCATTCTCCTGCCTCAGCCAACCGAGTAGCTGGGACTACAGGAGCGCACCACCACATCCAGGTAATTTTTTATTTTTAGTGGAGATGGGGTTTCACCATGTTAGCCAGGCTAGTCTTCAACTCCCGATCTCAAGTGATCCGCCCACCTTGACCTCCCAAAGTGCTGGGATTACAGACGTAAGCCACTGTGCCCAGCCTGACTTCCATAAATTTCTAAACGTTAAATTGAGAGCTGCCAGGTGCTACTTAATAGCTATTTGCCTGTGTCCTTGTTAATAAAGTTTCAGTTTCTTTAAAGTATTGTATTGCTACGAGTAGTCTGCCCTCAGGTTGCAATTTCCTGCTACAGAGAGTAGCTCCCACCAAACTCTTTTAAGTCTGAATTGTAATCACCAAGCATATTCCAGATGTGCACCACAATTCTAAGCAGCACTCAGTAACTCTTGTTTGACATATCTGAAATCAGTCTGATACCATTTTGGAAAAGACGATTTCAATATACACTTTATTTGACTATTTTAAGAAATATCTACAGCAGTGTTTCATATCTCCACAGCTGTTCTTCATCATCATCATCAACAACCATTTGTTGAACACTTACTACATGCCAGGTTCTGCACTAGGTATTTAGCCTGCATTATCTTTATTTAATCTTCACAACAATCTTCATCTGTCATGGTTGTAGTATAAAAAATAAAAACAAACAAATAAATAAATAAATAAATCTTCACAATAATCTAAGCTGGGTATTGTTAATTCCATTTTGCAGATCAGGAAACTGAGCCTCCAAGAAGGTAACGAATATGTGCAATATTCCACAGTAAGTTGTAGAACTAGAACGGGAACCCAGATCTGAGTCTACAGTCCACATTCTTAAGCACTATCTCTTGTGCTATACTGTACAAAAAGTACCCATAACTTGGTAAGAAACGAAAGGACATGAACATGCATATTCATATTAGTAAATGTTAATATTGAAGTTCTCATAGAACCATTTCTCTCATTGATGTTAATGAATCCAATAGTTTACATTAATCAGCTGTTAATTTATAAAATGTTTGTTTTAGGCACAGCAAATGAAATAAAAAATAGATCATTATTGAGAAAAAAGTGTTCTAAGAATGTATAGGTTATAGAATCATACTTTATCGCTAATCATCAGCAGGGTATTATTTAATAATACTTCAAGATCCTGTCTTCTAAATGTACTGCATTCACCCAAATATCTGGCAGCATCTATAAAGAACTGCAATCCATCAACACTGAATGTTGATGAGAGTAGAGAAAGGGAGTGGATTAGACTTAACTGAGAACACAGTTCAGCTGCCAGAAGACACACCCATCCTGGAACTTGCAGATGGGGAGGAAGGAATGGGAGAAGGGAGCCAGGGAAGGCCACCGTGGAAACTGGCAGCCACAGCTGGACAGTCTGCTTAATTTACCTACAAAAGGGCTTATTGCTCTTTATGAAACTATGCGTTCCTGCCATATTAGCTCACTCGTCTCAGTTTTTCATCTGTAAAACGAGGATAAATGATTGCCATATTCTCCACAGGGCCATGAAAGATAAAAGATACAATAAAGTGCTTGGAGCTCTTTGAAGGAGAAATTATTTAAATCAGAAGTGTTTATCATTTTATAACACTTCCTAGAGTATCATATTTCTGAGAATAAACTACTGATACTCTGCCATATCTGATAACAGAAATAGCCGTATTTACCCACTTGAAGAAAATCAAGGAAAAGACAAAAGACTAAGAAAACAGATATGGAACAGTGGATTATTTACATTATAAAGTTATTCTTAATTTTACTGAGCAATTCAACAAAAAAATTCCATTAAACAGAGTCACCCTCATAGCTTGAAGTGTGAGAACATTCAAGGTCATAACTAGCGTGCGTTGTGCCCAAATCCTTCATAGGAACCCCAGGTATCAGCAGGAGATGTATAGAAGCCTTAGATGTTCAAAATTCGATGCGTATAGGTTTATTGACTTTTGAGGAGTGGAATGCGCTACTACATACATTTTTGGTGTGGGTTCAGGTGTTCTGAGATGGTCAGAAGGAGTGTTAAATCCATGCATTTCAATCATGTGGATATTTCTGGAAGGTTTTTTTCTACTACCAATCATAACAGAAAATGACTACAGGTGCTTACACCACCTGCTTTGAACAGTCATCTTCCATTAGAATTAGACTGGCACAAAGAGCTGCCAGTCAGTTTCACAGCATCCCTAATTATCACACTCCCTCTGAAACTGGGGTGCACACGCTCAGTGCAGTTACTTTGGTAGAAGAAAATATGGTGTTCTGAAGCAGGTAGAGAAATGCCAGAAGTTGTCAATGGCTGACGGAGTGTTGATGACTCATTCCCTCTGCAGGATGAGTTTGAAAAGGATGGCCCGTGTTACCGGTAAAAAGTAGGTTTCATAGTTATGTTTTTTGAGTCAAATGACAGTATATTAGTGGATCTTCTTTGGCATTACCAGATTAGCCTAAATATAAATTTTCTTCTTGAATATCTGTATCCTCCCCACTAGGGATGGAGTTTGGGGAACAGTGCAGTGCACGAAAATTGTGATGGAGGAACTTGCTTTTCAACTGTCTTAAAGACAGGATGGAATTTGGGCTGCCAGGAATGAGAACATACATCCAAAATAGTAGTTTAAGCAAATGTAAATCCCCAAAAAAGATACTGTATAAACCACTGAAGAATGAATGAGTGAATACACAAATAGTGTGAGAACACGATGTAGGAGACAGCATTTTACTTAGAATAAAAATAACTGAATTTAAAATATTTTGCCACCTACTAGCTCTGTGATCTGAGGTAAGTTATTTAACTGCTCTGTGCCTCGGCCGCTTCATCTATAAAATGTGGATAATAACCTATCTATTCTTATCTAGTTTAAATATATTTTTTAAATCTATATTTTTTATTTAAATTCTCAAAACTTGAATGGCTCAGTTTTCAAGAACCCTCAGAACAAGTCCAGGGAACATCCATATTGCAGTCTGACATGTGGGAAACGACTACACTCTAGGGCCTTGCCACTCAAACTGTGGTCCCTGGGCCCTCAGCACAGGCAGAGCCTGGGAGCTGGTTAGAAATGCAGATTCTCAGACCCAGCCCAGACCTACTAAATCAGAATCTGTATTTTAACAAGATCTCGGTGCTTTGTATGCTTATTAAAATTTTCAAATAAAATTTTCAAAGCTTTGCTCTAGAGCTAGCAACAACTCACACACAGGTAGGAAACCCTCCAAGTGAATTGGAATAGTATCTTAATCAAATCAACAAATATTTCTCAATCCCTTATTGGCACCAGGCATTAGTTTAGGTGCTGGGCTACAGGACTGCACCAATCAGATAAGCCTCAGCATGCACAGTTGGTGGGGGCTGATAGAGACAATGAACACATAGGCAAACGGGAAATTTTGGAAAGGGTAAGTGCAAATGAATCAGGGTGGCAGGGAAAGGGGTCATGATACTTTAGTGAGGATGCACTTCCACCAAGAGGAGTCTCCAGCAATGTGATGCACCTGTAGCAGGACCAGTTATTCCTCCTCATTCTTTCACCTGGAGCGAGAATTCAATGCTTCCTTTCTGCTATTGATCCACAGTTACCTCCTCAACTCCTCCATTTTCAACACTACAATTCATTATTCAACTGCAAAGATGTATTCTATCTACAGTTTACGGTACGTGAAGGATTATTGAGATTCAGTTTGAATCATTGTTTTACATTGGTTCAAATTAAAGGTTAATTTCAAAATACCGTAAAAGTCAGATTTTACAGTAATACATCCAGGTCAGTAGCCTGAACTACGATTTTAGTCAAACACCAAAGACTAACTAGATGAGTTCTTGTAAGAATAGTTCTACTAACATTGTCCCTCTTTATTCATTAATTCCTTCGTTTATTCTTCATTCATAGAATCTGTACTGGACATTTACTTTTGGCCTGCCTCTGAGCAAGGCATGAGAAAAAAAACTAAGCAAAAAGCAAACATGCTACCTGTCCCATTGAGTACCTCTTTCAAAGCTGAGCTCCTTGTCTGTGTTCTTGTTCCCATTCCCTCTGACCCCATTGGAGGCATCGTTCCCCCATTTTATTTATTTATTTATTTATTTATTTGTTTGTTTGTTTTAATTATACTTTAAGTTGTAGGGTACATGTGCACAATGTGCAGGTTTGTTACATATGTATACATGTGCCATGTTGTTGTGCTGCACCCGTTAACTCGTCATTTACATTAGGTATATCTCCTAATGCTATCCCTCCCACTGCCCCCACCCCACGACAGGCCCCAGTGTGTGATGTTCCCCTTCCTGTGTCCAAGTGTTCTCATTGTTCAATTCCCACCTATGAGTGAGAACATGTGGTGTTTGGTTTTTTGTCCTTGCTATAGTTTGCTCAGAATGATGGTTTCTAGCTTCATCCATGTCCCTACAAAGGACATGAACTCATCATTTTTTGCGGCTGCATAGTATTCCATGGTGTATATGTGCCACATTTTCTTAATCCAGTCTATCATTGGTGGATATTTGGATTGGTTCTAAGTCTTTGCTATTATGAATACTGCTGCAATAAACATATGTGTGCATGTGTCTTT
The DNA here is from genome assembly GCF_028885625.2 of Pongo pygmaeus. NCBI lineage: Eukaryota > Metazoa > Chordata > Mammalia > Primates > Hominidae > Pongo > Pongo pygmaeus. The sequence goes on along the minus strand of NC_072380.2, from coordinate 73,457,102 downwards.
ATAGCAGCATGATTTATAATCCTTTGGGTATATGCCCAGTAATGGGATGGCTGGGTGAAATGGTATTTCTAGTTCTAGATCATCGAAGAATCGCCACACTGTCTTCCACCATGGTTGAACTAGTTCACAGTCCCACCAACAGTGTAAAAGCGTTCCTATTTCTCCACATCCTTTCTAGCAGCTGTTGTTTCCTGACTTTTTAATGTTCGCCATTCTAACTGGTGTGAGATGGTATCTCATTGTGGTTTTGATTTGTATTTCTCTGATGGCCAGTGATGATGAACATTTTTTCATGTGTCTGTTGACTGCATAAATGTCTTCTTTTTAGAAGTGTCTGTTCATATCCTTTGCCCACTTTTTGATGGGTTTTATTTATTTTTTCTTGTAAATTTGTTTAAGTTCTTTGTAGATTCTAGATATTAGCCGTTTGTCAGATGGGTAGATTGAAAACATTTTCTCCCATTCTGTAGGTTGCCTGTTCACTCTGATGGTAGTTTCTTTTGCTGTGCAGAAGCTCTTTAATTTCATTAGATCCCATTTGTCAATTTTGGCTTTTGTGGCCATTGCTTTTGGTGTTTTAGTTATGAAGTCCTTGCTCATGCCTATGGCCTGAAGGGCATTGCTTAGCTTTTCTTCTAAGGTTTTTATGGTTTTAGGTCTAACATGTAAGTCTTTAATCCATCTTGAATTAATTTTTGTATAAGGTGTAAGGAAGGGATCCAGTTTCACCTTTCTACATATGGCTAGCCAGTTTTCCCAGCACCATTTATTAAATAGGGAATCCTTTCCCCATTGCTTGTTTTTGTCAGGTTTGTCAAAGATCGGATGGTTGTAGATGTGTAGTATTATTTCCAAGGGCTCTGTTCTGTTCCATTGGTCTGTATCTCTGTTTTGGTACCAGTACCATGCTGTTTTGGTTACTGTAGCCTTGTAGTATAGTTTGAAGTCAGGTAGTGAGATGCCTCCAGCTTTGTTCTTTTGGCTTAGGATTGTCTTGCAATGCGGGCTCTTTTTTGGTTCCATATGAATTTTAAAGTAGTTTTTTCCAATTCTGTGAAGAAAGTCATTGGTATCATGATGGGGATGACATTGAATCTATAAATTACCTTAGGCAGTATGGCCATTTTCATGATATTGATTCTTCCTATCCATGAGCATGGAATGTTCTTCCATTTGTTTGTGTCTTCTTTTATTTCATTGAGCAGTGGTTTGTAGTTCTCCTTGAAGAAGTCCTTCACATCCCTTGTAAGTTGGATTCTTAGGTATTTTATTCTCTTTGAAGCAATTGTGAATGGGAATTCACTCATGATTTGGCTCTCTGTTTGTCTGTTATTGGTGTACAGGAATGCTTGTGATTTTTGCACATTTTTTTTCTGTCCTGAGACTTTGCTGAAGTTGCTTATCAGCTTAAGGAGATTTTGGGCTGAGACGATGGGGTTTTCTAAATATACAATCACGCCATGTGCAAACAGGGACAATTTGACTTCCTCTTTTCCTAATTGAATACCCTCTATTTCTTTCTCTTGCCTGATTGCCCTGGCCAGAACTTCCAACACTATGTTGAATAGAAGTGGTGAGAGAGGGCATCCCTGTCTTGTGCCAGTTTTCAAAGGGAATGCTTCCAGTTTTTGTCCATTCAGTATGATATTGACTGTGGGTTTGTCATAAATAGCTTATTTTGAGATAGGTCCCATCAATACCAAATTTATTGAGAGTTTTTAGCATGAAGGACTGTTGAATTTTGTCGAAGGCCTTTTCTGCATCTATTGAGACAATCATCTGGTTTTTGTCTTTGGTTCTGTTTATATGATGGATTACGTTTATTGATTTGCATATGTTGAACCAGCCTTGCATCCCAGGGATGAAGCCCACTTGATCATGGTGGATAAGCTTTTTGATGTGCTGCTGGATTCGGTTTGCCAGTATTTTATTGAGGATTTTTGCATCAATGTTCATTAGAGATATTGGTCTAAAATTCTCTTTTTTTGTTGTGTCTCTGCCAGGCTTTGGTATCAGGATGATGCTGGCCTCATAAAATGAGTTAGGGAGGATTCCCTCTTTTTCTATTGATTGGAATAGTTTCAGAAGGAATGGTACCAGCTCCTCTTTGTAGCTCTGGTAGAATTCATCTGTGAATCCGTCTGGTCCTGGGCTGTTTTTGGTTGATAGGCTATGAATTATTGCATCAATTTCAGAACCTGTTATTGGTCTATTCAGGGATTCAACTTCTTCCTGGTTTAGCCTTGGTAAGGTGTATGTTTCCAGAAATTTATCCATTTCTTTTAGATTTTCTAGTTTAATTGTGTATAGGTGTTTATAATATTCTCTGATGGTAATTTGTATTTCTGTGGGATTGGTGGTGATATCCCCTTTATCATTTTTTATTGTGTCTATTTGATTCTTCTCTCTTTTCTTCTTTATTAGTCTTGCTAGTGGTCTATCAATTTTGTTGATCCTTTCAAAAAACCAGCTCCTGGATTCATTGATTTTTTGAAGGGTCTTTTGTGTCTCTATCTCCTTCAGTTCTGCTCTGATCTTAGTTATTTCTTGCCTTCTGCTAGCTTTTGAATGTGTTTGCTCTTGCTTCTCTAGTTCTTTTAATTGTGTTGTTAGGATGTCAATTTTAGATCTTTCCTGCTTTCTCTTGTGGGCATTTAGTACTATAAATTTCCCTCTAAACACTGCTTTAAATGTGTCCCAGAGATTCTGGTATGTTGTCTGTTTGTTCTCATTGGTTTCAAAGAACATCTTTATTTCTGCCTTCATTTTGTTATATATGCAGTAGACATTCAGGAGCAGGTTGTTCAGTTTCCATGTAGTTGAGCGGTTTTGAGTGAGTTTCTTAATCCTGAGTTCTAGTTTGATTGCACTGTTGTCTGAGAGACAGTTTATTATAATTTATGTTCTTTTACATTTGCTGAGGAGTGCTTTACTTCCAACTATGTGGTCAATTTTGGAATAAGTGTGACGTGGTGCTAAGAAGAATGTACGTTCTATTGATTTGGGGTGGAGAGTTCTGTAGATGTCTCTTAGGTCCATTTGGTGCAGAGCTGAGTTCAATTCCTGGATATCCTTGTTAACTTTCTGTCTCCTTGATCTGTCTAATGTTGACAGTGGGGTGTTAAAGTCTCCCACTATTATTGTGTGGAAGTCTAAGTCTGTTTGTAGGTCTCTAAGGACTTGCTTTATGAACCTGGGTGCTCCTGTATTGGGTGCGTGTATATTCAGGATAGTTAGCTCTTCTTGTTGAATTGATCCCTTTACCATTATGTAATGGCTTTCTTTATCTCTCTTGATCTTTGTTGGTTTAAAGTCTGTTTTATCAGAGACTAGGATTGCAACCCCTGCCTTCTTTTGTTGTCCATTTGCTTGGTAGATCTTCCTCCATCCCTTTATTTTGAACTTATGTGTGTCTCTGCATGTGAGATGGGTTTCCTGAATACAGCACACTGATGGGTCTTGACTCTTTATCCAATTTGCCATTCTGTGTCTTTTAATTGGAGCATTTAGCCCATTTACATTTAAGGTTAATATTGTTATGTGTGAATGTGATCCTGTCATTATGATGTTAGCTGGTTATTTTGCTCATTAGTTGATGCAGTTTCTTCCTAGCCTTGATGGTCTTTACAATTTGGCCTGTTTTTGCAGTGGCTGGTACAGATTGTTCCTTTCCATGTTTAGTGCTTCCTTCAGGAGCTCCTGTAAGGCAGGCCTGGTGGTGACAAAATCTCTCAGCATTTGCTTGTCTGTAAAGGATTTTATTTCTCCTTCACTTATGAAGCTTAGTTTGGCTGGATATGAAATTCTGGGTTGAAAATTCTTTTCTTTAAGAATGTTGAATATTCGCCCCCTCTCTCTTCTGGCTTGTAGAGTTTCTGCTGAGAGATCAGCTGTTAGTCTGATGGGCTTCCCTTTGTGGGTAACCCGACCTTTCTCTCTGGCTGTCCTTAACATTTTTTCCTTCATTTCAACTTTGGTGAATCTGACAATTATGTGTCTTGGAGTTGCTCTTCTCGAGAAGTATCTTTGTGGCGTTCTTTGTATTTCCTGAATTTGAATGTTGGCTTGCCTCACTATGTTGCGGAAGTTCTCCTGGATAATATCCTGAAGAGTGTTTTCCAACTTGGTCCATTCTCCCTGTCACTTTCAGGTACACCAATCAGACATAGAATTGATCTTTCCACATAGTCCCATATTTCTTGGAGGCTTTGTTCATTTCTTTTTATTCTTTCTTCTCTAAATTTCTCTTCTCACTTCATTTCATTCATTTGATCTTCAATCACTAATACCCTTTCTTCCACTTGATCAAATCAGCTACTGAAGCTTGTGCATGTGTCGCATAGTTCTTGTGCCATGATTTTCAGCTCCATCAGGTCATTTAAGGACTTCTCTACACTGTTTATTCCAGTTAGCCATTTGTCTAATCTTTTTTCAAGGTTTTTATCTTCTTTGCAATGGGTTCGAACATCCTCTTTTAGCTCAGAGAAGTTTGTTATTACTGATCATCTGAAGCCTTCTTCTCTCAACTCATCAAAGTCATTCTCCATCCAGCTTTTTTCCATTGTTGGTGAGGAACTGCATTCCTTCGGAGGAGAAGAGGCTCTCTGATTTTTAGAATTTTCCTCTTTTCTGCTCTGGTTTCTCCCCATCTTTGTGGTTTTATCTACCTTTGTTCTTTGATGTTGGTGACGTACAAATGGGTTTTGGTGTGGATGTCCTTTCTGTTTGTCAGTTTTCCTTCTAACAGTCAGGACCCTCAGCTGCAGATCTGTTGGAGTTTGCTGGAGGTCCACTCCAGACCCTGTTTGCTTGGGTATTATCAGCAGAGGCTGCAGAACAGCAAATATTGCAGAACAGCAGATGTTGCTGCCTGATCCTTCCTCTGGAAGCTTCGTCTCAGAGGGGCACCCAGCCGTATGAGGTGTCATTTGGCCCCTACTGGGAGATGTCTCCCAGTTAGACTACTCGGGGGTCAGGGACTCACTTGAGGAGGCAGTCTGTCTGCTCTCAGATCTCCAACTCCATGCTGGGAGAACCACTACTCTCTTCAAAGCTGTCAGACAGGGGCATTTAAGTCTTCAGAAATTTCTGCTGCATTTTGTTCAGCTATGCCCTCCCCCAGAGGTGGAGTCTACAGAGGCAGGCAGGCCTCCTTGAGCTGCAGTGGGCTCCACCCAGTTCGAGCTTCCCAGCCTCTTTGTTTACCTACTCAAGTCTCAGCAATGGCGGACGCCCCTCCGCCAGCCTTGCTGCCACCTTGCAGTTTGATTTCAGACTGCTGTGCTAGCAGTGAGCAAGGCTCTGTGGGCGCAGGACCCTCCAAGCCAGGCATGGGATATAATCTCTTGGTGTGCCGTTTGCTAAGGCCATTGGAAAAGCACAGTATTAGGGTGGGAGTGTCCAGATTTTCCAGGTACAATCTGTCACGTCTTCCTTTTGCTGGGAAAGGGAATTCCCTGACCCCTTGCGCTTCCTGGGTGAGGTGATGCCCCACCCTGCTCTGTGGGCTGCACCCACTGTCTGACAAGCCCCAGTGAGATGAACCTAGTACTTCGTTGGAAATGCAGAAATCACCCGTCTTCTGTGTCACTCACACTGGGGGCTGCAGACTAGAGCTGTTCCTATTCAGCCATCTTGGAACCTCCCCCTATTTTAGTTTTTATACACCAAATTGCAGAGCTAGGGCTCAGGGGGATGAACAGCTGCACATTTTCCATTAGCTCATATTAGTCAGTAACTGGTAATGTGTCTACCTCCTTAGTCAGCCCTCACAGGTCAACAACACCTATGTCCCCTTGTGTGCAAAGCCTGTCCTAGCTTCCTTTCCTTTCCTCTAAACCGAGAATGCATAATCAGGCACTTCAGTCTTTCTCTTGGCCATACACTGAGCTCCTTTAATCAAATCCCAGCTCTGGATGACTCCAACAATATTCCTCTTCCATGTCAGCTACAGAGCAGCTGAGAAGTATGGATCACACTACCCAAGAATACAGAGGTCACTGTAAACTCATTATTACCCCTCCTACCAACCCTTAAAACAGCATTCCCCATTCAATGTTTCCCCCAAGGCAATTTCAAGCCCATGCATGTCTTTACCATCTTACCTAAAAACCCTTCTGTACCCTAGTCTAATCTCACTCTTAAGACTTGCCCTGAGGGTGGAGCCAAGATGGTCAAATAGGAACAGCTCCAGTCTACAGCTCCCAGTGTGAGCGATGCAGAAGACCTGTGATTTCTGCATTTACAACTGAGGTACTGGGTTCATCTCACTGGGGAGTGCTGGACAGTGGGTGCAGGACAGTGGGTGCAGCACACCGTGTCTGAGCCAAAGCAGGGTGAGGCATCACCTCACCTGGGAAGTGCAAGGGGTCAGGGAATTCCTTTCCTAGTCAAAGAAAGGGGTGACAGATGGCACCTGGAAAATCAGGTCACTCCCACCCTAATACTGCACATTTACAATAGGCTTAACAAACAGCACACGAAGAGATTATATCCTGCACCTGGCTCGGAATATTCTATGCCCATGGAGCCTCACTCATTGCTAGCACAGCAGTCTGAGATCAAACTGCAAGGCGGCAGAGAGGCTGGGGGAGGGGCACCTGCCATTGCCCAGGCTTGAGTAGGTAAACGAAGTGGCCGGGAAGCTCGAACTGGGTGGAGCCCACCACAGCTCAAGGAGGCCTGCCTGCCTTTGTAGGCTCCACCTCTGGGGGCGGGCACAGACAAACAAAAGGCAGCAGTAACCTCTGCAGACTTAAATGTCCCTGTCTGACAGCTTTGAAGAGAGTAGTGGTTCCCCCAGCATGCAGCTTGAGATCTGAGAACAGGCAGACTGCCTCCTCAAGTGGGTCCCTGATCCCCAAGTAGCCTAACAGGGAGGCACCCCACAGTAGGGGCAGACTGACACGTCACACGGCCAGGTGCTCCTCTGAGACAAAACTTCCAGAGGAACGATCAGGCAGCAGCATTTGTGGTTCACCAATATCCACTGTTCTGCAGCCACCGCTGCTGATACCCAGGCAAACAGGGTCTGGAGTGGACCTCCAGCAAACTCCAACAGACCTGCAGCTGAGGGTCCTGACTGGTAGAAGGAAAACTAACAAACAGAAAGGACATCCACACCAAAAAGCCATCTGTAGGTAACCATCATCAAAGACCAAAAGTAGATAAAACCACAAAGATGGGGAAAAAACAGAGCAGAAAAACTGGAAACTCTAAAAATCAGAGCACCTCTCCTCCTCCAAAGGAACGCAGCTCCTCACCAGCAACGGAACAAAGCTGGACGGAGAATGACTTTGACGAGTTGAGAGAAGAAGGCTTCAGAAGATCAAACTACTCCGAGCTAAAGGAGGAAGTTCGAATCAATGGCAAAGAAGTTAAAAACCTTGAAAAAAATTAGACGAATGGCTAATGAGAATAACCAAGGCAGAGAAGTCCTTAAATGACCTGATGGAGCTGAAAACCAAGGCACGAGAACTATGTGACGAATGCACAAGCCTCAGTAGCTGATGCGATCAACTGGAAGAAAGGATATCAGCAATGGAAGATGAAATGAATGAAATGAAGCAAGAAGAGAAGTTTAGAGAAAAAAGAATAAAAAGAAATGAACAAAGCCTCCAAGAAATATGGGACTATGTGAAAAGACCAAACCTACATCTGATTGGTGTACCTGAAAGTGACAGGGAGAATGGAACCAAGTTGGAAAACACTCTTCAGGATATTATCCAGGAGAACTTCCCCAATCTAGCAAGGCAGGCCAACATTCAGATTCAGGAAATACAGAGAACACCACAAAGATACTTCTCGAGAAGAGCAACTCCAAGACAAATAATTGTCAGATTCACCAAAGTTGAAATGAAGGAAAAAATGTTAAGGACAGCCAGAGAGAAAGGTCGGGTTACCCACAAAGGGAAGCCCATCAGACTAACAGCTGATCTCTCAGCAGAAACTCTACAAGCCAGAAGAGAGAGGGGACGAATATTCAACATTCTTAAAGAAAAGAATTTTCAACCCAGAATTTCATATCCAGCCAAACTAAGCTTCATAAGTGAAGGAGAAATAAAATTCTTTACAGACAAGCAAATGCTGAGAGATTTTGTCACCACCAGGCCTGCCTTACAAGAGTTCCTGAAGGAAGCACTAAACATGGAAAGGAACAACCGGTACCAGCCACTGCAAAAACAGGCCAAATTGTAAAGACTATCAAGGCTAGGAAGAAACTGCATCAACTAACGAGCAAAATAACCAGCTAACATCATAATGACAGGATCACATTCACACATAACAATATTAACCTTAAATGTAAATGGGCTAAATGCTCCAATTAAAAGACACAGAATGGCAAATTGGATAAAGAGTCAAGACCCATCAGTGTGCTGTATTCAGGAAACCCATCTCACATGCAGAGACACACATAGGCTCAAAATAAAGGGATGGAGGAAGATCGACCAAGCAAATGGACAACAAAAAAAGGCAGGGGTTGCGATCCTCATCTCTGATAAAACAGACTTTAAACCAACAAAGATCAAAAGAGACAAAGAAGGCCATTACATAATGGTAAAGGGATCAATTCAACAAGAAGAGCTAACTACCCTAAATATCTACGCACCCAATACAGAAGCACCCAGATTCATAAAGCAAGTCCTTAGAGACCTACAAAGAGACTTAGACTCCCACCCAATAATAATGGGAGACTTTAACACCCCACTGTCAACATTAGACAGATCAAGGAGACAGAAAGTTAACAAGGATATCCAGGAATTGAACTCAGCTCTGCACCAAATGGACCTAAGAGACATCTACAGAACTCTCCACCCCAAATCAACAGAATATGCATTCTTCTTAGCACCACGTCACACTTATTCCAAAATTGACCACATAATTGGAAGTAAAGCACTCCTCAGCAAATGTAAAAGAACATAAATTATAACAAACTGTCTCTCAGACAACAGTGCAATCAAACTAGAACTCAGGATTAAGAAACTCACTCAAAACCACTCAACTACATGGAAACTGAACAACCTGCTCCTGAATGTCTACTGGGTATATAACAAAATGAAGGCAGAAATAAAGGTGTTCTTTGAAACCAATGAGAACAAACAGACAACATACCAGAATCTCTGGGACATATTTAAAACGGTGTTTAGAGGGAAATTTATAGTACTAAATGCCCACAAGAGAAAGCAGGAAAGATCTAAAATTGACACCCTAACAACACAATTAAAAGAACTAGAGAAGCAAGAGCAAACACATTCAAAAGCTAGCAGAAGGCAAGAAATAACTAAGATCAGAGCAGAACTGAAGGAAACAGAGACACAAAAAACCCTTCAAAAAGTCAATGAATCCAGGAACTGGTTTTTTGAAAAGATCAACAAAATTGATAGACCACTAGCAAGACTAATAAAGAAGAAAAGAGAGAAGAATCAAATAGATGCAATAAAAAATGACAAAGAGGATATCACCACCAATCCCACAGAAATACAAACTACCATCAGAGAATACTATAAACACCTCTACGAAAATAAACTAGAAAATCTAGAAGAAATGGATAAATTCCTCGACACAGTCACCCTCCCAAGACTAAACCAGGAAGAAGTTGAATCTCTGAATAGACCAATAACAGGCTCTGAAATTGAGGCAATAATTAATAGCTTACCAATACAAAAAAGTCCAGGACCAGACGGATTCATAGCTGAATTCTACCAGAGGTACAAGGAGGAGCTGGTACCATTCCTTCTGAAACTATTCCAATCAATAGAAAAAGAGGGAATCCTCCCTAACTCATTTTATGAGGCCAGCATCATCTTGACACCAAAGCCTGGCAGAGATACAACCAAAAAAGAGAATTTTAGACCAATATCCTTGATGAACATTGATGCAAAAATCCTCAATAAAATACTGGCAAAGTGAATCCAGAAACACATCAAAAAGCTTATCCACCATGATCAAGTGGGCTTCATCCCTGGGATGCAAGGCTGGTTCAACTTACAAAAATCAATAAACATAATCCAGTGTATAAACAGAACCAAAGACAAAAAGCACGATTATCTCAATAGATGCAGAAAAGGCCTTTGACAAAATTCAACAACGCTTCATGCTAAAAACTCTCAATAAATTAGGTATTGATGGGACGTATCTCAAAATAATAAGAGCTATCTATGACAAACCCACAGCCAATATCATACTCAATGGACAAAAACTGGAAGCATTCCCTTTGAAAACTGGCACAAGACAGGCATGCCCTCTCTCACCACTTCTATTCAACATAGTGTTGGAAGTTCTGGCCAGGGAAGTCAGGCAGGAGAAGAAATAAAGGGCATTTAATTAGGAAAAGAGGAAGTCAAATTGTCCCTGTTTGCAGATGACATGATTGTATATCTAGAAAACCCCATTGTCTCAGCCCAGAATCTCCTTAAGCTGATAGGCAACTTCAGCAAAGTCTCAGGATACAAAACCAATGTGCAAAAATCACAAGCATTCTTATACACCAATAACAGACAAACAGAGAGCCAAATCATGAGTGAATTCCCATTCACAATTGCTACAAAGAGAATAAAATACCTAAGAATCCAACTTACAAGGGATGTGAAGGACTTCTTCAAGGAGAACTACAAACCACTGCTCAATGAAATAAAAGAAGACACAAACAAATGGAAGAACATTCCATGCTCATGGATAGGAAGAATCAATATCATGAAAATGGCCATACTGCCTAAGGTAATTTATAGATTCAATGTCATCCCCATCATGATACCAATGACTTTCTTCACAGAATTGGAAAAAACTACTTTCAAGTTCATATGGAACCAAAAAAGAGCCTGCATCGCCAAGTCAATCCTAAGCCAAAAGAACAAAGCTGGAGGCATCTCACTACCTGACTTCAAACTATACTACAAGGCTACAGTAACCAAAACAGCATGGTACTGGTACCAAAACAGAGATATAGACCAATGGAACAGAACAGAGCCCTCAGAAATAATGCCACATATCTACAACTGTCTGATCTTTGACAAACCTGACAAAAACAAGCAATGGGGAAAGGATTTCCTATTTAATAAATGGTGCTGGGAAAACTGGCTAGCCTTATGTAGAAAGCTGAAACTGGATCCCTTCCTTACACCTTATATAAAAATTAATTCCAGATGGTTTAAAGACTTACATGTTAGACCTAAAACCATAAAAACTCTAGAAGAAAACTTAGGCAATACCATTCAGGACATAGGCATGGGCAAGGACTTCATGTCTAAAACACCAAAAGCAATGGCAACAAAAGTCAAAATTGACAAATGGGATCTAATTAAACTAAAGAGCTTCTGCACAGCAAAAGAAACTACCATCAGAGTGAACAGGCAACCTACAGAATAGGAGAAAAGTTTTGCAACCTACTCATCTGAAAAAGGTCTAATATCCAGAATCTACAATGAACTCAAACAAATTTACAAGAAAAAAACAAACAACCCCATCAAAAAGTGGACAAAGGATATGAACAGACACTTCTAAAAAGAAGACATTTATGCAGCCAAAAAACACATGAAAAAATGCTCATCATCACTGGCCATCAGAGAAATGCAAATCAAAACCACAATGAGATACCATCTCTCACCAGTTAGAATGGCGATCATTAAAAAGTCAGGAAACAACAGGTGCTGGAGAGGATGTGGAGAAATAGGAACACTTTTACACTGTTGGTGGGACTGTAAAGTAGTTCAACCCTTGTGGAAGTCAGTGTGGTGATTCCTCAGGGATCTAGAACTAGAAATACCATTTGACCCAGCCATTCCATTACTGGGTATATACCCAAAGGATTATAAATCATGCTGCTATAAAGACACATGCACATGTATGTTTATTGCGGCACTATTTACAATAGCAAAGACTTGGAACCAACCCAAATGTCCACCAATGATAGATTGGATTAAGAAAATGTGGCAAATATACACCATGGAATACTATGCAGCCATAAAAAATGATGAGTTCATGTCCTTTGTAGGGACATGGATGAAGCTGGAAACCATCTTTCTCAGCAAACTATCGCAAGGACAAAAAACCAAACACCACATGTTCTCACTCATAGGTGGGAATTGAACAATGAGAACACATGGACACAGGAAGGGGAATATCACACTCTGGGGACTGTTGTGGGGTGGGGGGAGGGGGGAGGGATAGCATTAGGAGATATACCTAACGCTAAATGACGAGTTAATGGATGCAGCACACCAACATGGCACATGTATACATATGTAACAAACCTGCACATTGTGCACATGTACGATAAAACTTAAAGTATAGTAATAATAATAATAAAAAAAAGACTTGCCCTGCTTCACTGGGAAAATAGAATCCTCTGGAACTTCTCAGCTTTGGGGTGCCACATGCACAGGTGCCTGATTACTGTAAAGAGAGCTTCTTGCTCTTAGAAAAGCAACAACTTCCTCCACTCAGGCTCGGGGTCCTAACCCATCTTACCTGCTTGGTGTTACCAATTGTTCCCTCTCCTCCATCTTCCAACTCTCCCTCTTTACTGGATCTTTGCTATTCGCATTGAAATATCCTAGTGTTCCCAGTTTCAATGAAAGAAGAAGATAAAGAGGAAGACAAAGTCAGAAAATAGAAAAACAACAAAAAAGCCTTCTGGATCCTCACGTGCCTCTCCAGATACAAATATCTTCCCCATCTTCACAGCCAAACCTCACAAGATAAGTGCTTATAGTCTCTCTCCCTCTGCTCACATCCTACCTACTTCTGAGCCTGCTGCATCTTCATAACCAGCCATGTGACTCCACCACAGCTCTTGTGAAGGCTTACTATAACTTTCAAGTCATTATGTCCAATGGATATGTTAAATCTTCGCCTTACTTGGCTTCTCAGAAGCAGTAAATAGAGTTGATTACTCCACCCTTCCTGAAATCCTCTCTGTTCCTTTGGCTTCTGCAACACCACATGTAATTTACTTCCTACCATTCTCCATGTTGGAGAATGGTGTCTTGCGCTGCATGACATTCTAATACCGAACTTCCTCTCAGCTCAAACCTAGGCACTCATTCTTCTTTTCTTTCTACAAGCTCTCTCTGAGAGTTCTCCTTCATTCCCATGGCTTGCATTTGCTTCTTTATGCCTTTGAGTTCCTGATTTTTTCCATTCCAGAATTTTCTCCTGAGCTTTAGAACCAGGTATCCAACAGCCTACATGACTACTCTAACCAGATACTGCACTAGCCCACTCACTAATCATGTCCAACACTGAATTCACAATCATCTCTCCAGTCAGCACTGCTTCCAGAGTTCCTTATCTTGGGAAAAGGGTCTGCTTTCCATTCAGCAGCATCGCATCTTTTACATATGTGAAAGACCTCCGGTCATTCCTGAAGCATCTTACCTTCATCCCAATATCCACTTGATCATCAGAACTTGTTTATTCTATTCACTAAACATTTTTGAGTCCATCTTCTTCTCTGTACCTCCACGCTCAGCACTCCAATCCAGGCTACAATGATCTCCTACATGCACCATTACTGTAGCCTCATACAGCCTTCTTTTACTATTCTTTCCACCTCCAATTTGTTCTCACAACAGAGTGAAAATTTTAATAAACTTATCTATTCATTGCACTCATCTGCAAAAACTTTTCTGAAACTGTCCATTGCTTATAGGACAAAGTCCAATATTCATATGTGCCCTATGCAGCTCTGCACGGTGGGCACCTGTGCATCACCCCCATCATTTTCGCCCTCGCTTTCTGCTCTCCAATGTTTCTGGTCTTTTTTTTTTTTTAAATTCCGTGAATTTCAGATGTCATCAATTGTAGGACATGTCTTCATTTCAGGGATTTTTAATGTGATGGAAAATGCATCTTATAATTAATTGGTAGAACACAGTAGTTCCTGACACTGGCCCTTCCAAATGCAGGGTGTTTGCTCCCAATCCCACTCCCACACCTCCCTTTTTGCTTGGGGTACTTTTCTCATATTCCAGTTTTTGGCTTATATGTGACTTCCTCAGGAAAGTGCTTCCAGAATCCCACCCACGACTAGGTTAGGATCCTCCTTACACACCTGTATCCTCATGGCACACTTTAACTTTTCAAAGCACTTATGGCGACCATGAAACAGCTGTTTGTATGGGTAATGTGTTTAAAGTCTGTCCCCCTTCATAGACCACAAACTCAGAGACACTGCAGGGGCAGTGTCTGCCGGGTTAACCACTCTATCTTCAGCAGATAACACCTGCACTGACTTCCTTTAATCCTCACAGCACAATAATAAGGTAGATCTATTATTATCTCCTTTATAGAGAGGAAAAGTAGGTCACAGAGAGGTAGCTACTCAGGTCACACAGCTATTAATTTGAACGCATAAAATCTGATTACTGATTCTGTTCTCTTAACTGCCCTCTATCCTACTTGTGTAAAATGTATACTCAATGATTATTGAATGAATGAATAAAATTTTCAAAAACTATTTTAAATGTTAATTGTTAATGGAAATTCAAAAACTGGGAGAAATAATGAGACTAAGGAGTTGGTTATTGATAACCTTAGAGACAATTTCAAATTCTAATGAAACATTGATTACAAAGACCATGTCTTATTCCTTTTTGGATGGTTGACGATATCTTCCTCATCACTCTACAAAATAGAGTGTTCCTCACAGCATTTACTGTTACACGATTTTTCCTTTCTTTCTTCTCTCCTTCCTTTGTTGTTTCCTTCCTCTCTCTCTTTTGTTTCCCTCCTTCTCCTCCCCCCATGTCTTTTTTACCTTCTTTCCTTCCCTCCCCTCTCCAGAAACTATGTCATGAGCACCTATTATATACTAGGGAATAAGTGAGGCACAGTGGTAAATAAAACAGCATCATCCCCACCCTTGGAAAACATATGATCTTCAGAAAGGAGATATAATACATAGGTAAACCAATAAATGCATAATTGTGGAATTGTGGTCCCTATTAAGACAGAAACAGAATTCAGTGATAGAGAATAGCAAATGGGAAGAGAGGGGCATGGGGAGCGGGACGAGCGCCCTTGAGAGGAGCGGAGGTATAAACTGCACCCAGTGAATGAGGAGCTGGCTTGAGCAAGGGGAGGAGCATGCTGGAGCAGGGCTGTCCTGGAGCAAGTACAAGCCCTGGGATGCAGAAGGAGTGGATGGAAGCCAGTGTGACAGGGGCTGTGTGTGCCTGGGAGGGGCCTGCGGGAGGCCAGGGGAAGGCTTTGGAGGGAGTTAGGCGGAGGAGAAGCATCATTATGACTTCAAAAATTACACTCAAGACCACAGGGATAACAGTTTAGATTTGAGGGCTGGAGCAAAAGGAGCAACACTAATAAAGACCCAACAAAAATGTCATTGTCCTCCAGGCCAGGGGGCAGGCTCAGACTGGGAGGGGACTGGCAAGTGGGGAATGAGGGCTCCTGTAACCGCAAAGCCCTCCTGGCAGACCAGGAGGAAGGAAGGCGGGGGTGCTGTGCTGCTAATTCCGCCCTCTTCTTGGCTTGGCTTTCTGTGGCCCGCTCCCAAGGTGCCTGGCCATGCTCTGGGTGCAGGGCTCCAGGGGTACAAAAGCCTTATATTGACCCTAGGCAAAAACTAAGGCAAAGAAGAGGGAAAGAGGCAGTATAAGTCTGACTTCTAATCAGGAACTCAAGGCCCCTCCTTTCAAGCCACCACGCATAATCATTTCAAGCCACCATGCTTCTCTGCTAGGGAGTTAGGATTTTTCATTTTTAGTGAGAAAACTTTTATTTGGAAAGAAATCAAAACCGTGACAAAATGGCAAGCCTTCTACACAACGCTGGGAAGGAAAGAAAGGTAATAGCCATCATGCTGTTTTTCTGTGGTGCTCTGCAGTTGACTTTCTCACTCTGCTGCCTTCTGACCCTAACAGCAAGCCCGGAGCTCTTGCACATGTTACATCCACTCTGTAGTCAAGGAAGCTGAGACTCAGCAAGGTTACATGACCCGCCCAAGGTATTGTAAATAAAATAACCAGTGTAAGAAAATGACCAGATAGGAAAATGAAGACCCATAGAAAGGAAAAGATCAGTGTAATCACGGCCTCAAAGTCACAAGGCTGAAACAAGCCAGTGAGATCAGGGTGTTGGGCTGTGTACGTGGAGCCCTGGAGGCCTATCATGAACAGCCGCAGAGCACAGTGAGGGCGCTAGTTGGTGCTGATCACCATGACAACAGGAACCCTGAGAGGTGCGTTCTAAGTGGGGCTGTGAAGGAGTTTCCAATGAAATGCTCAAAGCTTGACAATGCTCATTTATGGGCTTGACATAAAACTCTAATACCACCATTTGAACATCTTAAGCTCAGCTGATATCTACAACAAAGTTTGCCTAAACCTAAAAAGAAATTCAACCATAGTATGCAAGCTGCACAGTGTTTTTAAGAAAATATTGCACAGAGACTTCTACCATATATTATGTCAAATATTTGTTTTCATTCATATGATCATTACGGCTCCTAAGAGAGATTCATTGCTGGCTAGATGTTAGGCACAAACAGCATCAGCTTAATTGGAATTGGGCAGAATGGTTGTTTACCAACAGCAATATGTCACAAGAAATAAATATTCCTTGTCATTCTTGCCTAGGCTATATCTCCCTTTCCAAGTAATTGCATCTGAGCATGGTGCTTCAGCAAACAGGCATGTTTTTCAGAACATAACACAGTGAGTAATCAAACAGTTCATGTTTGAAACTACACCAGGCAGTTTACTCACATCCGCTCATTTCCTTCTAATTCAACTCTATTTCTTTTGTCTGCCAGTAGCTTAGAACTCTTTATCTAATAATTTTTCACATCATTCTTTAAGAGAAAACATGCCCCTGTACCCAACGTTTTAACTAGCCCCATTCATTCTCTTATTAACTAAATTCATTATATAGATTTTCTTTCACTCCAATGTTACACAGCTGTATAGGATGTGCTTGTAAGAAGATGGTCCTTTCATTTATGCCACAGAAAAGAAAGCTGTATGTAAGCAGGACATCCATCTCGACCAGATGTACAAGTAATGATGAGGCTATACAGCTATTTTTCTTCATTCTTTAAGAAATGTTAACAAATTCCTATTGGCATCTGTGGAACACTCCAGTATCCAATAACCAGCATAAAACACTGGGAATTTATGGCTTACCTTAGAAGTATTTGCTTCTAGAAGTGATGATACATCTCAGGCATTAGCTGCTTGAGTAGCAGTGAGACCCCACAACTAAGAAGTTCAATCACATTTTAGTTGAACATCAGACAAAGGCAATTTAGAGGACAGTGGAGACTGTGGATCATTCATTAAGAAATGATGCATTATATAGTGTTGTTGAATGGAACAGCCATATGGAACATCTGTTCCCAAGCCATGAAGTAAAATAGGCTCCATGCCCTGGCTGCTCAGAAGACAACGGCCCTCCTGTTCCCACACTGCCACCCCTTATTCTTTTCATATAGATGGTATTTCATGATGATGTATTACCTCTGCCGGAAATGAGTAGTTATCCAGCAAATGCACAAATTCACCCTATAAAAAGAGGACTACATGCTCAAAGATCACCAAGGTCACAGCTAATTCTATTGACAGCTGAAAACAGTTAAGCTGACTTTTACCACCCAGGCAGGGGCCAAGTAGGGAAACATGGCCTAAAATTTCCTTCTGGCTCAGAAATTTGAATTTAATCCGGGCATTCGCAGCCTGCCACCCACCCCCAAAATCAGATGGCTCACCATGTCATTATGACATCTCACTTCTTCCACGCGGGACCTAGGAGGGGTATTTACAGAACGTAAGGATGAAGGTATTTGGCCGTAAGAATCAGAAGTAGGTATTCTATGGCATATGTCATGCCAATTTAAGAAGTCAGTGCAGAATTAATAACTAAAATGTTATGTTTGTGATCTGCACAGATGGTGTAATATTGTCACTTTTTGCATGGAGGTGCTTTGCTGACACTGGTCTTTTGATTCCATGAAACACAGGAGCCTGTGATCTCAGCCCAGAGAAAATGCTCGGTAAATATTTGTTGAGTGGACATGGACAGGGTAGGCTGGCCATTGCTCTCTCCTGGGATTCTGCCCACATTAGAAGACCTCTGCATGATTCTTCGAGGTCACTCTATCTCTGCTTTTCCTCAGACTGTTTGGCCTAGGTGGCTGTGCTGCTGTGTTACAGGCAGAGGGCAGCACCTCGTGGGGTGGTGTTATCGCTCCATTCAGCTCACTGGCCACAAAAGGGAAGCTAAAATGTGCTTTTCTGCCCCTGGTAGTTTCTGGAATTCCGAGAAGCGGTGGCTCCACTGTCATCAGACTGTGAGTTTCTCTTTCAGTGCTGAGACATAAATGTTTATTTGGTAAGTCCATGAGCTGAATGAGGCTGAAATACCACATAGTAACTACCTTTTTTTTTTTTTTTTTTTTTTTTTAAGTCCTTTTACTTATATGGCTGGGATATCAGACTGAGCTCAGGCTGAAATGCAGATGATTTTGCAAACACCAGGGAGGGGCCTCCAGGAAACAGAGGATAAAAATTGTCAGTCAAGATTCAGCTTAGTTAGGTTTCCATGAACTTAAATTGCTCCCAACTTTCCATTTCAATCACTGGAGTAGCATTTTCTATACTCTAGTCTCTGAGAGACAAATGTGCAGTGAGATGCTAACAGCTGTTCTACCCAGAAAGAATCCTAGGACAAGAGAGGTTTGGTGATGCAGCTTTTTTCCTTGTAGAACTTCTCAGTACCTTAGCTATGATAATGAGAGAAAAAACAAACAAACAAACAAACATTTTTTAAATCTTAGTACCACTGTGAAAAGGATACATCTATGCACCATATACTTATATTTTTTAAACTAAAATATTAACTATGAAAGGAACATCTGCTACGTGCAAGACACTATGCTTTTGGAAAAGCAAACAGCACAGAAAAATCCCCAAGACTCAAAGTTAGGGGCCTTGAGCTTTCATCCCAGCCATTTCACATAAGCAGTAATGAGCAAAAGGTTTGTTTTACATTGTTGTTAATATTCCATAAAACTTTATAGAAATTTCACATTTACTCTCTCTGAGACTAAAATTTAAATTAAATCTAAAATATGTTTGTGTTTATTAAAATTCAGTCTCTTAGGATAATTCTGTGAATTAACACTGATTACACTGAATTTGTGATTATTTAACAAATGCAATGTTTTTGGTAGCCAGCATCTTTCACTGCACACATATACCCTGTGGGGGACAGAAGAGGTCCTTAGTGGTGGAAAGTCTGACGATCCCTAGATGACATCTAAGGACTTCCTCCAGATCTAAACTTTCAAAGGTCGCTAATAAGAAGAATAATAAAATGTATTTTATATAAACTTTTTGTGGAGAATGTTTACCCTGCAAACAGAGGCTTCTGCAGTGTGGTACAGCCAAGATGAACCCATTCAAGCTCAATAAGAAGACAGCCTAAAATCCCCACTTTCTCCCCCTGCTGGCCGTGGCAGGAACTACCTGCCATTCCTGTATGGTGGGGATACAGTTTCGATATGGTCCATACCTCTTCTTTGGGAAACCACTGCCCCTTCCTATAATAATCCTGTTTCATCCAGGATTTGCACCCGTGCCTGTCCACCAGAACGAACACACTTCTCATTCCTGGAAATCAAACGCACCCTCTCCCTGGCCATGGTGATGGGTTCAGAGGCAGCACAAAACCTGGCTTTTCAGAGTCCCCCCCTTTTATTTTTGCCAAGAAATACCAGGAAAGATGCTCTTTGTTTCCTTGAGATCATCAAGTCCATTGTTAATAGCCGCTGTCAGGACTGGCTAAGAATAAATGAAACAAATGAAAGGACGCGTCTGAGAGCAATTGTGATCTCTAACCTGCTGCAAGGGCACCCGTCATCACTTATCCTTCTGCGTGTTGCATCTAATGAGCACTGTCCCCAGAACTCTCTACCTTTGGATCAATTTGCATTTAGATGGATTCAACTCCAGGGAATGGCTCAAGTTTCTTACCCTCAATCAAAATCACAGGACAAAATTTACATGAGGTTTATCACCAGTAATCTTTTAACAATTATATATTTGTGTACATGTATATCTGTGTGTATATATACAGATACATATATTTGAAGACCTCTCAAAGTGGCTCATCCTTCACCAGTAGTTACATCAAGATAGTGTTTCTGTGTGTGCACACGTGCCTTTTAAATAATATCTATAGGCCAGGCACGGTGGCTCACACCTGTAATGCCAGCACTTTAGGAGGCCAAGGCGGGTGGATCACCTGAGATCAGGAGTTCGAGACCAGCTTGGCCAACACGGTGAAACCCCATCTCTACTAAAAATACAAAAAATTAGCTGGGCGTGGTGGTGGGCACCTGTAATCCTAGCTACTCGGGAGGCTGAGGCAGCAGAATCACTTGAACCCGGGAGGTGGAGGTTGCAGTGAGCTGAGATCGTGCTACTGCACTCCAGCCTGGGTGACAAGAGCAAAACTCCATCTCAAAAAAAAATAATAAAATAACAATAATATCTATAGCCATTTTAATTACTTTATCAGCAATAAAGGCAAGAACCAGAAAGTGATTGCTTTATATGGCCTAACAATTAAAGGTCACAAACTCTACATGCTGATTAAAAAATAATGCAGAAATTTCCTGGCAGAAATTTCCAGCCTACACCCCTGAATAAGCCTGTGTGTAGCAGGACTGTTGGTTTCCAGCCCTAAGCCATTCTTTCTTCCTTTTTCTCCAACAAAAGCTCCTTTCATGTAGGCATTGTGATCTCCTGTGAGAGTCAGAAATCAGCCCCTGCCTGAGAAGTCTCCAGTTGTGCTGGACACAGTGGAGAGAACCTGGTTCTTGTGGCCATTACTGAGTCCCTAGAATAACACTCCTGCAGTCACCTGTCTTCAAGATGTCTCCTGTGAAATAATGCATTTTCCTCATTGTTTAAAGCAGTTCATTTGGGTTTTCTTCTTTCTTGCAGTGAAAATAATAATAACTAATACAAACCTTATTTACTATTCTTTGTTGGACAGTTTTAATGTTGGGTTACCTATTCACCAAGCCTAAAACATATTCAAGGAGTAAATTAGATAGGAGAAAATGAGGTGCTTCACACATACACTCCTAAGAACAGAAAACAGCTGACGATGTGGGAGCAAAGAAGTGGACTTCTGAAAAATAAAATAAGAAACAGGAATAAGGCCAGGCATGGTGGCTCACGCCTGTAATCCCAGCACTTTGGGAGACTGTGGCAGGTGGATCACGAGAGTCAGGAGATCGAGACCATCCTGGCCAACATAGTGAAACCCTGTCTCTATTAAAAATACAAAAAAATTAGCTGGGCGTGGTGGTGCATGCCTGTAGTCCCAGCTACTTGGGAGGCTGAGGCAGGAGGAGCAGTTGAACCCGGGAGGCAGAGATTGCAGTGAGCTGAGATCATACCACTGCACTCCAGCCTGGCAACAGAGCAAGACTCTGTTTCAAACAACAATAACAACAACAAGAAAAAACAGGAATAAAAAGTTAAAAATATAAAACTCAGGGTCATTTAGTACCAGAGCAGAGAATGCCACACACCTCAAAAGCCCACCATGGCATTATTGTATTAAATAGCAGAACAATATTGAAATAATTTGTTTAGAGGAATTTCCAGCTAAACCAATCATTATTTTGTTTTTTCTACATAAGGGTTGAGCTACAATTATCCAAAGAAAAAAACAAGAGCTCATTAGAACCACTCATTCACTGAGAATTCCGGGAGTCTTGGCTTTTACTCTACATGGATACCAGAAAGCATGGGTCGAGAGTGCTTTGGAACACAGTGGCCATCTGTGCCCAAAAGCCACATTACAAAAAGTGGTTGGGTCCCCAGGTCGGTGCACAAAGCCCACTTGAATCCAAATGGACCTGAAGCATGTAGGGAACTATGGGGGTCGGGTAACGGGGTTACAAAAATAGATGATGTGAACCTACTGGAGATTACAGTGCTGTTCAGAGGGCAGACCTATGTCATCTCACTCAGAATAAGGAGGTGCTTTCTAACAAGGCCACACCACAGGGAACACGCTGCCCAGAAAGCTGCCTGCCTGTCTCTGGACGGTGCAAGCGGAGGCTGGCTGATGTTCTGTGCTGGAGAACAGACCTCTCTATCGGGTGAGAGACTGGAAGAGATGACCTGTAAGGTCTCTTCCAATTCTGTTCCCAATTTTCGCACATCCATGTGGGTTCTGAGGGGTCAAAAAGACAATGAATAGTGGCTGCTCTGTTCCTTATCAGTGAGGTGCCTGACAGGAGATATATGCCAACAGCAGGGCTGATCCCTCCTCTCTAGTCTCTGCCCATCCTGCCACTGCCTGAAATCTCCAGGCAAGCGTTCAAGGAAGTCATCACAAAGGGCAGCAGCAGTGGGCAGGACATCCTTGTGGCCATGGTGGGGAAAATGAAATGTGTGCACACTTGCTAGCTTCTCCTGCTAGCTAGTCTTGAATTTTGGCTCCCATATGTAATGAAATGCAATACTACTCCAAACCCTGGGTCAGCCAAACCTTCCACATGGAGGCTTCTCTGAGAGTCTTCCTGGACAAAATTAGTGATTCTTCCTCAGAACGCTGTAGCAGCCTCTTGCTCCTCCTTTGTAGTGCCTCTCACATTCTACATTATAGTTATTTGGGGCACGTTTTCTCTTTCCTACCAGGATGTAAGATTCTACAAGCAGGAACCATGAGAGCCTTGTTAAAGACAGGGGGAGGGAGGAGGAATTGGCTCTTTCTATCTGAGAGCCAACTAATCGGTTTTGAAGCAATTAGACACGTGTACCAAGGATGGGTTTTGGAGATAATAATATTCATTCAACATTAATATTAAATCATTTACATGTAGGCATACTTTGTTTTACTGTGCTTCACTTCATTGCCCTTTGCAGATATTATACTTTGTACATCTTGAAGGCTTGCGGTAATGTTGCATTTAGCAAGTCTATTGGCACCGTTTTTCCAACAGCATGACTCACTTTGTGTCTCTGTATTACATTTTGGTTATTCTCACAATATTTCAAAATTTTTTTTTTTTTTTTTTTTTTTTGGAGACAGAGTCTTGCTTTGTTGCCCAGGCTGGAGTGCAGTCAGTGGCATGATCTTGACTCATTGCTACAACCTCCACCTCCTAGGTTCAAGCAATTCTCCTACCTCAGCCTCCTGAGTAGCTAGGACTATAGGCACCCACCGCAAAACCTGGCTAATTTTTTTTTGTATTTTTTTAGTAGAGACGGGGTTTCACCATGTTGCCCAGGATGATCTTGAACTCCTGAGCTCAGACAATTCTCCTGCCTTGGTCTCCCAAAGTGGTAGGATTACAGGCTTGAGCCACTGCACCTGGCCCAAACTTTTTATTATTATTATATCTGCTATGGTGATCTGTGATAAAAAAATTTGTGATGTTACTATTGTAATTGTTTTGGGGGTACTGTGAAACGTGCTCATTTAAGACAATACACTTAATTGATAAATGGTGTGTGTTTTCTGACTGCTTCCAGATCAAATGTTCTCTCATTTCTCTCCTTCTCCTTGGGCCTCGCTATTCCTTGAGATACAATAGTATTGCAACTAGGTTAATTAATAACCTTACAATGGCTTCTAAATGTTTAAGTGAAAGGAGGAGTTGCACGTCTCTCATTTTAAACCAAAAGCTAGACATGATTAAGCCTGGCGGGGGGAAGGCACACTGAAAGCTCAGAAAGTCTGAAAGCTAGGCCTCTTGCATGAAACAGTTAACCAAGTTGTGAATGCAAAGGAGCGTTAAAAGTGCTACTTCAGTGAACACACAAACGCTAAGAAAGTGCAACAACCTTATTGCTGATATGGAGAAAGTTTTAGAGGTCTGAATAGATGATCAAAGCAGCCACAACATTTCCTTAAGCCAAAGCCTAATTCAGAGCAAGATCCTAACTCTCTTCAATTTCATGAAGGTTGAGAGAGGTGAGGACGCTGTAGAAGAAAAATTGGAAGCTAGCAGAGGTTGGTTCATGAGGCTTAAGGAAAGAAACTGTCTCCACAACATAAAAGTGCAAAGTAAAGCAGCAAGTGATGATATAGAAGCTGAAGCAAGCTATCCAGAAGATCTAGGAAAGATCATTGATGAAGGTGGCTACACTAAACAACAGATTTTCAATGACAAAACAGCCTTCTATTGGAAGAATAGACTTCTTCCATCTAGGACTTTCATAGCTAGAGAGGAGAGTCAAAGCCTGGATTCAAAGCCTCAAAGGCCAGGCTGACTTTCTTGTTAGGGGCTAATGCAGCTGGTGACTTTGGGTTGAAGCCAATGCTCATTTACCATTCTAAACATCCTAGGACCCTTAAGAATTATGTTAAATCTACTCTCCCTGTGCACTATAAATAGAACAATGAAGCTTGAATGACAGTATATCTGTTTATAGCACGGTTTACAGAGAATTTTAAGTCTACTGACGAGACTGCTCAGAAAAAAAGATCCCTTTCAAAATATTAGTGCTTATTGACAGTGCTCCTGGTTACCCAAGAGCTCTGGTGGATATGTACAAGGAGGTGAAGGTTGTTTTCATGCCCAACACAACATCCATTCTGCAGTCCATGACTTTCACATCTTATTACTTAAGAAATACATTTCAGCTCAGGAGGCTGAGGCATGAAAATTGCTTGAACGTGGGAGGCAGAGGTTGCAGTGAGATGAGATCATGCCATTGCGCTCCAGCCTGGGTGGCAGAGCAAGACTCCAGTCTCAAAAAACAAAACAAAACGAAACAAAACAAGCAAACAAACAAACAAAAAAACATTTCATAAGACTATAGCTACCATAGATAGTGATTTGTCTGATGGATCTGGACAAAGTAAATTGAAAACTTCCTGGAAAGGATTCACCATTCTGGACGCCATTCTAGAACATTCAAGATTCATGGGAAGAGGTCAAAATATCCACATTAACAGGACTTTGGAAGAAGTTGAGCCCAACCCTCATGAATGTTACTCCTCCTTTTCCATAGCCAAACATCTATAGGCTGGAGCCAGTTTTCCTCTGATTTGGCATTAGTTCTGGCTCTCATCTTCCCAACTAAGTCTCTGCACCAGCCTTCTAGTGGCTTTTAGTCTCTGATGCACAAACCATTTCCTTGCTAATCTCATGATCCTTATAAAACCCAGATCTTATTATGTCATTTCTCTGCTTAACTATGTATGTTGAGGAAATAAAGATGAAAACAAAATGACATAGCGTTTTCCCATCACAGGATTATCATTAAAATTAAAGTCTTATCATATTGCATTTTTCCAGGGTGTAGAGAAGAAGGTTCTCATACACAGCTGGGAGTATCAATTGGTGTCATTTGGAGGGCTTTTAAACTGTGTGAACTAAAACTTTAAAGGCACATACCCACCAACTACAGGGTTCTGAGTCTACTCAGAGGAACCTTCCTAAGAAAATGAAGGAGGTATACCAAAGACATTTATTGAACCTTATTTAGAAAAGGAAAACCTCAAAAACCCAAATGCAAAGCAATGAGGAGATGGATAAACTGTGGTATATCCATGTTCTAAAATAGCATGCAGTATTAAACACATGGTCTATGAGGGGTCTTCACAAAGTTCATGGAAAATGCATATTATAAAAAATTATGCATGGAGTTCAAAAAATTTTTGTACCAAAATAAACTTGTGCTAACTTGTTATAGCATGTCTGAACAGAATCTAATTTGAGGCACTAAGAAGATAAGACATCAGAAACATCAGGTTTGACAAGAACCTCTATGAGAGCAACATGAGTTCTGCTAAAATTGAAGCAAGAACAAACATCAAATTTATGGTGAAGGTTGAGTAAAAACATTGTGAAATCACTGATGCTTTATAAAAAGCTAATGGGGACAATACCTCAAAGAAATGAGCAGTTTGCAATTGGATAACTCATTTTAAGAAGGGACAAGGCAATGTTGATGGTGAAGCCCTCAGTCGTGGACATCAATTCATGTCAATTTTACATCAATTTGCCAGGAAAAAATTTGTCCTGTTCATGACCTAATTTATCTTGTTCATGGACCAAACACTAACAGCACAAACAATAGCCAACACCACAGACACCTCAACTGTTTCAGCTTACACAATTCTGACTGAAAAATTAAAGTTGAGCAAACTTTCCACTTGGGTGCCAAAACCATTGTGCTCAAATCAGGAACAGACAAGAGCAGAACTTTCAATGGAAATTTTAAACATGTGGGATCAAGATTCTGAAGCATTTCTTTGAAGAATTGTAGTAGGAGATGAAACGGTTTTACCAGTGCAATCCTGAAATCAAAGCACAGGCAAAGCAATGGTTACCAAGAGGTGGCAGTGCTCTAGTCAAAGCAAAAGTGGGCCAGTCAAGAGCAAAGGTCTTGGCAACAGTTTTTTGGGCTGGTCCAAGCATTTTGCTTGTTGACTTTCTGAAGGGCCAAAGAATAACAATATCTGCTTAACATGAGAGTGTTTTGAGAAAGTTAGCTAAAGCTTTAGCTGAAAAATTCCTGGGAAATCTTTCCCAGAGAGTCCTTCTGCACCATGACAATGTTCCTGCTCATTTCTCTCATCAAACATGGGCAATTTTATGAGAGTTTCAATAGGAAATTATTAGGCAACTACCTTTCAGTCCTGATTTGGCTCCTTCTGACTTCTTTTTATTTTCTAATCTTAGTAATATTTCAAGGGCATCCATTTTTGTTCATCTAATGTAAAAAAGACCACTTTGACATGGCTAAGTTCCTAGGACCCTCAGTTATTTAGGGATAAACTAAATGGCTGGTATTGTCACTCACAAAAGTGTCTTGAACTTGATGGAACTTAGGCTGAAAAATAAGGTGTTCGTATATATACTTAATATATATACACACATATATGAACTGATGTCCTTGAGCCATATAAGTTTATATTTTGAATTTTTATCTTTTAATCTTATTTTTCCACAAATATTTTCAAGTCTCTTCATATGTCTAAATATACTGACGTGGAAAAACGTTTCATAACAATATGCTATGGGCTGAAGTCTTCCTCATCCCCAAGTTCATATGTTGAAGTACCTCAGAATATGACTATATTTGGATATAGGACTTTTAAAGAAGCAATTAAGGTAAAACAAGGTTCTATGGGTGGGCTATAATTCAATACGACTGGTGTCCTTATAAGAAAAGGTTAGGACAGAGGCAGACACACACAGAAGGAAAACCGTGTAAGGACGCATGGAGAAGGCAGCCACGTGCAAGCCAAGGAGAGAGGCCTCAGGGGAAACCAACCTTGCCAACACCTTGATCTTGCCCTTCCAACCTCCAGAACTGTAAGAAAATAAATTTCTGTTGTTTACCACCCAGTCTGTAGTAATTTATTACAGCAGCCCTAGAAATTACACAATATTAGATGTTTTTTATGGGTGTGTATAGATGCATGTGATGTATGGAAAACAGAATTACAAGGGCCCACCTCTACAGTGGTTACCATTTGGGAGGAAATGGGATTGAGGCTGAGATTGAGAATAGTGGCTGAAGGGGATTTTAGTCTTAAAAATCAGGTTTCACATCGTATGTTCTCACTGATATGTGAGCTAAGCTATGAGGATGCAAAGGTGTAAGAATACAGTGGACTTTGGGGACTTGGGGGGAAGAGTAGGAGGGGGGCGAGGGATAAAAGACAACATATATTGTGCAGTGTATACTGCTCGGGTGATGGGTGCACCAGGATCTCACAAATCACCACTAAAGAGCTCACCTATGTAACTGAATACCACCTGTACCCCAATAACTTATGGAAAAATAAAATAAAATTTTAAAAATCAGGTTTTAATTTTTATAATGAGAAAATACCCGCTTATCAATTTTTTTAATCCCTCTTTTATGGCACTCCATTGACTATAGTATGCAATTGTCTTCACCACCTGGATCCAACTGTTTTTGGAGCTTTATTTCATGTCCAGTCCCATCTCCCACCCTTGCATGCCTTTTTACCACACCAGATTATTCCATCACTCTAATGCCTACATGCCTCAGTCTGTCTCCTCTGCTTGGATTGCTATATGCCATTTCCCAAGCCTGGGTTGCTGGTCTCCAGAGCTCAGACTGAATGTCACCTGCTTTATAAATATGCTGCAAAAGTCTTACTTGGAAGATTCCCTGAGGCATACTTCTCTGTTCTTTTGACATCTTATTCTCATTTGTACCTCTTGTCCCTAATCAGTGCTGCAGCCAAGTAAATGCTCAATAAATGGTTCCAAATAAATGAATGATAGGAACATTTTTTAGCAGGTTGTTTTTCCATCTAGTGTATCTCAAAGGTCCAACATTTTATTCTGTGTGTATTAACAAACTCCCTAAAGACCAGGGCTATAATTGTGGCATGAGTGAGGTCCTAACCTTTAACTATTCCTTTGATACAATGGGGACAACTATAGTTCTGGGCCAGCCAAGCCCCATCTGTTTTCAGTTTTAGTGAAATCAGCTGAGAATGCATTGCAATTTCTTTCATTCAAGTTCTGTGCCCATAAAGGTCTTTAATTAATAATTCACAATAGGTCCAAATAAAAAATTCCATTGACCTCTGACTGGTGGGGGCTCTGATAACCCAGGCCTTACCTTTTCATCAGCTTAGGTGAGCATTCTCTCTCCAGATTCGAGGACGTATGCTTCACGTGCATTGCATTATAGGATGTGTGAGTATAGTCATTTTCATCACTGTAGTCAGGACCGAGTAACGTCCGGGCCCAAGTTCCCATGTCATAAGGAGGAAGAGTTCCTCCAAATTCAGAGGGCAAAAATTCAGGGTGTATTAGCTGGTGAAGGCTGTTTAAATTGTTTCCATGCAGGAAAATCTGTAAGGAAAAAAAAAAGTAATTAGCAATACAAAATCCAAAACATACGACCAAGGATTTCATCTAATACACAATTTAGCAATGACAAATTGGATGCACTGCTGGTGATCACAGTGTTTAAAGAGGCATTGATTTTGTGACTGTAGCTTAGTCTTCATAAAATGTTAATTTATTACTTAGAAAAGGGGCTGAATTAATAGTCGTTAAAAATGAAGTTTATGAACAGATTGAGCGTTACTTGGCTGTGGGCCAAATTTACACATACAGTCATCTCCTAATTATCCCTGTTGGTAAAAGGAGTGATGGTGCAGACCACCTGAAACCCCAGCTATTGCTGGATCTCCAGACTGCTCTGCTCTCCCATCTGTGTGCTCTCACCCAGTCCTCCAGATCTTTCCCCCCTTCCCTGGCCTAGACAAAGTTGCAGCTTCTTCCTAATTCGTCCTGGTGATAACTGCTTATTCTGCTTCTTTCCAACCACCCTCCAATTAATTCTTCAGTATCTGCTGACTGCCGACTTCTGTTTTTGTTTGTTTGTTCGTTTTTTTTTTCTGATATGTTCATTTACGTGTTGTTTCCCCACAGGGGGAAAATATCTAGAGAAAAAGTTGGTGTTTTCTTACTCCTTTGAAATGCTTCTTAGCTCCTAGGGTGATGTGGGCATAAGGTAGAAGAAAATCAATTCTTATTTAATGGAATCAAAAACCACAGCCTGAGAAGTTATCGTGAGATATTTTTGCTGCAATTTTCCATTTTTGTCTGGATTGGGGACTAAAGTCCAAACAAGTTTGCATCTTCTGAACATACAATACATAGTGATAAAAATTGGTCAAGCAGGAGAGAAGGCACACCTCCAAGTTACAATTATTTCCAGACAAATCCACAAAGTGGATGAGCCATGAATAGATAATTAGCACTGACTGCAATTTAGGAGTTGACTCTGAAAGGTGACTTAAAGTGTATCCATGTACTAATGTCAGTTCCCACACTTCTTCATGTTGCAGGCATGAAGTAATTATGTGTAACACATAAGGTGCACCCAAGTATAGGATCATCAGGTATACACACATGCATGCACATATACATACAGTATAACCATGATGAAATATAAACGTGGGCCAGGTGCAGTGGCTTGTGCCTGTAATCCCAGCACTTTGAGAGGCCGAAGTGGGCAGATCACCTGAGGTCAGGAGTTCGAGACCAGCCTGGCCAACATGTTGAAACCCTGTCTCTACTAAAAATACAAAATTAGCTGGGCATGGTGGCGCATGCCTGTAATCCCAGCTACTCAGGAGGCTGGAGAAGGAGAATCGCTTGAACCCAGGAGGCAGAGGTTGCAGTGAGCTGAGATCTTGCCACTTCACTCCAGCCTGGGCAACAGAACAAGACTCCAACTCAGGAAAAAAAAAATCTATCTATCTATCTATCTATCTATATATATATATATAGATAGATAGATAGATTTTTTTTTTTTGAGACAGAGTTTTGCTCTGTCGCCCAGGCTGGAGTGTAGTGGTGCAATCTTGACTCACTGCAAGCTCCCCCTCCCGGGTTCATGCCATTCTCCTGCCTCAGTCTCCTCAGTAGCTGGGATTACAGGTGCCCGCCACCACGCCTGGCTAATTTTTTTGTATTTTTTAGTACAGACGGGGTTTCACCATGTTAGCCAGGATGGTCTCGACCTCCTGACCTCGTGATCTGCATGCCTCGGCCTCCCAAAGTGTTGGGATTACAGGCGTGAGCCACCGCGCCCAGCCTATATGTGATTTTTTAAATACTTACATAGAGGACCTCAATAATAAACACTTGATACCTTGTTCTATTGTATGGATTTTAACTCATGATGTAATGACATCATTTAAAGATGAAGGGGACAAGAAGTGCTAATTCTTCAGAAGACTACTGGAGAACTTCAGAAAGTATATCAAAATATCAAAATTTCTGATATTGCAGTTGAGTATGACTGAATTTTAATAAGAATTATTTCTTTTGAAGAAAGTCACTTTTCTGGCTTTTATAAAACTTTTCAGAGGGTGCTGTATATGAAACATGCTGGAGCAAAATATCA
This sequence comes from Pongo pygmaeus, assembly GCF_028885625.2. Lineage (NCBI taxonomy): Eukaryota > Metazoa > Chordata > Mammalia > Primates > Hominidae > Pongo > Pongo pygmaeus. The sequence continues at coordinate 73,426,203 of NC_072380.2, read as the reverse complement.
GCCCTGGTGTTTAGAGAAAACATTTGTACCCCTCCACCCAACATGTCCAGTTTTTGAAGGACAAAGAGTGCTATTAAAGGTGACCTTCCCTTCTGCGGGTCTTGTGGAATGGAGGAATGCAGAAGGAGGAGGCTGGACCTTCTACCTGTTAGAGTCTATCCTGTGCCCAAAGCTCCAAAAATGCCCACCTATGGCATGGCAGCAAGTGTCCACCATGGGAGGAATTCTCTCTCGCTCCAACCTGAATAGAAGAATAAGTTGCTGGAAAGCCTGAAGCCATATTGAGAACAGTCCTAGAACAATTCTCTGTTCTTAGCACTGTCCTGAGCCCCAGATGGGTTTTAAAACATTTCTGCCTCCTGATCCCAGTGAGTTATAATTCCTGGTTTCAAACTTGTTTGAGAACAGGGAAATTACCCCTGCCCTACCCCATTGCAATGCTCTCTAAAGGACCTGGAAGCATCTGAGATCTAGGAGTTAGAAACCCTGCAGAGTGTGGGAGGTGGCGGGGAATCCCTCACATTATCAGTCCCTCCTGAATACTCAGAGCTCTTCCCTAGTGTCAGGTACCCTGGGTGTCAGGAGAAGGTGTTGTAGGATTACCCTAGCCAGGTTCCCATAAGGAGTGGTGTTCCTGACCCAGGAGGTAGCTGAAAATAGAAAGTCTCAAAGATAAGACTGTAGCATTATTCATAATAGCCAAGATATGGATACAACCTAAGTGTCCATTAACAGACAAATGGATATATACCCAGTGGAATACTACGCAACCTTAAAGAAGAATGAAATCCTGTCATTTTCAACAATGTGGATGAACCTAAAGAACATTGTATTAACAAAAATAAGCCAGACACAGAAAAACAAATACTGCATGATCAGACTTATATGTGGAATCTAAATGAGTTGAAATCACAGAAGTATAGAATAGAAGGGTGGTTGCCAGGAGCTGAGAGTAGGGGGAAATGGAGAGACATTGGAAAAAGAGGACAAAGTTTCAGTTATATAGGATGAGAATAGATTTTGGAGACCTAATGTACAGTATGGATACTGTAATAATAATATTGTATTGTTTATTTGAAATTGACTGAAAGAGTAGATCTTAAGTGTTCTCACCACACACACACACACACACACACACACACACAAATCATAACTATAGGAGGTGATAGATGTGTTGATAGCTTGATTGTGGTAATCATTTCACAATGCATAGGTATATAAAAACATCACATTGAAGAGCTTAAATATATCCAATATTTAGTTGTCAATTATACCTTAATAACATTGGGAAAAAAAGAAAAGAGAGCTAAATGGTAAAGATAAATAAAAGTCACCAAGTCTCATGATGTACCAACTGCATCATGATACATGTTTTCGTTAGCTGTCTCATTAGATTTCCCCAACAACTCTGTGATGTAGGTGTTAGTTTCCCCAATTTATAAATGAGAAAATTGAGATTCAGGGTGGTTAAGGAATGTTCAGTTACTCAGCTCATCAAAATGCCATGAAAAAGCACAACTCTGATTGATGGAAAAAGCTGGCTTCCCAAGTGTTATCAATTGATATAATTAAGACTGTAAAAGCCTTCCTCATAAGAGCAGTGTTATTTCCAAAGAAGAATGCTTTTCCAGCTTTACAGGTGATGGAATTAGCAGTTATCACCCAAAGCTATGGGAGGGAAGAAAAATTGTAATCATTCTTCATAGCACTAATACATTTGCAGAACAAAATGCTAGCTACTAAAATATTTTATGAAGAAGAAAGCTACTGGACCCAGTATCTCCCATTAGAATTTACAGTAACATGGGCATCTGGTATTTGCATGCCTTCAAAGTTTCTTTTGGTTCGTCACTGGGACTCTGAAAATAACCCAGTTCTACCGAATTATTAATTAAACCAGGCCATTTGCAAACTCCAGCTGAGGCTTAAATGCTTAGGGGCTGTATAAAAACCACAGTGAAAGATAGAGAAAGAGAGAAAAAGGGGGGAAAGGAGAGAGGAGGGGAGAGAGAAAATAGAAGCACCATAATTGTCCCAAGAATTTACATGATGCATTTGTTTTCATTACCCGTTTCCTGGTCTTGTCTTTAAGAAATGGCTTGATGAGTGTGTAGAGGGCATGAATGTACCAGGGCTGGTTGACAAAGTGGACTCCTCCAAAGCGGGCAGGAAAGCTGTCCTGGGGCAGAAAGAGAGAAATGCACACCAATTAGTAAGCACGCCTTGTTAGACTAGACCAGCAGGAACAATGCCCCAAAGAACAACCTGTTTTTCCTGCCTGGTAGAAGCTCTAGCTTCAGGATGAGGAGAGGAAGGAAACACACTCACTTCCTAGTTGTTAAGGATGTCTTTATTCCCCTTGCCTTCCTTCTCTCCCTTTGACTCCATGCGTAACTTTAAAATTGTGCATGGGTTCCAGGTCTGTCTTTTTCAAATCACAATTACATGACCTTCTACTTGGCACAGAAGCTCATGCAGCCTGGGGAGTGAGGGGAATCTGAATTCTTCATTGCATTAGGTAACGAAGGCTTCCAGGCTCTCAGCACAAGATCTCTCTCTTTATCCTCATTTCCACTCTCCCACTCCCACCCTCTCCACTGGCTTAATCATGACAGTAACTGAACTTTCTGGGTGAGTGAGTGCTGGCTGTGTAGGAAGTAGTTGCAAAAAGGATTTCAAAGGCTCTTAGGAGATGGAGCTCTGTGGAATCAACCAAATGCTAACAAGGTTATAACAACTTTTTCACAGATTGCAGTACTAGCTCCAGTGCACCCTGCGGCACATAGTAGATCCCAGGGAAAAGATACTTGTTGATTAATGGGCTAGCTGATTCTGCTAGTTGAGGGAATATGAGCAACCTTTTCTGCAGATCAACCTATTTCGTAAATAATAGGAAGTAAGAGCATTTAAGAAAAATGATTCCAAATTTAGAATCCAGATCAGGGCATTAGAATCCAGATCAGCTTATGTTTTAGATGCTAGGAAGCTGCTCTCAGTGCTAATTAGATCTACGGAACAAGGGACCATGGCCAGAAAGTCTGAGCTAGTCTTATAAGACCAGGTCCTGAGATCTCCCAATGAATGGCTTCAGCAGATTGGGTTCATCTCAGTTAATAGAATTGAAAAAGAAGGAACCTCTAATGCTGTATGAATTGTCAAGTTTGCTATCAATTTCATTGCCACAAACATCTTTGTAAAATGTCAGCAAGATGAGATGAAAGCCGAGGGAGTCTGGCTGGCAGAGGAAATGGTTCAGCAGCTACCTGCTCCCTGTGGGTATATGAGATGCCTCACCCGGGTCTTTTTTAGTAACGAGGAAAAAAGGTTATTAACTTTTTTTCAGAACCCTTTGAGTCTACAGGATCCCCAGGCATCTTCCATGCCAAGACCTAGTTTCCAGTGTGAGTGCATGGAACTGCACTTAAGGGTTGCCATTTGAAAAACTTTAAAAATAATTTTTTCCTCTACCTAGACATTTTAGAGTAGAAAGGCATTAAATATTTTGAAGGCTAAACTGGATAATATCAGTAAAAGGCCTTTGCTTTCAGAATATGTATATACGTTTTGTTTTGTTTCTTTTATTTTCAAAAACTTAACAGAAGAAGTGTAGGGCTAGAGAGATCATTTATACTAACTTGCTATTCCAAAACTAATTGGAGAAATGTAAAGGTTCTTAATAAGGTTATCTTTTTTCCTCCAGGTACAGTTTAGGATCTAAAAGTTTTTTGGTTCCTTAAAAAAAGAGACCATTCCTGAAAGCGTTTCCTTTATAATAAGTGCTATTCACTATCACTTCTTTTGGCTCCTTTTAACTTCTTATTTAGAAGTAGAATTCATTATTTCACATACTAAATGTGGTTCTGAGGGGTGATAGGAAAAGAATAAGAAACAAGCATTTATTTATAAAACCAGGGCTTCACTATCTTTTTTAATGGGACCAATAAGAGGTTTATTTCTATTGATGGTGTGTTATATAGTTCTAGGTTACTAAAGTGGAACTCTAAATAATACTTGACAGTAGGCAAAGTTGCAAAATATTAACCTTTTAAAATATCTAGACATTCTTAGTTTTAGTTTATGAAGCCTCAATCATCAAAGACATCAAAAACTATCTTCTGATTGTGTCAGGGGAGGTTGAAAGAAAAATTATAGTGCTGAGACTCTGTAATTACTCTCTATATTATCCCTGGTTGATGATTCTGCCAGATTGAAGGCATGGGCTTTTATTGATCTGACTCAAATCATCCAGTGAATATGTGCAGACAAACACATGTGAACCCTGTGTCTAGAAGTTCTGAGCTTGTACCAGAATAGAAACAGAATCACTTTTATTCAGGTACTTCCTATACAATTCACATGAAAGGCCTCCTGTCTGATAAAGGCAATGTGCAGATGTTCTGGGTCTTCTTGAACGAACCCAGCCATGCTACTCTCTGTACTCTCTCTCTCTCTCTCTCTCTCTCTCTCTCTGTGTGTGTGTGTGTGTGTTTTGTACAGAGGGGAAGGTGAGGGAAGGGAAAATCAGCAAACAAACCCCTCTCATGGTCAACACATCATTATTCGTTGCCTCTTGCCTGATCACATCCACCAACTGCAGACAAAAGGGAAGTTGTCAGTCACACAAAAGTCTCCCAGAACCCCAAGAGGCCTACCACCCTCCTGGAAGAGCATTTCTTAAGGGCTAGAGCAGATGTATCTCAAGATCATAGGCCTTGGTTCAATGACAGTGTAACACTTTGTCTTTCAGTGTTCTTGGAGACTAAAGAGCATGCACCAACATACTCTAAGTTCAAGAAAATGGCATTAATCCTGTACATTTATATATTTGTCAATAAAATATAACATAATTTCAAATTTTAAACATATTTGAATCATAAAAATGTGTCTGACCCCCAGTTTAAGTTAATTTTGTTTCCTTATTATAAACCATACACATTCTACAAAAGTAAAAAATAGATAAAAACATTATTTGAAAAATTACAAAATACGAAAAGATAAGAAAAAAGAAAAGAAAAAGCCCCTATAATCCTACTGCCAAAGACACACTCTTACTATTTTCTATTATTCAGGATGGATTATGTAATGTTATAGTAACAAATAACCCGTGCTTTTTTTTTTTAAATCATTTTAAACAGTAAAGATTGATTCTTTGTTAACATTAAATGTCTTGCTTGATTTTTGTCTTTCCTGATTAATTTCCTGCTCACACTAAATGTCCTGCCCTTCTTGATTTGCCTGCAGCCAGAGATGCAGCCTTCTCCATCTGGAGCAGTGCTGCTTGACATAGCCCAGGAAAACCACATGGAAGAATCATACCTTAGCTCTTAAAGCTGGCTCCGAAAGTGACCTGCTTCATCTGCCTCATTTTAAAGGTCAAACTCATGCCTGGCTTCCAGGGGATCAGAAAGTAAAATCTACCATGTCTCCAGTAAGAAAAGGACCAAAAGTATTGGTGAATAGCAGTAATAATTACCCAAACTCTGCCAAACCTTCACTTCTCTTTTTTTCTGTCCTTTTTAAATGTGATCATTTTTTAATTGAATATAATGACTATTTTTGATGGCCTACAGTATGTCTCACTTAATGCATTGAAAAATACAAATATAGAGTCTTCAGGGCAGTGAGGATAACTGAAAACAGCAATTATATAATGATATGTTTAGTGTATTCAATTCTTGCCTTAACAATTAGTTCACGTCTTGCACCTCTTCAATTCAGCACATATTTATGAGTGTCTACTACATGACAAACAGTGGGCATATTCTTTAAAGTGTACTTTAGTGACCAGGGCCCTCTGTGATTTTTATCCCCTTTCTTGCCTTCTCTAACCAGCTCTACTCACATCCTACACTGCTGAGGTTAGTAGCTTTCATTTTATGGTGATATCATTTTATGGTGATTTCATTTTATGTAAAGTTGAAACCTCTCAAAAAAATGAAGCCTGTAAACCTTAGATAAGCATAAGGTTTTTGCTTTTTAAAAAACTTATTATTTGATTCAAAGTTCCATTTAATTCATAGTCTCAAATGCCACAGCAAAGGAACAGTTGTGGTAAGCTTACCCTCATTTAGGTGGTGCAGCCCAACTTTACTCAATTTTTAGACTCCATTTAAGGCTGCTGCATTCTCTTCTTCTGTTTTATGTTTTTAAATTTAAAATACATCACTCTCCCCATAGAGCCTCTGAGATGAGAGCATAATGCCATGGTCTAGCAAAAAGGTGTCCTCTTGAGGGGTCTCACAGGCACTCTTCTGCTGTAACAATGGAGTTCTGCGTGTACAGTGGTAACTGAAGGTCCCAAGTGTATTTCAAGATTTTCTCATAAAATATGATTATTAATTTCCTCCTTGTGCAAAGATGAAGTAGTCATACATTCCCCTATTTCTTTGGCTAAGTACAACTAAGACCTGGATAGTGTGTATAAAATAAACATATGAAGACTTCAAAGGTGGAGAGAAGAAGACAAATCAGCTAGGGACTCTGAGATCAAGGAAGGACATAATAGAGAGTTCCCCAGAATTCCTTTTATTTAGCTCTATATATCAAAGACTTGGGATAGAAGAAGGCAGTACCTGGAAAAACCAACTGGTGCAGACAACAAATAAATAAATAAAAAGCAACTTAAAAAAAGGCTGCTCTTTAATGAAATGACTAGTAACAGGCAGTCTAGCAAAATAGATAATATTTAGATAATAGTTGCTCTATGCCAGTCAAACATCACAGGAAAAAAACTGTGGTCCCTTCCTAACCATGCTAGCAAAGTCTGAGTGGACAGCCTGATCTTCACCCTAGCAAGGCTGTAACAAGATGCATAACATCCCTGTCAGAATAATGTTATAGAAGGCCAAGTAGAGAGCCAGAACTTTTGTTCTTCCTAGCCAATAATGAGACCCTATTTCACACTGGCAGTGTCAGTGGAGACCACGTGGGTAAACTGGACTTCCTCCCCCACCTGTCAGTAATGAGAATCCCTTCCCTTTCTCCACTGATGGTGTCGGAAGGGGACTAATAGACAGTCAAGACTTTAATCATTGTCCAGTGTTAATGAAGCCACTACCACCACAGTGTCAGTGGAGACCATATGGGGAGCCAGAACTCCCACTCCTGCCCAGGAGTAATGAGGAGGCCCTCCCTACTTGGGTGTCAACAGAGGCTGAGTGAGGAACGTGGACTTCTACCTCTACTTGGTAATGATGAGGCAGCACACCCCACTTTCACTGCCAGAGTGGTGTCAAAAAAAAAAAAAAACAGGTAAAACAAAAGGTTTACATTAGATCCAGAGTTTCAGGACATCATACAGAAATGTCCAGATTTTAAAAAATCACTCTCTACACCAAGAATCAGAAAGATCTCAAATTAAATAAAAAATGACAGTCAATAGAGGACACCACCAGATGACAGAGGTGTTAGCATTATCTGACAAAGATTTTAATTTAACCATCACGAACAATGTTTCAACAGCAATTATGAACATGTATGATGCAGATGAAAAAGTAGTTTTAGAAAAGAAATAGAAATTGATAGCAAATAATTTTAAAACAGAAAAAAGAACCATATGGATTTTTTTTTGAGAGAGAGGGTCTCACTATGTTGCCCAGGCTGGTCTCAGACTCCTGGCCTCAAGTGATCCTTTTGCCTCAGCCTCCCAAAGTCCTGGAATTACAGGCATGAGCCACTGTGCCTGGCTCATTTGGAAATTTCAAACTGAAAAATAACCAAAAAAGTCCAATAAAAAGCTTAGCAGATGGGCTGAACATCAGAAAAGAAGTGACAGAAGAAAGAATCAGTGAACTGAAAGATAGAAAAAAATAGGAATTACTTAACCTGAACTACAGAGAGAAAATAGACTAACTGAATGAAGAAACCTTCCTTTTTGGGGTCTATAACAAAAAAATCTAAAATCTGTGTCATTGGAGTCCTTAAAAGGAAGGAGAGAGATCGAGGCTGGAAAAGTACTTAAGAAAATAATGGCTGAAAACTTCCATAATTTAGAAAGAGACATAAAACTACAGATTCGAGAAGCTGAGTGAATACCAAACAGTATGAACTCAAATAAATTGATGCCAAGACATATCATAATTATATTTTTGAAAGCTCAAGACAGAATATTGAAGGTATACAGAAAAAAAAAATCTTGACTCTTGAGGAGAACAAATGAAATAACAACAGATTTCTCATTAGACACCATGGAGGCCAGAAGAAGTCATAAAATACTGTCAACCCAGAATTCTAGTAAAAATGCTCTTCAAGAATCAAGAGAAATCAAGAAATTCTCAGGTTAAGGAAAACTAAGCAAATTTGTTGCCAGTAGATTTATTCTAAAAGCATAGCTCAGTTCTCCTAAACAGGAAAGAAATTATAAAATAACCTTTCCTCAAACAGAAAGGAAATGATAAGAGAATTCTCGAATCATCAGGAAGGAAGAACACAGTAAGAAAACTATAGGTAAGTACTATGGGCTTTTCTTTTCCTCTTGAGTTTTCTAAATTGTCTTTGATAGTTGAAGTAAAAATTATGATACTTTGATGTGGTTCAAAGATGTATGTAGGGGAGGAAATATTTAAGACAATTATATTATAAATTAGGGAGGAAAAAGGGATGGAAAGTTTTCCATACTTCACTTGAACTGGTGAAATGACAACATAAAAGACTATCAGTTATGAATGCATAACATAATACCTAGAACAATCACTAAAAAAATACATGAAAAGATATATTTAATAATACTATAGATAAATAAAAACAGAATTTGAAAAGGAAGTACAAGTAACCCAGAAGAAGGCAGGAAAGAGAAAATAGAGAAATGCAGAACAGAAAGAACAAATAGAAAAAAAAGTTAGAATGGCATACTTAAGCCCTAACATAACAATAATTAATTTAAATATAAACTATCTAAGTATACCAATTAAAAGACAGAGATTAGCATAGTAAATTAAAAAACATGATCTGCTATATATGCTGTCCATAAGAAACTCACTCCAAATATACATATATAGGCTGCGACATATGCAAAGCAAAAGCTAGTAGAACTGGAAAAAGAAATAGACAAATCCATAATTATTGCTGGGGACTTGAATATCACTCTCTCAACAACTGATAATCTTTTAGACAGAAAATCAGCAAGGATATAGAAGAACTCAACATCATTAATCAGCAGAAGTCAATTGATATTTATAAAATACTTCACCCCAAAACAGAAGAATATACTTTGTTTTTCAAGTGCACATAGAACATACACCAAGATAAACCATACCTAAGTCATAAAACAAACCTCAACAAATTTAAAACCAGTGAAATAATATAGATTATTCTGTTTGTAATGGAGTCAAACTAGAAATCAATAATAGATAAGAGGAAAATCTTTGATCACTTGGAAACTACACAGCACAGTTCTAAATAACCCACAGATGGGCCAAAAAAAAAATCTTCAAAAAAATTTTAAAATACATGGAACTGAATGAAAACAAAAATAAAGCACTATGGTTTGAATGTTTTTTTCTCCCTTGAAACTCATGTTGAAACTTACTCCTTAATGTGGCAGTACTGAGAGGTGGGGGCAGTATTGAGAAGTGATTGGGTCGTGAGGGCTCTGTTCTCATGAATGAATAAATCCATTTGTAGACCAATGGATTAATGAGTTATCAAGAGAGTAGGACTGGTGGCTTTAAAGAAGAGGAAGAGAGATTTGAACTACCATGCTCAGCCCACTCAACATGAACTGCCCTATGACACTCTGGGATGTTACATAGTCCCCACCAGCAAGAAGGCCCTCAACAGATACAACCTCTTAATTTGGACTTCTCAGCCTCCATAATGGTAAGAAATACATTTATTTCCTTTATAAATTACCCAGTTTCAGGCATATTGTTATAACAACAGAAAACAGATCAAGACATAGGACATATCAAAATTTGTGGAACACAGCTAAGGCACTGTTGATAGGGAAATTTGTAGCATTAAATACATATTTCTTTATTAAACAGAAAAGTCTTGAATCAATAATCTAAGCCCCTACCCCAACAATTTAGAAAGAGAAGAGCAAAATAAATCCAAAGTAAGCATAAATAAATAAAGGTAAGAGCAAAATAAATCCAAAGTAAGCATAAATAAATAAAGGTAAGAGCAGAAACTGATAAAATTAAAAATAGAAAAATAATAAAATCAATGAAACAAAGAGCTGATTCATTGAAAAGATCAATAAAATTAACAAACCATTAGCAAGTTTGACAAGGGAACAAAAAAAGATGTCACAAATTACCAACATTAGGAATGAAATAGGGCATACTACTATAGACCCTGCAGACACCAAAAGGATAAGCAGGGAATACTATAAAGAACTCTACATGCATATATTTAACAACTTAGAGGAAACAGATCAATTTCTCATAAAATATAAACTACTTCTCCAATAGGAAAGGTAATTTGAATAGCCCTTTAACTGTTAAAAAATTAAATGTGTAATTTATAAAGCTACCAAGAATAAATGTTCCGACTCAAACGATTTTACTGGGAGATTCTACTGAACTTTTACAGAAGAATTAACACTAATTTTACAGAGTCTCTTTCAGAAAATAGAAGTGAAGGTAACACTTTCCAGTTGGTTTATGAAGCTAGTATTACCTTTGTCTTAGTCTGTTTTGCTAGAAATACCCAAGATCAAACAAATTATAAAAAAAAAAAGGAGGTTTATTTGGCTGATGGTTCTGCAAGCTACATAAGAAACATGGTGCCAGCATCTGCTTCTGGTGAGGGCTTCAGGGAGCTTCCACTCATGGCTGAAGGTGAAGGGGAGCAGGTGTGTAGAGATCACATGGCAGGAAGTGAGAGAGAGAGGGGAGGGAGGTGCCAGGCTCTTTATAAGAATCAGATCTCCCAGGAACTAGAGTGAGAAGTCATTACCATGAGGACCAAGCAGTTCATGAAGGATCCACCCCCATGACCCACTAGGCTCTGCCTCTAACAATTTGGAGTGGATGAATATCCAAATTATATCAATCCTTATGTACCCAAACAAGATAAAAACAGAATGAAACAATAAAATTATAGATCAATATCATTCATTAATACAGATGTAAGAACTCTTAATGAAATATTAGCATGTAGAATTCGGCAATATATAAAAAGAATTATACACTATGATCAAATTGAGTTTATTCCAGAGATGCAAGGCTAACTTATATTATAGAAATCAATGTAATTGTATTAATCATGTTTTCTAGTTTCTATATTTAATGCTTTGACATCTGAGGTCTTCTGGACCAGGGAGGAGCTGCCCCAACTGGTTGATTCCTAGAGATAACAAATGACTAGCCTGGGAGCTCCCCTTTCGTATGCAAACTGACCAATCTAGCACCCATACTTCCAACCACCTCCTTTGGGTTCCTATGCTCTGGGCCACTATTCCCTTATCCTAATCACCCCAGGGTCAGTTACTAGACAACTAGCAACAACACCTACCCGCAAGGGTCCACCAAAATGATTCAGACTAGCCAATCAATCCTAAACTTGCTGAGACTTCATTCCCAGCCTTACCCATTCTTTCCTATGAAAATCACAATAAAGGCTCTTGCCCAAGTTCTCTACTCACTCCGCTGCCTCCTGACTAACCTCGGGGCTTTCCCATGTGACTCCATTCTGTAGTATGGAATGCTCCCTGTTTCTAGGGATCTGTGAGTGTAACAAACTTATCATAGCAGTTACTCCATGTCTGCCTGTCTTACTGTATCTGATTAAAACAAATCCCTGGTACTTTCACAATAGTAATTCATTATATTAACAAGCCGAAGAAGAAAAGTCATGTGATCATATGTACCGATACATAAAAAGACTTTGGCAAAATTCAACACTGATTCATGTTAAAAATGCTCAGAAAAATAGAATCGGAGAGGAACTTTCTAAACATGATTTTAAAACATCTGCCAAAAACCTATATTTAATGTTGTACTTTATGGTGAAAAACTGAATATTTTTCCCCTAACAACAGGAACAAGACAAGTGTATCTGATCTCATCACTCTTATTCATCACATGCTGGAAGCTCCAGCTACAGCAATAAGACAAGAAAAGAAACCAAAATGCTTACAGATTAAAAAGGAAAAAATATAGCTGTCTCGATTTGCAGATAACATGACTGTCTACATCAAAAAATCCCAAGGAATCTATAAAAGTACCTTTCCTATAGCTAATTAATGAGTTTATCAATGTTGTAGGATTTAAGATAAATATAAAAAAATTATATTTCTCTATACCAACAATGCATAAATATGAAGACACCAAAATTAAAAATACATTACTATATATAATTACTCACAATATTAAATACTTAAGTTTAAATCTAACAAAACATATTTAGAATTTGTATGCTGAAAATTACACATTTCTGATGAAAGAAGTAAAAAAAGGTCTACCTAAATGGAAGACATACGTTTGTAGATTTTAAGATAATACATATGTTAATTCCCCTCAAATTGGTAAACAGGTTTAATGCAACATCCATCAAAATCCAAGTAAGAATTTTATTTTTGCAGATATTGATAGAATTATTTAAAAATTTTTATGGAAAAGCATAGGCCCTGGAATAATAATTTGGAAAAAGAATAAAGTGGAAGGAATTATTCTACCAAATTTCGAGGTTTATCATATAGTTATAGTAATCAAGACTGGGTGGTATTTGTAGAGGAAAAGATATATAGATTAAGGCAACAGAATAGAGAACCCAAGAATAGAACCACACAAATGCTCAAGTGGTTTTTGACTAAGGTATAAAAGCATTCCAGTGGTGTAAAGATAGCTTTTCAACAAATGATGCTGGAGCAATACGACATCCATAGAGAAAACAAAAAACAAACAAAAAAATACCTGACTTAACCTTCACACCTCATACAAAATTGATTCAAAAATTAACTCATGAATTTAAATGCAATAAAACCATAAAACTTTTAGAATGAAAGAAACATAGGAAATAATCTTCAAGATCTAGGACTGGCAAGAGGTTCTTAGACTTGCCTCCAAAAGCATGATCCATAAAACAAATAAAAAGACAATAAGTTGGTTACTGCAAAAATTAAAAACTTGCTCTGTGAAAGCTCATGTGAAGTAGATGAAAGCAAAAACTGTAGACTGATATAACATATTTGCAAATTACATTCCAACAAAGGACAAGTATCTAGAATATATAATAAGCTCTCAAATATAACAGTATTGAAACAAGAAATCCAATGAGAATATGAGCAAAAACATGCCAGAAAATTTTACCGAAGAAAATATAAGATGTCAAATAAGTACATGAGAAGATATTTCACATCATTAACCATTAGTGAAAGGCAAGTTAAAACCACAGTGAGATATCACACTACAAATCCATCAGAATGGCTTAAAAAAATAGTGACACCTCCGGCCAGGCACAGTGGCTCATGCCTTATAATCCCAGCACTTCGGGAGGCCAAGGCGGGCAGATCATGTGGTCAGGAGTTTGAGACCAGCCTGGCCAATATGGTGAAACCCCATCTGTATTAAAAATACGAAAACTAGTCAGGGGTGGTGGCGCATGCCTGTAATCCCAGCTACTCAGGAGGCTGAGGCAGGAGAATCACTTGAACCCGGGAGGTGAAGGTTGTGGTGAGCCAAGATCGTGCCACTGCACTCCAGCCTGGATGACAGAACAAGACTCCGTCTCAAAAAAAAGTGACACCTCCAAATGCTGGTCAGGATATGGACAAGCTGGATTGCTCATACAATGATAGAAGTGTAATATGGTATAGGAACTCTGGAAGATAATATGGCAGTTTTCTAAAAACCAAAACATACAATGACCATATGACCCAGCAATTGTACTCCTGCACATTTATTTCAGAGAAATAAAAACTTATATTTACACAAAAACTGGTACAAAGATGTTCACAGCAGCTCTATTTGTAATAAAAAGTGGAAACAACTCACATGTCCTTCAATAAAAGAATGGTTAAGTGAACTGGTACAGCCAGACCATGGAACACTGCTTGGCAATAAAAAAGAACAAACTGTTGATATCTACAACAACCTGGGTGAATCTCTGGAGAATTTTGCTGAGTGAAAAGGGAAATCCCCCCAAAATTACATACTCTATGATTCCATTTATATGACATTATTGAAATGATGAAATCATTATTGAAATGATGACATTATAGAAACAGAACAGATTAGTGATTGCCAGGGGCTGAGTAGGTGGGGTTGAGGGAAGTGAGTGTGGCTATAAAAGGGTAACATGGGCCATCCTTGCGATGATGGAATGTTCTGTACCTTGATATACAAAAGAAGGATGGTCTTTTCTGCCTTACATGGGATGTTAAAAAAGAAACCAAAAAGTGCCATGATAAATTGCAAGGCACAAGATACATTTCAGTACATTCAGTCTCAGAATCTCTTGATTTTCTTTAGGAGTCTCAGACAGTGTTAAGTGATTCTTGCAACCCATTAGAAATGCACTTCATTTTTTAATGGGCACTTTGTTTGCACTTCATTTTCCCACCGGCACTATACAAGCATCACTCAACTGCCTTGTTTTGTGTTCAGTCAGAATTTAGGAGCAACATAATATAGGCAAAAGTATTCCCTCTCTCTCTTCAACAATCAGATACAGATGTCACCAGTGGCCGTTGGTTCAGTTTCTGCTGGATAATGAAGGACTTACTAGTGCCATTTTCTAAGATTTGTAATGCTTGCAGGCTAACATACCTCACAACAAGATTCAAAACATACCTGAACTCAATATCACCTTGCCTTGGGAAGCTTCTTTCACATTGGCTGCCCTTTATAACTCTCATCTGTCCTTATCACTTCTTATTGCTCTTATGTGAAAACTAAAATGAGACCCCTCCAACTTGCAAATACAATGAACTCCCTCCATCTACTAAGATTCCTCTGAAAAACAAATGTGGAGAAGAAAAGGGAGAAGATGACACAGGAGCTGACTTTGAAATCTTCTGTCTCCTTCCCTTTAGTGTAAGGGAGGACCGTCTTTCAGGGCTTGGGTGGAGGAGTCCTTTAGTCACATACCTGCATGCATGCAGATCTGCAGGTGGTATAAGCACACAGCACGAAGTTAGGCTTTATCTATTCAGTTCATGCATGTCCTACCAATGACATCCATTTCCCACATCGAAGCAGACAGGTTAAAAACATTTTCAGCAGCGTAAGTGGATTTCATTGATGCGAAAGAGTCTTCTAAGAATGCTATATTTTATGGTGATGGGTTTCTCTTATACCATGTGACAGTCATTAGTGAGGAAGTCACATATCCACCTATTTGCAAGAAAATGAAGAGCTCATGCAATAGCAGTTACACACCAAATGCTCTTTTTGTTATATTAACACAAGAGAGCAAACATAAGAGAGAAGAGAATGCACTCATTAGAAAAGAAACTAGGCAACCACTCCGTATCTTAACAGGAAATGGATTTTCTTAGAATATATGTTCCTAGAAGGCACTGTTGATGTCCGAGAAGCTGTACCAACCCAGTGTTCCCTTGAGGTTAGCAGGGGTCTAGGTTTTTTCTGCAGGTTCATATCAGAGCGCACCAGAAGATAAAGTTTTCTAAGCAGATCTTAGAACAGTTCTAACTCTTTGGCAATTGTCCTAACCATATTAAGCAAAACTGGCATTTGCAAAACTAGCCCAGATCAGCAGATCAAGCACAGAAGCTTTCCTAGCTGCAACCTAAACAATATTCCCTAATTGTCCCTTTTATATTCAACAATTCAAATAAGATCATGGTGTCTCTTGGAGAAGGAAGAATGACGGAAGGAATATGGAAGGCATTTGAAGCAAACATCTTTGGCAAATGGTAAATTTGAACCACATAAATATCTTTAGTCTGTAAGGAAGTTTGCAATAAACAAATATAATAACATTTTAAAGTCTTAACAGATATAATTTAAGAGAAAACCTTAAAAGCAGTTTAGATAATTTAATCTAAGAATTACTGGACAGTTAGTATGCATCAGGAACTGTGCTAAGCACTTTTATATGTGTTGTCTCATGTAACGCTCTTGATAATATTATAGAGGTTGTATTATTATGTTTTCTATATTCAATAATTCAACAAGTAGTTATTGAGCTCTTGCTTTGAGTAAAATGCAGGAGGTGCAGCGATATACAAGACAAATTCCTTGTCTTCAATTAATTCATCTGCCAGTGAGAGAGATGGAGAAAGACAATGCTTTATTTGAGGGAAAGAGAAGATGCAGAGTTTAGATTCTGTTATTTATGGTAGTTCCTTAGGGAAGAGCTAATAAATTGCTTAGATAACCAGACATGAAGACAAAGGGAAGGCTGAATGTCCTGCAGAGGGCAGATAAAAAAGCCTTACGTGAAAGAGCTAGCAAAAGATTGATGGTGAAGAGATATATTTGACTATGTTTGAGCGTCTTTAAGAGTTGGTCCCTACATTTTTCTTAGTCCCATTTTTTTTCTAATCATAAATTTATAGATAATCTCTATTAAAAAAAACACAAAAGAAGGGAGGGGTGAAAGCAGAGAGGGAAGTGATAGATGAAAAATTATCTCATGGTACAAACCTGTCAAATTTCTGCCAAGGCAACAGACAATGTGACTATACATTTAAAGAACATACTGATTACAGTTATCTGCCTCATTCCTGGTAGGAAATCCTTTAGTATGAAGAAACTAAGATAATCTCAATTGCTTCTTTTACTTTCTGCTTAATAGAGCTCAAGTGGGAGAATTTTATCCTTTCCTTGTTTTGGCAATCCTATTGCTGCCCAGGTGAGATGAGTGAGGAGGTAAAGCACTGTTAGAGCTGGGAGGAGAGAAGGAGTGAAATGCAAATCCACCCAGCCTGCATTCTCAATCAGCAGAACTGAGTTCAAACAATGGAAACTTAATTTGCCATAAAAATCACTTCCAACTTCTCTAACCACAGTGACCTTAAAAAGGGTTTATGTTTGACTATTAAATACCAAATACATTATGGTTAGTACAAAATACTTCATCTTCATTCAGGTTTCCCTGAGGGCCCCTAAGTGGTTAACAGATGATGATTGCTCATTATTTAAAAGCCATTTCATGGAGAAACTCAGATCACTTGAATCGCTGATGTGCAGAGGAAATCGATGCCAGAAGTGACAGTATGCTTCATATGATGCAACCTGCCAGTTAGTGCTTAAACTCATAAGATCATGGTGTCTCTTGGAGAAGGAAGCATGATGGAAGGAATACGGAAGTCATTCAAAGCAACATCTTTGGCAAGTGGTAAATTTGAATCACACAAATATCTTTAGTGTGTAACGAAGTTTGCAATAAGCAAGTATAATAACATTTTAAAGTCTTAACAGATACAATTTAAGAGAAAACCTTAAAAGCAGTATAGATAATTTAATAGCTAAGAATTACTGGTTACTTAGTATGCATCAAGAACTATGTTAAGCACTTTTATACATATTGTCTCATGCAACACTCTTGACAATATTATAAAGGTTGCAATATTATATTATCTATATTATCCCATTTTAAAGATGAGGAAACATAACCTTACTTAGAATGATTAAAAACTTATCCAAATACCATCTCATGTCGGTCAGAATGGCAATTATTAAAAATTCAAGAAACAGCAGATGCTGGGGAAGTTGTAGAGAAATAGGAACGCTTTTACCTGGTTGGTGGGAATGTAAATTAGTTCAACCATTGTGGAAAACAGTGTGGCGATTTCTCAAAGATTTAGAACTAGAAATACCATTTGACTCAGTAATCCCATTACTGGGTATATACCCAAAGGAATATATATCATTCCATTATAAAGATACACACACATGTATGTTCACTGCAGCACTATTCACAATAGCAAAGACATGGAATCAACCCAAATGCCCATCAATGATAGACTGGATAAAGAAATTGTGGTACATATACACAATGGAATATTATGCAGCCCTAAAAAGGAATGAGATAATGTCCTTTGCCGGGACATGGATGGAGGTGGAAGTCATTATCCTCAACAAACTAACCCAGGAATGGGAAACCAAACACCACATGTTCTCACTTATAAGTGGGAGCTGAACAATGAGAACACATAGACGCAGGGAGAGGACCAACACACACTGGTGCCTGTTGGGGGAGGTTGGGGGTGTGAGCAGAGAGCATCAGGAAAAATAGCTAATGCATGCTGGGCTTAATACCTAGGTGATGGGTTGATAAGTGCACTATAGCACACATGTACCTATGTAACAAACTGCATATCATGCACATATACCCCAGAACTTAAAATTAAACAAAATTAAATTAAATTTAAAACTTGTCCAAGTTCACACATCAATTCAGAGGATGAGTGGAATTTGAATCCAGGCCTGTCAGATCTTACAGTTCAAGGTCTTATTTCCTCTACTATATTTCTCTACTATTGGCTTATTTAAATTCTACACATCAGTAAAATTTGAACGATTGATCATCTTCCTGTGGGATTTTAAGGATGCATACGCTTACTAATTCAAACAAAGCAATTAAAATTTCATAAACTCACATCTCAAATCCAAGTTAAAATTCCTGTTCTTGTTTCAGCTGCACGTGTTTGACTTGACTTTGACAAGAGAACCATGATTTGAAAATGTTGTCATTTAAAGAAAGTTAAAGTTGTTATTGGAACAGAATGAACAAGTATTCTTAGTAAGCACTCTGAAAGTATAAAAAATGAACTTGCATATCTCCATATTGGTCCTGCCTTATTAGGAAGCATTGTACTTATTATAAATTGCCTTATTCTGTAGGAGATTTTAGTCAGCTATAAATTTTCTTCTATTTGGATACATTTCCTCCCGTAATTGCTAAGTACACATTGCTTCTTCATACTAAATACTATCAATAACCTATCTGCAAAATAAACAGTAGGGAGGATTCTTTCAAGACAGAGTTAGACAAAGTCATTAAATTTGTTTGTGGTTTCTTCTGAAGGTAGCTTCAAGAAATTACCTGAAAACTTTATTTGTGTAATAAAATAACCCTTGTTCACAGTACAGTTCCACCCCTCACCTTTCCAGTGACTTTTTCATCCCATTCAGTTTCCAAAGAGAATTATTTACAAATGAAGGGATTACAAGTTGTCACCACACCCAGACAGCTTAGCCATGCTCCTGGGAAGAGCAAACAAGTGTTGGTGAACTGTATGACCTTATAGCAAAGGAAAAGGAGAAGTACCACAAAGGAATTTAATGATTTTGTCTAAACTTATCTGGATAGACTCCTCCCTACTGTTTATTTATAAACTATTGTCTGTTCTTTGGGCTTATTCATTTCCCCTGAAAATCATTTACTACCCCTACATTTTCACTACCTCCCTTCCCCTTGTGAAGAGGGTATTTAAACCTCAAGCATCTGGCTTTTCTTTGAGTCTCATATTTTATATGGCCCCTGTGCTTATGCATGTTAGTAAATTTGTATGCCTTTTCTCCTGTTAATCTATCTATTGTCAGTTCATTCCAGCCAACCTTCAAAAAGGGCAGAAGGGAAGCTTTTCCCACACCCCTACAGGAGTTATCAGCTTGTAGATGATATGTAATGCCCTAAGTTTGGTGACGTCTCCCAGGAAATTAGTGGAGATAGAGAAGAAAGGAGATCTGAGGACTAAGCCCTTGGTCTTGCCAGTGTTTTAAGGGCAGAAACATGAGAAGAATCCAGGATAGATGCCTGAGGGGTGGTGACTAACGGAGGAACAAATGTGGTGTACTAGAGGCCAAGGGAAGGGAGCATTTTCAGAGTATCTCAGGATTTTTGCAATGGACATGGTGATCAATGGTGTGGAATGCTACTGAGAGGCTGAATAAGATGCAGGCTGAGAAGTGTCCTTAGAATTTGGCCACGTGATGGTCGTTGACATTGACAAGAGCAGTTGCAGTGATGTAGTTGGAGCAAAAGCCTGACCGGAATGTACCGAAGAGAGAATACAAGATGGCAAGTGCAGCTAAATATTTTGAGGACTTTTACAGTAAAAGGAAAGGTAGAAACTCAAGAGGCATGTGGTATTCAGAGAGAAGTGGTTCTTGTTTTGTTTTGCTTTAAGATGAGATACATTGCAGCGCATTTGTGAGCTGGTGGGAATGACCCAGTAGAGAGGAAATAATTGATTATGCAAGTGAGAGGACTGACTTTTTTCAAGGTAAGGTCCTTGAATAAGGAAGTGGACTAGGCTCTAGTACAGGCTATTTTGTAGGCTGTTTAAATTATGAGCTGACATTATATGAGAAAGCGACTGCAAAATGTGTAGATAATTACACACTTGTGAAAACATGTAAAAATATTTGAAACCTTGAAAATACACACTAAAATATTAATAGTGTTTATTTGTGGGTGTTACAAATAGGGTGACTTTGTATTCTAATTTTTTTTCTACAATGAACAATTGTTTCTCTTACAATCAGGGGAGAAATGAATTCAAGAATTTATGAAACTTGCCAATCCTGAGTAATTATTAATGGTTTTGATCTCCTTCTTAAAAACTGACTGTAAAATGACAATAATAAAAATAAAATTTTCTGCCTTAATTTTATATTCCTTACATCTTTATCTGTACAAGACAGTAGTCTTCAGTTATTTCACAGTGTTGCTCTGAATTGCAAATGATAAACGCTTTATGGTGGTGCATCAGAAAGTATATACATATGTGAAGCATTTTTTTTTTTTACTATCACAATCATTTCACTATTAACTAATATGCTATCCCTTTTAAGCCACCTAAATCTTAGGACCATTAAAATGAACTTAATAGAAGAATCACGCTCTAGTAACTGTCTACCTTGTAATAGAAGTTCAAATGTTTATGGAATTGAATTGAATTGTGCCAAAGAATGAAAATATTCAAGAAATCATACTGACTATGGCCCTAAGGAGATTTTTTAAAGACAAAATTCTAACTCATTACAAACGGCTAAAATCTTTTAAGAATGCAAGTCTCCAAAGAGAAGGAAGCAGAAGTGCTTCCTAAAATTAAAGTAAAAAAAAAAAAATAGCTCCTGAGGGCTGACTCCTTATTTTCTGCTGCTTTTGATTGTTTTTCCCTTTCAGGGCCTGGGGCCTCACTCTGCTGCACTATTGCTAAACCTAGGATCCATATTTCAAGTCTCTGTCTCTTCTGCTTCCCACCAACCTTCTCACGGGGGTATTTCATATTAAGGAGTGAGCTCTGATTTCTTATCTTGCCCAAATTCCTACCTAAGGGGTCTAGGGAGTCATGCCCTACAAACGATACATTCTCATCAGATAGGTTTTATTTGACCCTATATATTGTGACTTACTTTTCAGTTTGACTCTGGCATAACATTGTGACACAAGGAAAAAATATTTAGACCCAAAATATATTTCCTTGCCATATCTTGATATTGCCCTGCAAAGTCTCTTGTGGGAAAAATCCACATTCTATAGAGAATCCCCTTCCCTCTTTGTTTTCCTTCCTTTCTCTCTAGACCCAGGAGATAATCAACTCAGAGCCAGGCATCCTTTTAGGTCCAATGATAAGAAACAGTTTATAACCTGTGCTCTCTGTGAAGTCTGCTATCTGAGAGATTCCTCTGCATAATAAAACTTGGTCCCCACAATCCTTTATCTTAGCCTGAACATTCCTTTCCATTAATCCCAGGTCTTCAGATAAACTCAATCAACTGCCAACCAGAAAATGTTCAAATTTATTTATAGCCTGGAAGCCCTCCTCTTTGAGTTGTCCCACTTTTCTGAGCCAAATCAATGTATTTCTTAAATGTATTTGATTGATGTCTCATGCCTCCTCCCTAAAATATATAAAACCAAGCTATACCCCGACCACCTTGGGCACACATTCTTAGGACCTCCTGATGGCTGTGTCACAGGCCATGGTCACTCATATTTGGCTCAGAATAAATCTCTTCAAATATTTTACAGAGTTTGACTCTTTTCGTTGACAATTGATGCTCACTGTTTATTCTCAAGCCATGTTCATTCCCTTTACTATCTCTTAAATGCTTTTTCTTTACATGCAACTTTAGATGTGGCCTTCTAAATTCTGTGTCTGAATTTCGATACCAGTTTCATTACTGGTTTCTTTACCTCCCTGTACTTCCCAAGAAATGTTGCTAAAATTTGGGTCTGGGGACCTTGATGAAAACCCTCCAGTGACTTCCCATCACTTTACTTTAAGTAAAACTTGTAATTCCCTGGAAGAGATTAAAAGCCCTGATAATCTGACTTCTATTTACTTCAGCTTTGTGTCCTGCAGCCACAGAGTAGCCCTCCAGGATCCTACCAGACTTTGCCCAATTCTGACTGCTTCGTGCCTCTCGCTTTGCCTGGAAGCCCCCTCTTCTAGCCCATCTACAACTTTTTTTTTTAGATGAATGATATGTTTTATTTATTTTTTGAGACAGTGTCTTGCTCTGTCACCTAGGCTGGAGTGCAGTGGCACAATCTTGGCTCACTGCAACCTCCACCTCCTTGGTTCAAGCAATTCTCCTGCCTCGGCCTCCCAAGTAGCCAGGACTACAAGTGCCAGCCACCACACCTGGCTAATTTTTGTATTTTTGGTAGAGATGGGGTTTCACCATGTTGGCCAGGGTCGTCCCATTTCCAACTTCTACTTGCCCTTCAAATCTGGTCCAGGGGCCACATCCTCCCAGCTTGCCCACCTGACTCGAAGCCCACGGAGTCAGATGCTCCTGGTATGCCTGCTCCAGGGCACCGTGTAAGCATCTCCATCAGAGGAGTTATTGAAGATAATTATAATTATCTATTTAGTTCTCTTGAGAAAGAAATAAATAGAATCTCAGGACTCCCAAACTCACCATGCCGAAGGGAAAGTTAAGCTTGGGCACTGAGTCATGCAAACAAACAACAACAAATCTGACTTCCTTTTGTTCACAAACAGGTAGCTGTAATTTCACATGTTTACTTTATTGTATGTAAAATGTAGATTTACTGAGAGCCTGAGACAATGTGTAATTGACTTCTCCACCTACTCTTTTCATGTGTAAAATACAGAATCACTGAACACTAATAACAAGCCTTACAAGAATGCAACCGCTGGTCTGGCCTGATGGCTCAAGCCTGTAATCCCAGCACTTTGGGAGGCCAACGTGGGTGGATCACTTGGACCCAGGAGTTTGAGACCAGCCTGGGCAACATGGTGAAATACCTTCTCTACAAAAAATGCAAAAGTTAGCCAGGTGTGGTGGCGGGTGCCTATAGTCCTAGTAACTCAAGAGGCTGAAGTGAGAGGATCACCTGAACCTGGGAGGTTGAGGCTGTGGGGAACTGTGATTGTGCCACTGCACTCCAGCCTGGGTGACAGAGTGAGCACTGGCCTCATTGCCTACCCTCCTCCCCTTTTTTCCTTTCCTCCTTCCCCTCCTACTCGCTCTTTCCTCTTTACATTTTGAAGTCCTCAAAACTCTTTGGAAAAAGCACAGGACACAGATCCTACTGTGGCTTGTGTTTCTTTTTCCTCAACCTACATCCTCAACTTGGGCAGAATAAGCCTCGAATTGATTGAGATCTGCCTCGGTCACTTTTTGGTTTATACTCTGTTGTCTCAAACTACTGAGTCAAGAATAAGATTTTTGTTATGTCTATTTATATAACAGATATTTATATTAGTTTGCTGGCGTTATCATAAGAAAGTACCACAGACTTGATGGTTTAAACAAGGGAAATTTCTCTTCCCACAGTTGTGGAGGCTGGAAGTTCAAGACCAAGGCAGAGGCAGGGCCGGTTTCTTCCAAGGCCTCTCTCCTTTGCTTGCAGATGGCTGTCTGTTTCCAGCATCTTCACAAGAACTTCCCTCTGTACATGTCTGTGTCCTAATCTCCTCTTGTTATAAGGACACCAATCATGTTGAATTAGGGTCCATCCTAATGACTTCGTTTTACCTTAATTACCTCTTTAAAGACCCTATCTCCACATATAGTCACATTCTAAGGTACTGAAGGTTAGGGCTTCAACAAGTGAATTTGGGGGGTAACAATTCATCCCATAATAATGTTAAGTGAATGATGATTTCATGGGATCCAGCAAAGTTTTTACCCTTTGATACTAGGTGAGGTCTAGTCCAAGAATTTAGTTCTAATGTTAATTCAAATCATTTGAAAGAGATCTCACACTTCCTCATTCGAATTTGGTTGTCTGATACTTTATATAGCTGTTTTCATCCATTCTAAGGCATACTTTTTTATAACATAGATGAGCATTGTGCATTGAAAACAAAACCTACAAGGCTCAGCTGAAAGACATGCATTGGCCAAACCCAGAGCTGGAAGCACAGAGGAAACCAAATACTTGTCTTTGAAGATAGGCAGAGTGTGACAAAAAGATATTGGTGAAACGTTTTCTACATTTCACTAAAAAGGATGTCCTGGCAATGAATACAGAACCTGGCACACAGTAGGTACTCAATAATTATTTAAGTGAAGAAACAAATTAACCATGTGGGAAAACACAGAAATTTTCTGGCATGGATAGTTTGAATTTACCATCGCTTTATGTAACATATATATCGAGTGCCTGCTCTAGCCAGGTAGACTCCTAAAATTTCAGGACCCGGGGATACGTCAAAGAACAAAAGAGATTAAAAGTCCCTGCCTTCAAGGAGCTTATACTCTAGTTTGAAGAGAGAGATAATAAACAAATTAAAAAGTAGAATAAAAAAGAATGAAAGAAAAAAAGAAAATGCCAGAACACGTTACCCTAGAAAATGAACAAGGTAGCAGGCTAGAGGTTGGGGAAGGGATTTGAATTTTAAAAGCTGGCTAGGTAGCAGGTAGCTATGTGGGAAGTCAGCCATGCCACCAGGATTGAAGAAAGAAGAGACTAAACTAGTATTTCCCATAGTAAGTGCTGCACAGTATTGATGCTGAAGGGTTTCCACATACAAAAAAGAATTCCAGGTTACACTTTATACACGGCCTCCTCTTGGGAGACAAAGGGATATGTCTGTATACTTAATTAATGCCTTTGAGAAAATCTCTTACACAAGAAATCTGTTGAACGTTGTTTAATACATTGTTTCCCAAATGTTCCCCACCATGAGACCCATTTTTGGAAGGTTATCTATTAGCCAAAAAGAAAGAAAGAAAAAAAAAGTTCTAGAAAATCCACATGAGGAAGTTTTGGACTTACTGACTTCTCTATGTAAGTGAGAAAAGAATGTATTTCAGGTATCAGATCTATCAGAATTGAGATGGTGATGTGACAGTTTAAATATTGTTGAATACTATTTTAAGCAATCTATTATGAAAGTCATACAGTTCTAGGGAGCAAGCATGCGAGTTTAGTAGTTATTTTGTCTCCTTTTTAAAATTAGAACTGCATTTTAGTCATTTGAAATCTCTATTATTCATATTTCACCCAGCTTGCCGTCATCTTCATGTCCTGAAAGAGAAGCCCACTGATTTCTTGCTAGAAGAAAATAAGAACAGAAGAACTGAACCTCCTGAGGAGTCAGTCTGTATTCCACTCAGTGTCCTTGATCTGAGATCCTGCAAAACAAGTGCACTGTCCATTACAGTTTCAATGGTGCCCATATTTGTCTGAGATTAGGGCAGAGCATAACACATTGGCACACACTGAACCCTAATTTGATATTGTCCTGAGAGCAGGACCTGGCAATAGCAGAGCACAGAAAGACAGCTTGTAAATCACTGGAACCTGGGACCCCAGAGAAGAGCCAGCCTGGGTTCCTCTGATCCTAAGTAAGGCCCCTCATGGAGTTGGGAGTCATTTCACACATGGAGAAAATATTGCTTTTCACTGCCTAGATTTGAGTTCGCTGATTTGCTGGAAGGGAAAAGATGCCTTGGACATGGAAGACAAGTAAATGCCCTTGGGGGGAATTTTATTTCCCCCTCCTTTCTGAAAAATTATCTCATATACCTCTTTCTGCTCCATTGTCCTCAATGCTGGATGGGCCCAGAGTGCTTTGTAACCACTTACTCCACTATCTAAAGAAAATGCTTGCTAAATCATACAACAACCACATGGTTCCATAAAATTTAAACTTTGACTTAAGCAACTCTAGAGAACTGATGCATCTGTAATCTATGATTCATAAAGGTGTTTGCAAAAGATTTTTGATAGGTATATAGACTTTGCAACAGTCTTGACACACTTGTCTGTGTATTTCATTGGTCTGAGTGTTGTTTTAAGGGCACAACATAAAAAAAGTACATTAGCTTCCTAGTAAATGTAAATCAGTACAAGTATTTGAGTAATTTTTGTTATGAAAAGGGAAGCTTACATTGATAGTTAAAAACAAAGGAAAGCAAATAGGATAGAAATGGTTCCAGATAAAACAGCAGCTCATGCTAAAATTCTACTGTTTGTGCTTTTAACTTAGCTACAAGAAGCTTTGGGAATTTAAGGGCCAAAAGAGAGAAAATTATTGCTAATAAAATCAGATATTTTTGACTTGAGAAAATTCACCACCATTATTATATTACACCTTGGGAAAAGTGGCTTTCATGCTTTTTATTAGTAAC
Organism: Pongo pygmaeus; assembly: GCF_028885625.2. Lineage (NCBI taxonomy): Eukaryota > Metazoa > Chordata > Mammalia > Primates > Hominidae > Pongo > Pongo pygmaeus. The sequence goes on along the minus strand of NC_072380.2, from coordinate 73,399,726 downwards.
ACAAATTCTTATAAGTATTTTATACCACCAAAAGCCACTATATTTGTTGAAAATTATACCATTAAGCTATTCTATTTCAGATTAGAGGCTTTAAGTATTAGCTATGATCTTTAAGAAATGCTTTTGGATATAATGATTCCAAACATACACATGGCTATGGTTTGAATGTGTCTCCCAAAGTTCATGTGTTAGAAACTTAATCCCCAATACAATGACATTGAGAGGCAGGAACTTTAAGAGGTGATTAGATCTGGAGGACTCTGCCATCATGAATGAATGAATACCAATATTGCAGGAGTGGGCTCATGATAAAAAGATGAATTTTACAATTTTAACACTTTCCTTTCTCTTGCAGGCTTTTTTTTTTTTTTTTTTTTTTTTTTGAGACAGAGTCTTACTCTGTCACCTAGGCTAGAGTGCAGTGGCACAATCTCAGCTCACAGCAACCTCTACCTCCCAGGTTCAAGCGATTCTCCTGCCTCAGCCTCCCATGTAGCTGAGATTACAGGCATGAGCCACCACACCCAGCTAATTTTTGTATTTTTAGTAGAGACAGGGTTTCACCATGTTGGCCAGGCTGGTCTCGAACTCCTGGCCTCTTGATCCACCTACCTCGGCCTCCCAAAGTGCTGGGATTACAGGCATGAGCCACCGCACCCAGCTGCAGGCAGGCTTTTTTGCCCTTCCACCATGGAATGACACATCAAGAAGATCCTTGCCAGATGCCAGCACCCCGATATGGGACTTCTCAACCTCTGAAACTGTAAACCAAATAAATTTCTACCATGTATAAATTACCCAGTCTCAGGTATTCTGCTATAACAACACAAACAAACTAAGACACACATACACATACTTACATGTGTATATACTTAATATGTGTATGTATGTGTGTGTGAGTGACCCTTGAACAACGTGGGTTTTAATTGTGGGGTTCTTTTATACACAGATTCTTTTCAACCAGTTGTGGATCAATATCTGTGGGATGCAAAACCCGCTTATGGGGAGGGCCACCTTTTCTTGTACAAAGGTTCTGCAGGGCCCACTGTGGGATTTGAGTATGCACAGATTCAGGTATACGTGGAGGTCCTGGAACCAATCCCTAGCATATAATGGGGGTTGACTATATTTCTCTGTAGGAAAACATCATCAGGGAGCACTTCGATCTGCTGTAAGGGGAGGAATGTGCCTTTTTCTATCAGCACAATTCATATCTGCTATCCTAGCCACATGCCCTCCATGAAGCACTTTCTTAAGAAATGAGAAATCCAATACTTAAAGGGAACAGTTCTCAGAAGGTACACATTTCCTAGGCTCTTATTCTGGAGGTTGTAATGCCATCATCCTTTCTTAGTTTCATGTTACCATTTTATTATTAGCCATTGTATTTTGATTGAATATTTGCTCAAGATAAAAGTTTTATTTTGCTCTTTCTCTCCTTTCTTTACACACACACACACACACACAAACATTTCACAGACTTCAGCACGCAATTGACACATATCAATATTTTTTATATTTTCTTTCTTAGTTATCAATGGGCATCCTAAATTCGGCTAAATGCATTCAAATTTACAAAAGAAAAAAATGTAGAAGCCGCCTTCTAAGCAGGTGGACTCAGTTGTGACTTATGGGGTGTTATCTTAGGGATGACTACAAATCTCCACTTCTTCTGAAACTGGCAAATGCATCATGAAACATTCATCCCTTTGCCATAGAGCTTTATCTCCTGTTAAAATAAAGACAGCACTATCAGGGTAACACTCCAATTGTTTTAATTTAATTATTTCCTAGGAGCAGATTTGGAGTGTGTTTTGGGTTTTGTGTTATTGGTGCATATCGTGTGTGTGTGTCTGTGTGCCAGGGGTGGAGGAAGGAACATTGATGAATGTTTGTAGGGCTCTCCTGAGAAGGAGACCTGCGATGGAAGGCACAAAGGCGCCAACTGCTAGTTTTTCCTGCTTCACGATTTCAACTAGCTCCATCCTAACAGTGTTACCAGAAAGGATATATTTATGGAAACCTTTGAGAATGTGACATCACATTGCAGGCACAAACATTTTTGCTGCTACTTATAAGTGGTTTGGGGCAAATAACTTAAACTCTCTGAGCCCAGTTTCCTCCTGGTAGGATTCTGCAGGTGACAGTGAGGATTCAGTGGATGAATGTATAAAATCCACAGCACCCCCAAAATGGAGAGCAAGACTCCTTACCAGCCCTGGCAGAGTCTCCCCATTTCCCAATCTTATTGCACTTGTCATAAGGACAAACATTCATATTCCAATACTGCAGTATTGATCATCTTTCCCTATACAACTGCTGTTTACTCTTTCCCCTCCCCATCCTCTCACTTTCTAAAGGGGAGAGATTCTCTTGCTGATTGGGTTGGGTCCAGGCTTATTTTGCAGCACCGACTTGGGATAATGACTGAGCGAGGGAATAAAGGAAGCCAGCAAGGCTAACTCAGTCTGCCACTGAGAAAAAGGGAAGGGGGAGATACCCAGAAAGCAGGCGCTGGAGGGTATGGGGAGAGATATGGGAACTGGAGAGTGATAGGCTACAGAGCAGAAAGGGGTATAAGAAGTTGAGAGGACAAAGATGATTGACTTTATGAAGTTATGCTGTTGAGTGAATTACATATCCTTTAAAGTTCTTTAAGAGATGCAAACAAAACTCTAATTGACTTTTAAATGAGTTTTAGTGGTAGGATTGTACTTGAAATGTTTTGTGAACACCATACTCCATGGGTACCTGAAGTGTATTTGGATTATGAGTTGTCTGGTTTACATAATTAGCAGTTTAAATGATACTATTTTGCTCTCTCATTGTTTCAAATGTATGTGTGCTGCCTTTTTAGCTAGTCAGAAAGCTGCTAACAACTGCCTTTTAATTTATTTATTCACATGACAAATACTAAGGGCCTGTGTACCAGGCTCTGTGTTAAGACTCTAATCTGCCCATGAGGAGCTCACAGCCTATGAAAAAAAGACAGCAAACACAACATCCTTCACCTCATGTGGTCAATGTAGTGATAAAAATGAAGATACAGGATAAGCACAGAAGAGGGCTGCTGTCTTCCAACACCTAGCACAGAGGCAGGCATATGACACGTCCTCAAACACAAGGCAAACCCAGTGGTAGACGGTACTAGGACCGCAGACCAAAAGCAGGGATTCAGCAATACCAGTTGGCAGGGGCCCAATCCTCCGCTGAATACTGTCAGAAAATGGGGGTCAGGAGAAAAGGTGATTCAACCTATGGCTTTCTACTGACAACTAAACCAACTCCCATCAATCGTCATACATAAATGGCATGAGGACACACTATGAGGTGACGGTGCTGGGATGGGGCAGAGACACAGAAACATCTGACACAAGCTATCTATTTGGGAAAATAAGACAAATACAGGGTACAATTAGCAAATATTATAAGCCCATATGCAGTGATGCACACAATCGTGAGCTAGAAGTAAAAAGGTACTGCAGGAATTGTCTGTTAGGTAAACCTTTCCCACATCAAAGGATTTGTGCAACAGAAGTAAATACTCAAAATAATGACTTGAGTATATTAAGGTAAAACTATGGACCACCCAGTGGAAGGCACATGTGCACAGGAATGAGGAATTGGTGCTCACTGGCCACATCTGGTCAGTTTCCCCTGAAAGGGATTAGAATAGGGGTGGAGTATGAGATGGAAGCATGCCAGGCTTCTTCATTTATATTCCTTGTGGTCTCTTCTGATTGGAGCCAGGTTCTAACTCTGGATAAACTTGTAGGCCACAGGCATAATCTGCATCCTTATAAGAGTGTAATCACAGCTCTAAAGGGTGAGATACATCAGATGATGGTATGCTAGTAACTTAATGCTCTAACTTCATGCAAAATGGTGTTGTATCTGATCTTACAGAAATCAAGCACAGAAATGAGACATAGTCCCTGTAGTCTGAGCTTTCTTCAAGAAAGAACAGCATGTGACATGTGGAACTGCCTACTCTCCCTCACTTTTATGCCCCAGACACTATTCAGTCAATATTTGTAGAGCTAATGAATAAGTGAGTGGCATAGGAGTGATAAACGACCACACCAGAAAAGTCCACTGCTTATTCTAATTACAAAAAATGCTAAACTAAGCCTTTAAGACAATTTTCCCAATTGTGATATAGCTAAATGGGGCTAGGGGAGGGGAGTACTGGGGGTGACTGCTAATGGTCAGAGGGCTTCTTACTGGGTTGATGAAACATTCTGGAATTAGATAGTGGTAATAGTTGCAATACTCTATGAATACACTAAAAGCCAATGAATTGTGCACTTTAAATGGGTGAATTTTGTGGTATGTGAATTATGTCTTAATAAAACTTATTTTTTTTAAATCACTGTTGAGATATATATTGATGAGATACATTAGAACTTGAGAATCCAAAATACAGGTCCTGGTGCATAGTATAATGAATTAGATTTATTCTTGAAAATAAGGGGATTAACATCCTACCCAATGAAAATAATAATCTTAGAATAGAGAAAAATATTATTCTTTTGAAAAGCAAAGTACCTTAAACAGAAGACCTGAATGCAAATGAGCATGGGCTTATTAACCTAGAGCTTAAAATATTTTGTTTGTGTATCAGAGGATTGGTAGATGGGCTACTGGTTCATTTGATCTTTCAACCAACAAACATTTATTGATAAATTTGAGTAGTAGCACAGGTTGAGTATTCCTTAGCCAAAATGCTTGGGACCTGAAGCGTTGCAGATTTCAAATCTTTTCAAATTTTGGAATATTTACATTACATACTGGTTCAGCATTCCTAATCTGGAAATCCAAAATCCTAAATGCCCCAATGAGCATATACTTTGAGCATCATGTCAGTGCTCTATTCTTAATATCCTTGTGGATAAATAACTCATAGCAAGGAGAAATAGATAATTTTATTTGCATTGCATAAAAGGTAGGGATGTAATCTTCAAGATTCATTATTATAATCTTCTATGTACATTTCCTTTTTGTGAATAGTCCCAACTTCAGAAAACCCATATTTTGACAGAATAACTGGAATGCACACCAAATTCTTAGATACCTTTATCTAATAAGACCCATTGTACCTGGGAATATTGGAGATAAAAAGATAGAGTAACTGTGTAGCCTCCCTTGAGCAGGATACAATTTGGTGGGGGAAAGACATCAGAAAAAAAGAACTAAAGCACTATTATACATGCTCTAATTGTGATATTTGTGTACTAGTAAATTTAGAAGAAAAGTACAATTTTATAAGTAATAAAGGCAAGTCTACATAGACTACCACTTAGTTAATAAAGCTTCTACTGTTACATGGCAATAAATTATCTGCAAATTATAACTTATTTATAGAAGTTCGTCTAAGCTAGTTTGACATCTATGTGTTCGCGTTTATGGTTCTTTGCTGCTGAACATGTAGAACAAACAAATTAGGAATTAGTCTTTCATTGCAGTGCTCTGTGCTGAAGAGTAGCCATTTATCAAGGAAAATTCTATGCTTTTCTCACAACCCTCAGCACCCTGAAGGCTTTGCTCCATGGAAAGTGTAAGACCTTTGTGAAATCCAAGCATTCACTGAGAGGCACTAATGAAGCAAATAATGGCAGACAATTTAAGAACACAGGTGAATGATTATAGTGGACAACTTTGGGAAGAATTACAGGAGCTAATGAGTGAACTTGCTAATGAGTCTTCCTCATTACAGCAGAGTTCAACAGGTTTATCTGTGTTTAGTGCAACGTCACAGGTGGCTCTGTACTGTATGTGTGTGTGCATATTTGTGTGTGTGTGCAAGGGAGGAGAGATGAGGATAGAGGTTATAAATTGTGTTCTGAAGCCTTAAATAATAATGTCATAAAATGTTGATATATGTTTCCATGTCTCTGCAAATTACTGTTTCTAAATTAGATACCTTTGCCACATACAGAAAATTATTATTCTCATATTTGCAAATTAACCATTTTCATCCTTCAATGTTGCTCAAGTTACATTTCCACCTTAGTTCAGTCCATTCATACCTGAGAGACACTAGGGTGTGTGTGTGAGTATTGGTGGCCAATAAGTAGACTTTATAATATACTAAGAATCTGCATAAAATCTATGTGGGCAGTACCCGTATGCCCATTTTGTAGAATTTGGAGCACAGATATAACATTTGCAATTTTTCCATACAGGTTTATACTTGTACACTTATTTTTTGACACATTCTTGATGAGATTTAGGGTGCTCTTCATTACCAGGCATTCTCTTATTGAACAAACATTTATAAGCACAATTACATAAAACTGCCAGGATTTCACTTTGAAAGATATTTTATAACTAGGCAAGAAAAGGAAAGCAGGTGTCCCCTGTAGAAAGAAATCCCTATATAATATTTCTATGCTTGGCCTGTCCTAGAACGATTTGTTTTGAGTAAGCTAATGAGCATCATTAGTTGGAAGTGTTCTGTAAATTAAGTAATTCTCTACATGGCCTGGCTTAAGGAATGCTTTAATTTTTAGTGTCACTAAACTCTGCTAATGTTAAAGCAGTGGGAACTTCATATGAATATCAGGATTACATGAGGCACTAAAGAAATAAGTACCTAGTTCTGATGCCACAGACTGGGAAAGAGCCCAGGGGTTGAGGTGGGGGCAGTTGACTAATAGGGAAGTGACCTCGGCAGGAAGGGTCAGAGGAGGAGGGGTGGGACAGTGCAAGGTGCATTGGGCTCATTCTGACAATGCTTTGAGATGCACTTTGATCCTTGTAGCTTCCCATTAAGAACCATCAGTGGACTCTGAAGGCTAATAGCAGTCCATTCATCTTCCAAAAGACTCCCTCCTGGTCACTCAGCTCTCTGTAGGAGGGATTTCCCACCCGGAGTACAGTCCACCGGGGAAGGGGCTTATCTCTCTTCTCCTTTTTTAGGTGCCTGCTGTTGTTTCACTAACTCAAGAGGGCAGACCAGGGAACACAGCTGATCAGCAGGTTTCCTCTGCTTTTACTCTTTCGGTTAGTCTTCCAGAGCACAGACAGCTGATCCTGGGGTTTAAAGAGTCTGTTCAGTTAAGAAGTTTCCCTATATGATTATTTCTTAAAGTGATTCACATTTCAAAAGTGATTTCATACTTTTATTCCATCACTTGTTTTCCTCCATATTCTAGGTAACGCTATTCAAATACTATATGGTTCCTCACTGGAACTTCTACGGTTTGTGTTTTCAGGTGGAAAGCTAAGCACTAGGTATACATCAGGCCTTAAAAGAAAATAGTTGAAGCAATTGGACAAAATGATGGAGACTAATAGGAGGAAAGCTTAATTAAGGATAATTTTTTACCAAGGCAAATAACTTTGATTCATTTTCTCTTCTTCATTTTTTCTTCTTCATTTTCTCTATGATCTTTAATTATTTATTTATTTGTCCTGTTTTCCTCTCCTCTGGATCCCATTCCCCATGACGGAGACATCACACATGCTTCATGTGCTGCAGACCCAGCACTCAACTCAACATCAGGAACTAGAAAGGACTTGGTAAATAGTCACTAAATGACTGAGTTCACGTTATGTTAGCAGATGTGTCATCTCCAATTTCACACATGTATGTATATGTCCATTGACATTAGGTCAGACTATTCAGAGATCCTTTAAGTTTTTTTCCTTGCTTCTAATTAGAAAGTTGAATGTAATCCACTCTACTTTTGAGGGCCTTTAAAGCTGGAGAAAAAATGTTCTTAAAAAAAAAAAAAAAAAAACAACCTGGCAAAAGGAATCACACTCAGAACTGAGGTAGAATCATCCAGTTCACACTATTTCCCAAACAAGAAAATCCTCTTTGATTATTTGAACACAGTTTCCTGACTAAAGCCCAATATTTTCAGATGTGGGTCTGATGTTTCAATTCATGTGTTCACAGCAGGAAGTAGTGCTGTAAGATCCTCATCCAATGAAGGAGTCTGCTTTAGCTGGATCTTTCCATTTCACTACAGAATGAAGGTTCCTAGCATGACCACAGAGGGATGAAGTAGCAATTGGCTCTCTCTTCACATTTCACTACAAGCATTGGCTTCCAACATGAAAAGGCAGCAACAGCATGTCATTGTTTTATTTCCAGAGAAGGAGATGGAAATTGATTGAGGAGCTGTGAAGTTGGTCCTATAAGGAAGTGGAACACATACAGCAACCTGTTCGGCTGGATACCACATCCAGCAGAGTTGAGCCTGCCTGCTGTGCACTTAGGGATGGTATAGCTGGGTTAATCATAAATTGAAAAAGTTTAGTCCCTTTCATAGTGCTAGGGCATTATAGTTAGCTTAGATTGGAAAGACCCTGAGTTCAGCTCAATAGTGATAGGGATTGCTTTCATCAGAATCAGCCAGATATGGGCTACCCTTTAGATGGAGGATGGCTCTATTGCTGGAGAAACACCCTACACATGTACCACCCTCTGAGAGGACCTGAGTGGACTTACAGCTCTAGTGTATCATTGCTTTATTTTTGTCTTTATTCTGCAGAGCATTGCTTTATATACTCCTCACCAGGCCCACTTTGCTGCACCATGACAATCATCGTTTGCTGAGTGATGCTTGTGGTGGTACAGCTGTGCATTTACAGCCTCTCAGTCCATGATTTGAACAATGGCATCCAGCTGGAGTACTCTGACGGGTTTGGTTCTAGGCATCTACTTTCAATGTTTGAAAGAGTCTGCCTCAGAATGGAAGTTTTATCCCAACCAAAGCACCAACCACCTCCAATGCACCTCAAAAGCAAAAACAACCCTATATTTGATGCTAGTTTTAAATTTCTATTTCTCTCAACTTGCATACTGAGTTGCATATTTTTGTTTGTTTTTGATTTGTGTTTGTTTCTTTCTTTGTTTTTGAGATGGAGTTTCATTCTTGTTGCCCAGGCTGGAATGGAGTGGCGCGATCTTGGCTCACTGCAACCTCTGCCTCCTGGGTTCAAGTGATTCTCCAGCCTCAGCCTCCCAAGGGTAGCTGGGATTACAGGTGCCCGCCACCATGCCCAGCTAATTTTTCTATTTTCAGTAGAGATGGGGTTTCACCATGTTGGCCAGACTGGTCTCAAACTCGACTTCAGGTGATCCGCCCGCCTCAGCCTACCAAAGTGCTGGAATTACAGGCGTGACCACCGTGCCTGGCTGCATATGTTTTTGAGTATTCAATATAAACATAAATTAATGATTAATAGACATCATTCCTAAAATAATGACTTTTTTTTCTATTTTTGAGATGGAATCTTGCTCTGTCGCCCAGGCTGGAGTGCAGTGGTGAGATCTCGGCTCACTGCAACCTCTGCCTCCCGGGTTCAAGCGATTCTTCTGCCTCAGCCTCCTGAATAGCTTGGACTACAGGCAGAAGCCACTATGCCCAGCTAATTTTTGTATTTTTGGTACAGAAGGAGTTTCACCATATTGGCCAGGCAGTCTGGTCTCGAACTCCTGACCTCATGATCTGCCTGCCTCAGCCACCCAAAGTGCTGGGATTACAGACATGAGCCACTGCACCCAGCCAACAATGTTTTTTTAAAAGCTTGTTTTTCAACCTTTATTGGGTATTTACCATATGTCAGACCCTCTGTCACACGCTTTTTGTAGCAACCCTATGAAAGGCAATATATTATCAGTTCCGTTGTACGAGTGAGAAAATTGAGTCACAGAGAGGTTAACTAACTTACTCTAAGACCTACAACCTTTGGAGTCAGAACTTGAATGCAAGCAGTCTGACTCAGGAATTCCTATGTTGAGTATGAGTTCCATGAAATAAAAGGGAGGAAAGTTATTGAAAGATATTAGATAATAATAATCAGTTTTAAAGGTTCCAGACTTGTATAATTAACAGGTCGGTTACTTGCTCTTTACCATCAAGCCAATATTCACAAGCTTATTTAATAATGCTAATAGGTGAACAGCAAATATCAAGGGGTTAGGAAATTATTCTTAGAAACTCTAGTTTAAAAGTCAGTCTTGGACCCTTTGGATGTCATGTCTTTGACAGGCAGTTTGCAGATATGCAGTTAAGTTTAACAGGAGCAGTGCAGAAGCATCTGGAATCAGGGCGCTATGCCAGGAAAGCCTGAGAGCCTACAGAGGCCTAAAGAAAGAAAAAGAGAATAACTAAGGCATTCAGTTCCTAGAGTCAGCTGCTTTCAGAGGCAGGTTTCCCTGAGGAGGTTTCCAAAGCAGTATGTTAAACTGTATTAATGTAAAAAGGTAAAGGAGAAGCCTGGTTTCCAGTTCAGCTCTGGAGTTCCCTTGGCTGGTGAAACAAGTACAGGTCCCCTGCCATCAGCCTCCAGCATGTCAGCAATTTTTTGCATTGCTTATTCAAATGCATCTTCAACTCTCTTAGAAAAAATTCCCCATTTTCCCTCATTATTTTCTTTCTTATTTTCACCACAACACCTTTTAAATTTTTTTTTTTTTTTTTTTTTTTTGAGACGGAGTCTTGCTTTGTCACCCAGGCTGGAGTGCAGTGGCGTGATCTCGGCTCACTGCAACCTTCGCCTCCTGGGTTCAAGCGATTCTCCTGCCGCAGCCTCCTGAGTAGCTGGGATTACAGGCAGCTGCCAACATGCCCAGCTAATTTTTGTATTTTTAGTAGAGATGGGGTTTCATCACGTTGGTCAGGCTGGTCTTGAATTCCTGACCTCATGATCCATTCGCCTCGGCCTCCTACAGTGCTGGGATTACAGGCGTGAGCCACCATGCCCAGCCAATAAATGATTTTTATTTGTGGCCTTGTTTGTGCCTTCATTTGTTCTTTTTAAAGTTCACTGATTTATTCATTAATTCATCCAACACCTCTCCCATCTCATCCCATATTTATTGGCCACTCTGTGCCAGGCAGTGTACTTGGTTCTAGGGCCAAACATGGACAATGTGTTCCTGGCACGCTTCTTCCCCAGCCCCTGGGTCCTCACATTGTTGGCACTGATGCAGCCTCCATCCAGGGCAGGCATATGTGGCAATTTTGCATTCTCTGCAACAGCATTACTGACTTTCTTGTGTTCAATCAACTCTCACTCATTCCTTCACTCAGCTGCTCTCCTGTTGATGTTAGGGAGAGTAAGTTGAGTGACCTAATTCCAAGCCACCTGATCATCTTGTAAGCTTCAAAGAGTGGTGACTACAATTTATCAAGCTCTTTCATGAGTCTCATTTCATTTGCTCCTCAAAACAACAATATATTGAGTGGGAAAAAATCTAATTTCAGAATAATGTATATATTGTGGGTATTATTTGGTAAAAATGAAATTCCACCATATTTATTTATCTATGTTTGTATGAGTATGGAGAAAGGGTAGAAGAATATACATTAGTAATAGAATGTGTATTGCCTATAGCAGAAGAGTGGTAATAGAGGGGGTAAGGGAGAAAATTGTCTTTGATTTATTCGGCTTTGTTAGGTAACAGGTGTTAGCACCCGATTCATTGGGTAAAATAAGCATGCATTATTTCTGCAATTTAAGTAATAACAAATAGTTGGTTTTTTTTGAGTTGGGGTCTCATTATGTTGCCCAGGCTGGTCACAAACTCCTGGGCTCAAGCGATCCTCCTGCCTCAGCCTCCTCAGCAAGGATTACAGTTGCACACCAACATGCCTGACTCTAATATAAATTTTACATTAAAAAAATTAACAATCCTATGAGGTTGAGACCAGCTATTCCTCATTTTTATGGTTGAAGAAACTGAGCCTGGGGGAAAACCAGGATCTGCCCAGGTGACAGGGGCAGTAGCAGGCAGAGCCGGGCTCCCTTCCAGATCTTCTGGTTGAGAGCGAGATTTCTGCCCCTGGCAGCTGTATCCTTTCTGTAGAACAAGCACATTGCTACTTGTTAGGATTTAGGGCAGTGTACCAAAGCAATATTAAATGCTCTGGTACCGGGGGATAAGACATTTTGACTGAAAGGACTGACTGTAGACCAGTTGGCTCTGAGAGTGAGGACAGCCACCAGGTGGAAGACACCAAGGTCTTTATAACCCTTTCAAGGTTTCTCCTTCTGAATCCAGATCCCCTGAGAGCTAATAGCTATCATCAGATGGCTCTCAGGCCACAGCACCCAACTCTGGCACAAGGAAGTAGGTTAAGGGTGACTCTTATTTGTAGGTATGGATAATTTTGCGTTGTGAGTACCTAGTTGGAAGATGCCATAAGATATTTTCTGACCTGATTCTCTGTTTTGAATAGCTTTTTATATTTTATGCCAGTAAAAATTAATTTATATACTGAGGAGTCTTTACTTTCTCCAAGGAAGGCTCTTTGAAAAGAGGAGTGATTTTATAGTGGTGACATCCCACAGTGGTCAAAGAAATTCAGTGCACCTGTAGTTGGGCAGGTAAGCAGCCAGAAAACTTTGGCACTTGAAGCAGTCCTGCCAGAACACCAGAAAGTCCAACAGGTGGAGCAAAACTAAACTTTTACGTGGTCCAATTTCTGCTTTGTATCACATTCAAAGAAACAAACATCTGGGAGAAAAAATATAGCATAGATTCAGATGTATTCCGTGTTTCTCAAATACAGTGTTGTATTTAGTGCTTTTCACAAGTGGCCGGAGTGGAGGATTCAGATGCTTTCTTAATGTTAAGCTGAATTTCTTAATTTTATGTTTAGAGATCATTGTCTTTCTCCTCCTCATTCCATGCCCTGCAACAACTCCCCAACAAGGTTTCTCTTCTCTCTCCAGCCCATGGTCTCCCCTTGACACTCATCCTGCCTGTCTTCCCCATCTCTTTTGTCATTCTCTGTCTCCTTATGCCAAGTATGCCCTCAGATCATTTTCTCCTTCTCCATCCTTGTGTCACCACTGCTGTCAATTACCTCCCTTGCTACACAGTGAGAAGTGGCTTCCACTAGGCTTGCTATTCTCTTAAGAATCAGCCTCACGCTGCCTTGGCCAAATCCCTCTTCCACCCTCTCAAACTCTCTAGAATTCTGGCTGATGGAACTTTTCATCTCACAAGACTAAATTTCATCTTTAAAGCCCAAGGTATAGAACCATAATCTGGTAGATTACAGTAAATAATCAAAGAAAAGTGGAGCTGCTTCAGCTGGCAACTGCATCAAGGAAGGTTTCCATGGTTACTCAGGTTACCCCTTTTCCATTCTTGCATTACTAGGCGGAAGCTCTGTCCATTGATTGCACATTGTCCAAGCAGGCCTGGGGGAAGCTACTTGTCTGAGGGGTCAGTGAAAGTTTGTTCCTGCATAGATGGGCTCATCGTAATCACATTAACTCTCAGCACTTCTTGGGTGTTTCTCTTGCTCTTTTTGATGGAGCTAATGCCCATTATGCAGAGATGTGAGACTCAATAGGGTGTTTTACATCAGTGTTTCATATTTTGCAAGACAGCAAAAATAGAGAAGAATGAAGGCCTTGAACACAGTGACAAATCCTCTTGGGATGAACCAATACAAAATTCATTATTTTCCCCACCTATCGTTTCTAGTATTTATTATAGACATGGGAATATGTATGTATGTCTATATGTATGTATGTATGTATGTATGTATGTATGTATCTATCTATCTATCTATCTATCTATCTATCTATCTATCTATCTATCTATGTAGCTATCTATCTTGTTCAACTAATGCTTTTTAGGAAACCATTGTTGAAATCTAGGGAAAAAATGGTAATAGAAAAATATCACTATTGCAAATACATGTATAATTCTCAAATTCCATAAATTAAGCAAAACAGGAAGATTGTTATTTATTTTCTTCTTTTACAAGTCCCATAACCTTTGTCTTGCAAGCACATGTCTCCACATCTGCAGGTGGCTAGGATTCCTCTTAGCTCTAGTCCAAGTGTTGTCTGGAAACCCCCAGTCAGCCCACACATAGCAGGAAAGCATCCATGCACGTATGCTTTGGATGAGTGTTACAGAGGATTCACCAGGCTTTGTTTTGTGCTGGTCAGGTTCTAGTGCAGGGGTCTCCAAACTTTGTGGTAGTGTGTATTCACGCATGAATTAATGTATGGATAAAAATCAATGAAGATAGGAAATAAAATTTTTCTTCCTATCCGTCAGTGGATCATCTTGTGTACCATTTGGGATCACTAGTCTGCTCCCTTGTTAATTACACATGTGCGATTAACTTCATCTCTTCAATGAAGAGGGTAGGTGGCCAGTCATTGGAAACATTGTGCATGTCTGAAAGCAAACAGCATGGAGCATTTACCGGCACCCGTGGAAGATGCTGCTTTAAGGCCCCTGGAATACTACAGTTCTGCTAACATTCTGGAAGCTCTGTGATCCCATGAGCAGTTGCCCAGGCATTTTTGATGACAAGGAGCGGAGAATCTATGGAACAGTTGATTATTTTGATGTGTTTGAATAAAGTTTTTTTACCTTAAGAAGGCTTAGCCATAATTATCTGAAAGACAATTGAGAATGTCCTAGTGTCATTTTTTCTTCTTACAGATTTTACCCCATTTTACTAGATAATATCCCACCACGAATTGATTACTGCAAAATGAAGAGATTGGGATTGTGATAGCAGTGCAGCCCTAGATGCTGTGACCTCCAGGGCAGGTGCCCCGGCTTCTAGCATGGGGCTACGCTGGGTGGCCACCTGGGCCACCACTCAGAGGCTGCCCCCTTTGCTCCTACCCTCAGGGAAGTGTTAGGCAGAAATGAATAACACAAAAAGTGGATCCAATGTGAAGTAACAAAGCCTGTGAGAGTAGAGAAAAACAGAGAGAAGTGTTTTGAGGGGAAAAGATCTCAGAATACAGATGAGGCAAGAGCCAGTGAGCATAATTAAGCCAAAAGCCTTGGGCCTTTGCCCAGAGCAGCATTGCAATCACTCCGTTTTTTGGACTGGGAAACCTCGGTTAACTATTCCCATTTCCCAACCTCAAATGGCTCCTAACTACTGCCACTCTGTGGCTTACAATGAAGTAAGGAGAATAAGTTAAACTTTATGAATCTATAAAATATGTTAATAAATTGTCTGATAAGTAGGCAGATTGTCCCTGGCTGGAAAACCTAGAGCAGAGGCAGGTGCTGTGAGGATGAGAAGCACATTTGACATCTCATCTGTCCAAGCAGGCCTGGGGGAAGCTACCTGACTGAGAGGATCAGTGAGGGTTTGTGCCTGCACAGATGGGCTCATTTTAATCATATTAACTCTCAACACCTTGAGGGTGTTTCTCTTTCTCTTCGTCTGTGGACTTCAGCTTTCCTTAGTTGATTATAGGTTGGTAACAGTAAAGACAAAGGTAAGAAGAGCTGGTCCCTTATACCAGTCTGGGAGACTCTGATCTACTCGCAACCCCAGCCAAAACAGAGGGCATTTCTTAATCTCTTGGAGAAACAACTCAGAGACCTGGCAGGTCACAATACATCTTTGTTTATCAAAGATACCTCATTCTGTCCCCACTTCGTGCCATCAAAAAATCTCAGCTCAATATAAGTAGAAAAAAAAAGGAAAAATATGAAAAAAAAACAATTTTGGTAAATTCCAAGTGAAGCTGCAGTGCCCTTTTTTGTGTTCTTCATCTTTAATAACCTCTTTGTTGTTGAAAATCACCTGGCATGTCCAACTTCAGCCACGGAGCCTTTCTTAATTCTAATCACACCAACTCTCACGTTATGCATTCCATTCTCAGAGTTTCATAGCAACTTGGGAATGCCTTTATTATCATATGCTCAGTTTTCTTTGTAATTATTTGTTCATATATCTATCTTTCTTACAAGGGTATGAGCCACTTTGGGGCAGGAAGCCAGATTTATTTTTCCCTCCCCTCATTTAATTTTATTTCACGTTGTTCTTATTACCATTGGTGGGCACACACCATGCTCACATCACAATATCTGTTGATTGTCTAGGTCCTCCAGGCTAATTTATTAATCAGTTGTCTGAAACTAGAAATGCAGTTCTCTGTAAGTTCAATGCCCAGAATTGTAATCACATTTCTGGAATCATCAGTAACTCCCTGCAAATATATATTTGGGATTAAGGAGGCACCCTGTGCATTAGCCATTGTAGGATAAATGCCTCTGGCAGCAGTACCTTGAACATACTTAGAATGGCCCTGCATGGCAGACACACCTGAATGTTGGTCCAGGCTAGGGAATCCAGGAGTAGCAAACCCAGAGATTTGTTCCTTATCTATGAGGAACACCTGAGCCCCCAGTCCATCCCATGAAACACAAGCCATACAGGGGATTGAAGCCTTGAGTTTTTGGTTACATGAAGGTTGCCAGATGGAGGTTGTTAAGGGGAGGGTGTTAAGTGAAAATACTATATAAACTGCATGCTGTTTGTAAGCAGTTGCAGTTTTTCTGCCTGGCCTGCCACCACTGGACTGTAGGTAAGGGGACGATTGTGTCCATCCCACTGCCGCTGGATCATTTCTGTAATTAATGCGGTTCTGCTGTCCAGCCCACCATCACTGGAGTCTTTCCCCTGTATGTAAGCCTTGAATAAAACCCCATGTCTCATTAGCTGGCTCTGGGTCTCTTCTTTGGCCTCTTGAATCTGGTACCTTTCCTGTTGAAGTTAATAGGGGTTCAGGACAACAGCCATGAATAACCAAAAACAACTGCATTGCAATGCTAATGGAATATAATAAATCCTTTGTATTTTGTGAATATTACTGTAGCATACGAGTTGCCCATAAAATAAATCTTCTACCAGAGGTTTCATTTTTTTTAAATTGTACTTTAAGTTTTAGGGTACATGTGCACAACATGCAGGTTTGTTACATATGTATAAATGTGCCATGTTGGTGTGCTGCACCCATTAACTCGTCATTTAATATTAGGTATATCTCCTAATGCTATCCCTCCCCCTCCCCCCACCCCACAACATGGGGTTTCAAATAGAACTCACATGGGATTGGAATATAGATCTTGGGCTGGGCTCCACGCTCTCAGTACTAAGTGAAATGCTACTTCTCTAGACTCGCTAATTTCAAAGGCCTCAATAAAATAACAAGTTGTTTACCACAGCCCTTAAGGATCATTCATACATAGATTAAATCAAAATATTAAATCCAAAAATGCACCAAAGCCTCTAAACATAAGTCAGGAAGGCAAAAATTGAAGAGGAAATAAGCATCCATTATTAGTGTGGGGGAAAAGCTAGTATAATCAAAGGAGAATGAAGATTTGCAATTTAGTGACCCCTATGGTGATTCTGATAAGAAGGTTTAGGAAAAGCTAACGAATTTAGAGCTTCTTATCACCAGTTCTTGACTCATTAGCTGACATTCAAGGCCCTCTAAAAAAGTAACTCAAACCCAGGTCTTAGCCTAATTTCTCACTACCTCCCCTTATGTGTGGTTTAGTCTTAGCTAAGTTGGCTCCTGTTGTTCCTGGAAAACGTGTGTCTGCTGGGACTGTTGTTACATTACCAGGGGAGGTGCAATGGCAGAGGAGCAGGAGGCTGCCCCATCTGTGGTTGTTACAAGGTGCACTGCCAGCATACCTGAGAGCACATGGGCTGTGCACAAGTAAGGAAGATTCATGAATACCATGGAATGCCTCCCAGCCCCATCCCTACCAGTAATCCCTTCTTATAGCCACAGTAGATACCTATACAGAGCTTCTGTCGTAATTCAACCTATTTTCTGAGGTCTGAGTGAAAGCCTGAGTCAAATCCTTCTCCTCCCAAAGTCTCCACTGAGACCCCCACAACATGTGGTCATTTGTTTTGTTTTTTTCAAACCTTCACAGTACTTTGTTTTTGCTTTTTCTTTGATTTGGTCCTGTCCCTGTGTTTCTGTGGTTGTCAGTACATATCTTACAGTATGTGTGCTCTTTTTTAACTTCTAACATTTTTATTAGAAATAATGAAAAATGTATGTTTTAATTATGGTATATATATTCACATCCTCCAGCAAATCATCACTTTCTGTAAGGATGGAACTTTCCCTTTCCCATCATTTTATCCCCAGGACCTAGTGTGGTGTGAATGCTGAGGAAATATTTGCTAATGAGTGTTAAGATGATCACTGCTAGGAAGAGGCCAGGCCTCCATCCACTGGCCAGCCCTGGCCTTCACCCTGTTTCGATGAAGGCTTCCCTGCCCCTTGGGCCTTTTTCCCAGTTTCCAGCATGGAGTACTTGGCCCACCTCCACCCTCACATTGTGTTATAGGAAGGGATGAGGGTGACCCTCAGATATCCAAAATGCCCAAGGTGGGTTGTGGTGGACGCTGGATTTGCATCTTCTGATCCAAATGCCCAGGCCACTCCCAGACTCTGAAGCACCACATGGGGTGACATATCTGTTGCATGACAGCCCTGAACTAGGGACCAAGAAGAGAAGGAAGGTGACCCACTATGGGAGGGCTCAGGATGAAAGGCCAGGGCTCATCCAGTAAAGGAGGTTTGCCAGGGCTCCCACTCCTGTGACCTGTGACCACAAATGTGACAGGACTATCCCTCTTTAGAAGTACCCACAGAGAAAATGCTGTCAGTGCCTGAGGTTCTTAAAAATGACTGCAATATTACTAGTCCTGGAGAGCTGCTGCCTTGGCATAGGGTTTTCGAAGTTTTCTTCCTGTGTGTTTAATTTATTTCTCTATCTTATCCCACTTCTCTCTCTCTGCTCCTGCAGTCTCTTCTCTATCTTCTCTCTCTCCTTCTCTCTATCCCACCCAGCCTCTGTCTCCATTGCTCAGACAGGGGAGGAGACATAGAGCCTTGCTTCTGTGTTAATTTCTCTAGCTGTCAGGGGCTTACCTGTCACTTCACAGCACAGGGGCGGGGTGGGCGGAGGCTGCCTTGCAGACAGGAGGAATTCAGTGCTTTGCTCAAAGCCAAGCAACAACCTCTGGAACCTGAAAAACAACTTTTTTATTTTTTCTTTTTCCTTATGTCCTTTATGTTTATTTCTCCTACACACATTCTTGGAAGCATATATTTCTATAGTGAATCTACAAAAACTTAATGATTATTTGCTCTCCAGAACAACTTGTAGGATTTGGATCCAACAGCCTAGAATGCAGATATAGGTCCCCCACATGTGGAAGCTTTAAAAAGCACTGCATTTGTCCATCTGACAAATAGGAGGAGAGCACAAGGGCAGGAGGAGAACAAGGTTCTCGGTGCCCACAAATGTCAGTTTTAATAATGAAATCTGGCCGGATGTGGTGGCTCACACCTGTAATCCCAGCACTTTGGGAGGCCGAGGCAGGTGGATCACTTGAGGTCAGGAGTTCAAGACCAGCCTGGCCAACATGGTGAAATCCCCTCTGTACTAAAAATACAAAAATCAGCTGGTTGTGGTGGTACATGCCTGTAGTCCCAGCTACTCGGGAGGCTGAGGCAGGAGAATTGCTTGAACCCAGGAGGCGGAGGCTGCAGTGAGCCAAGATTATGCCCCTGCACTCCAGCCGGGGCGACAGAGCAAGATTCTGTCTCAAAAAAAAAAAAAAAGAAAAAGAAAAAGAAAAAGAAACAAAGCAATCTGATGGAGTGGAGAGTGGGGCGGGTATGCAGAGAATAGAAGTAGAGCGAAGAAGGCTGTTCTGATGGAGGCCAAAAGGCTTCTGACCCAAGAAATTGCACAATGGGCTTTGGATAATCAACTCTATTTCTATTCACAGCAGATGGATTTGTATTATGTAGAATTATGTAAAGAAAGTCGATCTACCGGATGTTACAACTTATTTTTAAACCTCAATAATTAAAGCAGCATGGTATCTCTACATGAATAGACACAAGTATATATGGCATATGATGGAGATGGAAAGTATAATCAGAAGGGGGAAAATAAATGTTTCCATAAATTGTGTTGGAACAACTAGGCAGTCTCCTAGGAAAAAAAAACAAAAACAAAAACAAAACACCTCACACTGTACAGTATGATAAACTGCAAATGGATAAAGAATTTAAGTGTAAAATTAAGCTATATAATTTTAGGAGAAAATCCAGAAGCTATATAAGGCTGATAAATACTACAACAAAATATCCTTTTACCTAGTGAAAACAAAGAAAAAAAAAAAAACTCTGCAAGTAAAGCCAGGACAAATGAAAGAAAATTGAGAAACATTTGCAATTCATAGCACAAAAAGTGAATCTCCTTAATATAAATTAAGAAAAACATAATAAAAAGATGGGAAAGGGATATTAGTAACAAATTAGCAAAACAAAAAGTACAAATTCCACTTAAACATGAAAAAATGATCCATCTCAATCATAATTAGAGAAATGCAAAATAAAATTTCACTGTGACATTTTTCATCTACCAGGTTGTCAAAAATCTAAGAATGTAAGGAAACATTCTATTGGGTAAGTAGACATTCTCATACATGATTGGCAGTAGAGGATACTTTAGCACACCCCCCCGCCTCCGCATGGACTAACCCAAATTGCAAATGGATAATTTTAATTTACACAAAAATCCCTCTTCTGAGAACTTGTAGATAATTGCACATGTGCAAAATGATATTATGAACAAACGTTCACTGCTGCATTGGTTGTAGTAGCAAAAGGGTGGAATTAGACTAAATATCCATTTATAAAGGACTGTGTTTAACAAATTGTGGTACATTTATTTAATGGGATACTATGCACATTCAAAAGAAATAAGGAGGGAGTTCTCTATGGACTGATGGGGAAAGATTTCCATTCTCTGAAATACTGTGCTGAAACCCTTAAGACATACTGTTTAAATAATAAGGCAAAGTGTACAGCACTATATATAATATGAAATCTTGTATAAAAAAGAGGAGAAATAACAATATATACTTCTGTTTATGTAACACAAAAAAACAAAGACAAAGAAACTAATAAAAATTTACCCTTGTGGAAAAGAAGGATGGAAATGAAGTAGAAACATTTTGCTGACTACCTCTTTATATCGTTTTGATTTATATGCCTTGTGAATGGATTACCTATTAAAAATGTTTATATATTATATGTGTCAGTCATATTGAAATATGTCTGATTTTAATAGTCTCACCAAATTGTCCTTTTTAAGAAAATCAAAACAAAACTCAAAATGGTTTTTTATAAATTACCGTGTCTCTTTTTTTTTTCTGTTCCCCTTAGGGCTTTTAAGCCTGATATATTTCTTCCTTTGACTTGGAGAAGAAGATTAATAACCATGCTGATGAGTGGCCTGAGGATTTGGGGTGTTCTGTCAACAATATGGAGACCATCGTTTCCCCATAAACTCTGGGTATCTATCTTTGAAATGCCAACTTTTCTTAATGCACTGAGTGTTTTACTCTATAGATCACTGTTCTCAACCTGCTAACAACACTCAAGTAGATCAACAGCTGTCATGTTTCGGCCCAAGAGTGACTGAAGGTAAAAGGTAATGTGTCTCCCCAAGATGAATAGCACCAGGAGTTCCAGGTATTTTAACCCTGGCCTTGACTATAAATTGCTCTTACAGGCTAGAGCCTACTTTCTTCACTTATAAACAGTGGTTTATAAATTGTTTGATTTAATACTGCTTCCACGTAAAACATAAAAACTCCTAAATACAGCTAAGTAGATAAAATCAAGTCTAATTTGCTAGAGGCACACAAAACCCAGTCCCCTGGCCTGGTGGGTTGATTTCCAGGTCCGGAGAAAAGAAGTAGATCAGATTCTAATATCATGTAGTAAAGACTTGGGGCAGGTGAGTTGGGCAGCTGGGGGAAGGAGCTGACTGTCTTTTCAATCAGATCTCTTTTGAAAAGAGATTGTCTGTCTTTTCAGATTGACTGTCTTTTCAATCAAATCTCTTTTAACTATTTTTCTAAAGGCCTTTGCACTTGCCGTTTCCCCTGTCTTGAAGTTCCACCCTGGTTCTTTGCATGTCTGCCTTCCTCATGTCATTTAGGGCTAAGCTCAAATTTTACCTCTTGAGATGTACTTCTATTGCTTCCTTACATCCTCTTGTTTTGTCTTCTTGCTAGCACTAATCTCTGAAATGGTCTCATTCATTCATTTGCCTACTTGTTTATCATTTATTGTCCCTTTTCTCCCTACTGCCCAATGGACCATAAACTCCAGAAGAGCAAGACCCTGTCTATCCTGCCTCCCACCTGTTTGAAGTGCCTGGACCAGTGTCTGACTTTTGTAAATACTAGTAAACCTTTGTAAATACTAGTATAAATAGGTGGAATATTAGGGCTCAGATCTGATGAGTTTTGTACACAAAACTTAGCAAATGAAAAACACTTAACAAATCCTCATCCAGTGAATAAGTACATTTAAGTCGTCTCTCCATTAGACAGGAACATTGTCTTTTGAAACACTTGAACTGGCAAAGAAAAGTCTCTGGCTTGGCCCTTACTTCTTGGTGATCACCCTTTTCTACCACACTTAATACAATTATTGAGATCCCTGAAATTCAAAATTAAAAAAGAATTCTCTCATATTTTTAGTATTGTTTAAAAGCTTCAATATGCATTATAAGGCATATTTAACTTAAAAGCCTTATTTAATTACTTATTTATTGAACATTCAGTTTCTTTCTTGAGAATCAATGGAACTTGTACTAAACTGAATCTATTTTTCCTCCAATAATTGATTTAAAAGTCAGTTGCACAAAATTTGTTGTCACCCACAATGAAATGTTTCTTTACGTGCTTTATTCTAATTTTCAAATGTCATTTTTATAAGTGTGAAAATAGGTTTTATAATTGTATGAACAGCTAGAGTTTATTGATGTGTTGATTTAGCAAATCCTAACCACAAGATTACATTTACAATATTAATAGTCTGTTAGGCATAATTACATTTGAAAATACTAATATCTGTGTTTTTTAATGAGGTTTAACATCCCTTTTTAGAAATAACACTTTCCTTCTTGAACACATGTCCTCTTCTGATGAGGGGAAATTACAGATGATGGACCAGGCTTTGAAAGGATGAATAAATATCTGTTGTGTGTTTAGGTATGTTCTAGCCATGGTGCTGAGTATTCTTCATAAGTTAGACATCAACCAAATGTTCTCTGGAGTTTTCTGCCCAGCACTCAGCCTATGAGGAATTCCCTTTGTGGGATTATTATGTGCGATGTGATGTACATTATGAGATGATCCCTTAGGTAGCTAAATCCCTTTGATCTGTGTCTAAGATAAATCTTATCCTATTAAAATGATCACTAATTATAATCAAGTTCAATATACCTAGTAAAATCCTTAAAACTACTGAATCTTGTCCTTCAGAGAATTTTTGATTAGACAATTTTACCTAGAAAGAATTTGATGTCGGCCGGGTGCGGTGGCTCACACCTGTAATCCCAGCACTTCGGGAGGCTGAGGTGGGTGGATTGCCTGAGCGCAGGAGTTTGAGACCAGCCTGGGCAACACGGCGAAACCCCATCTCTACCAAAAATACAAAAAATTAGCCGGGAGAGGTGGCGTGCACCTGTAGTCCCAGCTACTTGGGAGGCTGAGGCAGGAGAATTGCTTGAACCCGGGAGGAGGAGATTGCAGTGGGCTGAGACTGTGCCACTGCACTCCAGCCTGGGTAACAGAGCGAGACTCCATCTCCAAAAAAAAAAAAAAAAATTATGTCAAACCTCCTGGAATCACGTGAATTAATCAGAAACTAGCTTACATTTTCTTCCTTCCATTCCTAGGACTATACATTAAATATTTTTGCCTTGGAATTTTATTATAATGATTATGGCTTAAAAATCACTTTTTAGATTAAAGGAGCTGGAACACAACTGATTGCTAGCCTATGTAGTGAATTAGTTTAAAAAGAAGAGCTTCTTGAAGCACAGAGTAGGGAAAGTAATGGGTCATGAACTTATTTTTATCACTATTTCTTTTCTTCTCTAAATTCACTGATCTGTTGTGACAGGTATTGTTTTGTAGAATGGTTTGGAGTTTATGTGAGGAATGTATTGAATGGTTGAAATATCTAAACTGGGAGAAGTAACGGAAATTGAAGAGAAATCACTGCTTTTAGCTCAGACACAATTGAGCAATGAGTTACAATTTGGCCTCCATCTTACTTACAAACAGGACATACTTAGGAGCTTTAATGCTGTAGAGTGTTTGGCTGATAAAATGGACTCTCATACATTGCAGAGGGAAGTGTGAATTATTTAGGTGGACCTTATCTGCAAGGCAATTTGTTAATACATGTCAGGCACCTTAAAGTATTTTTATAGACTTTGACTCAAGAATGTGAAGTACACAAAAATTAGTATATGCAAAGAAATTTCTATATAGCAGTCATTCTTAAATTGTGGTCTGCCATCTGCAGGGATCCCTGAGACCACTTTAGGGGTGCCACAAGGTCAAAACTATCTTCATAATGATATTGAGTTATTTCCCATTTTCACTGTGTGGTCATTTGTACCAGTGGTGCAATATAAATTAAGACAGTGGCACCTGACTATGCTAGAACTCATCTTCCACAGTGCCTTGCCCCAGGAGCAAAAAAAAAAAAATATATATATATATATATATATGTCAGTTCCACTTATCAGTGTATTGATAAAGTAGTAAAAAACAGTAACATTATTAAATTTTGGCCCTTGACTACACATCTTTATTCATTATGTTTTGTAGAGGGGCCCTATTATGTTACTTAGGCAGGTCTCAAACTTCTGAGCTCAAGTGATCCTCCTGCCTTGGCCTCTCAAAGTGCTGAGATTACAGGTGTGAGCTGCTGCACATGGCCAGAATACACATATTTTTAATATTCTGTTGAAGAAATGGGAAGTACACATGAAACACTGCTCCTGTATGGTAAGTATGAATGTTGTCTTGTGGAAATGCCCTTGTGTAATTGCTTGAGTTGGGAGCTGAACTAGCTGCTTTTTACACTTAAACACCATTTCAATGTGAAAGAATGACTAAATGGCAAACTAGGGATAATCAGACTTGGGTTTGTGGCAGATGTTTTCTCCAATGAACAAACTGACCCTGTTACTTTAAGAAAAACAAGTAATGGAGTTTTTTAAATGAGCTAATGGACATACGACTCTATGAATCAGAGGAGTTAAGACTAGAGACAAGACTAGAATAGTGCCTAACAGAATTATTTTAAATGAATTAGTGAATATATTCACTACTCCCCAGAAAGTTCTTCATAACATTCAAACATACCCAGGAGTGCATTGTTGGTGACTCAAGCAGCAGCTATTTCCCCTGAGCCCACATTGAGCAGAGCCACAATTGGTTCTGGTGGCCAGCCCTCAGTCAGTGGTAACTGGTTGCTGTCAGCCACTCAGTCCCTCCCATCCTCTTTGGCAGATCTGGGGATTGAGCTTGACATTGAATCTCCTCCTCTGTAAACCATGGTGTTCATCTTGGGGTCCTTGTGGGAATGCTGAGCCCAGCATTTTGCTGGCAGGTCTCTGAAGGGATGATCACCAAATTCCCGAAGTTCTTATACCTGAGGTGCAGTAAGCGTTTTCACTCTTCCATCCTTATACAATATGCAACTGGCCTGGACAAATTCCCTCCCTGCAAATCCACCAGCCATTTCCCTCTCTTTAATTTATTCCTAAAAACCTGGTCTTTTATCTACCTTCAAGTTTCCAATGTTTCCTCCTTAGCAGCTTTAAGGGGCTTTGCCTCTTGTCACTCAGTAGTCACTGTTTTGAAAAACTGTTTTCTACAATCTTTCCAGCAATGTTAGCTCTTACAATGTGAGATAATTGTACTGGATCTTTCACCTATTCATTATAGACAAAGATTTTTCTTTTCAAAAGAAGTTCCCATGGGTATTGAAATGAAAATATGATCAAGAGGTGTGTGTATCAAATATAATTTATTCTTTGAACAAACATTTATTCAGCTTTCACTAATGAATCTTTGGGGTAGATAAAAATAAAAATATAAGGTCTTTGCCCTCAAGAAACATACAATCCCATGAGGCTGAGAGAAAAGTAAATGAATAGACTCACAGAATACTCTGGATGGTGTTGAGATGGAAATGTGAACTCTGGCTGCAGAGGGCTTGGAAAGAAGCTCCAAGCTGACCAATTGGCAAGGGATGCTTTTCTAAGAGGAGCCTGACTTTCAAGGTCCCCCAAAATATGGCCCTAAGTCACCCATCCATGTTTATCTGCCAGCAGCTCCGTAAGAATCCTCACTCCAGGCAGGGTTCTGCTCACACTCACAAACTCACTCTGCTTATTCCATTCTATGGGTCTTGCTTTGATTATTCCTTATGTCTGGAATTCTCTCACAACACCCTCTGTAGCCAAATAGCTCCCACTGTTCAATGCCCACTTCATTTCCTGACGCCTTCTTGAACACACAGCCAACTTCTGCTTTCTCGAAGCAGCGTTTCCCATTTCCTTGGGAAGCATTAGGTAGATTTCCTTTCTACATGTTTTCGTGGAATCCTGTGCCAAGCTCTGTTTTAGTACATACAAATCCAACTGCTGAAGTCTTCCACTTGGAATATTTAATGTTTACAACATGCAAAACTGAACTCCTGATATCCCTGGGTCCATCCCCAGTCATTTTTACCTGAAGTCTTCAGTCTTGTCCCCATCCTTTTCTGGTCTCCTAAGTAGTAGCCCCACTAAAATTCTGAATGCATCTTCAGCTCCTCTCGTTTTCAAACATCACACATCCAATTCCAGTGGCTCAAATTTTAAATACATCCAGAATTTGTTGTCTTCCCACCACTTTCACTGTTTCCATCCCAATCTCAGCCACTAGAATAATCTCAAAACTAGCTTATTGCAATGGTTTCCTAACTGGTTTCCCTGCGTCTCCTCTTGTACCTAAGTCTATTCTTCACAAGCAGTCAGATTAATCTGTTTAAAACATAAATTGGATTGCATCACCCTTCTGCCCAGAGCCCTCCAACTGTTTCCACTTTACTAAAACTGAATTCTTCCCAAGGCTGACAGGGCCTCCCACTCTCTGACCCATCCCATACCACTATTCCCAGTCACTTTACTTTAGAACTAGAGCTTCCTTGCTATTCTGTGAATACTGTATGCATGATTCCATCCCAAAGCATTGCCCTGACTGTTTCTTCTATCTGGAACATTTTTCTCTCAATAGCTGTGTGGCCAACAACCTCTCTTCTTCCAAGTCTTGACTCCAATGTCACCTCAATAAGGCCAACCACAATGACCCTACTTTAAATTGCAACCCACTCTTATTCATACCCTAGTAGTTTCAATCACCCTAACCTGTTTTTTAATAGTATTTATCATGTTTTAGCATTATATATGCACATGCCTGCATGCACGCACGCAAGCACGCACGCACACTCAAACTACATTGTTTTTTTGCCTGTCTCTCCCCAATGTATGTATGCACAATGTATCCTTTATCTGGGCAGATATTTTGGTCTTTTTTATTCATAGCTGTATTCACAGCACTGCTAGGATAGATTCTGTGATAATTTTCAACAAGAATTTGCTGAATCAATAATAAGTTATAGATTAAGTTGCACAACTCCCTTAGTAGACTACAAATTCCTTGAGCACATGGATTCTGAATCATTCAACATTATATACTCACCATCTAGCCCGGTACCTGGAATATTGTTAGCACACAATAACTGTTAACAAATGAGTCACTCCATCCACTGACCTAATGTCTATACTGTTCATTTTAGTATTTAATTATCTGTTTTTAATATCTCATTGAATTGTGTGTGCACGTTAACCAGTTGGTGAAACTTGGTTTATTGTGATCTCGGGCCACAGTGCTCATTTGTTTTGTATGTGAACCTGGTTGATTACTTAACATATGTCCTGCCATATTTTCTGAGTTGAATAGAATATATAATAACTGGTATTGGGGATTGTGGGTGAGGGGTATAAGGACCCCTAGGAAGATATGTCATAGAGCATTATTTCCAGGAATAGAGACAAACAAGTTCTGTGAGGACTCCAGCTTCCAACATTTTTTTTTTTTTGCTCGACATGCCTTTTAATTTGCCAATCATTTTTCCCCAAATTTACATTCCAGAGGCCCTAGAACAACTCCATTTGCCCTTAGGGTCTCTTGTTTTTTATGGCTACTAAGAATTTTAGAATTGTGTCAGTATTTTTATTAATTTATGTATGCTTAATTAAAACATGGCATAAATCTCAACATACATACATCTGTCTGTCCATCAATTTACTGAGTGGGTTCCAGGCCTTGTGAATAAAAGATACCTAAGATTTCTTATAGGCCCTTGCCTATAAGAAATTTACTCTACTTGAAGAGGCAGAAACTTAAATCAACAATGCAGAGCAGTAAGTTTAATTCTGGCATGAAAATATGTGCATTATGTTATGAGAATACGTAAGAGGGGAAGCCAGATCTAGTGCATTTACATATTTTTTGAAATTACCAGCACTTGAGCTGCGTCTTGGAGTACAATTAGGTGAAGAGCAGGGACAAAACAGAAGGAGCTTCCAGCTTTGTTCTTTTTACTTAGGATTATCGTGGTTGGCTATTTGGGTTCTTTTTTGGTTCCATATGAATTTTAAAATAGTTTTTTTCTAAATCTGTGAAGAATGTCAATGGTAGTTTCATGGGAATAGTATTGAATCTATAAATTGCCTTGGGCAGTATGGCCGTCTTCACAATATTTATTCTTCCTATCCACGAGCATGGAACATTTTTCCATTTGTTTGTGTCGCCTCTGATTTCTTTGAGCAGTGGTTTATAGCTTGTAGTTCACCTTGAAGAAGTCCTTCATTTCCCTATTTAAAGATTTTAAAATAAGGTAGTGGTGATTAACTGAACAAATGTGGAATAGAAGGAAACTTCTTCAAAATGATACAGGACATCTATGAAAACCCCACAACTAACCTCACACTCAATTACGAAAGACTGAAGGCTTTTCACATAAAATCAGGAGCAAGACAAGAATGTGTATTCTCACTACCTCTATTCAACATCGTTCTCTCCAGGGCATTTAAGCAAGAAAAAATAAATAAGTAAAATGTATCCAGATTGGAAAAGAAAAAGTAAAATTATTTGTTTTCAGTTGACACAATCTAGTATGTATGAAATCCTCAGGAATCCAATTTTAAAAATGATTAGTACTAATAAGTCAGTTCAGCAAGGTTTCAGGATAAAATATTAGTATATAAAAATCAAGTGTATTTCAATACACTAGCAATGAAGAATCCAAAAATAAAATTAACAAATTAATTTTATCTAAAATATCAAAAAGATACCAGAGAGAAAACAAAAAAAGAAAACTTCAGGCCAATATCCCTGATAAATATCATTGCAAAAATCCTCAACAAAATACTGGCAAACTGAATCCCACAGCCCATCAAAAAGCTTATCTACCACAATCAAGTAGGCTTCATCCCTGGATGGAAGGTTGGTTCAACATACGCAAATCAATAAATGTGATTCATCACATAAACAGAACTAAAGACAAAAACCACATGATTATCTCAATCGACGCAGAAAAGCCCTTTGATAAAATTCAACATCGTTTCATGTTAACAACTCTCAATAAACTATGTATTGAAGAAACATCCCTCAAAATAATAAGAGCCATATATGACAAAGCCACAGCCAGTATTATACTGAATAGGCAAAAGCTGGAAGCATACCCCTTGAAAGTCGGCACAAGACAAGGATGCACTCTCTCATCACTCCTCGTCAACATTGAATTGAAAGTTCAGGGCAGCGCAATCAGGCAAGAGAAAGAAATAAAGCATATTCAAAAAGGAAGAGAAGAAGCCAAACTATCTTTGTTTGAAGATGACATAATCTTATATCTAGAAAACCTCATCATCTCAGCCTAGAAGCTTCTTAAGCTGATAAGCAACTTCACCAAAACCTCAGGATACAAAATCAGTGTGCAAAAATCACTAACATTTCTATACACCAACAACAGGCAAGTTGAGAGCCACATTATGAATGAACTCCATTCACAATTGCCACAAAAAGAATGAAATGCAAAGAATATAGCTAACAAGGGAAGTGAAGGACCTCTTCAAGGACAAGTACAAATCACTGCTTGAAGAAATCTGAGGTTACTCAAACAAATGGAAAAACGTTCCATGCTCATGGATAGAAAGAATCAATATTGTGAAAATGGCCACACTGCCCAAAGCAATTTATAGATTCAATACTATACCCATGAAACTACCATTGACATTCTACACAGAATTACAAAAAATTATTTAAAAATTCATATAGAAGCAAAAAGAGCCCAAATAGCCAAGACAATCCTAAGCAAAAAGAGCAAAGCTGGAGGCATCATGCCACCCAACTTCAAACTATACTGCAAGCCTGCAGTAACTAAAACAACATTGTAATGGTATAAGAACAGACACATAGAGCAATGGAACAGAATAGACATCCCAGAAATATGACTGCACACCTACAACCATCTGCTCTTCAACAAACTTGACAAAGACAAGCAATGGGGAAAGGATTCCCTATTTAATAAATGGTTGCTGGGAGAACGGGCTAGCCGTATGCAAAAAATGGAAATTGAACCCGTTCCTTACACCATATACAAAAATCAACTCAAGATGCACTGAAGACTTAAATGTAAAACCCAAAACTATAAAAACCCTAGAAGAAAATATAGGCAATACCATTCAGGACATAGGCACAGGCAAAGATTTCATGATGAAAACGCCAGATGCAATTGCAACAAAAGCAAAAATTGACAAATGGGATCTAATTAAAAAGCTTCTGCACAGCAAAAGAAATCATCAGAGTAAACAGACAACCTACAGAATGGGATAAAATTTTTGTAATCTATCCATCTGACAAAGGTCCAGCATTTACAAGGAACTTAAACAAATTTACAAGAAAAAAGAAAACAACCCCATTAAAAAGTCAGCAAAGGACATGCACAGAGACTTCTCAAAAGAAGTCATACATGTGGCCAACAAACACATGAAAAACAGCTTAACATCACTGATCATTAGAGAAGTGCAAATCAAAACCACAAGATACCAGAATGGCTATTATTAAAAAGTCAAGAAACGACAGAAGCTGGAGAGGTTGTGGAGAAAAAGGAACACTTTTACACTGTTAGTGGGAGTGTAAATTAGTTCAACCATTGTGGAAGAGAGTTTAGAGATTCCTCAAAGATCTAGAGGCAGAAACACCATTTGATCCAGTAATTCTTTTACTGGGTATATACCCAAAGGAATGTAAATCATTGTATTATAAAGATACATTCACGTGTATGTTCACTGCAGCACTATTCACAATAGCAAGGACATGGAATCAACCTAAATGCCCATCAATGATAGAGTGGATAAAGAAAATGTAGTACATATGCACCATGGAATATTATGCAGCCATAAAAAGGAGTGAGATCATGTCCTTTGCAGGGACATGGATGGAGCTGGAAGCCATTATACTTAGCAAACTAACACAAGAACAGAAAACCATATACCACATGTTCTCATTTTTAGGTGGGAGCTGAATAATGAGAACATGTGAATACAAGCGGGGAACAACACATTGGGGCCTGTTGGAGGGTTAGTTAAGGGAGGAGGGAGAGCATCTGGAAGAATAGTTAATAGATGCTGGGTTTAATACCTAGGTGATGAGATGATCTGTGCAGCAAACCACCATGGCACACGTTTATCTATGTAACAAGTCTACACATCCTGCACATGTACCCCTGAACTAAAAATAAAAGTTGAAAATAAAAAATCAAAAACAATAAAATACCTACAAATAAATTTAACAAAAGAAATGCAAGACTTAGGCTGGGCATGGTGGCTCACATCTGCAATCCCAGCACTTTGGGAGGCTGAGGCAGGTGAATCACATGAGTTCAGGAGTTAATGACCAGCCTGAGCAATATGGTGAAACCCCGTCTCTACCAAAAATACAAAAATTTACCAGGCATTGTGGTGCACACCTGTGGTTACAGCTACTTGGGAGGCTGAGGTGGAAGGATTGCTGGAACCTGGGAAGTCAAGGCTGCAGTGAGCCATGATCACACCACTACATTCCACCCTGGGTGACAAAGCAAGACTCTGTCTCAAAAAAAAAAAAAAAAAAAAAGTAAGACCTATAAAACAAAGAGTATAAAACATTATTAAATGAAATTAAAGATCTAAATAAATGGAAAGACTTAATATTAAGATAGCAGTACTCCCCAAGTAGGTCTAGAGAGTCATTGCAGTCTCTATCAAAATCCAAGCTCCTTTTTTTGCAAAAATTGACAAGCTAATCCTTAAATTCATATGAAAATGCAAGGGGCTGGATAGCCCAAACAATCTTGAAATATAAAAATAAAGCTGGGTGACTAACATTTTCTGATTTGAAACTTATTGCAAAGCTATAATAATCAAGACAATGTTGTACTAACACACAACAGACATATAGACTGATGGGATAAAATTGAGGGACCAGAAATAAACCCTTACATTTATGGTCGATTGATTTCCAACAAAGGAAACAATACTATTCAATGAGAAATGAAGAGTCTTCAAAAAATGATGATGGGAGAAGTGGATATCTTCATGCAAAAAATAAAGTTGGAGCCCTACTTTACACCATACACAAAAGTCAACTCAAAATAGATTATAGATCTAAATGTAAAACTCTTAGAAAAAACATAGGAGTCAATCATCTTGACTTTGGGGTAGGCAATGGTTTCTTGGATATGACACCAATAAGCACTAGCAACAACAAAATACATAAATTGAACTTCATCAAAATTGAAACCTTTATGCCTTAAGAGATTCTGTTAATACAGTAAAAAGACAACCTACAGAATGAGAGAAAATATTTGATTTTACCAGGGAATTATATGTAGACATGTTTCTCTTATAACTCCAAAATTAAAAAAATTAAAAGTTGGCACAAGATTTGAACAAATGATTCTCCAAAAAAGATATTAAAATGGCCAAGAAGCACATGAAAAAGACTTCAATACCATTAGTCATTAGGAAAGTGCAAAGCAAAACCACAATGAGATACTGTTTCATATCAACAAATATGGCTGTAATTTAAAAAAACAAGAACAAAAATGGACAATAACCAGGGCTGGCAAAGATGTAGAGAAATTGGGGCTCTCACACATTGTTGGTGGAAATATAAAATGGCACAGTCACTTTGGAAAATGGTTTGACAGTTTCTCAAAATGTTAAATATAGAGTTATCATATGATCCAGCAATTTTATTCCTAGATATATAACCAAGCAAAATGAAAACAAATATCTATACAAAAATATGTGCAGGGATGTACATTGCAGGATTATTCACGATAGCCTGCAGTGGAAACAACCAAAATAGCCTTTAACTGACAGATGAATAAAAAAGTTTGGTATAGATATGCAACAAAATATTCAGCAATGAAAAAGAATGATGTTGTGGCACATGCTATAACGTGGAATCATCTTGAAAACGTTACACTGAGAGAAAGAAGCCAGTTACAAAGGACCACATATTGTATGATTCCATTTATGTGAAATGTCCAGAATCAGTAAATCTATAGAAACAGAAAGTAGACTAGTGGTTGCCTATATCTCTGTAAAAGCGGAGAGTAATAAACAGAGAATGATTGTTAGTGGGTATGAAGTGTTTTTGGGGGTAATGAAAATGTTCTAAATTAAATTGTGATGATGGTTACACAACGGTGAATATACCAAAAAGTACTAACCGTGCACTTTACATGAGTGTCTTACATGGCATATGAATTATATCTCAATTAAGCTGTCTAACCCAAAGTAAATTAAATTTTAAAAATATAACTTTGTGACCAACAGAAAGATGAAAGGAAAATACACCAAAAGATGAATTATGGTTCTCTCTGTGCTGAGGAATTATGGTTGATTTTTATATTTTTCTTCATACTTTTTGGAATTTTGAAAAATGCTGCAACAATTTTTTATTACTTTTTATTTTTTAAACTTACAATTTAAAATATGTATTCAAATTACAGTAAAAGGAAATGGTATATACTAAAAGACAGATTTGATTTTTAGAAAGAGGAATATGAAAACTTGTGAATGAATTAAAGCAAACCTAGACAAGGCAGAAAGAAAAGTTAGGAAAACTGTTTTGTCCTCTGGGAAACAACTAATGAAGTCCCAAATCAAAGCAGTGGCTCTAGGGATAAAGTGAAAAGGATGGAACATTTTAAAATATTGAGGAAAATCACCAATTATATACATAACAAGAATAAATTCATGAATTCAGTCAGAGTTTCCATTTGGGATAAGTGGGTGAATGGTGGAACCTATCAATACCTTAGAAATAACTGACAAGTGTGGGAAAATATGTATATTACTTCAAAATCAATTTTTATTTAAGGAGAAAATAGTCTTAAAGCACAGGTTGAGAGTCAAAATGTCTTACCTTGAAAACACCCACTCCTGAAGTTTACGATGACATTTCTAGTTGTGTCACTAACTAGCTTTGTAATGTTGAACAAAACACTTTGATTCTTCATTGAGAATTTGTATAAGAAGATACTCTAAAACAGTGAGTGTAAAAGAGTAGTCTCTGGCCCAACCACATCAGCATCATCACATGGGAATTTGATAAAAATGCAGATTTTTAGACCCCACCCCAACACTACAGAACCAGAAACTCCATGTGTGGGCCCAGCAATCTTTTTCTTTTAATATTTATTTTTTATTCATTTGTTATGAATTGACAATAATTGTGTATATTTATGGGGTATGGTGTTATTTTTGATCTATGTATAAATTATAGAAAGATTCAATCAAGCTAATTAACATATCCATCACCTCAATGATTTATCATTTTTTTGTGTGTGTGGTGAGAATGTTAAAAGCCTATTAGCAATTTTGAAATATAAGATACATTATTATTAACTGTGTTCACCACGCAGTGCAAGAGATCACTAAAACTTATTCCTCCAGTCTAGCTGAAACTTTGTACCCTTTGGTCAACATTTCCCCTTTCTCCATTCCTCCCCCTCTCCCCCAGCCTCTGGTAACTACCTTTCTAGTTTCTGCAGCTATGAAATTGCCTTTTTGAGTTTCCACATGTGACTTCATACGATATTTGTCTTTCTGTCCCTGGCTTATTTCGTTTAGATAATGTCCTTCAGTTCCATCCATGTTGTCATGAATGACATTTCCTTCTTTTTAAAGGCTGCATAGTATTCCACTTGTGTCTATATACCAAATTTCTGATAAGAGGCTACTATCTAAAATATATAAGGAACTCAAGCAACTCCATAGCAAGAAAACAATTGGTAAAAAAATGGGGCAAAGGATTTGGACAGACATTTCTCAAAAGAAGAGATATGAATGGCCAACAGATATATGACAAAATGCTCAACATCTCTATTCATTAGGAAAATACAAATTAAAACCACAATGAGATATTACCTCATACCCGTTAGAATGTCTATTATTAAAATGATGAATGATAAGTGTTGGTGAGGATGTGGAGAAAAGGAAACACTTGTACATTGTTGGTGGGAATGTAAATTGGTACAGCCATTGTGGAAAAGAGTATGACAGTTCCTCAAAAAAACTAAAAGGAGAGCCCTGCATGCTGGCTGCCTGGACGTAAACTCAGTGCTGCTGGCGAGTCGTGGAAGGAGTGAAACTCACCTCGCTGGCTGCATGGGAGCTGGGTGAGGCCTGTCACCGCTGACTTTCCCCAACTTCCCTGATGACCTGTATGACCCAGTAGAGGCAGCCATAATTTTCCCTGGAACATAACTCTGATAACCTGAGAACCCCTGCCTATCCGCCACAGTGGCTGCAGCAAGCCCCACCCCAGGAGCGTCTGAGTTCAGACCCACCTAACCCTGCCCCGACCTGATGGTTTTTCTCTACATGCTCTGGTAGCCAAAGACAAAAGACATAAACTCAGGAGCTCTATGGCCCAGCCCATCACCTAAGAAACCTGAATACTTATCCTGGCCAACATAAGGCAAGCTTACATCCCCCTTCTACTACCACAGCTGGTGCTCTCTTGAAAGTGTCACCTCCTGGGCCAACCAACTCAAGCAACTGATAACAGAACAATCCTGCTCCAAAGAGGGAGAAAACAACCACCAATTCCATTGCCTGCAACATCCTGGCTAACCAGAGGTTCTGAGTCTGAGCAGGTGACAACTTCCCTGCTAGCATAACCATCATTTGAGAAAACCAGTGCACTAAACAAAACTATAACCAAGGACTCCCACAGAGTCCACTTCACTCCCCTGCCACCTCCACTGGAGCAGGTGCTGGTATTCATGACTGGGAGTCCTGAAGATGGATCACATCACAGGACTCTTTGCAGACATTCTCCAGCACCAGTCCAGAGCCTAGTAACCCCAAAGGGTGGCTAGACCTATAAGGGAAATAACAATGATTGCAGTCTGGCTCTCAGGAAGCCCCATCCCTAGGGGAAATGGAAGAGCACAACATCAAGTGATCACCCCATGGGAAAAAAAGAATATGGACAGCAGCCCTTGAGTTCCAGATCTTTCCACTGAAACAGTCTACCCAAATGAGAAGGAACCAGAAAAGTAATTCTGGTAATATTACACAACAAGGTTCAATAACACTACCAAAAGACCACACTAGCTCTCCAGCAGTGTTTACAAACCAAGAAGAAACCTCTTAATTGCCAGATAAAGAATTCAGAAGGTTGATTATTAAGCTACTCAAGAAGGTATCAGAGAAAGGTGAAAACCAACTTAAAGAGATTTTTTTTAAATACAGGATATGAATGAAAAAATCTTCAAAGAAATATATATCATAAAGAAAAGACAATCACAACTTCTAGAAATGAAAGACATACTTAGAGAAATACAAAATACACTCGAAAATTTCAACAATAGAATTCGGCCAGGTGTGGTGGCTCATGCTTGTAATCCCAGCACTTTGGGAGGCTGAGGCGGGCAGATCACCTGAGGCCAGGAGTTGGAGATCAGCCTGACCAACATGGAGAAACCCATCTCCACTAAATATACAAAATTAGCCGGGCGTGGTGGCACCTGCCTGTAATCCTAGCTACTCAGGAGGCTGAGGCAGGAGAATCGCTTGAACCCAGGAGGCGGAGGTTGCAGTGAGCCGAGATAGCACCACTGCACTCCAGCCTGGGCAACAAGAGCAAAACTCTTTCTCAAAAAATAAAAATAAAAGAAAAAGAATTAAACAATGATTTAAAATTTATCTTTTTTTTTTTTTTTTTTTTGAGACAGAGTCTTGCTCTGTCGCCCAGGCTGGAGTGCCAGTGGTACAATCTTGGTTCTCAGGTTCAAGCAATTCTCCTGCCTCAGGCTCCTGAGTAGCTGGGATTACAGGCATGTGGCACCAAGCCCAGCTAGTTTTCTTGTATTTTTAGAGGAGATGATGTCTCACCATGTTGGCAAGGCTGGTCTCGAACTGCTGCCCTCAAGTGATCCACCTGCCTCGGCCTCCCAAAGTGCTGGGATTACAGGCATGAGCCACTGTGCCAGGCTATCATTCTAATCATAAGTGAGGGATAAGATTTTAAGAGGTAAAAGGGTAGGGGGATTGGCAATACTACAGGCTGAGGTACCAGTGGGAATGCAGAAATGGGAATTTATAATTTTATAATGTATAGTTGATTTGTAATCAGAGAAAATCAGATAACTGGAGCAGGGAAGAGGGCACCATTAGTCAGCACTGATCAACAAACTTAGATGAGTAGAGTAGGCCAATTTAGAAATTTTTTTTTCTGAGATGGGGTCTCACTTTCTCGCCCAGGCTGGAGTGCACTGGTGCAATCATAGCTCACTGCAGCCTCCAACTCCTTGTCTCAAGAGATCCTCCTGCTTCAGTCTCCTGAGTGGCTGGGACTATAGACCTGCACCACCATGCCCAACTAATTTTTAAAATTTTTTGTGTAAAGATGGAGTCTCACCATCTTGCCCAGGCTAGGACAGCTCTCAAATACTGAATATCAGATTTATGTTCAAAGTTGATTATTTTCCCTATGTATGTATTATACTTGGGCTAATGGAGTTATTATATAAACTTAAAGAAATGCAAGCATTATAGAACAAAACCACAAGAACAATCAAGAAATTGAACTTTGTACCAAAGTACTTAATGATAACATGCTCTGACCTGAGAAAAGAATTGCAGAATGTTTCATGTTTTAGCTCTATCAAGATGTCATTTCTTTTATAGCTTCTGAGCTATAAAACTGGGTCTTCTCTATAGATGCTCTTTTAGAACAAACTTTCCCCTTCCAAAGTCTTGAAATCCCCTTTAATGCTGCCCTATACTCTTTTATTAAAGGAATATCTTAATTAAATCCTCATTCAGTTAGTGAAAAAGGTCATTCATAATTTCTTCCAAATCCTTAATGAGTCTACAGATTAGGGCATTAAGGATTACTCCTCTCAACAAATGACATTTCATTTGAGCTAGCATTAGCTTAATCTTCTTGGTTATTTCACATTGTTAATATTATCCATTAAACATCTTTAAATTACTAAAATCCAGTCTATTATTAAGGCAGAAAAAATTCATTTTTCTATGTACTTTAGAATTCTCAGTAGTGAAGGTATTTTCCAAACTCTTCAGTCCAGCTTTTGAGCCCTGCAACAACTACCCCTGTGTCTGGCTTACCCATCTCATTTGTCCTTTTCTTCCAGGTGGTCCCAAAGAAACATCAAGTTAATCTTCATCCCGTCCTGGGAGTACGACCAGCTGGTTCCTCCAACTATACTGCTAAAAATTCTGGCACATGGTAAGTTGAATAAATAGTTGCTGAATTGAAGTAAGTCTCATCTTTCTGTCCTCTGCAAATTCACATTACTCATACTTATCAAAGATTGGCTGACATTTCTCACAGAATGAGTTCAATGAATAACTAGCTCTGGCATCACTGTCCTTCTTAATAGGTCCTCAGCATTGATTTTATCCATCTTCTAAAGTGCGTTTCAGGATGTGTTATCCAATAACCAGTATTAGGACAAATCAAAATACATAGAGAAATAGTTAACTTAGATTTCTTGCTCGTATCTCTTCAAATATAAATTCCAGATAGACTAAAATGTTAAAATACAAAAAAAAATCTAAGTCTAGAAGAAAACACTAGTGAGTTTTATATAACATTTGGGATAAAGACTTGCTATAACAAAGGCAGTTTAGCAGACTTGCTGCTTTAAAAAAGAACAGCAAAAATAAACACTTGTAAATTTAAGCTATGAAAAATATTTGTGACAAGATAAAAAGTTAATTTCCTTAAGTAACAAGAATATCTTACAAATTAGTAATAAAACAAGAGTTTTAAAACCCCAATCAAAAAATGGCTAAAGTACATTAACAGGCAATACACAGAAAAGAGAATACAAACATTTAATAGACATACGGCAAATTGTCGCACCTCACTAGTAATCAAAGCAAACTGAAAAAAAAAAGATGCTATGCAGTATAGGCATTGTGGAGAGGCTACAAGCAACAAAAACTTGTGTTTGGTACCCAGTGTTGGTTTGGGTTCAGGAAACAGACTCTCTCATACATTGTTGGTGAATATTAAAAAGCCCTTCTGCAGAGCATTTTCAAGATGCTCTTCACCTCTAGAAGTTTATCCTAAGGAGTTAACTCCTGTGGCCAAAAATTTAGCTAAAGAATTATTCATGTCATAATTTCACACAATACCGAAAGCACTGGGAACAATCTAAACATTCAACAGTTGGGAATTGGTTAATACATGATCATATAACTAAACAATGATGTAGTCATTGTAAACAATGAAGTAAAATATTTAAAGGGCTAGAAAGCTGTTCACTTTAAAGTGAAAAGAGCAGATGCCCGGTTTAAAATGTTTATTTCTGAGTAGGATTGGATATAATTTGCACTTTCTCATTTTTATTTATCAGAATTAGCAGTATTTAAAGGAAAAAATCTTTTTACAGTGGGCATGTGTAAGGAACTCCCAAGAGTAGGATTTTTCAAGCTGAAGTTGAGTTTAGACAATATTATGGATTTCAACCTCCAGGCATTTACAACACGTATTATTCTTCCATTTTGGGAAATCTAAAAGGCAAACCTTCAAAGAGCTCTTTCTTGGTCATATGGAAACTATTTTTATTATAAAATGACTTTTTTACTCTCATAAAACCTTAAAAAATTAGTATTAATAATTTCTGGAGCTTCCAAGATATACAAATGACCAAAGGTTTATCTCTTAAGCTGTACATTTTATACCATATTATAGCTATTTTAGATGAACATCTCTCTAATATTTTATGCACTTCCGTGATGGCTTCAGTAATCCTTGTTGAATATGACCGACACTCTTCCAGATAGCTCAAGCTCATGGCTGTGCATGTCATATCTGATTCTATGATATGCCAGTGCTCTCAGGGCTACTAAGATACATAACTCTAAATGGCCTCAGTCATAGTGCTTTCTAGCTTCAGTTGTAAAATTTTATGTTATTTGTGTTTCTTCCCTGGCTGTCGGCTGTTATTTCTCTCTCTTTTTTTTTTTCCTTTTTCGAGATGGAGTCACCCAGACTGGAGTGCAGGGGTGCAATCTTGGCTCACTGCAAACTCCACCTTCCAGGTTCAAGCGAGAGCCTCCTGCCTCAGCCTGCAAAGTAGCTAGGACTACAGGCACATGCCACCACATCTGGCTAATTTTTTTTGTATTTTTAGAAGAGACTAGGTTTCACCATGTTAGCCAGGATGGTCTCCATCTCCTGGCCTTGTGACCCACCCGCCTCGGCCTCCCAAAGGGCTGGGATTACAGGGTGAGCCACCGTGCTTGGCCCTGTTATTTCTTGATATTGTCTATATGCTAATGTGGGTTAGCCTCTCAACCCAAATTCTTTATTGAGACTTCTAGTATGTGGTGAGGTTGGAAACTACATGACCAAATCAACAAGAATTATGTGTAAAATTAGAATAAACAGTCTCTAAGGGAAGTTTGAGGGGTTTTCTTAAGAATAAAGTGTGTACATTATGTTAAGTGCCAGGCACAGAAAATAAAACACTGCATGTTCTCACTCATATGCAGAAGCTCAAAATGTTGATCTTAAAAATGTTGATCTCATAGAAGGAAAAAGTAGAACACAGGATATTAGAGGCTAGGGAGGGTTAGGGGGAAGCAGGGGAATGGGAGAAATTAGTTCAAGGGTACAAAATTTATTGCCAGATAGGAGGAATAAGTTCTAGTGTTCTATAGCACTGTTAAGATCACTATAGCTAACAATAATATATATTTTCAAATAGCTAGAAGAGAGGATGTTGAATGTTCCCAACACAAAGAAATGACAAATGTTTGAGATAATGATATGCCAATTAGCCTGATCTCATCTCTATATATTGTACGGATTGAGACATCACTATGTACCCCATAAATATTTATAATTACTATGTGTCAAGTTAAAAAATAAATAATAAAAAAGATATAACAAAAAAAGAATGAAGTGTGCAGGCTTAGTGCAGCCATTTTGTGACACTTATTTGATGCTGCATATCCTATATTTTAGGAGATACAATTGCTGTATAATTAAGTTCCACAAAGACAATATGCTACTGCATTTTTTAGGCTCAAAATTTTCAAGATAATTTATTTAATAAATTCTAAATATAGACATTAATAGTTTCAGATCTTTTATAAAAATGTTACAAAGAGATATGATACCAAGGTGTTGTCATACTGACCACTTATGTCATGGTGCTCCTGTCTGAACCAACCAAAAAAAATGATTGATTCAGATAGGAACACCATGACATAAGTGGTCAGTCACTTCTTTTTGTATAAACTGGACTGCAGCAAAGCTGATCTATAGTTTTGAAAGTCAAGATAGTGACCACCACTGGGGTCAATCACTGGTACGTAGTATCTCTGGGTCACAGTTACTATTTTTTCTTGATCTGCATTTGGTTTACTAGATGCTTTTACTTTCTGAAAAGTCACTGAGCTACACACTTATGATTTGGGTAGTTCTGTCAATGTACCTTACTCATCAAAAGAGTTTTTACACAAAAATTAAGTCCTTTGAAATATAAAAATCCAGCAATCCCCCTCCTCGGTATCTACCCACAGGAAAAGAAGTCATTATACGGGAAAGATACTTACACATTCATGTTTATAGCAGCACAATTTGCAATTGCAAAAATATGGAATCAGCCCAAATGTCCTTCAATCAACAAGTGGATAAAGAAAATGTGATATATGTATATCATGGAATACTCAACCACAGAAAGGAACAAACTAATGGCATTAGCAGCAACCTGGATGGAATTAAAGACCATTATTCCAAGTGAACTAACTCAGGAATGGAAAACCAAACATAGTATTCTCTCACTCATAAGTGTGAGCTAAGCTATCAGGATGCAAAGGTATAAGAATGATACGGTGAACTTTGGGGACTCAGAGGGAAGTTTAGGAGGGGGTTGTGTGATAAAAGACTACACATTGGGTACAGTGTACACTGCTCGGGTGATGGGTGCACCAAAATCTCAGAAATCACCACTAAAGAACTTATTCATGTAACCAAACACCACTTGTTCC
The DNA here is from genome assembly GCF_028885625.2 of Pongo pygmaeus. Classification (NCBI taxonomy): domain Eukaryota; kingdom Metazoa; phylum Chordata; class Mammalia; order Primates; family Hominidae; genus Pongo; species Pongo pygmaeus. The sequence continues at coordinate 73,357,410 of NC_072380.2, read as the reverse complement.
CCAAAAACCTATTGAAATTAAAAAAAAAAAAAAGGAACTGTACAGTGGAATTTTGTCTTTGGGCTATAAAGGGCTAACAATTCTTGTTTCTTTTTGTTTTTGTTTTTGTTTTTGAGATGGAGTCTTGCTCAGCCACCCAGCCTGGAGTGCAGTGGCATGACCTTGGCTCACTGCAACCACCATCTCCCGGGTTCAAGCGATTCTCCCATTTCAGCCTCCAGAGTAGCTGGGATTACAGGCACCCTCCATCATGCCCGGCTAATTTTTGTATTTCAGTAGAGATGGAGTTTCACCATGTTGGCCAGGCTGGTCTTGAACTCCTGACCTCAGGTGATCTGCCCACTTTGGCCTCCCAAAGTGCTAGGATTATAGGCATGAGTCACCGCGCCCGGTCTTACTAGTTTCTTAGCAACAAATGTTCTTCTTTGGTGAATTTGGACTATATGTTACCACTTATTTATTCAAACAAAGTATACTTTCTCCCATGGTGGAACACAACAAAAAGTCCAAGGTCTTTAGTTGGCCTCAAAGGCAATTAAAATTTTATTGGAAATTGATGTTTGATTGTTTCAATCAATCTTTTTCGTATTCTTATTTTGAAGTGATGATTTGTTGCTCTCCTGCTCCACTTAATGAAACGGGTGTAGGGAGGATCAAATAAGATAATGTTTGTGAAAGTATTTTAAGTGCCAGACTAATAGGTACCATCACTGCTATCATCATCATGATCATCATTACCATCATCAGCAGCATCCTTGTATTTACCGTAGACTAGAAAAAATGAGCTTGAGATATTTGTCATTCCCTATGGTTATTTTGCTTATTTCTTATATCATAAACACTAGACTTATATCATGAACACTAGACTGCCTCCTGAGCTAGAAATTCCCACATCAGAGAGGGCCAATATGTGGCAGGATTGCCTGGGTACCATCCACACTGAAGGAAAATCATGAATCAATCACTGTACTCTTTTTCAGCTGAGCATGGCGTTTGCATCAGAATTCTTCTCAATACTTCATTCTAATTGTTTAAATTTGATATGTGAGAGCAAACCTATTTCCCGTTCTGACCTAGGCTCTAAGGCTATTTCTGTAGAGGTAAAATTACAGATTCATAGCATTAGAAGATGAGAAGGGTTGTAAAGATTTATGAAGTCCAGGGTTTATTAAGTGTGGTCCTTCAGCCACCTGCAGCATCATCTGGGAATTTGTTGAAAATGCAAATTCTTACCCTCACACCCCAAACTACTGAATCACACACACCAAAGTTAGGATTATAGAATCAAGGTTTTAACAAGTTCTCCAGTGACTCTGGGAGTTATAAAGTATGAGAACCACTGCTGCAGTCCAATCCCCTCAGTTCTTGCTCATAAAGAATCTAAGGTCTCCAGGTGTCAAGCAATTTTCCCAAGCATATCTATGGAATTAGTTGCCTAACGGAAACAATAACCAACTTTCCAATTCCCGGGTGGTGTATTGGACAATAAGTTAAAAAATGCAACAAAAAAGTCCCTCAAATTTCTACCTCGTTAAGTTTCTAATTGGAAATGCTTGTCATTGCCTGGCATCTTTGGGGACTACTCCCCAACATTTTAGTCTCTATGGTTCAGGTGTAGAACCTTGGGTGGGCTCAAGATCTCATTTAGCCAAAGCACCCCTCAATCCCCTCACTCCTGCCAAGAACGCAGACAACGCAGACACTAGAGGTCACCCATACCTGAAACTTTCAGTCTTCATTGTTATCTTATGAAAAAATCCTGACCGAAAATAAAGTCAGTACAGAGAAAAGTGAGACAGAGATGGACAGAAAAAAGTGATAGTTTCCATGACATTGTTTCAACTTCAACTCTGGTCTAGCTCAGCCTGGAAAATACAGAGAATTGTCCTGTTATGTAAATGCCCTCCTCTCCTCTTTTTTTTCACTAATTCTTTTGCAAGGGCATTATTTTTAACACCTGTAGTTTAATCACCAGAGAGTGTGGGCTGTGCAGGGCAAGGTTCTCCACAGAGTTTCTTTCCAACAGAGTCCCTTCAAGAAAGCCAAATGCTGCTTTAGGTCTGATGCTAGCTCCCCTAGAACACTGACAGGACTAGAAACCTGTAATAGTCTCTATTTCTGCTAATATATTACATAGTGTATTCAGAACAGAGTCCCTGGACAGCCATACCACACTTCATTTTATAATAATGAGAGGCAGAGATCTCTTCTTTGGTGAACTGAGAAACATTAACGTGGAACTAAACAATTCACAGAGGCCAGTCCTTTGTCAAGATCAATCTCCCCCAGCTGTTTGAAGACCCTTAATATATTCTTCTCGTGAAAATCTTGCCCAACGGAGAGTATGATGGAATACTTCTTCCACCACCATGCTCCTGCTACCTCTCCTCCGGTTTCCTCTATGCCCCCACCACCTGTGGTTTGTGGACACATTTCTTAGCACAATTATCTTCCTTTCTCCACCCCCTTTCAATCCAGAGCTCTGTAGATGACACCCCCACCAATGCAATGCCACGGTTTCTCTCCAAAGCCCCAGTTCCTTAGTTTCTGTCCTAATTCTTCTCACAGCTTTCTGTCCCGATCTCCCTGTTCTCCTGCTTCTCATCTACCTTGTTCATGACACGTTGCTCTTCACTTGGGTTCTTTTCTCAGTCGCTGCTTCTCCCTCCCTAGGTTTTTTCTGAATGATCTTTTCTTTCCTCTGATTTCAAGTACCACCAAATCTATGGATCCATCCTAAACCTCTTCCTCTTCCTTCAGCTCAGATTTAATGTAAATGATGAAGATATCCACAGTATCTTAAATTCAGCATATCTAACCCCTAAAAAATGCTCATTACCTCCCACATCTGCCTGTTCCTGTCTGCACGATCTCACCAGTAGGCATCACCATTCACCCTTCACCTTAGCTTCACACCTGACCTTCATCCTTGACTCCTCCTCCACCACTTGCCACACAGCCAACCCTCAACCATTGCCTTATCTTTCTTCCTATGTGGTTATTGAATCCCTTTTATCACTCCTAGTTTAGATGCTTATCATTTCTTACGTAAATTATTGCAGTTGCCTTTTAATTGGTTCTCCTGCCTCTAACCCCTCCCTGCTCATAGCCACCAAATTAATCCCATGTGAAATATAAATCTGTGTTGCCATCTTGCTTCCATATGTCCGGTGGCTCTCTAAGTCTGCAGGAAGAGAACAAACTCTTTAGCATGGTCCAGGGGCACACAAGCTCCTTGCCTGGTGCTTGTGCATTCCAGAAAAATTAAATTAATTCTGTTTCTCTCTCCTACTGAGCTGTCTCTATGTCTTTGTCCATATTCTCTCCACTGTCTGTAAGCACTTCCTGCATCTTCACTTACTATTCCACGCTCACCTGCTGAGTATCAGCTGAGGCCTGGCCTTGCCCAGGACGCAATTCCTAACTCTACATGGCTAGATTGGATTCCTCCTCTGGGATTTTATTAGCTTGGTACATGTCTCTTTTTCCAATTATTTTAAAGAAATCATTTCTTTGTAAGTCCACCTCTGCTTTGAACTATGACCTTCCTGAGAAGAGGAACTGCATCTGTTTATCTTTGTGACTGGCTGGAAGTAACAGCTTAGTGACTGCTTCCTAAATGGATGAATCAGAGGGCTGGTGAGGTTTATAATGCATGGGAGTCTGAAAACACCATTTATCAAAAGTACACCAAAGATAAACTCATTTAAATGGAACTATTTAAAATGGGCCATACTGAGCCTGCCATCAGAATCACCAGAGTGTCATTAGCCCAAATTATCTTCCTGAGTTTAATTGATACTTAATAAGGTAGAGCATTAGAGGAGATATTTATTCTTCTAATATTCATATCATAACATAATGCACTCTTGCAAATTCAAAATTACAGCTTTGTGACCTGAGGAAGTAAAACATAGTTTGCCTAGAGGAAAAGTGTCCTTCAAGCATCACCAGAGTGTTTAGAAAACATGAATTAAAAAACTTCTTGACAAAATGCAAATATCCTTTTCCTTCCATCTGTTCTATCCGATATTCTTTAATACATGAAAACTGTAAAAATTAATAAAAGATGCTATAAATGTTACCACTGAAGAGAGTCCTACAGGATGAAAGAGGTGCATTTCAGCCTCATTAATCACCACACTGCAAAGGCATTGGGAAAGGATTCATCCCTCAATTGTCAGGTGATAATTAAAATGATCACACCAATGAACAGAAAGAAAAAGTGCCTCAAGGGTCACTGCGTGGGCAGGTGACACCAATCTCGCCCTAAGTCGTTACCTATAGTGAGCAGAAATAAGGAACTCTCTTGTTTATTTAGGGCCAGTGAACAGGCTTGTAAGGTCTAATTTTCAGAGATCCAAATTACAACGCTGGGGCAATGGAGAGTGATTTCATTTAAATGAGTGCACTAGAACCACATGGGCCCACAGACAAGGGCTGGCCTCTTCATTCTTTCAACAACACTCTAACATTGAGTAGCCACTGGCTGTCTGCCAGGCATGTTGCATGTACTATTTGATTTTCACCATAAACCTCGGAGGAGGGTACTGACACCACATTTCACAAATGAGGAAACTGAGACCCAGAAAGTGAATGATTTGCCTGAAGTCTTTGAGGGGCAGAGCCAAGACTGAAGCCCAGACAGTGGACTCTACTCTCACCCACACCAAAGTGTGGTTTGTACCAGCAGCATCAGCATCTTCTGGAAGTGTGTGTGAAGTGTAAATTCTTGGGCTCTGCTCTAGATCTATGGAATCAGAAACTCTGGGAGTGGGGTCAGCACTTTGGATTGTAACTAACCCTCCATGGGCGTCTGCGGTGCTTAAAGTTGATATCCATCACGTTCTACTATAATACCATGTTTTAGGGCACGGCTTCTCAGACTTTAACATGCATGCAAATCACCTGAAGGACTCATTGAAATACTGCTCTGATTCAGTATGTCTGGGGCAGGGCCTGAGAATCTGCATTTCTAACCAGCTCTCAGTTCTGCTGGTAGTGCTGGTTTGTGGACTACACCTGGAGAAGGAAGGCCCTAGACTGACTGTAAGCACCTGGAAGCCAGGTTGGCTTTTTTCCCTGCTGTACTCCTGTTTAGAAGACTAGCTGACCCATATTTTATGTTGGATGAATACACCATGAGTCAGGATATCTGCATATCTGACGTATGGACTGCAGAATTGGTGTGAATATATTAATATTGCTACCTTGAAATGCATCTGCCCAACCTGACTGTCAAAATTACTAATCACAATATGATCCATCATTGATACTCATGAACTACCATTGCCCATTGATGTGACAGAATTTTCATTGTTCTAATCTTTTGAGTGAATATGGCAGTTTGGATTTGCCAAAGGGAAGTGAACATATCATGTTTTGGAAAAGGGGGCAGGCTGTGGGAAGGAAGCCAGAGAGAATAAATCAAGATTTGAGGAGTATTAAAAAAGAGATGCCAAAGAGCTAAAAACAGAATTACCATTCAACCCAGCAATCTCATTGCTGGGTAAATACCCAAAAGTATATAAATCATTCTACCACAAAGGCACATGCATGCATATGTTCATCACAGCCCTATCACAATAGCAAAGACATGGAATCAACCTAGATGTTCATCAACAGTGGACTGGGTGAAGAAAATGTGATAAATATACACTATGGAATAGTATGCAGCCGTAAAAAAAAGAATGAAATCATGTCCTTTGCAGCAACATGGATGCAAATGGAGGCCATAATTCTAAGCAAACTAACATAGGAACAAAAAATCAAATACCTCACATTCTCACTTATAAGTAGGAGCTAAACACTGAGTACACATAGACACAAAGAAGGGAATAATAGACACCAGGACCTACTTAAGGTTGGAGGGTGGAAGGAGGGTGAGGAACAAAAAACTACCTATTGAGTATTATGCTCACTACCTGGGTAATGAAATAATCTGTACACCAAACCTCAGCAACGTAGTTTACCCATGTAACAAAACTGCACATGTACCCCATGAGCCTAAAATAAAAGTTGAAAGGAAAAAAACGTAATTCTCGCAACACAAAAAATAATTAAATAAATAAAGGACACTAGGGAGATAAGTGATTTGCAGTTGGCTAAGCCTCTGAGCATTGCTCCATGTTCCATCCTACCTGGACTAAAAGTTAGAAAGTCATCATTTAGGGTCAAAAAAAGAAAAGAGTTGGAAAAGCAACAGACCTCCTTTTCTACTAAAGTGGCTCAAAACTGTTGGAAGAAGTTGAATCAAAGTTGATATAAATGTCATAAAAAACAGCTTTAACAGAAAAAAAAGTCACACAATAAACCTTGAACAAAGAGTTAATGAACGCATAAAGTTTTCAGAATGGCTAGACCATAATGACATGAGCATGAAAATGAGAAAAAAACAAAAAATAGATCGCTTTCTGGATCTCTTCCAAAAAGTGAAAAACACACTTCTCTAAATCCGTAACAAATATCTGGGTCCTTCAAGGAATCAAATATTTTTAAATCGCCTACAGGACACAAGACTGTAACTCTTCCTAAGTGAAACACTTGAGGAAGGTAGCTCTTGAAGTATCTGGGTTGCTGAACATTGATAAACACAGTACATTGATTGTAATCACTGGGCTGCAGTGATTTATAAAAAATAATTTCAAAAGTTGATTTTGGACACGTCACAATGCTCAAGAGCAGGACTTCTCATTCTGCCAGAAATCCCTAGCAGAACTGAGAATAACGCTGAGCTGTATTAAAATGGTAGCATAAATATTACTTTGTTTGATTAAAATTTAAACAAATTGTAATGAACAGATACAACGGCTCTTTTAGACTTTATATTGACCACATTTAAAGATCAAATGGCCCAGCAGGAGTACATGACTTTCAAGCACTCTCAAAATTAGTATTTTGACTAAGATTTTTTGAACTAATATTTATAGAATATTTATGTAACTGGGGCAACTTAATATTCTAAACAATGACAATTCTTCAAAGCATTGCTCTAAAAGGAGGAATTTATAATACATACACTATTAGCATTTCATGACTGGCTGATACAAGATAAATTTTGATGTAAAAATCTGATGATCCCTAAAGAGAGGCCTTCAATATGATTATTATAGTGACTCATTAATAAGCCTGTGAAGGGCATAACCAAGCTCCATGCACATGCCATTTTTCAATGATTATGGTCAGAAGCAGTATTAATTACTTTTTAAAGCACAGAAATACAACTGGTAGACCAAAATAGAAGACTGTCCCCTGCTTGCTAGCCCAGTACCCCTTACCTCTACAGTACCTAGAATCACATCCACTTTGGGGTCTATTGGGAATGTGAGTAACCCAGAAAACACAGGTATATATTCTGATTCAGAATAATAGAAGCTCCTTGATGTTACATTGCAATGGCTTTTCCAAGAGATATTCCAAACATCTTTTGCTTATTACAGATGCTCTGATATGCTGCCCAGCCACAGAGAGGGCTGCCAGAAAGTCCTCAGATAACAGCTCCCTTTGGAACCTCTAGCTGAAAAGAACCACTTTGCCCAAGTTTACTACCTTTTCCTAGGACAGCCAGCACAGTGACTGAGCGCTGTGTGCATATAAAGGCCCTGACTGTTAAGTCAAACTGCAAATGCTCATTCCGGCTTCAGAATGTCTGAGGCTTCACTGGAGATGACTGAATCCCAGCTTAATTTCTCCTACTGTCCAACTTTCTTCTGTAGTAGCTTCCCCAACAGGTGTTGACCCAAAGAGCACTCCCTAATAAATCTTTGGCATGTTAGTCACATCATAGTCTGCTCCCCAGAGAACTCAAAGTGTAACAATTAGTAATCAAAGAACCCAACGTGTAGCAATTACTAATCAAAGTTCTCCTTCAACAACTGTCTTTATGGAGAACTAGGAACCATGGTAATAGGACTAAAGCTTCAGGTTCTGGAACCATGCTGTGATACAAAGTGCAGGATTGACCCAGAATGACCTTAAATTCTCACTGCCTAAAGATTGAGCTGTCTGGGATGGGCCCAACCACCTTGTCCTTGCAGGAGGTATTGTATTACCTATTTGGTGGGGGAGATGGGGGAGGGTGGGGAAGGTGGGGAGGGTTTCATACCCTAAGGCCCAAAATTCTCCAGAGGTTGAGAAGCAGGTAATCCTAGACAAATGCTATAAACAAACAGCTGAAATCCCAAACCAGATGGCCTAGCACCAAATTGGACTGCTTATTTCCCCTGACAAGGCCACTTTCTCACTCCTACCCTAGAGAAGGCAGGATGGCAGAGAGAGCAAGTTCTCTGCACGGGAACACAGGATCTCCCTCCCTCACAACCTCCCACATGTCCAAAGGATGCCTGGCTTCTTCAGGTCTCTCTGAGGGTGCATGGGAGGAAGGAAGCATGTGGCTTGTCTTCTCTCATCAATGCTGGCTGCATGCGGCTTTTCTTTTCCCTATTAAAGTCTGCCAGTGGTGTTGGAATTTATCTTGAATTTTTGTGACTAATAAATGGACACCTGTATTGGGCCCTCCTTGCACAATACAGACCACAAAGGAATGAATTCTGCTTAGTACCACTTATGGCTTTTTCAAGACATCAGAGGGGTTAATGGCTACCTGAAAAAAGTTGCTAGGAGAGCCAGTGGTAGATTGACTGAGGCATCTGAATATCCCAAAACCAGAGAGCGGATAGCCAGAAGTGAGAAGTTTTAAGTAGCTGGGCAGAGTTGACCATCCACTGTGGGCAAGAGCAGAATTGTCTTCAGTAGCCCTGAGTGCTTCCTCAGCATGGCCAAGTCAACAAGCTAAAAAGCATGGGATGGTGGAGCCCCTATCCTTGATGAAGGAACTGTACCCCAGCTCAGCTCCCCATGGACCATGGGCTTCCTCCCCATGACACGCGGGCTGTTCCTTAACCAAAGCCGTAGGACATTATGAAATTCATCTTGGACCCTGGAGTGTGACAACTGAAGGCCCAAATGGGACCCAAGTTGCCCCTCCAAAGGTCCTCTAGTATTTCCCACAAGAATAGCTTTGATTTATGTGTAGCATTACCTTTTAAAACACATTCACATGGATTAATTCAGTAAGATCTCAGTAGGTTCACGTCAACCTACTGAAATTTTCAAGGGATGTATTAAGTAATCCATACATTTTCAGGGAGAAAAATTGGAACATAGGGTTGGATAAAGGACATTTCTCTTACTGATTTAAGAAAAAAATTTTATAAAGGGCTAGAACTTGAATCACAGCTACTTGCACATGTAATAAATTATCTTTTTTTAAAAAGGTAAGATTACATGCAGCTTGTACAGAAATTCCTGGAAATATGGTCAGCATAATTTAAGCGCATGATATAAGCCCTGAAGCTTACTTTAAAACTTCCTTTGATAAAAGCTTTAAAGAGAGAGATCAGATGTTCAGAGGCTTAGGTGAGAGGAGGTTGGAGAAAAGGAGTTAGAGCTAAGAGGAAGTGACTGATGGAAAAGAACACAGAAGTCTATGATTAGGCAAGGCAGGATGCTCCATGTAGTCCATACATTCAAAAGCAATTTTACAAATGTCCCCCTAATACACTATATGATGTAGCCACCCAGGACAATGTGGCATCCCTGGAACAATGTGGACTTGCTGTTTCTTTTCTGAAATGCCTGCCCTACTTCTCCTCCTCTGGGAAATAGGATACGTTTCAATAAAATAAGATCCATTCAATAAATACATGCTTATCAGAGGCCCACTAGGTGCCAGATATTTGCTGGTGGCCAAATAGGAAGAAGCCATAATGTAAGAAACAGACCCACCAGTTATTGCAGTGGAGTGTAATGGATGATCGAAATGAGTCCTAGTCTTGCACTTTGAAGAGCATGAGTAATGACTACTTGATCTGAGAATGTCATATTTTGCTGTATACATAGCTGCCTATAACTGCCATCTATGGGGGGAGGGTCACTCCATAGAGTTAATCTGCCTATGAAATTAAGAAGGGACATAAGTTTTATCTACACTGATTTGAAATGTCTCCAAACTATGCCCTTAATTTGTTATAGTAATAGTAATTTGTAATAATGTGTCACCAGAAAGCTAAGCAGCATTGCCTTTCTGAGTTACTTCTCATAGAATCCCAGATCCTTAGAAAGTAGAAAGAACCCTAAAGACTAACCATTCTACCTTCCATGTAGCCCAGAAACCTCTTCTCCAAAATCCCCATAAGAGGTCATACAAACAGGAGGTAATTTCATCTGCTTCCTTTGTTTGCACTGAAGTGATCCACTTGAGCGCAAGCTCGGTAGCACGTTACACTCTTGGAAGTAGTGATCTGCAGGGTGCATTTCTGGGGCACAAAAATGCTTCTGAAAGCCCCATGCCACCCCTGTATATGACATGCTCATAAAGCAGATGTTTCCTAGTTTTAATTTTTGTGAACTCTCTGATGGATTAAGCCGAACATCTTGGAGCTTTATTCATTATTGCTACAGTGGATAATTTGTGCCTGGGGTAAGAGTAATTTGGAGTTATTAATGAAAATGAAAGTTAATTTTAAAAAGCATCTAAAACTCTGGCTGAGGCAAAAACATGGAGTACTCAGATGAATTTAATCCAAGTTTCCTTTTTCCACTCCAAAGGATAAATATTACTTTGGTTGCAATAATTTTTTAAAAAGTATGTTGCCACACATGGTCTTGTATTGCGCATTCATTGAACATACCTGCAACCCCTCAATGGCCAGTTTAAGGATTGAAGGTGTCAGTTTGGAGGCTTGTTTGAAGGAAAAATTACTCCAGTCTATAATTAAAATGAAGCCATTTATCTGAAGCTCCGGATCTTCGATTAGGACTTCCAATGACAGCAGGATGGCACGAAGGATGTCTGTGAAGGAGTTCCTGCAGCCAGAGCAGAAAGACAGCTGTGTGTGAGTATAAGCAGGTGATAGCACGTTGCATGCAACAGTGCTGGCCTCCGCATGCCACTGCTCCATGAACCCAGCCTGCAGGGTCACATTGGCATCCTGTACCCAAAGGGACTGAAAATACATTTGCTAAACTTCACAGCAATAATGCTTCAAGGCTTGCAGGTTGGACACCTCCCTTGGATCTGCACCCCAAACTTAATGAGATGTCCCTCTTCTGTGTTCCTGTGGCTTTCCATACTCTGCTTCCTCCACAGCCCCAGTTGCATTTTGTTGAAACACATCTCTTACCCATCTTTCTCCCTCACAGAGCTCTGATGTCTTTGAGGGTAGGGATTGGGCCATAATCATAGTTGTTTCCCCAGTACAATGAATCATTGCTGAACAAATGAGGTGAGGCCTCAATCAGAGGTGTTTATTTTGATGAAAGCTCTTTTATTTCCTTTGTATTTAAAAAATCCTGCTAAGAGTGTAGAAACATTCATGCCATTGATGCTATTTTTTAGCTTCAATTCTTGGATAGAGAAAAATAAAACAGGAAGTATGACTTATTTTCAGTGAAGGTCTACAGAGTGTGGTTTGGGAGGGAATTCGCTTTGAGTACATCAGTAACTATGACAACAGGCAGACCTGAAAACAAACTAGAATGACAGCTCTCCAGTTCTGTGTGTATTCCTCCACATCATATATGCCCATTTGCCAAGTGATTTTTGCTTTAAATAATTTTCAGACATGAAGAAGTGATGGCAAATTCACTCTATTTCACTCAGTAAATTATCTGAGCTATAAATCTAAGATCTTAGAGGATCTCTAGATTCAGTGTTTTTCTTTGGTGAGCAGGAAAATATGAGCTTGGATGGCAAGTGACGGCAAAATCTGCTACTCCCTTCAAGTTTTCCTTAAAATCAGAAGCCAAGTCCTCTTGTGAAATCAGTGTGAAACAGTCAGATTCTTGAGCATTCCAATCTGGTTCAAATGCCAATGACTCCAGATTAGAAATCAGGAAATCTGTGATAAAAATGTAAGCCAGGGCCGGGCGCGGTGGCTCATGCCTGTAATCCCAGCACTTTTGGAGGCCGAAGCAGGTGGATCACCTGAGGTCAGGAGATTGAGACCAGCCTGGCCAACATGGTGAAACCCCGTCTCGACTAAAAATACAAAAATTAGCTGGGCATGGTGGCGGGCACCTGTAATCCCAGCTACTTGGGAGGGTGAGGCAGGAGAATTGCTTGAACCCAGGAGGTGGAGGTTGCAGTGAGCTGAGATCGTGCCATTGCACTCCAGCCTGGCAGTTGCAGCCAGCCTCTGTCTCAAAAAAAAAAAAAAAAAAAAAAAAAAGGTAAGCCAGTAAGACTATACTGAATGCCTGGTGTAAACTCAGTGTTATGCCTCATGCTTAAAGTTATAAATTAGAATGTCCTATTTCTACTTTCAAAGGACTCTTAATTTAGTTGGGGTGGGGTGGTAGATTAGCAACATGCAAGGAATCAATACAATTTGAGTAGTCAGGGAAGAGTTTATGAAGGGATGAAGGCTCGGGATAATCTTGAAGAATGGATAGGAATTTTATGGATAATTGGGAAAAGGGGGAGCAAGACTTTTTTAGGAGAGAGAAGTGACACAGATGAAAAATGAAGATATTAGCCTATTCTGTTTCTGTATAGTTCTTCTTACTAAAAATCATTTCCTTATATTAAGCCAAAATTTTCCTCCTTCAAATCCACCCAGTTGGGGTAGTTCTGCTATATAGAAAAAACCCTCAAGTCTCCCCACACCACACACTTTCAACTATCTAAGCATGGTGGTCATGATACCCTACATAATCTCTAGATTAAAAAAAAATTGTAACTTTAACCTTTTCTCATAGAAAATGGTTCTTAATACTATTTTTGTCATTATTTCCTTTCAGATACATTCCTTTTTCATTTTTAGAGATGTCCTATTCTTGTTGTTGTAGAATAGGTTTTCATTGGGACTTTGTGTGCTTTTGTTTTTCCTTTCACATCAAAACAATTATCCAAAGACCCAAGTCTTTTTCAGAGATACAGCTTTGTATTGGAAGCAAACATTGATTTAAGAGGAGCAAGGGAGCAAAGATTATGAGTTTAGGCAATTCCAAATGGAAATGCCCAACTGGTAAACCGGAAATTATCATTAGGGCATCAGGGAGTCTGAGCCGAGATAAGCTTTCTTAGGAAGAGCATAAACACAGAGAAAGTCAGGATGGAAAGGTTAAGCCTAAGGTAAAGCTTACATACGGTACTGAGGTTGAAGGAAGAAGAATTAAATAATAAAAGGGGAGAGGATCAGCGTTGTGTTAAAAAAGAAAAAGAAGAAGAACAGAATATTTCAAGAAGCAAGGGTATGACAGATTGCATTACTGTGTTACTGACACCAATTCTTCACTTATCCCTGTATCCACACACTAGCTATGGCCTCCTTGAGGATACAGTGTATTTTTTGTCTCTTGTTCATGTGACTTGATTTGACAGTAAACATTATTAGTAACTTTAACCACTGGCACCATGACAGGATGCCAATTCCAAGCCTAGCTCTTAAGAGACTTCAGATGTTACCACTGTTCTCTTACCCTTCTACCGTTGCTATAGTAAAAAATATGCCACAGCCAGCATGCTGAACTGTGAACAAGGGTGAAAGACACACAGACCAGTGACTCCCCAGCCAACTAGCAGGTTTTCATTAGAAGTAGTGCTACCTAGGTGAACCCAGCCTAGATAAACTGCAGCTACCCACAGGTGCATAAGCAGCAATAAATGATTGCTTTCTTCAGCCACAGAGTTTTGAGATGGTTTGTTACATAGCAATAGCTATTCAACACCAAAAGGTAGTTAACAAAGTCAAATGAAAAAAAAAGATCAAGGAGAATAGGAAGGAGAAAGGACCATGAATTTCTCAACAAATACTCTTTGGGGGGTTGTGGGAGAGCACTTTTAGTTGAATGGTGAAGATAGAAATAATTAATTTTGAAGATCTTAAGCAAATTACTTAATCTCTATCTCATTTTACTCCTTTAACTACAAGCTGGCACGTCTTTTCAACACATATCCACACTTATCCACTCCAAGAGAAAATACTGAGCTCTGCCTGGAAACCATTCTATGCATTTTGGAGACCACAACCTTTATTGAAGCACAGGCACTGGCAGTGAAGGAAATGTTATGTTCCTGGGATGATCCCAGGAGAAAAGTAGAAGGTTTATGGACTTCATTACAGTTTCCAAATGTTTGAATGCTTTACTTTTCCAGAGAAACTGGGCAGGCAGGAAACAGTTGCATGGACTGTGTCTCGAGTCATGAAGCTTTGCCAATGTGGAGGAGTGTGAACCTACCTCTTACCTTAGCTGCAGTCATTACCTTGATTTCCTTAGTTCTTGGCTTCCTTGTATGAATTTCCTCGTTGTTTTCCTCTTCACTTTTTACAACACCTTTTGACTTCTGGACTCCTAGCTTTTTAAAATTTAAAATGGCTATCAGACCTAATAATTTATGTAGATACTCCACCCTCAAAAACATGGAGCATAACTCCCCACTCCATAAGTGAGCTGAGCATTGTGGCTCCCTTCAAAGAGTACAGTATAGAAAGAGGAAGAAGAGTTACTGTACACTGGAGAAATGCTACCTCAGCCAGGTGATCCAGCTCAACCTAGCCAGTGATACATCATGTTGACTGTATTTATTCTTCCTAAGGTGATGAAAATGGCACTTGACCTCTATGCTCTTCCTGCCAGATAAATATAACCCAAGAGTAATCATGAGAAAAACATTAGACAAATTCCAATTGAGGGACATTCTACAAAATACCTGACAGGTACTGCTCAAAATTGTCAAGTTTGTCAAAAAACAGTGAAAGTCTGAGAAACTGTCACAGCCAAGAGGAGCCTAAAGAAACATAAAGATTAAAGGTAATGTAGGACCTTGGGTGGGATCCTGGGACAGAAAAAGGACATTAAGTAAAAACTAAAAAAAAATCCAAATAACGTATGGACATTAATGAATAACGTATTAATAATGGTTCATTAGTCATAACAGTAACACTGTACTACTATAAGCTGAAAATAATAGAGAAAATTAGAAGGCAGGACATAGGGAAAGTCTCTGTACTGTCTTCACAGTAATTGTGTAAATCTAACATTGTTGTAAATAAAAAGTTTATTTTCAAAAAATAGATGCCCTCTAGAGTTTATAATCTGCCAGAATAAATCTTCATAAATATTCTAACAAGGATTCTAAGCAAACCAAAAATGGTCATAAGCAGTTCACCTACATTATGCAAATTGCAGAAATGAGAACAGAAGACGTATCTAGAGTTTCTTCATTCTACTAAATCATTTACATTTATATATGGTTTAACTCCAAAAACTCAGGGGGAAAATTTTTTTGATTTATTTTATTGCCTGCAATCACAATTCTATCAGAGTATTTTAGCACTTCTATCAAAATGAACTAACATGACAAATGGATATTTACATTTCTTCCACCCTTTTCTATAATTTGCATAGCATTTATACAGTCAGTTATGGATATTAGTTTTGAATTAATTATAAGTTCAAATGTGATAATGTATGTGAGAGGACTATGTGAACTGCAAATTGCCAGTGAAATGTAGAGAACTCTATTAGCAGACAATAGAAAACTTAAATTTTTTCCCCATAAAGAATTTTATACAAATTAGGACTTAGTAAATATTTATCTACAGGGGTTTCATCATTATACTGTGAGCAGTTAGAGATTATGAATAGTGACTCATTTTTAGGTTCTACTGTTGTATATATGAGTTAAGCACCTGAGGCTTTAAAACCTAAGTCAACAGCACAATACAAACAAAATACAAAATAGTGGAAATTAGTAAGTTTTTACCAATGAGAAAGTATTCAAGTTTCAAGACATGGCCCATTTGTGCTTTGAGTTTTTAGTGGAGATTCCAGAACTTGATCCCAGTGCTAGACTCATAAGAAAAATTAGGCTATAAGTGATCAGATAACCACATAAAGATACGATGGAGTTGAAGGCGACATTTTTTTTTAGAAGGAATATGAGGCAGCCTCTTAGTCAATTCTGAAATCACAGGGCATATTCCTATACTTATTTTTTGTGCTGCAGCAAGACGTCTGTTACAGACAACCCACAAAGTGGGAGAAAATATTTGCAAACTATGCAACTGACAAAGGACTAGTATCCAGAATCTACAAGGAACTCCAACAAATAAGCAAGAAAAAGACAAATAAGTCCATCAAAATGTGGGCTAAGGACGTGAATAGACACTTCTCAAAAGAAGATATACAAAGGGCCAACAAACATATGAAAAAATGCGCAATATCACCAATTATCAGGGAAAGGCAAATCAAAACCACAATGCAATACCTAAACTTACTCCTGCAAGAATGGCCATAATCAAAAAAATCAAAAAATAATAGTTGTTGGCATGGATGTGGTGAAAAGGGAACACTTTTACACTACTGGTGGGAATGTAAACCAGTACAACCACTATGGAAAACAGCATGAAGATTCCTTAAAGAAATAAAAGTAGATCTACCATTTGATCCAGCAATCCCACTGAGTATCTACTCAGAGGAAAACAAGTCATTATAAGAAAAAGACACTTGCTCACGCATGTTTCTAGCAGGATAATTTGCAATTTCAAAAATATGGAATCAGCCCAAATGTCCATCAATCAACAAGAAAATAAAGAAAATGTAGTATGCCATGGAATACTACTCAAGCATAAAAAGGAATGAAATAATGGCATACACAGCAACCTGAATGGAGTTGGAGACCGTTATTCTAAGTGAAGTAACGTGGGAATGGAAAGCCAAACATCATATCTTCTCACTTAGAAGTGGGAGCTAAGCTATGAGGATGCAAAGGCATAAGAATGATACAGTGGCCGGGCGCGTGGCTCACGCCTGTAATCCCAACACTTTGGGAGGCCGAGGTGGGCGGATCACGAGGTCAGGAGATCAAGACCATCCTGGCTAACACGGTGAAACCCCGTCTCTACTAAAAATACAAAAAATTAGCCTGGCGTGGCAGCAGGTGCCTGTAATGCCAGCTACTCAGGAGGCTAAGGCAGGAGAATGGCGTGAACCCAGGAGGAGGAGCTTGCAGTGAGCCGAGATCGTGCCACTGCACTCCAGCCTGGGCGACAGAATGAGAGTCCGTCTCAAAAAAAAAAAAAAAAAAGAATGATACAGTGGACTTTGGAGACTTGTGGGGAAGGATAGGAGGGGAATGAGAAATAAAAGAGTACACATTGGGTACAGTGTGCACTGTTCAGGTGACGGGTGCACCAAAATCTACTAAAGAACTTATCCGTGTAACCAAACACCACCTGTTCCCCCCAAAACTCTATTGAAATAAAAACAAAAAATAAAATTTTTTTTATAAAAAAACTCTTTGGCCAGTTCTGTCTTTAAACCTCTTGACATCACACTTAATAGGATGATTTGATTTTGGAAATTTCTTAAGGTCCACCACAAACCACAAAGTGGTTTTGCAGATGATTTTCGCCAAATATCTATGTCTTGGTTATAGGTGCAAAAACATTGCAATCCACCACATCTTCCTCCCTTCGTCCCATTTGAAACTTCTCCCAAAAATACTTCCTAAAATAACTATGATGTGGTCCTTACAGTTTCAGAGTGTGCTTTGCCTTTCCTCTGATAATGATGTCTAAGCCAAGGTGGAGAGGCAAATGTGCTCCTTCTGTACATCTGCTGATGTATTTTGGCCTCTAGACTGGGGAAAAATCCTCCTTTGGCAAACTGGCAAAAGGGCCTGTACTTGAGAAAGGTGATTGGGCTTAACACTGTGGATCTGCCACTCACCAAACATGCAACCATCCATACAAACTGAAGTTCAGCAATGGACAATTTCCTGTTCCTTACACTTGTAGGGTTATTACTAGCACTATCCAAAATAGTGTGAAGGAGCCTCCTATCCCAACAGGAGGCAGTATTTGTATTTACATGAATTATAGAGATATCCCTCTTAGTCACTGTTTTCATGATGATGATGGTAGCAGGACAATAGGGAGTGTGCAAATTTTAATTGTTTTGTTTCCATGTGAGCTTATTTTCTCCTCTTCTAGGCCTGTGAGTCTTTGAAAAACTGTCTAAAATGGGAATTCATGTGAGACACTTTCTTAAATGGTTTGTAATAATTCTTACATAATTCAGGTTTTAGCTGAATATGTGCCATCATGCTCCTAAGCAAATAAATCCTTATTTCTCAGTGAGGTAATGAAGGAGAAAGAAAAAAAAAAATTGTGTTCTGAAAATATGAGATTCAAGCAGTGAATGAAAAATGTTTGGCTTTGCTCCAGTAGAATTAATATTAGCAAAAGGTTGTATTAAATTTACTACCCTGAATCTTAGCTGGAAACTTAAATTAGACAATCACTTTTCTCAGCAAAGTTGGTCACAAAGAGAACAGAAGCCTGGATTTAACTCCATCTCACATAATTTGATGAGGCTCACATTCTCAAGAAGAAAAAGGAAGGATGGAAGGGAAGAAGAGAAAAGCAAAAAGGAACAAAGAAGGGATGAGAAAGAAGAGCGGAGGGAGGGAGAGGGAGAAGAAAAGAACAAAAGGAAAATAAAGGAAAGAAAAAATCTTGCAAGCAAATTTTCATCTCTTTGAATTTTATCTTATTTCAATCAGTACTGGAAACTTTTGGAATTGTATTAGCATAAGAATATAATTCTCTGAAATACCAGAATAATGAGTTGTCTAACTTATTATTAATTGTAATTCAAGAATACTTGGCATTCAAAGCCTCAGCATCAGATTTTTAAAAATAATGTATTGAATACTATTTTATTCAAACATCTGATAACACACATGTGGAGTTTTAGATAGGGAGCCAGCTACATTATTTCATCTGCTTCTGAATTTTTGGTTCAGTTCAGTTCACAGACGCTTGACTAAGAACAGTGTTTATTTTATAAAAACAGCTAGAGTCATTGCAAATGTGTGTCTCTCTAGCAAGTACGGCAACAATATATGGAGAGAGTTTGGGGACTGTCATCCTCTGCCCGAGTCCACCCCTATCTGACCAATGCTACTAAGGACAAAACACAAAGGGTAATGTTCTTGTCCAAGAACAAGGCCCTGATTTTGAAATAGCATAGAGAATATTGGACAAAAACAGTGAAGACAATATTCTCTCAAGTACAGCATGGAAATAAGAGCCTGTGTTTCTCCAGACCACTCCTGGCAGGCCTATCCATCTCTGGATATAGACACTAGAGTGCAAAGCATTCATATCCACCACTTAAAATGACACTTGAAACTAAAGCTTTTAAACTCCAACATGCCAGGATAGTTTTTCATTTGTGTTTCTGCGGAGAAATAGAGTATGTATCACTGTGTGTGTGCATGTGCAATAACTCACCATTTACAGTTAATTTCCCTAGATGTTGTCTTCCCTCTAGTTCTTTGGTTTAAATAAAGCAGTGGTTTGAATAAATAAAAACCAACATTTTATCACATTTGGTCCAGGTGCTTCTATATTCTCTCAAGAATTGAAGAGAATGAAATTAGCATCAAATGCATCTATTTCTTCACTTCAAAATTTAATGCAATTTCTTATTATTCAATGTCTTCTTTTAAAACTGTTGAAGTACCTGCAACTGTAATAAGGAGTCAGGAGGCATTTGTTCAAAGATTTAATCATTCTGTACGTTGTGGAAGACACAAAGAGAAAAAAGTAATTTTACTTTCCTGCCAGTAGATGGAAATCAGTAGGAGACAGTAAAATATATGTACATGGGAGGCAATGAGGGTTTAGAGTTCGGCAGAGTCTGATTTAAATCCCAGCTGTCCTATGTAAGGTTAGCAAGTAACTTAATCTCTGTGTGGTTTCATTCCCTCATCTGTAGAAGGAGGATCACAGCACCTACACCTCACTGGTAACGATGAAGTGCAGAGTGCACATAAAGCCTTAGCAGCTCACGGTAATGCACAGAAAATGCTGATGGTCATGGTAGTCTTCATTATTACCTGAGTAAACATGACATGAAGGAAAAAGTAACAGGGGTTGCAAAGTGCTTGGGAATTACAAGAAGGAGAGATCACTTATGATTGGGGAGTTTTGGAAAGTCTTCCACTGGGTCATGAGAAATGGGGAGGTTTGGACACTGGACATAGAAAGGAAAGGGCAGAAGGAGCCACATAAACAACAGTAAGAGCTTAGTGTGTAGACATCATGTATTGAAGAAATGCAGAGTTTTCCTGTGCCATGGGGCAAATGAAAAGGAAGATAAAAATAAGATCAGAAATGTGATTGTGATTCATCTCATTCTGCTTGGTGGGAGAATTGCTGACTGTTATGCTGATGAAGGAAATGATGGCTTCTGTGCCTCAGGGAGATTTGGGCTGGCAGCAGGAACTATGTGCATCAAAGGCAGGGGACAGGAGTCGAGCAGCTCAGTTAGTTAAAGGGAAGTGATGCAATACACTGGGTGAGAGCTGAATGGAAATAATAGAGATATGGGAGGAACCATGAAGGATAGTAGCCAGGACTTAGGTACCAATTAGATATGGGTGTGAAGAGAGGAAGGACCTAAGGAACTAAGTCAGGTAGGAGTGAGTCAGAGGTGCTGTAGTTGTGACTAGTTCTTACACAGTAAGAATCAGCACCCAGCACAGTATCACACAATATTAATATTAACATTACTTGATATCAGGGCTGTCAAGGGTTACTCAGAAGTATATGGGCTGGTAGGGTCTACCAAATGTGATAAAATACCACCATAAGCAGGT
This sequence comes from Pongo pygmaeus, assembly GCF_028885625.2. Lineage (NCBI taxonomy): Eukaryota > Metazoa > Chordata > Mammalia > Primates > Hominidae > Pongo > Pongo pygmaeus. Next base: position 73,336,736 of record NC_072380.2, on the reverse strand, counting down.
GCCATGTCTGCAGAAGAGAGTATTTCCTGTCCTATTTATAACAAAGGAATGCTTGCCCTGCTAGTCTAGACCATCAGCTCCATTCAAGCTGGGGGTTTGATGCATTTGCCTTTGAATCCCTGAAAATCCCCAGTACCTATACATAGTAGATGCTCAGCAAATGTTTCTAAGTGAAAGAAGGAAGGTAGGCATGGTGCCAACTTGCTTTGACCAACACTGAGATCACTAGTGGTTGAATCTCCTTACTCTTCAAAGTTTCTCATGCTCATTGCTGATGTCTGATTTGTGTCCTTAAGTACTTTTTCTATTATGACTCATGCTTATAGAGAACAATGTATTACTGAGCACCTTGGGTCCAAGAGGAGGAAAGGAAACAGATTTGATTCTGGTTTAGGAGAGGGCCAGATGTGTGTGAATGCAGTAGTGTATGTAGTGAATGTAGTGTGAATGCAGTCAGTGATAAAATGCAGTCAAGAACAGTGAATAACAAATGCTAGATGGATGCTTACAAACAGGAAGGCTTCTATACCGTGAGACTCTTAGCCATTGGGAAAGATCTGGTCCTCAAACACCATTTTAAGACAGCCCAAAATATAAATGGGGAAGGGTTTATTTCATGTAGCTCTCTGGATAGAGATTGCACCAGGGCCCATAGACAGCAGCAGCAGAAGAAATTAAAAACAAAACAAAAAACCATCCCAATGGAAGTGAGCTATGATCTTCCCATCTATTACTAAACAAATATAAAAAATTAATTTCATGCTTGTCTGTTCTAGTAAATCCCTTGGCTGAGGATCTGCAGAAAGTAAAAACTAGGAAGAGTTTCAAGAATGCAAATAAGCGCTTAAAACAGCTAAATTAGCATTGGTTTAAGCACTTCCGTTTTGGCCATTCTATTTTCAGTCAAGGTTTACACCAGGGTTTTTCTACACCCATAAACCAAAAGCAGGCAGTAGGTCACCAGATGTCTCAGCCTTCCTGTCTAACGACATAGAGTGATTTCACAATTCATGATGGACAACATACACACAAACACACACACACACACACACACACACACACTGTAAACTGGCATCTTCTAAAATTACAAACATATGACTTCGGAGATGATTCTTTAACTATTCCATGAAGATTTCTTGAGCACTAGGCGTGGAGCTAGGATCATATCAGACTACTCAGAGCCACAAACAGCAAAATCTCCCCCTGACATGAGTGAATTAAGTAAGATGGTCACGTTACTCCTACTTCAATTGACATTTATAGATTCTTTTTTTTTTTGAGATGGTGTTTCACTCTTGTCACCCAGCCTGGAGTGCAGTGGTGCAATCCCAGCTCACTGCAACCTCCACCCCTGGGGTTCAAGCTATTCTCCTGCCTCTGCCTCCCGAGTAGCTGGGATTACAGGCACCCACCACCACACCCAGCTAATTTTTATATTTTTGGTAGAGACGGGGTTTCACCATGTTGGGCAGGCTGATCTCGAACTCCTGACCCAGGTGATCCACCTGCCTCGGCATCCCAAAGTACTGGGATTACAGGCGTGAGCCACTGCGCCTGGCCGACATTTATAAATCTTGCATTGGGTTCATGGAAATGTGCTAGTCACTACCTGAAATCGAATATTCTTTCTCCTGAACCTGAATCTTACAACCATAAAATCACTTTTGGGATAAGAAATTGGATAATATGATGAGGCTTTTTTAAAGAAAAATATCTATCCTGTGGTACTACATTGCTTTGAATGATTTTACACTCCTGAGCTCCTTCCCTCTCAATGATATTCTGCAATCACTCTTGCAATCAAGAGGTACCTTTCTGAAATCATAAACTCTGATAACAGTGTGCAAGGCAACTTGAATTCAATAGTGAATTAGTAAAGCAACTCTAGGTATTGCTTTTCACGGGAAGCACACCTCTAACTTGAGTTAGAAGTATACAGCATCTCGTAATTTTAATTAACTCAGGAAATTGCCTACTCCAATGAAAACTCCAAACCTCCATATTTAATAAAGAGATCAATACATTCTAAAAGGATAACAAGCTTTTACAACCAAGGGAAGCCCCAAGGCTCTAAAATTAGTTGCCTATAATGAGAAATCTGAACCCCGAAAAATATGGGTGATTCACACCTAATAGAAATGGATTGAACTTGGAGAGTCTGTAGTCTGATTTAAGTTTTCAAAGTTGGTTTATCCTTTCTCCATTTTACAAATTCTATCCTTCTTAATCATAAGAAACCTAAACAGAAGTAGGCAATCAAATTCATGAAATATTAGAAGGAATGAGCTGTAGGAAGTTATTATGTAACTGAAAGAAAAGTCTTATCTTCATAGGTAATACATTCAAGGCAGCTTTGATAGAAATGCAACTTGTTGGCTGTTTTGCAGGCTGGTATTCTTCTACCTGGGTATCATCCTTCAACTGTTTATCTTCCTCAAGACACATCATGGTTATTAGATTCTTGGAGCTAGCAGGATATAAGGCTGCTGTGACTTCCACAGCTCTGAGGTGCAGGAACACCCTGACCACTGACTACACTATTTCTGAGTTTTGGCACCAATAAGGCAAGGCTGATGGAAAGAACTCTTGGTCTTGACCAACTCCTGTAATGCCTAGTGGTGGCTAACAAGTAACAATAATGATAGGTGGCTTGTTCATCCTTTAAAACCAGGTTAAATATATTCCCATAGCCCTGAGGGGAAAAACTTTCTGCAAATGCTACCTACACTTCTTCTAGAAGTGAATATGTGCTTAACTTGGGCAGAAAAGTCACCTTTGGAGGTTTCCAGAGTCATTTGGGGCCTAGAGCGCTGTAAATATAAGAGTTAATTGGCAGGACCAGACGTCTCAGGATAGAGATGTGGGAGTTCTTATGATTTTTCTAGAGAAGGGCCCACAGACACACCCATGGCGCCCCAGCCTAGCCCAAGTCAGGCAGGTCACAGAGACTAAAGAGTGGCCTCACCGTCTCCCTGCACTCTCTTCATAAACCAGTGGGCTGAGAGCTCTATTGGACCTACTTTTGTTCCCTGGTCAGAACATAGGCTCCAGCTTAATTCTAAGAATCAGAAACAAACAAGAGATAGCATTTAATAAGTTTACAAAAGAACAAACATAGGAACATGGGGTCAACATAGTTCATTTAGCAACAATAACAACAAAACCCAGTGGACTGGTTGACTTTTCCTATCCAAAGTGCTGTGTGTTTGGAGAGTTAATTTTGCTCTACCAGGTAACATTACCCACAGAAGCTCTGATGCCTCACTGGGAAATTATTTTATGAAAGTGGTGAAAGAAAACATTGGTTTCTTTTCCTTAATTACATCACAAATTATCACTTGGCAATTCTCTAAGCAATCAGAGCCAGTGGTTATTATTTATCACTGCCACTTAACAGTAGCTACACTGCAGGAGATACTGTAAAACATCAGCGTACATTCCCTTCAAAGTGGGTCCAAAATATCCTACACTCTGAATAGCAAACAGAATTTAGAAAATGCGTTAAATATGTATATAGACACAATTTACATATTTTAAATTCTCACACAAGGAGAAAATACAACATTTTAGGATTTAGGATTTTGCTAGAGAAGGATGTCGGTGCCTATATTTATCTTAACAAAATCTCAGGGATTGTCTCAATAGAGAAACCCTTGAGGAGACTGCTTAGAAAGATCAGCAGTTTAATTTCCAAAGGGGAAAAGAGGAAAAAATGTGAATGCTCTGCCCTTGGAAAGTTCTATCTGAAATTTTACCTCCTGCTTTAATCCTTGCCTGCTACAAGTTGATGACCCCATTACCTATTCTTTTTCCATTAACTAAGTTACAAGGAGTGCTTTCCTAGTTCTGGCTCATATAGAACCTTCCCAGAGAAAAGAGCTGTCTCTTTCACCCACATTCAGAAATCAGGAGTCATACTTACCCACCTACATAATTCTTTGAACCCTGAGGCAACATATAAATATTGTAAGTAATTGCTGACTGCAGCAAGCTGAAGTATCAGGGAAGCCTGGGGAGAGAGTGAATTAAGATGGAGGCTGGTTCTTCCAGATGGATTTACAATTCAGATAGAATCAGGCAACTGAGAGCTAACAGGAATCTTTGTAATTACATAGTGATCTTCAACTGGAGGTAAATTCACCGCCTTCCCATTTGGGGGACCTCTGAAAATGTGTGTAAGTGGGACTTCATTACTGGTTTTCAGAATATTTAGAGAATACTACCAGCATTTATTGGGCAAAGAGCAGTATTATAAATATCCTGCAATGTGCAATATAACCCCCAGAATAATATCCCATCCAAATGGTAGTAACCTCTTTCTGTTATATAATGAAACTCAGATCTGGAAGGGCTCAGTGAAACCAGATGAGCAGTTATGTGTACAGTGAGTACAAGGTTCCTGACTCCTAGGTCCAGTGTGCTTGACATGTCTGTGAGACTTACAGAACATTCAAAGAAAGAAATGGCTGTAAGGGGAGACTGACCAACGTATGAAATGAGGAATATTCTTTCCTCTTCTTCCCCACCTAGAAAATTCTTTCCCTTCTCCACACTGAGCTGACTCTTTCTCATCTTTCAGGTCTTGGCCAAATGTCCCATTCTTAGGGAGACCTTCCTACCGCAGGAAGTCACAGAGTATTGACAATGACTCCCATCTTGACCAAACTCTGAGCCCTTTCCCTGAGTAGGCCTCATGCTTGGCCCATGTTCTCAGCCTTCAAAGCCCAGTTTTAGCAAAGAACTCTGCTAAGCCAATTTGTTGAGAATCCCCTTACCCTTGATATTAATCAAGTTCCTCTTTTTCCTCACTCTGTCCTTGACACCTGACTACGTTCCTCCTAGTAATTTTTCATCAACAGCCTCACTCTGCCTGTGGCTATAAATTCTCATTTGTTCCTGTTGTATTTGGAGTTGTGTTCAATCTCTGTACTCTATTACAGTAGCCTTTACCTCCTATTGCAATACACTTGAGCAAAGTCTTTTTTGTCATTTTGTGTCCAGTGTATACCATTTCTTTTATAATATTAATAAATGAATATATATCACATGCATATATTCCAAACATGAGTTATCTGGATAGCTGTTTCCACATGGGAAAGTTGACCTGAAAGTAGGGATAGAAACATGGTGGATGAGATAAAGGAACTTCTAATAAGGTGAATGCAATCGAGACTGGGTTGTTCCTTCTGTAATAAGACCCTGAAGAACTCTCTCTGTACAGCCAGAGATGGGCTATGGGGAAGACTTATTGCATTCATTTGTCCTAATGAGCTTTCTCTACAGCCAAGGCAGACAGTTGTGTCAACCTATGAGACAGGGAAAAGTAAGTCTCTAAAAGACTTGGAGAATGTCCTTTGAGGTATTTAATTTACAAAAGAGACAACCTAGCATCTTGGGATTATGTGGACAAAATGAAAGCTGGGATACTATTGAGTAGGGCAGACTCTTTCAGTTATTATTCCATGCTTACTGGACACATTCATTTCTACTAATCTGTGCATTCTTCCCTGACACATTAGTCATCATTGAAAGCTTGAAGACATCTGATATGATTTGGATCTGTGTCCCCACCAAATCTCATGTTGAATTGTAATCTGCATTGTTGGAGGTGAGGCCTGGTGGGAGGTGATTGTATCATGGGGGCAGAGTTCTCATTAATGGGTTAGCGCCATCCCCTTGGTTGTGTTCTGGTGATAAAGAGTAAGTGACTTATAGTGAGATCTGGTTGTTTAAAAGTGTATAGCACCCCCTCCCCTTTTTCTCTCTTCCTTCTGCCCCTGCCATGTAAGATGTGCCTGCTTCCCCTTCACCTTCCACCATGATTGTAAGTTTCCTGAGGCCTCTGGAGAAGCAGCAGCCACTGTTTCCTGTACAGCCTGCAGAACTATGAACTAATTCAACCTCTTTTTTTTAAAATAAATTATCTAGTCTCAGATATTTCTTTATAGAAGTGCAAGGATGGACTAATACAACATCTCTTAGAGAAAATCAACTATAACATTTATTGCTTATTATTTAAGCAAGTCATCACAAATTCTTCAAGAATCAGTGAAAGAGCTTGTGTTTATTATTCCACATCGGTGCTATAAAATGGCATCTCACATATTCTTTCTTATGCCTAATGCAAAGTTGTCAAGAAGAGAACATCATACTTTAAAAACAAAAACAAAAACTTCAGACTAATCTTGAAATCTAACAAAACAGAAACTTCTTCTGAATTTATGTAGCTCCAGTAAGTTGGACAAAGCCATCTCAGAAGAGCACAGAGCTTATTCATTTACAAGCCAAAAGACAGTTTGTTCCAGCTAAATTTTACTTGGGCTGGCCTCTCTTAGAAGAAGGTAATATTTGCGTTTTTGATTGATTGACTGATTGATTGATCGGCAATTCTGTTTTAAATGCATGCATACAAAATATTTGTTCAACCAGACTTTTATCACTGACTATGGGATGCTTTCCATAGTCAGAGGATTTCTGGGTTGGAAATGGAGAAAGGGGACTTCTGGAATCATCTAGATCCCAAATAAAACCTTGCTTTAGTTTTTTTTGGGTTTTTTAAAGGTGATTAGAAAGCATTTTCTTGCCAATCACCCATGGCAAATCCTGGTCTCTGGGAAGACCAGGAAGGCGTCTTAATGCAGTGGGAAAGGTGTGTTCTTCTAACTGAAGATCCTAAGTGGTCTCTTAAGTGTTTTTTCCTCCAGATCTCAATGCGCAGAGTACTACCCACTTCCACTCAAGTCTGCCCTTTCCCAAACTCCCTGCGGGCCTGCCTACAATGACTCTGTAGAGTTGCAAGTTGCTTCAGAGGCTGGGATGTGTGTTATCCCTGTTCAGTGGAGGGCCATGCCGATAGCAGGTGCTAGGTAATCCCAAAGAGCTCCAGATACAGGATTCAGCAGCTGGCAACTCAAATGCCTAGGAACGCCAGGCAGGACATGTGAGCGAATGAAGCAGGCCAGGGGGACACAGGCCCACCAGTTTGTTATCACTCATCTACAAAAAAACATCTAATAGGGGAAAAGGAAACCAGGTTTTGCCATAGGTTAATTATATACACTTAAACAAATTATATAACTTCTTCATGATCCCAGTTGACTATTAGTAAAATGCAGTCATATTTATACTAGGTTCAGAGTTCTTACATCTAAATTGATTTTAACAGTCTTTTCTGGCTGGGCATGGTGGCTCACACCTGTAATCCCAGGACTTTGGGAGGCCGAGGCGGGCAGATCACCCGAGGCCAGGAGTTCAAGACCAGCCTGGCCAACATGGTGAAACCCCATCTCCACTAAAAATACAAAAATTAGCCGGGCATGATGGCACTTGCCTATCACCCCAGCTACTCAGGAAGCTGAGGCAGAAGAATCACTTGAATCTGGGAAGCAGAGGTTTCAGTGAGCTGAGATCACACCATTGCACTCCAGCCTGGGGGTCGCAGCAAGACTCTGTCTCAAAAAAAGAAAAAAAAAGTCTTTTCTACCATCATTAAACAGAGACACACCTTTATATTTACATTTTAGAAATGAGCAATTTCTCTCTCCTCCAATTCTGTAGCAGATACCCACTTAAAAAGGTCTGAAAACTTAATCATACGTGGTGGACATAATCCAGTTACAGGAACCTAACTCTTTGAGCCAGTGTGGTTGGTAACTTAGTTCTTTGAATGATGAGGGCTTAATTTGTAAATAGCAGTCATAATAAACCATAATCAGCAAACAAAAACATTTCTCAAGGCAAAATTTAGAACCATTTCTTTCATATCAACAAGATAATTTCAGGAAACAGAAATCCATAAAAGAAATATGATTGTAAGAAAGAATATAACTGAGAGTGGATTAAACTTTAAATTATAATAATACAAATTTTCAAGGCAGCATGAAAATATGCTGAGATAGCTGAGTATGCTTCCATAACTTAAAAAAAACAGAAAAAATATACATTTAAATATACTTAAATAAGAACAAGTACAAAAGGAAAAGGTTTCATAAGGCCTTCTATACATTTGGGTGGACAACTTAAATCTATGTGCCCAATGTATCCAACACCCAGCCTCATAGTGTCTTGATCACTTGGGTTATATTCTAACATTTTATTGCTCTTTCTCTAATACTCTGTTTGGGTGGCCTCTCTTCTGGGCATACTCAGACCTCAATAGTGAAGATGGGTTCTCAATCCTCTGTTCCCAAAGCTGTTTTTTGTTTGTTTGTTTGTTTTAATTTAGTGTGAGCATATGTGTTGGCCCAAATCTTTATAATCATGTTCACCACTGTACCTTGGAAAAGAATGATGATGCTATGCCTGAAATTCTGATCAAATGTGGGACTTACCCTTGGATAAGATATACTGGTTGGGCAGTTCAGAGAGATAGAATAAAATTGACTAAGCCTGAGCAGATAGACTTTGGAAAGATACAGAGGAAAGTCACATATGACTAAATATGCATAATGGGAAAGCTAACAAGGCTTGCACACAGTGTACAATATAATTATATGTTGATTTTACTTGCTGGAAATGACTAACATAGGAAAGGAGGTAGGTGAGGGTCAAACAAATAACATTTTACAAACATTTAAAGAAGTCAGTAGTTTATCTTCTTCCTTCCTACTTTATTGGGTCCAGAAGCTGAAGAAATCTTTAAATTACTGTGTGAAAGATCCAGACTGGAAGAAAAATGTGCTGGCATGGACGGTTCTTCATCGTGTCGTAGGTTACTGAAAGATTGTGAATCAATTCTCTGTTGACTTTAAGAAACAGGATTTTAGAGCTGTTCCAAATCCTTCATCTTTATACATAAGAAAAACTGAGACTGAGAGAACACAGCTAATAAATATCAGAGTCAAGATTTGAACTTTGTGTCTGAATATCACAGTGGGAAGGGATCTGAAAGATCATCAATCCCAGTCAGACAGTAGAATCTGTTTCCACCAACTTTTTATTAAGAAAATGTCCTGGTGGCCGGGCTCGGTGGCTCACTCCAGTAATCCCAGCACTTTGGGAGGCCAGGGATGGTGGATCACCTGAGGTCAGGAGTTGAAGACCAGCTTGGCCAACAGAGTTGAAGACCAGCTTGGCCAACATGCTGAAACCCTGTCTCTACTAAAAATACAAAAAATTAGCCAGACATGGTGGCAGGCACCTGTAATCCCAGCTACTCGGGAGGCTGAGGCATGAGAATCTCTTGAATCTAGGAGGGGGAGGTTGCATTGAGCCGAGATCGCGCCATTGCTCTCCAGCTTGGGCAACAAGAGCAAAACTCCATCTCAAAAAAAAAAAAAAAAAAAAAAAAGCAAAAAAAAAAAAAGCAAAGAGAAAGAAGGAAAAAAAATGTCCTGGCAAACAGAAAAGTTGGAAAAATACTGCAGTGATATACTTACCATTTGATTCAACAATTGTCAACATTTTGCATGGTTGTTTTATCTATCCTCTATGCATATGTATGCATCAATATAGGTACAGTTAAAAATAAGCTGAAAGATCATGACTTTAAAAAAATGATTTCCATGCCACGTGCCCTGTAGAACGTCTTAAATTTTGGCTTAGCCTATTGTTTTCTCTTGATGCCATTTAACTTATTCCTCTTAAACTGGAATGAGGTACACAAGCTTGGTTGGATTCAGGCTAAATATTTCTGGAAGATTGTTTTCTAGATGATGTGCCAATAGAGTTGAATTCAGTAACAATTCTGACCAGTTGATTGTTGCTGCAAGAGCTCTAGCTGAGAAAGGCAAGTGCTATATCAAAGCTCAGCAGAAAGTGGTGACAAGATACATTTGTTTTGGGCGTAGGTGGGAGTGGAACCAACTTCATAGTTAGGAGAAACAAGGAAGAACAGAATACTTTTTAAATTGAGGTAATTGTAGATTCAGACGCAGTTGTAATAATTTGTTTGTATGTGTGCATGTGTATGTGTTTATTTAGTTCTATACAATTTTATCTGACGTACATTGGTGTATTCACCAAGCCAGTCAAGATACTAAACAGATCCATCCCAACAAAGACCCTATATGTTGCCCTTTTATAACTCTCTCCTCCCATTCCCTAAAACCTGTAATCACTGATCCGTTCTTCATTTCTAAAATTTTGTCATTTCAAAAATGTTATAGAAATTGAATGCTATATAATGTTTAGGGATTAGCATTTTTAGTCAACATAATTACATGAAGATTCATCAAAGTTGTTACATATATAAATAGTACATTCCTTTTATTGTTGAGTAGTAATCAACAGTATGGATGTACCAGTTTTTTTTAGCCATTTTACCTGTTGTTAGACAACTGTGCTGATTTTGGGTTTTGGCTATTACAAACAAAGTTGCTGTGAATATTTGTGTATAGGCTTTTGTGTGAATATAGGTTTTTATTTATCTGAGATAAATGCCCGAGAGTGTAATTTCTGGGCTGTATGGTAATCACATGTACAGTTTTTTTTTCAGTTTTTTAAAGAAACTACCAAATTGCTTTCCAGAAAGATGACACTATTTTACATTTTCACTGGCAATCTTGATGAGTAATCCAGTTTCCTTATATCCTCAACAACAGTTGGTGTTCCTGCTATTATAATTTTTATTTTAGGTATTCTGATAGGCATGTATCTCATTGTGGTCTTGATTGGCATTTCCCTAATAACTAGTGATGTCGAATAGGCTTCATAAAGTGAGTTAGAAGAGAACATGCAACCTTGTCGTTAATTCTTCTTAAAATATTTGTAAAATTCTCCAGTGGAAGCACGTGGGCCCAGAAGTTTCTTTTTCAAGAGTTTTAAATTTATGAATTCAACGAATTTGAAGGCTATAGGGCTAGTCAGATTATCTATTTCACCTTGATTGAGTTTTCACATTGTGTAGTTTTTAAGGAATTGCTTCATATTTTCTAAGTTATTGACTTTATGAGGATAAAGTTGTTCATAATATTCCTTCATTTTCCTTTTCATGGCTGTAAGATCTGTAGTGATATCACCTACTTCATTTCCAATATTGCTAATTTGTGTTTTCTCTCTTTTTATTATTGTCAGTCTAGCTAGAGGTTTATCAATTTTGTTGACTTTTTTTAAAGGGCCAACTTTTTGCATTGATTTTCTATTTGTTTTTCTAATTTCACTTTCACGGATTTTTGTTCTTTCTTTATTATTTTTTTATTCTGCTTGCTTTGGGTTTATTTTGTTTTATTCTTCCTTAGTTTCTTGAAGTAGAAACAGATTTTTGACTTGAGATCTTTCCTCATTCCTAATATCAGCATCTCATATTGTTTCCCTCTCAGCACTGCCTTATCTGCATCTCATATATGTGGATATGCTGCATTTTCATTTTCATTTAGTTGGACATAATTTTAAAATTTTCCTTTGAGGCTTCTTTTTTGATCTATAAATTATTTAGAAGTAAATTTTCCTTTGAGGCTTCTTCTTTGATCTACAGATTATTTAGAAGTGTATTGTTTAATTTCCGTGTCTTCTGAGATTTTTGTGTTTTCTTTCTGTTATTGATTAATAGTTTGATTCCATTATGGTCAGACAAAACACTTAGTATGATTTCATTTATTTTAATTTGTTAAGGTTTACCTTATGACATCAGGTCTATCAGTCTATCTTGATGAATGTTCCACAAGCACTTTAAAAAATGTGTACCTTGCTGTTGTTTTGTGGTGTGTTCTATAAATATCAATTAGATCCTGTCGGTTGATTGTGTTGTTCAAATCTTCTGTCTAGTAGTTCTATCAGTTGCTGAGGGTGGGGAGGTTGAGGTCCCCAACTATAATTGCAGTTTTATCTATTCCTCTTTTAAGCCCTATTAGTTTTTGCTCTGTGTATTGTGAGACTTTTTATGTATGCACACATTTAAGATACAGTCATCTCTCAATATCCACAGGAAATTGGTTCCAGGATTCCTGAGGATATCAGAATCTGTGGCTGCTCAAGTCTCTTATACAAAACAGTATAGTATTTACATATAACCTACTTTCTTATATACTTTAAATCATTTCTAGATTACTTATAATACTTAATGCAATGTAAATGCTAAGTGAATGTTATGCTGTGTTGGTGTTTTTATTTGTATTATTTTTTATTGTTGTATTGTTATTTTTTTATTGCTTTTTTGTTCAAATATTTTTGATCCACCATTTGTTGAATCTGTGGATGCAGAACCCATGGAGGGCTGACTTATTTATGTCTTCTTAATGGATTGATCCATTTATCATTATGCAATTTCCTTCATTATCTATGGTAGTTTCCTTTCCTCTGAAGACTACCTTATCTGAATACAGCCACGTCTATTTTTTTAAATCCATCTTTGCATGATATATCTTTTTACTTTCAGTGTATGTTAATGAATTTTAACGGATTTTCTTGTAAAATATTGTTGAAGCTTGATTTCTTAATTCACTGCTAATCTCTGTCTCTTAGACTACTGGCATTTGGCATAATTATTTTTATGTTATTGCTTAAGTCCACCATTTTATTAATTCTTTTCTATTTATTTCCTCTGATGATCAGTCCTCTGTTTCTGTTTTCTTCTGAGATGTTTCTGTTTTCTTTCTTTCCTTTGAGTTACTTAAACATCTTAGGATTCTGTCTTGAATTATTTAGAGTGTTTTTGGGTATACCTCTTTACATGATATTCATAGTGATTGCTCTAGGCATTACAGTATACATATGAGACATAATAGGTACAGTATCAACATTTTACCATTTCCAATGAAGTATAGAAGCTTCATTACCGTTAAAGTCCCTGTACGTTTCCCTCTTTTAAATATCACTGTCTTGAATAGCAGATGGTGTTAGAATTTGTGTTTCAATCATCAAATATGATTTATAAAACTCATGAGGTAAAAAATAGTTTATTATATGCACGTTTCTACTCTTCCTCTTGTTCCTTCTTCCTGATATTTCAAGATTCTTTCTTCTATCTTTTACTTTCCATTTAAAGAAATTTCTTTAGCCAGCTTTTAAGGGTAGGTCTGCTAGGAACAAATTCTTTTAGTTTTTTCTTGTCTAAGAATATCTTTATTTCTTCTTTATTTCTGAAGAATAGTCTCACCAGATATAGAAGTCACAGTTGACAGCTATTTTCTTTAAGCTATTGAAAAATGTTGTACCTCCTCCTTCTGCTTCCATGGTTTCAGACGAAAATTCAGTGTCACTTGAATTGGTGTTCCTCTGCATGTGATGTGTTCTTTCTCTCTGACTGCCTTCTAGATATTTCCTTTGTCTTTTATTTATAAGTGTGTGATTATGATGTGTGTTCATTTGTTTTATCCTGTTTGGGATTTGTTCAACTTTTGGGATCTGTAAGTTTGTATTTTTTTTTTTTTATCAAATTTAGGAAGTTTTCAGCCATTATTTATTAAAATACTCTTTCATTCCACTCCCTCTTTTCCCTCTGGAATGCTGATCTTATGAATATTGGATCTTATGATGTTGTCCCACAGGAGCCTGAGTCTCTATTCAGTTATTTTTCCAGTATATTTTCTCTCTGTTCATATTTGGTAAATTCTATTGATCTGTCCTTAAACCTACTGGCTTTATCCTTTTTTGTCTCCACTCTATTATTGAACCTATCATTTCAAGTTTAAAACAACACTTTAAAATTTTTATTTTGTTATATTTTTTCAGTTCCATAATTTCCACTTGGTTCTTTTTTATAACTTCTATTCCTTTACTGAGATTTTCTAATTTTTTATTTGTTTCCAGAGAATTTGTAATCAATTGCTGAAGCATTTATATGGTCCTATTTAGAACATCCTGGGATGCTTCTGCTATGTGGGATCTTTTGGAGAAAAAAATCCATACCTGAGCAAGTGGAGAGAAGGGACCAGATTCAGAGGATACCCATAAAATGGTCTGCAAGGGAAAACAAGTTGCTGACCAAGCACGGTTACAACCACATCTTCCTGGGACAAATGAGGACATGTATCAATGCCTCACCAACCTTCCATACACCCCAGGCTTACCTAGGAACTGCCTTCAGCCCACCATGTCTACCAGAGTGGCAGTATATAATCACTATTCAACTCCACAGCCAGAGAGAGGTGCAGAAGCCATGACAGGAAATGACCAGATGCCCCTGAGCTCTCTGTTGCTGCTGCCGTGCGGGTGACTGGGAATCACATAGTTAACTAAAAGCTTTTACTCAGCTTAATTTCCTCCACTCTACATGATAATTGCTCTGTTCCTTTTTGCTTTACCTTTGAATTCAGTGCACATGCACAAAGACATAATGGTGTTAAGAGTGGAAAAGAGGAGATGTATTTTCTAAGCTGCCTGCAGTCTGACAATTGTTTGAATGTGTGTGTACATTTAACAAGATGGTAGATTACAGCATTACCTTATCTTCAGACTAAAACTGCCATTCAGGATCCAAAAATCTCCTAATGGTTTATTGAAATGGTTCCCTCTTGCAATGCATTATCACAGTAGTTTATGATAGGGAGAAAAGTATGTTCTGATACAAATCAAATAATGCCAAATACAAAGAGTTGTAAGAGAAATAGCTCACTTGGGAAATAGAGAGAAGTGAAGAAAATGTATTGGGTGAGAGACGCTAACTAGACCTCTGGAAAAAGAAGTAAGCAATGACCCAAATGAGATACTTGATTCTCTTCAGTGGTCAAAAACCCTCAGGAGAAGGATAAATAGGTATTTATTATTTGGTATAGGACATGATATTTTGAAATACCTATATATTATGTAATGGCTAAATTGAGCTAATAAAATAAACATGTATAAACATCTAACAAGCATGTACAACGTGTTGTATAACAGATATCTTGAACTTATCCCTTTTATCTAACTGAAATTCTATATCCTTTGACCAACATATATTAATGTTATGGTTTAATGCTTTTTAGTTAATTTAATACTCCATACATGTATTAGTCTATCCAAGAGAGAAAATTAAACCTTCCTGAAAAAAATTCTTACGTGGCAAAGACAGCATGTGCCTCGGTGATGCAGTTCAGGGGTTATTTGCATGAAACTTAAAAGACGCAAGCTGGTAGTGCACACTTACACTGTGTTTGGGGAGTGCTAGAGAGCCAGGAGGCAATCCTTTACCAACCAGCAATCACTTCTGTGTGAAACTTCCATTTATGAAGCCTTATTCTGGATTTCTATTTTTGACTTTTGGCGTTTCCAAACCAGGGGAGTATGGGAGTTTGGGATCAAGAACATTAGAATTGCAAAATAATTCAGATTGTTTCTTATTGATTCCAAACAGAAAATTAAGAAGGTTCTGAACATTAAGATGGAAGATCAAACAGAAAAATGAAAAAATAAAACCTAAAAAACAAAAACAGAAAAACCTTCCTGGTATGTGTCCCGTACCATCTGCCCACCCAAACCTGGTCCTCTCACTGTTCCCCACCTCAGGGGATGGCACCACCCCAAGCACAGGTTTGCATGCAGAAATCTGAGAGGTGTCCTTGACCCTCTTTTCCCTCCTCCTCCTCTCACCCATATCCAATCAGTGGCCCAACTCTGTTGGTTTTATCTCCTGATAGCTTTTCATTTGTTTCCTTTTGAAAAATTATTATTTTTTAATTGACAACTACAAATTATAGGGGAAAAGCTCCATGACATGAGTCTGGGCAATAATTTTTTGAATGAAATTCCAAAAGCACAAGCAAGAAAAGGGAAAATAGACAAGTGCTATTATCTCGAACTAAAAAGCTTCTGCACAGCCAAGGAGACAATGAACAGAGTGAAAAGACAACTTACAGAATGGGAGAAAATACTTGCAAACCATATATCTAACAAAGGGTGAAAATCCAAAATATATAAGGAACTCAAATAACTTAATAGCAAGAAAACAACCCAATTAAATGGGCAAAGGATCTGAATAAACATTTCTCAAAAGGAGACATACAAATGGCCGACAGATACATGAAAACGTGCTCAACATCACTAATCATCAGGGAAATAAAAATTAAAACCACAATGTAATATTACTTCATACCTGCTAGGACAAGTATTATCAAAAATATGAAAAATGACAAGTGTTAGCAAGGATATGGAGAAAAGGGAACACTTGTACACTGTTGGTGGGAATGTACATTAGTACAACCATTATGAAAAACAATACAAAAGTTCCTCAGAAAGTTAAAAATGGAGCTACCACATGATCCAGCAATCCCACCTCTGGGTATATAGTCAAAGGACATGAAATCAGTATGTCGAAGAGATACGTGCACTCCCACGTTCATTGAGGCAATATTTGCAATAGCCAAAATATGAAATCAATCTAAATGTCCATCAGTAGATAAATTGATAAAGAAAATGAGGCATATATACACAAGGAAATACTTTTCAGCCATAAAAAGTAGGAAATACTGTCATTTGCAACAATATGAATGAACCTGAAGGACGTTATGCTAAGTTATTACTATTATTAATTTTTATTATACTTTAAGTTCTAGGGCACATGTGCACAATGTGCAAGTTTGTTACGTATGTATACATGTGCCATGTTGGTGTGCTGCACCCATTAACTCATCATTTACATTAGGTATATCTCCTAATGCTATCCCTCCCCCCTCCCCCCACTCCATGACAGGCCCCAGTGTGTGATGTTCCCCTTCTTGTGTCCAAATGTTCTCATTGTTCAATTCCCACCTATGATTGAGAACATTATGCTAAGTTAAACAAGCAGACACAGAAACACAAATATTGCATGATATCACTTATATGTAGAACATAAAAAAGCCAAACTCATAGAAGCAGAGAGTAATATAGTTGAAACCAGGGATTTGGGGACAACGGTTGCATTTGGGGAGATGTTGGTTAAAGGATTCAAATTTTCAGTTACATAGGAATAATAAAGTCAGGAATCTATTATACAACATGGTGACTATAGTTAATAACAATGTATTGTACACTTGAAAATCGCTGAGAGTCGATTTTGTGTTCTAATCACAAAAAGACAAGTAGGTGAGGCAATGCATATGTTAATGGAAAGAATATGGAGAAAAGGGAACCCTTGTACATTGCTCGTGGGAATGTAAATTGGTACAGCCATTATGGAAAACACTGTGTAGGGTCCTTAAAAAATTGAAAACAGAACTATCATATGATTCAGCAATCCCACCTCTGAGTATATAGCCAAAGGATATGAAATCAATATGTCAAAGAAATACTTGCACTACCATGCCCCATGTTAATTAGCTCAGTTTGGCCATTTCACAATGTATACTTCAGGACATATATATATATTATGGAATGGTCAAATTGAGCTAATAAAATAAACATGTATAAACATCTAACAAACATGTACAACATGTTGTATAACAGATATCTTGAATTTATCCCTTTTATCTAGCTGAAATTCTATATCCTTTGACCAACATATATTAATATCCCCAACCCCCCATGCCAACCCCTGGTAACCATCACTCTACTCTCTGCTCCTTTGAGTACAATTTCTTAGAATTCACAGGTAAGTGAAATTGTACAGTGATAGCTTTCAATGTGTCAGGTCTCGTTTCCACCATCACCTCTCTAATTCAGTCATCTCCTCTCTGCAGGAAGTAGCGTCAGGACTGGTCTCTCCTGAATTCAGGTTTGCAATCCTCCACTCCTTGCAGTCTGACAAGCAGAGAGAATTTCTTCAGAGACAAAACTGCTGAGATGCTCCTTGGCTGAAGGCCTCCATGGCCTGCTACTGCTATTTCTTAGGATGACCTACAAGGCTCAGCATGTCTGTGCCTTCATCTCAGGCAACTAGGGGTCCCCTCTTGGTGCTGCCAAAGCCCTCTCTTGTGATTCATGCTCCTTAGAGTTAGTTGTACAACATGGGGGGATTATTCTCTACCCAAACTCTTGTTTTTTAGCTTCATTACCCTCCTTAAGCTCTCTTAATATACGATGTCTTTTACCACTTGCAGTCATCTGTACAGACTGTTTTCTCTTGGTCCAGAATAACCCTTGCTCTTTTAGACGGAGATCTTAACTATCTGTCTCAGAGTAGATCTGCAACAATTGCTTTCCATTCATTGGCACCCTGTTCTCTCTGAACATTGATCACATTTGTGCTTACACAGTTAGATGAGACATTATTTGTGTGACTGTCTCTGCCATTAGATGGAAACCCATGATTTCAGGACTATGATCTGCCACGCTCCTGGCACCATGCCTTACACAGGAAGGGGGGCTCAGTGTTTGTCAAATGAGTACTTTATCTGGGGGAAAAAAGTCAAAACTAGTTTACAAGGAGACATCAGGGGAGGATAATATTGATGGTTTCCTAGTGAGAAGGGATAACAAACAGAAATTAATTGTGTGCTGCCTTTTAATTAGAGACATGTAAAAGGTCATCATTAGGACTGGCTGGGAGTCTTTATTATTATATTGTAGTGAGCACAACATATCTATAAGGCTTTAAGGGTCTCCAAAAGACTCCCATCCCTATTATTTTCTCACTCTATTTAGTTTCCTCATCTGCGACCTCTGCTTCTCTGTGTGAAGTCTCCTTGCTGTTTCAGACCAAGGAGACTTTCAGACCAAGAGAACAGTGTGTGCAAATGTCTGGAGCAGTTCTTCTCAGCCCTGGCTTCACCTCTGGGGAGTTTTTCCAAGACACTAATGCCCTTGCTTTACCCCCTGAGATTCTGATGTAATCGTTTAGAGTGAGTCGCAGGCACCCTGGGTTAAGAAACACTGACTGACATTCCATACCATGTGCGAATAACTCTTCAGGGAAATGCCCAATGCAGGGAAATTGGAAGTTTATTTATTTATTTATTTATTTTTGGGAATGGATGGACAAAGATTTACCTTTTAGTCCATTAGGCCAATATACTTCTTAAAGTAACTCAGAAGAGAGATAAATGCACTCTCTCAAATAAACAATTAAAATAATTAAAAATCAGATATAGGTTTGGTACAGCAGTGTCACTCTTGAGCTGGCTGAGTTCCCTGAAATATCTGTCCCCACAGGTCAAGCTAAGCCTTCTCCTGAGCCTCACCCCAAGGGACCCTGCCAGCCACAAGATCTCATTTCTCTGACACCTTCTGCCACCATTTACAGCCCTCCCCAGGTAGGAATAGAGGCTGTTCAGCCACCTTTCCTCTTCTCTACCTCTTTCTTTCCCCTATCTCTTCCCTTTTCAAAGACTATTCTTTCCCTAAAACAACTGAGTAATAGTAACACATGTTGTCAAACCAAACACACACACACACACATACACATACACACACACACACACATATCCCTAGAGGCTCCAAACAAGGAAGAAAGAAAAGAGCAGGCACCATATTCGAGGGAACATCAAGTCATCCAAATGTAATTAAGAGTTTCTTTCTCAGCCAGGACTTTTAATTGTTGCTTCTGCTCCTGAGCACCCATCTGCTTTTAGAAAACGGCGTCCTCTGCATCCGTGAGCTTTCCAAATGCCCTTCAGCCTATCAGAGCGTCCTACTACATTGCACTTGTCGTATCGGGATTCTTGAATATCGAAAATGTCAGCCCAGCCTTTGCTTTGAGAATGAAAATAAAATAAAATAGAATAAAAATGCAAATGTGCTTTTATAAGGAGTTTTCATAAAAGTTATTGTCAATAATGGGAAAATATTGTCCCAAAAATTATAATAAAGGAAAATGAGTAGCAAGTGTATGGGGCCTACTGCCTTGAGAAATCAAGTGGAACTTGCCTCATCTTGGCTCTTGTGGATAGGCAATCAGGAGCCAATGCTCCTCAGTAGAAATACACTCTCAAATGTAGGTTAACAGAGGACTTGTTTTTATTAAAACCTTGAACATAAAGATAGTTTAGAAAATTGCCACCAAAGAGGCATCGAGAAGGAGGTGTAGCAGCAGACGAGGAAATCCAAGCCAACAAAATACACATTTGCCTTTTGGTAACACAGTAGGTCACACAAATATAATTTTCCATTTTATCCAGTCCATGTGGTACTTTTCCACTTTCTTTGGAATTGCACTTTTTTTTTTCTTGCCAGTCCCCAAATAGTATGCTTTCTGCAAAACTTCAATTTAAAATGGTTTTAATATTACTACTTACCAAAGAAGTAAGTCCCATGGCTAAAGTTAAGGCAAGTATGGGAACCAAGAAAAAAAATAAAGTTAGCTCCTTCAACAAGGGAAAAAGTACGATCTCAGTTCCTAGTTGGATATTCATTTATTCATGTATTTATGAAGTACCCCATTATATGCGGGTCCTCTGCTCCATGCTTGGACAGCTGAGATTAGGGACATCTGCACAAACTCTAGTCTATACAGCAACATGCCACAATTGAGGGCTGAGCAGATTGCTAACGGGTCACGGAAGAGGGAGAGGTTATCCAGTAGAACCAGATTGCTCCATTCCCTGGAGCTGTCTAACCCTACCATTTTGAGCTAAGCTTCTTGCCCTGCCTGGTCCTACTGAATTAAAGAGGTATTAATCTTGCATTGTTACCTTGACAGTCATTGAGATGTGTGGGAGCTCTAGAGCCAGACAGTGGAATCTGGATATTGGATCTGAATTTATCAGCTCTAGGCCGAGTGCGGTGGCTCATGTCTGTAATCTCAGCACTTTGGGAGGCTGATGTGGGTGGATCACCTGAGGTCAGGAGTTCAAGACCAACCTGACTAATATGGAAAAAGTAAAACAAATTTATTAGCTCTGATTTGGTCAAATTTTCTTTTTTTTTTCTTTTTTTAATTTCTCTGTGTCTCAAGTTCCTCACCCGCATGATTGAAATGATAGTGCCAAATCCATACAATTTTTGTGAAAAAATTGATGCCTTCAAGAGAACTCAGAACAGGGCCTACCATTAAGTGCCCAATAAATATTAGCAATTATTATTGCACATATTGGTCGTTTGGCATAGGACCATATTCTATTTTAGATTAAGAATGTGTGTATATGTATGTATGTATATCATGTTCAACAAACTCCTTCAAGACAGAAAATGGATTTTATTTTTCTTCATACCCTTAGCCTAGCATTAAGATTTAAAGTGGATTAAGGAGATGACAGCAGAAATGTTTTATTTTATACAGCATTTTCTTTTTAGGATGTTATCGGGGTATTGATATTTCCTCAAACATATCACCAAAATGAAAAATTTTGTCTCTAAGAGGTGTCTCCTGAGGATTTCACTTTGGAGAATCAGAGGAATGTGGCGAGAACTTCCATATTCAGCATTAATTTTGCAACTGGCTCCAAGACCCAGTCCTGAACCCTCATTGCCCAGACTGTTGACTTTAGGCTAAGATTTTTGTGTCTTAGGTTTCTAATCCTCCACTTTGTTTTTGGATGCTTTTCTTCATTACTCAGATTTGCTTAAAAGAGCATGACACCAAATTATGTAGTACAAGTACATTGTCTTTAGCTCTGGAGATGCCATCCTGAAAATTCCTGGGAACTCTCAGCAGTAACTGAATCATACTGTCACAGACCATTGCAGCAACATCCCACTGGTTTTTAAATGACTGATCTTTCAACACACTATTATCTCATCTATATTCTTTAGATTTGTTCTAAAGGTGGATCTACCTCACCACTAGCCACCTACAACCATAATAAAATTTGCATTCTAATACTTAGCTAGAACTTCAGCCAATAAACATCCCCATATATTTTTATCTTTTGAAAAACAAACATTTTGCTATAAATCCAAAGATAGCCAGAAAATCAGAATGGGCAAGGGCTGGGCAATTGGAAGAAAGTGCTTTTATGTATTTTAACAGAATCATGCTGTACCTGCTAATGCTAAATAAAATATACCCAAAGTTACTTTGAAGTCATATTTGTTTTGTTAAATTGAGTGGAACAGTGAGGTCTCCATCGAGTGCAGAGATACGAAAATCACTCCAATGTTAATACCTGAAAACAGGTGGCATTTAAAAAATTCAGACTTTTTAAACGTTGTGTCCATGTTTCTCCCTCTACTTTTTGTTCTTCTCCCAACTGTGATTTCCTTTGATCATTTGGGTGCCCAACACATCTCCTCTTTTGGATATTGTTCTATCCTTTCAAAGTTAAATTATAACACATTATAATTACAGTATAGCTTGAAAAGTCCGTCCAGCACACAGTTGATCTCCTAAAGGCCTCAGAATGTCCTCCTTCCAAATTTGCTGCTCTAGGATGCCAGAGTTCTTTTCTAAATGGCTACATGTGATGTGCACGGCAGCCTTTCCGAACCGCCACATAATTGCAATTTGTTATAATTGAGGTTTGAAAAAGGGCAATGAATATCGCTCATGTTTTTCGCCAAAGGTTAGCTGGATTCCGTACGCCAATCGCTGTGCCAGATGCAGGCCCAGCACAAGCACGGAGAGAACAGACGCTGCTTTCAAGCTCATCACTGGGGAGATCAAGAAGAAAACCAAGGACATATAGTGCGAAAAGTGGAATGGCGCGCAAGATGGGGAGCAAGGCAGACAGGCGCTTCTCAGGGAGCTCTGTGTAGAGCGGATATAGGCAACAAGTGTCAGAATTCCATTTCTTTGCTTTAGCCATCGAGGAGCTCAGAGTCCTCTCCTCCTTCCATTACCATCCCCCATTTTCAGGGCTCTGCTCTACTCTGCTCTCCTTTCTCTCTATCCTCCCACCAGGCCAATGATGCAATTAAAAGGAGCCTAAGCCGGCTCTGGTTGGGGAGATGTTTCTCATCCTCTAAAGGAGTCTGAATGGAGTCACGGTGAGGCTGAGCAGGAGGAGGGTCTTGAAAAGTAGATCCCTACTAGGACACTTCAAAGAAGAGAGAAGAGCAAGAGTCACCCGCTTTACCACACGTGCACCTACCAGAGAGATTTGGGCAAACTTCCTAGTGTTTTCCTTGTGAACACCCCTCAGGAATTTGTGGTGTTCAGGGGTGGCTAAAGTTCAGAAATTCTATTACTTTCCACTGGAAAGCCAAGTAACACATTTCATGACTTTTTGAACCTGCCACTCTTAAAATGCTCAGCACTAAAAGCCCCTGGAGGAAATGGCAGTGATTTCAGCATCCATTCAAAAAGAAGACAGCAGCTGTTTTTATTCAGGGGCATTCACACCTTCAGCCTTGCAAAATTCCGTTAAAAGCCATCAATTAGATCCCAGTAGCTCCATCCCAATCTGTTAGTACAACCCCTGGATTTCACCTCCACCTTTAAAAGATAGAAAATACTGTGAGACTGTCTCCTACATGTATCTTTTTTGTCTGAAACAAAATCCTCAACCCCAGGGGAAATGCCCATCCTAGTGACTGCTCAAAACAAATCAGCTTGGATTGCCATTCACGGAGGTGTGCATTTGAGGGAAGACAGGGCCCACCAGAATGAGGAAACTGGATGGTGGGTGTCGAACTGATTAGGGTTCTCTGATGTTTGAGGAAGTGGACATGGACGTGAGTTCCTGGCCCTTAAGCTGTGCCTGTGATTTGGGATATGCATATTCACAAGTGTCTCCAAAAGAGAATGAACAGCCAGCTGTGAACACATTGTACGTGTGGAAAATGGACCGCAGAGGACAATGAGCGCTCTTCTGCAGGCCAGAGAACGGTTCCATTCATTTGTTGGCTTTAACACAGGTCTATTATCTTTAACAACTTCATGCTGCTGTCCAATTTCAGTCCCAGTGCAATTTTCAGACCCAGTTCCCTCCAGACAGAATGATGGACTTACCAACATGTGAAACAGGATTCATTTTGTTGTGGTGGCTGGAAATGACAAACACTGAAATGATCACGAAGCCAAAAAGGAGATATCTTCTATTGTTTCCCTACGAGGCATAATTTATTCTTTTCAGTGCATTAAAGGTATGTTTTTATCGACAATACTTTTAAGAGAAAGCTATTATCTTCAGTGCTTGTATCCTGCCTGTGATGTTTGCACTGAGCTGACAGCATGGATACTGAGTTATAAAACAAAACAAAGCAAAAACCAGGAAATACAAATTGTCTTCGCATTCCCAAAACTGCCAATCTGAAAACATTCCACCCACCCCAGGGTTTAAAAATTATTGAACCAATTAAAAAGAGAGAGGAATTAATCAGAACCAAAATTTCCTTTTGCTTTCAAACAATATAATATTGAAATTCATTCCAATTAGAAATGTATCTAACACTGGTACAGCCATCATGGAAAACAATATGGAGGGTCCTCAAAAAAATTAGAAATAGAACTACCACATGACCCAGCCATCCTACTACTGGGCATATAGCCAAAGTCATGCAATCAGTATGTTGAAATGGTATCTGCATTCTGTGTTCATTGCAGCATTATTCACAATAGCCAAGACATGGAATCAACTTGTGTCCATCAATGGATGAATTAATTTTTTAAATGTGGTATATATATATATATATATATGAATACTATTCACCCTTAAAAAAAAAGGAAATCCTGTCATATGCAACATCATAGATGAACCTGGAAGACATTGTGTTAAGTGAAATAAGCAGACACAGAAAGACAAATGCCGCATGATCTCACTCATATGTGAAACCTAAAGAGGTGGAACTCACAGAAGCAGAGAGTAGAAGGGCAGCTACCCGGGGCTGGAGGACTGGGGAGATGTTGGTCAAAGGACACAAAATTTCAGTTAGGCAGGATGAATAAGTTCAAGAGATCTATTGTGCATCATGGTGACTATAGTTAATAACAATGTATTGTATACTTGAAAATTGCCAAGAAAGTAGATTTTAAGAGTTCTCACCATAAAAACTACATGTGCGAGGTAATGTTTATGTTAACTTTCTCGTCTCCTAACTTTCTGACAATGCAGGGTTCTTTCCCTTTCTCTCTTTCTTTCTTTCTCTTCTTTCTTTCTTTCTTTTCTTTCTCTTTTTTCTTTCTTTTTTTCTTTCCTTCCTTTTTTCTTTCTTTTTTCTTTCCTTCCTTTTTTCTTTCTTTTCCTTTTTTCTGCCTCTTTCTTTCATTTTCTCTTTTTCACTTCCTTTCTCTTTCTTTCTTTCCCTCACTCCCTTTCCCCCTCTTTCTTTTCTCTTTCTCTCACTCTCTTTCTTTCTCTCCCTCCCTTTCTCCCTCCCTCCTTCTCTTTCTCTATTTCTTTTTTCTATTTCTTTATCTTCCTTCCTTTCTCTCTCTTTCTTTCCCTCCTTTCCTTCCTCTCTCTTTTTTCTCTTTCTTGTTCTTTCCTTCCCTCTCTTTCTCCCTCCCTCCTTCTCTCTTTCTCTCTTTCACTCTCTCTTTCTCTCTTTCCTTTTCTCAGTTCATCAGCTTGCCTGAGGGTTACTCTCCTGCATACCTGCTTGCTAATGAGATATAGGCCAAACATTTCAGTTTGGTAGAGTACCTCTCAATTATGTCCAGGGGTCCCCTTGGGCACAGGTGAGTAACTGGTTCTGTCAGTGCCCCTTAAGGGACATGGGTGACCTTCAAGGACACAGGACAGGTCACAGGCCCAGCTCTGGGCTGGGCCACTTGCATGCCTCTCACAGCTGCTAAATGCCCATAGGTAGTCAAGCTCCACTTGGTTCTTAATTGCTTGGATATAAAGATCTCTCCCACCTTAAGCAAAATTCCAAGTGTATTAAAACCTGACTCCTAGACTTCTGCCTTGAGGCTCTGTCCATGTGGCCCTGCCCACCATGCAAGGGACTGGGATTGCTGGGGAATGGAGGATGGGACGGGGCAGGCGAGAGGTCTGATATGCGTTCTCACTCGACCACCATGCTTCTCCTGTTTCCTTTTACAGAGGATGAGGGAAGGGCAGAGGAGACCCACAATAGCAGCTCATGCTGGCCTCCCCTGACACTACCAGAGGCTGAAGGCATAGTGTCCTGGCCCACTAGTCTTTATAAGTCATCTCCCATCTTCCCCTCTCCAACCTCAAAGCATCCTCAGCCTCCTCAAAAGAAACACACACACACATGCACACAAATGCATACACACACACACACACACACACACACAGTGTTCCCTTTGGTGGCCAAGCCTACTGACCTGAGAGAGCCAGGAAGGGAGGGGCTGTAAATTAGTCCATGTGTTGCCACTGGGCCTGAGCTCCCCTGCAAGCAAGGAAGGGCCTCCCCGGGGCAGAGGCTGAGAGGAAGAGCCTCCCCGGGGCAGAGGCTGAGAGGAAGAGCCTCCCCGGGGCAGAGGCTGAGAGGAAGGGCCTCCCCGGGGCAGAGGCTGAGAGGAAGGGCCTCCCCGGGGCAGAGGTATGACAGCTGAGCCAGAGCCAGGGGGCAGGGGAAGGTGGGGGGGTCCCTCGGTGTGTTTGCCAGCCCTGACCTCAGTGTGGGAGCACTGTGTGTGGCTCCTGCACCAGAAAGGAGAGAGACACCGGGCCAGCTGCTCCTTTGAGAATCTGCTGCATATGGAGGAGCATGATTTTTGGAATGAGCACATGGTTTTGGAACCCGAAAATGTGTGCTGCAATCCTGATACCCTTATTGCATAAGTACAGACTATTGTCTGTGCTAGTGAGCCTCAAACTGTGGTCTCTTGATCATGGCAGCGTTAGCATCACCTGGGAATTTATTAGAAATGCAGGTTCTCAGACTCCACCCTGTGCCTACAGAGTCAAAAACTCTGGGGGTGAGGCCCAGAAATGTTTGGTTTTAAGGAGGTTTTCAGGTAACTGTGGTCTACCTTTAAGTTTAAAAGATTACTGGTCAATTTAAAAGTGCCTATTACAATATCTGAAATGGTAAATGCTTGGCAAATGACAGCCTCTTTTTTTTCCATTTTCCTATTCTGAAATAAAGAAGCATAGAGTTTTAAAAAAATTGCTCAAACCTATAACAATTCAGTTTAATTGAAATATTTGCAGAAATGGAGGCTCTGTGTCTGGCATTGTAGGGACACAAAATGAAGTGAGAGAAGATGGATTGCGCTGGGCTCCGAGTGTGACATTGAGGGTCCAGATCTTTTCCTGAGGACGTAAAGACTGAAAATTGTTGAAACTGCTCCCTATTACGGTGCCAAGTCTCAAGGTCTTCTGCAGGTTACTTGTCTGGAAACAAGGAGATCATGTGGAGGTGAGGAGATCATTTAAAAGTCAGTTTTTCCACTAACCATTTGTATAGTCTTAAGCAAACCACTTTCTGTGATCTTTGTTTTCTTTATTGTCATTTTAAAATGAGGTCTATAAAGAAGATGTGTTCTAGTCCTCTGCATGATGTGGTAGAACAAGTCAGTTCCTGATGTCACCCAAATCAGGATCTAGACCCCTGCCCTGCCACACTCCCTTAGCTGTTTGACCTTGGGTGAATTACTTCATGATTCTGGTGTTCAGTTTCCTCCTTTTGAAAATAAAAATCACAATAGCCACCCTCACACATTTGTTTTGCAGATTAAATGGTTGTACAGGAAGACACATAAACAGCCCACATCACAAACTGCAATTGGTTGGATCTGGTGGGGCCGATCTGGAAGGCAGAACACAGCGGAGGAAATATCTCAAACTTGGCAGGTGTCTTAGTTGTGCTTTTGGAAGGGCGGAAATCCTGGAGGGGCAGTCACTCTAAAGCAAGCCATTCAGCTGCCGTGCAAGTCAGGGAGAGGGACTGTCCAGTGCTGGGCAGTGGGGGAACCTTAGCCAGGAACCAGGAACCAGGAACCAAGAACTAGGCTCCAAGTTCATCGGGCAATTATAGGGTAAATATGAACTGAAAGTATACAGAGAACCCGGAGGCTAAGAGGGCAAAAACAAGGCCCTTGGACCTACCTCACAGGGAAATTATTTCATAACTCACCCACTTGTGGCACGAGATACGTGAAATATCAGCAGACTTGCTTGGGACTGCCCGAAAACATAGGTAGGGCCGAACCTGCCCTTAAAAGTGTTTACTACTTTGGTCTAAAAAAGGATTGGCGTAGACAGAGAGTAGGAGCTTGGTTTCCCTGATCTTGTAGTCAATGTGGAAATCTGGGTGATGCAATTGATCATCTTTGTCAGTTACTGTAGTCAAGCATTCAGTCTGAGAAAAGAAAGCTGAGAAAGCCCCAAAATTTTTACCCTGGAACAATGAATTTCCCACAAAAAACCAGTACTGAATTTACCTTATGGTTCCCAATTGGCTCTTTTTGCCATATCCTATTCCCTCTGTAGTTTTGGATGCAGAAGAGGTTTTAATTTTTTGTTTGTTTGTTTGTTTTATTTTTTCCTGTTTATTTATTACTGGCAGATGACACTCATTTTTTGCCCTTTCTTAGATACCTATATTTGCACCACCTACCTTAGTGAAACTTTATGTATTTTCACATGCACAGGCTTTTTCTATCTTTACCTTACTTTTTTCTAGGCTATTCTTTATTTTTAAGGTATTTGGCTCCTTTTTTTCCCATTCTGTTGGATTATTATTGTTATTGTTGTTGTTGACTTTAACTTCTGTAAGTCTCCTCTTTCTGCTTTGGCCTCTTTTCTCCTTTTATGCACACCTTTCCTCTCACAGAGACCTCTGTGGGCCCCATAACAGGTGCCTACCAGTACCAGGGAGGGTTCTGCTCACTTCTATTGTACCACCCGGGGTGCCGGGCAGAGGTTTCTCTGGTTGTGAGGACCCTTTGTGCAGGAAGAGACATGATGCCAAACTCGAAGCCACTGAAACACTGCCAGGCTGCAGTCTGGCTCTGTATTTAGGACATGTTGTGTTTTACTATCCTCTATAATTGGAAGAAGACATTTGCTTCCCTCTTGTTACAAGTGCTATAGCGTTTTAGAAGTTAAAATAAAAGCCACAATGATCAAGAAATAACAAAGCAGACCCCCATTACCCCTGAGAAGGAAATATGAGTCTCAAATTAGGTTAAATCCTGCATGTTCTCAAGGAGGATATATGGTGATACTGTATCCTGAAGGAAATTTGAATGGCGTCATAACAACTCCTAGGGGTTGCTGTGAGTCCTGCAGTTCCCCGACCCAGGTTAGCAGTGTAAAGTGGGAATGAGGGTTCAGCAGAGACCCGTCCTCTTGCTTTTCTCAGTGAATCCTGTTCGCTGAGAGGCTGTGCCTTTACCCTCAGGCAGCCATACCTTTATTCCCTGACTCTTGTCTCCCAACTTGTGAGCCTCCAAAAGTGTCCCTCACCCACCATATTTTATGTCACTGCTGATTAAATTCTGATGAACAAGTAGGTTTTCCTTCAGCAAGGAACTCAGGCCTAAACACAAAATGCAGGGAACACGCGCCCCATCTGGGATGCTTTGATGTCTGCTCCCCTAGCTTTTATACTCTGTTTGCAGTGCAAGAGAAAAAATTGGTTTTGCAGTGGTCTGCTTCTCAAAAAGAATAAAGCAGGAGTTTGACACTTTTTGATGCTAGAAGACAATATACGCCTTAAGTTGGAAAATACACTCTAGATAAATTCTTATATGTTATCTAGATTTTTACTAGATGTTTACAAATAGACTCCTACTCTGAAGAAAATTGTCACAACAGCCCTAAGGAGGAAAATCTCTCATCAGAAAAGGCTGTTTCTCCCTCATCCACTTGTGCATAAGCTTGGGTACACAATGCTTACAGAGCACCTTGGTTTTGATGATCTTCGGCGATATTTTCTGGTTTTGAAACTGCCTTTGCAAAATTATGACAGACAGTGAAAGAGATCTAACTTAACCGACTCTATCTTGCTTCTAACCTCCAAGCTGTCCTTGTTCATTCCTGGGTATAGGCTAAACTAACTTTGGGAGAAACTTAGTTTATACTTTAAACAAAGAAGGTAACAGCCCTTTCCCAAAGCAGTCCTCCTTCTTGTCGAGGACTAGATTGCCTTTGTAGAACTAACATTCACCACAAGATTAGAAATTATGGTTTGGGAGTCATGCAGCTGGAGGCTACAAGATTCTGACTCTCCCTAAACTACTCCTAAAATCAGTGCTTCCAATATTTTGCAGACTCTGCACTTGATGGATCAGCTGGCATCATTCAGATCAATAAACTGGCTCACTTGATCTTGGCCCCCAACCCAGGAACTGACTCAGCATGAGAAGACAGCTCCAATTCCGTATGATTTCATCTCTGACCAATCGGCACTCCTGGCTCACTGGTTTCCCCCTACCTACCAAATTATCCTTAAAAACTCTGCTCCTCTCCCAAATGCTCAGAGAGACTGATTTGAGTAATAATAAAACTGTGGTCTCCTGCACAGCCAGCTCTGCGTGAATTACTCTTTGTTGCAATTCCCCTGTCTTGATGAATCGGCTCTGTCCAGGCAGCTGGCCATGTGAACCCCTTGGGCAGTTACAGTTTGGCCCAAATGGTGTGTTCCCACCTGGACAGATCCCAGCCATCCATTAAGACCCACCTCAGCTGCCCACCCCTCCCCTCAGTGGAAAGTGCCTCTCCTCTGTATCACCATGGCAACCTATATATTTGTTTGTCCCAGCACTTACTACATTGTAGGGCAATACTTCACTAGTTTTCTCTCATGTTAGCGTGTTTGCTTTCCTGGGATAGCTGTCTTGCTTACTCATATGGACAGTGTTAAATTTACCTGATTCCTATGATCCTGAAAACAGCAAAGGCGGAGAAATCCCTTGCCCTTTGTGTTCCAGGAACCAGTTGACTACAAAGAATCCCACTTCCCATAGGACTTAGAGAAGACACAGAGGCCCTCTTGCTTGTCTAGGACAAGGCCAGACACAGACCCTCCAAATTTCCATTCTTTGCCTCATAAATGGTTAGCTAAACTTCTCGTCCCCACTGATCAATACCCACTGATCAGTCAGAATGAAATGCTTGTTAACCAAATTTGTTTAAAAGTCTTTCCTTCCTCCTGGCCCCTGAACTTAGGCCCATACTCAGCCACTTGCTGGCATCAGAGCTACTATCCAATCATGCCTCTCTCTCATTCCACTTCTCACACCTGGTTCTTATAACCTCATTGATTCCTCCCTATAAGAAAATCTGAATCAACCTAAATGCCCATCAGTGATAGATTGCATAAAGAAAATGTGGTGCATATACACTATGGAATACTATGCAGACATAAAAAGAACAAGATCATGTCTTTTGCAGGGACATGGATGGAGCTGGAGGCCATTATCCTCAGCAAACTAACACAAACAGAAAACCAAATACCACATGTTCTCACTTCTGCATGGGAGCTAAATGATGAGAACACATGGACACATGGAAGAGAACAGCACACACTGGGGTCTACTGGAGGGTGGAGGTTGGGAGGAGGGAGAGGATCAGAAAAAAATAACAAATGGATACTAGGCTTAATACCTGGGTGATGAAATAATCTGACACCCCCATGACACAAGTTTACCTAAGTAACAAACCTATACATGTAGCCCTGGACTTAAAATAAAAGTTAAAAATAAAAGCAAACCCTTTTTGCCTAATCCTTGAGAGTTTACAGATCTTGTGTTCCCAGAGTTCTCCCCATTGCGACATTTCCTGTCCTCTACTTGCTCTAATCCTTTTGAATGGTCTCTCCTTACTAATCCAGATTGGTTTTTAGTTGACAGTATATTTATTCTCACATAGTAATAAGCACTTGGTACAAATTTGAAACTGTGCTTAGTTTTGTCATTTTTGAAACTCAATGTTTCTAATTTCCCAGACTTTTCTTTCTGTTTTATTTTTCCTGCAGGCTGCAGTTATTCTTGTACTAGTCACATCCTCTACTATTCTTGAAATCTTTATAGGACACTATAAAGATCTGTGGCCTGTAAAGATTTGTCAACTGTCACGATTCAATGACTGAGCTTTGATACGTAAAGGAGTTTTCTGGTTGTAAGTACTTCTTACTATGGTGTTTACCTATTTGCCACTGGGTATATAAAAACTTTATTAAACTTTCAAATTTCTCCATAGTTTTGCTTATTCTTACCCTAACTGAAAGGATATTTTTGAATGTTTTTACTTCCTAAGCAATGTAATAAAAACAAAATCAGTAAATGCATATGAAAAGAAATGGAAAAAACTTTGATGGCATTAAAGATAATTCATATAGCTATTTTAAATGCTAACTCACATCGTCAGGAACAGAATCATGGGAAAATGGAAACAAAACATATGAACGAAACTAAATAAAGGTTGGTAGAGTTTCTGTTTATACATGAAGATGGAAGATGAAGCTTGGGAGTTTAGGTCAGGCATGGTGGCTCAAGCTTGTAATCCCAGCACTTAGGGAGGCCAACGTGAGTGGATTACCTGAGGTCAGGAGTTCAAGACCAGCCTGGCCAACATGGTGAAACACCTTCTTTACTAAAAACCTACCCAAGCATGGTGGTGCATGCCTGTTATCCCAGCTACTCACTCGGGAGGCTGAGGCAGGAGAAGCGCTTGAACCCAGGAGGCAGAGGTTGCAGTGAGCCAAGATCGCACTACTGCACTCCAGCCTGGGCGACAGAGAGAGACTCTGTCTCAAAAAAATTAAAAAAGAAACTTGTGAGTTTATCTCCTCTTCATTTAAAACTCCATTTACATAAGAGTAAAGGAATGTTTTAATGCATAAACTTAGGGAACAAAGAGAAATATGAGATGATAGCAGATTAGAAGTGTCAACAAATTTCAGAAGTTGGCAAGCTGATAGACAAATAGTCACTGTCCTAAGAGTCCAGAGAAAGTAAGCCAGCAAAAAGCAGTCAATTTGCACCACAAACTCCTAGAAATACCCAGGAGGTAGAGTCCCTCTGAAGGTAGAGGCAAGCAACTAACACAAGGGGAGTCCATGGAAGGGTTTAAAGGAGCAGCTCAACACCCAGATCCCACCCAGCAGAAGAGGAAGAATCTACTGTCTGAGGGTTCTGGAAAAGAGAGGCTTCAGGATGCCAAGCACAGCAAAGGTCAAGGCTAAGGAGCCAAATCGGGCTAAATGAAAGTCTACATCCCAAACTGAGAAACCACCTGCTCCCTTCCCTCACTCAGCCCCCAGAAAGCTGGCAGCCACCTTTTCCCTCAGTTAAGAGATTGGGGGGACTTTTCTCAGAGGATGAAGATGTACAGATACTAACACTTGGAGGCACTCCAATGCAAAGCTAGTGTGCTGCCCTGCCATGCCACCATGAACCGCAAGAATCGGCAGAACTCTCGCATGTGGACAGAACTTCCACAAGGAATTTTAGTGCACCCCATCCAAGGGATGATTTGTCAGCCAGGAATCAGTGACACATGAGGAAACTTTCCAACCTAGGGAGAACAGACAAGCTTACAGGAGGAGGAGGAGGAGGAGGAGGAGGAGGAGGAGGAGGAGGAGGAGGAGGAGGAGGAGGAGGAGGAGGAGGAGGAGGAGGAGGAGGAGGAGGAGGAGGAGGAGGAGGAGGAGGAGGAGGAGGAGGAGGAGGAGGAGGAGGAGGAGGAGGAGGAGG
Organism: Pongo pygmaeus; assembly: GCF_028885625.2. Lineage (NCBI taxonomy): Eukaryota > Metazoa > Chordata > Mammalia > Primates > Hominidae > Pongo > Pongo pygmaeus. The sequence continues at coordinate 73,303,531 of NC_072380.2, read as the reverse complement.
AGGAGGAGGAGGAGGAGGAGGAGGAGGAGGAGGAGGAGGAGGAGGAGGAGGAGGAGGAGGAGGAGAGGAAGCAGCTGGAGGAAATGAGAAAATGTAGAAAAAGGAATTATAATTAAAATCCTCAGAGATATAATAAAAGACACTGCATCTGTGGGGGAAAAGCAGGATAGGATGTTATTGACAACCATAGCCAAAATAGTACACTTAGAGAGGAAGTGTTATGCCCTATGTGAAAAGCGCAGAGAAGGACAGGACGATCATGTTGAGGAAATCTCCGGAAAGTAGAACAAAAAGACAAACCAAAATTGGCAAGAAAAGAGTTTTTTTTTTAATTGGGAAGGCAATTCCAGGAAATCAAACATTCAAGTAACAAAAGTTAAAAATAATAATAATAATAATAAAGCCCAGGGAAAATGGAGGAGGGAATTTAACAAAGAAATAAAGTAAGAAAGTCCTCCGGATGGAAGAACATGATTTTTCAGACTGAATGGGCTCATAGAGTGCTCAACTGAGTAAATAAAAAAGACCCAGACCAAACACCGCAATATGAATTACAGAACACCAGGAAATGTTTCCTGGGAAAGGCTCCAGAAAAAAACAGATTCACATTCCATGTGAAGGACCAAGGATTAAAATATCTTTGGACTTAATGACAATATTGGAAGCTTAACAAAAATGCGAAATGCCTCCAAAATTCTGAAGGAAAGCAATTTCCAACCTACAAATTTGATACCAAGCTTAATGTGAGGACACCATACTATGTTTTTCTTTTTCTTTTTTTGAGACAGGATCTTGTTCTGGATCCTGGCTGGAGTGCAGTGGCATAATTATATCTCACTGCAGCCTCCAACTCCTGGGCCCAAGTGATCCTCCCACTTCAACCTCTTGAGTAGCTACAGGAACATGCCACCGTGCCTAGCTAATTTTTTTTTTTTTTTTTTTTGAAATGGGGCATCAGTATGTTGCCCAGGCTGGTCTTGAAATCCCAGGTTCAAGCAGTCCTCCTGGCTCAGCCCCCCACTGTGCTGGGATTGCAGGCACGAGACACCAAGCCCAGTCCAGCACCATACAATGTTTTTCAACCTGCAGTGTATCTCAAGACAAATCAAGAAAGAAGATGCTGTGGGATCCAGAAAATAGCAGAGACAACACAGGGGAGAAACAAACCAAAAGGGATTCCGAAAAAGATGAAGAAGAGAAGTGATGTACATCTGTATAGCAGGGCTGGTGGATTTGGATGACTGTAAAAGGAGAGACTTCTCTAACTAAAGATATTAGTCAGTGTGTTTGAACAAATTGAGAGGAGATTTAGTCCCATCACTGCTGAAGGTGAATTAATCTTAAGTGCACACACACAGGTCCCTTACATTGGAAGGCTGGGTAAAGAGTGAGAAGACCTCCAGCCTGCAGCCCGTGCTATCCAAATGGGGCATGTATTTTCTAACGTCCCCCATTAGAATACAACAATATTTCCTTTCTCCTCTTTTCTTTTACCTGGGGTCCCACACTCTTATTTGGAGTTCTTTCTAAATTTTCTGCCATGTGTCCCTTTCCAACTATTAACTGGACTTGCACGAGAACCCTCATGGTAAAGCTCCTTTCTTTACCATGAGGGTTCTTGCACGAGTCCGTGGACACTGTAACAACAGCTGCTTCTTGGTCAGTCCTCAGCCTTGGAGTCCTCAGCCTTGGAGATGGTACACACAGAAGCACCACCTAGCTTTGCAAGAAGGGACCAGGAAGGGGAATTGGGATCATCTGGGCAGGGAATTCTGGGGTCCTGGGTTTCAAAAGCAATGTCTAGAAAGGTAGAGTGGTACCAGCTACAGGTGGGCATGTCTCCCTCCCTCCCCACCATGGGTCTCTTGCTGCATGGCGAAAGCTGAGGCTAGGGGAAATCTAAAGGGAATCCTCTAAACTTTAGAGTCTAAAGCTCATGGCAAGGACAAGGGGCCCTTGTCCCCCAGGTCAATAGGCAGTACTGGGTGCATAGAGCAGTCAAGAAATTCTTGTTAAAGCAATTACTAACTGAAGGGATGGCAAAATGTTATATAGGGAAGGGAATGTCATCATAGGTTTTCACTTAAAGGAACATTTAAAATGTAATGAGTTTTTTAATGTGACTCAACTATAAATAATATTTACATAGTGATCATAATATAAATGACAAATATTGATTTAGCTTCAAATTGTGATTTAACTGTTTTTGTTTCTTTTATTGATACATAATAGATGTACTTTATTTAGGTTCAAGTACTAATTTGATACATTCATATAATAAAATCAAGGTAATTGGGGCATCCATCACCTTAAATATGTCTCTTTTCTTTATGCTAAGAAGATTTCAATTATTATCTTCCAGCTATTTTGAAATGTCCAATTGAATAACATTAGCTGTAGTCACCCTGCTGATCTATTGAACACCAGATTGATTTAACTCTTTGGAAAGGCTGGAAAGAGGGGAAATTTATGTTCAAGGTGGGATCAAACATTCATAGTAGGATTACTAACTAATAGCTAAAACTAAACTAATCAACAAATAGCAGTATGTGCATGCTATTTCAAAATATGCAAGTAAATGCTAGAAGATACAGTTAGGCCAGTTAAAATTATTTGCCCATGAGCAAGGAGATGAGAGAGAGAGAGAGAGAGAGATGAGGAGGGGTAGGAAGATGCTGCCTACTCGCTAAAGGTTTTTATTATTTGACTTTCAAAATGACTTACATTATTATCTTGACAAAAATTAAATTAAAAGAAAGAAGATTATTAGGGAAAGTGAGAAAAAACAGAAAATGTAGAAATGTTAAAGAGGGGAAGAAACTATTTAAATGCAAATAAAGACAAGATAAAAGTACAAGAATGCAGAGGTCTAACTTGCAGAAACAATAATAAAAATTCCATGTTAGACATGGTATGCCATTCAGCAAAGCTTCTGTGGGTTGTCATTCATAATTTTATTGACTTAATTTATTCCCCTCAACATCCCTCTGAGTTAGTCTGTTGGTAACATTTTTCAGCTGTCCAGTGTAAATAGGGTGCAGGATGAGGATAGAGGGGAGTTAATAACAAAAGACAAATCTTTGCTTCCAGGGGACTTCCCTCCTGCTGAGAGACAACCAACGTAAGTGGGAAAACATGAAAACACAGATGAGAGAAATCTATCTAAGGCACAGGAGAAATGAACATGCATGCTAGAGAGCTTCTAAGGCATCTGGGAATTTTCTGTCTGGAGCAGGCTTTATGGAAGTAATCGATTTGTATGATGCTTTAAATAAAGAAAGAAATGACAGTTCTTTGATGAGGATAAGGGAAGTGATTTAAAAAAAAAAAGAGACTGGCCAAGGCAAGGTGAAAGGGGACAGCTGGCAATGTATGCTAAGGGGCTAAGGCAGCCTGCCCACCTTGACCCAGCTGTAGCTGGTCCATGTAAATCCTGCCCATCCTGTGTGTCCAAGTTGACCCTCACCTTTCAATTCAAGCTCAAGCTCCACCTAAGCCACAAAACATACCCCATTAGAAAATACAACAATAATTCCTCTCTCCTCTTTTCCTTTAGCTGGGATCCCACACTCTTATTTTGGGTTCTTTCTAAATTTTCTGCCATGTGTCCCTATCCAGCTATTCCCTGGATCAGAAGGCAGCAAAAGCATGGCCTGTGACACTGAATTTGAGTTGGAATCCCTGCTTCACCCATTTACTACAGCTATGGTCTCAGGCAAGTTCATGAAACTCCCAGAGCCTATTCCCCTACCCACGAATTGGGCATAACAATTGCCTAACTTACAGTGTGCTTGGATGAAAGGAAGATAACATGTAAAATGCCCTTGGCAAAGAGTAGGCATGCAAAAACATGGTAGCTGCTGTGATTACAAATATTATTATTTATGTAAATACTTCTTTAATTAAACAATGCATGTCTTTAGAGTAGGGACTTTTACTTTTTCCCTCCTCAGTGTCCTAATGCCAGGCACATGGTAGATATTATTGAATCCATATAGATTGATCAACCAGAGAAGGCCACTGCACAGACTGTTGCATAGAGAAGGAGAAATCCATGCTACTAATAATGTGAGGGGTCTTAAATGTTGATAGGTAGGGGTAAGCCACTGAGTCTAGTCCTGACACAGGTACAAGGACACTTAGGTGTAGAGTCAGTGGCCTTGTGACACCTCTTGAAATGAGGAAGAGAAAAATGCATTTGAACACATCTGAAAAACATTTACTTTCAATGTGCACACAGGAATCAAATCATATGAAAAAGTTGAAACTTTTGAGTCATAGTTGAAATTTGAACTTGAATCTCCATTTGATTTAATTCAGCAAATATTGAGCTAGTGTAATGATCTGAGCTAGTGATGGGAAAGTAGATAATATGTAGACTTTGCCTTTAAAGAACCTATTTAGAAGAGAAAATATTTATATTCAAATAATAGTCTAAAAGTAATTTGAAATTTCTTATTCACTGTTTTATCCATAATAAGTAGAAATATCAAATGAGATTCTGTAAACAATAGAGCATTATCATGACAATTAGAACACTAATTTGTCAATATCTATAGGTGTTTATGCTCAACACCAAAGATACTTTAAGTTGTTAGAATTTAAAATCATTTAGATTACTTCAAGAAAAAATGTATTGCAATATATATGTAAACAATGCTTTTTTTTTCACTAAAGAGAAAAAATTGGCCCTATTCCTAAAGGATTCACTTTGAATTCTCTCATGCTGTCTACATTCCTTAATGGTTTCATGTACTCAGACATATATGGCCAGATATATTCATATGTGTGAATTTTCCAGCATAAAAAGACCTACTTTAGCTCACTCTTAATGATAGCCTGAATATTGTATTCATAAGAGTTGTCAAATCGAAAATCCTTTAGCTGAACTGAACTATGTTTTTATGGTTTTCGAAAATTAAAAGATAAAATCAGCATTTTTCTGGCTACATTTATAATGTGGAGTGAAATCCTCCTACATCATCAGAAGAAAATGCCTTTGAAAGTATCTGAATGTTAAGTCTATTTCATATAGAACATCAGATTTGGAATTATTGACCTCAATTATTCTTTTGTTCTCCTTCACTTCAATAAATATCGATTACAGTATTTATTTATGTTAGATGATCTGCTTTATGCCATAAAGAATACAAAAACTAAGAGGATTTGGTTTATGTGGTACATTGTTTAATGGTCACAAATTCCTCCCATCTCAGGTGACATCTTCCTCTGTACTGTGATTATGCTGCACCTCCTACCCAGAGGTACAGGCTTCTCGCACCTCTTCAAACCAGGCTGGTTATGCAGCTTTCTTTGACAAATAGAATGTGGTACAAGGAATCTGTGAGTTCCAGAGTCCACTTCAAGAGACCTCACAACTTTTGCCCTTTCTCTCTTGGAACTCTGTGGCCACTATACTGTATAGAAGACCAAGATCAAAGACTACCTGAAGCTCTCCATCTCTTGCAGCTAAGCTCAACTAACAGCTGACCCTACACCTGAATGCAATCAAATGAGTGAACCCACCAAAAATCAGGAAAGAACCAGGCATTCAAGTCACATAATCATGAGAAATAATAAACCACTGTTATTTTAAGCCACTAAGTTTTGATGTAGCTTGCTATTCCAAAGTACACAACAGACCCAAATTGGTACCTTTGTTGTAACAAAGACTTAAAACATATAACATTGGTTTTAGTTCTGTGTTGCAAATGAAGGCTGAAAGGCAGTGAAAAGACTATTAGTAAAAGCTGGAAGAGCAGTACGGAAATCTCTATGGGCTGGGGAAATCTCTAAGGCTGGGGAAAGGCAACTCGTATTATGAAGTGGTGTTACATTTGCAAAAGTGTTTTCTGAGATAATGTAGAGCATGGAAAGTGCGCCTAATAAACTTGTGGATTGGCAGAAAGTGGAAAGGATTATTTGGCACATTTTTCTATGTGTGATAAATTATGTCAGGGTGAGATGAACTATAAATAGGAAACTCTTCAGTTTGTTAGTATACTTTAGAGGAGGGGTATAAGGCCAGGATTTGTTAGGTTGGAAAATAAAACTCTTTCATATAGTCAGTTTCTCCTGCTAGCAAACAATTATCAACGTATGAGATGGTCTTAACACAAACATCAAATCACAGCTATGGTTGCTGGACTTTGTTAAAACTTCAGAAAGGTTTTAGATGGTGCCCAGTAGATGCTGTCAGCTAGATAAAAGAACATCTGAGAAACTCAAGCTGTCGTCACACAGCAGCTATCCACCTAAAATACAGAGAAGTCTATCTCAAAACAAGAATAGATGTGGCTTATGGTTCATGGAATGAACAATGAGAAGACTCATAGGAAACTCACAATGTTTTTAAGAGAGTCATAATGATAAAAACACTAATAGCTTAGACCAAAATAGACTGCTAGTCCAAAATGCAAAGAGCCCTCTGGGCCTTCAATGTTCTATAGAACACTACTCAGCTGCAAACATAGCTTATTTCTCTTAAAGTTATTGAGGTAAAATTGACAAATAAAGTTGTACATATTAAAGGTATACAGATGATAATTTGATATACGTATACATTGTGAAATGATTACCACAATCAAGTTACCTAACATGTTCACATCCTCACATAGTTAGTGTGTGTGTGTGTGTGTGTGTGTGTGTGTGTACATAGGTTATTTCTTAAGGAAAAGAAAAGATGTCTCAGAGGGGAGAACCAGGAGCCCAGAGGGCAGAGCAAATTGCCAAGGAGAATAATAAACCAGGAAACCACTTCAAAAATGCAGAAACAAGCTCCTATCAAAGAACATTTTCTGTCCCTAAAGTAGGCAATATGGCCCATCTGGACTTCAAAATTGTTGAGAGCTAGGAGCTGCTGTGTGCTTCCTGTTCTTCCTTATTTTGAGCAGAAGTGCCTATTGCAATTATCCATGCCATGGTATGTTGGGTGTATGGGCAGATGGCTTGACATTTTAGTCCACAGATCTCTAGATCAAGAATTACTGTTCTCTGCTTGTACACAGTTGGTAGGAGTGTAAATTAATTCAGCCATTGTGGAAGACAGTGTGGCAATTTCTCAAAGACCTAGAGGCAGAAATACCATTCAACCCAGCAATATCCATTCCTCATCTCCATCTGAGACCACCTCAGCCTGGAACTTATTGTTCATATCACTCACTATCAACATTTTTATCAAAGCCATTCAACAAATCTCTAGGAGATTCCAAACTTTCCCACATTTTCCTGTATTCTTCTGAGCCCTCCAAACTGTTCCAACCTCTGCCTGTTACTCAGTTCCAAAGTCACTTCCACATTTTTTGGTATCTTTTTAGCAACACCCCACTCCTGGTACCAATTTACTGTATTAGTTCATCTTCATGCTGCTGATAAAGACATACCCAAGACTGGGAAGAAGAAGAGTTTTAATTGAACTTACAGTTCCACATGTCTGGGGAGGCCTCAGAATCATGGTGGGAGGTGAAAGGCAGTTCTTCCAGGGTGGCAGCAAAAGAAAATGAGAAGGATGCAAAAGCAGAAACCCCTGATAAAACCATCCAATCTCATGAGACTTATTTGCTACCATGAGAAAAGTATAGGGGAAACTGCCTCCGTGATTCAAATTATCTCCCACCAGGTTCCTCCCATAATACATGGGAATTATGGGAGCACAATTCAAGAAAAGATTTGGGTGGGGACACAGTGCCAAACCACATTAATACCCAAAGGAATATAAATCATTATATTATAAAGAAACATGCACATGTATGTTCATTGCAGCACTATTCAGAATAACAAAGAAATAGAATCAACCTAAATGCCAATCAGTGATAGACTGGATGAAGAAAATGTGGTACATTTACACTGTGGAATACTATGCAGCCATAAAAAAGAATGTGTCGCTTTGCAGGGACACAGATAGAGCTGGAGGTCATTATCCTTGTCAAACTAACACAAGGACAGAAAACAAAATACTGCATGTTCTGACTTACAAGTGGGAGCTTATAGACACATAGAGAGAACAACACACACTAGGGCCTATTGAAGAGTGGAGCACAGGAGGAGAGAGAGGGCCAGAAAAATGACTAATGGGTACTAGGCTTAATACCTGGGTGATGAAATAATCTGTACAACAAACCCCATGACACAAGTTTACCTATGTAACAAAGCTACACTTGTAACCCTGAACTTAAAATAAAAGTTGAAAAAAAAAGAGTTACTGCTCTCAAGACACTGCACCAGAGAAGCCTTGTCCACTTCTGGATCTGATGCAAAACATGGCCTTTGAGCTTGACACCGAAAATTGAGGTGAGACTTTTGGTGGAATGTGACTATATTTTGCATATGAGAGAAGTGTGAATTATTTTGGGCACAGGATAGATCTTGAAACAATAAAAGACTCAACAATTTCTTTCAACCTACATGTTCCTCTGCAATGTTACTTTGCAATTCCTCCCCCAAGAGGTGGAATGGACTTCCTTACCCCTTGTATCTGGACAGGTCTTGTGATGTGCTTTGGTGAACAGGATGGAGTAGGAGTGACACTGCAGGAGCTGTGACCTCAAGAGGCCTCAAACCTCCTGCTTTTGCCCTCTTGAAGAACTGTCCTGAGAATCCCAACCCTAAAGAAACCTGGGCTGAAAGAGAAGCCTGGCCATCCCACCTATTCCAGCTGAGCTCAGTACTTAAATGACACTCTCCCTGCTCCCAAATAAATGCATCACATGAGTGGGCTTCCAGAAAAAGCCACCTAGTCAACACACAGAATCATAAGAAATAGGAAAGGCAAGCAATAATATGTAGCAATGCATAGCTAAGACAGTTTGTGTTCCTTAGGTGCCTATAAAGTATTAGAAGAGAGAAAACACACACTTTCTTAAGGATACATTTAAGGATGATTGTGCGGAGTACCACAAGAGACACAGCAGTAAAATTTGGGAGGTTCAAAGTAAGGGAGACTCAATTTTATTTGGAAAGACTGGTGAATATCTATATTTAAGATAATCTTTAAACTGAATCTTGAAAAGTGTTTTAGTTAAAGGAAGAACAAACAGAAATCTTCAGTTTTCTTGGAGTAATTTATTAATCAATTGATTAATTGAGATGAGAAGAGTACTGCTTCCAAAAAGAGCAAGAGTAGGCTGAGGAAGATGGGAAGAATCATTCTAACCTATGAATAGTCCATTCCTGTTTCCAGAAAGTAAGAGCTTCCCTATCTTTCCATTTCAGTTAACAACAAACTTCTCTATATTTATTACTTAATAAGAGAAAGTGAGTAAAACCCTCTTTGGGTGAGCTGCTAGAATTTTGACACCACCGATGGCACTGGAAATCCCTAAGGTTTACTACTTAAGTAAACTGTAGGCACCCAGAGCAAACACACAGGGGCAGTTGTGCAGGAGAGAGATGATATTGTAGTTACTCATCATTCCATCTCTCATCCCTCATGTGAGGCTCAGAATCTTTGGAAGGATGACACCAATTTATAGTCAATGTGCACTTTTCCTTTCTTATGTCTATCAGGACTTGAAAGAGCTTGCCAAGGATCCACATCAGTCTCCAAAGGGATCTACCATATTTCCATTCTACATGCCTGTAATGAATATTAGAGAAGAACACATCTGTTTCTGTAAATATGGGCAAACAGAAAATAAATCCCTGGATATTTACTCACACTGAAGAATTTAGTCATTCATCCAATACATATTTAATGAGCACCTACTCTGTGCCAGGGGATGTTTAGGGTACTTGGATATATCAGGGAACAGAACATACAAAGATCTCTATTCTCCTTCTGGGAATTTATATTCTAGTGAAGCTAGGGTACAGGTGAAAGAAAGACAACCATAAAAAAATAGGTTAAACAAACAACTAAATATACAATGTTTTAGAAACTGATAGATGTATGGAAAAGAAAAAATAGAATCAGGGGAATCGAGTACAAGTAGGAAGAGGGATTGCAATGCTAACTTGAGTGGTCAAGGTAAGTCTCATTGAGAATATGACAGCAGAGCAAAAACTTGAATGAGAGAGGATTGAAGATATTTCTCCCTCTAAAGTAGATTTCTTATAAGAAACGAGAAAATATTTGAAAATAAAATAAAATTTTCTAATTTGTCATTTTTAAAATAATCCCAGAGGATATGGCATCTCTGGAACTTTAAGAAGCTGATGTGAAGAGGGTCACCCTGGTAGGAGGAACTGCATAGACCTGTATAGCACTACTGCTGACCAAGAGTAACAAGAGAGTCATCAGCCGAAGCAATATGGGAAATGTTGCCTGAAACAAAGAAATGCTCTAGGTAGAGAATGTAGAGTTTGCATTATGTTCCAAGAAAACAAAATGTCAGAATAACAACCATTCCCACGCATATGCAGTGGGAATTTTTCAGGATCTGAAAAGAAAAAGAGGAAGAAGAAGAACAGCAGAGAATCTTATAGGCATCCAGAAGAAAAAAAAATCAGGTCACCCAGAAAAAAAAATCCACATCAAAATCAGGTTGTTCTCAGACTCCTCAGCAAGTGAAAGTGCTGGGAGGCAAGCTAGCAAACCACCAAAGAACTTCTGTGGATAAAGCCTGAGAGCTTGTGCCCCATCAGCTCACCCTTCACATGGGAAAACAACACAAGCAGGTCCTCAGCTACTGAAGCACGCAGAATTCTCCTGCCAAGGCAAGCTTCCTGAATAAGCCACTGAAAAATCTACACCAGGACAATGAAAAACACATCAAACATTTCCAGAATGGGAAAATCATGGTGGAAAAACAGACATTGAGCAGAAAAATGAATAAGTTGCAGAGATGGGTTTAAATGTTTGTTTTAAGCATGTTTTAAATGGTTATAAAATAGATTAAAAGTTTTTTTTAAGTGAATGAAAAGATCACTTTTATTTTTCAGTTAATAGAAAACAATTGATGGCATCCATAACACAGAGTAAGTAAAGGAAAAACTAGTATAAAGGGAAACAGTACCACATTTCTTATCTTCCACAAGAGATGGTCTGAGGTTTGTGTTCCCCAACCCCCAAATTCAAAAGTTGAAATTCTAACCCCCAAGGTGATGGAATTAGAAGGTGGAACCTTTGGAAAGAGATTAGCTCATGAGGGCACTAGGGAAATCAGTGCCCTTATAAAAGAGGCCCTAGAGAGCTTGTTTTCTCCTACTACCATGTGAGGACACAGTTAGAAGGTACCATCTATGAACCAGGAGACAGGCCCTCGCCAGACACCAAATCTGTTAGTACTTTGATCTTGGACTTCCCAGCCTCCAGAACTGTGAGAAATACATTTCTGTTGTTTAGATGCTAGTTTATGGTATTTTGTAATAGAAACCCAAATGAACTAAGACAAAAGGTTTTAAAACTACCAATTTTGTATTTACTGTAAGAGTTAATTTAGTACAGATCAAGGATTGTCTTTGAAAAATCTAAGTTAAGCAGTATTGTCATTGAAAGCACATGCTTATCTTTTTTTTAAAAAAAACTTATCTTTTGGAATATTGCCAGAAAAATAGCAAATAAAAATAAAATGTATACAGCAAAAATGAACAAACAAAAAGCACATAAATCGCAAAAAGAAAAAATCTTTAAACAGTAACATCATCCACAACAATTATAACTTACAAGAAACGTGTATAAAACAAAATACAGAAAAGCTTGAAACAAGGTGTTCAAAGGCAGAGCAGATAACTACAAAAAAGAGCTGTATGTAGAGACAGAATGTTAATATCTGATAAGTCAGAATCATTAGAAGGATAAATGGCATAATTTTATATGGATAGAAACTATAATAAATGCTGGATACATAAAGAATAGTATAGTACTTAAGGAACCAAACCTACAGAGAGATTGATAAAAATGCAATTACATTAGAAGAATTTGACACACTCTTATCAGCTTATGACAGACTATATGCAAAAATAATTAAAGGCATAACTTTTTTATTAAGATAGAGAACAAATTTATCAACCTTTCAGATGATATGATTGTATGTTTGAGACTCAAGAAAATGAGAGAAATAAGGTGAATAAATATAAGGTAAATATGCAAAAACACATTTATTTTTCTATATTAGAAATCCTGCTTAAGTGGCAGCATAAGCTAATGCCATAAAGCATTAACATTTCCCCAACCAAACAAAAATGTGGAATAAATATACATTTAAAAGTGCTAATTTATAACTGGAGTCAAAACTAAGAAATCTCCAGGAGTCACAAATAAGCAGGACTCATCAGAGGAATGAGGGTCTTGAAGCCTTATGGAGCAAATTAACTAGATCTACCTCTCAGGAGCTGGGGCTTTAACATTTCCATAGTGATGAGATGGAAGTCAAGGCTTTGGGACTTAAACTAAAACTTGTCTCCCCACATAAAATGAGGAGCTGGAAGTGAGGAATCCTAGTTGTAACAGGAGTGAAGAGAACATTGCCTTTCTGTCTTTGGGCATGACACAGAATGGGGCTTTCATCTAGGTCCATGGGGGAAAATAATGAGCCAAAACCAAAAATTAATCCTTAACCTCCCCTAATTGGTGCAATACCCAATATCTGGTTAGAAATCCTTGCATAAGGAAGCAATATAAAAATGGGTACAGAATTAGTGAGGCCACAGAAAGGTAATAGGGCTTCTCTAACAGCAGAGGACTCACTTAGAGACTCTGTAGAAGATCATTCCCACCACAATGAGCTCACGACAAAAACCACAAACAACATGACAAAATTCAATGCCATGGTAGAGTCAACAACCAAAAGACATAGAGAAATTACATCCAGGACTATAGCTAATTGAATAATCTGGAAGAAAATTTAAAATATGTGTGTTTAAAATATTCAAAGATAAAAAATAGAATATTTTAGATGAAAATAAACATTATGAAAAAATATTTAAAATATTCAAATAGAAATTATAAGAATAAAAACTATAGACATTGAATTAAAAACAGATGAGACTTAGGTCAGGTACAGGTACTCATGCCTGTAATTCCAGCTCTTTAGGAGGCCAAAGCAGAACACTCTTCAGAGCCCAGGGCTTCAAGACCAGCCTGAGCAACATAACAAGACCCCCATCATCTCTTAAAACAAACAAACAAACAAACAAAAGGACCAGATGTGGCTTAAAAGAAAATTAGGGAACTGGAGTGCAGAACTGGGAGAAAATGAAGAGGAGATGAAGAGGTTTTCCCAAATGCTGTACAGGAAGACAAAAACTTAGAAAATATGAAAGAAAAGTTAAAAGTCTTGAAAATAGAATGAGAAGTTCTGGCAACAGACAAATGGGAATTTCATATGAAGATAAAAATAATAAAAGTGAGGCAATAAAGAGATAAAAGATAATTTTCTAGAACTACAGAAATGCATGAGTCCTGAGATTGAAAATCTGAGCATATGACTATAAACTCTTCCATGAGTACTTCAGGTCCTTGGAAACAGAACTTCTTCCTTGTTCAGCTCTGTATTCCTGGTATCTAGGAAACATCTGGCATGCAGTATGTGTTCAATAAGTATTTGTTGAAAGAATAAATAAAATGAGTGAAACAAAAAGCATATCAAGTGTCAGGCAGGATTAAAAAAAATGATATTAAAAACATCTTAACACAACTACAGAACACCACAAACAAAGTGAAAAATTTAAAGCCACCAGAGAGAAAAACCAGATTACTATGAAGAAACAGCAATTAGACTGACAACACGCTTTCTAAAGCAACCAGAATGCAATTAATTAACATCTTCAGAGAGTTCAAGGAAAATAATTTTAATTTATAACTAAATACACGCTGACATAATTTAAGCAAAAAGGAGAAATGACATTTTCAAGCATACACAGGTTGTTAAGAGAGTTTACTAGCTACAGTCCCTTACTTCAGTAGGAAGGGAAATGAACCCACAAAGAGGAGTCGGGTGCAAGGCTTCATAGTGAGCAAAGACGTTGGTAAAACACCTTGATAAATTTGCACAGGCTTTCACTGCAAGTAATAACAAACAATAATAGTAACCATGGTGTTGAATACACAATACAATGGTAACAATAGACAGCAGGCAGTGATTTTAAAGATAGGAGAGTTCAGAGTTGAGCTGAAGCATTTTTATTCAGGATGAGAATAGAGACATTGACTGATTTTGGACATTTTAAGCAAAATATACTGCTAAGCATCTATATTAACATTTTGGAAATAACGTGTAAAATATAGAAATAGATAACTTCTAAACCAGAAGAGAAAGTGGAGAAGTGAAGAAAAAAATAATACTTGTTCAGACCAACAGCGGTGCTAAGGAGAAATGGGTGCTCTCATAGATTGCTGGTGGAAATAGAGATGAAACAACATTTCTGGAAAACTGCATGGACCAAGAGCCCTAAACATTTTTATTGCTCATTAATTCTACTTCTTGGAATTAATCCTAGGGGATAAAAATTGAAGATGTGGGAGAATATTCATATATAAAGACATTTATACTGATGAGAAATTGGAAATAGCCTAATGTCCAGGATTGAATTTTAAACTATCATGAGGACTCCTCCCCTCTGGAAAGGGAGTAAGGTCATTGTAAAAGTGGCTTCCCCCAGCATTTGACTCACTTGCCTATCTGCTTTCTGCCATGTGAGGACACAACATTCCTGCCCTCTGGAAGAAGCAGCAACAAGACGCCATCTTGGAAGCAGAGAATAACCCTCACCAGACAATGTAACTTGTCAGCCTCTTGATCTTAGGCTTCCCAGGCTCCAGAACTCTGAGAAATAAATTTATGTTGTTTATAAATTACCCAGCCCCAGGTATTTTGTTATAGTAGCACACAAGTGAACTAAGACAATATTTAGTAACCTAATAAAGTGACCACAATATAATTTTAAGTGATAAAAAGCAGAATAATAAAAATAGTTGACCTTTATTATGTGCTAATAAGGGGCCAGACATGTTTATGGACTTTTACTTGTATTAGCTCCTTTAATTCTCAATACAACCCTTAGAGGTAGATACTATTATCTTTATTTTATAGGTGAGAAAATTGAGGCACAGAGTGTTTAAATTAACTTGTCTAGGCTCAGGCAATGGGAAGGTGATGGAGCCGTGACTCACACCCAGACAATCTAGCCATAGCACCTGAGCTCTCATCACAGTGCTGTCCCATCTAGATTCAGAAATCTATACACAGTGGATGCTCAGTTGTATGTGTATGTGTGAGAGAGCAAAATATATCTTAATTCTCAGTGTAAACTGTGGTTCTAAGTGATGAGATAATTTTTAATGTCCTTACACTTTCTTTATTTTCATTATTTTCTTCTATGAGAATGCTTAGTCTTACAATCGTGCAACACTTCATAGTTAGGATTGAGCAATCAATTCATTTGAAGGTCATTGTGTCACACTATCCCAATAGGATATTTGCCTCCCCAGTACACCACAGAATTATACTCTTGAGTTAACAAGTAAAGGAGAATATAATATGGTGATTCTTAAACTTCTTTGGGTTGTGAAGCTCTTAAGAATCTGATAGAAGCTGGGTATCTTCTCTTCCACCAAATGCACGTGTCTACATTTCAAGAGATTCATGTATTCGCAGTAGCCAATTGTAGAGCAAAGGTCAGTATCCTTGGGTTAAGAATAAACCAGGTGTTTGGGCTTGTTCCAAGTTTTTGCTATTGTGAATAGTGCTGCAATAAACATACGTGTGCATATGTCTTTGTAGTAGAATGATTTATAATCCTTTGGTTATATATCCAATAATGGGATTGCTGGGTCAAATGGATAGACTGGATAAAGAAAATGTGGCACATATACACCACAAAATACTATGCAGCCATAAAAAAGGATGAGTTCATGCCCTTTGAAGGGACATGAATGAAGCTGGAAACCATCATTCTTAGCAAACTAACACAGGAACAGAAAACCAAACATGCATGTTCTCACCCATAAGTGGGAGTTGAACAATGAGAACACATGGACACAGGGAGGGGACCATCACACACCAGGGCCTGTTAGGGAGTTGGAGGCTAGGGAAGGAATAACAGTAGGAGAAATACCTAATGTAAATGATGGGTTGATGGGTGCGGCAAACCACCATGGCACATATATACCTATGTAACAAACCTGCACTTTCTGCACATGTATCCCAGAACTTAAAATATATATATAAAAAAAGAATAAACCAGGTTAAGGGGTGCCACTTATTCAACAGCTTCAACCACGTAGACCACTGCAGAGTTGAGGGAAGAAAGTACGACCCATGTTTCCCTCCCCCACTACGATGTTGTAGAGCTGGTGGCCCTTGTCAATGTCCCTGCCCTTGTCCCTATCTGTGCGTATCTGGGTACTGGAGGAACCAAAGCAGTATAAATGTAAATCTATAAATATGAAAACTGTGGCCATGGTAGCAGGATCACAGTCATGTATATCATGATGACCACCCTGAAAATAAGCAAGGGGTAGCTCAGATGAGGGCACCAAAGGGAATGAGCCCAGTGGCAATGCTATTTGGATTTTCACTACCTTAAAGTAAATATGGAAGGAAGACAAGGAAGGTACTAAAAGACAAACAGAAAGATAGGCTACTTTATCTCTCCCCCTCCCCAATACATCCTTGCTCAAAGACAAAGCCTTATCTTTAATAGCTCAAAAAGTCTTAAAATTAAAATACAAAGGACTGACACCACTTTGGTAAAAATGGGTTTTAGTTCAAGTTCAAATGAAAATGCAAGTCTCTTTCTGTTAGTTTGGGGAGAGTATTAGAGAGAAGAAAAGTACAAATATCAAAGATGGACATAGTACATGAATCCAAGGTTGGAGAAACCTTGAAGAAAAACTGCCTAGGTTTTCCGTTTTGTACAGCTCCAAACAGATGCTGCAGTGGAAGATACTTCATGCTTGCCTGCTGGTCCATTGGGCAGAACTACATTTCCAAGCATACCGATGAGACGTTATAAAATTCATGCACTGCTACAGATCATTTACTTTATTTATTGGGATTCCCCATGGGTTCTCGCCTATAACACATAATTCAACAAGCTCAGTTTTCTGGCTTCCTAATCTACAGAAAATTAGAAAGAGAGGAGTTTTCAAAGCAGGCTCATTAACAGCAAGTTGAATTAACAGCTAAAAGGAGAAAGAAGTAACAACAACAACAACAAAAAGATATTAGAAAGACTTATAAAACATGGCAGTATGGGTCATGTAGCTGGGAACAGAGCTCTTCATAATTCTCTAAGAATCTTCATCAGGATGGTTGGTTCACAGCCCAGGGTATAATCATTTAAATTCACTGTAGTCACCATGCGTCATGAAGAAAGTATTAATTTAACAAGGGAAGAGAGTACGGAATACATTCCAAGATTAGCTTCCTCATTTTTATTTTATTTTATTTTTGCTTTTTCAAGTTCTTAAGTTCTTTTGTATGCTTATGTGTTTTGAACCAGCCCTAAATAAAATAAAATTTTAAAACTGGCTTTTAAAATGTAGACCTCAACTACTTGGAAATTTAATTTTTCTGGAATGCTCTCTTCTCTTACAAAGATTTAAAGTAAATGAGGCATTACAGTATTATTTTAGAAAACTTTAGAGATTAAATATCAAACTGAAATACCCTACCCATGGTGGTGTGATATACTAATCAAGACACATGCTATAAAATTATAGGACAGACTAACTCCTCAGAAACTCACGAGATTCACCAGAATCTACACGAACCTGTCAGGGAAAGGGGACACTGAGTACAAAAAAGCCATTCACAAAGCTTCCCTTCCCCAAGCTCTCCATGGAAAGCAGCATCCTGAACAGTGGAGATTTCTATAACGTCGAAGCCTTTCTTAACTCTATCTTGTGCACAATGACACACAAAGAATATAAAATTTGTGAGTTGAGAGAAAGCGATGAGTCAACCGCTTGCACATCCTTACTATCAGAAGAGGAAGTTGTCACCCAGAGCTCAAGTCACATAGTGGACACAGCCCCTGCAGAGCCCATGACTCCCAGGTGGTGCCCTTCCTCCCACTGCTGCCTCGACGACATGCTCTCTATCTACATTAGGCCATGTTGTGGATAAGTAGGCAAGAGCTAGGCAAGAGCATCCTAGTCTCTTCCTCCCTCATTCTCAAGTTCAATTGCACACAACTCCAGTCATCTCAACAGGAATGCTGTTGTTGGGAAGAGTCTAGAAAGAGTCTCTCTAGTTTGGGCTTTTCATTGTTTCAGATTTCTCCCCACAAGTCAGGCAACCAACAGGACACCACTGCCCCCTGCACTGTACTCATGGATACCAAGGAGAAAAGATGCAGTTCCCTGTCTCCAGGAGCTTCCAGGAAGCATGAGAAAGTGTAAGGTAAAGAGGAGCATCCCTTGCCATGGCTAAGGCAGCATTGATCCCTCCTGTGTTCTTTCCTAAATGACTGGCATGCTCATATCTATTCCAATCCTTTGTGTGAATATGAGCTTGGAAACATGAGCAGAACTTGATTTGTCCTTAGGATAAAGCCCAAATTCCTCCATTCCCAGCCTCAGCCCACCTCCTCAGCCTCAACTGTAACCATGTGGGCCCTTATTTTCTGTGCTCACTGGAACCAACTGAAGTTTCCCCAGCTTGGCAAGCTCTTTCTTCCAAGACCTTTACATGGTGTGCCGTTTTGTCTCAAGCAGCCTCCCTCACACTCCCTTCCCTTCACCTGCTCACTCTTACTTCTCCTTAAAGCTAGAGAAGACCTGTAGTATGATTCCTCTGAGGTCCCAGCTTCCCCGCTGGGTTCGAGGCCTCTTCTCATGTAGGGCCATGTTCACCACATTATAAGAATGAAGACTGAATGGGAGGAACCGTATACTCGAAGGTGGGAAGAGCTGTGATGCAGGAGGAGCAGGAGGGGAGAGTGGGGAGAATCGTTTGACTCAAGTGGAAGATGTCCTTTGGATAAGGAAAGTAATGCTGAATGATTAAGGTTTTATGTGCCAAAATGTATGGCAAAGAGACTGAACCAATTTTATTAGGAAGCCATAAAGATTCTTTAGTAAGAACTTTGCAACAAATTGTGAGTCATCAGAGATTAAGTGGCACAATCCCTGACAGCAGGCCCCAAACATAATTAGGCAACATGAAGAAGGAGAGAGAGATCAAAGCACTAACGAGCTTTGCGATTTTGTTGAGATTAAATACCCTCTATTTAAAATGAGAATAACAACATCTCTTTCATAAATTGTTGTGAGGATTAAATGAAACCACATGCTCAGGGAAGTGCTCAATGCCTGGGAGCATTATTAACATTAACACTCTGTAATCCAGAAAGGCACTGCTGTTATTGATGGGAATGCCATATTTGAAATTAGATCTGGAGATACTTATCAGGGACTATTGGAGATAGGGAAAAAATAGAAGCAAAGAGAAGAGAAAAATGGTGAGAAACAGAAAGAATGTGCAAAGAAAAAACAACACATCACTTTAAAACCTTCACAACAAAATTTACTCCATCTTTATTTTCTTGTCTGACATTATGTTTTGCAGCATAGTGGCAATAACTTCTACTGCTTTATAGAACACTCACAATAAATGGCTTTGGAGCTTGATTTACAACTGGAATGAAGCATGGGCACTTAATCATTCCCAGTGGCTGTTTAAGGTTCTGTATATCACTGTTCCGAGTGATTATCTGGGAACCATATCGAAAGGGCAGGGGAGCTGGCAGGTGGTTATAGAGGTGAAGCTCTGGGCACAGGAATTGGGGGTTGGAGTCTGGGCTTGTGCCAGGGGCTTTCCTTCTCGGCTGTACAGTATCTTCCTTATGAAGGGGACAAAACTTGCTTTCCTGGCTTGTTGAGAACTGGGGAAAGCAATGAATAGCCCAGAAGAGCTTCAGTGCAGGAAAAGGCCTCATAACCTGCAATGCATTCATTCAGGAAGCCAGCTATGCTTATTACAAAATCCAACAGTGAATGTAGCATACAGGCAACATTGTTTTTAAAACGCCCTTTCTACGTGCCCTCTTTTACTGACACTGACCTTTGGAAGAGCAAACACAGGTCATGCTCCTGGATTGCAGCACAATTTCAAATCAACTAATTGAGCGAGCTTAGCATTGGCTGCCTTCACTGGGACTTGCTCTGAGAAGGAAGAAGTTATTCTTAGGCCCTTGAATTTCTAGCTATCAGAGGAGACTTTTTTATCTATGAGCTAATGAATGTTATGTCTTTTTAACTTCTGAGTTTATAAGTGAGAATTTCAGAGGAGCAGCTGGCCTGGAAAGATATGCTGTCAATAAAACCTTGTTCTCCAGGTCACTACAGCCCCCTCACTGCAAGCCCACCCTGCCTTTGTAACGACATTTTCGGAGCCCTGTAATGGCTCACATCTTCCTGGTGGGCAGCCATCTGGGCACACGGGGATGTACACTGTTGTGTTATCTCTGAGCCGAGACCCAACTACTCTCCCATCCAATCTGTGGGAAAGATGGCTTCTAACAGACAAGTTTGTAAGGTCCTGAGTGCAATTGTAAGGGCACGTTGATGGTGGGCAGAAAGCAGCTGAGCCCTGGATGAAGTGGAATTAGAGAGTGAGTGGTAGAGTATACCTGACAAGGAGATTGTTAGAGAGAGAAGGGAGAATAAAAGAAATATTCAAAGAACTATTTGGCTGACACACATGGCACACCATACACACATGCAGTGGGTCGAGGAAGCCGGAATCAAGGCACATTATAAACTCTCCTAACTTCATCCCTCATCAATCAACAGCTTTTTAGAAGCACACAGCAGAGACATATTGTATTTTATCAGCTATTTACACTGAATGAGAAATCATATCTTGAGCATTTTAGGCTCTGGATTAGGTCAAAATAGGAAAACCACCTCACTTATGGAAGAAAGGAAATGACTATCTGCCTGTCTGACCTCTTCTTCTCTAGTACCTCATTTCGTCCTCACAGTTCTACAGAATACATATTGTTACCAAACAAAGGAGAAAAACAAGGCTAAAAGGAGTACAAATCTTGCCAAGGTCACAACACTGGTAGCAGCTGAGCTGAGATTCTGTTTGCCAACAGAAAGTCTATATGAACACTCATTTCAATGCAAGGCAGAAATGATGCCTTCAATCGCTGTCTTAAATCAGGCTTAGATTAGAACCAAATTTTGTAAAACATTTCAAGCAATATCCAGTGTCCTTTGCTGGGCTGGAATTAAAAGAAAAATCAAAGTTGTTTTTGTCATCACTGTTCCTATTGTCAGATAATTAGGGCAGACATTGGGTAAGGATTTTGAACATTTGGTTGGCTAGGTTTCTGTGAGATTGAAGTATGTGGCAACAGGATTTGTCTTTTGAGCTAGGAGGTCCTTTCAAAGTATTTTGAGACCTCAAGTGACAGGTGAAGGCTTGCTTACTGATAGCTCATGGAGACCTGTCGTTAATGTCTGATTTTGCAGCCCCCAAATTTGGTGAATGAGTTCCAGTGATAAGTGATAAGCTGTGCAGCATAGTGTTTTAACTGAGAAATTAGGTCTGAGATCTTGCCAGGTTTAGCCACTTGCCAGCTGTGTCACCTTGGACAGATCACCTAACCTCTCTGAGCCTCAATTTCATCATCTGCAAAATATGGCTATTAGTAGTGCTTACGTAAGAGCATTACTGCCTTAGTAAGCACTCAATATTGTTTGCTTTTATGGTTGTAATAACTGTCCTTCTCTTCCGTTTATGTTTACTCATTCTCAAACTCAAAAGAAAAATTGATCATCACCAGAAAGATTCAGGAAATGTTTTGGTGGGAAGGGCAGACAGTTAAACCTTTTCTTGGGTTTCTCTTAATAGGCTTTGGGGGCAGGGTTACCTTATGACCCTGGTGAGAAACCTAACATCTCCCTGGCTTGCCTCCTCCCTTCTTTCCTCACCAATATTCACCATGGATACATTACAAATCTTTCCCTTTCATGCTACAAGTTCTTATAACTGAGGACAATCAAACTGAATGAGGCACAGACCTCCTGCTACTTGTAAAAAGCTCTTTAACACTCTTGCAAAAGCCAAAGGCAAATCTCAATCAGTGGGCTTATTTATAGTTTGAAGAGTTATATCCCACCTACGGCCTCGGGGTTTTAATCAGAAGAAGGAACCTGCTTAATGCTCATCTCCCACTGCCAAATCACACCACAGAGCTATGGGGGCTTTTGCAATGTTAGCCCTTTAGATACTGCCACAGGTCAGCAGTGACTGGTGACATTTGAAGAAGCTGCTGTCTTCAGCGTATCCATCAAATAAATTACTGCAAGGCATGAGGGGACAAGAAACAGCTGAACACCTTCCCAGAAACAAGGGCAAGTGGAAAAGCACCTGTCCTCTAAGAACAAACAGATTTGGGGTGTTTTTCTACATTAGAAAGTAAATATGACAGTGTCTTCATGTTCACAATTGTGAAGGAAAGAACGTCAAATATCCTAGTAACATTCATTTTTTCATCATTTAATGCCTGAGGGGTTTGGAGGTGAGAGAACTGCTGTGAGATGTCATTCTGAGACCATGAGTTCAGAACAGGAATGCAACCTTGGAACCTTCAGGAAACACACAAGGACAGATGACTGTAACCATTTAGTATATGTATTATAGAGTGCATGAAGGAATGGAGACTCGGATTCATTCCATTAAAGCATAACAAGCCTCGTCAATTGGTCAATACCCCTTTCACTTTCAAACTGAACCAACAAGTCCCTCTCCACTTTCTTTCTTCCCACTCACATCGAGGACTGAATAGGCCCTGGATGTTGAGCTTTCAGAATCATCTCAACTTCTGGTGCACCCAACTTCTAATGCACATGCATCACTGCCTGAGTCCCATTCGAATACACACGGAATGGCTTCGTTGTTTACATTAAGCCACCCTCTACCTCTTGGCTGGGAGAGGGAGTTGAAGAAAGAATGTAGAAACAAACTTGAATTTGGACCCTGGGGCTACTTTGCCACTTAACAGCATACCAGTGATTCAGCTTTTGATTGAAAAAGACTTTGGAAACTGAGTGCAGGGTCGGAATGAGATCATAAGTAGGACTTAGTGGCAAAGCATAGTCCTTATGTGCAGACAGACTAGGGAATAATTCCATCACTGTTACATAGTACACATGTACAAACATAGATCCTTATGGGACTACGGCAGGCCTTAGAAATAGTGTATACAAAACACTTGGCACAAAAGCACCTAACAACTGGTAGTTATTGATGCTGATATTAAGATGTTTCTAGACAGTCCCAATCGGGGGCTCTCCAGGTGGGCCCCAGCTCCCCTAAGGGTGCTGGAAATATGGAGGTCTTCTGGGTTATCACAGTGCCCAGAAGAGGGGATGCTAAGCATTTCATGGTGCTTAATACGGTTCTACCGGATAACATTGAGCAGCTCCCCCTGCTGACTCTGCTCTTTCTAAGAAGCACTAAGCCCAGACCGCCGATCCCCTCCACCGTGACTCATGGCGTGCATGCACATGCTCATTCTCCGCCAAGAAACCCACTTGCAGTCTTTCAGAAGCTCCATGGATATTTTGAAACATCTAACCACTCAGGGGCTGAGTGACTAGCTTCAGATGCCTTTGGGATGAGCTTGGAATTGGAAGCTCTGAGTCTGAGCCAAGTTTTCCCATTGATGAGTCATGTTGCTTCTTGACTAGAAAGTGTCTTCTCCTCCTGAAACTATTTTTATGTCATTAGTAACTTAGTGATACTGAAACTGCCAAATGTTTATGAGCATTAAATAAGAAAACGTACATGGAAATGCTTGAGAACCATAAAGACTATGCAGCTGAAGAGTCTATATATGTGCAGTATTATATACTGTACTATAATTGACCAGCAGCCAACTTAAAGTTCTTCCCCTGAGAAATCTGATTGGTTTGAGCAGTGCTGCTCTGAGCCAAGTTGGAGCCTGAAGCCAAAGGAAAATCAATAATACTGATCCTGCCTTCTTTAAAAATTTGATATTTTAGAAACAGAAAGTCAAATATTACATGTTCTCTCTTATAAATGGGAACTAAATAATATGTACACATGGATATAGAATGTGGAATATATAGACACTGGAGACTCCATAAGGTGGGAGTGTGGGAGGGGGAGGAGAAGCGAGAAATTACCTATTGGGTGCAATGTACACCATTCAAGGGGTGGTTACACTGAAAGCCCAGAATTTGCTACTAAACAATATAAACATGTAACAAAATTGCACTTGTACCCCCTAAATCTATCAAAATAAAAAAAATCTAGCAATAAAAGGCAAATGTAAGCATGCTTTCTTTACAAAGTAAATAAATAAAATTTGGATATTTTGTTCATCAAGAATTTTTTTGCATTGTGAGTTTTTAAAATATTTTATTACAATATTATTTATTTAATTACTGAGTTTCTTGGTGCCCCCTTAAATTTCGCCCTATCCCTCACCTTTACAACCCTGAGTCTGAGGTCCTGCCTCATACTTCTTCATCTTCAATCCAACCTTTTGGCCCTTGCTCTGTATTCTGGGGAGAAAGAGCTTCCTGGATCCTTGGCCTTCTTACAATGACTCTAATCAAATTGTTTACCAACTTTCTTTCCTCTCTAGTAAATTACCCTAACTTAACTCATCCTTAAAGTACCTCTTCTTCCTTAAGGAACGAATTTTTCATCTAGTTTTCAACCTGGTTGCTGATTTCTGAGCTTTTAATTATGAGAAACAAACAATACACTGACAAAAGAATCTTCAGTGTAATTTTATATATTATGACTTGCAATGCATTTCCAACTGTTTTTTTCCCCATCAGGGTACTTGGGGACTATAGCTGGTCTACACAACACTAATGGATACTATTATAGTGTATTCTGGGGCTTTTATTATCTGGATTCACCACCAACCCCCATTCATTTCTTATATCTTGAGAATATAATAAACGTAGTAGGTAGGATCACTAAAAAAAGGTGACTTCTCAGAGCTTCTCAACCATAACTGAACTATCGCAGAGGTCTTTGCAGAGGACCGTCTGCACTTATGTACCCATAGTGCATACCATTAAGGGTTCTCAGCTGTATTTTTGTGTACTTTTCTAGGTGGAGGAAATCTGGTAATGGCCTCAAATGCTGCAGCCTTTAGAGGGTACATCTTGTAGATGCTGACAAAGATGTGGAGAAAGGGGAACCCTCATACATTGTTGGAGAGGATGTAAATTAGTACAGCTACTATGGAGAATGGTATGGAGGTTCTTCAACAAACACAAACTAGAATGTTCACATGATCCAGTAATTTCACTACTGGGTATACAGCCAAAAGAAATTAATCAATATATTAAAGAGATATCTACACTCCTATGTTTATGGCAATGCTACTAACAATAGCCAGCATAAGGAATTAACCTGAGCACCCATCATCAGATGAATGGGTAAAGAAAATGTGGTATACAGCAAAAGAAACCATCAACAGAGTAAACAGACAACCTACAAAATGAGAGAAAATTCTTGCATATAATGCATCCCACAATGGTCTAATATCCATCATCTGTAAGGAACTTAAACAAATTTACAAGGAAAAAACAAACAACCCCATAGAAAAGGGGGCAAGAACATGAACAGACACCTCTCAAAAGAAGAGGCCAACAATCATATGAAAAAAGGCTCAACATCACTGATCATTAGAGAAATGCAAACCAAAACCACAGTGAGGTACCATCTCATACCAGTCAGAATGGCTATTATTAAAGTCAAAAAATAACAGATGGTGGTGAAGTTGTGGAAAGAAAAGAATGCTTATACACTGTTGGTGAAAGTGTAAATTAGTTCAAAGATTGTGGAAAACAGTGTCACAGTTCCTCAAAGACCTGAAGACAGAAATACCACTTGACCCAGTTATCCTATTACTGGATATATATCCGAAGGAATATAAATCATTCTGTTAAAGACACATGCACGTGTATGTTCATTGCAGCACTATTCACAATAGCAAAGACATGGAATCAACCTAGATGCCCATCACTGATAGACTGGATATACACCATGAAATACTATGCAGCCATAAAAAAGAGTGAGATAATGTCCTTTGCAGGGACATGGATGGAGCTGGAAGCCATTATCCTTAGCAAACTAATAAAAGAACAAAAAACCAAATACCACATTTCCTCACTCATAAGTGAGAGCTAAATGTTGAGAACACATGGACACATAAAGGGGAACAATAAACACTGGGGCCTTTCAGAGGGTAGACAGTGGGAGGAGGGAGGGCCAAGAAAACTAACTAATGAATGCTAGGCTTAATACCTGGGTGATGAAATAATCTGTACAAAAAAAACCCCATGACACAAGTTTACCTACATAAAAAACCTGCACATGTACCTGAACTTAAAAGTTAAAAAAGAGAAAATAGAGTTTATATACATACAACAAAATATTATTCAGCCATAAAAAGAATGAATTCTGTCCTTTGCAGCAGCATGGATGGAACTGAAGGCCATTATGTTACATGAAATAATCCAGGCACAGAAAGACAAATATTTCATGTTCTCACTCACATGCAGGAGGTAAAAATGTGAATCTCATGAAGATAGAGAGTAGATTGGTGGTTACCAGAGAGGGTAAGGGGAGCGGGGAGGGAGGATGAAGGGGTAACAAAGAATATAATTGTAGGTACTGCCATTGAACTGTACACTAAAAAATGAAAAAGATGTTAAATTGTATATATATATTTTTTACCTCAATAACAAATTATTACAAAAGACAGTACATCTTTTGACCCAGTATCCTAGGTATTTGCCTGATTAGATTTTTTTTCTTAAGAAACAATTCCCATTTACTGAGCACCAACTAGTACTCACCCATGACCCTCGTCACCCCTACTGTACAGGTGAGAAACTGAGGGTAATAAGGATTTAAGCAACTTGCTCAAGACCCCATGGCAGGTTAGGAGGAGCTAGGATTGGAAGCTGGCCATCGGGGTTCAGAGTTTGTGCACTTAATCACTTTTCTATTTGGCCTCTGGACACCACCAAAAAGGGCAATTGTGATTAATTGTTGCAACAGCCCCATTAGCCAGATATCTTATCGTTTCCACTTGATACAATTGAGACCCTAGAAAGTAAAATTACTTGACCAATTTTAACCTTTTTTTCTTTTTAACTGAGTGAAATCCAGAAAAAAATAGATGTGTCCCTTTATGCTCAGTTTTTCTTCTCCAGCGCTGGGGCATTCATGGCAAACTGGGCTTATGACCAAGTGCAAGTCTGCAGCTTAGAAAGAAGCAAGAAATGAATTTATTTTTCATCAGATCTTAAAGGGGCAAATGGTGAATTATTGCCAATGCTGACACAAGTTTAGGTGGGAAAAATCAGAGGGCTCATCGACCAACAGTGTCCCCTAGGTCTCCGTTACATACCAAGCTGGAGAGCTGGGATACAAACTCTGCTCACTCTGGGAGGGCCAAGTTCATTTTTGAATAAATACATGTGAGCTGATTGAATCCATCTGGTTTCAGTTCAGCCTGGCAGCCTCAAAAAATGAAGAAGTCAGTTAGCTCTCTGCTGAGGTCCAATGTCCAGGCAAGGCCAGTTTATGCTCAGGTAGCCCAGGCACTGCCTATACCTCAGTTGCCATGTTGAACCCAAGCAGGCAGAGCCTGGCATGAGCCCTCACAGGATAGTGTTTCCTATTGCTCACTGTTCTGAGCTTTTGTCCATGTGTCTGGGTCCAGATTAATGAGATTTACACTGTCTTAATAAATATTCATAACCACTTTAATCTTAGTAAACCCTTCACATGAGATATTCAAATGACTTCCCAGTCATCTCAGGCCCCTGGTGAGAATGAAGTCATTTCCTTGCAAAGCTGTGTCAGCCTTTCCAGGCCTTTTGGGCCCCACAGGGCTGGGTCTGGGTGAAAGGAAACACATTTGGGGAGAAAGCAAACAGGTGCTTAGGATGGGCATGCCGTAGTTCACATTCATTGCCCCATTCCCATTTTCAAATATTGTACTCCAGCCCCTGGTTGCAATTCGTTTTACCATCTGTCCTCTATTAGTTTTTACATGGAATCTTTTATAGTATTAGTGATAATACTAGAAGCTAATATCTAGAGTGCTTACAGTGTATCAAACAATAAGCTGTGTTTTTTCAGTGCGTTATATCATTCAATCCTCCCAACCATACTGTTAGATAGACATCACTCTCATTCCCAACTTACAGATGAGAAAACTGAGTCTCACGGAGGTTGCCTGTCGAAAGCTATATAACCAGTAAACAACATGAGAATATCTAAATTCAAACTGAGGCTTGTTTGCATCGAATATTTGGCTGCCAATGGAATAGCCTTGTCATTACAACCTTTTTATTAAAACCATAATGGTCTGGGACAAATAATATTGCACAGGTTGAAAAATGTGGAGTGGGAGAATGCAAAGAGAGATTACTTTGAAAAGTCTAGCGAATTAGGAGACCATAAAGTGAATTTTTAAGTCCCTTCCCATCCATAGGATCAGGCTGAATAAGCTTCACATTCATGAGCCATTAGAGCTGGCAGGTATCTCAGGAATTACATAGTTCAAACTTCTTATTTTACACAAGAGAGAACTGAGAAACAGAGAGGTGAAGTAATTTGTTTGAGGTTATCATAATCATAAACATTTGGATTATTTACTAAGAGATTTGTCTCCTCTTCTTAACAACATACTTTGGGATATACATGGACCAAATCCTAACACAAAATAAAATATTTTACTATGGCTGATTTCATTATGTGTATGTCTCCATTTACTGATGTTCTCTACTTCATCTGTCTTAGCAGATGGAAGTTCTAGAACACTGAAAACAACTAAGCATAAATGAAGTCAGCACAATTATTGATATGGTTTGCCTCCGTGTCCCCAACCAAATCTCATGTTGAGTTGCAATCCTCAGTGTTGGAGGTAGGGCCTGGAGGGAGGTGATCGGATCAAGGGGGTGGTTTCTAAAGGTTAAGCACCATCACCCTAATGCTGTCTAGTGACAGAATTCTCAGGAGATCTGATTGTTTAAAAGTGTGTGGCACCTTTCCCTCACTCTCTCTCTCCTGCTCCACTACGTGAAGATGTGCCTGCCTCCCCTTCACCTTCTGCCATGATTATAAGTTTCCTGAGGCCTCCCTCGCAATACTTTCTATACAGCCTGCAGAATTAAACCTCTTTCCTTCATAAATTACCCAGTCTCAGGTAGTTCCTTATAGCAAAGCAAGAATGGACTAATAAAATTATTCTCCAGAATTATCAATACTCTCCTATTTCAAAATCCAAAATGTTAATGTGCCATTTTTGGGAGGACAGCTGTTGCCTCTAGTTTACATTGGTGTCCTGCACCAATGAATTGTGTGTCTCAGAAAGAATTATTCTATTGCAGTTGGAGTGAGCCATCTATATGTTTGCACCATTGCTAAGCATCCAGCTGAACAATGGGGTCCTCACCGGCAGGGATTGTGTGTTCTCATCGCTGTCCTCAGTGCCCTAAGACAAGCTCTGGCACAAAATCTATACTCACTGAATGTTTGTTGAGTGAATGATAAAGATGGATGAATCATAACACCTAAAAATCTGTCTCATCAGTGAAGCAATGTAGTGAGAGACTCATCATTAATTATGTTAATGATGATATGATATATGATATGTTATTCCATATCATTACAGAATAACAGAGTAGAAACACGGAAAGGTAGCCCAGGCCCAGGTGGAGTCCTGACCAAATTCTAGACTGATAGTGTTAAAATATGCAAATACCTTTCCAAGATTAGACAGCCCCACCCCAAATTATCAACCACAAAACAGCCAGTGGTCACCAAGGTGCCCAACACTGTTATCATCTTGAAGAGGAAGAGTAGTGATGTGAGTGAGTGAAGAGGCACTTTAGAAATTCCTTTTAATGGTTATGGGGGTTGATATATTTTTAGGTTAAACCCATGTCTCCCCATGAAACATAAGAATGTTAATGATTACATCTCTGTGAAAGCTCAGTTCATAGGTGATGTTTTGGAAATTGATTCATTATTCTTTCTCATTCAATATTCATTGGATATTGCGCCATGCACCAAAGACATAAATATGAAAAAGGCATGATCCCCTGCCCTCAAGGAACCTGCAGTCTTGGGAGGAGGAGTAAGAATACACAAAGTATACACACAATTACAATGAAGTCGGCTTAAGACAACTGGCTCTCACATCAGACTACCATTGCCCAACTCCCACTCCGTATTCACTAGTTGTGTAACATGAGTGAGTTCCTTAACTTCTAAAAGCCTTATATCATCAAAGGTAAAAGAGGGGTAATAGTACTAATATCTATCATGCAAAGTTCTCAGGTGGGTTAAATTAGGTAATATATATTAATGCTTAGCAGAGCTTGTCATTAGTATTCAAAATGTTAGCTATGATAATGATAGCTGTTACATTTCCATTGTAACTGCATTCATAGAAATATAAACAGAGGTAGGGCGCCTGAGAAAAACAGGGTTGGGAGGGAAGTAGAAGAAGACTACCTTCCTCAAGGACCATAAAGATGCATCAGTAGGCAAATTGTGTTGTTGGAGTTGGATGATTGGAGTTGGGATAGGGGATGGCTGTCTCTCCTTTGGGTGTCTGACAGGTCAAGTCCAAAGGGTTGGAGGT
Organism: Pongo pygmaeus; assembly: GCF_028885625.2. Classification (NCBI taxonomy): domain Eukaryota; kingdom Metazoa; phylum Chordata; class Mammalia; order Primates; family Hominidae; genus Pongo; species Pongo pygmaeus. The sequence continues at coordinate 73,272,979 of NC_072380.2, read as the reverse complement.
ATTTAAAAAGCTTAACTGTTCAAGGCAAGGCTTATAGTCCCAACCAGCTGGACCAGAGGATGTGAAGAAGGTCATAAGATGAAGCAGAGCAGGAAATGCTGAAGGTGGATCATAAGAACCTTACTTTATTTCGATAGCTTTGCAGGTCATTGAAGAACTTTAATCAGGGAAGTGATGTAACAGAATTTTGGAAGGGTCACCCTGGCTACGGTGTAACCTAGAATGACTCAGAAGAGATAAGACTAGAGGCAGGGATACTAGCTAAGAAGCTGTTGCAGCAATGAAAGAAGAAATGATGAGAACCTAAACTAAGGCAATACTAATGGGAGCAAAGAGAAGTGAAGAGATTTCACAGGTTTATAAGAAAAAAGTGGTAGGACTTGAAAATTAATTGGATGTAAAGACCAAAGCAAGCGGCAGTCAAGGATGGCTCCTGGATTTCTGGCTTGAGAGACTAGGTGGATGAAAGAGCAGGTAGAGTGAGAAAGATGATGCTTTCAGTTTGGGATATGCCAAGTTTTGGGTCCCTTATAGGTCTTTCAGGGAGAAATGTCTAGCAGGGATTTGGATAGAAATGTCGGGCACTCAGGAGAAATAGAGGTAATTCAAGTCATGGAGAGGATCCAAGAAATTATTTTATGCATTGAAACTACTTGATATTAAGCCGTGTACTAACTCCATTTTTGTTTTTGTTAATAAAGATGAGAACACCAAAGACAGAATATATGGTTCTTCTAGAAGATCCACTTTCAATTTTACTAAAGTGAATGACCCACTTTGATGAAAAGAATAATGACTTCTAAGGTCTCTTACAACTCTAATGTTACAATTCTATTGTTCATCTGGAATTGCCTTTTGAAGACAGCACAACTGTGGCCTTAAAGATTCCTTGGTGAACATGTGAAATATTTTTTAATGAAAGTCCATTACATATAAAGCCATACAACCCCAAACATGCAGTGATAATGCTTATAGCAAAGAAAAACCAAGTAAAGACACTATCTACATTTACCTACTCTGATCCCAATTGGCTGCAAACAGCAAAAGAATCTTCCTGCCGTAGTGGTCTCGGTTTTCCAGCACCCCGGGGAACCCATCGATCAGAGCCCTCTTAATGCCGGGATCATCTGCCTTGAAGTTTTTGAACATGTCCAGGTTTAGCTGGCGGTACTGGAAATACTGAGCCAGGAGTCTAAAGGCATCCGCTTGGTGAAACTTCCTGGCTCGGAGAAATCTCAGGATGAAGGCATCATCTGTACGTAAAAATCCAATGTCAGGCCTGGTGATGATCATGTCCCTGACTTGCTGAATATCCTGATGTAAAATATCGGGGTTTTCATTCAGTTCCAGGCGAGCTTTCTCTATAGTCTCTGGACTGAGTCCAGCCTGTAAATGGGTCATCTTGGCCAAATCTCCGTTCCAAGTGTTTAACTTCTGATATTTTGGAAGAAGAGAGACTGGTCCCATTCACCTGATGGTCTGCTGAAACTGTGGCCCATTCAACAGTGTTTTACTACCAGGCTGCCCCGCAACAGACAAATAGAGGGTCTTCTTTCACATTCAGGCCCTATGTGGTGGTGTTCATCCAAAAGAGAAGCAAAACTGAGGCCATTGCTTACTGAAAAACAAATACACACAAAAGAAACAGAAGAGAGATGATACAAAGAAAGTCTGGGCAAATTAATTGGAGCTTAGATAGAAAAACAGTATATTAGGCTGTGGGTCTGATTAGATTAGGTGTCCAAAGAACAAATGATAAATTATCCTTAAAATGGGGTATTGAGCATAAGTTGATTATAGACAACTTGAAAATCTAACATTTGAAATATGTTTGGGAACGTTTTAGTTCCATTGACTAGTTAACGTAATAGTGCTTGATCAGATTAGCAATAGCATGCACTTTTATTAATTACCTTAAGAAACAGTGAGAGGAGAGAAGGATACTTCTCTGTGACAGCATGCTTTATGGGACCACTCACAGGCCTGGATATGGCAGAGAAATTATAGCTATGGTACAATTTATTGCTTCCCGTTGGCCTCTTTTCTCAAACAGAAGTATCTTTCACAGAAATGCCCCTTCTCCCACTTTCTTAAAGCCAGCCATTTGCATCTTAACTATAAAAAACTTCCCCTATTTTAACCCCACCAGTGTCAGTGACTCACAGGATTCCTCCACCAGTACTTGTGAAGAGTGGGGGTGGGGACAGGCTTATGGCTGGAAACTTGACCTCCAATAATCAAATTCAACAATGGGCAAGGAGACTCATAGGGACATTTGCAAATGGCTTTATTATTTGCATTTGCCATTATTTTACTAGGAAAGCAGAGGGACTTGAGACTCTTGGTTGGCTCTCTACCCAACCCAATGTCCATATGGGCTTAAAAATCCTTCCATTGTATATAACCTGCCTGTTTTCCTAAGATGCTGTTTTACTTATGATAATGATATTTTAATCCCCTCAGATACAACCTTTATGATTTCTCCACCAAAATGGTATACAGAGGAACACCCATACTGTTTCCACCTTATTTTAAATATAAATGCTTAAACTCTTGCAGACATCTGTTTGGTCTAACCTGGAAGTTTCCAAAATCAGAAGACACACTAAATATAAATAAACTTAGAGGCATTTATTTTTCCTAGCTTTCTTAGTCAATCTTATCTTCAGTAAGAGGCAGAATATTTACTCCCAATCTAATCATTATTGGTAATGCTTTATCATACAAAATTACTTAAATGATGATTGTTCTGCTTAATTTAGGACTAACAGTAATTTCTTAAGAGAGACAATCAGCTCACATATTTCTACTTTATATGTCTTTGGATATGGAGGAGATAAAAAAAGTAACTGGTATTCATTTTCAAGACAACAGAATAATAAAAATAATTTTATTTATAAAATATCGGCTTTGCAAAATAACTTGTAAGAAAATAGCATTTAGCTCTGTGATGTTCTCTAAGAAACAGAAGAGTCTTACTTCTCACTAATTTTGAGGACTCATAATAGTAAAGGAAAATAGTATTACAAACTCTTCCCAGAACTGTAAGAAGTTTCAAAATCTATCTAGTTCAATGCCCACCTGATGTTAAAATTCCTTCTCCAAAAGCCCTTTCAGAAAGCGGCCTCACCCAATGTCTTCCTTCTCCAGTTCTTCCCTACACTCATTGCAATCTATCTTTGACATGCTGCTGAAAGTACTCACACTGATCAATGACACGGGTGATGATTTAACTTATTATCCAAACTTACGCACTACAGGGTGTTAATAATAATGATGCTAGAACAACGGGTTCCAAGCAAACTCAGACAGATGGTCACTCTACTAATGGATACAATTTTTGTTACTACATCCAATAAAAAAACTTCCGCACCTACTGTAGGTGAGCTTTCTCAATATTTGATGTTGACTACATCATCCTTCTTAGACCTCCTTCTCACATTTTACCATTCTTTTCTGTAACTCCATGTACCCTTGATTTGTCACCTAGCCCTTTGTCCCTCTCTACTCCATCTTCTCCTTCTGTGCTCACATCTTCAATACTAGTGTTTTCTAAGATCCTGCCCCCATGATCTGCCACTTACAATATCAGTCCGTAGCTCCCTTCAGATCTTCAGACTGCACATTCTACAGCCACTGAACATCTCCACTTTCTTGACTCACAGACAACACAAACTCGATCTGTTCAAAACTAAACTAATCATAGTTCCTTATCCTGAATTTGCTCCTCTGTCTTTGTCTTTTAGTGAATGACATCATTTTCCATGCAGTTTCCCACACTAGAAATCTGGGAGTCAACTATTATTCCACTCTCTCTCTTATCGCCCACTATCAGGCAATCACTTCCATAATATTTTTCAAAGTTTCTCAGTTATTTCCATCCCCATGATCACTGTCTTTGTTTAGACTGCATCACTACTCATCTGTTTAGTCCTGTGACATTCTCCCTATTGATACGCTTGCTGCCAGTCCATTCTTTGCATTTCAACCCATTCTCTGTATTACAGTTGAAATATGCTCATGTCACTCCTTGATTAATATCCATCATTAGCATCTAGTTGTCCTAGGATAAAGTATAAAACTATGTAACATGATTTCAAGACCTTTCATCTTCTGGTCTCTTTACTCTCCAGATTTATTGTCTGGCCATGCAGCCATCGGCAGCTTCTTCTCACCTTTGTGTGCCTTGGTAAAAGCTGCACTCTCTGCCTAGAATAACCACTGATTGACTCCTCTTTGCCCTTCAGAAGTAAACTTGAAACTCATTTCCCCAGGAAACCCTTCCTGGCCTTCAGAAGTCAAAGTAGTCCCATACAACATTCTACTGCCATTTTCCTTTTTCTCTCTTTATCCAGAACATCTTGCAGGGAAGGACTGGATTTAATTCATCTGTGTATCCCTGATACAGGGTGTGGCCAAAAGAGGGTCAGCTCCATGAGCAGAGTGACTTCATTGCATTCACCACCACATCCTCAGTGCCTAGTACAGTGCCTGCCATGAAGTAGATGCTCAGTAAATAGACCTAGAATACATGAATAAAGAAAGTAGTCAAAATGTTTGAATGAGTGAATAAGTGTTTCAGTACCTCCAGGACAGTTTATCCTTAAATGAGATGTTGTGTCTGATGGATTAATGTCTTTCCTCATCTACAAAGTATTTTTTTTCCTGGAGAATTTAGCCTAAGCACGTTGTGCTTCAGATTCTCACCTTCCTAAAGCAAGCATGCCAGGTAATGTTCACAGTTCCAAGCCATGGAGCACAGTGCTTAAAGCACAAGGCACAGCCATGACTTATTCCCTACAGAGGATTTAAAGTGTGGGGCAAGTTACTTACCTTACAGTTCAGGGAACTCAACAATGTTTCTGAGATAAATTACTATGAGTTCAAAAGGAAAGTTGAGGTTGCATTTTTCATGGCCTGCTTCCACATATAGCTATGCCTCCAATCTATAATATCTGAAATAAATTTGCTTCAATCTATATCTTTATTCTGTGCTCAGCATACAGTAGAAGCTTCTGGGGAGAATGCTTAAGCCAGGGTCACTGGGTTTCATAACTTAGGATAACATAGATATTTTCTGTTAAAGGCAAATTCTTCATACCAGAAGTCTGAATAGACTGCTACTTAAATAACAACTTCAATTGATAATATTTAAGGCACTAGAAAGGCTGTATGAAGAATGTTCACCAGGATATAGCATTTTCATTTGACTATAATCTTTTGTTCACATAAAGGACTTGGTTCTCATTCAACTTTTCCAAATTATAAATGGATACATTGAACTTGTATCACATGAAGAAGTGGAAATGGTTTTCTGTGCTGGCAATATTAATAATAATAATACTTATTATTTATTATAGCTATTTATTATGTTCTAGGCATTTGCAGATTCTCTTTTTATAGACTACAGTATTTAATCCTCAGACCAACTATATGAAATGAGTATATTATTGTCCTCATTTTTCAAATGAGGAAACTAAGGCACAGAGAGGTTAAATGATTGCCCCAAATTACACAGAGACTAAGAGGCAGAAACTGGATTCAGCCAAAACTAATCTTTCTCTGAACCCATGCTCTTTACTGTTATGCTGCCCTGTATCTTATGTGTAGCAGAGAGATTTTATTATTTATGATTTAAGACCTATGTGACCATCTTCAAGTTTCAGAACCTCACTCTGGTTCCCTAAAATTCCTTTCAAACTTACCATTCTATGAGCCTAAATATGCCAGTGGATGAATAGATATTCTTGGGTGGCTTAATACTCTGCCTTACAGATGTCCAGTTGCCATCTTTTCCTCCTTCCTTCATTGGAAGATGACTGGTGCTGTTCAAAATCTAGCTGTCTCTGCCTTTTCTAGCATTCACTAACTTTTGTTCTTCCTTTAGGTATTTTCCTTTGGCAAAAATGACAGATCAAAGATAACAGATCTTGTCATTCTCTTTAAAGGATTGATTGCCATGCCTAGCAGAATGCCAAGCATGGCATTCAATGTCAGCATTGAAATGTGCTTGATGATCAAACAGGCCACTTTAGGCAGATTCATATAAGCCTCAGAGGCCATCTCCCTGCAATGTGGTTTAGTCCCAAATGATTCTGTATTTGACACCATTTCAAATGCATGGAGAGTAATTCACAAACATTCTCCAGGAAGGCCAAGGTGGAGGATACCTTCTTTCACTCCAATCCACACCTTTTCCAGTGAACCAGAAAATTAGGTAATAGTATTTTTGTATGAGAGGGAGAAAAGAAGAGTATCCATACTATGATATTTAAAATAATGTTATCTGTAGATTCTAGTTTTATATTTCATCTCAAGTTTACATTAGAAAAAAATCCTTTTGTATTTCCTCATACAGAATTTAGTATTAAGAAAGTACATCTACAAACATACACCATATTCCTTATGAGTCAAAGAGTTTAAGCATAAAAATACTTTCAGAAAACTATGATAATTCAAATGAAATCAATTTGGTAATTTTATGATCTATTCTCATTTATTTATTTTATTATAATCTTCAGAAACACACATACAATATATTAGGAAAAAGTCAGAATTTATTAGCAATGTCTCATCTAAAAATATGTATATGTATGTGTGTATGTAGTATTTCAAAGCATTTTATATCAATTGTCTTTTTTCTTTGTTACAATGATCCTGCAATAGATAGAAGAAAGATAATTCCCTGGGAAGTGCTAAGGTAAAATTCTGTGACATGATGTTGGTAAAACTGCTTGTGAAAGGAAAAGATCTACTTTACTTTAACTGTAAATTCCTGTTGATATTATAATTATGCTGTATCCAGGTAAATATTCGGGGTACATAACAGCTAAGTCAGATAATGAGCTTGTTTCAGAGTTGGAAAACCAACAAATATTCATGGAGTACTTAGTAGATGCCAAGGTCTTTGATATTATATAGTCTAATTTCCACAGCAATCCTTAAAGGTAGCTTATTACTACTAGATGAAAAGATGAATCTGAGATTTAGATATGGCTGAAAGAACAAAGATTTGCACTCAAACCTACTTTACCCACGGTTTGTCCAAGACTCTGCTCTCCAAGTAGGTGCCTTGTTTAACATCACTCTGAGTATTGGTGCCCTCACACTCAGCTACACTCACATAATAGACACACATCCACACCCTGTCAGTCCTAAAGGACATCATTTAAGGAATGTTGCAAAATTGCCCAAATTTGGGGAGGAAATAGAATATTGTTGTCATCATCAGAAAGATAAAATCTGTAAAGCCTAAATATTATTTGAAATATAAGAACATCAATAACTGCTGAACAACACCTCAAATTTGCATGGCTTCTGGGTGTTCTTAGTAATACAAAGAACAATTTTTAAGTACACATAAATTTAAATTAATACAAATATAAAATAAGAAACAATAGCCATATTTGTTTTGTGGGTTTCTTTTACAAGAAAAGGATGAAAAATTAATACCGGTGACAACATTTTGTACATGAAAGTCTAACCAACTACCTCATCCATTGGTATGTGTGAATTTATGTTTCCAAATTTTTAATATATATTGAATTGGGTTAACCCTTATAGCTCTTTACCTTGCTAAAAACTTACTTCAAATTTTTAAATTGAATATGAATTTTTACCTAGGAATACCAAAAGGAATTTTTATACTGAATGAAATAAAAATAGATGCTGCTGATATATCTAAGCCAAAACTGAAAATCATAGTGACCAAAAATATTTCTTTTTAAGTGTAACTCTATTTGAAATCTTTCTTGAAAGATAATACACTCCCTTACAGCCTATTTAGCCTATATTTAAATCTCAGAGGCTGGTTGATTACATGTTCCATGGTGCTGACCAGAAGGAGTCTTTTTTCTGAAGGATGAATTTTCAGGTTGGTCATTATGGTTTGTAGGAATTCTGCATAAGTACTGGCTAAGGAACATCAGACCTGTGGGTAAAAAGTGACCCCGAATTCATTGACTTTCTTTAAAGGTTAGCCAACTTACAGATATAAACTATCTGTACTAGGGGCAGGGAGAGTAGTCTACAAAGATAGAGAGGAGACTCTGAATTATCTGAAAGCATGGTGTGACCAGAATTTAGCCCATGCTACACAGTCCACCTTTCACCACCTTTAGCTTAGTCCTAGCCTAGGACTAACTGTTGCCACATAAATACTCATTGTGTAGACTCCCTTGGCTCCCTTTAAAACAGCAAAGAAGCACACAATCATTTGCTCCCATTTGGTCCTGCTCTCAAGGAATGTTAAAAGCAGACTGGAATGAGCTCCATCAGAGTAGAGACACTGAAAACTTTTGGAACCCAAATAGTTGCCAGGTCAGAATTAGAACAGACTGCAACTCAGGGAAGAAGGACCTATGTGACAGAGGATTCTAGAACCATTTTGCAGTTTTCTTTGGGGCAAATAATGCAAGGAGTTGAGGGGAAAGCCAACTTATAAAGTATGAGATTTTTGTTCCTCCTCACTGTGTTTGGTAGAAAAAGTCTTTAACTGAAGTAGCATTTACCTTACACCTCAATGTATCTTAAACAAAGTTAATATATAGGGAAATAATTGTTGAGTCATAGAATATTAGACTGGAATGTTTCGTAGGCTGTTCAACTATCCCCATAAGAGGTCATTGGCAGTTGATACCTCAATTTTTAAAACGGATTAGTTGTGCTTCCTAGGGGTATCAATGGGAAGAGAAAGGAAAACAAACAAACAAACAAAAACCTTGACCCTTCTGTCTTCAAAGGGAAAGAGTATTTCTCTAAGAATAGACTCTCTTTTTTAAGGAAGAGGACCTAAAGGAAGATAAGAAAGGTAGGACTCACCCAAAAACGGCCATTAACTCTATTTGCCCCCTTTTCCACTAAATGTTTTCCCAGCAGATCCATGTAACCGTGACCCTTCTTCTGGATGTGATTGCACAGACAATGGCAGCAGTAGGAATCACAGCTAAGAAAACTGCCTGGCAAAAGTAAAACACAGCAGCATGCTTAAGGGTGAGGTAGGAGGAAAGAGGCTATTTTTATAACTTTCTCCTCAATTAGAAATAGAATTTCTGAGCTCTTATTTCTTCAGAACATGGGGTGGTTTTTGTTTTGTTTTAGAATGGGTCTTATTATTTAATAGTCAGATGTAAAAGTGAGAATGTTAAAAAGAAAACTTTTCTTTGCCCTTGCTTCTCAAAGGGTGGTCCATGCATCAGCAGTGGCAGCAGAACCCAGGAGCTTGTTAGTGACACAGCAAGTCAGGACTTACTTAGACCTACTGAACAGGTAACAGAATCCCCAGGCAATTTGTATGCAAATTAATGTTTGAGAAAAGCTGGTCCAGAGGATTTATAATGACCCAGAGGGGTTGAGAGGTAGGTTAATTGCCTCTGAGGCCAGAACTCACGCTGTCTGTGGGCAGCCCTAATGCACTGTCCAGGAGGAACATAGAAGTACCCACAATGTGTTCTTTACCTATGGAGCAATGGCACTCATAATAGTTTATCAGATCACCCTGTTAATTACTCTCACTATGTTTGCATGCTCTATATATCAACCACAAAAGAAGGAAGAGAGGAAGGCAGGGAAATTTAGAGAGAGGGAGGGAAAGGAGGAGGGAAGAAGAGAAAAAAGGAAAGAGAGAAAGATCTCATGGGTTTTGTTTATTTTGTTTTAATTTGACCACACATTAAGAAGTTTTTATGTGTGGATCCTATAATTTAACATGCCCCCCTACAACATGCTATTCCCAGGCCCATAACTTCTCTCCTACTTCCTCCAAAACTATAAAATAATGAACATTGAATAAGCTATGTAAGTGACACACACAAATATATGGAACTTTGTCTAAGATCTTTGATACTATTTTAAGGAGCATAGATAGAAAAGGAGTTATCAGTGGTCTGCACAATATTTAGGAACAGATTTGGCTAAAAGCATCCTGGAAACAAGAGCAGATCATCTCAAACACATGTGGAGATATTTCTGCTGGCTCAGAAATTAGGAAGCACAAAAGCTCACAGGAAATTAGCCTACCACACAGGAAACTTTCTCTGATACTCCCTGTCACAGAATAGGTGCATAAAGGGACAGAGCCTAGGGCAACCTGACCTGAGAAGGTATAATAAAGGGCTGTGGGAGGCATCAGAGGTAGGGAAGAAAAATGAACTTATTATCTCAATAAATGGAAGCCTTTTATGGGGCAGGGGATGTTTGGCCAGTTCATTTTCAATCCATAAAGAATCAAGCAAAAGAATATAAGCTTCCCTTAAACTAAGAAAAACTTAGATTGGCAATTAAGCATGAGTTTCAATAAAGAGACATACATCAGTTAGAGGTTGCAGACTTGTCAAAATTCACACTGTGGAACTTCTTTTGAAACAATTTTATTCCAGCGATATCTGGATAAAATTAACAACAATCAAAACAAGCAATATTTGGGAGGTTGAAAAGAAGGTCTCTCTTGGCAATGCTGAGGACATATTTCTGGACTGATTGCATATAGTCAGGCTTCATATTTTGTACACTCATTCTGCAGTGCTGCCTCCTATGTCTGAGTCACTGTGTAACAGGAACAGTAGAGAAGATCAAAGTCAGCCTGGATCCATTTACTAAGGATGGAAGGCTCTGCTCTCAGAGAGTACGTAAAGTTGTGAATAGACTTCTTAGGGATAATAAAGTGCCTCTCTTTGTAAAACCTTCAGAAGTGAGCAGACACTACCAATTCTGAAAAGTTCAAGATTTTGCCTTTTGGGAAATGAAAGACCTTCCAGCTGTCTACTCCATGATTCTAAAATGATGCACTCTTCTATGAGCATGTCTACAAAAATATATGATGACACTCGGCTGGAAAACATTTTCTCTTCACCTTTAAATCCATTATAAAAAGGAGTAATTTCTGTTATTGAAAATATTTTTTATAGGCGAAATAGCTCACAATAGAAAAGATTTAAGTAAGGAAGCCAGGATACTGTCATTCTATAAAAATTAATAAGCTCAGCATAACATTTCAGTCAAGAAAAGTCATTGCTTACAGACAGATGCCTGTAAATCTCACTGAAGCAGCATTGTTTTAAAATTTCCCCGGCCCCAGGAGATTGTATTAAGCAGAGGAAGACAGAAGCTCTAGAGGCACTGGATTCCTGGCCTGCGTTTCTGGTGTGAAGCAGCTAGAATTGGCAATATGTACACTTTTAAAAATTGTCTGAGCTGAACCATTCTTTACAGATAGAAAAGGGAGTTTTAAGAATCTCCTTTCTCAAGGACTTTTAAGAGGTCTTGGTTACTGTGGATATTACCAAGCCAAGGACATTATGTGAATGACCAAATTTTCTTCTATAAAATCCATTTCACCACATATTTTACTAGTTTTCTTGCTTGGGATCCAAAAGTGAATGAATTTTAGAGGCAGGTGGAATTATGTCTATATAATTAGTGGCAGTAATTAACTTTTGACACAATGCTACTATTTCTCATTCTCAAAGAGAATCAAGTATGAATTTTCCTCAGAACTTCTTCTGGAAGATACATATTTGTGACTGTCTTTATTTTCGGCAATGCCTCTAATGGTGAGCAAGCTGGTTTAGATGAAACTTGCTACAGTGTCTTTAAGAGGCAGAATAAATACACAACAGCAATTTTAAAATCAAGCTTTTCTGTGCTCTGGTTTAAACTTTCTTGTCACGTGTGACCTATTATTCTCATTTAAATAATCTCATTTTTGATTAAGATGTTAATTTCATAAGAAAATAACTTGTCAAAAAATCCCAATGCTTTACTGTTCAGTAAAAATCAATTAAATGAGCACCCAGCAAAATATTTTTATTGATGACAGGCTCAGGCACTTATTTTCTGGTGCTTGTTAGCTCTTATAAAACAGATAATCCTGGCTAAATCAAATAGGGACTATGACTTGGGCTTAGACTTTCAGGTTCAAATTAATCAGACATTTGAAAGATGTTCCAACTTCCCTTCAGCTGAGATAGAAAATGATAGCACTCTAAAAGCAGAGCCTGGCAGAATGGAGTTACATAAAATGCCTTTTCAATTTTTGCATTCTATTACCCTTCACTATTATAGGAAAATGGTGTTATCACCTGATTACTGAGAAAGCACACAAAAATCTCGCCTTCCAAATCTGAGCCAGTCCTTGACTGGTGACGAACAAAGCAAGGCCATCTGGTCTGAATATGATTACTACTTTTGCCATTTGGGCAAGGGATCTATCTTCTTTGCTTCAAAGAGAGGTTTAAGATTGGAAAATAGAAATGAAATAAGTAGACAGGAAGAAACATTGGAACAAATAGTTCATTCGAATGAGAGCCCCCTTTCTTAAGTTACAATCATTACCATCATTTTTATTTTTATTCTGGCCAGAGTTAACCTTTAGGATCCCTATTTTACAAAACATTTTAGTAGAAAAAGAAGAAAAAACTTAATTCTGGAGTTTCTGCATTAAACACTTAGGAAAGGAAACGGACGTGTGGGTGAATATGAGTCATCGGACACCCCCACCCTGCTTCCTGGTGATTCTCCATTGGAAAACCAGAAACACAGGTTGAGCTTACATTTCTATTTTTCTGGAATCACATTATGCCCTAGGCCATGTTAATTTCCTCAACTAAACAGACCCTAATCTGCTGAAAGGCAGCTGGCTAACTGCTGGTGTCTGGCAAGTGCCCCATCTGTCCCCGTGCCTGGGGTCTCTCCCTCCTGCCTTCACTTTCTCTTTCTCGCAAACAGGCGTCTCTCTTTGTTTTCAGGGGTTTGTTCACCTGAACTTTCCTTCCTATGCCTGTCAACTTGAGCTCTTTCCCTCTCTCCTGCGGACCTCGGGCTTTGTCTAAGTGGCAAGACACAGTTGTGTGACTATAGTTACCGCGCTGGTGATGGTGGCTATGATGACGGTGATGGTGGAGATGGGGGTGCTGATGTGTAAGGGGGCGCAGGCTGAGCGGGCGCCGGGAGGAGGATGGACCGCGGAGGCGGCGGGGAGCGGGGTGCGGTGCGGCAGGGATGGCGTGCAGAGGGAGTGCAGATGGGAGCTGTCCACATACCGAAGTGCTGAAACGCCGCAGCCATGGCATCGCAAGGGCGGGGGAAAGGCGGGGAGGCTCGGCAAATACAGAGGGGAGAAAAAAGGTAACAAATACCTTCACACGGCCGCCCAGCCTTGCTTTGGGAATGTATTTCTGCAGGTGTCCTCGCTGCTGAGCTGGGTGGGTGAGATCCCCTATTCTGGCAGGTTCGGGCTCAGATTTCTCTAGAAAGCTGTGAATGAGAGCTCGGGCTCCACACGGGGCTGTGATTTTGGTAGGAGGCGTGTGCGCCCGATTCTCTGTCCTTCTATACCGAGCCTAGCTTTCCCCTGGGTCCTAAATGCCTCCGTACCACAACCCTCCCTGGTTCCGTTGAGACGTACCAATAATTATTTGTAATTTTGTTAACATCTGGGACAAAAAGTACCGGCGCCATCACTCCCCACACAACATTAAAAATAGAATATTTCAAACGGATTAATGAAAGCGCAAAATCAGATGTGTGTGTCTGTGTGTGTGTGTGTGTGTGTAAATTTGACAGATAAGAAAGTATCACAAACCTATGGGAAAAAAGGATGAATTATTTTACTAACAATGGTATTAAGAAAATGAACTATTTGAAGAAACTCAAATCAAAGTCTTATTTCACCAAAATAAATTACACATAGATGTTTTTATCAAAAATATAAAATTTAAAAATATAACTAGAAGAACAGAAATATTTTACCGATCTCAGGTTAGGGAAGGTTTTCTAAGCACAAGAGGAATAGAAGACATAAAAAAAGAAAAAGATCGGTAAGTTTGAGTGTATAAAAACACTCCTGAATGTCAAAATATAAAAAAAAAGTAAATACAAATTACCACTTTAAAAAATTGCAGTAAGTAGATGTTTCATACACAAAGTATCACATATAAGAGAAACACTAACAGCCTTTTAGAAAAAAAGGAGGAATTTTAAATGACAATTTACAGAAGAAATGGGGATGCATAATAAACACATTTTTTTTAATATCAACCTCACCAGTAAATGGAAATATGAAGTTTAATGTGGCAGTTTAGGCTGAAGTTTTAAATATGCATGTCTTATATTGTTGGAATAATAGTGAGAAAGCATAACATTTTTACAAATCTATTTCACAATGTATATCCAGTGTCATAAATATACATGGCATTTAGATCCAGTAATTGCACTTCTCGTACCTTATGCTAGGGATATATTCAGATATGCAAAGATTTATGTGTCTAAATTTCATTTATGATCATAGAAATTGTCAAAAAATAAAAAAGCATTAATTTTTATATAGCCTGTAATGTTTACAGCTATTAAAACATATTTTTGAAAACTGGTTAAGGCCAAAAAAGAAATACTTGCAAAGTGTTAAGTGAAGGAAAGCAAGATATCAAATACAGCATTCCCATTTTTCCCCAGTTTTCAAATTAGTTAGATCACTAAGAGTAAATTTTCTTTTTGCCAAGATAACTTGATTTTCTTACTTGTATTTGCTTAAAGTTTTCACATTTACTAAAAAGTTAGAAAACTTATTAAATATTTTAAAGTAATCTTTCTATCATATATTTCAAAGACTTTAAAGTCATCAGAATTCTTCCAACTCTGAAATAGTATTATATATTTACTTATTTGTTTAGTCATTCTCTCTGATGGAATGTAAGTACCATGTGGCAGATAATTTGTGTGTTTGTTCACTACTGCTTCCCAAGCACTTACAAGTATGCCTGGAACAACATACTATTCCCAGAATGAGAGAATCCACATCTGGAAATGATGTAGCGATAAGGCAACCATCTAAAACTTAGAGACTCAAAATTGAGAAATGGTTGCAGCAAGTGAAGGAATTTTTGGAGATGGGTTGGGTGTGATACATGGGTGGTAAGTTCTATGTTCTATGGCTCCACAGGGGCTAAGATATTTTTGATAACCACTAGAGCAGATTATTGCAGAAATATTGGCTGATCATCTAATATCCTGATGCTTGCCCACACTTCCCAGCCCTATTACATATGGGCAGGGCCATGAGCTTATTCTGGCCATGGGCTATGACAATTCGTTACTTAGTCCCCAGGTGACTAAGTAGAACACGGTCTCACCTAGCCCCCTCTTCATTTCAAATTTCCATTCCCACTGTGAACAAAGAAGAAGCCATTGTTATGGGAAGTCACTGGGGCTGCAGAGTTAATTTGTTCTTCCAGCATTACCTAGCCTATGCTGACTAATTCAAACTCAAACTTAAAAAAAATGGCCTGCACATTAGATCATAGAAATATTAATGACAACGTCTTATGTGCTTAAAAAAAAAAAGCTACAGGGAAAACAAAATATGATCCAGTTAACTAGAATATTCTTACTTCTACAATTTGACCTTACTCATCACACATTTTCTTGGCTCTTAAACATCCATGCTAGTCACATGTTCAACAATGTGCTGTTTCACCATTATAAAATCATCCTGCCATCTCCTTCATATATACAGGTATTTCTCTGGGTATTAAGCCCATTATTCCTGGACTCTCTACTTCAGTGCACCCTCACGTGGATAGAGCCTTTACCTGTCACTGGTCAACACACAGAAGGCACTCCTCCTGTACTCTAACCTACATCACAGCAAACCCAACATTAACAGTGCCTTTAAAGGAGTACAGAAATGAGTACTGAGTTGGGTGTGCCAGGAGCAAGGTCAGGCAGCATAAAAGATGCTTATAAGCAGGCCGGGCCTTCACTCTTGCCATTGACTGTTTATGCACAAAGGGGTCCATGGATGAATCCTGGTAAACAAATATGTAGGCAGCTTCCATGTATGGAGCTGAAATGGAGGTCAAGCAGAGTGTGCAAAACATCAGCACAATGTCAATCAGGGCAAGTGAAGGAAAGGAACTTACTGAATGATTATATTCTAATCTGTTCTGTGCAAAGGACCTATATGCTTATCAAAGTAGCCCAGTTTCCTTTGGAATGACATTAAACAGTGTAAAATCAAATTAAGTTCACATCTAGCCAATTTCCCAAGTAAGGCAGTTGCAAATAAGTATTTACAAACAGGATGAGGCATTCTTTACAGTATTTTGAAACATATCCCTGGGGGATGTGCTACTTTCTTCCCATAGATGATTGGAAGTCCAAGGCTTATTTTAATTCTGTAAGGCTCCACAGACTTTTTTTAGTACAGTCTCATAGTTTCCTTGGAAGTATAACTGTCTGAAGACCTTAGAGGCGCAACTTCCATCTGACTTAATCAATTCCCTATTCCAGTAGCCACACCATAGGTCTTTAGAGGCACAGAGCTTTGATCTGCTATATTTATTTGCTTTTTCACCTCTATATCTTTCATAATGTATGTGAGTCTCTCTGGAGTAGTAAGTAGTAAGGCCAGATCATTTACCTGATCTCTTCTTTGAGACATTCTAAACCACTGAAAGATTTTAAGTAGACATGAAGGTCACACCCTTCATCTTATTCTTGGCAAAAATATTTAGTTTTAACAGACTTTGCCTCAAATGCTTACTTAATTTTTCCTCTTTCTTTTGGGAGCAAAAATGGATTGGCTTTTCCAACATGGCAAGACCTTGCAATTATGGAAATATTTATTCTTCTTTATTTCCACTTTAATAACCAGGCTTTTCTTTGTTTATTATCTTGCAAAAGCAGCAAGTAATAACCAAGACACACTACTGACACTTTGGTCTTTACCCACTTCTCACTAAACCTCTGAATTAAGTACACAATCTTTTTGTATGATTGACACATAATAGTTGTATACATTTATGGGGTACAATATGATGTTTTGATACATATATTCATTGTGTAATGACAAAATTAGGGTAATTAGTACATTTATCACCTTAAACATTTACTTTTTCCTTTGTGATGAGAACATTCAATAACCTCTCTTCTAGCTATTTTGAAATATACAGTACATTATTGTTAACCCTAGTCATTCTGCTATAGCAGTGGAACACCAGAACTTATTCATCCTCTCTAACTGTAATTTTGTATCTGTGGCCAGTATCTCATTACCCTCCCTCTGTCCTGCCCTCTCCATCCTGTGGTAACCACTATTCTACTTTCTACTTCTATGACAACAACTCTTTAGATTCCACAGATGACTAAGACAATGAGATATTTTTCTTTCTCTATCTGACTTATTTCATTTAACATAATGACCTTCAGGTTTATCTATGTTGCCACAAATGTCAGGATTTCACTCTTTGTTACAGGTAAATAGTATTCCATTGTGTATATATACTACTTTAAAAAAATCCATCCATTTGTTGATGGACACTTAGGCTGATTCCATATATTGGAATATATGGAATATATATTGGAATATATTGGAATAACTTACTTCTAAGTTATTGCAGGTGACCATTTTACCAAATGTTTTATGACTGCACAACACAAATTGCTGTTTCCCACCTTTAATATCAGCCTCCTAACCATGTGTTGCCAACCACCAGGTCAACACTACACAATTTATTTTTTAATTCAGCACTTCACTTCCAGGACATGATAGGCTATTCTTCAATAATAAATAAACCCAAAGATCTCAGAGGCTTGATACAACAAAGTTTAATTTCTCAGGCTAGAGGTTCGATGCTATGTTGGCGGGGAGATGAGGTGTAGGGCAACAGAAGATCTCTACTCCACAAACTCAGACTCGAGAAAGTTCTATCATTTTGAAAGCTATCATGGTGGGGGAAATGTATACATGAGAACACTCACTCACTCCTAGAAGTGGTGTACATCATTCTACTCATAGCCCATTGACCAGTATAAGAAATTTGGTCCTACTTGACTGCATGGAGCTGGAAAAGGTGGCAGTATTCGATGTGTAGTAGACTTTCAAGAGGAAGTACAAACTCAAGCATATTTCTGCAAGACTTGAGAGACTAAAAGCAAAGATCTAATGCTGCATCATTGTATACTGATACTCATCCCAGAGGACCATTGCACAGCATCAAACAGCAGGAAGTGCTCAAGGTTGGAAATTCTTGACAGAAAGGAAGAGTAAAGTAATTCAACCTGTAATGAATGTCTACAGTGAACCAAATAGGGTGGCATAACCACTGTTATCAAAATGATCAGTTCTATAACTTAAAAGAGCTCAATAACTGATATCAGAAAGGTTGAGGAAGGAGCATGGAAGTTGGAGAGAGAATACTTTCATTCAAATCTTATTTAGCTGTGGGATCTCAGATGAATTGCTACAGTAAAGACATGTTTTCTGCCTGACCAGTACTCCTCTGGAGGAACTCTCCTTCCCCCATTATCCAATATTCCTGTCCAGACCATATCATGGAAGGCACTTGACATTTTGATGACTCATTGCTGCACAGCATCACTGGGTAGGAGGGAATGAAGCCAGGGAGTGTTTGGAGACCTATGAAAACAGAGTACTATAGTTTCCATTTCCTATCCCAAGTTTTTTGTTCCTGCGACTTTTCATTCGATTATCTGAGCCACACTATGTGTTAGTCCCTTTCAGGTTGCAGGAAATAGATCCATACTTCATTTACTTTATCAGATGGGAACTTATTATAAGGATACACAATTTATAGTAATAATAATAGCTAAAACTTATTAATCTTTCCCAATGTATAAGCATTATAGCAAGAACTTTTCAAGCAATATGGCATTGAATCCTCACAGTAATAACATGAGGGAGTACTTGTATTGCCCCCATTTTTCCAGGAAAACTGACTCATAAAGAAATTAAGTAACATGCCTGAATTATTTGGGCAGCTGGGATTGTAATCCACATCTGCTTGTTCTTAAGATCAATGCTCTGACCCACTGTTCTGCTATATTATCTGCATCCCAGAAGGATTAGGCTATCAGGCCTCTTGGAGAACTAAAAGTTGTCATATCTCAATGCCAGCTCCTGTGATCTTGTAACCAGGTTCTATTGTGGCATCTCCAACCATTTCCCCTGCTTCTATCAGCTGCTTCTTTTTCTCTTCTTCCCTCTACCTCATGATCCCTCCTTAATTATGGCCTCTGCTACTCAAGCCTTCTGCCTACTGCCAGTTCGATCTGCAACTTTCCTTATTCTGTCTTCTACTTACTGAGATTCTTTTTGTATGTTGCATTCAAACTTTCTTAGAACCACAGTCTGTTTGGTTTATTTAGTCATTATCAGGTGAAGAGTAGTCCGCTCAGTTAAGATGCTTTCATAGGCAGCATAATAGGCCTCCCATTGCTATTAGCCTTTTGCTCAGCACCAACCTTTGTTCTAATTAGTTGTGGCTAGGGTGATGGTGGAAGTGACATGATTGTAATGAAACACCCATGGGCACTTTTCTCAAAGGGCATTGCAAAAGGTGTTCAGAATTTCATGGCGTGTTAGTTATTTGTTGCTATATGAAGATCTTTGCAGTTTTTAAGACTAAAATTGGCAAGCCAGTCACTTGGAAATGTTCCTAGGATTTGAGATATAAGAGTAGTATATTTATGTGGCTGGAGTGTCCAAAATGATCTCGAATCAGAAGGGCAGGTTGGGATACAGGAGGTAAGTGGATACCTTGAAGATGCAGAGTACAGCAAGAGGGCCTTGGATATCTAGTGGGATGAGGTAGGAAATGCGGCAGAAATACAGAAAGAGATGAACCAGTAAATGGAAGGGCACTCTCTGTACTAGTGTGTTAGGGCTGCCATGACAAAATACCCCACATTTGGTGATTTAAACAACATAAATTTATTTTCTAACAATTCTGGAGGTTAGAAGCCTCAGATCAGGGTGCCAGCAGGATTGGTTTCTGATGAGGGCTCTCTCCTTGTTTTGCAGATGGCTACCTTCTTACTGTGTCCTCACATGGTCCTTTCTCTGTGTATGCACATTCCTAATGTCTCTTTCTCTTCTTATGAGGCTATCAGTCCTATTACATTAGGGCCCCACCCTTATGACCTCATTTAACCTTAATTACTTCCTTAGAGGCCCCATTTCCAAGTACCATCACATTGAGGTTTAGAGCTTCAGCATATGAATTTGGGGGACATAATTAAGTCCATAATACCCCCAAATGCATTTCCCTACCCTTTAGGTGATGAACAGCCCTGTACTCATCCTTCTCACGCAGCTTAACAACTGATGAAGACTTTCAATATATCTCATTTCAGGAATGAAGGAAAAATTACATTTCTTTGAAGTTTTCTGGAGATTTTTGCAATGATGCTGTTGATTCTGCTCAAAGGAGAACTGTGTAGAATAAATGCAGCAAATTCAAGTTTCTGAGTATAGATTTGAGGAGGATTGTCTCCAACACTGAAAAGTACGTGCATTTCTCAAATGAGAATGTAATGCCATTTGGGGAAAAAGACTATGAAGTTGTGTATGTGCACATTAATAAGTTAATGATCACCAAGCACGGGGGCTCAGGTCTGCAGTCTGAGCACTTTGGGAGGCCTAGGTGGGTGGATTGCTTGAGCCCAGGAGTTCAAGACCATGTGATGCAACATAGTGAGACCTCATCTCTACAAAAAACACACAAAAAAATTAATGATCACTTATGAGGGCTAAAGTTGTTTTGAAGAATATGAGAATATCCCAAGACTTCCTCTTTTCTTGAGCTATTACATTCACAAATAAGGGACTTTGTTGCCACGAATAAGGCAAGGCCCACGGAAATGTATATCTAGTTTCTTTACAAAAATACTTTATTGGCATATGTTAATGCAGATATTTAATGGTCTTACTATTTTAATTATTTTCCTTTTCAATTTCAATATAAATTCATAAAGAGTTTAAGTAACATGCCTGAATTATTTGAGCAGCTGGGATTGTAACCCACATCTGCCTGTTCCCAAGGTCAATTCTCTGAACCACTATTCTATTATACAATGTGAATCCCAGAAGGACTGGGCTATCAGGCCTTTTGGAGCACTAAAAGTTGTCATATTTCAGTGTCAGCTCCTGTGATGTTGTAATCAGGTTCTATCATGGCATCTCCCACCATTTCCCCTGCTAATACCAGTTGCTTCTTTTTCTCTTCTTCTCATAAAACTTACCATAAACTTCGAATAATATTTATAAAACTTATGATAAAATAACTCATCAATACCAAATATCAGTAGTCTGATTTTTTAATGGATTCAGCAGAAATTCGACATCATTTTGAATTCCAAAAGAACAAGTTTATCTAATGTAGAAGATAAACAGTAGCAAGTGAGTATTTAATTAAGTTTGTTACTTACTATCCATCTAATTTAAAAATGTACCCTTTTACCCCACGCTTTGAATAATATGAATAACAATGTGTACAGAAAATATTTGTTATGCTGATTTTTTATCTTATTTAAAATAAGATATTTAAAATTCACACTCTTTTATTCATGTAATTTTATACCTCCATGACAAATACTATCATATTAGATGAGGTCTCATTTCTCCTAAGGACAATTAATCAATTTCAAAGTTAGTATTATTTCTGAATTCACATTAACCTTACCAAAAATTTTATTCAGACTCTGAAACTGGATAAAATATTTACTAGGTTTTAAAATCATGTTTAACATATTTATTATATAGATGTATTCATAAATAAATATTAAACCAATCAAACATCCAACTTACATGTGTATCCTATAACACTGATTATCTCAAATTACATTCTTGTGATGTAGTTCAAGTTTACATCCTTCTGGCCTCCCAAAGCTTTCAGTGGATATCTTAATAGGGCATCAGAGGGGAGTTACGGTTTGGCAAATCGATGCTACAAATCATGTCTGAATGCATTCCAGCTGCTATGAGTTCCTCTTTCTGCAAAATTTGAATGCAGTTATTCAAATTTTGTGGAATTATTACTGCAGGTCTTTTTAGCTACTACAAGAGTTTGGTTTTAACGTTTGTAACTTGCAAGTCAGTATTCTGAGAGATCATTAGAAAAAGAGGGAATTGGTCTTTGGGAATAGGAAAAAAATATAAAGCAACAGGCAGAGGGAGCAGAGTTCTTTCATGAAGACTTGGGAGAGATGAGAAAACTAAGGCACCTCTGGCCAAGAATGGCCTTCGCCTCACTGCCTGATGGGAAGCTGGAGCTGGGATGCAAAATAAGAGCCAGCTCTGAGTAGGTGCTTGTCATGACATCACCAAGCACAGCTGTGTTGTAAGGAGGAGGAAAGCTGGGGCAGGGATATACACTTCAGGCCTTTTTACACCCCAGATTTTTCCATTCATACCTCAAAAGCTAAGTCAGTCCAAAGGGGAGGCCCCGGCTCCCACACCCGAGAAGCTAGAGATGGAGTTTGATTGGCCCACTATGGCCAATGACTCTCTCAGCCACATGCCATCTCTGGTAACAGTTTTATGCAGGTGGTGCCAGCCTGTCAGTGAGGATGCCTGATCCATTGCTGTGGCCCCTGTCCCAAGCTTGTGCTGTCAATGCACCAGTGCTCACCACCAGCTCGGCCCAGAGGCCCCAGGAGCATGGGAGTAGGAAGGCAACAACTATCCTCATGTCCCAAGGCAAAGCCACTCTCAGTGATTCCAAGATAATCACCTCTTCTGAGGGAGACCCACTGAGTCATTCTAAAGGGCACAGCCCTAAACTGGAGGGTGTGCATTGGAGGAAAGAAGTTACCTTCAATTATTTCAAGGCTCCTGTTTCACTAAGAAAAATATATTTTATCTATATCTATATCTACATCTATACACACAAACATTAATCCCTGATGACATTCACTAACACATATAACCAAATAAGTTTGTGCTATTAACACTAGCAGAGATCTTGGAAAGTTATGTCCAACACCTCCAAGTTATAACATCAGAAAAATTTTGAATATCTGCTTTGAAAACAGGACATGGGAGGAAAATGCTCAAAAAAAGGAAACACATCTATACAAGGATCCTTTTAAAATTGTAGAGGAAGATGGGCCTAAACATTTTCTAGCAATCCAAGACTGGTAAACAGAAATTAGTGTTACAGTAAACTTATGCTATTTAAAGAGATGTTCAATGGCATAGTGTTTCCTTAGCTTACTGGAATATTTTATATCTTTATTTAGTAGACGTAAAAAGTTTCAAGAGAGAAGAGGCCTTCTGTTTTTGCTCACCACTATGTTTATTGTGGGAGATCAGAATATACCTTCCTGAAATATGAAGGATTGTTGAGCTGAAGACAATTAAAAAGAAGCAGATGCAGGAATGCTCTCGGCCCCCACCATTTGCCAAAATTAGGGCATAGATTTACAGTGACAATAGGTATCTACTCCCCACTCACCCGCCAGACCACCACTAGAAAGAACAAAAGTTAACCATTGAGGACAGCTTTAGACCCTTCTAGGACTGGACATGATACCAGAGGAATCTACATTAACAAGCTTTACTAACTAACTTTTACCTGCTAGTTATTTGCCTTCCCACTAGTTGCTGCACACAGAGACTCTAAGTCCTTTTTTTTTGTCTTGTTACTTCTCTAAAGTACTGTTCTTTGTCGAAGATGATATATAAGCTGGAATTCAAATACATGCTAATAAACTTCTGTTTCTCTCTCATTAATCTGTCTTTTATGTCAGGGGTTAATCCTAATTGAGAATCTATGGACATTATTATCAACAAATATTTGTTGAAAAGATGAGTTTACTTGAGAATTCAGTAATTCCCTGTAATCTTGTTTTCCCCATAAGAACTTTATTTCTTCCCTAACCCCCACCCCCATGCATTTGTTGGGAAGAACAAATGAGGCCATATATATAAAGCACCTAGCAGGCCTAGCTTTAACATTTATGGGAGCTGAAAGTAGTAATAGAGTAAAAACAGAACCTCCCCTATACTCACCCATAGACCATCCCTTCTGTCTTCACCTGTGTCTTTGTCCTGCATCGTTGGGGGCTTCAGATCTGTGTGCGGACATCATACACAACAAAGCTCATCTGACCTGACCCCAAACCAATAGCTCAGGCACCCTCAGGAAGCAGGACCTTATGCAGAGGTCCACACAAGCCCTGAATGCAGGTTTGGGGACAATTTGTGCAGAAGATCCTTGCGTCCTGGTCCTTGGAACATGGGAGTGTTGTATAGACTCCAGATATCCATGAGCTGTGCACCTTGAGCTCCTCATCCTAGGGAAATGGTATGCACAGGGTGAGGGCAAAAGCTTCATTCTTCAGCCTAAAGGTAGTGCTTGGTGCTTAGAACATGCCTGGTATATTAAGTGCTGTATCAGTGGAGAGAAAGAGAGAATGTGGCTCCTGAGTCAGCAAGACTTGACTCCAGTCAGACTGAGTAGGTCAACAGCCATAAAATAAAAAGGTATTGATAAAGAATTTACCAGTAGGAGCAACAGCTCTCCTAAACATCAAGAGGTGTTAAAAGGGTAAGGAACAAGGCATCAAAGGAAAAATTTGACAGAGAGAACAATAGTAGCCACTGTGCTCGGATCTATTTGGGACATTGGACTGAAGCCAGCTTCCCTTCCTTTGAGGGCACCATCCCGTACATAACTTGTCCTCCTTGACCCTCCCAGTTCAACCATTAGGTCGCTTTTCTGTTTTTACATAATAACTAACATTTGAATCTTTAAAAACAAAAAAAGTAAGACTTTTCATAAACACCTATTATCTTGTATCATTTTATTCATTTTTTTCTTTCAGTAATAGAATACTTACTGTGTTAAGTGCTAGGAATGCAAACCTGATTAAGACATAATCATTTGTCATTGAGGTAGGTACATAAAGCCAAAGGAAGGAGCTGATTATGTGAGCAAATAATTATAGTGCAATCTGATAAGTGCTAGCTATGGAAAAATGCTGTGGAGCACTGAAGAGGTTTAAAAACTGAGTCTAGTTTAATTAAGATCTAAAAACAAACAAGAGAATTTTGTCAGAAGTACAACTTTACTGGTGCATGAACGCAAGGGTTTCTTGAGCAATCTTTTTAACCTCCCGCTGGGACTGTTTGGGATTATCCCTAGAAGAGAAAAACCAGAACGAGCAAAGGGGAAAAGAAAAATATATTCCAAGTTCGTTGACCACACAGGGAATAAGAAATAAGAAGGGAAGGGAAGAAATTGAAAATAGAGTGTAAACTAATGTGGGTGGATATTGATGGCAACTGGTTGGACCAAGAATGACAGGAGTGTTTTCGAATTACCAATCTGGATTTTGTCCTTCATTTTATGGGCACCTTCCCTGCTGATTGCTAATGGCTTAATCCAAGTATCTTAGAAAATCCCAAGCATAGTTTTCTTAATGGATGTTCAGCTCTGAGTCAGAAAGTGCAAGAAATCCAGAATTTCACAAACTAAACCTTTTTTCCCCTTTAATGCTTAGATGGTGTAGCAGTGACTCTCGATTAACCATATTAATGGCAACTTAAATTATGAAATATCACTGCCTCTTATGCAAAACCATATGATCTTCTTAAAATGAAGTCCTGTTGACATAAAGAAATATTGCACGAGCAACATGATGGCTAAGAGAGAATAATTTCTAAACCTGTCATAGGGTTTTATTTATTTGAATTCAGTGGTTTGTTCTTTTGAGGGATCAATGGTATTGTAAAGGTAAGACCTTTGAGAGACTAACTTTAAGCTTCTAGAAAGAAATGCTAAAATCAAATTGGTTTTTACTGGTTGTTTTCTTCATTGTGCAAAATGAGCAATAAATTTAGCCTGTGTGGGGGATTGAACACAAGATCACAACTCAGCTTTCTCCCTTAGCTTGGTCAAATTCTTCAACCTTTTGAACTAAGCTTCCTTTTTACTATTCCTTCCAACATACTTTTGTTGTTTCACAAATATATGAAGTGTTATATTAACGACCTAAATTTTTAGTTTGTTGTGACTTTAATCTCTTCAATAAATACAACCATGTATGCAGCGGAAAGGATGCAAGATGGGTAATCAGGATATTTGGGAAGTAAACTGTGTGTGAAACATATTGCTAACCAGTTACCTAGAATAAATTACTTAACTCACAGTTTTCTCATTTCCTTATTGATAAAAACTGGGTCACAGATTTAAATGCATCTAGGTGCCAGGCAGGTAGCATAAATTCATAAATGGGGTCAGTAATAAGGCAGCAGTAATGGTGGGGAATGTGGTAGACTGAAGATCAGTTTGCATTTCTTAAAGACCTTCAAAATAAAAACTAAAAAAAAAATAATAATAAAAGCAATCTTTAGGCCAGGCCAAGCCTAGAGGTCTCCTGTTTGCAATCTCTGGGTTCGATAATATTTTTCTTCCACTTCAATTATAATAATTTACAGCCTTTTGTCTTTCTTTCCTTTTTTAATTTTTGGCTTGAAGTCAAAATTTCCCAGCATCTGAGCAATTTATATTCCTGATTGCAAATTGGGCACCTTTAAAAACTTCATTAATTCTTTGCATCACCAGAGAGCCATCCCATAAATTATTTATTCAGTTGGACTGTTTATGTATTACTCAATGATTGCAGTCTTTAAAGCTGTCTGACAACCCTATTTGTACTTGGAGAAATGGACAGAGTTGTAATATGAATTATGAAGACATAAGAAACTACAAGTGTTAATTTAAGAAAGTAGCACCAAATTTCAAGTAACTCCATCTAAACAAAAAGGATGTGTTTTAAATCAGTTTTAAGCTACTCAAATTTAAAAATAGCCAGTGATTGTGTGCTCCTTTGCCATGATGTATCCTCAAAATGAAGATGAATTTTGGGGACCTGAAAATCAATCTCGGCGTGATGAAAGAGAGAAGTAGCAATTTTCCAGATTTGATGAAAACATCTCAGATTCGCTACATGTTTAAAGAAATAAGGCACAAATGGTAATGAACTCACTAATCAGAATTTGGTTAAGATGCAGGGGGAGAAGAAAACAACAAGGTAAAAATTCAAAGGAATTAAGTATGTCCTTGGTTAAGTGATTCACTGGGGTAGAGAAATGACCTTATCAATAACCATCAAGAAGATTTAAGCTCAGGGAAATAGAGCTAATTTCCACTAGAATAAGTGAGTACATTCAGCATCAATGCAGGGAATATAAAAAGTCAAAGAATATTTAATCTAGTCCAAGCAGATGGCAACAAAATGAAATAGATTCCCTAAAATAGCACTGAAAGAATGAATATTACAGCATCTTTTAATCACCCAATGGCTCACAGCACAATGCTGGGCACAGTGAAGGTGTTCAATAAATTACTGTTGATTGCCTAATACCACGTGAAACGTTTAAAATATTCTGAATGTTATTTTTAAGAAATTTTAGCCAGAATAATTAGCCATTTCTGATACTTACATATTCAGAATGACTCTCTTATCCCCATACAGCTGGCAACAAGACTTTTATATTGTGTTCAGTATCCAGCAGGGCCCATGAATGGCAAAGTCTCCTCCTCTGATCGATCCATCAATAAAGAGTTAATTAATGGCCTTTTTCATGCTTGACTTTGAAAAAGATTTCTTAATAGCAGTGAGCTGAATTTTCTTAAATAAATTAACTCAAAATGACAATATAGTTAACGATAAATTAAAGCCTATTTTATGAGTCTTGAAACATAATCATGCTAACTTCGAAAGCTTACATTTGTTATATGTATAAACAGGCAATAAACCCAAATTAGCTATGTACCTCAGTCATGATTATCATTTAATATATTTGCAGTTGAGAAGGATGCTTAGATTAGTCACAAGAAGAGGAAAATCTAAACTGGTATGGAAAGTTGTTTGCTTTTTAAATCACAGCTGTTTAAGCAGGATATGGGAAATACGAGTGGGTCTATCTTTCAAGGCCGAAGATAATTTTTCCTATAAAATTATAGTTGGCTAAATACTCCATGCTCAAAAAACAGAGGCTAAATGTGACTGATCTAAAACAAAGAAAACTTTAAAAATAGTGGACGGATATAGATGTGTGTATGTATTGGAGATAGAGAATGGATTTATGGCTTATTTTATTCTATTTTGTTTCTGTGGGTCTTAATTTTTAGATGCAGCCAGGAACACAACACAAATTTAGATACAAGATTTATAAAGTTATAAATACATAATTGAAAAATGAAAAACTTAAAAAATAATAATAATAATACCCTTGGATTACATGGATAGTTAGTCTCCATAAATACAAAGACATGCCCCCACACTACGCTTATCTTTCTCGCTGGTGGTATGCTGTGAAGGACTGAGTGGGCAACAAGGAAACTGAAATCTCCAGATGATCAGAACATGTATTTCTTTCTGCAAGTGAATACAATGAAATGAGATAATAGGTTAATGGCAATTTTATTTCTACCATCAGGCACCCATTCTGGGTTTGAATGCCTTGTCTCTCCTGAGATTCTGTCTCTGCATCCTGCAGCCAGTTCAAAGTGAAACTGCCTCTGTGTGGCTCCACAGTGTTGGGATTTCAACAACAAGCATTGGGATTCACCAGGCATATGGGTTGACACAAAAGAGCTACAATATTTTGGCTAGAATCCCAAATAGCAATCTATTTTTAGTCCATTACAAATATCCATTAGCTATCTATCATGAGCCAGGCACCTTTTAGACACTGGGGACTGTCAAATAAGAAAACAAATCTGGATTTATTAAGAGAGACTTTATTTGAAAAGATTATTGCAAGAGGGGAAAAGAACTATTGCATAGGGTGAGTGAAGCTATTGCCACAGGGACAACACTGATCTGTAATCATCTCAAGGGTTATGCAAAAAGGGCATTTTTTTTATAGGAAGGAGCAAAGAGGCTAGGAAAAACATGTGTAGACAAATAGGATGAAAGAGGATTTCAATAGGACCCAAATAGATGTGGAGAAATAGGATGAAAGGGTGGCATGATTGGATGGTAGGTCCAAGAATGTTTTACCCTGAGACCAACCTAGTCTCTGGGGCTGTCTGCTGGCTCAAGCAGAATGTGAGCCAAAGTTCTTTGGCCTGGGGGAAGAAAAGGATATTAACCAAATTTGGTTAAAAAGTATTTTGTTCCAATTGATCAGTGGGGATTGGCCAGTGGGGAAAAGCAGTTCAGCTATGCATTTATGAGGCAGAAAAAAAGAAAGGAAAGAAAATTTGGAGGGTTTGTGTCTGGCATTGTCACAAGTAAACAAGGGAGGTCATCTGTTAATCTTATCAAAGATAAGGATGGGGAAGGATGGTTCTTTTAAAGTAAGCTGTTTCCCAGGACACAAAGGGTAAAGGGATTTCTCAACTTCTGCTGTCTTTCAGGATCACAGAAATCAGGTAAAGTTTAACATTGTCAGGACATAGCAACAAAACAGACAGGCTCTCATCTGACATTTCATGGGGAGACGAACAGGAGGCCTTAGACCTGTCCATTGCTAGAACTCAGATCCTGCTAAGAGCTAGGAATAAACCCAGATGGAATAACAATGGCAGGCAATGGCTGGCGAGGGGGGCTTCTTTGTGGAGACAGAGGAAGATCTCTTGGAAGGGGTGACAACTGAGTTGAGAAATAATTGGTGCACAAGAGCAATCATGGCATGCTAGCTCATTCTGAATGAGGTAGAGAGAAGCCATAAGATGGGAAAGGAGGCAGGACCTGAGTGGCTGTGGCCCAGCAGGCCTGGTGAGGGGCCCAGATGCTGGCTGCTCTGTAGTAACAGAGGGTAAGTGGAGCAGGCAACAAGTTAGGAAGTATCCAGGACTTCAACAGAGAAGGAATTACAGTCTGGACAGGGGCTGTAATAATGGAATAGTGAGAAGTGGTCAAATTTAGAGTATATTTTGGAAGCAGAGCTGACAACATGCTAGTGAACTTAGGTGTAGTGGGAAAATCATAACAATAACAACAAACCTCTCATAGAATTTACGATGTGTTAGGCACTAACTTGAGTGCTTTACATTTAAACTTCACAAAATTTCAAAGAAATAGGTACTATTATTATCCTGACTTTACAGATTAAAAATGGAGACATAGATTATGCCCATTTATAGTTAAGGAAACTGAAGTAAAGAAAGATTAAGTAACTGATCCAAAGTCACCGAGCTAATAAGCAGCAGACCTGGGATTTGAACACTTGGCAGACTTCCATGCAGAGTCCAGCATGAATATTTCTCATAATTTGGGCCTGAACCAGTGGGTGAATGGTAATGCCATCTGTTGAGATAAATAAGCCTTGATGGGAAGTAGATTTGACGAGCAGATAGTAGCTCAGTATAGGCCATGTTAATTTTCTAATGCCTATCATACATCCATGTGATAATGTTGAAAATTTAACTGG
Source organism: Pongo pygmaeus (assembly GCF_028885625.2). NCBI lineage: Eukaryota > Metazoa > Chordata > Mammalia > Primates > Hominidae > Pongo > Pongo pygmaeus. The sequence continues at coordinate 73,242,795 of NC_072380.2, read as the reverse complement.
ATGTATGTTTGGAGCTCATGAGGAGTCAGGACCTCCCCTTATGGACCTGTGGGACTCCAAGCATGGAAATAAAGGAAAATCTTGAGTTCCTTCAAGGGAAACTCCAGGCACCTAGCACTCTGAGAAGTAAATAAACAACTTGATAAGCAAGAAAGTAGCTTAAAACAATAACCAATGAAGCTAGAATCATGGGACAGCTGGTTTCCTATAAAAACTAAAGATAACCCCACAACGTATGTCTCTGAGTTGTTTTTCAGAAACCCCAATTCCCACCAACTTCAGATCTCCATTCCTACAAACTTCACCTCTGCTGGTATGTGGACATCAGAGAAGGGGGAACTGGAAACTGAATTCTGACCACCATTCTGTGTTCTAAATGTCTTCCTGAGGGGCCTGGAGGAAGTTACACTCATAAGCCAGAGCTAACATTCTTTTCTGCTGACCCCAAATTTTAAAATAAAGCTTCTCTTCCTTAACCAATTGCAATTCAGAAAATCTTTGAATCTGACTACAGTCTGTAAGCCTCCACTTCAAGATATCCTGCCCTTTTAGGCCAAAACCAACGTGCAACCTTGATGTATTGATTTACAATTTTGCCTGTAACTTCTGCTTTCCTGAAATTTACTCCTGCTGTTAAAAGACCCTTACCTGTAAGCTACTGGGGAGGTCAGGACTTAAGCATTAGCTGCTTGATCCTCCTTGCTTGGCACCCTGAAAATAAATGCCTTTCATTTCTCCCACTGCAACCTTCGGTGTGCATATCTGGTATTACCATACCAGGTGAGCAGACCCCATTTCATATCATTAAACTCAGAGAAAGTTCCAATTTGGAGCTAGAACATTCAGCATCTTCAAGTGTATAGAAAGCATTTAACATCATGGGATTGAATGAGATCACCCGGAGAGATACAGAGGGAAGAAAAAGACAAGGTCTGCAACCAACTAATGTCAGAGGCTCAAGTGCCAGCTTGAGCCTCTATTATAGGTTCTCTTCATTTTGGCATGAGGGTATCTGTTCTGATACCTCCTTTTCACACTGTTTCAGCTTGAAGATAAATTTTTGAAAGTCCACTGAAAGTTCATTTGCAATTATTTCAGGTAGTCGCTCTCTTTGTAAACAGAAACTCTCACACTCAATCTCTGTGACAATTACCACTTTCTCAACCCAAGATGCTTGTTTAGTGCCAGAACCCTAGACTGCTTGAAAGGAACATGTTGCAGTTTACTAAATGCTTTCATATCTACCATCTCATTTGATCTTCATAACCATCCCATGGGATAAGCAGGGTACTGGCAATGATAACCCTTAATGAGGAAGGTCTAATGCTTAGAGAGACTAAATAGCTTGCCTAAGGCTCTATTATTAAGTAGCAGGACTCAACCCCATATCTTGTGATACCAATTCCTATGATCTTTCTGCAATGCCATGCCTGCTCAGGACACCTAGTATGCTGCATTATAGTGTTTGCAACTTCCATTCACTTCATCAAAAAAAGAAAAAGTAGAAATGCAAATATTTACCTTTCTCCTACTAGCCAAAATGTCTAAAGGTTGATACTGTTGAATCTCAGTACATCATGGATTATAAATAAGAGCCAATGAAAGGAGTTAGACAGGAACTGAGCAGCCTTCCAACACTTGCTGAAGGAGAGCTACCCAGTGGGGCTTCATTATTTTGCTAAACATGAATTCTCAAAGCATGAAACACATTTTCATATGTAAATACAAAACTATATTCAAAAGTCAACTGAAAATAAACTGCATTTTTAAACCACAATTGTATATTTGTGTTATTACAAATAATTGATAATTTATATTCAAAGAAAATCATGGGGGTAAAAAATAGCAATATATAAAACCCAGACCTCATCCTCTGCTGGGGAAATGGCAGGAAGTTTTAGCAGAAATCTTAAGTAAATTATTGTAAATATGAAGAGGTTTTCAGTACCTTGTGCCAATCAAGCTGAATACGTAGCAGGGGACATCTTTGGGTCATTTTTCATCTATCAAGTTTCCCAGGGAGGTGACTCTTTCTGGCTCCTCCTCTTTCGAATGCCAGCTGATTCAATCACTAAAAATTACATTCATCCTCCTGCCCTGAGACAACGTGGCACAGCAGGTTTAACTAAATTGCCCATAAGATCATCTTAAATCATGGGCAGCTTCCCCCAACAACCCTCAGTTCCAGTGTCTTCATCAGGAGCAGATGTGTGGTGCCTCAGGCTCCTAGAGCAATGAGTGCTCTTTGCTGCTGCAGCTCTGAATCTCCTGGCAGACCCCAGGCAAGAAAAGGCAAGTCAACCATAAAGAACAGGGAGGGTGGGAGCATCCTGAATGCCTGCCACCCTGTCACTGTGCACTCTGCCTGCAACCTGGGAGGCAAGAAGTGATGTGTCAAGGGAAAACTCATCCTAATATGAGATGGGTGTTGGTCAGCAGAGGGAGGATGCCTAATCTCTGTCTTTCCAGGTGCTGAAGTCAAAGACAAGTTTGTGCTTTGCTTGAAGTGGTACAATTCCTCCTTTCAGAGTAAGTAATAAAAAACCTTCTCAATTCTTATCAGATGTGCCTGGAGACTCTATTTTTTTTTTTTTTTGAGATAGTGTCTCACTATGTTGCCCAGGCTAGTCTTGAACTTCTCAGCTCAAACAGTCCTCCTACTTCTGCCTGCTGAGTACCTGAGATTATAGACACTGTGCCTGGAGTATCTGAGATTATAGACATGGTGACTGTATGTTTGATGAGTGAACTCTGTTTTATTGGAGAGACAAGCAGCATCCTATGACATGTTTTAAAAATACAAGACAGCTGAGCACAATCACTCACATCTGTAATCCCCACTAGTCCAGAGGTTGAGGCAGGAGGATCACTGGAGCTCAGCAGTTCAAGAGCAGCCTGGGCAACACAGTGAGACCCCATCTCAAAAAAATTGTTTTTTAATTAACCAGGCATGGTGGCCATGTGCCTGTACTGTCCACTACATGAGAGACTGAAATGAAAAGAGATCACTTCAGATCATTTAAGGCTGCAGTGAGCTATGATTGCAACATTGCATTCCAACCTGAGCAACAGAGGAAGATCTTGTCTCCAAAAAATACACACACACACACACACACACACACACACACACACACACACACACAGCAATGAGAATTGCTGCCAAATGGTAGAAGAAAGAAAAGAAGCAGTGATTCAATGCAAGAAGAGTGGGTCCCTTGCCTGAAGAACATGCAGCATGGAGTCCTCACTGTCTTAATGCTTTCAGGCTTCTGAAGCAGAATACCATAGACTCAGTGGTTTATCAACAATACAAATTTATTTCTCACAGTTTCCAAGGCTACAAAGTCCAAGATCAAGACATCAGCAGATTCAGGTTCTTATGAGGGACTCTTCCTGGTTCACAGATGGCTCCTTCTGACTGGTTTCTAACATGAGAAGGGACCAGGGAGCTCTTTGGGGTCTCTTTTATAAGATCACTAATCACATTCCTGAGGGCTCTACCCTCCTGATATAATCACCTCCCAAAAGCTCCACCTCCTAATACTATCACATTGAGAGTTAGGACTTCAACCTATAAATGTGGGGTGGGGTGGGGGGACAAAAACGTTCCATCTCTGGCACTCACACTCAGTCTCCAGGACTTTGTGTCTTTCTGGATTTGTAGAGTGGGTGGCAAATGGCAATGTCCAACAGGGGCCCCTCTTGCACTCAACACTAACCCTGAACTATATCTTTTCTTCACTCCTATTAGTTCTGAAATTAACTTTGTTAGTCAAAGGATAGTAAACCCATTTGAGATTATAAAATAGTGTTGCTTAACCAGTGTTTCACAACTGCTTTCACATGAAGACACGCAGAACAAATGATAGCATTTATAAGGTACAGCAAGGTAAAGGGATGGGGCTGGTCAAGGGTCATCCCTCTGGACCAGGGCTTCCTAGCCACTTATGGGAAGCAGTATTGGAACACACACCAGTTGGAAGCTCTGACCTAGATCACAGAGCTCAAGCCACAGATGCTTGATTCTTTGATGACAGGTAAAGATATAAAACTAACTTTTACAATATTATCAGGTGTCTCTTTAAAATGTAGATTCTGAGGTCTAACACTCACACCCAAACCTACTGAATCCAAATTTCAAGCGGTTAGGGAAACCCGGGAATTTGAATTGAAACAAGCTCCTTGTATCATTCTCAAGCACACCAAGTTTGCAAAGCTTTGTGTTTCTGTGTCTGCATTCTGAACACCATTATGACTTCCTCAGCACGGTTATCTACTTCCCCTTGACTCACTTTCTGGATCGGGGTGCTTCCTTGCTTCCTCTGGGGAGCTGGCCCTTATCAAGTTAGGGTAATAGAAAATGGAAACCGGACAAAAGACTCAGCACAGGACTTGGGCCCTAGGAGCCTGTCAATATGTTCGGGCTGGACCAGGCAGGACCACTTTTCTTTATCTCCTCCTTTTATAAGCAAGACCTGAAGGCCCTGAAGATCAGATGCCCCTCCCAGATGCCCACTCCAGATCCTATTAACCAATATTTTGTCCAGAGTGTTAGAGAAAGAAATGATGAAGCCCTGGTATGGAGAGGTGGAGAGGAGACAGAGAGAGGGGTAAATGTACTTATTCTTATTCAGTGGCTGTGTAGGAAGAAGAGGGAGAACCGATGTCTGCTAGCAGCCTAAGGAAAAATGTTTTGTTCTTTCCTTTGGACTATGAGTTTGCTGTTTGCTTTATCACTAATCATCAGTTTTATTTGCAAACAAATGGTCTTTCAGATGTCCCTGCACTTTCAGATGTTATAGACATAGTTAAGGGCACCACTATTAATTTAAATAAGTAAGCTCAAGCACTTTCTCTAACTCTCTGGCCATTAATATCCCTGTTTAAAAAAGGAAGAAAATGGACTGAATGGCATGCAAATAAGCAAAATATAGCATATAAGTGCTCTCAAGAGAACCAAGAAGGAACCAGAATAGAGTAATAAAGACAGGTAGCTGCCATTCTACTTTACATGAGGGAGGGCGATGGCAGGGAAGGAGGTGACATTTAAACTGAAAGCAAAGGGGGAGAAATCAGATATGGGGGTTATGCATTCTAGGCAGAGGCAACACGTGTGAAGGGAGCAATTAGCAGGCTCTGGAGTTACTGCAGCCCTATGCCACATGACTGGGTAAAGGAGGAAATGTAAGGTGGTGCTGCAGACTCTCCTGCAAGCCTGGTGCTGCAGCAGGGGAAGCTGGGGTCTGAGTACCCTCTGCATGCAGGGATATACCCGCAGCTGCAGCTGAGGCAGCCTGCCACACCGCCAATATCCTGCTCCTTGTCTGCTCTTAACCATAAATACCCACGAAATTCTTCACAATGTTCAGTGCTTCAGAGAGCCCAACCAGCACCAGTTTTCAAATTCTGAGCTAGAAGGTGGCTTTGAATGCATAGATGCTTGCTGCATGCGCCGCGCTACTGAAATCTCTCTCCTTATGATGCACATGAGCAACATGCTGCCTACATCATCTCGTTCTTTTATTACCAGATCTTTGATTTTGCCCTAAAAGCCTTGACTGCAGTTACTGCCATAGTTAATCAAACTCCACGCAGGACTGCATATGATAGATGCCTTGCAATAATTTCCCTGCAAGGAAAATATCATGTTAGTGATTCCTGCCTAAATAGCATTGTCTGGACATTTAAGGACTACCTGACCTGCTGTGTTTTGGGAATTTCTACTGATATGTCAAGGTCAGGAACTCCTCTGACATCTCAGCTTATATATGAGTGAATGTACCATGGTGCAATAATTGTTATAAAATAGGAGTTCTGTGAATGAAGCTAGGAGGAAACCCCTATCACTTTTCATGTCAGCCCTCAGCCAAATGGAAAACCCACCCAGGAAAAACAGCTTGACTTTCCAAGTATCTAAGTACTAGCTATTGTATTTCATTTTTTAGATGTGCTCGCTGGAGTTACTTGCTAATGGTATGCCTCAGTTTCTAAACAGAGATGATATATTAAATCACTTTGTATGTGATTTTTAACACATGTTCCTGCTACAATACTGTGGTAGTTTGACCACATAATTCTTTCCTAAGCTTTACTTAGGAATCTGTAATAATACAATTTTTTAGACATTGGAACTTTTTAATGTTTTGTACCTATTAGGATGCAGTTAGGGAACATGTATCAACCTCCTCCTCTCTGTTTACTCTATACCTTTGGAATGTATAAAATAGAACCAAAGTTGGGCACTGTTTTTCCGTAAAACATTCTGTTGTGCAGAATATGCACTTAAAGGAACAAGAATGTTAATTATGTTAATTATGTAATCATTGTACTAGACAAGTAGATGGAAGTTCTAATCTAAGTATACAGAAATTCACTTACAACTCCCTTTCATGACATAAACTCAGTAGCGATTTTGAATTCACTCACAAAGGATGTTCTCCGTGGTTTAGGTGAAAGCCATTCAGCAGCCCTGGGTAAAGAGAGCAATAAATAACCTGTTCTGGAGTCTCGGGTAAGATGCCGGGGTCACAGAGGTGAGAACAGATTCTGCTGGTGCAACTAACTTGCACTTTGTTAGATGCTTCTGTCTCCTGATCCCCTCCCTCCACTGGGCTGCCTTTATTAGTACTTGACTCAAGCCTGATTCAGAAATGTCCTCCTGATATGCATTTGCTCAATGATATGAAATAACATTTTCTTCTCCTCTCCTCACAAGGTATGTGGCACTACTTTGCACTCTCTGGGACATAGAATAAAAAATAATCTTTTAAAATATAAAATAGTCAATCTTTTGGAAAACTGAGGCAGGTTGCTTTCTTGTTGAATGCTATTATCTTGACTACTTGGATGCCAAGAAACTTTTACACATGCAGTAGCTCAAAAATCTGCAGTTCCACTTCTTGTTCATTATCAAAATCACTGTCAGTAAAGGCTTTTGCTATTAAAATGAGATTTGCCACCATCTAAATTAAAAAAGGCAAGAGCGTTTGTGCAACAGAGATATGGCCCGTGGGAACAGAGAAGAGAAGATTGGATGGGTCTGCCCTATTAGGAGGTTTCACTGATGGCTTTCCTTCATGCATTTCTTTCTTCCTTTTGTCCTGCCTTTCCCCCTGCTCCTGGCTGTCTCAGTGGTAGTAGTCACTACCACCACCACCATCATCATCACCACCACCATTGACATTAATAGCCACCAATACATATTTTATAAACTAGCAATGCATAGCAAGTCTCCTATTCTAGAGAAACAAGACACATAAATAATATATATATGGTAATTCAGAGCAGCATGAGCCAATGAGTGGCACAGAGGCATATTTATTTTCTCAACTCCAGATTTAGGTTAATATATCTCTTTATAAACATATCAATGAAGCCCAGCCTACTTATTTTTTTAAATTAGGTCCTGGGTTCCTTTTGCCATTTTCTTCCTCTTAATTATTCAGCTTTTTCTAGCTAAGTCTCCCAACCCTCATCCCTTTAACTTTGGAAAAATACTCAGTAAGCCCACTGTAACGTGGTTACAGATCTTACTGGTTTTTCAGCCTTTGCTCTGCAATGGTACATGCAAAATCTTACCACTCCAACTTTACAAGCAGACAGGAGCATTTCCAAAGTTAATTTTAGAGGACAGAGAATTGAAGGCATTGAAAATCATTCACCTAGCCTTTTCAAGTATGCTTGAATCATATATAATTTAAATGTTTCTGGTCTTGAGTTAAAACATATTTAAAATGTAATAAAATCTTAAAAGTCAAGATTTTTAAATGTGTAGCTTTGCTGAATATAGATCAAATTTGTAGGAAGTCAAGGCCTGAACGTCATCAATTTAATAGGTGACAGAACAGCAAAAGGGATTTTATCAGTATTTGGTTGCTGCAAAAGAAAAATCTGTCTACTCAATTAGCACTGGGACAGAAAATGAAAGTGATGCTGCTAACGCATTTGTTAGCATTATCCCCACAATCTGGGTTTTGTTTAAATCAAATGGTGCAGCTATAATTGATTTTACCCCATTATAAAATGTATGTGTTATGATCAATCAAAGCCATCTTTTTCGTGTTGTTTCAGGGGAAAAATAATGTTGAACATTAGGAAAATTGTTTCATTTGCATGGGAAACATCACCCCAAAACTACACAGTATAATACCTTACAGGTCTTATAAACTTATACCTGCAGTAAGGAAATCAATAACAATAATGTAAAAGTAATTAAGAAGCTCTGGATTCCAAAACTTGACTTCTTTAAGCCAATAGAAGCTCTGCATGACATGGCAAGGCTCTAGAGATTTATTTGGTTTGAAATTTTCTAAAATTGCTTCCTTCACTTGTCACCTCACAATTCTAATAAGCAAAATGCATAAAAACCACAATTAATAACAGTGGCCAGAACAAAGTTACCTGTGCTAGTAATTTGACATTTGATTCCTATAAAGACTAGGTTAGTTTTTAAAATAATTTTTTTGTTTTTGTTTTTGAGATAAAGAGTAGGTTAGTTTTTAAAATAATATTTTTGTTTGTTTGTTTTGTTTTTTGTTTTTGAGACAGAATCTCACTCTGTCATCCAGGCTGGAGTGCAGTGGCGCGATCTTGGCTCACTGCAAGCTCCGCCTCCCGGGTTCACGTCATTCTCCTGCCTCAGCGATTCGAGTAGCTGGGACTACAGGTGTCCACCACCAAGCCCGGCTAATTTTTGTATTTTTAGTAGAGACAGGGTTTCACCCTGTTAGCCAGGATGGTCTCGATCTCCTGACATCATGATCTGCCCGCCTCGGCCTCCCAAGGTGCTGGGATTACAGGCGTGAGCCACCGCACCTGGCTAAAATAATATTTTAAAACATTGTATGTTCCACATACCTGAGGTACCTTTAGTAGCCAAATTCATAGAGAAAGAGAGTAAAATGGTGGTTGCTAGGGGCTAGGAGGATGGGGGAATTGGGAGTTATTGTTTTATGGGAATAGGGTTTCAGTTTGTGATAATGAAAAGCTCTGGAGACAGATGGTAGTGATGATTGTGCAACAATGTAAATGTACTGAATGCCACTGAAATATACACTTAAAATGGTTATAATGGTAAATCTTATGTTATATATATTTTATCATATAAAAAATAAAACTCAAATAATATTTTTGTTATTCAAAGCACTAATATGTAATTCATGTGAAAGAAAGTTGAATTACACATTCCTTAAGCCAAAGATGATACTTCGATTTCAAAAGTATACATCTTCTTCTCATTCAGTAAGGCCTACTTCTTATAGTAAGGTCAAGTTTCAGGGTTTTTTTAAATTATGGCAAATCTTTTGGTTGTTTTGACAGATAGTACAAAACATGCTGCCCTAGAGATTTATTTGACCTCTCTTCCTCCTCTACTGTGTTACTTGAAAAGACGTGCCTTGGAACCAAACACAAGACCTTTTTGTTCTTAGAAATCTACTTGTAGGACAGGAATGATGATAAGGAGAAGCTCATAAAGGAGATAGAATAAAACTTATTGATGGCTGAAATTATGTTATACCTTTGCTTACTGGTTTATTTTCGCTCCTTCACCTCTCCACACACACATACAGACAAGAATTCGACTTCTGCTGGCACTGAGGTTTTGTCTGTAGTGTTTCCTGCTATAACCTCAGCACTTAGCAAGTTTCTTAGATGATTAGTAAACGTTTGCTGAGTGAATGAATAACGGAAGAAGCTTAAAGAGAAGTCTGGTAATGTGAAGGTACCAGAATTCTCTCAAAAGATCAGATGTTTAGTGTCTGCTTTAGCATTACTGTTAATTCAGTCAGGCCACCTCAAGCACTCTCCCCAACACTCTGGAAATCAATATTCTTGTTTTAAAAGGAATTCCAAGTTTCTTCCCACTGAAATATTCTGTGATCTCATCCTGTCTTCCCTACAGCTTTAGAATTATAGTTTTACAAGGTAGTGTCATCTCATTGAATCCCCAGAATGTTACAACTCTACCTAAAAAAATATACAAAAAACAACAAATAGGGGAGTGGAGCCAAGATGGCCAAATAGGAACAGCTCCAGTCTACAGCTCCCAGCATGAGCAACGCAGAAGACGAATGATTTCTGCATTTCCAACTGAGGTATGCAGTGCATCTCACTGGGGATTGTCAGACAGTGGGTGCAGTGCACCAAGCCTGAGCCAAAGGAGGGCAATGCATCGCCTCACCCGGGAAGTGCAAGGGGTTGGGAAATCCCCTTTCCTAGCCAAGGAAAGGGGTGATGGAGGGCACCTGAAAAATCGGTCACTCCCACCCTAATACTGCAGTTTTCCGACGGTCTTAGCAAACGGCACACCAGGAGATTATATCCTGCGCCTGGCTCAGAGGGTCCTATGCCCACGGAGCCTCGCTCATTACTAGCATAGCAGTCTGAGATCAAACTGCAAGGCGGCATTGAGGCTGGGGGAGGGGTGCCCACCATTGCTGAGGCTTGAGTAGGTAATCAAAGTGGCCAGGAAGCTCAAACTGGGTGGAGCCCACCACAGCTCAAGGAGGCCTGCTTGCCTCTGTAGACTCCACTTCTGAGGGCAGGGCATAGCCAAACAAAAGGCAGCAGAAACCTCTGCAGACTTAAATGTCCCAGTCTGACAGCTTTGAAGAGAGTAGTGGATCTCCCAGCATGCAGCTTGAGATCTGAGAACAGACAGACTGCCTCCTCAAGTGGGCCCCTGACCCTTGAGAAGCCTAACTGGGAAGCACCCCCCCAGTAGGGGCAGACTGACACCTCACACGGCCGGGTACTCCTCTGAGACAAAACTTCCAGAGGAAAGATCAAGCAGCAACATTTGCTGTTCACCAATATCCGCTGTTCTGCAGCCACCGCTGCTGATACCCAGGCAAACAGCGTCTGGAGTGGACCTCCAGCAAACTCCAACAGACGTGCAGCTGAGCGTCCTGACTGTTGGAAGGAAAACTAACAAACAGAAAGGACATCCACACCAAAATCCCATCTGTATGTCACCATCATCAAAGACCAAAGGTAGATAAGACCACAAAGATGGGGAAAAAACAAAGCAGAAAAACTGAAAATTCTAAAAATCAGAGCGCCTCTCCTCCTCCAAAGGAATGCAGCTCCTCACCAGCAACGGAACAAAGCTGGATGGAGAATGACTTTGACAAGTTGAGAGAAGAAGGCTTCAGACAATCAAACTACTCCGAGCTAAAGAAGGAAGTTTGAACCCATGGCAAAGAAGTTAAAACCTTGAAAAAAGATGAGACAAATGGCTAACTAGAATAGCCAATGCAGAGAAGTCCTTAAAGGACCTGATGGAGCTGAAAACCACGGCACAAGAACTACGTAACGAATGCATAAGCCTCAGTAGCCGATTAGATCAACTGGAAGAAAGGGTATCAGTGATGGAAGATCAAATAAATTAAATGAAGCAAGAAGAGAAGTTTAGAGAAAAAATAATAAAAAGAAACGAACAAAGCCTCCAAGAAATATGGTACTATGTGAAAAGACCAAATCTACGTTTGATTGGTGTACCTGAAAGTGACGGGGAGAATGGAACCAAGTTGGAAAACACTCTGCAGGATATTATCCAGGAGAACTTCCCCAATCTAGCAAGGCAGGCCAACATTCAAATTCAGGAAATACAGAGAATGCCACAAAGTTACTCCTCAAGAAGAGCAACTCCAAGACACATAGTTGTCAGATTCACCAAAGTTGAAATGAAGGAAAAAATGTTAAGGGCAGCCAGAGAGAAAGGTCGGATTACCCACAAAGGGAAGCCCATCAGACTAACAGCTGATCTCTCGGCAAAAACTCTACAAGCCAGAAAACAGTGGGGGCCAATACTCAACATTCTTAAAGAAAAGAATTTTCAACCCAGAATTTCATATCCAGCCAAACTAAGCTTCATAAGTGAAGGAGAAATAAAATACTTTTCAGACAAGCAAATGCTGAGAGATTTTGTCACCACCAGGCCTGCCCTAAAAAAGCTCCTAAAGGAAGCACTAAACATGGAAAGGAACAACTGGTACCAGCCACTACAAAAACATGCCAAATTGTAAAGACCATCGAGGCTAGGAAGAAACTGCATCAACTAACGAGCAAAATAACCAGCTAACATCATAATGACAGGATCAAATTCACACATAACAATATTAACCTTAAATGTAAATGTGATAAAATGCCCCAGTTAAAAGATACAGACTGGCAAATTGGATTAAGAGCCAAGACCCATCAGTGTGCTGTATTCAAGAGACCCATCTCACGTTTAAAGACACACATAGGCTCAAAATAAAGAGGTGGAGGAATATTTACCAAGCAAATGGAAAGCAAAAGAAAAAGCAGGAGTTGCAATTGTAATCTCTGATAAAACAGGCTTTAAATCAACAAAGATCAAAGGAGACAAAGAAGGGCATTTCATAATGGTAAAGGGACCAATTCAGCAGGAAGAGCTAATTATCCTAAATATATATGTGCCCAATACAGGAGCACCCACATTCATAAAGCAAGTTCTTAGAGACCTACAAAGAGACTTAGACTCCCACACAATAATAGTGGGAGATTTTAACACCCCACTGTCAATATTAGACAGATCAATGAGACAGAAAATTAACAAGGATATTCAGGACTTGAACTCAGGTCTGGACCAAGCAGACCTAATAGACATCTGAAGAACTCTCCACCCCAAATCAACACAATATACATTCTTCTCAGCACCTCATCATACTTATTCTAAAATTGACCGGATAATTGGAAGTAAAACACTCCTCAGCAAATGCAAAAGAATGGAAATCATAACAAACAGTCTCTCAGACCACAGTGCAATCAAATTAGAACTCCGGACTAAGAAACTCACTCAAAACCACACAACTACATGGAAACTGAACAACCTGCTCCTGAATGACTACTGGGTAAATAACGAAATGAAGGCAGAAATAAAGACATTCTTTGAAACCAATGAGAATGAAGACACAATGTATCGGAATCTCTGGGACACATTTAAAGCAGTGTGTAGGAGGAAATTTATAGCACTAAATGCCCACAAGAGAAAGCACGAAAGATCTAAAACTGACACCCTAACATCACAATTAAAAGAACTAGAGAAGCAACAGCAAACAAAATCAAAAATTAGCAGAAGACAAAAAATAACTAAGATCAGAGCAGAACTGAAGGAGACAGAGACACACAAAAAACCCTTCAAAAAATCAATGAATCCAGAAGATGGTTTTTTGAAAAGATCAACAAAATAGATAGACTGCTAGCAAGAATAATAAAGAAGGAAAGAGAGAAGGATCAAACAGACACAATAAAAAATTCTATAGGGGATATCACCGCTGATCCCAGAGAAATACAAACTACAATCAGAGAATACTATAAACACCTCTATGCAAATAAACTAGAAAACCTAGAAGAAATTGATAAATTCCTAAACATATACACTCTCCCAAGTTGAAACCAGGAAGAAGTCTAATTCCTGAATAGACCTATAACAAGTTCTGAAATTGAGGCAGTAATTAATAGCCTACCAAACAAAAAAAGCCCGGGACCAGATGGATTTATAGCCCAATTCTACGAGAGGTACAAAGAGGAGCTGGTACCATTCCTTCTGAAACTATTCCAAACAATGGAAAAACAGGGAATCCTCCCTAACTCATTTTGTGAGGCCAGCATCATCCTATTACCAAAGCCTGGCAGAGACACTACAAAAAAAGAAAATTGCACGCCAATATCCCTGATGAACATAGATGCAAAAATCCTCAATAAAATACTGGCAAACTAAATCCAGCAGCACATCAAAAACTTACCCACCATGATGAAGTTGGCTTCATACCTGGGATGCAAGGCTGGTTCAACATACACAAATCAATAAACGTAATCCATCACATAAACAGAACCAAAGACAAAAACCACATGATTATCTCAATAGATGCAGAAAAGGCCTTAGACAAAATTCAACAGCCCTTCATACTAAAAACTCTCAATAAACTAGGTATCGATGGAACGTATCTCAAAATAATAAGAGTTATTTATGACAAACCCACAGCCAATATCATATGGAATGGGCAAAAACTGGAAGCATTCCCTTTGCAAACTGGCACATGACAAGGATGCCCTCTCTCACCAATCCTATTCAATACAGTATTGGAAGTTCTGCCCAGGGCAATCAGGCAAGAGAAAGAAATAAAAGTATTCAAATAGGAAAAGAAGAAGACAAATTGTCTCTGTTTGCAGATGACATGATTGTATATTTAGAAAACCCCATCATCTCAGCCCTAAATCTCCTTAAGATGATAAGCAACTTCAGCAGTCTCAGGATAGAAAATCAATGTGCAAAAATCACAAGCATTCCTTTACACCAATAACAGAGAGCCAAATCGTGAGTGAATTCCCATTCACAATTGCTATTAAGAGAATAAAATACCTAGGAATACAGCTTACAAGGGATGTGAAGGACCTCTTCAAGTAGAACTACAAACCAGTGCTCAAGGAAATAAGAAAGGACACAAACAAATGGAAAAACACTCCATGCTCATGGATGAGAAGAATCAATATCATGAAAATGGCCATACTGCCCAAAGTAATTTATGATTCAATGCTATCCCCATCAAGCTACCACTGACTTTCTTCACAGAATTGGAAAAAACTATTTTAAACTTCATATGGAACCGAAAAAGAGCCCACATTGCCAAGACAATCCTAAGCCAAAAGAACAAAGCTGAAGGCATCATGCTACCTGACTTCAAACTATACTACAACAGTAACCAAAACAGCATGGTACTGATACCAAAACAGATATATAGACCAATGGAACAGAACAGAGGCCGCAGAAATAACAGCACACATCTACAACCATCTGATCTTTGCAAACCTGACATAAACAAACAATGGGGAAAGATTCCCTATTTAATAAATGGTGTTGGGAAAAATGGCTAGCCCTAGGCAGAAAACGGAAACTGGACCCTTTCCTTACACCTTATACAAAAAATCAACCCAAGATAGATTAAAGACTTAAATGTAAGGCTTAAAACCATAAAAATCCTAGAAGAAAACCTGGGCAATACCATACAGGACATAGGCATGGGCAAATACTTCATGTCTAAAATACCAAAAGCAATGGCAACAAGAGCCAAAATTGACAAATGAGATCGAATTAAACTAAAGAGCTTCTCCATAGCAAAAGAAACTATCATCAGAGTGAACAGGCAACCTACAGAATGGGAGAAAATTTTTGCAATGTATACATCTGACAAAGGGCTAATATCCAGAATCTACAAAGAACTTAAACAAATTTACAGGAAAAAAACAACCCCATCAAAAACGGGGCAAAGGATATGAACAGACACTTCTCAAAAGAAGACATTTATGCAGCCAACAAACATATGAAAAAATGCTCACCATCACTGGTCGTTAGAGAAATGAAAATCAAAATCACAATGAGATACCATCTCACACCAGTTAGGATGGCAATCATTAAAAAGTCAGGAAATAATAGATGCTGGAGAGGATGTGGAGAAATAGGATGCTTTTACACTGTTGGTGGGAGTGTAAATTAGTTCAACCATTGTGGAAGACAGTGTGGTGATTCCTCAAGGATCTAGAACTAGAAATATCATCTGACCCAGCAATCCCATTACTGGGTATATATCCAAAGGATTATAAATCATTCTACTATAAAGACACATGCACGTGTATGTTTATCGCAGCACTATTCACAATAGCAAAGACTTGGAACCAACCCAAATGTCCATCATTGATAGACCGGATAAAGAAAATTTGGCACATATACACCAAGGAATACTATACAGCCATAATAAAGGACGGGTTCATGTCCTTTGCAGGGACATGGATGAAGCTGGAAATCATCATTCTCAGCAAATTAACACTGGAACAGAAAACCAAACATCACATGTTCTCACTCATAAGTGAGAGTTGAACAATGAGAACACATGGACACAGGGAGGAGAACGTCACACACTGGGGCCTGTCAGGGGGTGGGGCGCTAGGGGAGGAATAGCATTAGGAGAAATATCTAATGTAGGTGACAGGTTGATGGGTGCAGCAAACCACCATGGCACATGTATATCTATGTAACAAAACTGCACATTCTGCACATGTACCCCACAACTTAAAGTATAAAAAAAAAAGAATTGCATTTCATATAGATCATAGTTGACGATCCCTCATTAACCTCATGTGTATGATTAGCATAAATGTATTATATGCCCTAATAAAATCACACAATCAGATTATCCTATAGCAGGTTGTAGGTTTTAATAAATAAGAGAGGATTTCTGGGGGTCTTAGAGGCACAATATGAAGGTGTGATTGGAGATCATTTTATCTATTTGCACTCTAAGCATTGTTGACAGACTGAATAAAATATAACTTACATTGTACATACTGTCATATATATATATAAATGACTTGGTGATTAATAAAACATATTCAAAATCTCAAAAAAAGTATTTTTAACCAAACTGACAGCGCAATCAGAAAGGCAATCCCATTCACAATTGCCACACACACAAAAAAAAAAACTAGGAATACAGCTAACAAGGGAAGTGAAAGATCTCTACAATGAGAATTATAAAACATTGCTCAAAGAAATCAGAGAACAAACAAACAAATGGAAAAGCATCCCAGGCTCATGGATAGGAAGAATCAATATCATTAAAATAGCTATACTGTCCAAAGGCAATTTACAGATTCAATGTTATTCCTATCAAAATACCAGTGACATTCTTCACAGAACTAGAAAATATTATTTTAAAATTTATGTGGAACCAAAAAAGAAAAGTCCAAATAACCAAGGCAATCCTATGCAAAAAGAACAAAGCTGGAAGAATCATGTTACCCAACTTCAAACTATACTACAAGGCTACAGTGACCAAAACAGCATGGTACTAATACCAAAACAGGCACATAAACCAATGGAACAGAATAGAAATCCCAGAAATAAGGCTACACATCTACAACCATCCAATCTTTGACAAAGCTGACAAAAACAAGCAATGAAGAAATGACTACCTATTAAATAAATGGGACTGGGATAACTGGCTAGCCTTATGCAGAAGATTGAAACTGGACCCCCTTCCTTACACCATATACAAAAATCAATTCAAGATGGCTTAAAGACTTCAGTGTAAAACCCAAAACGATAAAAACCCTGGAAGGCAACCTAGGCAGTCCCATCCTGGACCTAGGAATAAGCAAAATTTCATGACAAAAACACCAGAAACAATCGCAACAAAAGCAAAAATTGACAAATGGGATCTAATTAAACTTAAGAACTTCTGCACAGCAAAAGAAACTATCAACAGACAGTCTACAGAATGGAGAAAATTTTTGCAAACTATGCATCTGACAAAGGTCTAATATCCAGGACCTATAAGGAAATTAAACAAATTTATAAGAGAAAACAACCCTATTAAAAAGTGGGCAAAGGACATGAACAGACACTTCTCAAAAGAAGACATACATGTGGCCAAGAAGAATATTAAAAAACCTCAATATCACTGATCATTAGAGAAATGCAAATAAAAACCACAGTGAAATACCATCTCACACCAGTCAGAATGGCTATTATTAAAAAGTCAAAAAATAGTAGACGCTGATGAGGTTACAGAGAAAAGGGAACCCTTATACACTGTTGGTGGGAGTGTAAATTAAATCAACTATTGTGGAATCAGTATGTCTCTTAGCCCTCAAAGAGCTAGAAGCAGAACTACCATTTGACACACCAATCCCATTACTGGGTATATACCCAGAAGAATATAAATCATTCTGCCATAAAGACACATGCACACGAGTGTTCACTGCAGCACTGTTCATGATATCAAAGACATGGAATCAACCTAAATGCTCATGAATGACAGACTGGATAAAGAAATGTGGTATGTATACACCATGGAATATTATGTAGCCATAAAAAATAATGAGATCAAGTTTTTTGATGGAGCTAGAGGCTATCATTCTCAGCAAACTAAGGCAGGAACACAAAATCAAATACTGCATGTTCTCACTTATAAGTGGGAGCTAAATGATGAGAACTTATGAACACAAAGAAGGAAACAACAGACACTGGGGTCTGCTGGAGTGGGGAGGGTGGGAAGAGGGAGAGGAGCGGAAAAGATAACTATTGGATACTGAGATTAATACCTGGGTGATATAATAATATGTACAACAAACCCCCATGACGTGTAGTTATCTATGTAACAAACTTTCACAGGTACCCCCAAACCTAAAATAAAATTTTTTTAAAAAAGAAAGAAAATAACTACCAAGCTAGAGAGAACATATATGTAATCAAAAATGGGAGAAAAATGAAAACATTTTCAGACAAACAAAAACTGGAAGAGTTTTCAACCCAAATTATTTTTATTAAGAATTTTTTTAAGACTAACACTAAGAGCCATTGTTCTACTATAAAGAAAAGGACTGCAGATAGAGGAATTTCAAGAAAAAGCTAAGGACAATTGAAAGGGTAAATATATGGATAAATCTAAGTAATTATTTAGTATGCCATGCAATAATAATGGCTTTTGAGATTTTACATGTAGAACTAAAATATATAACCATAATGTAAAAGTTGGGAAGGAAGGCCTGGTGCAGTGGCTCACACCTGTAATCCCAGCACTTTGGGAGGCCGAGGCGGGTGTATCACTTGAGGTCAGGAGTTCGAGACCAGCCTGACCAACATGGTGCAACCCCATCTCTACTAAAAATGCAAAAATTAGGCAGGCATGGTGGTGGATGCCTATAATCCCAGCTACTTGGGAGGCTGAGGCAGGAGAATTGCTTGAACCTGGGAGGCAGAGGTTCCAGTGAGCCGAGATCACACTCCAGCCTGGTGACAGAGTGAGACTCCATCTCAAAAAAAAAAAAAGTTGGGAAGGAAGAGAAAAAGGTTTAAAGATGTTAATGTGCTGCCTTGTCTTGGAAGAGATAAATTATTCATTTATCTTAAAACATATAAGACAGTGCTGGGTGCAGTAGCTCACACCTATAATCCCAACACTTTGAGAGGCCAAGACAGCAGGATCATATGACATCAGGACTTTGAGACCAGTCTGGGCAACATAGTGAGACTCAGTCTCTACAAAAAAAAAAATTTTTTTAATTAGCTGGGTGTGGTGGTACATATCTGTAGTCCCAGCTACTTGGAGACTGAAAACGGAGGATCCCTTGAACCCAGTAGGTCAAGGTGTCAATGACCAATGATCACAACACTGCCCTCCTGCCCTCCAGCCATCCCTAAGATAATAATAAAATGGTGTATAGCTACCAAGCTAATAATGAGGAAAGAAATAAAATTTATAAAGTAATAAACTTAAAAAAAGCCAAAAGGTATAATTTATATATGTGTATATATATATCCATTCATGTATATAATGAAACAGGATAGAGGGTAAATAGTAAGATATAAGATGCTGACGATATAAGATGTTTGCCCCAGTATATCTGTAATTATATACAATATAAATGGAAAAAGACAACTATAAAATATAAAAGATGTCAGATTTAATGTTAAAATAATACAATTATATGCTTCTTATGAAAGACAGATCTGGCCGGGTGCAGTGTCTCACACCTGTAATCCCAGCACTTTGGGAGACCCAGGCAGGCAGATCACAAGGTCAGGAGATTGAGGCTATCCTGGCCAACATGGTGAAACCCCATCTCTACTAAAATACAAAAAAAAAAATTACCCAGGCATGGTGGCACGTGCCTGTGTTCCCAGCTACTGGGGAGGCTGAGGCAGGGGAATTGCTTGAACTCGGGAGGCAGAGGTTGCAGTGAGCTGAGATCGCCTACCAACAAAGCAAGACTCTGTCAAAAAAAAAAAAAAAGACAGCTCTAATATGTAAGGAGACTTCAAAGTTGAAAGTGGAAGGATGAAAAACAATACACCATAAAAATTCTAATCAAAAGGAAGCCAGTATAACTGTATTACTATATGCCAAAGCAGTCATCAGGATAAATATTGTTAAAAGTAAAAAGTGGCATTTCATATGAGAAAAGGCTGGATATACCAGAAAGATATAAAAATTCTGATTATTTATGCACGTAATTACATAACCTAATTTCTTGACAGGATTGTAGAAAAAAGTGAATAAATACACAATCATATGGAAACTTTTAAAAATCAATAGACTTTTTGTAGTTTTGTTACAAGTGTAGTAAAAAAAATTTTTTAATGAATAAATAAAAATTTAAAAAGATTAAAATGAATAGATTTTTAAGAGCAGTTTTAGGTTTACAGAAAAATTGAGCAGAAAGTACAGAGTTCCCCTATACCCCCATACACACATGCCACATACAAAATAACCACTATTATTAATGTCTTGCATTCATGTGGCTCATTTTTTACAATTAATGAGACAATATGGCATTATCACTAATTAAAGTGCATAGTTTATATTGGGGTTCCTTTTTGGTGTTGTGTAAGTTTTCATTATGGACATTTTAACAAATCTCTCTCAGCAACTAATAAAACAAGGCATGCAAAATATTAGTACAGCTACAGAAGAACTGAACAACATTAAAACTTGACTTAACTGTCATATGTAGAGCACTACATCCAACAACTTCAGAAACATATAGTTTTGAATGTACAGGAAATATTTACAAAAATTAATCATACATTAGGCCATAAAACAAGATGACTTTCTAATAATTTTTTTATTTAGAGTATGCTTTCTGTCCAAAGTGCAATTAAGAAATAAATCAGTAACAAAACCTTTTTATTAATCCCATATATTTGGAAATTAAGAAATATATTTAAATAACTTATGGATCAGAGAAGAAATAAAAAAGAAAATTTAAAAATATTTTGAACTAAAGGATTTAAAAAAAAAAATACAATGCACTATACTGCACTGCCCCCTACTGTCTCCATCCTCTGGTCATCTCTGCATGAAAGCTGAAACAAGCAATTTGGTTCAACCTCAGCTGGGAATGTTTGCCCTGGGTGACAAATTTTTCACCACTCTGTGCATTCTATGAATGACCACAAAAGCATAACAAGTATTGATTTGGGGATACAAATAAATTTTGGTGAATTCAAAAATATGGAAGCCACAAATAATGAGAATCAGCTATATTAGAAAAGAAGATCTTAAACACGTATGAGTAAAGTATCCATCTCAAAAAACTGAAGAAGAAACAGCAAATTAAACCCAAAGAAAACACAAGGAAGCTAACAGTGAAAGAGCAGATATTAATGAAGCAGATAAACCATACAGTAGACATAAATAGCTAATAATTGGTTTCTTAAAAGGCTAAAATAATTGATAACCCTTAGTGAGACTGCTTGACAGGGAGAAGCCTTAAATAATATCAAGAACAAAAAAAGAAACATCACTACAGATCCTACAGACATTAAAAAATCACCAGAATATAATATGAATACATTTATGCCAACAAATTTATCACCTTGGGTGAAATAGATAAATCAGAAAAACTAACAACAAGTTACTCATGTTTCTGGCTTTTTGTGAGGTCAGTCACAGTCATGGTGACAGTGACAGACAACTAAAGCCCCAATAGAAAAACCTGCATATTTTGGGCCGGAGAAACCAGATGGGGAGCCTGGGGCAACCAGGATGATCAAAGAATGAGTAGGGACTCCGGTAAAAGACACTCTAGATGAATACCAGTCTGTATATAAATTCTGCCCAAGGCTCTGCCTGGCCCTTGAATCATGCGTGTGTGAATCAGCCTAAAAGAAACCTGATATATGTTAACACATTACACTATAGTAACCATCTTACTGTATATATGTATCTTACAACATCGTGTTAAATATGTACAATATTTTTTTAAAAAAAGAAGAGCAGTCTCATCTTAGATCTGAACCACCCATTGCTGGCATGAGAAAATTTGCCATATAATTCTAGCCAAATTAATTTCCTGAATAAATTAAATGAATACTCTTCTGAGCAATATGACAGAACCCAGAACAGTAAGACAAAATGAAAAACAACATTCACAAGATCCAGATACAATTCAAAATTTCTCCACATAAGAAAAGCAAGGAAAATGAAGCCTATTGTTAAAGGAAAAGACAACAAATGATAACTCTGAGATGAACCAGACTAGTGTTATCAGTCTAAGGATTTTAATGCACCCATTATTACTATGATCAAAGAGGTCAATTTTAATATGTTCACAATGAAAGAGAGGAAAGGTCAGCAGAGAAATAGAAAATACATTTTATTTTGTTTTATTTTTATCTATTTATTTTTTTGAAGCATGGTCCTGCTCTGTTGCCCAGGCTGGAGTTCAAAGACAAAATCACAGCTCACTGCAGCTCACTCAATGCCCCAGGCTCAAGCAATCCTCCTGCCTCAGCCAGAATGAGTATCTGGGACTACAGGCATGTGTCACCATGTCTGGTTAATTTTTTATTTTTTGTAGAAACGGGGTTTTGCCATGTTGCCCTGGCTGGTCTTGAACTTCTGGACTCAAGTGATCCTCCCGCCTCGGCCTTCCAGAGTGCTAGGATTACAAGCATCAGCCACCATGCCTGGCCTTAGAAAATATATTTTAAACATGGAAATTCTAAAAATAAAAAGGAGAATACCTGAAAATTTAAAATCCATGAGATATTCAAAGAGCAGGAAAGAGATGAAACAAGAATCAGAGAACATGAAGGTAAATGTACAGAAACAATTCAATCTGAAAATGAAGGAGAAAAAAGATTGGAAAAATACACAGAGACTCAGAAATATGTGGAGTAATTTTTAAAATCTACCATGAATAACTGAAGTCTCAAAATGAGAAGAGAGAAAGAATGGGGCCAGAAGAAATTTGAAGAAATAATAACTGAAAATATCTAAAATTTAATGAAAGATACAAATTTACAGATTCAAGAAGCTCAGCAAGCCTTAGACAGGATTATAGTTGAAGAAAACCATGCCTGATCATATCATAGCTAAACTGCTAAAATCTCAAGATGGGTAGAAAATCTTTAAAGAAGTCAGAACAAAAAAAAAGTATTACATACAGGGAAACAACAATTAAACAATGACTGCACGTTTAGAAAAAATAGATACCACAGAGACTGTAAAAATATGTTTAAAGTACTGGAGAAATGAAACAACAACTGTGAAGCCAGAAATCTATATCCAGTGAAAATATCCTTCAGGAATGAAGGCCAACTAAATCAGACTAAAAGGAGTCACCACCAGCAGATGCACTACAAGAAATGTGAAAGAAATTTCTTCTGGAAGAACTGAAATAATTCACAAAGGAAACTCAGATCTTAGAAATAAAAGGACTCGGAAATGGTAAATATTTGCGTAATCATAAATATTGGTTTTCCTCTTTTGTATGATATACGCTCATTTTTAAGCAAAAATTTCAACACAGTCTTGCAAGGTTCCTAATGTATGTAGATGTACTACAAATGAAAATTATACCATAAAAAATGGTGGAGAGAGCGTAAATAAACCTGTAAGCCTACTTTTATCTTTGTATTTTGCATTTTTTTAATTTTTATACTTTTTACATGAAGTGGTACAATCTTTAACCCTAAGTGAACTGTGAAAAGTTAAGATTATATATTGGAATATATATTCTCCCCAAAGCAATCATTAAAAGAAGTTAGCAAACTGAATTCAACAGCATTTAGTAAAGATAATATATTATGACAAACTTGACTTATCTCAGAAATGCAAAGATGGTTGAAAATTTGAAAATCTAATTCATCTCATGAATTAAAAACATCAAATAATCACCTTAATTGTTGCAGAAAAAGCATTGGCTACAATTCAAATTCATTCATACTAATTCATAATAAACTATGAATTGAAGATGTCTTTAAATCTGATAAAGGATGTTGCTATAGACTAAATGTTTGTATACCTCCAAAATTCATATGGTAAATCCTGATGCCCAATGTGATGGTGAAAGAAAGTGGGGCTTTTGCTAGGTGACTGCCATGTAAGGGTGACTGTCTGTGAACAAGGAAGCAGCCCTCAAAAGACACCGAATCTGCCAGTGTCTTGATCTTAGACTTCCCAGCCTCCAGAACTGTGAGAAATAAATTTCTGTTTATGAGCCACCCAGTCTATGGTAGTTTGTTATAGCAGCTTGTATGGATGAAGATAGTTTGCTATTAAAAAAAAAAAAAACCTACAGCAAACATCATTCATTTTAGAATTCTGAGAGTTTTACCCATGAGATCAAGGCCAAGGCAAAAAAGCCCACTATTGCCACTTCTGTATAATGTTGCACTGTAGATTTTAGCTGGTGCAGTAAGATGGGGGTGGGAGCATACAGGTGAAAAAAATAATAATAAAAGTGTTAGTATTTGCAGATAACATACTACAGTGCACACAAATCGAAAACAAACCAACACATTTACCATTGGAATCAATATGTGAAACTAGCAAAGTAGCCAATTAAGGTGAATGTAGGCACTGGGAGCACAATTGTGAATAAAATAGACAAAGATCTTGCCTTTACTGCAGCATAAATTTTTGTGGCTAAACAAATAGATATGTACAAATAAATCAGCGTGTTTCACATAGAAATTGTTTGACAAAATGGACTCAAAGTGATGTACAGAGAGTGACCAATTGCTCGGCAGGGGGCTATTGTGGAGTCACAGGAAGGAGGAAGCCCTGGGAAGTTCTGTGTGAAGGGAAGTCCAGGCACTGGCACTAGATGAAGCCCTAAGTCAGGAATGAACTCCTCCTGTTGAAGAAACAGGAAAATGGTCAATGAGAGTTGAGCACAGAGAGCACGGGGGAGAATGGAGGTGAGAGAAGAAAAGACCAGGTCTAGTGATGCATGCAGGGAGTTTGCTTTTATTCTAATGGTGGTGGGAAGTTGGGGAGAGGTTAAGCAGAAAAAAAGCAGCGCTATAACCTCTCCATTGTAATCTCATCTCTACTTCTCATTATTTGTTGATCTTGTTTTCTTCTACTGAAAATGGATTTTCCCTATATGGTGGAAAGACTTGGCTACATTAAAAACAAATCCCAGTTGTATAAGAAGTGAGTTCGCCTAGTGGCTTACTGGGGAAAAGCACTGTGTTTGACAGAAGGGGTGTGAACTAAGTCTATGGCTCTGCAGCCTCCTGGGTTTGTACCCAGGGCATGGTACCCACCCCTCTGAGTCTCACGGCCTTTATTTTCCAAACAAGAAGATAACAAGGGTCTCAATCTCACAGGACTGATATACATGTCAAAAAATACATATTGCGTGAAAGCTTATCATAAAAACTGGCTCAGAGGAAGCACTTTCAAAAATGAGTTTTTGTATTGAAAAGATAATTACTTTTTGAGACAGGGTCTCCCTCTGTTGCCCAGGCTGGAGTGCAGTGGTGTAATCTTGGCTCACTTGCAGCCTCGACCTCTCAGCCTCAGGCAATCCTCCCACCCCAGCCTCCCAAGTAGCTGGGACTCCAGGCACAAGCCACCATGCCCAGCTAATTTTTAAATTTTTTTGTAGATACAGGGGTCTTACCACGTTGCCCAGGTGGGGTCTTGAATTCTTGGTCTCGAGAAATCCTCCCAGCTCGGCCTCCCAAAGTGCTAGGATTACAGGCGTGAGCCACCACACCTGGTTAAAAAAATAATATATTAAAAGACTAAAAAAAATACTTATAATAGAACATAATTGATCTCCAGATAAGGCGTGGCTTTCTAAGCACAGTAACAATAAAAGAAATCACAAAAGAAATATGCAGAAATTCTACATGTGATTCTACCAATGTTAAACAATGTCTCTGCAGGGCTGATATGTCCAGTTGCATAGGTTCTACGATGTACAACTGTATGGAGCAATAGTACATTTGTATAAAATGGTAACAAATAAAATTACAGAGGGGATTAAAGAAATTAAACAAAGAAATTAAACAAAGCAGTTAATAGCATGCTATTTAAGGAGTTATTTAAAGAGGTATAGTTTTTTGTTTTGAAACAAAAATTAGATACGATTTTTCAACTGTCCAGGTGGCAAAGGTAAAATGCTGAAGTGGCAGAGATGGACACTCTTATATCTGCTGGGAGTGGTGGAGTGTGAATTGGTTTGCTTCTTCCTGAAAGAAACTTGGCAGAATGTATCAAGACCACTAACACATATGTATCTTTAAACAAGAGAATTTTCCTTCTCAGCATGTAGGAGTTTACTTTACAGAAATAGTCCTGGGTATGGACCAAGATTGATGTTTAAAG
Source organism: Pongo pygmaeus (assembly GCF_028885625.2). Taxonomy (NCBI): domain Eukaryota; kingdom Metazoa; phylum Chordata; class Mammalia; order Primates; family Hominidae; genus Pongo; species Pongo pygmaeus. Next base: position 73,216,645 of record NC_072380.2, on the reverse strand, counting down.
ATATCCATTAGAGTGAAAAATTAGAAACTACCTCAATAGCTCCAATAGCAGATTGATTAAATAAATTATCTTCATTTGATGGAATCTTCTTAAAGAATATTTAATAGCATGAAAAATTGCACACAGTAAAATATTAAGTAAAGTATAAAAAAATTTTGTTCAAACCAAGAGTGGTATGATGCCAACTGGCAGAGTGTAATTGTTGGAAACAGAAAGAGCTTGCAAGTGTGGGTGGGCCCTCTACCTGTCACTTGAATTGAGAAGCAGAGAAAACCCATCCATCTGGAGAACAGAATGAAGCCGTTCGCCAAGGGAAGCAGAGCAGAGATTCCCTGGTTTACCAGCAGCTCGGGCCCAGAACAGCCATCCTCTTTGCTTCAGGAGTCGCACCACAGCCTTCTAATAACATATCTCTTTGTGGGGGGAAAAGAAAAGGAGGGAAGGAAGGCAGGAGGGGAGGAGAGGGACAGTCAGAAGAAAGAAAGGAAAACAGTGGAGGGTAGTAAGCGGGGGAAGGAAAGAGAGGGAAGGGGAGGCAAGGAAAAGAGAAGGAAGAGGAAAAATGGACAGAAGGAAGGCTAGAGGGAGGAAAGGAAGGAAGGGACAAAAACCGTAGCCAAAGGTCCTTTCTGAGTGTTAGAATTATAGGTAATTTTTGTTTCTCTTTTTAAAATATTTACAGCATAGTCTCAAATGATCTCATAGCTTCTTTATTTCTTAAATAAGAAAGCAGATCTTCTATAGGACCCCCTGCTGTGTCAGGAAGAGGTGTGGGACAGGGTAGGAGGAACCCTACAAATTAGACCTTCTTAGACCAAATCAGACTCTCAGACCAAACCAGTAATTAAACTGTCTCTTTAGCTAATTTAGCCTCTGCTTGGATGCCTCAGTATTGCAGAGTTCTGCTCTCTCCCAGGCTCCTCTCATGGGAGCACCTGGATGGATACAAAATTGTGGCTTACGTGACCCTAAGGCAGCAGAAAGCCCACCGCACATCCTCTGGGCTCCCTGTGTCTCTGAATCCCCGTGACTTTGGAGAGAACAAAAGGGCCCACCCTTTTTTGGTCTGACCATCTCCACATGTTGCAGATTCATAGGTAGGACACAGGCCTTTGCTTATCTGTGGGCCCTCCTCACACCTCTCCAGCCTCTGTAGCATCCCATCAAACCCCTGCCTTCTGGAGAGTCTGTTGTGCCATGACCTATCCCAAGGTCCTAGAATTTTTGTCAAACTTGGAGGATAATTCACTTTACCTCTCTAGACTGCAATATGCTCAGCTCTTAGGTTAGTAATTGAGGAAGTTTGGAGAAACAACCTCTGAGGTCCCTTTCAGCTCAGTGGCTTCAAGATTCTCAAAATAGAGAAGAACTTTTCTTCATGAACTTCCTCCTCTTATTTTTCCTCTTTTTCCAGTCTTTCTCTATCACCTTGGCTGGGGTGCAATGGTGCAATCATAGCTCACTGCCACCTCAAACTCCTGGGCTCATGGGATCCTCCTGCCTCAGCCTCCTGGGTAGCTGGGACTACAGGTATGTACCACCATGCCTGGCCTCCATTTTTTTTCTTCTCCTATTTTGCCCTTGCAGGCACGACCAACAACCTTCTTGAAATGGACTCTATCACAGTGGCCAGTGGCTTGCTACCTTGGCCAGCTATGCTGAAAATAGGAGTCATCCTGTGGTTTGACTTTAGTTCACTGGACTTCTCTTGGGTTGGATAACAAAGGTCCAGCTAATTTAAAAAATCCCCCTTTGTCTTACTGATCATCCTCCCCTGGTTATATTTCTCTTTGGGACTTCACATAAAGAATCAATCGATTTATCTTGAAGACAGGATTTAAGTGTTTCTGAGCCAGATTGTTCATGAAGCCATATTAATAACACAACTTTGTTCATTAATGAATTGCACTCTATTCTGCCATCCACCAGCATTGTAGGCAGTCAGAGGTGCAGGTGTTGGCTCTCTGACCTGTCTCATCCCAAGTGCGGCTCTTCCATTGGAGCTAATTCCCTGCACCAGCTCTGTGACCTGGGGAAGCGACTCAGCTCTCTTGACCACCATTTCCTCATTTGTAAAATGAGGTCGGTGAACTCCATGATCTCTACAGTCTTTTCCATTTAGAAACATGTAATCCTTCTTGTTTGTGTAAATGAAGCCCAGCTGAATCTAGGCCCTGGGGAGCTATTAAAGAGCCTAGCAGGTGTTGAGCACGGGGAGGAGAGACGGGATTTCACAAAAAGAAAAAGGCTGCCCACCCAGGAACAGTGCTGCTGCTGCTGCATTTGTAAAATTTTACTCTCAACTCCAGAGCTCTGTTTTTGGTTAGACTTCTAGGTCCCAGAGGGACGTCTGAGCAAGTGAGCAGCAGACTGTCTCAGAAATGTCGGCATGCCCCACTGCAGGCTTCATCTTGGAAGGAGTCCTTTTCAGGGCCTGCTGCTACTGGAAATTAACATCTAGCAGGTAGGTTTCACTCCAGACCCTATGATGTACGAGCTGAACACATTCATCTTTAATTGGTGCTGTCACCACATCTACTGCCTCTCTGAGCCACTGTGTAAATATCGGTCTCATACCCTTTGTGGCTCTCATTCACCCCTTCTCTGGCTTCAGGTGTTGTGCCCATGTCTCATGCCCTTAGCCAATGTACTGTTCTTTCTCTACCCTTGGCCCTGGCAGTGCCTTCCTCATTTTAGCATCAAATCAGCACAGCCAAGATGAATGGAAGGAAGCTCACCTGGGAATCTATGGCACAGCCAACTCATTACTGGCAGACTTTGCTTTCTCACCAAGGGTGGAAAGCAGTCCAGGAGGGTAACAAAGGATCCTCACAGCGATAGCAACTCTCAACAGATTGGACCCCAGCCTCCAATTTTGTGGTCTGAAACCTAACAGCCCAGTAGTGTCGGGTCATCTGACCATGTGCCAGATGATACATTGCTCTTGTCCACAGGGCTCCCAGGTTGGAGATGGGGACTAATAACACAGAAGTAAAGTCTCAAATGATCTTGGCCCTAATGATCTCTATCTCTAGCAACAAGAAGTGGCTTGTACATTCTGTCTTAACCTCAGAACAGAGGGTGTGCTGGGGAACAAGGCATTCATATATTAACTTTCCACTCAAATCACCTGATGTTTGTGAGTTCCAGCCTCCTTACATATGCAGACTTCCTTCCTTGATATATCAGGCAAGGAAAAGGATTGTGTACAGACAAACAGAAAACTCTCCTTTCCCCTACTAGTCTCTACTTTCTAGACAATCTTGCCTTCAAAATGTTTAATTGTTTTAGTTGAAAGACATGTTCAGAAGCCTTAAGAAAATGAAGTGGCAAGTTGGGCTAAATTTGAATAAAACAAAAAACTATTCTACAAAATGTGACCTCTCAAGTTCCATTTTCTTGAGCTTTAATTGTAGTTATTTGTAGTTATTGATAACAGCACAGTACTAGGTAAGTGCATCTGTGATTTGAAATTCTTGCCTCCTGAAACCAATTTTTTTAAAGCATTTCCATGTAGCTCACTGGAGTCCTCTGCAATTTGCCAGAGCATTGCAATGGAATCACCCTCAGGCATGGGTACTTTCTCTGGTCAATTTTGAGACAATCACAGCTCCTCAGGCAGCTGGGACAGTTTCGTGTTCTGCGCACATGCTTGTGTTTTGACCTTTGAAGTTTTACTTCACAATCTAACCAGCAATTGCTTAAAGGAAAGCGGAGTCATTGAGATGCTGTCTCCACAAATTCTGTTAGTGCCTTCAGCTATGCCCAGTTCCCTAGACTGTCTATTTAAGTGGCTACTAGGTTCATCTGTGAGCTGCAATTAGACCAGTCAGAAAAAGCATCACTCATCTCACTTTGTTTGGGATGACAATGTTCATTCCGAAGTTGCCTAGAACTGTATATCGCATACAAAGAAGACAGCCTGCTCCATAGAGATGCGGGGTAGAAGCTAACCATAGCAGCCATTCTGTCCACTCTATTTTTTTTAAAGACCTAACTATGAAAAACAGCAAAATTACACCAGTTATGCTGAGGGCTGTGAGCTCTGAGCATCCCCATTATTCTGCGGAGATCCATATCTGCTAGGCTGGGAAAGACTCAGTGCCACATAAAGGATAGTGGTTAACGTCAACACCAGTGGCTGGGAACTGAACCTGGGCTCTGTCATTGTCCACCCGTGTGATCTTGGGCAAGTTATGCACACACCTAAGCTTCAGGTTTCTCATATGAAAATTGGATAATCCAATTCTCTCGTCTCCTAGGGTGGACCTGAGGATGCAACAGGATAGCGTGTAGAAAGCCCAGAAAGTCTCAATGTGTGCCTCATCTTGATTGGATCTCCCTGGCTCATTGTGACTGGATATACGAACTTCTAGTTGTCCTCAATGTGAGAAAAAGGACATGTCTTTCTGTGCTGTGTACCCTGAACTTCCGTCACAGAATCTGGCATATAAAAAGCACTCCGGAAATGTAAGCTATTGTGATTCATGAGAAATGTATCAAGGGGATACAGGCTCCTGTGCCATGCTGACACAGCAGAACAAGTGACGTCAGGCACTGGTCGAACCAGGCTGTTTCTCTCGCCAGAATACACATGCACACAGTCCAGCCAAGCCAAGGACAGGATCCAGTCCACCTTCATTCTCTACCCCCTGGCCAGAGCAGACTTCTGCCCCTGGGCTGGTAACCCCTAACGCTGGTGGTCTGTGGTGGGCCTCCAGGATTTACCAGAAAGCTGGCCCGCCTACCCTCCTACCCTTGCCACTGCCGCCTCAGCCCCTCCCATCATCCCTTCCCAAGTAGGGCAGGGAAAGAAGAAAAGAGTATCACTTCCTCCAGGGCAAAGACTCACCATCCAATCATTTCCTCTCTCTTTGAGGGACTCCTCACCAAAAGAAAGGGAGAGAGAGCGAGTCTCCAAGAAAACCAAGCCAAACACTGGATGTGCGGAGACAAGAGGCTGGGTTCCCATTCCCTGGGATGAGGTCAGCCTGGGGCAGCCTCATCCAGCCCACTTGCTGATTCACCCACCGGGCAGAGAATGGAGTGTGTGGCAACCCCCAGCCCGTGCAGCAAGGATGTACGCTTGTCTCCTTGGGCTCCACGGACACTGTGCCTGTCACAGGCCCTTTTCCCAGCCAGGAGGGCAGGCTGCCAGGAGAGGAGACCTGGCAGTGAGAAGCCAGGGGGCACCCAGCCCGGAGACATGGCTCTGGAGGCAGAATGGGAAGGAGTCTGGTTCTAAGAGTAGGGAATTAAGCCAGAAGCAGTTTGAAATCTTAAACTAGACCTGACTGACGTGGACTTTTTTTTTCTTTTTCTTTTTCTTTCTTTCCGTTTTTTTTTTTTTTTTTTTTTTTTTTTGATACAGAGTCTGTCTTTTAAGTAACCAAATGTTACAAAAAGCTACGGGTTCTTTCTGAGACTTCACTATGGCAAGAGAAAGGAGAAAGAGTTGATAGAGAATGGCTGACAACAATGGTGAAGAGAAACATAAATCCATTCCCTGTTTGTACCTCACCGAATATCATACACTGAAATAACAATTATCCTCCAATTCCGAGGTCCTAACAAGGCAAGGGTGTTCAGAATGTGTTGACGCCCTGAAAATTCTCATTTACCTAGTGGAACACAAAATTACAAACTCTTGCTTAACTTGTCTGGTAGATAAACATTTATTTCCTAATACTTCTCAATTATTACTGAGGGAGAAGGATGGGTACAATTTCCTCTTAAGTGATTTCCTTTTGAAGGTTCAAACTGTCAAATGTTCATATGCCTGTTAAGGTGTTTGTCATTTGATTAATAAATAATGAGTTTTTGAAAAGTATTAACACAATTACTATCTTCTTCAGATATGCTTAAAAAACATATTTTACCCTCTACTAAATTTTATATGGTTATATGGTTTTTATGTATTGTTTTATTTTCCAGAGATTCTAGGAAACAGATGAAAAGTGAAGAAAATTCCAAACATCAATGAGGAGTTAAAGAGATGATCAAATGTGGTTAATTTTAATGCAAAATGTTGAGATAAAGCATAAGTAATACTGTTGCCCTTTGTCCAACTAGTCCCACCTTTCCTAGGGCAGATAGAATGACATTGTCAGACAATTGCCAAGGTAACTGCATGATGCTGGGTCAAAAAGTCCAAGACAGAGGATATTCAAATATGGAAATTGAGGGTGTGGAAGTCGTTCAGTAAGTTTCTAGATTTATGAATATCCATATATTAAGAAGACTACGGAGTATTTTATGGCAGCCTCTTTCTCACACCACTACATGCAGATCTGATCAGTTTCTATTTAGTAAAATATTTTATAGAGATGAATCTCTCAAAGGAAGGAAACTAGTTTGGAGATTTGGGGAGTTACATAAGATTTTATTTTAAGCCTGGTTTCTTATTCAAAAAGATCCACAAACTTTCCATACTCACAAAAGTCCCAAATGTGGCCTCCCAAATGAGGAACAGACCTCTTGCATTTAGCTAACTGGAGGTCTCCAGTGCAAACTGTACCTTAACACTATCCTAAAACTTTCCTCGGCCGGGCACGGTGGCTCACGCCTGTAATCCCAGCACTTTGGGAGGCTGAGGCAGGCGGATCACGAGGTCAGGAGATCGAGACCATCCTGGCTAACATGGTGAAACCCCGTCTCTACTAAAAGTATACAAAAAATTAACTGGGCATTGCTACAGGTGCCTGTAGTCCCAGCTACTTGGGAGGCTGAGGCAGGAGAATGGCGTGAACCCGGGAGGTGGAGCTTGCAGTGAGCCGAGATCACACCACTACACTCCAGCCTGGGCAACAGAGCGAGACTCCGTCTCACAAAAAAAAAAAAAAAAAAAAACTTAGGGCTCCTTCTCTGGCTGCTCCTTTGAGCACTAGGATCTAAGCATCCAATGTTACTTCAGCAAAATACATGCATAGAGGGCACTGTGCCCACCTCCCCAGCATCCACCGTTGCCCCCCACTCCTGCATTGTGTAGCATGGGTAAGGTTCCACTGAAAGTGATCCAACTTCCTTGCTAGGGATGGGTCCCTACTGGTCTACACCAAACTTCAGCCTATGCTGGCGTTACCCAGATAATTTATTCAGGCAATTTCCTGTCCTCCCCCATTCCCAGTTTCAGATTCTGTTGTCTGGGACAGGACCTGAGGATTCGTATTTCCAGCAAGTTTCCAGGTGATCCTGTTTCTACTGGGATTTCTGTTATTTGTCATCCATAATACCTTAAATAATACAATAGGTGAATTCCAAAAATGTTCTGTTATACTCAGGAGGTGAAACTCTCCTTGTGCCAGGAAGGTGGGTGGGAGGAAGGGACAACGGGAATGGATTTGCTTTAGAGCAGTGGGTCTCAACCTTGACTGCACATCAGAATCACCTAGAGATCTTTTAAAAAATACAGAGACCTACCCCAACACTCAGAAAATTCTAGTTTCATAGATTCATTCAACTGAAATTCTATTACAACTCCCCACATGATTCTAATGGGTATCCAGAGCTGAAAATCACTGCTCTGTAAAATAAGAGATGTTTCCTAATATTAGAGAGTGTGTGTGTGTGTGTGTGTGTGTGTGCAAGCACAGGTGCCTGTATGCATGGGTTTTGCAGGAAGAGACTGGAGGTGGTTAACCTGAACTTTTGCGGTTTTTATAATGGCAGCAGACTCTGTCATGGGTATTGGCCTGGCTGGCTCATGGATTCAAACAGCTTTTAGGAAAGCCAGCCTCCCTGAGTCGTGCATCCCCAAATAGACAACATTGTCCAGTTTTGCATACTACTATAAACAAATATTTGTGTGCCTCTAAGATACACATGTTGAAACCTAATCCCCAAGGTAATGGTATTAGGAGGTGGGGCTCTGGGAGGTGATTAGGTCGTAAGGGCAGAACCCTTATGAATAGGATTAGTACTCTCTTAAAGTAGACCCCAGATAGCCCCCTTGCCCTCTCCACTATGTGAGCATACATCAAAAAGGTGACATTTATGAACCAGTAAGCAGGCCCTCCTCAGACACCAAATCTGCCAGTGTCTTGATTGGACTTCCCAGCATTTGAAACTGTGAGAAATAAATTTCTGTTGTTTGTAAGCCACCTAGTTTATGGTATTTTTGTTATAGCAGCCCAAATAGAATAAGACACACGCTAAGCCAAGGGGCTAATCCTGCTCAGCTCAAGTAGGAAGCTTGAGTGATGAGCAGAAAAGGGGGAAGTAAAGAAAAAACAGCAAATTATAAAGTACGCAATTAAGGTTAATTTAAATAAAAGCAATATTTGCCTTACACATAAGATCAATACACTTTAGACTTGAATAATTATAGCTAAAAAGATAATTTTGTGCTCCAGGCACAATACTTATTGCCATTTTTAGTGCTTATGTCTATTACCTAATTAATTCCTCTTAATAAGCTTCAAAAATATGCTACTTTTATCATTAACATTTTATAGATGAGATCACTGAAGTTCAGAGAGGTTAGTCATGGGCCCAATATCTCACAGCCAAGAATGGGAGAGCTAGGATCTAGAACTGGGCAGTCCAGGGTCTGTGAGATCAACCACTGTGCTACATCCTGTCCCTCTGTTCGTATTAACATTTAAGATTATTGGCCCTCACAAAGAAAAGTAGAAACAGGCTACAAGGTGGTCTCCTTTGGGGTTCAGCAAAACAGCCTTGAAGAACTTCATCTGTGACCACTCCCCTCAACCTTAGTTTATTCCTCCCTCTCACTTATCTTCCCTTTTAGTCTAACACTCCTTCCCCGACCCTGAGGCCCCCTCACCATAGTGTAAGGATCACTGGTAACAGAGAGCTTCTCAGATCTTAGAGAGAAAGGTCCCTTTCAGATAGCTCAGCATTTTTCTCCTAGCTGATGTGAACGTCAAATAAGAGGACTCTAGGTGAAGGCTATTAGAAATGTGCCTGGCTCAGCTGGGAGCGGTGGCTCAGGCCTGTAATCCCACTCTTTGGGAGGCCAAGGTGGGCAGATCACTTAAGGTCAGGAGTTTGAGACCAGCCTGGTCAACATGGCGAAAAGTTGTCTCTACCAAAATACAAAAATTAACCAGGCATGGTGGCAGACACCTGTAATCCCAGCTACTTGGAAGACCGAGACAGGAAAATCGCTTCAACCCAGGAGGCAGAGGTTGCAGTGAGCCAAGATTGCGCCACTGCACCCAGCCTGGGTGACAGAGCAAGACTCTGTCTCAGAAGAAATAAACGTGCCTGGCACAAGGTGAATGCCCCATGACTCAGGCGTTTCTTGAATCCAGGGCTTTTCTTCAAGGATGAGAGAACACTCCCTCTGCCAGTGTGGTGAAGTGTCATGCATGGGGCTTTTGTTTCAGACTCACAGTGGCTTAAATCTTACCTTCTGCCTTCACCAAGCTACTTTGTCATTCCGAGCCTCCAATTTGCTGTCTAGAAAGTGGGGCTAACAAAAGGATTCAGGAATTAGTCATGAGGAATGAATGGGAACACAGGTAAAGCATTTGGCATGAGGCAAGTGGTCAGTAAGGGCCAGGGACATTGTTTTGAATGTAAATCTCACAAGAGGAGGAACACTGCTTTGTTCTCTATTTCCATTGACAGTGCCTGGCATAGAAGAGGTACTCAATAAAGATTTTTGAAAGAATTAATGAGTGAGTAGATGAGACAAACCACTTAGCTGTTGAGCTTTAACTTACTCATTGAAATTCAGGGAAACTTGACCTAAATAGACATTTCTCAAGACAGTCAAATGGCCAATAGGTAAATGAAAAGTGCTCAACATCATCAATCATCAAAAAAGATGTAAGGTAAGTGTTGGGAGGATGTGGGATGTGGAGAAAAGGGCGACTTTGCACACTGTTGGTGGAAATGTAAATTACTATAGCTATTATGGAAAACAGCATGGTGGTTCCTTTAAAAATAGAACTACCACATGACTCAGCAATCCCACTGCTGGATATATATATATCCGAAAGAAATAAAATCAGTATGTTGAAGAAATGTCTGCACTCTCATGCTATTGTTGCATTATTCACAATAGCCAAGATAAGGACTCAAACTGAGTGTCTGCCAATGAATAAATGCATTAAAAATGTGGTACATGTACACAGTGGAATACTATTCAGCCTTAAAAAAGGAAATTCTGTTACTTGCAAAAACACAGATGAACCTGGAGGACATTATATTAAGTGAAATAAGCCAGGCAGAGAAAGACAAATATGGTGTGATCTCATTTACATGTGGAGTGTAAAAAAGTAGAACTCATAAAAACAAAGATTACATGAAATATTCTACACTTTATGATAAAATAGGCTTTGTGATAGATGATTTAACCCAGCTATAGGCTACTGTATAAGTGTTCTCAGCATGTTTAAGGTAAGCTAGGTTAAGCTATGATGTTTGCTAGGTTAGGTATATTAAATGCATTTTCAACTTATATTTTCAGCTTATGAGGGGTTTATCTGAATCTAACCCCATCATAAGTTGAAGAGCATCCATACATGGTATACTTGAAAATTGCTAAGAGAGTAGATTTTAGGTGTTCTCAACACACACAAAAATGATAAGTACTTTAGGTGATGCATGTGTTAAATAGCTTGATTTAGCTATTCCATGATGTATCCATATTTCAAAACATATTGTCTACTATAAATATATATTTTTTACTTGTCAATTAAAAATTTTTTAAATAAAATCAAATTTTAAAATGGATCATAAAAAATTACTAGAAAAATGAAACAAAAAGACATACCAAAAATTCAGGAAACCTAAAAACAGGCTTTCTCAGAAAAAGTCACTTCTCTTTGGAACTTAACACAGAATCCCACAGACTCCACTTTCCAAGGGCACTCATTTTTTGTCTTCACATCACTTCTGGTATTGTATTCTGTGTACTTTAATTTCAAACAGGAAACACTTCCTCTTCCCACCAGGCTTCCCTCTCTTTCTCCTTACTGCTCTATTATTCAACTAATCACTTGATTGACTAACAGTATTTTTTTATCTGGGCCTTCACAGTTTTAGCACTGAAAGTCCTGTGCCCAGGAAAACCCCTCACCTCACCCTACTGGGAACCCAGACATCTTTGACTGTAAAAACTTAACTTTTGGGTATCAATTGTTCCAATATAAAGTATCTCCAAATGACACTCCTTCTTTTGCAACTGACCTTTGACAGAGAGCGAGATGAGCCTTCTCTCTGACTGTCTCCATTTAAATATGATCACAACAGCAAAAAGGTAAACATGAGAATAACTATGTCACATTTATGGGAAATAACTACTAATTTATTGGCAGATTTAAAACAAGAATTACATGAAAACAGTGACTCATGTCCCTTCAATGTATTTCTTTTTAAGTTGGATTATTTAAACAGGAGAGAATGTGACAAAATGCTTATAATGAGGCAAATAGCAGCAAGTTCTCATGAAAATGTAATGGTGTGGTTTCAGCTCAGGGTACATCAAAGGACTGCTGGAAATGTGATTATATAGCTTCCCAGAATCAGATTTTACAGCTATGTACCTGATCAGAAATATTATAAGACCTCAACATATTTAAAAAAAAAAAAAAAAGCATTTCTCGCCTAATCCTTGAAGGGCTAATTCCTCACATCCAAAAGGACTTCATTCTTAATGAGAATTAATTCAAAATAGCACTGCTGGTCTATGGTAGAATCAATCTACTTTGCTCATTTATTAGGACACATCTACACTGCTAAGGGCACATGCAAACATTGTCCACCTATTGACAATACAGCTTTGTCTTGTAGTGTGCCTTCCAACTACTCAGATCTTATCAGTTAGAATCAGCCCTCGATATAATGTTGAACTATTTCTGAAAAGCTAAACTTAACACTGAAGCTGAACAAAAAAAAAAACATGTTTTCGTAATATAGCAGGTGTTCTTCATATAATTCTGAAACCCTGGATCATCAGAAAGGAACTCTTATTCATTCAAATTACTTTCTAAAGGGAGACTGTCATTACTGCAGCTGCACCATCCTCTTTAGAGCCCATTGCTTTCCGATGTCCTCGCTGGATGGGTGTGAGTTATCACTGCTGACACCAAATAGCAACCAGTTATCTTTCCCCCCAGTTTGACACTCTTCCCTCCCCAGCCTCAGTGTTAAAATGAAGAGCTGATGTTACAGGACAGCTTACATGATTGCCAGTGAACAGAAGATGATTTTGATCTTAAAAGTCATTATAAGGAAGATTCCAAGATTATTCTTCATTCACTCTAAATTTTATTGATTTCAAAGGCAAATAGTTCAGTCACAAATGCTGCTCCAAGAAAACATCAAGATACAAAGTGGAGGATTTGATACTTCTTTAACACTCAGGTTCCACAAAGTCAGCTATGCACAAAATTAAAGGGCTCATGTGAGAAAAATACCTTATAGTTTTAAGGGCCAAGGCTGAAGTTGGAAAACTTTTAGTGTCTGAAAAGTTTGTTTCAATTTTTTAAAACAAATTTCATTAGTGTCTTGCAAGGCAAGAACGCAGTCAATTTTCTGAAACGATTTTTAATAATACCTTTGAACAAAAAATTGTGGGCTGACTTTCCTTTAAAAAGTGACATTTATTATTCACTAATTAATTCAGCGATCTTGAAAAGAGCCAGTAGGTTTTATAAAAATAATGATATGACCAGCTTGTGCTTTTTTGTTTCTGGAGCATATTAATTTTACTTCAGTATGCATCTCTGCTCCATTTGCAACACTTCTAATACTGATACAAGCACAATGATTATGTTCACTGTAGTCAAAGTTAGGTGGTATCGTCCATGCATCTCAAACTGGAAATTCAGAATTTGTTTTTTTCTTCTTAAAAAGCTTACATAAAATGTCTTGACAAATAAGCAAAGATGACTTTGCCGTGGTAACATTAGAAACCCAATGGTTACACCATCTTTCCTGGTATAATTGGATTGCACATACTTTGTTCAGTGCACTACATTTAGCAGTTGCTACCCAGGAGGAAGCACTACCATGAAAGGCAGATGCATCCTGGGGATTAATGAAAGCACAGGAGTTGCCAATAAACTGAGTTGAAGCCCAAATTCTATTAATTCCAACTAATCATTTTCCCTGGGTGGTACTGTCCAGGTAAGTGGCTCAGACCATTGTACATTGTGCAAATTGCCTGAAATACACATGCTGGCTTATAGAATGCATTTTCTTTCCACCATTTGAATTGTACATTCTGCACAGGAAAAAATAAAGTAGGATTTTTTTTCTTCTTATTCAAGTATCATACTAATGGTTCATTTCCTGTAAAACCAGTAAAGGTAACTATGATATGAATTTAGAAAAATCCCTTTGGCGCTGAAACTGCTCAGATTTGAGAATCCAGTGGAAAAATCTCATTTTCAAATCTTAACAAGTTCAGAGCATTGAAATAAGGCTGCAAATAATTACACTTAAAAATAACAATGTGTGATTTTTAAAGCTTGTTTTTCAGGATTTCATAAGTATAAAAGGTGGTTGACCATAATTAATAATAACCATCTACTATGCATAAAGAAATTTTTACATTCTTTTTTTCTTATTATTTTATTTTATTTTTTGAGACAGAGTCTCGCTCAATTGCCTAGGCTGTAGTATAATGGTACTATCTCAGCTCACTGCAACCTCCACCTCTAGGGTTCAAGTGATTCTCCTGCCTCAGCCTCCCAAGTAGCTGGGACTACAGGCATATGACATCATACCCAGGCTAATTTTTGTATTTTTAGTAGAAATGGGGTTTCACCATGTTGGTCGGGCTGGTCTCAAACTCCTGAACTCAAGCGATCCACCTGCCTCAGCCTCCCAAATTGCTGGGATTACAGCCATGAGCCACCATGCCTAGCCACATTTATATTTTTAAATTTCCATTTTCCAAACTATAAAATTACTTTGGTAAAACACGAATATATCATTCATTTCTATTTCTCTAAAAGCTACAAAAGAGAATTCATGGTGCACTTAGAGGGTTAGAAATTCTCCCTACTGAGAGAGTCTGAGTCTCTCTGTAGGTCTCTAAGAATTTGTCTTATGAATCTTGGTGCTCCTGTATTGGGTGCATATATATTTAGGATAGTTAGCTCTTTTTGTTGAATTGATTCCTTTACCATTATGTAATGCCCTTCTTTGTCTTTTTTGATCTTTGTTGGTTTAAAGTCTCTTTTGTCAGAGACTAGGATTGCAATCAAAGTGCTTTGTTAAATGGATCCTGCTCCCTATGCCACCCAACAAGGTGAGACCCCCCAACGGGGGTTGTCAGACACCCTATATAGGAGCGATCCTACTGGCATCAGGTTGGTGCCCCTCGAAGTTGGGTGCCAGAAGAAGGAGCAGTCACTCATCTTTGCTGTTCTCTAGCCTTCTTGAGTGACATCACCAGACACGGGAGTGAATCAGATGAATAGGGCCTGAAGTGAACCCCCAGCAAACTGCAGCAGCCCTACAGAAGAGAGGCCTGACTATTGAAAGAAAAACAAACAAGCAGAAAATGACAACAACAGCATCAGCAACAACAAAAGGCCCTCACAAAAAACCCCATCCAAGAGTCAGCAGTCTCAAAGAACGAAACTAGACAAACTCACGAAGATGAGAAAGAATCAATGAAAAAATGCTGAAAACCCAACAGGCCAGAGTGCCTCTTTCCTCCAAGTGATCACATCTCTCCATTAAGGGGGCAGAACTGGATGGAGGAGCAGATAGATGAATTGACAGAAGTAGGCTTTAGAAGATGGTTAATAAAAATCTATGCTAAGCTAGGCAAAGAAGCCAAGAAACTTGATAAAAGATTAGAGGAATTGCTAACCAGAATAACCAGTTTAAAGAGGAACATAAATGACCTAATGGAGCTGAAAAACATAGCACGAGAACTTCGTGAAGCATACATAAGTATTAACCAAATCAACCAAGCAGAACAAAGGGTATCAGAGTTTGAAGACCACCTCACTGAAATAAGACATGCAGACAAGAATAGAGAAAAAAGAATCTAAAGGTTTGAGCAAAGCCTCCAAGAAATATGGGACTATGTAAACAGACCAAACCAACAATTGAAAGAGTTGAAGAGAATGGAACCAGGATGGAAAACACACTTCACGATATTATCCAGGAGAATTTCCCCAACTTAGCAAGACAGGCCAACATGCAAATTCAGGAAATACAGAGAACACCATTAAGATACTCCATGAAAAGATCAACCTCAAGACACATAATCATCAGATTCTCCAAGGTTGAAATGAAGGAAAAAATGTTAAGAGCAGCCAGAGAGAAAGGCCAGGTCACCTACAAAGGAAAGCCCATCAGAGTAACAGTGGATCTCTCAACAGAAACCCTACAAGCCAGAAGAGAGTGAGGGCCAATATTCGACATTCTTAAAGAAAATAATTTTCAACCCGGAAGTTCATATCCAGCGAAACTAGGCTTCATAGGTGAAGCGGAAATAAAATGCTTTCCAGACAAGCAAATGCTGAGAGATTTCATCACCACCAGGCCTGCCCTGCAAGAACTCCTGAAAGAAGCACTAAATGTAGAAAACAAAAACTGGTACCAGACACTGCAAAAACACACCAAAATATAAAGACCAATGACACTATGAAGAAACAGCACCAACTAGTGTGCAAAATAGCCAAATAGCATCTTGATGCCAGGATCGAATTCATACATAACAATACAAACCTTAAATGTAAATGGGCTAAATTCTCCAATTAAAAGACACAGACTGGCAAATTGGATAAGGAGTCAAGACCTATCAGTGTGCTATATTCAGGAGGCCCATCTTATGTGCAAAGACACAAACAGGCTCAAATTAAAGGAGTTGAGGAAAACTTACCAAGGAAATGGAAAGAGAAAAAAGCAGGTCTTTTTTTTTGCAATCCTAGTCTCTGACAAAACAGACTTTAAACCAACAAAGATCAAAAAAAAAGACAAAGAAGGGCATTACATAATGGTAAAGGAATCAATTCAACAAAAAGAGCTAACTATCCTAAATATATATGCACTCAATACAGGAGCACCAAGTTCTTAGAGACCTACAAAGAGACTTACACTACCCCACCATAATAGTGGGAGACTTTTAACACCCCACTGTCAGTATTAGACAGATCAACAAGACAGAAAACTAACAAGGATATTCAGGACTTGAACTCAGCTCTGGGTCAAGTGGACCTAGTAGATGTCTACAGAACTCTCTACCCCAAATCAACAGAATATACATCCTTCTCCATGCCACATGGCCCTTACTCTAAAATCGACCACATAATTGGAAGTAAAACACTCCTCAGCACATGCAAAAGAACTGAAATCATAACAAGCAGTCTCTCAGACCACAGTGCAATCAAATTAGAACTCAGGATTAAGAAACTCACTCATAGAAACTCATGGAAATTGAACAATCTGCTCCTGAATAAAATGATTCCTGGGTAAATAATTAAGGCGGAAATCAAGAAATTCTTTGAAATCCATGAGAAAAAAAAGACAATGTACCAGACTCTCTGGGACACAGCTAAGGAAGTATTAAGAGAGAAATTTATAACACTAAATGCCCACATCAGAAAGCCAGAAAAATCTCAAATTGATACCCTAACATCACAATTAAAAAAACTAGAGAGGCAAGAGCAAACAAATCCAAAAAGGTAGCAAAAGACAAGAAATAACTAAGATCAGAGAAGAATTGAAGGACATAGAGACAGAAAAAACCCTCCAAAATATCAACGAACCAGCAGCTGGTTTTTAAAGAAAAATGACAAAATAGATAGATCATTAGCTAGATTAATAAAGAAGAAGAGAGAGAAAAATCAAATAGACACAATAAAAAATGATAAAGGGGATATCACCACTGACAAAGAAATACAAAACTACTATCAGAGAGTACTATAAACACCTCTACGCAAATAAACTAGAAAACCTAGAAGAAATGGATAAATTCCTTGATACAAACATACTACCAAGACTAAATCAGGAGGAAGTCAAATCTCTGAATAGACCAATAACAAGCTCTGAAATTGAGGCAATAATTAATAACCTACCAACCAAAAAAGCCCAGGATTCGATGGATTCACAGCTGAATTCTACCAGAGGTACAAAGACAAGCTGGTACCATTGGTTCTGAAACTATTCCAAACAATTGAAAAGGAGGGACTCCTCCATCACTCATTTTATGAAGCCAGCATCATCCTGATACCAAAACTGGGAAGAGACACAACAAAAAGAGGACACTTCAGGCCAATATCCTTGATGAACATCAATGCAAAAATCCTCAATAAAATATTGGCAAACTGAATCCAGCAGCATATCAAAAATCTTACCCATTGTGATCGAGTCAGCTTCATCCCTGGAATCAAGGCTGATTCAACATACACAAATCAATAAATGTAACCCATCACATAAACAGAACCAAAGACAAAAACCACATGACTATCTGAATAGATGCAGAAAAAGGCCTCTGATAAAATTCAACATCCCTTCATGTTAAAAACTCTCAATGGACTAGGTGTTGATGGAATATATCTCAAAATAATAGGAGCTATTTATGACAAACCCACAGCCAATATCATACTCAATGGGCAAAAGCTGGAAGGATTCCCTTTGCAAACCGGCACAAGACAAGGATGCCCTCTCTCACCACTCCTATTCAACATAGAATTGGAAGTTCTGGCCAGGGCAATCAGGCAAGATAAAGAAATAAAGTGTACTCAAATAGGAAGAGAGGAAGTCAAGTTGTCTCTGTTTCCAGATGACATGACTTTATATTTAGAAAACCCCATCATCTCAGCCCAAAAACTTCTTGAACTGATAAGCAACTTCAGCGAAGTCTCAGGATACGAAATCAGTGTGCAAAAGTCACAAGCATTCCTTTACACCAATAATAGGCAAGCAGAGAGCTAAATCATGAACGAATTCCCATTCACAAGCACTACACTAGAGAATAAAATAAGCACTACAAAGAGAATAAAATACCTAGGAATACAGCTAACAAGGGACATGAATAACTTCTTCAAGGAGAACTACAAATCAATGCTCAAGGAAATAAGAGAGGACAGAAACAAATGGAAAAACATTCCATGCTCATGGATAGGAAGAATCAATATCATGAAAATGGCCATACTGCCCAAAGCAATTTACAGATCTAATTCTATTCCCATCAGACTACCACTGACATTTTTCACAGAATTAGAAAAAACTATTTTAAATTTCATATAAAATAAAAATAAAACCTCTATAGCCAAGACATTCCTAAGCAAAAAGAACCAAGCTGAAGGCATCACGCTACCTGACTTCAAACTATATTACAAGGCTACAGTAATCAAAACAGCATGGTACTGGTACCAAAACAGACATATAAACCAATGGAGCAGAACAGAGACCTCAGAAATAACACCACTCATCTACAACTCTCTGATCTTCAACAATCCTAACAAAAATAAGCCATTGGAAAAGAATCTCCTATTCAGTAAATGGTGCTGGGAAAATTGGCTAGCTATATGATGAAAACTGAAACTGGACCCCTTCCTTACACCTTATACAAAAATCAATTCAAGATGGATTAAAAACTGAAACGTAAAACTCAAAGCCATAAAAACCCCGGAAGAAAACTTAGGCAATACCTTTTAGGATGTAGGCATGGACAAAGACTTCATGACAAAAACGCCAAAAGTAACTGCAACAAAAGCCAAGATTGACAAACAGGATCTAATCAAACTAAAGAGCTTCTGCACAGCAAAAGAAATTATCATCAGAGTGAGCAGGCAACCTACAGAATGGCAGCAATGCAATGGGAGATTTTGCAATTTACTCATCTGACAAAGGTCTAATATCCAGAACTTACAAGGAACTTAAACATATTTATAAGAAAAAAACAAACAACCCCATCAAAAAGTGGGCAAAGGATATGAACAAACTCTTCTCAAAAGAAGACATTTACATGGCCAACAAACATATGAAAAAAAGCTCAACATCACTGATCATCAGAGAAATGCAAATCAAAACCACAATGAGATACCATCTCATGCGAGTCAGAATGACGATTATTAAAAAGTCAGGAAACAATAGATCCTGGCAAGGCTGTGGAGGAATAGGAACACCTTTACACTGTTGGTGGTAATGTAAATTAGTTCAACCATTGTGGAAGACAGTATGACAATTCCTCAAGGATCTAGAACCAGAAATACCATTTGACCCAGCAATCCCATTACTGGGTATATACCCAAAGGAATATAAATCACTCTACTATAAAGACACATACACACATATGTTTATTGCAGCACTATTTAAAATAGCAAAGCCATGGAAACAAACCAAATGCCCATCGATGACAGACTGGATAAGAAAAATGTGGTACATATACACCATGGACTACTATGCAGCCATAAAAGGGAATGAGATCATGTCCTTTGCAGGGATATGGATGAAGCTGGAAGCCATCATCCTCAGCAAACTAACACAGGAACAGAAAACCAAACACCACATGTTCTCACTCATAAGTGGGAGTTGAACAACAAGAACTCATGGACACAGAGACGAGAAGAACATATACCAAGGCCTGTTGGTGGGGGGAAGTGAGGGAAAGGAACTTAGAAGACAGGTCAATAGGTGCAGCAAACTATCATGGTACATGTATACCTATGTAACAGACCTGCATGTTCTGCACATGTATCACATTTTTTTCTAAAAGGAGAAACAAAGAAATAAAGAAAAAAGAAAAAGAATTAATAAGACCTACTAAAAAAATAAAAAATAAATGACTGCAGCCATTAGCTAAGCTTCCCACTACTCTGTCCTTCAGTGACCTCAGAGATCCTATGAACACCTCTGTCTGAGCATTAGCCACATTCTAGTGAGGTTCTTTGTCTACCTTCATCTCCCCCCAACAATTGTGAGTACCTTGAGCTCAGTTGTTTTCTCTTGTTTTGTTTTATTTGAGACGAAGTTTCACTCTTGTTGCCCAGGCTGGAGTGCAATGGCACGATCTCAGCTCACTACAGCCTCCACCTCCCAGGTTCAAGTGGTTATCCTGCCTCAGTCTCCCTAGTAGCTGGGATTACAGGTTCCCCTGACTACTCCCAGCTATTTTTTTTTTTTTTGTATTTTTACTAGAGATGGAGTTTCACCACGTTAGCCAGGCTGGTCTCGAACTCCTGACCTCAAGCTATCCACCCGCCTCAGCCTCCCAAAGTGCTGAGACTACAGGCGTCATCCACCATGCCTGGCCTTGTTTTTTTTTTTTTTTTAATTGACATATAATAATTATACATATTCATGGAGTACATAGTAATGTTTCAATACATATAATGTGTGGTAATCAGATCAGGGTAATTTTGTGTCCTTTAACAAATTTCTCCCTATTCCTCTCCTTTTCTCCTATCCTTCCCAGACTCTAGTATATTCTGTTCTACTTTTTACTTCTATGAAATCAATTTCTTTTTGCTTTCACGTATGAGTGAGAACATGTGGTGTTTAATTTTCTCTTCCTGACTTATTTCACTTAACATAATCTCCTCCATTCCTTCCATGTTGATGTGAATAACAGTATTTCATTCTTTTTTATGGCTGAATAGTATTCCGTGGTATACATACAACACATTTTCTTTAACGATTCATCTGTTTTTGGACACCCAGGTTGACTCCATATTGTGACTATTTTTGAATACGGCTACAATAAACATGGAGGTGCAGATGTCTCTTTGATATTATGATTTCCTTTCTTTTGGACAAATTCCCAGTAGTGGTATTGCTGGATCATCTGGTATTTCTACTGGTAGTTTTTTCAGAAACCTCTATACTGCTCTCCATAGTGACTGTTCTAGTTTACATTCCCACCAACAATGTATGAGTCCCCGTTTCTCCATATCATCACCAGCATTTGTTATTTTTTGTCTTTTTGATAGTAGTCATCCTAACTGGAGTGAAATGATACTTCACTGTGGTTTTGATTTGCATTTCCCTGATGATTAATTATGTCAAGTGTTTCTTCATACATTTGTTAGCCATTTGCATGTCTTCTTTTGAGAAACGTTCATTCATATCATTTGTCCATTTTTTAAATTGGGGTTTTTTGCTGTTGAGATGTTTGAGTTCCTTGTATATTCTGGATATTAATCCCCTGCTGTATAAGTAGTTTACAAATATTTTCTCCCACTCTGTGGGTTGTCTATTCACTCTGTTGATTGTTTCCTTTTGCTGTGCAGAAGTTTTTTAGTTTGGTAAATCAACTACTTTGATTACTTTTGCTTTTGTTGCCTGTGCTTTCAAGGTCTTAATCGAGGTCTTAAACTGCCTGTGCTTTCCTAGGCCAGTTTTTATGAAGTCTAGTATCAAGCCCACAGTTTAGAACATAATACACGTTTAACTGAAGTGTGTTAAACTGAACCATGATGTTAATATATTCAATATTCTAAAGGAGGAGCTAAATGGAGAGTTGAGACATACCTTTGATCCAAAATACACTATTCATAGCATTGACATTTTAGAAGAGCTTGAACATTTGTTGCAGGCTACTTTCCCTCCTCCTTCTCCCCTTAAAGTTAGCTAGTCTGTTAAATAAAAAGTCACAATCAGCACTATAGCCCTTTTCATTTGGCCCCTCCCATTCTCTTCTAGTGGTTCATGGTGTTTACTATCTCAGTGAATGAGGAATATCTGCAACTCCAACTTTCTATTCTGTAAGTATAAGAGATCTTTTATAAATCAAAACCAAATCCACCTATAGTTATGAGATGCTACATATCACAACACTTGGAAAATTGAAGGAAAATCATGAAAAAGTCTCAGAAAGGATAATGAAAAATTTTAGAGGAGCTCAGATTTCAATAAACTTTGGTTCATTAAAATTGTATTTTAGAAAAGAGAAGATGGAAAATTTAGACCTAGATGAGTGATGAGCAAACTTTTCATGTGTAATGGAGAACTTAGAAAGACTAAAAATGCTTAAATCTGTGCATTTGTTTCACCCTTCAGAAGGAAAATATATGTATAATGGCCCAGGAATTGAATGATATTTTTTCAAAGACTGTATACTGACATAAAAAAGAACACCAATAAGAAATCTGCCCAAGATTCACATGATCAGAAACTATCTGCTAGGCTCTCGGGATCCAAACTAAGGTTTAGCTCTGAGGCAGAGGCTGAACTCTGCTCAGCTGTCTCCTTGCTTTGCACAGGTTGAGGGGCCAGATCATAATGGAAACAGAAAACTGTGGGTTCAAATCCTTGTTATATCTACAATATTTTTTCCCTGCCTTGGATAAAATACTATTACTAAACTGTCATCTTATAATCCTGCTTCCAAGGTAATGAAATCAATCTGGTTCCTCCATCTTCCTCCTCTCAGATAAGCCCCTCTTCTCTGTTCGAATGCACAGACACATTGGAGTGCCTATGATGCAAAGCTTAGCCACTGAAACAGCATCTTCATCTTTCTGAGGAAGCTGAAAGACAAATACTAGCAAGGTCTGCTAAACTTCCTTCAGACAGTCTAGAGGGTGGATGGAGCTCAACAGATATAGCTCAAGAGCACTCTGTGGCTTCCAGAGCATGTTTTTGGCTAGCAAGGCTTTGGGGATCTTCCACTCTATTCTTAAGGATTCTAGTCTCTCAATCATATTCCCTCAGCATCCAGTTTTTGCCATGTGACAGTGAGTTCTTAACGATTTCAACAGTAAGGAGCCTGTGCCAATATTTCATCTATTATCCTGTGAGAGAAGTCAGTGTACAATTCAGATGGCGACACTCTTTATTAAGAGAACTCTAAATTCACGATGACCGTAAAGAAATCTCAATCCCCAAGGCAGTCTAGGAGAGGAGAAAGTGAAGGCAAGCGTATATTTTCTCCCCGTTCTCCTCCCATCCTGCTTGTTAGTTAATCTGCCCTGTATAAGATAACTCCTTTCACAAACCAGGATTGGGTTTCCACTGCTCAGTTGCTGTGTCCACACCTTGAAAAGGATCCAAGAAATCGAGTGAACAAGGGGTGGAATGACTCAGGGGTGGTAGGAGATGGGAATCCATTTACCCAAGGTCAGCTTCCTGAGTAGCAACAGCACTCAGTCTGGAAAACAACAAAGCTCTCCTATTGTCAATTAAATTCCACCTCTCTTGGCAGTGACTTTGAAACCTTTACATGGATGAATAAGATGGCACACAGAAAACACACACACACACACACACACACACACACACACACACATTTTCAATTTCAGGGCCACAATTCCGAGTTCAACGCCATTGAATACAAAGGAGGAAATATGAGGCTTCAAACTTCTAGCTAGTAGGATCCTGTTTATAGATTGATGAAAATTCAAGTGCAAACTTGATTCTTCTCCATAATCGTAGTAAAAAAAGACATCCATTAAACTTTACCTTCAATCACTGGAAAACAAGCTAGCTCATGAGGTTGACCCAATATAATAAGCAGCTTGAATTCACAGTTTGTCAAGCTCAGGTACACAGTGACTTTAGTACAATTACTCACCTCTTGAGCTATTTTTATGTACATTCCCACTGACCATGTGCCATGTGGCCAGAGCAATAAATTTAATGCTACTTTTATATAGCCCATTATAAAAGTATAATTATACTTTTATATAGCCCATTTAAAGTGACTGCTAGGATATTTAATACAGCTTAAAAATAAACTACTAAACTTTAAGGCTTATTTTTCTAAGTTCTTTGAATACCTGACATCCTCATCATGTGCCAAAACATTATCCCATCCCTCCATCCCATCTTTGACCATAAAACTTCAGAAGATAAGTGGTTAGGGTTGGAATGGGGCTATCTGCTGTACGAATTTCTTTAAAAAATAAAAAATAAAAGGCACTTGAAAAGCTAAATATTTACTTTATGTTACACAATAGGAATTACAGCCAAAACATTTTCAATGTGAAAATGGTTCTTCAGGTCCAGGAGCTCAATTTTGCCAGCACACACAAGTATGAGAGGTATTCAAAATGAGCCACCCTACGCATGCTTATAAGACAGATGCATTAACCAGAATGCCAGTTAAACTCACAGTGGGAAACAGAGCTGCCAAGTGGGCCAGGATTCTCATGATATATGGTCAATGCATTCTTTGCTCATAAGGACAGAGACATGGATCAAATTATAACCATAAAGTTACCCCAGGCATCTGAAATCAGGTGCAAAAAGTTGGACAGATGCATGAGTTTGCTAAGGCTGCCATAACAAATCACCACAAACTGGGCGGCTTAAGCAAGAAAAATTATTTTCTCGCAGTTCTGGAGGTAAGATGTCGAAGATGAAGATGTCAACAGGTTTGTTTCTTCTGAGGCCTCTCTTCATGGCCTTTAGATGGCTGCCTTCTCCCTGTGTCTTCCTATGATCTTCCTGTGTACATATCTACGTCTATTGGGGAACCTGCCCCGATAGTCATGTAGGTTCTTTTCTATTTTCCTTAAGCATTGGCCAGCTTGAGAAATAAAGGGACAGAGTACAAAAGAGACAGATTTTAAAGCTGGGCGTCTGGGGGAGACATTACATGTCGGTAGATTCCGTGATGCCCCACAAGCCGCAAAAACCAGCAATTTTTTATTAGGGATTTTCAAAAGGGGAGGGAGTGTGCAAATAGGTGTGGGTCACAGACATCAAGTACTTTACAAGGTAATAGAATATCACAAGGCAAGTGGAGGCAGGGCGAGATCACAGGACCACAGGACCGAGGCGAAATTAAAATTGCTAATGAAGTTTTGGGCACCATTGTCATTGATAACATCTTATCAGGAGACAGGGTTTTGAGAGCAACCGGTCTGACCAAAATTATTAGGTGGGAATTTCCTCTTCCTAACAAGCCTGGGAGTGCTATGGGAGACTGGGGTCTATTTCACCCCTGCAGTCTCGACCATAAGAGACGGGCACACCTGGGGGGGGCCATTTATAGGCCCATACCTCCAGGTGCATATTCTCTTTCCCAGGGATGTTCCTTGCTGAGAAAAAGAGTTCAGCGATATTTCTCCCATTTGCTTTTGAAAGAAGAGAAACATGGCTCTGTTCCACCCGGCTCACCAGCGGTCAGAGTTTAAGGTTATCTCTCTTATTCCCTGAACAATTGCTGTTATCTTGTTCTTTTTTCAAAGTGCCCAGATTTCATATTGCTCAAACACATATGCTGTACAATTTGTGCAGTTAATGCAATTATTACAGGGTCCTGAAGTGATATACATCCTCCTCAGCTGACAGGATTAAGAGATTAAAGTAAAGACGGGCATAGGAAATCACAAGGGTATTGACTGGGGAAGTGAAAAGTGTCCATGAAATCTTTACAATTTATGTTTAGAGATTGCAGTAAAGGCAGGCATAAGAAACTATAAAAGCATTAATTTGGGGAACTAATAAATGTCCATGAAATCTTCACAATCCACGTTCTTCTACCATGGCTTCAGCCGGTCCCTCCATTTGGGGTCCCTGACTTCCCGCAACATCTGTCCTAATTTCTTCTTCTTAAAAGGACACTAGGCTGGGTGCAGTGGCTCATGCCTGTAATCCCAGCACTTTGGGAGGCTGAGGCAGGGATCACCTGAGGTCAGGAATTCAAGACCAGCCTGGCCAATATGGTGAAACCCCGTCTCTAATAAAAATACAAAAAAAAAAGACACTAGTCTTATTGGATTACAGCCTACCCTAATGACCTCGTTTTACCTTAGTTACGTCTTTAAAGACCCTATTTCCAAATACAGTCACTTTCAGAGGTACTGGGGATTAGGACTTCAACATGTGTTTTGGAGGAACACAATTCATTCCTTAATAATGAATGACCGTCAAGACTGGTTCACCAATGTTTTTGTCACTTGCTGAGCCTATCCTCACGGTAAGGTGAACCTGCCAAGAAGATATGCACTTGTGGGGTTTCTTCAGGGCACACTCTCCCAGCAGCTCTGAAAACAATTCTTGTTCCATGGGATTGCCATACTGAGCTCAGTGATGACAGTGTTACCTGTGTTGCAGTGTTTCTTGAGATGTTGTTCAAGAGATCAGAGCTAAACTTTCTGAGCTAGAGTTTTATTTCAGTACTGCCACTCTCTAACAGCAGTTTTTGATTTGGGGCGTTCCTAGCTCTTACACATTTCTGCCTCCCTTAGGCTTCTTCCACAGGCAACCAGCCCATTCACACAGTGGATTTCATGAGTTTGACTCACAGAAGGCAATCGCATTTAAAGATTCATCATTATACTTTTTGATTGCCACTAGACCACTGAGTAAAGAAATGGGAATTAGAATATAGCTAAAAGAATATTGTTCATCTGTTCACCACACTCCTGACACTAAATGTGTGGGTTTTCTCCAGCAACCAATTCTCCAATTCTCTGCAGACACCACCTGGCTGTCCCACAATTTAATTCCATTCTGACACTACCCAGAGTTAATACAGACCCCACAGCTAAAGGGCTCAGTCTCATAAGACTCCCCCACCCGCTTTAGATGCCAATCGTGAGTAGTGGGTCCCAGGATTACTCACACTTCTGTCCAGCTTGGCTACAAATTGGGGGTTTCTACCACCACTTCCTCAGGTTTCATAGTTTGCTGTACCAACTCACAGAACTCAGGAAAGCACTTTACTTACATTTACTGGTTTGTTATAAATGATTTTATAAGCACACAGATGAAGAGGTGCATAGCGTGCAGTCCAGAAAGGTCCCAAGCACACAAGCCACTGGCCTTGTGTAGCCAGGTGCACCACGCTCCAAGCCCACGGATACATTCACCATCCTAGAAGCTCTCCAAATCTTATCATTAGGCTTTTTACAAAGGTTCCATTATGTAGGCATGATTGACTAATTGGCCATTGATGATTAACGCAAACTGGAGGTCAGGAGTGGGGCTGAAAGTCTCAACCTTCTAATCATGCTTTGGTCTTTCTAGTGACCAGGCTCCATCCTGAAGCTATTTAAGGGCCCCCAGCTACCAGCCATCTCATTAGCATACAAAATACATTCATAACTCCGGAGTTTCAAGTGTCTTTGAGGTTCTTATGTCAGGAACCACAGACTAAGACCAAATAATTTAACAAAAGATGCTTCTATCACCACTATCACTCAGAAAATTATAAGGGTATCAAGAGCTCTGTGCTGGGAATCAGGGATGAAGACCAAATATGTATTTCTAATTTTATCAATTGTATCACAATAGCTATAACTACTTCTTGTAAAGATGCTGTTGTCATTGTAAGTTTTCCTCTTTGTTTTTTGTTTGTTTGTTTTTGTTTTTGTTTTAAGATGGAGTTTTGCTCTGTTGCCCAGGCTGGAGTGCAATGGCACCATCTCGGCTCACTGCAACCTCCACCTCCCAGGCTCAAGCAATTCTCCTGCCTTAGCCTCCTTGGTAGCTGGGATTACAGGCATGCACCACCACGCTCGGCTAATTTGTGTGTGTGTGTGTGTGTTTAGTAAAGATGCGGTTTCACCATGTTGGTCAGGCTGGTCTCAAACTTCTGACCTCAGGTGATCCACCCACCTTGGCCTCCCAAAGTGCCGGGATTACAGGCATGAGCCCGCACAACCAGCCTCTCTCTCTGTTTTAAGCACATCAATGATTATCTCATGCTCTTTCTTCTCTCTCTCTCTTTTTATTTGTATAGCCTAATTGCACTTAAAAACAAAAGATACAATATGGAGACCAGAAATAAGCACAGCTCTAAATGAAACCAAAGCTGCAGAAAAATGAGGCAGAAGAACAGGGCAGGCTGGTCCTGTGCCAAAGTGCCCACTGGATTGATGACTAGATCTGCACTGTTCGAAAGATTGCCATGGAAGTCAAGCTGCCAACAAATGAGCTGCTTCTGGACACACAGGAGACCAGATGAAGGCAATTTAAATACACCAGACAGAGAGAAGAAAACAAGAAGAGGGAGAGTTTTGAAAATAACCTACTTTTAATGCAACTGCGAACTATCATTTAAAATCACATGAGAAAAATTAACACTAAGAAAGATAGCCAACAAAACACAATGAAGGAATGACTTAACTCCCCACTAGGGAGTTGGTGTAGTACAGAACCTTTCTCAAATTTCATGTGCCTCACAATCACCAGGGAATTGTTAAAATTACAGATCACAGAGCTTCAAAAGTGCCAGAGCAAGCACAGAATTACTGGATACAACGC
This sequence comes from Pongo pygmaeus, assembly GCF_028885625.2. Lineage (NCBI taxonomy): Eukaryota > Metazoa > Chordata > Mammalia > Primates > Hominidae > Pongo > Pongo pygmaeus. Next base: position 73,188,547 of record NC_072380.2, on the reverse strand, counting down.
AGGACAATGAAACTTTTGTAGCATAAGTATGTCTCTAATATGCATGGAACATAGTTACACTAAATGCTGAGTGAGACATTAGAATCACCCGAGGAGACATTTAAACTATCATCTAGGTCATACCTCTTAGCAATGAAATCAGAGTCTCTGAGGATTGGACCACAGGTTTGCATGACCCTTGCACCCTTAGGGGAAAGGAAGTATGTGTATGTGGAATCTTTAAAAAAGAGAGATAGTAGAATGGTGGTGACCAGGGGTTGAGGGGTGAAGGAAATAGAGAGATGTCAGTCAAACGGTACAAAGTTTTAAACAAAGGCAATAAGTTCTGGAGATTTATTGTACAGCGTAATGACTATAGTCAATAATGACGTATTGTATATTTCAAATTTGCTAAGAGAATGTACCTTTTTTTTTCTTTTTTTTTTTTTTTTTTTTTGAGACAGCGTCCCACTCTGTCACCCAGGCTGGAGTGCAGTGGCACGATCTCAGCTCATTGCAACCTCCACCTCCCTGGTTCAAGTAATTCTCCTGCCTCAGCCTTCAGAGTAGCTGGGATTACAAGCATGCCGCCACGTCTGGCTAATTTTTGTATTTTTAGTAGAGATGAGGCTTCACCATGTTGGCCAGGCTTGTCTTGAATTCCTGACCTCAAAAGATCTGCCCACCTCGGCCTCTCAAAGAGCTGGAATTACAGGCGTGAGCCACTGCACCTGGTCCTAAGAGACTGTATCTTAAGTATTCTCACCATAAAAAAAGAAGGTAACTATGTGAGGTTATTAATATGTCAATTAGCTTGGTTGTGGTAATCATTTCACAATATATATGTATATGAAAACATCTCATTGTTCCCCTTAAATATATACAAATTTTTGTCACTTATAGCTCAATAAAGCTGAGGAGAAAAAGAAAGTTTTTTTAAAATGTTGATGTAATTAAATATGTCAACCAAGAAATGAAAATTATGATACTACATGAGAGAAAAAGAACAGAACAAAGCCCACATCAAAGTTTTTTTTAATTTCCTTTACAACAAAAGACAGACTCAACATGAAAACACAGTGCCTGTATCACCAATTTCCAGTGCATCCTTGCAGATATACAGCTGAGATTGCGTATGCTGAATTCCTAACCCCTGTGCCTCAGAATGTGGCTGGATTTGGTGATGGAGTCTTTAAAGTTAAAATGGGATCCTTAGGTTGGGCTCTAATCCTATTTGACTGAGGTATTTATAAAAAGAGAAAATAGGAGACAGAGACAGAAGGGGGACTACGTGAGGACACAGACCAAAGATGGCCATCAACAAGCCAAGCAGGGAGTGCTCAGGGCAAACCAGCCTGCCGACACCTTGCTCTTGGGCTTCTGGCTTCCAGAACTGAGACAATACATTTCTATTGTCTAAGCCACCAAGTCAGTGGTATTTGATTACAGTAGCTCTGGCAAACGAATACAGTAAGTTACTTGGCCAATGTTACACGCTGCCAGTAAATCTGCCACCAAGATCCGTGCCTATATACAAATTACTTATGCCATTAAAATTAGCTCCTACCTCCCTGTTGAGAGGGAGAATTGTTCCCTCCGTGTACACAGAGTGATCAGCTAACCTGGAAAAGGGACCCTCGTAACCCCAAAGACTCTTTAACGGTTTGCACTATCAATAGGAGGGGTGCCTGTGTGGCTAAAATCTCTTTTCTTCCTCCCACAGGCAGAAAGCTAGGTCCCAGGGTGTTTACAGCCCTGCAAGCTGATGGGAGTGCTGGAAAGGCAAACCAGTCCTTTCCAGAGATTAGCAGCAGTCAAAGATCAGAGGCTCCCTGAAAGGAATGCTTAGAACATGAGAACAGAGCTGGAAGCTGGGAGTGAAGCAAGTGGACACATTTCAGTAACTGGGAACCTAAACTGAGCCTTGAATATCCCTGAGGGGTGACACCAAACCAAGAAGCTTAGAGCAGATAAGAGCCTCCTTTTCCCTTGTCCAGATGTCCCCGGGGATGGGAGAAGGTGCAACCTACTCCCAAATATTAAATGCTACCTGGGAGTGGGGAGGGATAGTGGGTCTAGGATGAGCTGGAAGAAGACCAAAATGTAGGTCTAGGATGAGCTGGAAGAAGCCACTAACCTAACCCTTGGGCTTGGTCAGAACCTTAATTAATCTCTTAAGCAGGTGTTTCCAAGCTTCACCTGTCCCCAACACTGGCACTGCCAGAAGATGATGGAGGGCACTAGGGAAGCAGGCAGTCAGGCACCACTACATACACCTGCTGGTCCCTTGAGGTTTACTTCCTGCCCCACCTGCTTCATCTCCAAGGCGCCTCCCTGCTGGCAGCAGCCCGGCTGAGGAGTGTCCACTCAGCTCCCCATCTTCTGTCTTCCCTAGAACTTCACCTTATTCACACCCGCTCTGTGGCCTTAAGGAATTTTAACTCTGTCTTTTCTCTCCATTGACACCACCATCTTAGCTCCTATCACTGTGACAACCACGTGACTGGACTTCCTGCTTCCAGCTTTCCAATCCCTTCCTCCCTCTTCCTCCAAAATCATTTCCCCAACATCCACATCTTACCATGTGTATTCCCCTACACAAGCCTTTCGACGGCTCCTCTGTGTCATCAGGATCTCTTGGGGCCAGCTGGGCAGCACCAGCCTCAGTACCCTGGGCTCCCCACTCCATGCTCTGGAGTCCAGCCCCCACTGCACCTTCTGAGGCATCTGGGGTTTCTCCTGCACACTCCTGACCCTAGGTTTTGTCCCTGATGCTCCCTCTCTGAAATGTCCCCCGCCACCTCTCTGCCTACCTCTGTCGCCGTTTGATCCCCACTCTTCCTTCTGAACCCTGTTCAGACACTACCTCCCTGGGAAAGCTTTCCAGGAGTTCCTCCCCAGACGCTGCAGCCCTGGTGGTTCCCAAGGAGAGCATGGAACTGGAGGGCGGAGCGGCTGCTTCTGCCATCAGCCTCTGTGTGAGTTTCTTATGACTACTGCGACAAACTGCAAGCTCAGTGGCTTAAAACAACACGAATTTATTATCTCCTGTTCTGGGGATGGGAAGTCTGATACAGGTTTCACTGAACCAAAATTAATGTGTCAGCACAACCATACTCCCCCCAGAGGATAGAGGGCCAAATCTGTCACTTGCCTTTTCAAGCTTCCAGAGGCCACCTACCTTCCTTCACTTGTGGCCCCTTCCTTCCCTTTCAAAGCCAGCCACAGAGCCTCTGCATCTCCCTCTGATGCCACCTCCCTCTGCTTCAAAGCTCTTTTCTCTGACTTTGACCTTTTTGCTTCCCTCCTATAATAAGAACCCCTATATTGGGCCCATCCGTGTATTCTAGGATAACCTCCCTGTCTCAAGATCCATAATTGAATCACATCTGCAAAGTAACAGGAAACATAGCCAGTCTCGGCTTAAGATAAGGATGTCTTTGGGGGGCCGTAATTCTGCCTAGCACAGCTGCCTTCAAAGCAAGAAGCAGATTTGTACTTGTAGCCATTGCCTGGCACACAGTGAGTGGCAAATCATGAATGACTCATGAGAAGTTAAGCCCAAAGACTTGCCCTCCGGTGGATCTTTTCCTTCATCCCACAAACATTTCAGAACTATCTCATTCTGAAGGAAGAGGAGGAGGAGAGGAGGAGGCAGAGGAAAAGGAGAGGAGGAAAAGCAGGAAGGACAGGAGGAGAAGGAAGAGTAGGGGGAGGAGGAGGAGGTAAAGGGGGAAGGAAGAGGAGGTAAAGGGGGAAGGATGAGAAGGTAAAGAAGGAGAAGGAGGGGGAAGAGAAGGAGGGAGAGGAAGGAAAGGGAAAGAGAAGGAGGAGGGAGGAGGGGAGGAGGGACAGGGAAGGAAGAAGAGAAGGAGAGAGAGGAGGAGGAGAAAAAACAAAAGACTCCTCACTGGATTCTCGGAATCTCTAAGGACTATTTTTTCACTTAGTGTTTTGAAAAATCATCCCACCTTCACTCCTCAGCCCATTGTATATGACCCCCACATTTCTCACCACCACCCCTGACTGAAACTGTTCAGAAGGTCCCCCACGATTCCTACATTGGCCATGTTTTGGTCTTCACTTCCTGGATCTCTTCGCTGCATTGCACATGGTTGACCACTTGGCGTTTCTTTAAGCCCTCCATCCCTTTGGCTTTCCTCTACTTTACTCTCCCCTTGCTCTCTTCATCCCTTCCTGATGGCATCTTCCAGATTCCTTTTTTTTTTTTTTTTTTTTGGTAGCAAGTCTCCCTCTCTTCCCTAAAATGTAGGTTTTCTTCCAGGCTCTTTCTTTGACACACTGATCTCCTACTCTACAGGCTGTCCCTGGGTGATAGCATTTATTTCTCTATGTCGTGGAATCCCCAATCTATATGTCCAGTCCTAGTGCTACCTGCAGTAGTTTTCTATGCTGTGAACAAATATAGCAGCATACATTTATTATCTTACAGTGTCCATAGTTCAGGAGTCCAGGCAGGACTTATTTCTCCTCGGGTGCAAGTCTAGATAGTACATAAGCTATATTCCCTTCTGGAGCCCAGAGTTCTCTTCCAAGCTCACGAGGTTGTTTGCAGAATTTAGCTCCTTTCAGCTGTAGCACTCAGGCCCTGACTTCTTGCTAATTGTCAACTACATTAGCAGCTGGAAGCTCTCAGCAGCTGGAAGCTCCACAGTTCCCTGCCATGTGGCCTTCTCACAGGCCCTCTCATGCCATGGCAGCTCATTTCTTTAAAGGCAGCAGGGAAGTCATCTCAGTCTTCTTCCACTGCCATAACAAAACACCTGAGACTGGGTAATTCATCAATGACAGAAATTTATTTCTCACAGTTCTGGAGCCTGGGGGTCCAAGACCAGGACATCGGCAGTTTCAGTGTCTGGTGAGGGCTGTTCCTCAATACAGTCCCCTCTTATATGTCCTCACATGGCAGGAAAGTGGGAGAAACAGGGGAGTACTCCTTTCTACCTCTTCCATAAGAACACTAATCCAGTCATTACGGCGAGCCCTTAACTGCTTCCCAAAAGATTCCACCTCTTAATACTGTCACCTTGACATTTAGTTCCAACATGGGAATTTTAGCATGACACATACATTCAAACGTAACAGGAGTGTCTCACTTTGAGTGTTTACTTTCAGGGAAGACCTGATCCTGCTTTAAAGATCTTACCTGATTAGGGCAGGCCCACCCATTATAATCTTTCTTTTGATGAAGTCAGAGTCAACTGATTAGAGTATTTACTGTAATTACATTTGCAAAATCCCTATACCTTTAGTGAAATCAAATCATGGGAGTTACATCCCATCACTTTTGCCATACTCTATCGGTTAGAAGCAAGTTACGAGTTACTCTCCCAATCCCCACCACAAAAACACACTCAAAAGAAGATTGTACAAGGATATTGGTGGCATCTTTGAATTCTGCCTACCACACTGACCTTGAAATTCATCTATTTAATTGGCTATCTGAGACATCACAGGCATTGACAAACCATGTGCAAAAGTAAGCCAATCACCTTTTCCTTAAATCTTCTCTTTCCTCCTCTCTTCAGAGGCTCAGTTAACTTTAACCCAGTTGCTCAAGTCGAAAAACATGGCCACCATCATGGACTCATTTCTTCTCACCACTCATTCAGACAACACAAAGTCGAACTGGTCTCTTCTTCCGTCTCTATTGTGTCTGCCTCAATCAGGCAATGGTCATCTTTTACCCTGGACAACTATAGTACATAGTCTTTAAGCAGGTCACCATGCTTATGGTCTTTGCCTGCCCAACTCCACACTATAGCCAATGTTCTATCATACTTCAGTTTATCTCTTTTCGTAGTTGTGCAAAATGTAAAAATGTGACAATGAACATTTTCTATGAGAATGAAATAAAACTCTCTAAGTTGGAGGCAATTCAGCCTGGGCAGCCAACACTGCAGCCTCCAAACCAAGAAAACAAGCTTAGCCCTACAGCTGGGTGCCTAAAGATTGGCCCCTGAGCCTGCCTTTCACATCCATGATTCAGTCTATTCATTTTGCATCTTCCTTAAAGTTCTAGTTTTTCCTACTTTGAAAATACGGTCAATGTTTGTGCAGAAAGGTTGATATTTTAGCAATGGAGAAATTTATTAAAATAGCTTCTAAATTTAGGAAAACTGGCTTTCCTAGTAAGGACTTACTTTCCAGTGTGAGGACTTACACTGCCCTATCAACTGGCTGGTTTTTGTGAGATCACTTTGCATCTTTTACATTATTTTTAATGGGATTATACCCCTGCCCACAGCTGTGTCTTAGGAATCCAAGAGGATTTATGAGGAAACAACTCCAATCCTGTTAGAAAAGGCTGGGTGCTGTGGCTCACGCCTGTAATCCCAGTGCTTTGGGAGGCCAAGGTGGGCAGATCACAAGGTCAAGAGATTGAGATCATCCTGGCCAACATGGTGAAACCCCATCTCTACCAAAAATACAAAAATTAGCTGGACATGGTGGCGCGTGCCTGTAGTCCCAGCTATTCAGGAGGCTGAGGCCGTAGAATCACTTGAACCTGGGAGGCAAAGGTTACAGTGAGCTGAGATTGTGCCACTACACTCTAGCCTGGCGACAGAGTGAGACTCCATCTCAAAAAAAAGAAAAAAAAATGGGGTGCAGTCAATATAGTAAATTATTTTTCTTATCCAGCAGATACGTTCTGATAATTTTTATAATTTGTTGAATTTCACATTCAAACACTGCAAAATATTTTAGTACCTAAAATGTGAAATCTACCTCAGCTTTGCAATTTTTTAAAGCTAATTGCTTAAACTATTGCAGCTGTTGCCAGGAAAGAGTAAGAATGTAATATTTTTCTGATTTATCTGCTATTTTGTCAGAGCCCCTTCTTCAAAATTAATAATCTGGATACCTTGCTCCAAAGTCTATGAAAGATAGGGTCTTTAAGGAATTCTGCCATACAGTTGAAACTAAATCAGCATGTGTGCCTGGAAAAAATCTATCATTTTGTGAAACTAATAAATAACCTCCCTTAGGAAGTGTTCTGGTGATGGATCACAGAGAAAAATTACTTCATCTATCAGTGTGCAATAAAATATTTGAAGGCATTTCTGTTTTCTGACTTTGCATTTTCACTTCCATTGTAAGACCAAGACTCGTTGAGAAAAGGTGATGAGAATGGAGCTAATTTCCTGAATTTCCTGCTGGCTGCGGCCGCTAAGCCCACCATTTGCTCCTCGCTTTTATCTACCTGCAATAATCAGGGTGTATCCATTCCCATGGCTAATACAGCTTCTTGAAATATCAGTCAGAAATCTTTCCAAGGACTTCCAGTGTCTGAAAAACCAGGTAAACTGGGCTGCCTGGGAAGCCTGAGTGATTTTTCAAGCTTCACCTGCCCTCCCTGGGAACAAAGTTTGAGCTGAAAATCGTGGCGGAAAAACTTAAACCTTTCCCCGAGATACACTGCGCGGCCGGAAACCACGTGAAATTACCAACCAACTACATTATAGTCATTTCCCCCTTACCAAAACCCAATATGCAAATGGGAAACTGAGGCTTAGAGTGGAATATCTGTGGCCACACACCTGGAATATTTTCAGCCACAGAAAACTATAGACTTTTCTGTAAAATTGTGGTATGATGTTGAGCTGTATCTGCAGACAATGAAACTGCATATATATTGGTCACAAGAATGTAAAAATTGTGCATGCACACAGCAGAGACTGAAGGAGGACTTAGAAAGATAAAAAGAGTCTGTGAGTTAGGATGCTGGGGTCACCTCTGCACTTCACTTGAGCCCATGCACCTCTGCACATCCCTGGAGCCCATGCACCTCTGCACATCCCTGGAGCCCATGCACCTCTGAACTTCACTTGAGCTTGTGCACCTCTGAACTTCACTTAAGCCCATGCACAGCGTGGCTCAGAAGCAACTTCACTGTTGAGTCTTCAGATTCCCTTCCTCTGCAGTTAGAATTACTTTTTCCTTCTCTTTGCTTCTACAGTGGTTTATTTATATTAATATTTGCGATGCTAAGGCATTTTGTATCTCCCCTATTAGACTGCAGTCTCCCTCAGTACAAAGATGCTTCATGAGCTCTTTCATTCATTCATCAAATGTCTCCTGACTGATAGAGATGGGCCAGGCCTTGTGTTAGAACCAGAGAAAGATGTGAAGAAAGCACATACAGCTGTTCCATCATTGACCTCAGAATCTACTAGGAAGAAAATTATTCAATAATTAATGAAAATTAGGATAGGTGCCGGGCGCAGTGGCTTATGCCTGTAATCCCAGCACTTTGGGAGGCCGAGGCGGGTGGATCACAAGGTCAGGAGATCGAGACCATCCTAGCTAACAAGGTGAAACCCCGTCTCTACTAAAAATACAAAAATTAGCAGGGCGTGGTGGTGGGCGCCTGTAGTCCCAGCTACTCGGGAGGCTGAGGCAGGAGAATGGCGTGAACCCAGGAGGCGGAGCTTGCAGTGAGCCGAGATCGTGCCACTCCAGCCTGGGCAACAGAGCGAGACTCCATCTCAAAAAAAAAGAAAGAAAAAAGGAAAGAAAATTAGGATAAATGCTGTAAGGCAGTTCATAACAAGGGAGTCTAATCTAGCTTAGAGAGTTAAGGAAGGCTTCCCAGTGGAAGTCATATTTATTTAAGCCCTCAATGCTGAGTAAAGTATTAATTAGTAGGGACTGGAGATTTCCCCAGACAGAAAAAACTGATATCCCTGTATTTTTAGTCATTCTGTTCATTACCATACACACCACCTCCTGCTCCAAACCTACTGCACACTTCCTTGCATATACACAGTCCTGAATATATACTCATTGGATTAATGATGTTAGTGGGGATATTACTCTGACAAATTGCCTTAAGTTCTGATGGTATGGGTTAGGGTTTTAACAAAGATAGCCAGTTTTAAGAAAGACAACATCTGAGCAAAGATATTTAACAGTATTCTCAGGATACTGTTAAATACTGTTTGGTAAATAGTAGGTGATCATTCAAATTTGCTGAATAGAATGAAAATGAACTAGAAAAGTACTGACCTGGGAATTTATTAATTCTGCAACTTATACACTCGACAGATACTTACTTTATTGAGCACTTCATATGCTGGAAAATTTTGCTAACTAGACATATTCTGCACTCTTTTGAGCTTACAGGCTAATGAGAGAGACAGAACTAGTCAAATAACAATATCAAAAAAGTATAAAATTACATCTAAAAATATAAAAAATTAAGAAGAGATCAGTGAGTTTAAAGAACTTTAGCAAATAAAAAAAATTTTAAGTTTAGTGTTAAGAACATTCTTCTCTCACACCCAAGAGGATGAATATTATTTTCAAAAAATAATTACATGTGTTGATGAGGAGGTGGAGGAATGAGAACCTTTGTGCATTGCTGGTGGGAGTGTAAAATAATATAGTCATTTTGAAAACTAGATGGTGGTTGCTCAAAAAATTAAACATAGAGTTACCATATGATTCAGCAAATCCACTTCTGGAAATATACCCAAAGGCAGGATACATAGAAAGCATGGACTCCAAAAGATATTGCACATCATGTTCATAGCAGCATTATCTGCATAGACAATAGATAAAAGCAACCCAAGAATCCACTGATGAGTCAATAGATAAACAAAATGTAACATACATGTACAAAGGAATATTTATTTAAAAGAAAGGAAATTCTGACACATGCTGCAACATTCATGAACCCTGAAGTCTTTATGCAACACGAAAGGACAAATACTGTATGATTCCATTGATGTGAGACAGGAAGTAGAGTGGTGGTTGCCAGGAGTGAGGAGGAGGGGGGAATAGAGAGTAGGGAGTTCTTGTTTAATGTACAGAATGTCAATTTGGAAACATGAAAAACTTGTGGAGATGAACAGTGGTGATCATTTCACAAAAATGGGAATGGACTTAATGCCACAGGACTGTAAACTTAAAAATGGTTAACATGGTACATTTTATGTTGTGTATATTTAACCACAATTTTAAAATTTTTTTTAAATTTTTAAACAGCATTCTCATAATTAGGTTTGTGAATTCCCTTGTGATGTATGAATTCTTGAAACCTGGCAGATTTTTCCATTCTTTCCACTGATGAAACAATTCTATCCATCTTTAAATTTCTTTTGTAAGCAATTATTCTTTATGAAAAGTTCAACCATTTCTAATGGCTTAAACAACAGATTTTGAAACACATACATCCTCAAACTGTAGTTTACAAATTTGACACCCACAAACCATTCCAATTTTGCTTTTTGGTGGGGGGATGGGTATGGTTTTTCCCTATTTTTTAGTGACAAAAGCTCTTGAAGAAAACAAACGAATTACACTAAGTACTGCTGGTGATCTATTAGTGGAATAATCTGACCTATGAGAGCTTAATGAAGCTGGATTCCCATTTATAGTGGAATCTGCTTTAATCGAAAAGTGGCTATACAAAGCAATTTGTAGCACTTACATTTATTTTGTTCTATGAAATTCTTCTATTTTTAATGAGGAAATAATGTACTTAATGTCGTTTACAGAATGTTTAGGAAGCCTCATTATGCTTTGCCTACATTTAACATTTTCAGGCAGAAACAGTCAAGTTCTATAGGCATGCTAAAACGTCCTTAGCATTAAGTATATTTTTAATAGTATAAACAATTTGCATTTATAGCCCCTGAAAATTCTGCTTGGATATTTATCTAGCAGAAAACAGTCACAAATCCAATAATTTGCTTCCTGAAAACCCATCAATTTTCGCTTCAATGCAAAAGCTGTCTCTCTGTACTTTATTTTGCTTTTTAAAATCAATCTTTGCCCAAGAACATAGGCACCATGGGGTTTGGTTAGCAAGAACCAAAAAAATAATTACGATACTCTTTTCTCGTTGTCTGTCAATAAGTTCTTCAGTCATTAGAGGTCTCTGTGCAAAGCTCTTCCACCTATGATCAGGTTATGCTGAGCAAATCCAGCAGGAGCACGGGTCTGTGAAAAGAGCACCAGCTTTGATGCCAAGAAACCAGAATTCAAATCCCAGCCCCACTGAGAGTGGAATCTTGAGAAATTAATTGACTCTTCTTGACCTCATTCCTGTCATCTGAAAAATGGGCCAATATCTTCTACATGGCAGGATGATTTTAAGAGTTTAATATCTTATATGAAGGTAACTACCACCTAGCAGTTGCTTCATAAATATTGGTTGAATCTTTCTGTAGAGCTGTTTAAGTCATCATTAGATCATGCACATTGCATTTACAATAAACCCTACTGTGTGCCTTGCTTTGCACTGGGGATTAAACTTCTGATATGGGATGCTAGCAATCTGTGTAAGGGGCAAGTAGGAATAACATCCAAGGATGTTCAGAAAGCAAGAGAAGCTGTAAAATAATCAATTGGAAGTTGAGTGGGACAGGTTCCAAATGTCAAACAGTTCCATATGAGCTTGACCTGATGGGACATGTAAAAAATAAAGGTTCCTCTTCAAAGACTTTCCTCCCTATTTTATTAGAAATAAATAGTAACTTATCTTACAAGCAACATTTATTTAAAGAACTGTGCTAACATTCTTTTTTTTACTTTATTAAAATACTGAGTTTTATTTCACATGTATATTTTTGTCTCCCCACCATTTCCATGTCTGACCACTGCTACTACTATGTCCTATCATAACATTCCATACATACTTAAAACCAAGCAAAGGGTGGAGTTCCATCTTTAAAAACTAAACAGGCATTTTGGACAACACATTCTTGGCAATAGAACCTGGACAACATTTATCAAACACGGTAGGGAAAGTTCTCACTCTGCATTATAAAAAGGACAGCCAGATATCAACTGTTAGAGAAATGAAATAAGACAGAAAATTTTTAACAAATTGTTTAAACTATTTTCTTAAAGAGACTTCCTCCACTGCCAGAGATCTTGAATAGCCTCTTGGTCAGTCATCCGGAAGCAATTCTTCACATAATTGATGAACTTGGCTTCCACTTTGGGAAGAGAACCACCTTTTTCTATACTTGCTTGCATTTTTGCTTTAATGTCTTCTACAGAACTAGGTCCTTTTGGTGTTTTAGGAGTTTTTTCCTGTTTTTTGAAGGATTCGTGTCCTTTTGATCTTGGTGTTGATGATGGTTTTGAGTCTTTTCCATTCCGATTTGACTTTTGTGCATTTTTGGCTGGAGTATCTTGTATAGATTTTTTCACTGGCGCTTTTTCTTCAGCTTCCTCATCATTAAAATCATCACCATCATCTTCATCATCATCATCTTCATCATCATCATCATCATCTTCATCAGCAGCAAGTTTTACTTTTTTCTGTGGAACCTTGCTACCACCTCCAGAGTCAGACTGCTTTCCAGATATACTTAAGAGTTTCACATCCTCCTCCTTTTCATCTTCTGACTCTGCATCTTCCTCAACAGCTACTAAGTGCTGTCCACTAGTATGCACTGGCCCTGAACCACACTTCAACCTTAAGACCACTGGTGGTGTTATTTCAAAGCCCCCAAGGGAAACCGTTGGCTGTACAGACATTTTCAAAGTTGCCAGTGTTACTTTAATTGGACTGCCTTCGTAATTCATTGCCTCTGCTTCAACAATGTGCAATTCATCCTTTGCACCAGCCCCTAAACTGACCGTTCTTAAAGATAACGTGCTCATTTTCATCATTATCCACCTTAAAGTGATACTCTTTGTTGGCCTTTAGTTCACAACCAAAAGGATAGTTCTGGGGCCTCAGGGGGTTCATGTCCATGTCCATCGAATCTTCCATCAGGTGGCGGCACGCACTTAGGTAGGAGAAAAGGCAGACGGAGATAAATGAACGCTGCTCCAGAGAACAGCCGCGCAGGACGGAATCACACCAGGGGACATTCTTAAACATCTGCTAGCTGTGATAAAGAAATCAATGTACTTTATGTTCTTAGCTCCTATAACTTAGCCTAAATATTTGCCCTGGCATGCTTATAATGGTCCAAGCAAGCATTAGGACATAACCTGTTCCTCTTCCTTATTTAAAGGTGTTTTTACCTTTCTCAGCATTCCACAAGTTACTTCCTCCTTCCTTTGTTCTCCTCTACCTTTGCCTCTTTTAAAAAGTTCTAAGTTGCTAGCCAATCAGGACAAATACAGAATGTGAGATCCTGTTCCAGCCAATGGAAACCAGACACAGCAGTAGGGTGGATCTGTCAGGTTATAAATGACCCTGTCTCCTTTGTTCGGTGTACTGTCATGGCAAAACTGCTGGCAAGTGTACCCTTTCTGCAGAAAGTATAAAAATGGCCTTGCTGAGTAAATTAAATTTATGTTCAAGTGCTATTTCTTTACGGCAGTGGAGAACAAGCATTTCAAACAGACACTTGTTAGAAGAAGAGAGACTTAGGAGGCACCAGCCTTCTAGAACAACGGGGATTCGAATTGTCAGGAAACAGAATAAAGGGCAATAAATGTAATAATTAAAACACAGAACTTTTAAAAACATGATCTCTTTGGCCCATCACATTACTGACCATAAACATTACTTTTCTCATTATGACCAAATCAGCCTTTTATTTATGCTAGAAAGAAAGGTTTGAACATGTCCTGCCTCCTCTAATCAACCATAGCTGTCCTACAAAAGAAACAATCATTTTCTTTCTCTAGATTTCCTTTGGTCTTTTTTTGCTTTTTGTTTTTGTTTTTTATGAAAAAGACACTTGATTTGTAGACAGATCTGAGTTTGAGTCCTGATTGTGCCCTTGCTCAGAAGCTTCGGGAAATGCATTTCCGCTTCTTCATACTAACTTTTCTTACTTGCCACTGCACAAAACTGGCCTATGTACTGTGTTGCTATCACTAATTTGGCTGGGCCTCCTGAGCTTCATTCCATCTGTAAGGTTAGCTAACCCATCATGATTATCTTATTCCTTAAAAGCAATAAGGTCCTGACCCTTAGACGATAAGAGCTATATGGTTCTATTACAAAACTTTTTTGTTCGATTTATCAAATTTATTGGATGAATTTATTTCATTCTGCTGGAATTGCTTTGTGTGTGTGTGAGTTATAGGGGCAAATGATTGAAAAGGAGGTCAAGGAAAGGATTGCAATTTAGTAAATTTCACCATGATATGTTATGGCTAACAATATCTTGAAAACATTTTCCAACCCCAAAATCATATGGTACTTGGCCAAATGTTAAATTACAATTCAACCTCAGTAGGAAACAAATATATAATTTTAAAAATCAACAATCAGTAAGAGTAAAACAAAAAAAGATAAAAACAAAAAAATTCAAATTCACTAATGAAGAAATAAATGAAATAATTACGTTGCCTATTGATTGACAAAGCTTAAAAAAGTGATGATAACTAGTCCTGGCATAATTGTGGGACAAATGATATCTCACATCATTAGTAAAAGACAAATTGGTAAATTTTTCTGAAGGGCAATAAGGCAAAATTTTCATTAATGTGCATTCCTTTGGACCAGCAATCTCACTTTACAAAACTTGCTCAAAATAAATAAGTTGAAAAATACTCAAAGATGTATGTCCATGGATGTTCACAGCAGGTTTTATATTAATAAAACATTTTTAACAAATTAAGTACTCACCAATAGGAAATAGAGTATATATATAGATACCACCTGTATATGGAATGATGCATTGTGTAGTCATTACTAACGATAAGTGTAGGCCGGGTGCGGTGGCCCATGCCTGTAATCCCAGCACTCTGGGAGGCCGAGGTGGGCAGATCACCTGAGGTCAGGAGTTTGACACCAGCCTGGCAAACATGGTGAAACCCCGTCTCTACTAAAACTACAAAAAAAATAGCTGGCGTGGTGGCAGGCACCTATAATCCCAGCTACTTGGGAGGCTGAGGTGGGAGAATTGCTTGAACTCAGGAGATGGAGGTTGCAGTGAGCCGAGATCACACCACTGCACCCCAGCCTGGGCAACAAGAATGAAACTCCATCTCAAAAAATAAAAATTAAGTATGCACTTGTTTTTTTCATGGAAAATTTTCACAATATATTAATGTTGTAACATTGCAGTGATAGCTTTATTAACTCCTGAGTGTTTATATTTTTCCTCCTTTACAATTTACTAAACAGAAGGTTGTCCTTGCCTGCTCAATGCCTCACCACCCCTTTCAGTCCTCAACAGAGCACCCTTAACTTTCCCAACAAGATCCCTTATCTTTGGTTACATAGACTAGAGAATGGTAAACTAATAATGGAGACTAACCAACAGAGGTAAAATATGAGGGGGACGACTTAGCAGAGAAAGCAAGTTTCTCTACATAAAAAGGTGGAAAGTGGGATGGGACAAAGCCCCTTTGGGAATGAGCAAGACATTGGATCATGTGGCACAGAAGGTATCTTCAGCAGCTTTGTATACAAACAAAGCAAAACAACACAAAACACCTGAGGAAAAGAAGAAGAGGTTGTGCTAATTTACATTCCCACCAGCAGTGATAAAAGTTCCCTTTTTACCACATCCATGCAAACAAACATCTGTTGTTTTTTGATTTTTGGGCCATTCTGGCTGGAGTAAGGTGGTATCTTATTGTGGTTTTAATTTGCATTTCCCTAATAATTAGTGATATTGAGCATTTTTCCCATGTTTGATGGTCATTTGTATATTTTCTTTTGAGAAATGTCTGTTCATGTTGTTTGCCCAATTTTTAATGGAATTATTTGTATTTTTTTCTAATTTGTTTGAGTTCCTTATAGATTCTGGATATTAGTCCTTTGCTTGGAGATATAGTTGGCAAATATCTTCTCCCATTCTTTAGGCTGTCTGTTTACCCTGTTGATTATTTCTTCTGCTGCGCAGAGCTTTTTAGTTTAATTATGTCTCATTTATTTATTTTTGGCTTTGTTACATTTGATTTTGGAGTCTTAGTCATAAATCCTTTGCCCAGGCCGATGTCCAGAAGAGTTTTTCTTAGGTTTTTCAATGTGGAAAACAGTATGAAGATTTCTCAAAGAACTAAAAATAGGCCTACCATTTGATCCAGCAATCCCACTACAGAGTATCCGCCCAAAGGAAAACAGGTCATTATACCAAAAAGACCCCTGCATATGAGTGTTTATTGCAGCACAATTCACAATTGTAAAGATATAGAATTAACCTAAGTGCCCATCAACCAGTAAGTGGATAAAGAAAATGTAGTACATATACATCACAGAATACTACTCACCCTTAGAAAATAATGAAATAATGTCTTTTGAAGCTACTTGGTTGGAATTGGAGGCCATTATCATAAGTGAAGTAACTCAGGAATAGAAAACCAAATACAGGATGTTCTCACTTATAAGTGGGGGCTAACATATGGGTATGCAAAGACATACAGAGTGGTATAATGGACTTTGGAGACTTAGAAGAAGGGAGGAGGGAAGGCGGGTGAGGGATGAAAAATATCTATTGGGGCCAGGCGTGAGATAAGTGGCTCACGCCTGTTATCTCAGCACTTTGGGAGGCCAAGGCGGGTGGATCACTTGAGGTCAGGACTTTGAGACCAGCCTGGCCAACATGGTGAAACCCCATCTCTACTAAAAATACAAAAATTAGCCGGGCATGGTTGTGCACACCTATAATCCCAGCTACTTGGAAGGCTGAGGCAGGAGAATCGCTCGAACCCAGGATGTAGAAGTTGCAGTGAACCAAGATCCTGCCACTGCAATCCAGCCTGGGTGACAGAGTGAGACTACCTCTGAAAAAAGAAGAAAAAGTATCTATTGGGTACAATGTATACTATTCAGGTGACAGGTACAATAAAAACCCAGATTTCATTTCTATACAATTCATCCATGTAATCAAAAACCACTTGTACCCCTAAAGCTATTGAAATTTAAATATTAAAAACAAGAGGAAGGGACTTTCAAGAGCATAATTGTGGGTTGTATATTAGATTTCCCTTAATATAATACCTCTCAAGAAACAAAAGGACAGGGCAAAGCAAGATGGCAGAATAGAAGCCTACACCATTTGTACCTCCGGAAGGAACACCAAATTTTAACAACTATCTGCACACAGAATAGCACCATCACAAGAACCAAAAATCAGGTGAACAATCATAGCACCTGGCTTTAACTTCATATCATGGAAAGAGGCACTGAGGAGGGTCAGAAAGACTGCATTGAATTGCAGATACCACCCCTCCCCTATCCCCAGCAATGGCTGTGTAGCAGGAAGAGTCTGTGCACTTGGGGGAGGGAGAGAACAGTGACTGTAGGACTTTACATTGAACTTGGTGCTGCCCTTTCACAGTGGAGAGTAAAGCCATACTGGGTATGAATGAAACTGTGGCTCATGCCTGTAATCCCAGCACTTTGGGGAGGCCGAGGTAGGCGGATCACTTGAGGTCAGGAGTTCCAGACCAGCCTGGCCAACATGGCAAAACCCCGTCTCTACTAAAAATACAAAAATTAGCTGGGTGTGGGGGCAGGTGCTTGTAATCCAAGCTACTGGAGGCTGAGGCAGGAGAATTGCTTGAATCCAGGAGGTGGAGGTTGCAGTGAGCCGAGATAACACTACTGTACTCCAGCCTGGGCAACAGAGTAAGACTCTGTCTCAAAAACAAACAAACAAACAACAACAACAATAAAAAACTAGAGGAATCACATTACCTGACTTCAAATTATACTATAGAGCTACAGTATACAGTAATCAAAACAGCATGGTACTTGCATAAAAACAGACACACAGACCAACGGAACAGAATTGAGAATCCAGAAACAAACCCAAGAGAACCCAGAAACAAATCCATATGTCTACAGTGAATTCATTTTCGACAAAGGGGCCAAGAACATACACTGGGGAGAAGACAGTCTCTTCAATACATGGTGCTGGGAAAACTGAATATCAATATGCAGAAGAATGGAACTAGACTCCTATATTTCACCATATACAAAAATCAAATCAAAATGGATTAAAGACTTAAGACCTCAAGCTATGAAACTACTGCTAATACCATTCTTGATGCATAGGAGAGAACTCAATGCATTATACAATGGATGCCTCATGCCTGAGGGCATTAGGGCTTAATTCTTTTCTGAAACCCCTGATTGAGAAAGGCTGCTAGAGTGCTGTCTACATGGATGAAGCAGGTGAAACCAACACTGTGTCTTCATTTCAGCACATGGAAAAGAGATAGAGCCGGGAGAGGGCAAGTGATTTTTAAAAGTGGTACAGAAGTTGCACACATCACTTCCAATCACATTGCATTGTTGAAGAATTGGCCACACTTAGCTGCAAGGAAGACTGAGAAACATGTTCTCTAGTTAGATGGCCACATGCTTAAATAAAATTTATGAAGATGTTATTACCAAAAGAGCAAAGGGGGAAATGTCTGTCTGCCTCAGGCACAATGACCTAAATACAGCAATCCACAAACAGGTTTATTCCTCTATTGTCCCTGACTGTAACCACCATACACTCAAGCTGCAGATAATGTCTGCTCTTATGAAGCTTATCTCTGGCAGTAGGGTAGGGGAAACAGGTAAGAACAAGTAAACCTGACAATATCCTTCAAGACACCAAGTTCACCTGTGCCTAAGCCAACCCTGGGCTTCCAAAATACATGAATAAACACATTCCATTTTTTTTTAATTAAGCCAATATTGGTTGGGTTTCCACCTTTTGCAACGAAATGAGTCCTGACTAAAGATCAGCTCTATAGGCTTCTAGAATAAAATTATGATCTCAACCAGCATTTTATTATAAGTTAGGTACAGTACCAAGAAGCTTTCAAACATCTTTTAATCTGTATCACAACATCCTATTACTCATATAGCACATGTCACATAGTATTTTACATTTTTGCATAATATTTTACCTGTTTAGAGCCCATCTCTTTAATAGAAGAGAAATTCTATGGTGAGAAAGACCTTGTCTCTATCCTCAGGGTCTAACACAGAGCTGCTGGCACTTAATAGTTGTTCAATAAATATTTGTTAAATGAACAAATGAATTCATGACTCTAAAGTCTATGCTTTTAATTATTCTAGAATGTTTCCTTTCTAACATAATAACCATCCTATTTTGAAGATTTGGAATTATCTTATCCAGTCTACTCATCTAGTAGAAAAAGAAGCTGAAACCCAAAACTCATATGTAGTTTTTCCAAAGACACAAAACAGCTCTGTAAGATAGTCTCTATAGAAATGATTGTACACGGATGTTTTAATTACATACTTGTAAATAAAGTGATTTGTCTGAAATTACTGATTTTCTACTTTTACTCTTTATTACTGTGGCCATTCACATTTACAAGTCTCACTGTTTCTTCATCATTTCTACCTTTCCCAGTCATTAACTTCCTCATAATCATCATCTTCACTTTTCCCCCTTTTTTAAATTCAAGGACCATTCTGTTCTATCAATAAATTTTGAAATAAATAATTTCTCATATATTTTCATCTGATACTTCCAAACTTTCAGGAGCTCAGATTGCATGAATCTAATGAAAAGCTAATTATTCTTTTATGATATGGCAGTCATTTATGATTTAAGATAATCCTTAATTCTAAGTAAAATATAATTGAGAAAAAAATACACTTTCCTTTTGAATAAGCACATCTTAGGGAAAAAAAGCCAGGACTAAAAACTAAGCAAGCACCAGCTGTTTGTTTTACGTGATAAGTACTCACTACAATATATTAAGTGAGAAAAAGTATGTAAAATACTTTATTAGTAAGAATAAATTTAAGAGTAGGAGAAAATGTAATTCTGCAGTGATTCAGCTTTTAATTCCTGATTTGGATCATTTGGAATCTCTCTCTCTCTCTCTCCCCCAATCTCTGTCTCCCACCCTTCCTGATTTCACTAGAGGTTTGTCCATTTTATCAGTCTTTAAAAAAAACTTTTGACTTTGTTGATTCTCTGTTTGTTTTATATTTTATTAATTTTTGCTCTTGTTATTTGCTCCTACTACTTACTTGTATATTTTGCTCTCCTTTTTCTAACATCAGCATCAAATTTCAGCCTTTCCTCTTTTCTAATGAGTTCATTTAAAGCTATGATTTGTATCTAGCTTTAGCTGTATCCCGCATGTTTTGATATATAATATTTTCATTATCATTCTGTTCAAAATTCTTTCTCATTTGTATTATGATTCTCTTTTGATTGTCAGTTGAAGTGTATTTTAAAATTTCAAAACATATGAGAATTTTCTAATTTTCAGTTTGCTACTGGTATTGTGGTCAAAGAATATACTTAATAAAATACTCAATATACTTAACATAGTACTTGAAATTTATAAATTTTTGTTTTAGCATGACGTTTAGTTGTTTTTAAAAAATGTTTCATATGAGCCTGAAAAGATTATAAATTCTGCATTTCTTCAAAGGAATATGAATTTTTATATATCTAAGTATGAATTTATATACATAAATACATATATAGTTGTGTTATTGAAATCTTAAATAACTTTACTAATTTTTCTGACTTTTCCATCAACTTTTGAGAGATGTGTGTTAAAATTTCCCATCATGATATTTATTTGTCTATTTCCCTTGGGGGAAAGGAGGCCTATATAAATAGAAACATAAAATCTTAAAATTGCTAAATTCTCATGTTGAATTAAACCTTTTATCATTGTGAACTATCCCAATTCATTTCCAGTAATGCACCAACTTAATGTCTAATTTGTCTGACATTGATATATCAGACATTACTCAAAAGAAAACGCAAAATAATGCCAGGGTTTCTTTGGTTAGTATTTGGCTAACATATATTTCTTTTATCTTTGGCTTTTGGTCTTTGCTTAACTTTAATTTTTAGATGTGCATTTTTTCAACAGCATATAAATGGTTTTTGTCTTTTATCCAAGCTGACAATCTTTATATTTTAACTGGAGCATCTAGTCATTTACATTTAATAGAATTACTGGCACATTGGGATAAATGTACCATTTTATTCTATGCTATCCATTGGTGGTGTTTGCTTTATCATGCCTTCTTCCTTTTCTTCTTTGAATCAAACATGTATTTTCATTACATTGCTTCCCCACTACGACTTTGAAATGAATATACCCTCTTTCTCTTATATAGTATTTATCTATCCATTAAAACATACATATGTAACTTTTACAAACTGTAAAAATAATAACTTTAATCCAAGACATTACAAGTACTTAGAATGGATTCCTTTCATTTACTTACATTCCAATTTATATGCTACTGATACGTGTGTTATTGTTTTAATCCCTCAAGACATTAATACTATTGTTTAGCACAATGTTTGCTTAAATTTACCCAAATATTTAACACTTCCTAAGCCTTTCCTTTCTTTTTGCATTTTAGACTTTCTATTAGGGTGTGTTTTTCTTCTGCTTGGGTGCATCTTGTAGAATTTCTTTTAGTAGGGTTCCATAGGTGTCAAAATCTCTTTTTGTCTGAAAATGACATTATTTTAACTTCATTCTTGATAGTTTTGTAGAAAACTTTGTAGAAAATTTTAGTTGGCAGTTGTTTTCTTACAGTACACTGAAAACATTTCCTTGTCTTCTGACTTTTGTTGTTAAGACTACGGTCATTTCTGTGACATTGCTTTGAAGAGTTTTTCTTTTTTTTTTATTATACTTTAAGTTCTATGGCACATGTGCACAACGTGGAGTTTGTTACATATGTATACATGTGCCATGTTGGTGTGCTGCACCCATTAACTCGTCATTTACATTAGGTATATCTCCTAATGCTATCCCTCCCCCATCCGCCCGCCCCACGACAGGCCCAGGTGTGTGATGTTCCCCTTCCTGTGTCCAAGTGTTCTCATTGTTCCATTCCCACCTATGAGTGAGAACATGCAGTGTTTGGATTTTTGTCCGGATAGTTTGCTGAGAATGATGGTTTCCAGCTTCAGCCATGTCCCTATAAAGGACATGAACTCACCCTTTTTTATGGCTGCATAGTATTCCATGGTGTATATGTGCCACATTTTCTTAATCCAATCTATCATTGTTGACATTTGGGTTGGTTCCAAGTCTTTGCTATTGTGAATAGTGCCACAATAAACATATGTGTGCATGTGTCTTTACAGCAGCATGATTTATAATCCTTTGGGTATATACCCAGTAATGGGATGGCCGGGTCAAATGGCATTTCTAGTTCTAGATCCTTGAGGAATCGCCACACTGTCTTCCACAATGGTTGAACCAGTTCACAGTTCCACCAACAGTGTAAAAGTGTTCCTATTTCTCCACATCCTCTCCAGCACCTGTTGTTTCCTGACTTTTTAATGATCACCATTCTAACTGGTGTGACATGGTATCTCATTGTCGTTTTCATTTGCATTTCTCTGATGGCCAGCGATGATGAGCATTTTTTCATGTGTCTGTTGGCTGCATAAATGTCTTATTTTGAGAAGAGTCTGTTCATATCCTTCGCTCACTTTTTGATGGGGTTGTTTGTTTTTTTCTTGTAAATTTGTTTGAGTTCTTTGTAGATCTTGGATTTTAGCCCTTTGTCAGATGAGTAGATTGCAAAAATTTTCTCCCATTCTGTAGGTTGCCTGCTCACTCTAATGGTAGTTTCTTTTGCTGTGCAGAAGCTCTTTAGTTTAATTAGATCCTATTTGTCAATTTTGGCTTTTGTTGCCATTGCTTTTGGTGTTTTAGTCATGAAGTCCTTGCCCATGCCTCTGGCCTGAATGGTATTGCCTGGTTTTCTTCTGGGGTTTTTATGGTTTTAGGTTTAACATTTAAGCCTTTAATCCATCTTGAATTAATTTTTGTATAAGGTGTAAGGAAGGGATCCAGTTTCAGCTTTCTACATATGGCTAGCCAGTTTTCCCAGCACCATTTGTTAAATAGGGAATCCTCTCCCATTTCTTGTTTTTCTCCAGTTTGTCAAAGATCAGATAGTTGTAGATGTGTGGTATTATTTCTGAGGGCTCTGTTCTGTTCCATTGGTCTATATCTCTATTTTGGTACCAGTAGCATGCTGTTTTGGTTACTGTAGCCTTGTAGTATAGTTTGAAGTCAGGTAGCATGATGCCTCCAGCTTTGTTCTTTTTGCTTAGGATTGTCTTGGCAATGCGGGCTCTTTTTTGGTTCCATAGGAACTTTAAAGTAGTTTTTTCCAATTCTGTGAAGAAAGTCATTGGTAGCTTGATGGGGATGGCATTAAATCTGTAAATTACATTGGGCAGTATGGCCATTTTCACAATATTGATTCTTCCTATCCATGAGCATGGAATGCTTTTCCATTTGTTTGTGTCCTCTTTTATTTTGTGGAGCAGTGGTTTGTAGTTCTCCTTGAAGAAGTCCTTCACATCCCTTGTAAGTTGGATTCCTAGGTATTTTATTTTCTTTGAAGCAATTGTGAATGGGAGTTCACTTATGATTTGGGTCTCTGTCTGTCTGTTATTGGTGTATAAGAATGCTTGTGATTTTTGCACATTGATTTTTTATCCTGAGACTTTGCCAAAGTTGCCTATCAGCTTAAGGAGATTTTGGGCTGAGACGATAGGGTTTTCTAAATATACAATCATGTCATCTGCAAACAGGGACAATTTGACTTCCTCTTTTGCTAACTGAGTATCCTTTATTTCTTTATCCTGCCTGATTGCCCTGGCCAGAACTTCCAACAGTATGTTGAGTAGGAGTGGTGAGAGAGGGCATCCCTGTCTTGCGCCAGTTTTCTAAGGGAATGCTTCCAGTTTTTGCCCATTCAGTATGATATTGACTGTGGGTTTGTCATAAATAGCCCTTATTATTTTGAGATACATCCCATCAATTCCTAATTTATTGAGAGTTTTTAGCATGAAGGGCTGTTGAATTTTGTCAAAGGCCTTTTCTGCATCTATTGAGATAATCAAGTGGTTCTTGTCTTTGGTTCTGTTTATATGCTGGATTATGTTTATTGATTTGCATATATTGAACCAGCCTTGCATCCCAGGGATGAAGCCCACTTGATCATGGTGGATAAGCTTTTTGATGTGCTGCTGGATTTGGTTTGCCAGTATTTTATTGAGGATTTTTGCATCTTTGTTCATCAGGGATATTAATCTAAAATTCTCTTTTCTTTGTTGTGTCTCTGCCAGGCTTTGGTATCAGGATGATGCTGGCCTCATAAAATGAATTAGGGAGGATTCCCCCTTTTTCTATTGATTGGAATAGTTTCAGAGGGAATGGTACCAGCTCCTCCTTGTACCTCTGGTAGAATTCAGCTGTGAATTCGTCTGGTCCTAGACTTTTTTGGTTGGTAAGCTATTAATTATTGCCTCAATTTCAGAGCCTGTTATTGGTCTATGCAGGGATTCAACTTCTTCCTCGTTCAGTCTTGGGAGAGTGTATGTGTCCAGGAATTCATGCATTTCTTCTAGATTTTCTAGTTTATTTGCGTAGAGGACTTTATAGTATTCTCTGATGGTAGTTTGTATTTCTGTGGGATTGGTGGTGATATCCCCTTTATCATTTTTTATTGAGTCTATTTGATTCTTCTCTCTTTTCTTCTTTAATAGTCTTGCTAGCAGCCTATCAATTTTGTTGATCTTTTCAAAAAACCAGCTCCTGGATTCATTTATTTTTTTGAAGGGATTTTTGTGTCTCCATCTCCTTCAGTTCTGCTCTGATCTTAGTTATTTCTTGCCTTCTGCTAGCTTTTGAATGTGTTTGCTCTTGCTTCTCTAATTCTTTCAATTGTGATGTTAGGGTGTCAATTTTAGATCTTTCGTGCTTTCTCTTGTGGGCATTTAGTGCTATAAATTTCCCTCTATACACTGCTTTAAATTTGTCCCAGAGATTCTGGTATGTTGTGTGTTTGTTCTCATTGGTTTCAAAGAACATCTTTATTTCTGCCTTCATTTTGTTATGTACCCAGTAGTCATTCAGGAGCAGGTTGTTCATTTTCCATGTAGTTGAGCAGTTTTGAATGAGTTTCTTAATCCTGAGTTTTAATTTGATTGCACTGTGGTCTGAGAGACAGTTTGTTACAATTTCTCTTCTTTTATATTCGCTGGAGTGCTTTACTTCCAACTATGTGGTCAATTTTCGAATAAGTGCGATGTGGTGCTGAGAAGAATGTACATTCTGTTGATTTGGGGTGGAGACTTCTGTAGATGTCTATTAGATCTGCTTGGTGCAGAGCTGAGTTCAATTCCTGGATATCCTTGTTAACTTTCTGTCTCTTTGGTCTGTCTAATGTTGACAGTGGGGTGTTAAAGTCTCCCATTATTATTGTGTAGGAGTCTAAGTCTCTTCGTAGGTCTCTAAGGACTTGATTTATGAATCTGGGTGCTCCTGTATTGGGTGCATACATATTTAGGATAGTTAGCTCTTCTTGCTGAATTGATCCCTTTACCATTATGTAATGGCCTTCTTTGTCTCTTTAGATCTTTGTTGGTTTAAAGTCTGTTTTATCAGAGACTAGAATTGCAACCCCTGCCTTTTTTTGTTTTCCATTTGCTTGGTAGATCCTCCTCCATCCCTTTATTTTGAGCCTATGTGTGTCTCTGCATGTGAGATGGGTCTCCTGAATACAGCACACTGATGGGTCTTGACTCTTTATCCAATTTGCAATTCTGTGTCTTTTAATTGGAGCATTTAGCCCATTTACATTTAAGGTTAATATTGTTATGTGTGAATTTGATCCTGTCATTATGATGTTAGCTGGTTATTTTGCTTGTTAGTTGATGCAGTTTCTTCCTAGCATCCATGGTCTTTACAATTTGGCCTGTTTTTGCAGTGGCTGGTACCTGTTGTTCCTTTCCATGTTTAGTGCTTCCTTCATGAGCTCTTGTAGGGCAGGCCTGGGGGTGACAAAATCTCTCAGCATTTGCTTGTCTGTAAAGGATTTTATTTCTCCTTCACTTATGAAGCTTAGTTTGGCTGGATATGAAATTCTGGGTTGAAAATTCTTTTCTTTAAGAATGTTGAATATTGGCCCTCACTCTCTTCTGGCTTGTAGAGTTTCTGCCAAGAGATCCGCTGTTAGTCTGATGGGCTTCCCTTTGTGGGTAACCCAACCTTTCTCTCTGGCTGCCCTTAATATTTTTTCCTTCATTTCAACTTTGGTGAATCTGACAATTATGTGTCTTGGATTTGCTCTTTTCGAGGAGTATGTTTCTTTGTCTCTACTTCTCTATAGTTTTGCTACAATATATCTAAATGTATAATTCTTTTAATTTATCCTGCTTAGGATTTCTTGGTATTCTGCAAATGTAGTTTATAATCTTTCATCTGATTTGAGTAGTCTTAATAATTATTTTTTACATATTACCTATATCCCATTCCTTTTTTTCTTAAAGGGAAATTCTAAAGCATTCTAAAGAATTACAGAGCATTTCTTTTAAATATAAATTATTCTTCTGTATTGAATGCTCCATAACTTACCTTCTTTCATGTTTTTCCTCTTTTTATTCCTCCATATTATGCTACTTACATGAAATTTTCTTCTGATTAGTCTTCCAGTTCATTAATATTGCCTTTAGCTATGCCTACTGTTTAACATGTTATAAAGGTTCTAATTTTAGCAATTTTAATTTTTATATTGATTTCCCTTTTAACATTACCTATATCCTGCAGACGGCTTTCAAATTCTTCTCTAATTTGTTTAAGAATAATACTAGTTTCAAGTTTTTCTCAAATTTATTTCAGCATAATCTGTTTTTGATCATTTTAGTTAATAAGGTCTTTTTCTGTATCTTTCTGTTGTCTGTTATTAGGTTGTCCTTAATGTGTTCTGATTTTTTTGTATGCCTGGCTATCTTTGTGGTCATTATGCCTTAAAAGTTATTTGTGTGAATACTCTGTGGTCTAGAATGAATGTCCTTTCACCAAAGAGCACTTGTCTGCTTCTGCCCCATGCCTGCTGAACTAACATTATCAGGAACAAGTTAACTTAAATTCAAGATTTGCAGTTTTACTCAAGCCTGAATGATTTGACTTGGGCTTCAATGTCATGAGAGGTTTAGTCTACATCCAATTCACCATCATAATGAGAGTAGAGTTTTTCAAACTCTCAGCTAATTTTTCAGCTACATTACCTATCTTAATGCAGGTCTGGTTTTACTTCTGTCCTCACATCTCATAAAGCCATCAAAACAAAAGTTCAAATTTGTCAGTCTCAGTGAATTATCTCAGGACTAGCTTCCAGATGCTTGTGCAATTTTTCTGAGTTGCTGTTCTCTTGCAATGTTAACCTAGTACTTTCTCAGCTCTATAATATATCTATGAAGACGTGAATATATCCTATTATATCCTATATTCTAAATAATAAATATTAATAAATAAATATTACATATATGTGTGTACATGTATGTATACATATATAATCAATTATATATAATCTATGTATAACATTTTATATATAGATATTATCTTACATATACTTATTTTATAAGTTTAAAAAATAGATTATCATATATTTAATACATTCATTTTAGCTGTTTTTACTGAGACAGCTGGTCCAAGCAACCAAGCCTGACATTACTGGAAATAGAATATATCTGGCAAAGTCTAAAGGAAGGAGAGAAGCAGGGTTCAAAATCCTGGTCTTCTGGGCAAACTGTCAAACTTGTCTGCACTTTGGTTATTAAATAAGTTTGTTGTAAAGACCAAGCGAGATGAGTAATGTACCGTATACATCACAATGTCTGGCACAGAATAGTTGCCTTTTTCCTTTTATTATCACATTAAATGGCTTGATTTGAAGGCTTTTTAATGGGGGAAGGTCAGCACATGTTTTGTGAGAGCAAATGTTGGGTAAAAGGAAAGGCTTGAGGTGGTAAGCTGTGTGAAAATCAAAGACAATAAGGAAATGAGGTTGCTGAAAACAAATCTTTTATTACTTTGAGCTATAATAAATATGGGATATCCTGCATGCTTAAATGAATGGTAATTTTATTTCCTTTTGTCTGCCTGTATAATCAATTTCTGCCTTTATGACCCAGTTCAAATGTCACCTCAAAGCGTAAATGCTCATTGAATGGATGAGAGTCTTTTCTGTGGGAAAAAAAATATTGCAATGCCTTGGAAAATGTTTGGAAACACTCATCGCTGTATATAAAGTTTTATACTTTAGGCTTCCATTTCATGTTGTCAGCTATAAAAGAAATAAGTTTAGCTGTGTAGTACAACATAGCAGGATCTGAGTAAACCAAGATTGGTCTTGAACTTTCCCCACTCTCAGACATACCCACATTTAACATCCCAGAGCAATAAGGCTATTTTTAAATATCTCAGGGAAGGTGCTACAATTTTTCTCAGTCCAACTGCCCTTTCTGTCCAAAATCCTTCCTCACATGTCGGTTCACTCCTTTCTGAAACTACAGAGCTAGATGAAACATGTTTGGAGTTTTACATTTTTAAAAGTCCAATTGCCAGACTCTCAAGGTTATTTTAAGGCATCTGTTGTAACTATTTTCAATTACAGAGTCTCTTTTTCTCTCTCCCTCTCTCCCTCCCTTCCTCTCTCCCTCTCTTCTTTTGTCTTCTCTTTCTCTCCTTCTTCAAATAGTTATAGTGCCCATTCTTCATTGTTCTCATATATACTTTCCACCTAGCAAAACCACAACGGTGGGGAATGGGAGGAAAGGCAGTTTGATTGGCCCTGATTCCAAAAGAGCATTTATCTGTCACTTTCTTCCCTCTCTCATCCCTTCAAGTTCACACATCCCAATGCATCCTGAGACACTTGGCCTCACCTGTCTTTCCTTCTCAATGCTTGCAGTGCTTCAGGTATGCAGAGAAGGAATGAAAATTGCACCTTCTCTTGAGGGGGGCTGCAATTGCATTACATTTTTATTTCATTATGTGCCCCTGACCAGCTACAGAGATATGACATCAATTTATCCAGCTGAATGTTTTAATCTTGCAGAAAGTAAATGTCAGCTGCAGACAGCACCTTTTTCCCATTTGCCCTTACTTGATTTTCTTCTTCAATTCCAAGCACATTTATGGTAATAAGTTAACCTAGCTGCGTACTCTCTGTGACCCTTTTCCCCACAGGCCATGCAGGGTTGGCGTGAGATGTCAGAGAGACATAAATTCTTGTTACAGAGATTTCTAGTGGAAGGTAGGAAGCGTCCTCCCCCACCCGTTAGCCCTGAAGAACAGCCTTGCTTACTCTGTCCTTATCTCCATGGCATATACAGAACAGGGTTATGGCTGTCATATTTCAAGTGGCAACTAGGGAGGAAACAAGATTTGGAAACATGGCAGTAATACGAATGACTAACATTGGTATAGCCTTTACACCTTGCTAAGGGCTTTTGTATTTGCCCATTAAATTATCATGGTCCTTCTGGAAGCTAGGTGTTTTTATTTTGATTGTCATTTTACAAATGAAGAAACTGAGCCCTGAAAAGATATTATTAATAGCCTAAGACTATACCACAAGTAAATGACAGTCTGGTTGCCAAAACCAAGATTTCTGGCTCCAGAACCCAAAGTCTTAGTATTTAAATACTAAAATATGTACATATGCTTTGTTCTAATGTGTAGAATTCCTAATAATTTATCATTTTAAAAAGTCAGAAATATACATAAAGTTTATTTACAGAAATTTTCAGTACAATGTGGAAATGTGATGTAGTTACAAGCTAACTAACATTTAAAAATAGAGGATAATGTAAAAAATATTAGGCTGCATTTGTAAGACTGATACAGTATAGCCATTAAAACTCAATTCTTAACTGGGAGTGGTGGTTCATGCCTATAATTCCAGGACTTTCGGAGGCCAAGGCAGGAGGATAGCTTGAAGCCAGGAGTTGAAGAACAGCCTGGGCAACATGGCAAAACCCCAACTATACAAAAAAATGCAAAAAAAAAAAAAATTAGCCGGGCATGGTGGTGTGTGCTTGTAATCCTAGCTACTTGAGAGGTTGAGGTAGGAGGATCCCTTGAGCCCAGGGGTCAATGCTGCAAACAGAGTGATGCTGCCACTGCCCTCTAGCCTGGCTGATGGAGCAAGATCTTGTCTCAAAAAAAAAAAACTATACTGTCTAATGGCATTTAAGAATAATTGTTATATAACATTAAATAAAAATTAAAATAGATTACAAATCTATACATAGTATGATTCCAATTTTGGAAAATATGTGTCTAGAAAAAAACCTAAAACCATTATATACACACATGTAAACATAAATATACACACATATATTCACGAAAATATTGTAGGTAGTATTCTCTTATTTTTCTGTGAACTTTAAAAATTGTATGTTATGAATGCATATTAATTTAATTTTATCAGCAAAGAAAAACAATAAAATGATTTTTCAAATGTTTATCAGATAATACCATTCTTTCTGAGTACTTCCTTACTCCTCTAGGGATCTATTTATTCTAAAGGTCTGCTATCACTTGCATTTGTGGATATTTTGTATACCCCAGCTGTGCTAAATCCTCTCCTCTTCTCTCTCACCCAGGTATCTTCCTGGCATCTTTTGTTTGGCAGTGGGATGGTGGGGGGCAGGCAAAGATAATGAGGAAATTCAGTTTCCGTTTTGCTGGCTCTCCAGCCTACCATTTTCTCTCTAGGCAGCTGATCCCCAGTGAAGACAGTCTAGTGTCCCACAGGGAGGGCTGAGGCACCCGCCACTGCTTCTCTGCTACAGCCTTCCCTTAACCCCTTGCACACCACATAAAACGAATTGAAGTTTGCTTCTGTGCCATTTCAGAGGATCTACTGTGCCTCCCGCGCCTGGTAGAAGCAGTGCTGTGAGTGAGGCTAAGTCTTTTTCTTGTACATATATTGCCTCATCCTCACTGCACAGGAAGAAAGTCCTGACAGGATTAAGACTTTGGAAAGCTGATATCTACACAAATGCTCACTTTCTCCTCTCCTCGATGTCCATCCTCTTACCCCAGACTCCTACTTCCAATGCCTTGGTTGGGTGTCCTGACTCCCCACTCCCCATGCGAGGAAGAGGTTCCTTACACTCCTTGATCCTTCTTCCTGTTTTCTACAAACTAAAGTTTCTCAAGTTTGGGCTGGAAGCTAATGAAATTTTTCCTATGGTTAGTTGAAAGGGGTCAAGTAGGTTCTGGTATTATTAAGGGGTCAGCAGGGGGTTGTCAGTGCTTCTTATTCCAATTCAATCTCCCCACCTGGAAGCTGTAGCTGATTTCCTTGGAAGTTGCCTAGGAAGCTGGCACACTTTCCTACAGCAGACATTACTTTTTCTGAAACAACATGTTATATTCTTATATGAGGAAAACACATCTTCCCATTAGCATGTCTTTTATTATACCCTAATGTTGCTCTGCTAAGGGTCATCTGATTTTGTCCTGAGCTTGTCATATGCATCAAGAAAGATAGCTGTGAGTGGCTTCTACTTACTCATTCGGGGTGGGGGAGTGTTAGATTCAATTAAGTTTTCTCTAATATTCAAATCTCTTCCTTAATAGAGTGAGAAATAGGAGTTGCAAATGCTAAGAGGAAGAAAACATCCTTATTTCTGAAGGTCTGATTCTTCCTGAGGCTTCTTCCCTGGGGGCTGTTAGTGTGGCTTCTCTGTGGGATCTGCCAACCTTTCTCTATCAGGTAGCACTTGCTACATAACAAACCACCCCAAAATTTAGCTGCATATAACAACACCATTTATTCACCTCAGCTCTCAGGATGCAGAGAAGCGATAAAAAAATTAACTGTCTGACAAAGAGTTGGTTGAGATAACAAATATGACAGGAAACTCAGGACAAATTTACTATGTCATCTGATCATCATTAAAAGCCAATAGTGAAAATTCAGAGGATATACTTACAGTTACATAATCTTTAATTAATAGAAGAATCTTCCTTTTTTTCATTTTTATTTTACTTTAAGTTCTGGGATACATGTGCAGAACACGCAGGTTTGTTACACAGGTAAACGTGTGCCATGGTGGTTTGCTGAATCTGTCAACCCATCATCTAGGTTTTAAGCCCCTCATGCATTAGCTAGTTGTCCTGATGCTCTCCCTCCACTTGCACCTGCCACCCCGCCCACAGGCCCTGGTCTGTGTTGTTCCACTCCCTGTGCCCATGTGTTCTCATTGTTCAACTCCCACTTATGAGTGAGAACATGCGATGTTTGGTTTTCTGTTCCTGTGTTAGTTTGCTGAGGATGATGGCTTCCAGCTTCATCCATGTCCCTGCAAAGGACATGATCTCATTCCTTTTTATGGCTGCATTGTATTTCATGGTGTATATGTACCACATTTTTTTATCCAGTCTATCATTGATGGGCATTAGGGTTGGTTCCATGTCATTGCTATTGTAAATAGTGCTGCAATAAACATACATGTGCATGTATCTTTACAGTAGAATAATTTATAATCCTTTGGGTATATGCCCGGTAATGGGATTGCTGGGTCAAATGATATTTCTAGTTCAAGATCCTTGAGGAATAGTCACACTATCTTCCACAATGATTGAACTAATTTACATTCCACAGCCTCGTCAGCGTCTGTTGTTTCTTGACTTTTTAATAATCGTCATTCTGACTGACATGAGATGGTATCTCGTTGGGGTTTTGATTTGCATTTCTCTAATGATCAGTGATGTTGAGCTTTTTTTCATATGTTTGTTAGCCACAGAAATGTCTTCTTTGAGAAGAGTCTGTTCATATTCTTTGCCCACTTTTGGATGGGGTTGTTTGCTTTTTTCTCATAAATTTGTTTAAGGTCCTTGTAGATTCTGGATATTAGACATTTGTCAGATGGGTAGATTGCAAAAATTTTCTCCCATTCTGTAGGTTGCCTTTTCACTCTGATGACAGTTTCTTTTGCTGTGCAGAAGCTCTTTAGTTTAATTAGATCCCATTTGTCAATTTTAGCTTTTGTTGCAATTGCTTTTGGCATTCTCGTCATGAAATCTTTGCCCATGCCCATGTCCTGAATGGTATTGCCTAGGTTTTTCTTCTAGGGTTTTTATGGTTTTGGGTTTTGCATTTAAGTCTTTAATCCATCTTGAGTTAATTTTTATATAAGGTGTAAGGAAGGGGTCCAGTTTTCGTTTTCTGCATATGGCTAGGCAGTTTTCCCAGCACTATTTATTAAAAAGGGAATCATTTCTCCCAGCATTATTTATTAAATAGGGAATCCTTTCCCCATTGCTTGTTTTTGTCAGGTTTGTCAAAGATCAGATGGTTGGGCGGGGCGCAGTGGCTCATGCCTGTAATCCCAGCACTTTGGGAGGCTGAGGCAGGTGGATCACGAGGTCAGGAGATCGAGAACATCCTGGCTAACACGGTGAAACCCCGTCTCTACTAAAAAATACAAAAAAATTAGTTGGGCACGGTGGCAGGCACCTGTAGTCCCAGCTACTCGGGAGGCTGAGGCAGGAGAACGGCAGGAACCTGGGAGGTGGAGTTTGCAGTGAGCAGATATCGCGCCACTGCACTCCAGCCTGGGAGACAGAGTGAGACTCCATCTCAAAAAAAAAAAAAAAAAAAAAAAAAGATCAGATGGATGTAGATGTGTGGTATAATCTCTGGGGTCTCTGTTCTGTCCATTGCTCTATATGTCTGTTTTGGTACCAGTACCATGCTGTTTTGGTTACTGTAGGCTTGTAGTATAGTTTGAAGTCAGGTAGCATGATGCCTTCAACTTTCTTCTTTTTGCTTAGAATTGTCTTGGCTGTACAGGTTTTTTTTGGTTTATATGAAATGTAAAATAGTTCTTTCTAATTCTGTGAAGAACATCAATGATAGTCTGATTGGAATAGCATTGAACTGATAAATTACTTTGGACAATATGGCCATTTTCATGATATTGATTCTTTCTATCCATGAGGATGGAATGTTTTTCCATTTGTTTGTGTTCTCTCTTATTTCCTTGAGCAGTGGTTTGTAGTTCTTGAAGAGGTCTTTTATGTCCCTTGTTAGCTGTATTCCTAGATATTTTATTTTCTTTGCAGCAATTGTAAATGGGAGATCACTCATGATTTGGCTGTCTGTTTGTATATTGTTGGTGTATAGGAATGCTTGTGATTTCTGCACATTGATTTTGTATCCTCAGACTTTGCCGAAGTTGCTTATCAACTTAAGGAGTATTTGGGCTGAGACTATGGAGTTTTCCCAATATAGAATCATGTCATCTGCAGAGATCATTTGACTTCCTCTCTTCCTATTCGAATACTTTTATTTCTTTCTCTTGCCTTATTGCCCTGGCCAGAACTTCCAATACTATGTTGAATAGGAGTGCTGACAGGGGACATCTTTGTCCTGTGCTGGTTTTCAAAGGGAATGCTTCCAGGTTTTACCCATTCAGTATGATATTGGCTGTTGGTTTGTCATAAACAGCTCTTATTATTTTGAGATATGTTCCATCAATATGTAGTTTATTGAGAGTTTTTAATATGAAGTGATGTTGAATTTTATCAAAGGCCTTTTTTGCATCTATTGAGATAATCATATGGTTTCTGTCTTTGATTCTGTTTATGTGATGGATTACATTTATTGATTTGCATATGTTGAACCAGACTTGCATCACAGGGATGAAACCATCTTGATCATGGTGAATAAGCTTTTTGATGTACTTCTGGATTAGATTTGCCAATATTTTTTTGAGGATTTTTGCATTGATATTCATCAAGGATATTGGCCTGAAGTTTTATTTTTTTGTTGTCTCTTTGTCAGGTTTTGGTATCAGGATGATGCTGGCTTCATAAAATTAGTGATGGAGGAATCTCTCCTTTTCAATTTTTTGCAGTAGTTTCAGTAGGAATGGTACCAGCTCTTCTTTGTATCTCCAGTAGAGTTTGGCTGTGAATCTACCTGGTCCTGGGCTTTTTTAGTGGGTAGGCTATTAATTACTGCCTCAATTTCAGAATTTGTTATTAGTCTGTTCAGGGATTCGACTTCTTCCTAGTTTAGTCTTCGGAGGGTGTATGTGTCCAGGATTTTATCCATTTCTTCTAGATTTCCTAGTTTATTTGCATAGAGGTGTTTATAGTATTCTCTGATGGCAGTTTGTATTTCTCTCGGGTCAGTGATGATATCCCCTTTATAATTTTTTATTGTGTCCATTTGATTCTTCTCTCTCTTCTTCTTTATTAGTCTACCTAGTGGTCTATCTATTTTGTTAATTTTTTCAAAAGACAAGCTCCTGGATTCATTGATTTTTTTGGAGGGTTTCTCATGTTTCTATCTCCTTCAGTTCTGCTCTGATCTTAGTTATTTCTCGTCTTCTGCTAACTTTTGGATTTGTTTGCTCTTGCCTCTCTAGTTCTTTTAATTATGAAGTTAGGGTGTTGATTTGAGATCCTTCTAGCTTTCTGATGTGGGCATTTAGTGTTATAAATTTCCTCTTAACCCTGCTTTATCTATGTCTCAGAGATTCTGGTATATTGCCTCTTTGTTCTCATTGGTTTCCAAGAATGTCTTGATGTCTGACTTAATTTCATTATTCACCCAGGAGTCCTTCAGGAGCAGGTTGTTCAATTTCCATGTAGTTGTGTGGTTTTGAGTAAGTTTCTTAATCCTGAGTTCTAATTTGATTGCACTGTGGTCTGAGACACTATTTGTTATTATTTCAGTTCTTTTGCATTTGCTGAGTATTTTACTTCCAATTATGTGGTTGATTTTAGAATAAGCTCCATGTGGCACTGAGAAGAATGTATATCCTCTTGATTTGGGGTGGAGAGTTCTGTAGATATCTATTAAGTCAACTTTATCCAGAGCTGAGTTCAAGTCCTGAATATCCTTGTTAACTTTCTGTCTTGTTCATCTGTCTAATATTGAGAGTGGGGTGTTAAAGTCTCCCACTATTATGGTGGAGGAGTCTAAGTCTCTCTGTAGGTCTCTAAGAACTTGTTTTATGAATCTTGGTGCTCCTATATTGGGTGCATATATATTTAGGATAGCTCTTCTTGTTGAATTGATTCCTTTGCCATTATGTAATGCCCTTCTTGGTCTTTTTTGATCTTTGTTGGTTTAAAGTCTGTTTTTCCAGAAACTAGGATTGCAACCCATGCTTTCTTTTTCTTTCCATTTGCTTGCCAAATTTTCCTCTATCCCTTTATTTTGAGCCTATGTGTGTCTTTGCATGTGAGATGGGTTTCTAAAACACAGCACACCAATGGGTCTTGACCCTTTATCCAATTTGCCGGTCTTTATCTTTTAATTGGAGCATTTAGCCTATTTACATTTAAGGTTAGTATTCTTTTGTGTGAATTTGATCCTTTCATCATGATGCTAGCTGGTTATTTTGTGCTTTAGTTGATGCAGTTTATTCATAGTGTCATTGGTTTTTATATTTTGGTGTGTTTTTGCAGTGGTGGATTCTGGTTTTTCCTTTCCATATTTAGTGCTTTTTTTCAGGAGCTCTTGCAAGCCAGACCTGGTGGTGATGAAATCCCTCAGCATTTGCTTGTCTGGAAAGGATTTTATTTCTTTGGCTTATGAAGCTTAGTTTGGCCAGATATGAAATTCTGTGTTGAAAATTCTTTTCTTTAAGAATGTTGAATATTGGCCCTCACTCTCTTCTGGCTTGTAGGGTTTCTGCTGACAGATCTGCTGTTACTCTGATGGGCTTCCCTTTGTAGGTGACCTGGCCTTTCTCTCTGGCTGCCCTTAACATTTTTTCCTCATTTCAACCTTGGAGAATCTGATGATTATGTGTCTTGGGGTGGATCTTCTCATGGAGTATCTTAGTGTTGTTCTCTGTATTTCCTGAATTTGAATGTTGGCCTGTCTTACTAGGCTGGGGAAGTTCTCCTGGATAATATCCTGAAGTGTGTTTTCCAGCTTGGTTCTATTCTTCCCATCTCTTTCAGGTACTCCAATCAATCATAGGTTGGTCTTTCTACATAGCCCCAAATTTCTTGGTGGTTTTGTTCATTCATTTTTATTCTTTTTCTCTAATCTTGTCTGCCTGCTTTATTTCCACAGGATAGTCTTCAATCTCTGATATTCTTTTTTCCACTTGATCTACTCAGCTATTGATACTTGTGTATGCTTCAAGCAGTTCTTGTGCTGTGTTTTTCAGCTCCATGAAGTCATTTATGTTCCTCTCTAAACTGATTATACTAGTTAGCAGCTCCTGTAACCTTTTTTCAAGGTTCTTAGCTTCTTCGCATTGAGTTAGAGCATGTTGCTTTATCTTGGCAGAATTTTTTTATTACCCACCTTCTGAAGCCTACTTCTGTCAATTCGTCCATCTCATTCTCCATACAGTTCTGCACCCTTACTGGAGAGGTGTAGTGATTATTTGGAGGAGAAGAGGCCCTCTGGCCTTTTGGGTTTTCAGCATTTTTTCATTGATTCTTTCTCATCTTCATGAGTTTGTCTAGTTGATCTTTGAGGCTGCTGACCCTTGGATGAGGTTTTTGTGGGGACTTTTTTTTTTTTTGATGCTGTTGTTGTTTCTTTCCGTTGTGTTTGTTTTTCTTTCAATAGTCAGGTCCCTCTTCTGTAGGGCTATGCAGTTTGCTAGGGGTTCCCTTCTGTCCCTATTCTTCTGGTTCACTCCCATGCCTGGAAATGTCACTTGAGGAGGCTGGGGAACAGCGAAAATGGGTGCCTGCTCCTTCCTCTGGAATCTCTGACCTTGAGGGGCACCAACTTGATGCCAGTCAGAAAGCTCCTGTATAAGGTATCTGACAACCCCTGCTGGAGGGTCTCACCCAGTTGGGTGGCACAGGAAGCAGGACCCATTTAACAAAGCACTTTGATTGTCCCTTGGTGGAAGAGGTGTGCTGCACTGGGGGAAACTTACTCATCTGGGCTGATGGATTCCTCAGAGCTAGCAGGAGGAAAGACTAATTCTTCTGGTCCATGGAGACTATGGCCACCCCTCCTGCTAGTGGCTCAGGCCCAGTGAGATCAGAGTTCTGACCCTGAGCCCCTGGCTGGAGTCGAAGTTCCTGCAGGGAGGCCCTGCCCAGTGAGGAGAAATGGGCCAGTGTCCGGCCTGAAGAGGCACTCTGGCCACAATCTGCCACAGCCGGTGTGTTGGGCTGTGGGGAATACTTCTTGGGACCAAGAGGTCCATTCTCCTTGGCTCCAGCAGGGGAAAAGTGTTGCCTGGAGCCATAGAGATGGCTGCCGCCATTCCTTTGTCCCCCGCCCCGCCTCCTCACCACTCCGGGAGCTTAGTGTGTTAGGCAGCTAGCAGCCCCAGTGTTGGCTGCCACCCCTCCCGCAAGGAACTCAGATGGCTTAGACAGCAGGCAGCTGGGCTGTGGTGCTGGCCACCCCTCCCCCTAGGAACTCAGCAGACTTAGGCAGATTCTAGTCAAGTGGCTGTTCTGAATCTGAGTGGCTCCATGATTGGGATCCTAGGCTCCAATGGTGTGGGCTCATGAGTGGGATCTTTCAATCTGTGGGGTTGCACAGATCCGTGGAAAAGGCACGGTTTCCCAGGCTGGGTAGCAAGCTCACTCATCACCTCCCTTGGCTGAGGTGTGAGGGCTCCCCCACCCCATGTGGCTCTCCAGTGGGCTGCCACACCACACTGCTCTTCCTTCCTCTCCGTGGGTCATGCCAGCCGCCTAGTCAGTCCTGATGACAGAACCTGGATACTTGGTTGCCAGTGCAGGATTCACACACTCTTTCGATTCTTTTCAATGTGAGCCTCTGATCACCACTGCTTCTAGTCAGCCATCTTGGCCCTACCCCCTCTTCTTTTAAAATTAAAAAAAAAAAAATCATAATCATATTTGATAGTAGCTATACTTTTAATACCTACTTATTAACAAAATTCACAAGAGTAACTTGGACTGGCTTCAGCTGGGCAGAAATTCTGCTCTTGTATGGGCCTTGTCAATCTTGGCTGGGCTTGTTTATGAGTCCGGGGTTAGTGTGTGAGCCAGGTGGAGCTGACTGGCTTATGAAAGCCTCAGGTGGAATGACTGGGATGTCTCTTATTCTCCAACAGCCTCTCCCAGGTGGGTTCACATAGCAATAAGGTCTGAGAGCAATAAGAGGGCAACCCCAGATGTTCAAGCACATCCTATATCTCTGCTTGAATTGTATTTGCTACTGTCCCACTGACCAGACAAAAACAAAACAGCACCACAGATCCAAACCCAGTATGAAAAAGCACTTTCAAAGGGAATGAATAAAGAGAGACATTAAAATTGAGGTTATTGCTGCAATTGCCCTTAACTCTGTAAAGGAACTATATGTCTCTCCATCTAGAGTGTGTTTGGTCTGGAGAAAGTTGGCAAGTCAGGAAGTACTCTGGAAAGGGATGGCAACAACTTCTTGCCACCTTACAAGTTTGGGGCATGGGCATTGATTAGGCAGACGTTGAGCTAAGATGGCACTCTTTCTTACAGCATCAGTTTCCTAAAGCTGCTGTAACAAATCACAAATGGGAAAGCTTACAACAGAGATTTTTTTGTCTCACAATTTGAAGGCTAGAAGTCTGAGAATGTCAGCAGGGCCATGCTCCCTCTTAGGGTCTAGGGGATCATCCTTTCTCACTTCTCCTAGCTTCTGGTGGTTGCTGGCAATCCTTGGCATTCCTTGGCTTATGGCAGCACAGCTCCAGTTTCGGCGTCTGTATAGCCATGGCCTTCTTCCCTGTGTTTCCTCTGTGCCTTTAAATCTCTCTCTTCTTATAAGGACACTAGTCATCCACTTTAATCCAGGGTGACCTCATCTTAACTTGATAATATCTGCAAAACCCTATTTCCAAATAAGGTCACATTTAAGGTATCTTAGTCCATTCAGGCTTCTATAGCAAAATACCATTAACTGGATGGCCTATAAACAACAAACATTTATTTCTTACAGTTCTGGAGGCTGGGAAGTCCAAGGTCAAGGTGCCAACAGATTCAGGGTCTGATGAAGGCTTGTTCCCTGGTTCATAGATGGTGCCTTCTCATTGTGTCCTCACATGATAGAAGCACAAGTCAGCTCTCTGGGGCTTCTTTTATAAGGGCACTAATCCCATTCATGAGGGCTCTATTCTCATGACCTCATCATTTCCCAAAGGCCTCACTTTCTAACACCATCACATTGAGATTAGGTTTTAACATATGAATTTTGGGGGCTACAAATATTCAGACCATAGCAAATAAATACTTGAATTAAAACCTCAGTATGTCTCTTTTGGAGAAATACAGTTCAACTCACAACACCTATCTATGACTTACTAAGTAGAGTCACTATTAGACCTCAACATCCTAGGACTTGCAAGCCAGAAGCAACCTAAAAAGTTCAAACATAAGATAGTAAAACTGAATTTCTTGAGTCCTAGGTCTTCACTCTTAGGTTAACAAGAAACACCTCTTATAGACAGAAAATAGAAGACCTTTTGACCCTCAAAACTCTACCCTTATAGAACAGAGTAATGATAAAGGAAGCTGATGGGGGGGATAAAAATTTCAATACATTTCACCATGTCATTTTGCATTTACTCTCTTCTTACCTTCATGAGGGTTCAGTCTTTCCAATTAAACTGTAAGTTCTTGAAGCCAGGTACAATTTTCCACTTGTAAATATAAATGAACTCTTAATCATTGAGGAATTAACATTCATGACTTTATTCTCAATCAAGCCCTAAAATTTATGAGGCACCGTAATTTATAATGGTCAAGAAGTCATTCTGAATTCCAACAAAAAATACTGGTTGGGGAACAATTTACTTAGCTAGAGAGTTCTAGCTGGTCATGCAGTGTATTTTTAACTTCGCACATTATCATTTTTTCCTTAGAAGTTGAATTTGGGTCTTTAAAATATATGGTTTTTGTTTGTTTGTTTGTTTGTTTGTTTGTTTCTTGAGACAGTCTCACTCTGTTGCCCAGGCTGGAGTGCAATGGCGTGATCTTAGCTCACTGCCACCTCTGCCTCCCAGGTTCAAGCGATTCTCCTTCCTCTCATGACTTAACTTCTTTAATACACAGAATACAGTTTTAGTGTCCTTGACTGCTAATTCTAACATCTGTGTGGTTTGCAGCCAGTTTTAATTGATTTGACCTTATAGGTTGTATTTTCCTGCTTTTTTGTTTGCCTGGAAATTTTGGGGAGGTGCTAAACATTGTGAATATTACCATGTTGAGCAATATTTTTTGTTTCATTCTAAATATTCTTGAGCTCTTTTCTAGAGTGAAATTAAGTTACTTGAAAACTATTTTATTGTTTCAGATCTTGCTTTTGATATTTGTCAGACAGGACTAGAGCAGTATTCATTCTCTGGCTAATTATCCCATTACAGATGCCAGAACCTGCCAATCAGCACTCTAACCAATGCCCCATGAATCTTGTCATTTTCCAGTTTAACTGGCAAAAATAAACCATATTTTCAGTTGTGCATAAATATCAGACACTATTACCTCTAATCCTCTCAGCTGGTTCTATCCCCAGACTCAGGTAGTTTCCTCACATGCATGTGCTGATCAGTACTCGGCTGAATACTTGAGGGGACCCTCTGAACATATCCAGAGTTTCCTCTATACACAATTCTGTTTCCTCTAGTACACTGGCCTGCAAACTCCAATCACCTTAGTTTCATTTGACATAGCCTGAGCTCCCCTTTTCTCTTAGCCTGGAAACTCTCTAGGCAATATGCTGTGATAATCATAGGGTCTCCTTCCCCCGAATGATCTTTGGGTCAACAATAAAATCAAGATGGAAATGTTAAAATTCTTTGAACTAAATAATAACAGTGACGCAACCAATCAATACCACTGGGATACAGCAAAAGTGGTGCTAAGAGGAAAGTTCACAGCATTAAATGCCTACATCAAAAAGTCTGAAAGAGCACAAATAGACGATCTAAGTTCACGCGTCAAGAAACTAGAGAAATGAGAACAAACCAAACCCAAATGAAGACCACATTGATCTCCACAAATTTCTAAAATTAATATTTAATGTAATGATTGATATGCACTAAAAAATAAAAGAGTGATTCGTTCAGTCAGAACAAATCACTTCAGTCTAACTTCATTTTCTTTAACACAGCATTACTAGGTTGATATTCCAGGGGAATGCTTACTTATATCTCTGAATTGCACCAAAACCACTAATACCCTATCTACTTGTGTGTGTGCATATGAAAATGTTAACCAGATAATAATTAAAGAAGGAACTGAAAAG
Source organism: Pongo pygmaeus (assembly GCF_028885625.2). Classification (NCBI taxonomy): domain Eukaryota; kingdom Metazoa; phylum Chordata; class Mammalia; order Primates; family Hominidae; genus Pongo; species Pongo pygmaeus. The sequence goes on along the minus strand of NC_072380.2, from coordinate 73,146,633 downwards.
ATGCCAGTAAGATGCCATTGTAGAGGGAAAGTACTAAATGCGCACTTGACACATGAGACAGAATTTTCCTAGTTTGCCACAAAACCTGTTCACTATTCTTACTGGACACACAAGCTAGAATATAATTCCCAGCCTCCATTGAAGATAACCCCACGTAACTTAGTTCTAGCCAGTGGAATATGAGAAGAAATGATTTGTGCCACTTTCAAGTCTGGAGCAAAGAAATGCCTCATGGAAAAATCCTCCATGCTTTTTATTTTTCCATCACCTAAAGAAGACAACAGTAGCAACCACAGAAGGCACACACTAAAGATGGGAGAGCCACAGATGGAAAGTACTAGGTCCCTGACTCTCCTTTGGAGGAGACTGCTCACTAGTTAGGAACACTGTTTGTGTGCTTATGTGAAAAAACGATAAATTTTCATTGTGTTGAGACATTGCACATTTTAAAGATTTGTATGGCAGCAGTTGAAGATACCCTCTGTAATGAAGCCTCTAAATTTGGTGCTTTGCTGTTCACATTTTTATAAAATAATTGGATCAAAATAAAATCTCATGAGTAATATTAATTTTTAAAAACTCTTGAATTGTTCATGTTATTTATTATTTTATTTTTTCTACTTTTAAAATAATACATGTGCATTACATATTTTGCAAAATTGTTGCTCCTTGCAAAGAGAAAGAAAAGTGAGAAAGAGAAAATAACAATTTTCTGTCATAAAACACTCAATGATAGCTACAGTTAATCCCACAAGTTGTCTCAAAGTCACTTCAAATTCAATTTATTCAACACCAAACTAAGGATCTTTCCCCCAAATAAAGTCTTCTTTTGATGTTTCCTACTTGGCTGAATAACAATATCCTCACTCCAACAGCATGAGCCAAAAACCTCTAAGTGCCCTCTTCAAATGCCTTTTATGTAACCTGGAAGAATACCTAACATAGACAAAAGATGCAGTCATTAACGAAACAACAATATATTGATATGTTGAAGTGATGGATGAAGTCTAATAATCCTATTTCAAGACAGTTTGGGATTGGGAAGAGTCATAGTACAGATGGACTAGGCAGAAGAATATGTGATCAGCAAGAGTTTGGAGGTGAATTTGACCTTTCATTCGCTGAGGATTTGCTTTTGTCATTCTCCACAGTCTTCCTGATAAAATCCAACCCTGAGTCCAGCTCAGAATCTATGTCTTGCACCAAGCCTGCTTGATTTCCACGCTTGCTTGACTTCCACACCACAGTAACCTGACTTTAGCTCAAAGTAATTTCTTTCTTACAAAAGTATTTCTCATCCATATCGTTCATGTGGTGCCTGTTTTTAGCCATACACTATTTTTTTTATTTTTTAATATGGATATACTTAGCTGTCCTAGCTAAAATTAAAGATGTATAGCTCTTAAGAGATAAGGAATGTGGCTTTTATCCCCTTGTGCACTCAGCATCTAATACATTGCCTGCTCCTTAGCATGCTTATTTTAAAAGGAGGAAAGAACAAATCCTGTTGACTTATTTCATTTTATATTGCCCTCTGCTACTGTCAGCGAAGCCATATGGAGAGTTGGAGTGAACAAAGATACCCTTTGTGAAACTTCCCACCTCCTTATTGAACAGAAGGCAAATGACCAGGTTTCCAAAGTAGGTTATTTACGTTCTGATCACTTCCTGAAATGTCTGTAAGACCAAGATTTAAAAGATGAGATTTCAGTTACATTCCAAAGATATGAATAACCCCTGCTGTTGATTATTTCTCATTTAAAAGAAAAAAAATCCACTTAAATTGGCCCTCTTCCAACACACTTTTTATACTGATTAATTTCTCTCCAGTATTGACCTGCTGATCTCTTGAACATTCAAATTCACTATCTATTTCAATAACTATCTATTTCAATGACAATCTATTAACTTGATTTTTGTATTGACCACAGGACCTGGAAAATGTTTTCAAATTTGCTGATCTGCTCAAAGATGATTGTGCATATATGCTGAAATTTGAGCCATGGAATTTAAAACTAACAAAATGAGGACTAACAGAAAGCTGTGAAACTCATTCCTGGCCTGACACCTGGGCAGTTAAATGGAAACTTGTAAAAAAAAGAAAGAAAAAAAAACCTACTAATATCTAAAGAGTCATATGTTTTACTCAAAATCTTTTACTAAAAATAAACACACAAGGACAGAAAGTAAGGAAGATGTTAACCATTTCCAATTTTCTCTACTCCTTTTCAAAAACACTATATTTTCTGTTGTTCTGGTGTTATACAATATGGTAAATCAGGACATGCTCTTGTGTGTATATTCATTTACCAGTGTAGGAAGAACTCTATTTTTTAAGGAGGAAAATCATGCTATGATGCTTTTAATAATCATAGTTTTGGAATACTTGCTATTATCAAATATGGTGCTAAGTAGATTATGCCATGAGATTCTCACATCGGTTCTAAAATAAGCATTATTCTCCTTTTTTCCAGTAAGGATGTCAAGGCTCAGAGAGGATGCTTGGATCACCCAGGGTTATTCAGGAAATATGAGGAGTAGGGTTCAAACCTGGGTCAGCCTGATTGCAAGGTCAAAATTTTAAGGGCCATGTTGCCTCAAATATGGCACCATATAAGGAATTCTTCACAGTGATTTGTCATACATGTTAGTTGTAATTGGCATTTCTGGTTATCATTGTTACTGGCTTACAATGACAGTGTTGAGAATCTAAATATATACCCTTTAACTCAGAGTGAGTGCCCAATATTAGAGGCAGAGAGACAGAGGCAGAAAGAGAGGTAGAGTGGAGAACAGAAAGAGAGGGGGAGAAAGTGAGAGAGAGGGACAGAGACAGACAGATAGACACAAGCTGATGCTGTGGGAAGAGAGATGGTTCTGAAATCTAGCTGACACAGCTTCAGGTCCTGGCTCACCACATAGTAGCCAGTGTAATGCCCAACAAATGAAATCAACTATCTTATCAGTAAAACAGTGTGAATAATAATGCTTCTATTGGGGGATAATGGTATGCTCATAATCTTGAGTGTGGGATGATTTCACTTGTGTGTGTATATGTGTGTGTATATATATATGTATATGTCAAAATTTACAAATGTACAATTTAAATGTGTGCAGCTTATTATATATTAATTATACTTCAATAAAAGCACCACAATAATAATAAGTAGCTTCTGTATCATTAGGAAGCATGAAGAGTAGAGCAAATATATACTTAGGTGCCCACATAAAAGTGAAGATAATTTTTCCTTCCCCTTTGAAGATTTGAGTCTGTTAAACAAACTGACAATAGACAAATTAACAGGAGAAAAGGCATACAAACTTACTCATGTGTACCTAGCCATTGCAGTCTCACAAATATGAGACTCACAGAAAGCCCAGAAGGTTGAGGCTTAAACACCATCTTTATAGGGGAGAGGGAAAGGTGGGGTGTAAGCAATTTTGAGAGGTAGTAAATGATTTTAGGGGAATTAACTGAGCCCACATAACAGACAACGGCCTGAGACAAAATACTCCTGGTTCTTCGGGGCAGTGGTAAGAAAGAGTGGAATGGAACTTTGCTGTGAACAAAGGTTGTCTTATTATGTAGATAAAGTCTCTCAGGTCATTTTTTGGATTTGTCCTTAGAAGAATAAATGAACAGGCTGTCTGAGCACAGACAATGACTTTTGATCTTTTTTTTCCCAGCAGTTGATTATTTTCTGGCTATTTGATGAGATTTCTAGGGAGGGGCTTTTAAGACAGCTGTATTTTTGGGGGAAATAATTGTTCTTCAGTTAGGTAAAGGAACTTTTAGAAAGAGCCTCTCCCTATGCTTGGTGGGGACAAAAAGTGAAGGTTAAAAAGTCTTTGGTTCTGAGGCAGCTTCTATGGTCTTCCAATTTCCTTTAACTGAAAGCATGCCAAAGCACCATACTTTGGGGTATCAGTCTCTGTGCCCTGCCATACCCCTGTCTGAAACTTCCCTAGAAGTTTCACACACACTAAAAGCTGAACTGGTGGCTGGAGAGACAGAATTTGAGTTAGAAGCTAAGTGGCAAAGGATACCACTAAACCCATCTCCCAATCCTGGCCAATCCAATTAAACAGTTGTAGCTCATTTAAGGAGACAGTAGGACTTCCATCAAGGCTAGGTCTCAATATGGTGCAAGTATACAGGTATTTAATAAGAGGCTTGTCTATGGAAGCAAAAGAAAATTAAAAATTGATGTCTGGAGCAGTATATAATCTAGTCTGCAACTGGACAGCAGTCAGCTGAGAATATTTTTAAATCTGGTCTGAAGCATCTTCAGTTGGAGCAGGGTATGCAGTAGCAATCTGACAGAATATCCTGGTGTGCAGGTTAAATGTCATAAAGGCTGTCCATATACAAGCCATCACAATGATTTCTCTGGAGTTTATTTATTAGGTTGACTAGCTTCAGCTTGCAGAGCTTCAGGAAAAACACAGTTTTAATTTTTTGTGATTCCAGGTCAGAGGAGTGAGAGAAAATTTGGAAACATTAGTTTGGAGATTTGCAGCCAGATGTTGGAAGAAACAAAAATAATTTAGTATTTAGTCCAGATTGTACATAAATAATAAAATCTCAAAAACAATGAACTAGGATCTAATAACAGGTATACTATAGGTTTTTCTAAAATATAATTATTTTCTCTACATTGCTACCAAAGATAAATCATAGCAAGTTTAATTTACTTGTAAAATTAGTTTTGTTATACTTGCCCTGACCATTTACATAAGTCTAACAAGACTGGTGACTGATTAGGCTCTTTTTAAGTCTGCTTTGTTGGAATTTTTAATAAAGAATGTTAGATTATTCTTTTAAAAGCCTGTCAAGGCTAGAAAGCCAGGGCAAGGAGTCACCGTTGAATTATGGCTGTAATACATATAGACTTGCCTCAATGAAGAAGAAAGAAGACCCCAAAAAGAGGGCTAGTGGCACCTTTTCTGTGTTTCTTAGGGGATCTCAGGGTTGTTAGAAGTCTCGTTTAGATCTCTTCATGTGGTAGTCATGTTACAGGAAAGTGGTCCCGATCCAGACCCCAAGAGAGTTCTTGGATCTCTCACAAGAAAGAATTCAGGGTGAGTCCATAGAGTAAGGTGAAAGCAAGTTTTCTAGGAAAGTAAAGGAACAAAGAATGGCTCCTCCATAGACAGAGCAGCCCTGGGGGCTGCTGGTTGCCTGTTTTTATGGATATTTCTTGATGAAACACTAAACGAGGGGTGGATTATTCATGTCTCCCCTTTTTAGACTATATAGGGTAACTTTCTGACGTTGCCATGGCATTTGTAAACTGTTTAGGCGCTGGTGGGAGTGTAGCAGTGAGGACAACCAGTGGTCACTCTCATGGTCATCTTGGTTTTGGTGGGTTTTAGCCGGCTTCTTTACTACAACCTGTTTTATCAGCAAGGTCTTTATAACCTGTGACTTTTTGCTGACCTCCTATCTCATCCTGTGACTTAGAATAGCTTAACCATCTGGGATTGCAGCCCAGTAAGTTTCAGCCTCATTGTACCCAGCTCCTATTCAAGATGGAGTTGCTGTGGTTCAAACGCCTCTGACAGAACTCTGATGTTTCCTCACGGTAATTTTTATCCACTGACACCAAATAGAGAAGGTAGAGGCTTGAAGGGTACACATTAAAAATTAAAGGAAGCTGGGCGGGGCATGGTGGCTCATGCCTGTAATCTCAGCACTTTGGGAGGCTGAGGTGGGTGGATCACCTGAAGTTATGATTTCGAGACCAGCCTGACCAACATGGAGAAACCCCGTCTCTACTAAAAATATAAAAAAAAATTATCTGAGCCTGGTGGCACCTACTCTGGAGGCTGAGGCAAGAGAATGGCCTGAACCCAGGAGGCGAAGGTTGCGGTGAGCAGAGATCACACCATTGCACTCCAGCCTGGGCAACAATAGTGAAACTCTGTCTCAAAAAAAAAAAAAAAAAAATTAAAGGAAGCTGGATGGAAGATCGAAGGTAAAAAGGAGATAGAAGGAGCAGAAGCAAATAAAAGAACAAGACTCAGGGGAACCAGACTGAGAAGATCTTCAGTTTCCCACAAGTCTAATAAAACTTTACATTATCTTTGGCAAAATTTATGTCATCAAGAAAGGAAGCAAATGTATTTAAATGTATTGATTAAATTAAAATAAATTAATAAATTTATTAATTTAAAAAAAGGTGTTTCAGTTGACTAAGAAAAAAGTTATGGAAAAAACAGGATCCAAAGAAGAAAGTTCTTAAAGAAAAAAAAAAAAAAACTGTGACCTAAGCATTACCTTTTAATTAGGCTGACTTTTGACCATAGAACTTTTTAAATTTTTTAAACTATTTTATTACTAGGTTTTAGCTGGGCAAACAGTAGAAATTCCTGTTTCCCGGCTTTCTGCATTGAAATTTGCATTTTAAAGGGGGTAGTTTCTTAGGTAAGACTGAGGAAAGAGTTTACATCTCAAAAGGCACAGAGAAATAATACAAGTGGTTAGCGGCTTAGGGTAATTACTAATCAAAAAAAACTTTTTTTAGTATAAATTTCTCTTTTACCTCAGAGAAGGGAGAAAGCAAACAAACAATTGAAACAAAAAAAAAGCTTTTATTATGCTCCAAATATAAACAGAAATTTAAAATTTTAAATTTATGTCTCAAATGACATAAGGCTGAAACAAATAAGCACATGAGACCAAAACAAATAAGGGCTTTCAAGTCGGGCACAGTGGCTCACACCTGTAATCCCAGCACTTCGGGAGGCTGAGGCAGGAGGATCACCTGAGGTTAGAAATTTGAGACCAATAAAATAGTGGGCAACATGGTGAAATCCCATCTGTACTAAAAATACAAAAATTACCTGGGCATGATGGCGGGTGCCTGTAATCCCAGGTACTTGGGAGGCTGAGGCAAGAGAATCACTTAAACCCGGGAGGCAGAGGTTGCAGTAAGCCGAGATCGTGCCACTGCACTCCAGCTTGGGTGACAGTGCAAGACTCTGTCTCAAAAAAAATAAAATAAAATAAATAAGGGCTTTTAAGCAAGGCCTATAAAGAGGGAGAAAAGATGCAGCCCTTTCAAACCTGTAGCATTCCCAAAGGCAGGCAAAAAAAAAAAAAAAAAAAAAAAAAACCGGCTTAGATGCTTAGCCACAAAAATATGTAACCCACATTCTTCCCTTGCTATATTTTGGGAGCTCCCAACCTTTGGTTGGCCACATGCACACAAAAGGCTGATAACATGTATGTTTCCATTGATGGAAAATCAAAAAAGACAAGTAGTCCATTTGAAAAATAGAAAATCAAAAGCTATTGTCAACAAAAAGAGTCAAACTCTGTAAGTTATTTGAAGAGATTTATTCTGAGCCAAATATAAGTGACCATGGCCCGTGACACAGCCCTCAGGAGGTCCTGAGAACATGTGCCCAAGGTGGTCGGGGTGCAGGTTAGTTTTATACATTTTAGCATTTTAGGGAGGCATGAGATATCAATCAAATACATTTAAGAAATACAAAGGCAGTGATATTGAGAGACAGGACTAGCTGGATTTCCTAGGCTGACTAAGAGTCCCTAAGCCTAGCTGGGAAGGTGACCGCATCCACCTTTAAACACAGAGCTTGCAACTTAGCTCATACCCAACCAATCAGAGAGCTCACTAAAATGCTAATTAGGCAAAAACAGGAGGTAAAGAAACAGCCAATCATCTATTGCCTGAGAGCACAGCGGGAGGGACAAGGATCAGGATATAAACCCAGGCATTCCAGCTGGCAAGGGCAACCCCCTTATTAGATTACTGACGTAATCTAATAAACCTCTTCAAGGAAAGACTAGGAGGTAATTTTTTTAAGGCGGCAAGGGCAACCCTTTGGGTCCCCTCCCCTTGTATGGGAGGTCTGTTTTCACTCTATTTCACTATTAAATCTTGCAACTGCACTCTTCTGGTCCATATTTGTTAGGGCTCGAGCTGAGCTTTTGCTCGCCATCCACCACTGCTGTTTTGCCGCCGTCACAGACCCGCCGCTGACTTCCATTCTTCCAGATCCAGCAGGGTGTCTGCCATGCTCCTTAACCAAAGAGGTGCCCCTTGCCACTCCCGATGAGGCTAAAGGCTTGCCATTGTTCCTGCATGGCTAAGTGCCTGGGTTTGTCCTAATCGAGCTGAACACTAGTCACTGGGTTCCACAGTTCTCTTCCATGACCCATGGCTTCTAATAGAGCTATAACACTCACCGCATGACCCAAGATTCCATTCCTTGGAATCCGTGAGACCAAGAACCCCAGGTCAGAGAACACGAGGCTTGCCACCATCTTGGAAGCAGCCCACCACCATCCTGGAAGCGGCTCACCACCATCTTGGAAGCTCTATGAGCAAGGACCCCTGGTAATAATATGGCTCCAATGACTGGACGAACATCAGGGTTCTTGGTCTCACACAGGTTTGGATAAAACGACATGGACACACATGGAGTGGTTTTAAAGTGCAAAAAGTTTAATAGGCAAGAAAGAAGGAAGGAAGAAGAAAACAGCTCCCCCATACAGACACAGAAGGAGGGGGGATTCCAACAGAGAAAACCTCCTGTGTGGAGGGAAAAGTAGCTGCTTATATGAGGAAGTTGGAGGAGGTGGTGTCTGATTTGCATAGGGCTCAGGGGATTGGTTTGACCAGGCATGTCATTCATGTAGCCTGCTGGGGAAAAAACTGGCCCTCCCACTCTAGCCTTTTAATATGCAAATTCAGGGCGCCATGATGTTCTGCACACATGGGGCTTTGTGGGGGCGGCCATGTTGTCAGACACATGTTGGAGCAAGGGCAAGAAGACAGCGGGAATCGCAATGTTTGGGTGGACACAGTTTCTAATGGCCTGTATTTGCATACCAAAGCTTGCCGGCCCAGCTCTAAGAGCCAAGGCTTTCCTGCTAGACAAGAAACATTTCTGGAGTTGCTTTAAAAGAAAAATAACTTCCCAAAGACCCTTTTCCTCCCTATCTGTCTAAAATAATTTCTTAATAACTCCTATAATAGCAATGAGAAACAGGACTAGCTGGATTTCCTAGGCCGACTAAGAATTCCTAAGCTTGGCTGGGGAAGGTGACCGTACCCATCTTTAAACACAGGCCTTTAACTCAGCTCACACCAGACCAATCAGGTAGTAAAGAGGGCTCACTAAAATACCAATTAGGCTAAAAACAGGAGGTAAAGACATAATCAAATCATCTATCGCCTGAGAGCACAGGTGGAGGGACAATGATTGGGATATAAACCCCATGCATTCGAGCCGGGAGTGGGCAACCCCCTTTGGGTCTCCTCCCATTGTATGGGAGCTCTGTTTTCACTCTATTAAATCTTGCAGCCACACACTCTTCTGGTCCGTGTTTGTTCCAGCTTGAGCTGAGCTTTTGCTCAGCTGTTTGCCGCCATGGCAGACACGCCATTGACTTCCACCCCTCCAGATCCTTGTCTGCTGCATTTCGGATCCAGCAAGGCACCCATTGGTACTCCCCACTGGCCTAAAGGCTTGTGATCGTTCCTGCAAGGCTAAGTGCCCGAGTTCATCCTAATCAAGCTGAACACTAGTTGCTGGGTTCCACGGTTCTCTTCCATGACCCACAGCTTCTAATAGAACTATAACACGCACCGCATGGCCCAAGGTTCCATTCCTTGGAATCTGTGAGGCCAAGTACCCCCGGTTACAGGGCAAAAGGCTTGCTGCCATCTTGGGAGCAGCCCACCACCATCTTGGGAGCTCTAAGAACAAAGACTTATCCGTAACAAATACACGTAAGGCAACGGCTTGGAGGGAGAGCTTTCTGAGATCGTTTTTTTACATATAGAGTCTTTCTAAGTCAAAAGATCCATTATCTGTCATTGACAATTAGGGTCCCCAATGGTGTACTTATTTTAGTACTGACGTAATCTAGTAAACCTCTTCAAGGAAAGACTAGGAGGTAATTTTTTTAAGTTTAGGATAAAATTTTTCATCAAGGTAAGAGGCATTCCCAAAGAAGGTGTGGAAGAGGCAGCTCCCATGATACCCAAAAATTCACTCCCAGAAATAGACTAAAGAAGTCAAAAGATCCTGTTGACACAGATGGTTAAGGCTGGTGTCTGTGCAAACAGTGTCTCTGGTCTCCTTATGAATATGTGGACACATGGACACATGGGGGTGCCTTCAGTCACAGACTCACCAACCTGTGAGTCCAGGCAGAGTTTTCTGGGGTTGGACTTTCCTAGGACTAACAAGGCAACAAAGGCTGAAATGACAGAAAGCCCCATGGGTGAGACTTCTTATTAAGGCAAATGCCCCTGTGAGTTTGGCACTTTGGAAAAGAGAGTATTACTTAATAATTTTACATGTCATGGGTTACCAGGCCTTTCAGACTGGCCACCTGATGTGATCTAATAACCATGCCCCCAGCTGGGAGGCAAGCGGAGAGAGTGTTTTCACTTGGCCCCAAAAGTCAGGCTCTCGAGATATAAAACAAGACAAAAGGCTAGCTCAAACAACAGGTTTATAAGGGCCTTAGGCCCATGTTGTACCCAATAGTTTTCTTCTTTGTGACAAACAACACAGAAAGATAGAGACAAAGGAAAACAAAGGTCATTTCTGGAAGGAAAAGGATCAGACAAGATGAGTGCTCATACCAAAAATACACTGGAGTTGCTATACCCGAGGACCAGTCCATACAAATGCTTTTCCCCTATTAATCTAAATTTTGATAGGAAAGAGAGAAAATAGTGTGTTTTGCCATTCATTCAGCTGGAGTTCATAGACAGAGAACCAGGAGTCTGACTGGTAAGAAATTCTTCCCATTTTTGCTGGCCTTTCAGTCCTAGGTTCTTTCAGCTGCAGATTCCAAAGGAGCAAGAGTGGTTTTGGTATCCTGCCAGCTATGCCAAATCCATGAGGCCAAGACAATTTTCCCTCACTCCCTGAAGGTTCATGTCTGCTACACAAACTGACAATAAGCAGACTAATAGGAGAAAAAGCATACAAATTTATTAACACACAAGTGTCTGCAGTAGTCCTGCAAATATGGGATTCAAAGAAAGGCCACTTGGTTGTGGCTAAACTATCTTCTTCATAGGGGAGAAGAAAATGAGGGGAATATAGGCAATTTTGAAGCGTAGTGAACAATTCTGAGTGATTGAATGAGCTTGAAGACCATACAATGGCCTGGGACAAAGTTTCTCCGAGCTCTGGGAAAGATGGCAAGAAGGTAAGAGAGTGATCTTTCAAACACAGCTCTTGCTATTATCCAAACATTTGCATATTATCTTCATCAACACTATGTTTTTTTTTTGTCAAAAAGTAGTTGTGACTATAGAATTATATTTCCTTGCAGTTTTTCTCCAGCTTCATTGAGGTATAATTGTCAGGTAAAAGTTGTATATATTTAAGGTGTACAATGTGGTGTTTTGATATACATACACAGTTTAAAAATGCTTATCAAGCTAATTAACACAGCCATCACCTCACGTATTTATTTTTTTGTGATAAGAACATTTAAAACCTATTCTGGTAGTGATTGCCAAGTATAAATATAGTACTATTGACAATAGTCATGATGCTATGCATTAGATCTCTAGAACTTATTCATTCTGCATAACTAAAATTGTGTACCCTTTGACCAACATCTTTTCTTCCCTAACCCCAGCCCTGTGAAACACCATTCTCCTCTCTGCTTCTATGAATTCCACTTTTTTAGACTCCACATATGAGTGAAGTCCTGTAGTATTTGTCTTTTGGCTCATTTTACTTAGCATAAAGTCCTAGATGTTCATCCATGTTTTCAAAAATGACAGAATTTTCTTCTTTTTTAAGGCTGGATAGTATTCAATATTTGCCTCATACATTCATCCATTGATGAACACTTAGGTCAAACCCATGTTGTCACTATTGTAAATAATGCTGCAATGAACATGGGAGTGCAGATGTCTCTTCACATACTGATTTCAATTTTTTTGGGATATAGCCAGAAGTAAAATTGTTGAGTTATATGGTAATTTCTAGTTTTCTGCGGTGACTCCATACTGTTTTCCATAATAAGTGTACAAATTTACATACCAACAGTGTACAAGGGTTCACTTCTCTCTACATCCTCACCAACACTTGTTATATTTTGTCTTTTTGATAACCCTTCTAACAGGTGTGTGTTGATACTTCATTGTGGCTTTGCTTTGCATTTTCCTGATAATTAGTGATGTTCAGCATTTTTCATATACCTGTTTGCCATTTATCTATTTTCTTTGGAGAAGTGTCTATTCCGTTCCTTGGTCTATTTTTTAATATGGTTATTTATTTTCTTACTATTGGGTTATTTGGGTCACTTATATATCTTGGATATTAAAAACCTATGAGACATGTGGTTTGCAAATATTTTCTCCTCTTCTACGAGAGTATTCTTGCTAAAGTGACAGCAGGATTTTTGCTAAGACTGGGTTATGCAGACCTGGCTAGAACAGAGGCAAGGTTGAGGCCTAGTCAAGAAAAAGACTCAGAGAAGCCTGGATAAAGTTTTGTCAAGGAGAGGGTGTTTGTCAATTCCATCCTCTAAATATTTAACTGGACTCAACAAATCCCTGCTGAAAAGTAAATGCCCACCAAAAAAAGTCATTTATTTCTGTCATTTATACCTGGCTACTAATTAATCTCAGGAAAAAAAACATCTCTTAACAAGAAGAGGTAGTTTAGAAATTTAGAAGCACAATCTTTGGAAAAGGGTGGGTGGGGATACTCTAAGGTCCTGAGGGTAGAGATGTAAGCAAGTCTTCTCTCCTTTTTCCATTTTCCTTCTGCTCCTGTAGTCTGGACTGCCAGTTCCCCTGGGCTGCCACAGTTGGCAGGCATTAGGAAGGCTCTGGTAGAATTGTTTTTGTTTTGGGAGGATGCTTGTTTTATTTTGTTTACTAAATATAGATTCCTTCACATACTAAGGAATCATAATGGTAAAATAAAAGCTAAACAAGCAAATGTTCCCCATAAATCAGATACTGATTTCAGTCATTTTTAATGGCTTATTGACTTAATATTGGTACTGATTTCGAAGATTGTACAATTAATTTCTACTATCAATATGTATGTAAAAATTTAAGGTTAGAATTCAGCTAAATCTTATAAGTTGTACAAACAGGGCTCTTCCATCCTCATCTGAAGACCTAATCTGTCCTCTGTTTCTTCAGCAGAGAAGCTCAGGCCAGAGAAGAAATGGAAATGTACCACCCCTCAGCTCCACTTACAGTGAGCAGCAAGATCAAAAGTTTATCCTCAAGAAGTGTCAGCCACTTCTATCTGCAAAAGTCTAAGCCTGGGTGGAAAGGAACTATAAATACTTCTGAAGGCCTCCCACAAATTGTTGGAGAATGCACAGGAAAATCAAGGTGATTCTAACCACTCTGAATTCCTTTCCTGGGTGTAGACAATGGTTTGATGTCTCCTTGCTCTTGCACCCTCTGTGTTTTGTTCAGGACATAGCTCACTTTCTTTCTGTTACACACATGACAAAGCTCCAGAGGGATGTCACACCAGCCATTCTCTCTCCTGACAATAAATTAAAGGCATGAAGGTTTGACTTTCTCTAATTGATTTAGGTCCATTACTTGACTCTGACATTTCATATTCTCAGTGAGTTATTTCATTCATGATAAATGATTTGAGTGCCTGAAAAAGATCCACCCCAGTAGGATGGACTAGATAACTCAGGAGGCTGAGGAAATAAAAGTGCTTTTCTCTGTTTCAAATCCAATTTGATTAATGGAGACAAAAGGCTGTTATTTAAAAGCTGCTCACCAGGAGGGAAGGAGTACATCTCCCCCATATCCAGCAGTTTTTGCAAAGTTTTTCCTTTGGTACAATCCACTTCAGCATCCTTTATCAGCATTATCTTCTTGAGCATGCCTTTGCAGCTTGTCCTAAATCATGCCAGCCCCAGGAGTAGCTAGCAAAAGTAGGAAGAGAAGTTTAAGGTAGATGAGATAGGTTAAGGTAGAAAAGAAGGCCCCTCCAGAAGAACATGCACTCAACAAGTATTTGCTTAGCATCTCCTAAACATATGGTTCTGCCCAACAATGTCAGTTGTAAGCACAGCCGAGGAACATAAAGAAATCCATTTTCAGCCATTGCATGGCTCATCCCTGTAATCAATCCCAGCGCTTTGGGAGGCTGAGGCAGGAGAATCACTTGAGCCCAGGAGTTTGAGACCAGCCTGGGCAATAAAGTGAGAACCCCATCTCTACCAAAAAAAAAAGTGTTTTTAATTATAGCATGGTGGCTCATGCCTGTAGTCCCAGCTATAATTAGCGGAGCATGGTGGCGCATGCCTGTAGTCCCAGCTACTCTGGAGGCTGAAGTGGGAGGATCACTTGGGCCCATGAGGTTGAGGCGGCTGTGAGCCACTGTACTGCAACCTGGGCAATATAGCAAGACCCTGTCTTTAAAAAAATTAAAAATTTAAAAGACCTACATTTTAAAAAGAAAAGAGAATTATTTTATTACTATATATCATGTCCGCATGCTGTTGCAAATTTTTTTTTTATTATTCTTACCATTGTCATTTAGTCTTTCAGAATCCATTTCAAGTGAGATCTTTCGTTAGTCTCCTTTCTTTTCTGCTCTTGGCCCCACCTCACTCCTAGTCTCATTTTGCTGCTGTCCCTCCTGGTTAGGCCTGTGAGAGCTGCTTTATCCTAGTAACCCAGGCCACCTGAGCCCCTTCATTATGCACTGCTCTATCTTCTGCTGGGGCCACTTGCAAGACAATCAAAGCTACCAATTTTGCTACCAATGATCATTTGGCATTCTTTTGGCTGTGATTTTTATTTTACCTTTCTTTTCTTTAAATTGAGGTTTAATTTGTACACACTGAGTGCTCAGATCTTAAATGTACTGTCCAATCAGTCTTAACACACACACATCAAATGGTGAGCACTTCCATTGCCCTGGAGAGTGTCTCCACCCCTTCCCAGTCTATTCCTCCAGAAATAGCCACTGATCTAATTTTCATCACCATGGAACATAGTTTTGCCCCATTTCGAATCTTATATGAGTAGAATCACACATTATGTAGTTTAGGGATGGGGGATCTGGCTTCTTTCACTCAGCATAATGTTTTTGAGATTCATCTATATTGTTGCCAACATCAATAGTTTGTTCCTTTTCATTTCTGGGTAATATTTCATCACCTGAATAAATGATAGTTTATCCATTCCATTGATAGGCATGCAGGATGTCTCCAGTTTGGGGCTACTGTGTATAATAAGGCTGCTATAACATCCTTCACATGTTGTTTTCATTCTTCTTGGATAAATACATAGGTCATACACTGGATGTATGTTTAACTTTTTTAAATTGCTAAACATGGTATACCATTTTGCACTCCCACTGGCAATGTATGGAAGTTCTGATTGGCTCATATTCTTTCTCATTTTAGCCATTGTAGTGGGTGTGTAGTTGCATCTCATTATGGTTTTAATTTGCATTTCTTAGATGATATTATTTGCTTTTTCATGTGTTTACTGCCATTTATATATCATTTTTTGAGAAGTGTTTAGGTCCATTGCCCATTTTTTATTTTGTTGTCTTTTTTATTATTGAGTTGTAGGAGTTCTTTATATACTAGATAAAAGCCATTTGTCATATATATGTGTTGTGAATTATTTTTCCCAGTCTGTGAATTGACTATCAATTTCTTGATGCTTTTTATTAATGCACAGAGATTTTTAATTGCGATAGCCTAAACAAATAATGTTTGTTCTTTTTAATAATTTATGGGTTTGGGTTCTCTCTAGGAAATTTGTACAGATATATAGGGTTAGCTTCATAACTTTGAAGCTAACCCTATATTTTATTCCAGTAGCTTTATCATTTTAGCTTTTTTATTTAGGTCTGTGATTCATCTTCAGTTGATTCTTGCGTATGGCTAGATAAGTCAAACATCTTGATTTTTCTATATGAATATTCAGTTATCTCAGCACAATTGGTTGAAGAGATTTTCTTTTCCCTGTTAAATTGTTTTAGTGCGTCTGTTAAAAATCATTTAATTGCCTATGTGTGGACTTAGCCTTACTTTTATGTGTTTTATGCAAAAAAAGAGCCTACCCTTAGCAGGGGCCAGAATCCAGAGTTCAGCCTAGGGAGGTAACTGACACAAGCTAGAGTGCCTTTATACCTGAGGCCCGATTTCTATACCACTTTTTCAGGCTCTTATAGGTTTAGGAAAACCTAAGGAAATACATTCAAAAGAGCTTTTGGCATTGATGAAGTGTGAAGTCAAAATGCATTGTTTTCCTTCTGCAATCAAAAAAGAATTGCCCAAGGTGCTTCATAGATCTCTGCAATGTGGGACCCCCCTTGATTATAAATGCAGAGCCATTGACTCCCATCTCTGGAAAATTGCTTGGAAACGTCATCAGTGCTACAGCACTGGACAGATATATTGAGAGTTTTTATGCTGCCCTAAATCAAAATTAAGGAGTAAGTGGCCTGACCAATTTTTATTTTCCTATTTCCCCTTCATAAACTCTACAGTAATTTTTATCACAGGTAAGTTGACATTTTGGGAATAATATTTTTTAAAACCCATGGCAGATATACCTTTTTGAAGGTTTGTTTAAAAATTTTCCTTCCAATTATTATTGTTATTTATCAAAATCATAGTGTAGCAATCTTTTAAATATATATTGAGTGCTTGTTAATGGAAAAGAAACTCAAAAAGAAACAAAACACACAGACACACATCCTCTATAAATTGTATTGACTTTTGAGAATTTTCTTATACAGGAAAGTTCAGACTTTCCCCTGTGAAAATTTAAGTCTGAGTCTATTGAAATAAACTGACAAAAGACAGACTAATAGAAAAAAAAAGGTATACAAATTTATTAACATGCACATGGACACAGGAGCCATATCCGAAGTATGAGACTCACAGGAGGGACCAGACGGTTGAGGTTTTTATATTATCCTGAGGTTACAGAATGAATAGGGGCTTAGAGCTTCTCGGGGGAGGTGGAGACACAGGTGATGGGAGAGTGAGGGTAGGAAAGTCGCAAAGGCTTTTTTTTTTTTTTTTTTTTTTGAGATGGAATCTCTCTCTGTAGTCAAGGCTGGAATGCAATGGCGCCATTTTGACTCACTGCAACCTCCACCTTCCGGGTTCAAGCGATTCTCCTGCCTCAGCCTACTGAGTAGCTGGGATTACAAGCACCCACCACCACGCCCAGCTAATTTTTGTACTTTTAGTAGAGTCAGAGTTTCACCATTTTGGCCAGGCTGGTCTCGAACTCCTGAACCTCAGGTGATCCACCTACCTCAGCCTCCCAAAATTCTGAGATTACAGGTGTGAGACATTATGGGCCAGGCCCACAACAGGCTATCTTGTTTACAGATGACATCCCTCAGGGAGGAGCTCTCAGAAAGAACAGATGAGTGCCTGGGGTAACAGTTTCTCTGTGGGACCTTTAAGGTGTCAGGCTTTTAGTCTCCTTTTCCTGTGAGTTCATCATAAGGGGAGCCTCAGAGAAAGCCTGGCTATTTATTTTACCCATGTGGATTTTCTCTACAGATGCAAATCTCTCCCACAAAAGAAAATTTTTTCACAGCTTTTCCCATGGTTTGCAGCCCGTCTAAATAGGCTTATCAAAATATGCCAAAGATGTATATTTTGGGGTTAAGTACTGTGGTTTCCTTCACTCAAAAGTCTCATTCTGAAATTAAAAAAATAATTGTTCCTACTGGCATGAAATAAGTTAAGGTTTAGAGAACATTTGAATAATCACCATTAAAAGGCTAATCAGAGATTTATCCCAAAGCATAAGAGGATTTCAGTGATTGAAGCACAGATTCCTGGTGTTACCTTCATAAGGAGATATTGTAGTACTAATTAATAGTTGCCATCCTTTTGGCAGACTCAGGATAGGGGAAGGCAATGTAGGCAAGCAGGGGCATTTTCTTGTGGGTTATTTGTCAAACAGTGCAGAGAATCCTGCAGTGGGGAAACACTCCTTGTAGATACTTGCAAGCAATCAAGACAATGTAGAGGTGCTATGCGTATCCTTTAGGAGAGAGATCCTGGAGGGTTTTCCAAATATATGACACCCAACACACTCACAACCCACAATACGCACTTAGCCTTCATGAACTTAACATGCAGTTTGTTCGAAATTTTGTATTTCCTGTTTCTGACAACATCTGTGCAGGCCTGCTCAGCCCAAAGCTCCAGAGCCTGCGACTCTCCTTCACCTTCTAGGCACCTGTGCAACCACACACACACAAACACATGCACACATGCACACACACCTACTCACATGGGCCTGCTGAGCCCTTTTAATGGATGTGAGAATAATTAGCATCAGCTGGCCTGGACAGCTCATGCTTTCTCTGTTTTTCACATTCTTCTTCTTCCCTCCACAGCTGAATTTACAAGGAAATGATCAATAACAATAGCTAAGATTTGTTGAACATTGACTCTATGCTATGAATAATGAACTTCACAGTTAAGTTATTTACAGTTCTCAAGGAGATAGATCTCCTCAAATTATCACAGCCATCCTCTAAGGAAGGTTTTATTATTATTATCTTACAGATAAAGAAACTGAGGCTCAGTGTCCACATTCAATAACTTGCCCGTGGCTACAGGGCTAATTAATCCTGAACTTGAACAAAGGATTGTCAGACTTCACTGTTGGCTCCTAACTAAGATGCATTCTCAAGTCCATGGCACTCTCTGATGTTGCTTTGGGTTTTGTTTATTTTATATTGCTCCCTTTTTTGCTATATTGAACCATACGTTAAAACAGAACATTTTTTCTCCCCACTCCCTATCAAAAAATGGTATACTGCCTTCATAAGCTTGGTAGCTACCATTTATGTCATGATTGTTTCTGATTTTTGAATTGAAATGTTTTCAAGAGAAAAGATGTTACCTCCACTGCATTTGATTTTGTAGCTGAATAGAGCCACTTTCATTCAGAGCTTCGTTCAGAGCAGACAAAAATCAATGTCTGCCTGCCTAAAACATAAAATGACATGCTCCACCAGGAAAAAACAAACAAACAAACAAACAAAAACAAAAAAAAGCATCTTGGGTTTCATATTAATAGTGTGAACAGTGGAGGATAGCAAAGCGAAAGCAAGACCAAACTACAGAAAAGAAGCAACAAAAGCAGTAACAGTGCTGAGTCTCTTGTAATTGCTGCCTTGGGTTTCCTTTTGCCACTCTTTTCTTTGTGGGGAAGAAGAAAGTGGTGTCTGATTTATAGGATTTTTTGTCCAGCTCCCAGATATTCACTCTTAAAAACCTAGGGATGTAGCTAAAAATGGATCCTGAAGGACTTGGAAAGGACAAGTTATTTTCCACATCTAAACCTCATCCAATTGTATTGGTGCAATTTTGCTTGAAAATGCCCCCAGGACACCAGTTTCAGGCCTGCCAGGTGGCCTAAGTTCATCCCTTCCTCCAATATCCCTGAGACTACCTGAGACCCAGGACAAGCACTGGAACCATCATTTTGCAGGGACAGATGGCAGTGAACACTGTAAGCAGGGCACAGATTTTCTAGGCAACCCCCATCTCCTTTCCCAGCCCTGAGACCACGAGGCACCTTCCCTTGGGCTGACTCAGAGCCCTGAGTGTGGGCTGTGCTGGGTCCCAGTCTCTCAGCTCCCCGACTGTGGTGCAAACCTGCTCTCCTGCTTGCCTTTATTCTTCTTATTGGAGGATTTTATTTTCCTGCTTACCTTGCCAGCTGCCAAAAACAAAACAAAGCAGCACTTGTTATTTTCTTCGCACCCTTGACCCTGGAGAAATCCCTTGCCCACAGCCACCATCTGGGAGAGCCATTTCTTTCTTCTAACCTGTAAACATTTTCACAAAGCCTCCAAAGGCAAGCATTTGGCACACCATCGTGACTGCTTTCCTGGGAACATTGAGATTTCAAATTTTAATTGCAGCTTCTTGATTAGGCATCAAAAGTCCATATTTGAGCATTTGAACTGGCAATTCTAAAATGCAAATCTGTCCATTTCAAGTCCTTATTTACGATGGTTCAAATACTGAATTTGTTATTACTCATTTTGAAAATTTGCTTGTGCTCTGCATAGAGAAAATAATTTGGTGGTTACTATTATTTGTCCCTGGTCTTCTTCTTTTTTCCCTTTTTATTTTTTTGAGACAGGGTCTCGCTCTGTTACCCAGGCTGGAGTGCAGCCCCCCACAGCCTACGGAGTGGCTGGGACTACAGGTGTGTGCCACCATGCCCGGCTAATTTTTTGTGTGTATTTTGTAGAGACCGACTTTCACCATGTTGCCCAGGGCTGGTCTCGAATTCCTGATCTCGGGTCATCCACCCACCTTCTGAAAGTGTTTGGATTACAGGTGTGAGGCACTGCACTTGGCCTATTCCTAATCTACTACTCACCATTTTCAGATACCTATAGTGCTATGCACGTGACTCTCCAAAATTCGTATGTTGAACCCCCAACCCCCAACGTGATAGTATTTTGAGGCAGCACCTTTAGGAGATGCTGGGGACTGATGCTTATATCCCCTCCAAAATTTAGTTAAAATGTAATCCCCAGTGCAACAGTACTGAGAAGTGGGGCCTTTGAGAGGTGCTACGCCCTGAGAGCCCCACCCTCATGGATGGGATCAGTGCCTTATGGAAGGACTGAAGGGACGGGACCTAGCTAAATGCTTTTGCCCTTCTGCCTACCACCATGTGAAGACACAATATTGACCCTTTCTGCCTTGTGAGGACGTGGTGATAAGGCGCCATCTTGGAAGAAGAAAGCAGCTTTTTCCATACAAACGAACCTGCCGGAGCCTTGATCTTGGACTTTCCAGCCTCCAGAACTGTGAGAAATAAATTTCTATTATTTATGAATTCCCCATGCAGTGGTATTTTGTTATAGCAGTACAAACGGGCTGAGACAGGAGGTAGTTAGGTTCAGATGAAGGCCTGAGGGTAGGGCCCTAATGATGGGATCCATGCCCATACAAGAAGAGATACAAGAGCAATCTTGTGCTCTCCCTCTGCCATGTGAAGACATAGCAAGAAAGCAGCCATCTGCAAACCAGGAAGCGAGCCCTCATTGCACCCCAAATCTGCTGGCACCTTGATCTTGGCATCCTGGGCTCCAGAATTGTGAGAAATAAATATTTGTTGTTTAAGCCACCCAGCCTATGGTAATTTGTTGTAGCAGCCTGAGCTAAGACATATAGATAGATAATCTTAACCCACACCAGCCAATAGAAGAAGAAGAAATAGAAAAGAAAGTTGGGGGCGGGGGGCAAAATATCCTCCTCCATGGCATGCCCAGCAGGCAGAGAGAGGAGCAAAGGTTAGGATGTTTATCTGACGTCTGCCTTCCTCTAAAGCTCTCCAACTCATTACTTCAATTTTCATAAACTAGGACCCTAAAGACCTCAGATCAGAAATTCAGCAAGGAAGGGGCCTTATATTTGACAGGATCACCCCTAGCAAGGGAAAAAGACATGAATTAGAAACTACTTCTTTCAGGAAATATTTGTGAGCCACTTGTTAGATGCCAGGCACTGTGCAAGGCCCTGGGTGAACCAGCAGGGGCCCTCTTGAACTCTGCACATCCAAAGTTGGACTCATCACTTCTCCCCTGCCCCTGTGAAAGGCACACCCGGGGCCCAGGTGCTCCCATCCCTCACTGCCTCCTACTGTCCCCTGCTTTGATATCCTGTCTTTCACAAAAACACACAGCTCTCCTTAGGGCCCTATTCTCACTTTTCTTAAAGGGTTTTCTTAAAGACTTCTTAGTCTTTGGGGGTACTAGAAACAGAAATAAGGCTGATCTAGACTCCATAAAACTGCCTCTTTCTAGGCGTGGGGTCTTTAAAGAGTAATTTAACCCCACTAAGCCTTACTGTTCTCATGACTAAAATGGGGAGAATATACTTCATAGAATTATTGCGAATATGAACAAGATAACGTAATTAAGAATAGAGCTCAAGGGCCTATAAATAAATATTTCAATATTCAGTAAATATTAGTTTAACCATTTGGACCCTTTTCCATTTTGTTTATTGCAATATCTTCTGAACAGCCCCCTTGACTTCAGTACCTACCTTCCAAATTCCACCAAGCTGCTAAACTGTTATCTCAGAAGCCTGGCTCTCACCTCTCTTCCCCTCTCGTTGCCTTTCTGTTGCCTATAAGTAGATACAAGAGTTTGTGCCTGTCTTGCCACTGGTAGCTCATGCATTCATTGAAATTCTTTTTCTTGCAAGTGACAAATCTAAACTGCTCAAACATAGTCTGGGGGTGCACTGGCTCCCACATTTGGCTTATCCAGGCCCCCAGAATGTCCCTGGCTCTCTCTGGTTCCATTTGAGGTTGTGCTTTGGTTTGTGGCCAACTCACCTGCTGCAGGTAGCTTTTTGCTTGTGGCCAGGAACGCTGACTTTCAGGGGTCTAGATGCTCATCCTCCCAGCATAGCAACCTCTGTGAAAAGTGGACTCATCAGTCGCAATGTCTACATGTCAACTCCAGGAACCAGACCAGACTGGGCCAGTTTGAGCCACAGCTTCAAGTGAAACCACAGAAAAGAGGGAGTGGCCATGATGTACCGAAGGGTGGATGCTACCTAGGCAAGCAACACACATGCACACACCAGCTGGGATTCCTTGGCACAGCTACTGCTGTCTCACCCCTGAAGCAGTAGAGGAAGCTCTGCTGGACTGCTGATCTGCACTGTGGGCAGGGGGCCAAGCTCCCAACATGGTCTGGGTGGGAGGGGAGGAGGGCCGGGGGTGGAATCAGAGCCAGGCTTCCCAACCGCCCCCGACCCCCATGGAAACTGGATGTGGGGGTGAGGTGTGGAGAATGAGACAAAGGCCAGTCTCCCCTAGCATCTGGTCTCAGGAGACTAAGCTTAGAGAAATGTGGAAAGGAATAGATAAGTCACCAAAAGCTGCCCAAGCATCTGGTCAACCGTGGGAAGTCCTAAGCGCCATGCCCCTGGCTCTCTGTGTAGCTTTCCTTTGGCAAGCTCTGTGCCTTCCCCTGCTGGGCCAGAAGTAAGGCATTCCTGGGCTTGGAGAAGAGCAAAACTGGAATGTGGGAAACTAAATCATGTCTTTCAAGGGTTCCCATCTCACTGACAAAGGATTTCCTGGCCTGCACCAGGTCGAGTCCATCCACACACACACACACACACAGATACACACACGTTTCTCAAATGAGAAAACTGAAACAAAAAGTTAAAATTGACTTTCCCAAAGCTACTCAAAAGTGGGATTTTCAGCCTTGTGTTAGTCACAGATTCTGAGCACAGTCACATTCTCACCTCTTCCCCTCACCCGCAGCTATGTGCTTCCTTACTAAGCAGAATCCACATGGCTTACGCTGATAAGGCTTAGTTGATGTTATAGAATGTTGAATTCCTAAAAAGGATGGCAAATTTTAAGTATAAAATATATTTTTAGCTTAATCTCAAGGTCAGAATAAATTGTAGGGGTCATTGAATCTATTTCACCTTCTAGTTTTGGGCTACAATATTCTCTTTGAAAATATCCAGTTAGAGGGACTGTCTCCAGAAAGAGCTGGCTCAAATGCCAGATGCAATTATTAGAACATCCCACCTCATGTTAACTTCAAATGAGTCTCCCACAACTCTATCCACTGCTTCTACTTTTCTGCATTGGAATTCACTGATACTCTCTTTTTTTCTGTTTTTTTTTTTTCTTTTCTTTTTGAGACAGCGTCTCGTTCTGTCACCCAGTCTGGAGTACAGTGGCGTTATCTTGGCCCACTGCAAACTCCACCTTCCGGGTTCAAGTGATTCCCCTGCCTCAGCCTCCCAAGTAGCTGGGATTACAGATATGCACCACCATGCCTGGTTAATTTTTGTATTTTTAGTAGAGACGGGGTTTTGCCATGTTGGCCAGGCTGGTCTCAAACTCCCGACCTCAGGTGATCCACCCACCTCAGCCTCCCAAAGTGCTGGGATTACAGGCATGAGCCATTTTGCCTGGCTGATTCTCTCTCTTTCTTTGTTTCCTTCCTTTCTTCTTCCTCTCCTCCCTTTCTTTCAACTATTTTTTTAGTAAGTAACTACTGTGTGCAGTGTATTGGCTTAGGCACCTGGGATACAGCATTGAACAAGAAAGACAAGGCCCTTGCTTCATGGAGATTATATTTTAGTGGATTTTTTTTTTAAATAAGAAAACAACCAAACAAAAATTTCAACGTATGCTAAGTGTTTATAGCAGAAATTAAACGGGAGTGTGCCTGGGAGGGGCTGCTTTCTATGGGGGCCATAAATGGGTCCTCTGAGCCTCTGAGAAAGTGAGATTTGAGCTGCAATTGGAATGTTCCTGGAATCACATAACATATTTCCAGTCCTCTTTCCGCAAGTGACTCTTGCTGTGTTTGAACCCAGATATCATGACACATGTACACATGTGTCGGCACACACACATCGCTCTTCTTTTCTCTTGGTTGAACATCTATATTCCTCAGTCATTTCAATCATATACACCTGTTTAGCAATGCCTCTCTAAAAATGCACTGTTCAAAGTGGGATAGAGCAGTCTAGATTTGGTCTGGCTGTCACAGGAAAGATGGGCCCATCAGAGAGCTCCCTTGCTCTGGACACCACACTGGTATCAACTGTGCTTCTAAATCTCAAATTCCAAAGCTGCAAAAACCTGGAGAAACCTGTATCTTGTTAGCTCTCCATTGTTAATCTCTCAGCCAACTAAAAATGGCATCTATCCATCACATGCTACTGCGAAACCTCATCACGAGTAGCCTCTCACTGTATCAATGAGAGTGGGGAGGGGCAGGCAAGGGTAGGAGCCTGGTGTTGACTTTTTTCTATTGAGGCCATCTGGCCACCTGTTTAATATTGTTCTTTTGTACTGTGGATGTTGTCATTTAGGATTTTAACTGTCCTCCCATATGTCACCACAGATTTGATAAGCATGCCACCCACCTCCTCATCTGTGTTGTGATAAAAGCATCTCCCAGGCTGGGACAGAGAAAGAATATGAGTATTCAAGCAGTTACTGATCCAGCTAACAATATTATGAGACAGGAGACAGTCCACATAAGTGAGAAATATGCAAGACATCTTGCTGAAATTCTAGTATACCATATACATTCATTCAGGACTCAAAAAATAAAGAAAGGTTGTCAGTGTGACAGGACATCCTTAAGAACCAATGCTGAATTTGAGAGATCACTGCTCCTGACTTGGAGTACTCAAAAACTCCCATTTAAAACTATGTTCTAAACATGTGTTCTAAAATATTGCCTAAACTATATATAGGCTCACCAGTTCAGAATACACGGTTTTGATTTTTCTCATTTGAAAATTCTGTCTTTACTATAAGGCCCCTGGATCATGCTCCAAGACCCCTCAGGGGTTCCTGACAGTGTCATTGCAATTGAATATATAAGTTTTTTTTCTCACTTTCCTATGATACAACCCAGTTTGGCCAGAGACTTAAAAATGTGTAAACCATAACAGACTCGCTTTTATAAGCATTGATCCAATGTTGAGTTCCTTTTATGGTAGTCAACGCTACTATTTCCAATAAAATTCTTATCCCTGAGAAATATTTAAATGGAAAACAGGAATTAAGCAAGTTCCATTTGTTTTTGCCTTTTCCTATGTTACTTTTGTTTTTCATACTTTTTATTTGAGGATATGGAGACATTTTCAGAGCGTACAACAGAAAGTGATAGAAAAGAAACCCACACAAGAATTAAATAGAGTTACACCTATCTAGGACATTTTGAAAACTGGATTTCTAAATGCATAGGTGCCCAATATAACTACTATGCCCAGAAATGTCTTTATGGCTCAGATGACATTCTCTTTTACACCCGGGCTTTTTCAACTACTATGTATTCCCCTAGTTGATCTAAACTAGTTCCACAGTTGCAATATCCACCTCTCTTAACTTCCGAGAAATAGAACTGCCATCAAAACAAGTGAAAAATCTCTCAGCTGTTCTATTTCATTGAGTGACGCTTCAAGCTGAGGTCTGGATATTTAAAGCCCTTGCTCATGACTAGGTCTTTCCCCAAGCCAGCTTGAGATTTGCACTGGAAACACGTGATTCCCTTCCTCCCTCAGGCTGAAGCATCAACAAGGACTTTCAATGCCCAGTCTGTTCACCTGCTGTGAAAAGCTCTCCATCTTATAAAGGGGACACCCCCAGTAGAAGGAGGTCCTATTTCAGCTGCTCTTTAGCAAGGGTTGCTATTGCCCTGACCTGCTCAATTTGGCCACCAGGAGAGTCACCTCACATGCGGGTTGAGCATACATACCTAGTTCAGATATGTCGCCAAAACAATACCTAAAGGGTGTCTTTAACTAAAGACTTTGTGAAGACCCCACCACCGTGTTGATGATATGAATTCACATCACACCATGCCGTGACATAAATGCTGTATACAAGTCACAGTGTGAACATTTATTTACATGTGTATGGATGCAGACAGATAGAGCAAACTACAGATAAAGTTAAGTGAGGCAGCTGGTGAAGCTCAGCCAGCATGGCTGGGGGCATCCCCAATCCAATAATGCTCCTCGCCATTTGTCCTGTTCTTCCTTGTTGATTCTGTGCCATGTATTATTAGGCCAAGAACTAATATCTTATCTGCTGAAATGTGATCCATCAGGAACAGTTTTTCTAATATGAATATTATTTTATTTCACCATGCTACATGGTTCCCTAAATGCCACTCACAAATCTGTGGTGCCACTGTAGGGAATGTGAGTCCTCTCTGATGAGAGGGCATTGCAGGATGTCTTCCATGGGCCTGGGCACAGATTTCATGGAGAGCACCCCCATTTCCAGGGGGATCCTCCCTCGTTACTCAGAGTCCTTTCTTGGGGATTGTGTCCTGCCTTCCACTATCAGTTGGAACCCCTTCCTCCTTTTCTATGGCAGCTAGAACCCCATTTAATCCTTACTAAATAGGGGTTAAACTTGGAATATCAGGTTCATAGGTTTATGCTGAGATACTTATTTCCTTGACTTAGAGTGACATACCTCCCTCTTTTAAAAAAGTGTATTTCACATGTGAATTCAGCTAATAACAAGCTGAAGTCCTGTGCATTTAATTTTTTTTTCCTATGAAGCCACATGCTGCAAGAAAAGTAAGATTTTGGAACTGATATTGATGGTGATGACAGCCTCCAGATACAAACAACCAAACAGGGCACTGCTGCCACTCACCATGAGAAACAAAGGAGGATGCATTTTCGGACTGCACAGCAATGCAATAGGTCTGAGAAACACGCTGGGGTAGAAGGAAACTGGTCTTAAATCTGAAGCCTTCCAGTAACCCACAGAAGAAACTTCCTCTGATTACTTAATCTTTCTGTGCCTCCGTTTCCTTACCCAGAACTGGGAATTTGTAACACTTACGTGACAGAATTATGATGAGATCAAATGCATGGAGAAGAGGCATGCTAGCGGCCACCTTGGATACTGTGAATGCCCCACAAAGAGACGACATCATAACTGCCCATATCCACTGATCACAATTGTTTCCAGCAGTTGTGGGTGCATGTGTGACTTGCCCGAGGGGAGGGGTTGGTAACTGAAAAGCCTGGAGACACCGCATAAATGTCTTCTTTTGAGAACAAAAGCCAAAATTGACAAATCGGATCTAATAAACTAAAAAACTTCTGCACAGCAGACACTGGAGACACTGAGGCAGCAGGAGGGGGAAGGACAGGCAAGATGCCCCCAAGGACCTGGCCTGGCTCCTCCTCCTCTTGTTTCATCTTCAAAGCTATCAGCTTAAACCTAGTTTTGAAATGTAAACAGTACAACGGGTCTTTGTACTTACCGTATTTGAAGAGTCACCTTTTATTCTTTCAGAAAACCAATCACACTCCAACCCCAACGTTTTTATTTCAGAGGATGTGTTGACGGCTGTTGTGATATCACGGTTCTTATCTGTTTACTTTAAAAAAATTTAAGAAGTGTCTGTTCATATCCTTCGCCCACTTTTTCATGGGGTTGTTTGTTTTTTCTTGTAAATTTGTTTAAGCTTCTTGTAGATTCTGGATATTAGCCCTTTGTCAGATGGATACATTGCAAAAATTTTCTCCCATTCTGTAGGTTGCCTTTTCACGCTGATAATAGTTTCTTTTGCTGTGCAGAAGCTTTTTAGTTTATTAGATTCCATTTGTCAATTTTGGCTTTTGTTCTCAAAAGAAGACATTTATGCCGCCAACAAACATATGGAAAAAAGCTCATTGGCCGGGTGCGGTGGCTCACACCGCACTTTGGGAGGCCAAGGTGTAATCCCAGCACTTTGGGAGGCCAAGGTGAAAGGATCGCCTGAAGTCAGGAGTTCGAGACCAGCCTGACCAACATGGTGAAACCCTGTCTCTACTAAAAATACCAAAAATTAGCTGGGTGTGGCAGCGGGCACCTGTAATCCCAGCTACTGGGGAGGCTGGGGCAGAAGAATCACCTGAACCCAGGAAGCGGAGGTTGCAGTGAGCTGAGATTGTGCCATTGCACTCCACCCTGGGCGACAAGAGCAAGACTCCGTCTCAAAAAATAAATAAATAAATAAAATTGCTAATCATTACTGGTCATTAGAGAAATGCAAATCAAAACCACAATGAGATACCGTCTTACGCCAGTTAGAATAGCGATAATTAAAATTCAGGAAACAACAGATGCTGAACAGGATGTGGAGATATAGGAATGCTCTTACACTGTTGGTGGGAGTGTAAATTAGTTCAACCATTGTGGAAGACAGTGTGGCGATTCCTCAAGGATCTAGAGCCAGAAATACCATTTGACCCAGAAATCCCATTACTGGGTACATACCCAAAGGATTATAAATCATTCTACTATAAAGACACATGCACACATATGTTATTGCAGCACTATTCACAAAGTGAATAGCAAAGACTTGGAACCAACCCAAATGCCCATTAATGATAGACTGGATAAAGAAAATGTGGCACATTTACACCATGGAATACTATACAGCCATAAAAAAGGATGAGTTAATGTCCTTTGCAGGGACATGGATGAAGCTGGAAACCATCATTCTCAGCAAACTAACACAAGAACAGAAAACCAAACACTGCATGTTCTCACTCATAAAGTGGGAGTCAAACAATGAGAACAAATGGATACAGGGAGGGGAACATCACACACTGGGGCCTGTCAGGGGCAGGAGGTCTAGGAGGAGGATAGCATTAGGAGAAATACCTAAGGTAGGTGATGGGTTGATGGGTGCAGCAAACCACCATGGGATGTGTATACCTATGTAACAAACCTGCATGTTCTGCACATGTATCCCAGAACTTAAAGTATATATATATATATATATGTATATACATAAACAACAAAGCAAAGTTGAGAATGGATATTATCAATAGCTGAAGAGAAAACAATTTAACTCATCTAGTTTAGGTAATTCAAACAAGAATGCTATTAATTTGCTTCCTTCAATAGGATGTTTCATCTCTCCATCTTAATTTGCCTGGGTGGTTAATCTCATGTTTCTCATTTTAATATGAGAATATTATGTGTATATATATTATGTATATATAATATATACATATTATATATGTGAATTTAAATATGAGAATATTACGTATATATAATATATACATATTATATATAATATATTCATATTATATATAATATATTCATATTATATATATGAATTTAAATAAGAGCACAGCAAAGAAGATCCAGCATAGAGTAATATGTTGTAAAATAAAAATAATATTTTTAAAATTAGTTGCAGAATAGACAGTACACTCTGAGAGAGAAAATTCAGGGCAGGCTGCTCATAAAAGGATGAGACAGCAAAGACTGGCACTAGGGAAACTCTCTTTATGGGAGTCCTACATGATTATTCATAAGGGGGTGGGAATAGTAAGCATGTTCTGGGTGGTTCTCTGAGTGCACACACGCAGTAGCTGTACATGCTTGCTCATATGTCACAAGTCTCATTAGCATCTTAAATCTCCACCCAGGAGTGTGTTTTTTACTATTAGAATGAGCAGTTTGAGGACAGGTAAAATCATGCTTTCTACAGGGGAAATTCCCTGCTGAAGATAGCCTTGTTTGAATGAGCTGGACCACAGTACGAATCCTGGGCCTTATTGTGTTGACTGTAAGGTCACCACAGTTGCTGCACCACAAGGACAGGGTTACTTCCTTGACTCTACCTATCTGGCCTCAAGAGTATTTTTAAAAGTATATTTTATCCAAAATTAAGATTATGGTTTCTGATTTGTCTTGGTGGGTGTGGTGGGTTGTTTTCCCTTGTTTGTTTCTGTTTCAGGATTTCAATCTAATTTGAATCTAATTCGAATCTAAAGATTATGATCACATACAAAGCAAAGTTGAGAATGGATATTATCAATAGCTGAAGAGAAAACAATTTAACTCATCAAGTTTAGGTAATTCAAACAAGAATGCTATTAATTTCCTTCCTTCAATAGGAGGTTTCATCTCTCCATCTTAATTTGCTTGGGTGGTTAATCCTATATTTCTCATTTTAATAGCAAGTATGTCCATTCACAAGTGTCGAAGAGGTTTGAAAGCTGGGTTCACTTGCTCTATGAAAGTATCACCAGATCAGAACAACCAGAAAGGAGCAATCCCTCCTGGCATTACAGAAGGTGTGTATCTGTTTCCCCCTCCTCCCCTCTAATCTGAGCTGTACTCTCATAAATTAAAGTGGACAAGACAAGCATGAGAAGCCTGTTTTGCTCAGCTTCAGCGTCTCCCCAGAAGGCCAGGACTCAATGTAAGAGGAAGAAAGGCTACAAAAAAGAAAGGTGACATATTTGCCAAGCAGTCTGGTAGCCTCAACTTGATATGCTTTATCTGTGATGGCAAGAGGCAGGCATTGTTTCTTCCTTTCCCTTTTTTCCTAGTGATGCTTCTCAATCAGCCAGTGAGACTTAAGTGAGGCCCACTTACTCATGGCAAGGCCAACGTCCCGGTTGTATTAGTCCATTTTCACACCGCTATAAAGAACTGCCTGAGACTGGGTAATTTATAAAGGAAAGAGGTTTAATTAACTCACAGTTCCACATGGCTGGGGAGGCCTCAGGAAACTTGCAATCATGGTGGAAGGCGAAGGGGAAGCAGGGCACATCTTACATGGCAGCAAGAAAGAGACAGAGAGGGGATGTGCCACACTTGAAACCATTAGAGCTCATGAGAACTCACTCACTATCATGAGAACAGCATGGGGGAAACCACCCCCATGATCCAATCACCTCCCACCAAGTCGCTCCCTCACATGTGGGATTACAATTTGACATGAGATGTGGGTGCAGACACAGAGCTAAACCATATCACTGGCTACTGTGAGAGTTACAAAGAGGGTCTGCACAAGTTTATAATCCAGAGGTGAGGCCTGTGCACAAGGAAAACTGTGCTGTATAAGAAACTTCTGAGGAAAACAGCGATGCCTAGCCAGAAGAAAAGATTAAGGGACGATGGACACCTACAAATCTGAAGTATTTCGGAAAACAGAATCAGGGCCAATAGAGCCCTGCTCAAAATAAAAGCAGACTCGCTAAGGCCATCATATGGTAGACGGGGCTGACTCTGGAACTATGTCACCAGCAGAGACTGGCCAACCACCTGTCCTGTGCTGGGAAGTGGAGGCAAGTATCAGACATATCAAAAATTATCAAATGAAATGTGGAATCAGGTGAGCAAAATCTTGTCCAATCCTGATATTCTGTACAAAGGTTAATTAAAATAAGTGAATAAGTGAAGTATTATTTGTGACTTGGGCTTCACAAAAGAGCCTTGTGAGAGTAAGTGGTACTCAACTCGTATAATACCTATTTTTATGTATTCATCTCCAGGAAAAGTGTAGCAGGGATGGAGAGAAAGAGAGAGAGAATTAATGTTCATTGTTGGCCTATAGGCCCATATGTAAAATATATATACATAAGCCAATATATTGGTCAATGGGGCCAGTATTCAACTTACAGATAAATATAGAAATAAATATGTGTGTGTATGCACATAACATACACACACACACAAGACACACATATATTCCATTTGCCAAATGCTGTAACTTTTCTTAAGTGAGTTTGTATACAACTGAGGTTATAAGGTAGGCTCCATTTGTCTGAATGTTTATTTTATGGCCTTTTGACCATGCAAAGTGGGAGAAGGACAAGAAAGAAAAGAAAAAGGAGGAGGAGAAGCAGGAAGAGGATGAGAAAAGGGAAGTTAATATGGAGGACCTAGAGGGCTGCAGGCATTTTATACGCATTATTTTACTTTATATGTATTTGCATTCAAGGTGAGTCAGCCATTATTACACCCATTTAGATAAGTTCAGATGAGCTCAGATAAGTGAAATAATAAAATTAGTAAAAGGCAGAGCTGTGTTTCAGACCCAGTTCCGTCTGATCACAAAATCTCTGCTCTTTTCTCACCACTCCCTTAGTAACAAGGAGAGAGGTGCCTGACTCAGTTAAGGTCCCACCACTGTAATATGTCACCACTGACACATGTTTGAACAACAGGAATTTTTTCCAAGAAATTTTAATTAAAAAAAAAATTACGGTGTCTCACGCCTGTAATCTCACTACTTTGGGAGATCGAGGCGGGCGGATCACGAGGTCAGGAGATCGAGACCATCCTGGCTAACACGGTGAAACCCCATCTCTACTAAAAATACAAAAAAAAAAAAAAAAATTTAGCCTGGCATGGTGGCGGGCGCCTTAGTCCCAGCTGCTCGGGAGGCTGAGGCAGGAGAATGGCATGAACCTGGGAGGCGGAGCTTGCAGTGAGCCGAGATCGCGCCACTGCACTCCAGCCTGGGCGACACAGCGAGACTCCGTCTCAAAAAAATAAAAACAAATAAAAAATAAAATAAAATAATAAAAAAGATTAAAGTACATATTCCTAAATATGCTTTGGGTTCTCTAACTAGTTACAAGCATTTCCTTTGCTGGTGCCGGGTAGGAATTTGACTCAACCAACCAAGTGTATCACTTCTAATAGGACGGAAGAAATGCTTCCCTCCACTCCAAATCTCTTAGCGGAGGTTAATGTATGGTCTTCATGATCACCAAATGAGACGGCTTTCATTTACACCAAGACCATGAGTGCGGGTGAAATTGGGGCTTTGAGGGTAACCATCTCCAGAGGAAACAATCAATACTATCTGTAAAGAAATAAAGCACGCTGGGGAACAGCAAAGATTCCGCTTTTGTAGCAGCAAGGAACCTTCGCCCAAGAATAAAATCATTAATGGGTCTGAAGGAAGGGGATCTCACAGTGACCGCCTCCTGCTAACCCAGCCCTCCCAGCTCGCTTGCTGCTCTCTTTCTGGTCTCCATGGAATGCGCCCTTCTAGAAGGACTTAACTTGGGCAGCTTGGGGTCCGTGGCGGAGACGCACCTCAGCTGCTTCCTGCAAGAGCTCCGCTGAGGGCCAGCTCAGACTCTGGAACGTGGCTCAGCCTCCACAGTGTGGAAGCAGGAAATGGAGACAAAAAGACTCCCTCCCTTCTGGCCAAATAGAGAGGATCCAGGACCAGGTGTAGCCTCGTGCTGCGCCCAGGAATCGCCCTCTCCCACGAGCGGGAGCCGGCAAGGAGAATGGCCGGGCCGCAGAGGGTCAACTGAGACCGTGAAGGACAAAGAAAACTCCAAACATACCCCCACCCCCAGCCCTCCTGATAAACAGAACCGACGTGGAAGCAGACCCCGGCCACGGAGGGGAAGCGCGATCCTGGAAGCCCTCTCTCGCGCCCTCCCGGTGCCTCCCCCTGAGGCAGGGCTGTCGCCTTCCACCTGGCCCCAGCAGGCTGGAAATACGCCTGCGCCCTCCCTTCTGCACTCGCCCTGGGTCCTTAGCCCCCGCCCGCGGCCTCCGCTTGGTCCCCTGACGCCCCTCCCGCTGCTGGCGGCGCCACCACTTTCTGCCCTGGGGAGGTCCCCGGCTCCTGCCGGGAGACAAAGCCATCTTAAAGCGCGGAGAAGGTGACATCGGCAGATAAGACGCTAATTGACAACTCATTTTCATTCTGCGGAACAGAATTGTTTCATTTTTCACTCCTATCACCTGCTCATTTTCGGCAGCCCACACCCGGCAGAAAGGGTTCCCGGGGGAGTCGCTTGAAAGGTTGGAGCCGCCACGGAGCTGGGGTCCTGCGGTTCCGCTGCCCCCGCTGCGCCTCGCGGGCGCTCCCTCGTTTGTGTCTCAATGCTGCCCTCTGCTGGCCGCCGGCGCTACCGGCGGCGCCTGGCGATGAGCCCCTCACTACCCGCGTGCGTTTTGAGGAGGGCAGAGCGCTGGGGCAGAGGCAGAGGTCAAGGGCGGCGTAGCAGAAACTCGCCTCCTTTGAGGGCATCCTGGAGAGGCAAGGATGTTCAGCTATCTTCCCGCAGCGCGGCTGCTTCTAGCAGTTCTCAAAGCTTCAGTGCAACAAGAGCAAGGAGAAGCCGTTGTCGCGGACGACTTTCCTCTCCTGCAAGAGATCTGGTTTGGAACAAAGATGTGTGTGAGGCAGAGATACTATATTTACAACCGGGAAAGAGCGAGCCAACACCTGGTAGTACAAAGGCCAGACCTGGGGTTAATGCAAGATTTCCAGCTTCAGGGTCCAAGGACAAACTACCCTTTCCCCATGAGATGTGACGCCCAGCTCTATGGGGCACTCCCAGAGACAACTCAGCCCTTCCTGGGAGCCTGCTGCTCTCCCCCTTCTCTGGCTCGGTCCATGATACCATTCTTCAGACCACTGCCAGCGCTGGACTCCTGGCGACCCACTGGACCCCGTCCCCCCTCCCTCACCCCATGTTCATTCATTCCTGCTTCTGATCAACCTCCCTTCCCCCCATCTCCCCTTCCCAAGCCCATCCTCCCCTCTGTACTAGAGGGAGCTACATTAAATGATTCAATTACAGTCAAACGCTTAAAACAGTGCCTGGCACGTGGTAAGCACTCAAGACATTTTA
This sequence comes from Pongo pygmaeus, assembly GCF_028885625.2. Lineage (NCBI taxonomy): Eukaryota > Metazoa > Chordata > Mammalia > Primates > Hominidae > Pongo > Pongo pygmaeus. The sequence continues at coordinate 73,111,673 of NC_072380.2, read as the reverse complement.
GCTAGAAATTTAGTTAAGTCTGATCAGCCACTCCCTGTCCCTGCCCAATGGACACTTATAGGGGCTGCCCATTCATTGGATAAAATTAGCAGGCCACAGCCTAACTCAGCCTTATCTTCAAACATTCTCTCAAACTGTACAGAGGAACAATGTAATTTTCTGGGGTTCTCAGGAACACACCCTGTGTGTCTTATCTCTGTTGTTGGTAATACTGGCTCCTTAGCTAACAGGCCGTCTCCTGACCTCTTCACCTATTTAATTATCTTTTCAGACTCAAACCTTCCTGAAGGCGTCCTCCCTTCCTGACGGGCACACTCTACCCATCTTGTTGACTTAGGCCTCCTCTTCTGCATTCCCCAAATACTCTATTCTTCATTATAACTTTCTGAGTCTGTCTACTCTCCAGGTCTGAGTTTCTTGACTTGCAGGACTGTCTCATTCATCTTTCCTTCCCCTGTAACCAGCACAGTACCTGGCTCCTGTACGTCAGACCCTCCACCTGTTCACTGCATGAATAAATGAATGGAGGCAGGAGAGAATGCATCCATGACAGGAGATCCCAGAAGCACCTATCAGCCCCAAGGTGCACCTTCTCCACACACCTGCCAGCGGGAGAGTCCTGTGGCTTAATCAGCTCCTTTGCAGACTGGAAAGTGCAAAGCAGTGAGCACCCGGGGGGCCTTGCCCTGTCAAGTTCAGCAGGATCATCAGTTTCTTTAATTAGATGGTAATGGCAACATCGAGTGTGGCTGTGTTGGAAAGGGGAGGTTATTATTGGAGGAGGAAAGGAAAGTAATTCCGAAGACTTGAGGACATAGCAGAGAAACAGTCTGGCAAGAGTGTAAGACTTGAGACTTATACTCAATATGAAGACACTCGGCACTTGAGGAAAGGAGACTGGGGAAGCGTAATAGATGGCTTAGAGGAGAGGAAAATCAACTGAGTATGTGTTATGTATCAAGTGCTTCTTACATCCCTTCTACACCTCATGACAACTGAAGAAGACAAGTATTATCCCCATTTTCTAAATGGAAAAACAGGTGCTCAGATGGATTTGGTTCCATATCTAAGGTCACACAGCTACCAAGTGATAGCACCAAGATTCAAACTCAGGCTCTGTGACTTCCAAGCCCATGTTTTCTCCCTCCATGAATGTTTACTCTGCTGTAAGAAGTAAAGCAAAAGTACCTGGCACCAGCAGGTACTCACCTCCTACCTCTGGGGAAAGTGATTCAGACTTTCCCAAGGTCATTTCACCCTCCATCTTAACTGGGAGTCCTGGTGGATTTCTGTGTCTCTGAAATGCACCCCATTAAATGTCTACTATAATGCAGCATGCTACATAGCTCTTAGCCCAGTCAAGCCCTAGATTGAAGAGCTTCATTTCTCATTTTATATAGAAGAGCTTCATTTCCTATTTTATATTGAAGACACCCGCTTTCGTACACCCCATTGTACTTGGAGAAGTGGGATGCTTCCTCACTGATCATTCTTTTCCATGACACCACACTTCGTCAGGAGCCAGTGGGATTATACAGCTGTGACTAAAGAGATCTAAATCAATCATCACAATTTCCAGAAAAGAAACCAGAACTCACAAATCACTGCGCTTTGTTTTCTTAACATTTATTTTAACTTCCGGACTACATGTGCATAGGTTTGTTACATAGGTAAGCTTGTGTCATGGGGTTTTGTTGTACAGATTATTTCATCACCCAAATGTTAAGTCTAGTGTCCATTAGTTATTTTTCCTGATCCTCTCCCTCCTCCCACACTCCACCCTCCAAAAGGCCCCAGTGTGTGTTGTTCCCTTCTATGTGTCCATGTGTATTCTCATCATTTAGCTCCCACATATAAGTGAGAACATGTGATATTTTGTTTTCTGTTCCTGCATTAGTTTGCTAAGGATAATGGCCTCCAGCTCCATCCATGTCCCTACAAAGGACATGATCTCATTCTTTTTTATGGCTGCATAATATTCTGTGGTGTCTGTGTGCCACATTTTCTTTATCCAGTCTATCATTGATGGGCATTTAGGTTGATGCCACGTCTTTGCAATTGAAAAATCACTGCACTTTGATGTTTCAGGAAAACCCAAACCTGTGTTTCAACTTCTATCACAAAATCATGGTGTTGCAGTGAGGCTGTGAACCAAGTGTTTAAAGGTAAGAATTTGAGTGTGTCAGTTTCAGCAGGGAAATCACATCTCCAGCCTCCCTTGACCTCAAGATCCACTGAATTCCACGTGCATCCAATATGACCCTCCAGTGATACTCTTCCCTGCAACAGTTAGAAACTGCAGTCCAGGAACAATGGTTCTCAAACCTTAGTGTACATCACAGTCATTAACGGCCTATTAAAAATAGACTGTAGGCTTCCACAGTCGCCAGAATTTCTCATCCAGCAAGTCTGGAGAAATCTGAGACTTTGGATTTCTAACCAATTCCCAAGTGATGCTGATGTGGCTTGTGCCGGGTCCATGCTTCCAGAGCGGCTGCTCTAGAGCAGTCATCACCACAGAGAGTCAGCCGGAGAGCCCGAGAGGGCACAGGCCCAGCGGGGAGCCCTCTCTGAATATCCTACGGGCTTCATCTTTTAACATGTGGTAGTCACCAAGGCGAATGCATCTCTACTAGAGGCTCTTTTCTTTTGTGAGGTGCATTTTTAGCACACCATCTTCAAGCTTCTACTCACCGATTCTGCATGGCAAAAGATGCTAAAGGCCCCCAGATCAGATAGGATTCATATGGCTCAAGTAACAGAAAGCCAGGCTTCAACTGACTTCAGAAAAATAAAAACAAAAATATTGGTTCCAGAAGTGAGGTGTCCAGTCTTGGCTTCAGCAGGGCTCACATGATGTCACCTGACCTGATTTCTTCTTCTCAATCTCTCCTTTCTCTTGCTCTTATTCCTACTCTCTCTCCTCTCTCCCTTACTCCATCATCAAACCTTCTTCACTTGGGTGTAAAGATGGTCACGGAAGCCACAGGCCTGGAAAAACCCTACATTAAAATCATCCCAGCACAGTCTCATGGCTGCTCATTGCTTCTCATTGACGCACATGGAATCAAGTGCTCAGCCCTGAACCAACTCCTACAGGCGGGAAAAAGCAATGCTGTGGATAGGCCTAAATCAAATGCTCCACTCTTGTTCCCCAGACAAGTCACAGGGGCTTGGAAGGGGACGAGGGTGCTAACAACAGGTCTTGCCAAGCCACCATGCGTAGTCGCCAAGTCTGAAGGCTGCCTTTCAGCCCAGATCTCTCCTGGCTGCCATATAGCATTTTCCTCTCTTCTGCTTGGAACTCTTTTCTCTTTTTGGCTTTCTAGATCGGATACTTTCCTTGAACTGTTCCTGTTTCCATCTCCTTTTTAGGATTTTCTTCTTGTGCCACTCAAAGCCTTGTGTGTGCCATGGATTTTTCCTTACGCCTCATCTCAGTCATGCCTTTTCCATGAGCTGTACCATCCATTCTCTTGCTCTTCAATACCACCCTAAATCTGTGAATTCCCAAGTCTGTATCCCTATCTGTGGTCAGCAGGATAAAACTACCCACCCACCCCCCCGCCCCGCCCCGCCAGCAAAGATGTCTATGTCCTAATTTCCAGAACTTGTAATTGAGTTGTGTTACATAGCAGAGGGGAATTAAGGTTGCTAATGAAATTAAGACTGTGCATCAACTGGCCTGAGATGGAGAGATTTCCCTGGATTACCTGGGTGGGCTCAGTGTAACCACAAGGGTCCTTAAATGTGGAAAAGGAGGCAGAAGAGTGATGTCAGAGTCACTGTGATGTGAGGAAGACTCAATCCTCATTTCTGGCTTTAAAGATGGAGAAGGAGCTGCAAACAGGAATTCAGGCAGCCTCTGGAACTGCAAAAAGGCAAGAGAATGGATTCTCCCCTAGAGCCTCCAGAAAGGCCCTGCTGACTCCCTGTTCCTATGTTCCAATGCAACTTTATAAACACTGACATTTGGATTTCATAAAATTATTACATGTCATGAGATATTCTTTTGATTTGTTTTTTAACATTTAGAATTTTAAAAATTATTCTTAGCTCACTGGCCAAACAAAAACAGGTGACGGGTCAGATCTGGCCATTACGCACAGGCCTGCTGACCCCACCCTAGAGCCACACTCAGCAAGGCCAGATGCTCAGGCTTTGAGGCGCAACTGGCAATTGGGCCCCACTGAGGCACTGGAGGGTGGGGGTCTTCCATCTCATCCTCTGTCCTAAGCATGTGCTGAGCAGAGTGGAGTGATCAACACTTTTTAAACTGTCTGTTTCTTTCTCTGTGTCTCTCTGTTTCCTGACTGTGTGTCCTTAAATTTGAGTAAATGAATTATGTGAATGATAGGGGGCTCCACTATACACCCAGCTGCCTGCTGGACATCTCCACCTGAACATCTCATAAACATCTCAAATGCACTGGGTCTAAAACTAACTCCATTGAGGTCATTCTCTCTGTCTTTTTCCTCCCCACCTCTCATATCCAACCACTCTCAATCAAAAACAAAGAACCTTTTCCTATACACCTTAACCTGGTTGTTAGCACCACAATTCACTCTGTCACCCAATTTGGAGCTCTAGAGCTATATTTCCCTTTTCCCCATCATATTTCCCAGGAACCGTGAGATCCTGTTGTGTCCACCTCTTGAGTATATCACAGAAGTGCCCTTGAACTACCCCAGGGCCAGTGCCTTCATCCCAGGCTTCATCACCAAGACTCTTCAGCACAATGGCCTCCTAAAACTGACCTTGCAAATCCCAATCTTTCCCCTTCCCAATCCTTCCGATGTATTTTGGCAGTGTAGCATCCTCCAGCAGAGATACACAACTACGGCTGCCTTGCTGTCCAATCTGAAGCCCCTCAAGGTGCCGTTTCATTCACAGGATGACTTCTCAGCTCCTCAATGTGACACAAAAGATCTTTTGGTCTGGCCCCTACCTGACTGCCAGCTGCCACTGCTCCCAGCTCACCCCCATAAACAGCCCTAAGGACCTACTTGCAACTTCCATGTGTTATTCCACACAGCCATGCCTTTGTTATGCCACGGCTTCTTCCTGGACTTCCACATCCCTTTGTCATCTTGGCTACTCTATACCCACACTTCAAGGCCCCACTCAGCCATCATATCTCCTGGGGAGATTTCCCTGCCCTGCCTCCTCTACCCTCCTGTGCAGAATTGATGACCACCTCGTCTGTGCCCCCTTCCTATCTTTTACAGCTGTCTATTGTGGCCATGTGTTGAACTCCATTGACATTGTTTGCTTTCCCGTCTGCCTTCCCTGCAGGCTAACTCCTTGAGGGCAATGTCCCCTGGTGTCCCCCACCAGGCAGAGCATCTGGCCCTTGGTTGATGCCTCTCAGATGCATTTCCAGACTTTGCAGTGGAAGCATGCTGGTTGCTATAGGACTCAGGTGCTGGAAGATAGTATTGCTCCAGTTCAGAATCTGACTGCTTTTCGTCATGAAAAGACTAGTGCCGCTCAGGCCTCCAGGCCAGATCCTGTGAGGCCCACCCCACAAAAGCTTCCTCCCACACCTGGCACAGAGCAGCAATGATGGTGCCTCATCCCTGTTAGGGGAAACCAAATGCCCTGCTCCACTAATGGCAGGCTGTGTGCATCCTAAGCCACCCCTGTGGTGTTGCTTTACTTATGGGAGTCAGGCATTGTGTCCCAGCAGCAACATTGGGGAACTTTCCCCACTTCATCACTCCTCAGCTCATTGTGCCCTGCACCCCGCTTTTAGAACATCTGAAGCTTCACGCGGAAGCCTCATCACTACGGAATCCCAGGAGACATGTTGTTCTCTAGTAAAACCCAACAAATAGCCCTGAACTGTGCCACACAGAAGGGGAAATGCCATCAGATGCTGACATCTGTGATGGAAAGAAGGACACAAGACAGGGATTCTCTTTTCTCTTTTAGAAACTGCTTCTTGGGGGCAGGTATCTGACAGACCCGGAAGCCTGCCCCATTCAGCCAGTCTCAGCATTCAGCCACCCTCGAACATCCTGCCCAAAGCCTCAGCCCGCATTGTCCCCAGGACTGTGTCTCTCCAGCCCCGGGTGCTTTCTGGAAAAGTCTTTCCCACCAGGCCTGGCATGCACAGCTCCTGTGCCTCCTCATCCCCAGGATTCCCCTGTCGCAACCCCAGCATCGGTTTTCACCGCCAGCAGCTGATCCCAGCTCAGCCTGCGGGCTCCCTCCCAAAGAGACCTTAGGCAACAAGACTCAGTCAGTTTAGGGTTGAGCTTAAAGTCAAGGAATCACAGAGCCCTTGGTGCGAGCTCATCGAGCAGGTGCTATTGGCATTTTGTGAGAGGTACAAGCCTTTAAGACTTTTATGTGTGAGTGTCCACTTACCGTGGCTCACTTGGCACCCCTGATGGCCTCCCAGGAAGTGCCAGAGGCACCCCACCCAGTCGTTGTGGCAATCAGATGGCCCCTTCCCACACCCACAGGTCTCCTGGGTGTTAGGGGAAGAGCCCCCATTAAGAGCCACCTTCAGGAAATCCCCGAGCACTGAAGTTTATGCAGTTTTCAAAAACACCAGGTCATAATTACTCACCTTTTTCCTGGCTGATAAAAAGTCTGGTCCACGATGAAAATAAATTCCCAGAGCCTTCATTCTCCTCATCTTCCATTCCCTTGATTAGGCCCTTTAATTAAAAAGGAAAAAAAAAGTCTGGATTTTAAAAAACAGCACTCACTTAAATCTTGTTATTTGAGTAGCGATGGTTAAAGAAAAAAAAAAATCTGGCCCCTAGAAAAGGAAGTTCTTTGCATTAAGTAAATGCCCTTTGCTAAGCAACAAACTTCTCTGCCAGCAACAAAGTTTTGGGGGTCATGTTTTCCTGTGTAATAACCAAGAACAACTTCTCCCAGTTCCCTTTTCTTCCCTACCTTCCAGCCAAAGTCCCGTCCTTCCTCACCTTTCAGTGAGTCACACTCCCACTACACAGACGGAAACGCTCAAACACAATGTACTCCCAGCCCAATATTGTCCCTCAGCCCCAAGCAGTTCATATAATTTGTAAATTGACTCCGCAAACTCTTCATATATGTGCATTAATTTTCACCTGCATAACCACTGCATAATTCGTGCCTTCATCACCTTACATCTGACCCACTCCAGTCATCTTTTCTCTGTCTTGAATCCATTCTCCTCATTCCTAAAATGCATATGTGCTCAGGGCAGACATGTTTTGTCTCAAAATCCTGTGTAAATCCACGGTTGCAGTGATAATGTCCTACCCAGGGCATAGGGAAGAGTCTCCCTAGGGGAGAATGTTGGCTGGTAAGAGGCTCACATTAGGGTGGTGACTAGCCACTGAGGCTCAGGCACATGATCCTCATGTAGAACTACCTCCAGATATGCAGATGGGCACATAGAAAAATAACCTCGAAGTAGAAGAGAGCCCGTGACATCCATGTCTAAAATGGGGGCCCAAACCAAATACTCCTCTAAAATCCTGCCTCACTGTATGAATGATTAGTGATATTTTTATGAGTTGATGAGTCTGGAATTTTAGAACTATCTTAGGCCTCTGCACTGGCATCAATTTTGTAGTGAAAGAAAGGGGTCCAGGGAAGCCCTAAGGAGCCTCTGGCAGCAATCTTCCAGCTTTCTGAGCCCACCCAGTGTTTTTTCCACCAACAGTGGAGGGGTGTGGGGTTACTATCACCTGTACATTTCAAACATGTGACTGGAAGCCTCTTAATACTCTTCAGGAAACATTTGCCTTCTGCCACCAAATCAGTCAATTATTTGAATATATGCCTTTTAACTAAATTATATGTAGAAACAGAACAAAACAAAGCAAAACAAATGTTATACTAATTATATTTTAGAAACATATTTTCTCACCCAAGATACCAAGTTATAATTCATTCTGTTGGCTTCTAATCTGTCTGGCTTAAAAGCTCTTTTGATTGATGACAGATAGGTGAACTAATTCATTATATATCCATTCATTCATTTTGTCTCTTTATTAACTGTCTATAAAATGCTTGGCATGAATTGGGTCAATGTGGTATGCACAAGGGCTCAATACTGCTCAGGAGATATCACTGAATATATTGACCTGTGGTGGAACTTTACAGTAGATGTGTGCTTTTTAACTCCTTTTTTAAAATTATTTTTATTTTTATTTATTTTTTATTTTTATTTTTTTGGAGACAGAGTGAGACTCTGTCTCCCATGCTAGAGTGCAGTGGCATGATTTCAGCTCGCTGCAGCCTCCACCTCCCAGGCTCAAGCAATTCTCCTGCCTCAGCCTCCCAAGTAGCTGGGACTACAGGCACATGCTGTCACACCTGGCTAATTTTTGTATTTTTAGTAGAGACGGGGTTTCACCATGTTAGCCAGGCTAGTGTCAAACTCCTGGCCTCAAGTGATCCACCTTCCTCGGCCTCCCAAAGTGCTGGGATTACAGGCATGAGCCACCACACCTGGCCTTAACTCTTGAATCAATTGATCAATCAATTGATTAATCAGAATTACAGAAACAAGGCATGCCTTTAGATTCAAATCTAAAGAATATATTAACACTGTCTTAGAGAGGTGTGCTGCTTTTAAAATATGTCTGCAAATTCTTTGACACTGATGTCACTGAGAGGTAAAGTTAACCTCCAAGGTGATGGTACTAAGAGATGGGGCCATTGAAAAGTAGCCAGATCACAGGGCAAAGCCTTCGCTGATGGGATTAGTGCCCTCATAAAAGAGGCCCCAGGGAGCTTGGTCTTCCCCTACACCATGCAAGGACACAGCAAGAAGACACCATCTATAAACCAGAAAGTGGCCTTATTGGACATAGAATCTGCCAATTCCTTGATCTTGGACTTCCCAGCCTCTAGAAATTAAAAAAATAAATAAATCTCTTGTTTATAAGCTATCTAGACTATAGCAGTTAGTTATAGCAGCCCAAATGGACTAAGAAAGATACTCCTACATGTTTACATTTTGAAAAAAGACAGATTTAAAGGAAGAAGCAGTAAATGCAGGTTTAGCCCATGTGGAAGCCTCACCATCCCTCTGGTAGCACTACACAGAGAACCAGGAGCTCTACTTCATAGCTGCACAGCAGGTGCCCAAATCAGTGTACTGTAATCACTACACACCCTAAGCAGACAAACTTCACTCAACCACAGGAAAAGCTTCCACTCTGCCTTTCTTTCTCCAAAACAGATAATGTGATAAATTGCTGTTAAATTATCTAGCAACAGCAACCACGAGTTACTCTCCACATAGTTCCATTTAGCTACAGAAAATTCCATCTCTTTTGTGTACCTGTGGTGTACCTTGCAACAATGAATCAGCTGAGGGTTGATGTTCTAAGGAAACCTGATGTGCTTCTGAAATGAGATCTTCTCATTGTGGAAATAAGAGTCGGTGAACACCATGCTGGAACAGTATCAAATGCAATAAAAAAGAAATCACTTACTAAAGCATTAAGAATTCCAATAACAGGAGAGAAACACTATGCAGTAGGGGGAACAGTGGAATCACTCTAAAGAGTAAGAAAAGAAACTCTAAGACTGTAAGTTTATCTTCTATTCCCAAAACAAACTGAGATCAGATCCACTCTTGTGACAGTAAGAAAACAGGTAGATGGAGCGACTTGATATAAGAAGTGTCTAAGTCAGCAACACAGTTTTCAGGGGGCTGGGTTGAGAGTGAAAAGCAAGAGACATACTGCAAAAATGCAAAGGCATCTTCATATGGAGAGGTGCCTTCACGTACTGAACGTCAAACCTGACCCAAGCGTTGAACCAGGCTGAGAAGCACCAGGGTAGGATGAAAGAGCACAGGGACTGAGGCCACACTTGGTGGCCACCTGTGTCCTGCTCTCCTCTGGACCCTGGATTTCATGCCATGTTACATGACTTATCAAATCAGGGCTTCTCATTGCAGGAGTTTGCAGTAAGATAAAACAATTGTTAGAAAGAAAAAGATATAAAGAAAGGAACCCTACACATGGAGAAAAAAATTCCAGAAAAAGCATAGATGATGAAGATCAACTGAATAGACCCATCTGTGGTCAGTTCTGACTGTCAAAGAGTCCAATATATTTGAAAGCATCCAAATGATGATGAAAAGTAAAACATAACCCACATGACTGGAGCAATTTAGGCCTTACCCCTCCTTGCTGCAGGGACTTCCTGGAAACAAGTGAGAGCACAGTAACTTTCAGATTGGATGTACTTATGCATAAATCTTGGTATCATGACTGGAAAATAGCTTTAGAGATACTAGATTTACATGGTCACATACAGAAAGAACTCAAAAAATCAGATATTTGGCCATGCTGACATCAAAAATCATGTTTAAAAAATAGTAAACTCAATCAACTGAACACTCCATGGCAGCTGGTTAATGAGTTTTCAAAATAACCATTTTTACCCACTATGGTTGCTTTCAACATCATCTCTGTGTTTTTAAAATCCATCCAACAAGCATTGCCTTTTAGCCCTGTTGGCAGTCACCTGAAGAACAGGTGTCTCTCATCTTAACTACTAATTGGAATGGTTCTCCAATAATGAGAGTTAATTCTGTAAAATAGAATACTAGTAGTATTTGTCTTACATGGTTTATAGATAGACTGTGTACCTAGAAAAAAGAATGAAGAGAGGGAATATCTGTCTAGACTTCGCAAGGGTGCTGTTTGAAAATGAATATCCAACTGGAATGTGTGATGAAAGAAAAATATATATATATTCAAAGATATATCTCATCAGTTAATCAATTCAGCTCAAAATACTTAGTGTGCTACCAAATATCTGTACAATACTTCATAAGAAATCAGGCATATTCCAGTTAAAAATGTACTGTACATATAAAATTATGTTGTTTTTCCCCACTGTATAGGTACCTTTTTTCTGAGGCTTAAAAAAATGCTTGAGGCTGGGCACCAGTGGCTCATGTCTGTAATCCCAGCACTTTGGGAGGCCAAGGCAGATGGATTACCTGAGGTCAGGAATTCATAGACCAGCCTGACCAACATGGTGAAACCTCGTCTCTACTAAAAATACAAAATTAGCCCAGAATGGTGACGCACACCTGTAATCCCACCTACTCTACTCGGGAGGCTGAGGCAGAAGAATGGCTTCAACCCAGAAGCAAGAGGTTTCAGGGAGCTGAGATCACGCCATTGCACTCCGGCCTGGGCAACAAGTGTGAAATTCCATCTCAAAAAAAAAAAGCTTGATCTCAGCCGAAGGCCAAGAAGCAATTCTGAGGCTTAATTCAAAGTTGATTCCATATCTTCTTAAAAACTAAGAATGACAACTCTGATTGCTAAAGCTTTATGTTTACCCAGCACAGTTACTAACTCACGCTTTTTGGTTCCTTTGGAAAATTCCTATACTGTGGGAAAGTCACTGTGCCCCTTCCAAGATCATGAGCAGCCCCATCTCACACTGCAGGAAGGTTCCAGGCCAATTGAGGAACATCAGAAACACAGAAATTGGTTGACAATGGACATTTGACTCAAGCTGGGTTAGAGTCTTCTGTGCTACTTAAGGGAATACCATTTTTTCTCTTTTTGGATCATGTCAACCCAAGGCTTGTCAGCAATGTAGAGAAAGGTTGTGTAAAGCAGGAGAGAATAAGTCCAACATGCAAACAAAAGACACAGAAACAAGCTGAGCTGAGAAATGAGAGGAAGGAAAGTGAACATGACAACACTGTTTGAACACTTGGATTCAGCTGTGCAAAGAAGAGAAATTTTCCCAGACTTTAAATACAATGAGTCAACAAATCCTTGGTGCTTAAGGTAGTTTGAGTTGGGTTTCTGCCTCTTACAATGCAAAGAACCCTGATTAATATAACTTGCCTTGTTATTTTACTTTAAAGTTTTTTAATATTATCAGTTCTGTTGGATACAAAACTATACAATTTATAAGCCCAATTTTGTGAAACAATAATGTATATACTAAATCTAGTTATAACAATAGCAAGCATTTATTGACCATTTACTATATGCCAGGCAAGATTCTAACCCAGGCAATGGAACCCCAGACCCTGATGGTTAACCACTAAACCCAGTTGCCTTCCACTTTCTTTGATTTGGTAGCAGAAGCACTCAGTACATGTCTGCTTTCTCCACAGTGCAGTGGCACCCACAATTGTGGCTGGTATGGGAGATGGGGTGAGAGCTGGGTGGGAGGACAGGTCAGGCCATGAGGTAGCTGGACCGAGAGTCAGACAGTGTGTGTGTGCATGCATGTGTGTGCGTGCATATGTGTGTAAAGAGAAGAGAGAAGTGAGAATGTGCTATAGTATTCCTAAGAGTGGCAGGGCATACCTCCAGAAGGCCCACAGTGGGGCTGTAAGTAGAGCTTAGAGAGCCTAGAGTCAAAGGGGTGACTTCCATTTCTTTGTATATTTATCATGCATTTGTCATTCTTCCACAATCAACTATATTACACTTGGAATCAGAAAAAAAAAAGTCCTTGAAAAAGGCTTTATTCCATTTATCAAACCAACTAGGCTGTTTTACATTAATTGTTGTTTTAATATTAATTAAGAGCATTTATATAATATTGAAAAATCAAACTAAAATATATTATGTGTCATTGTATTTCATTTTGTGTGTCTCATAGCTATGCCGTCCTATTAATCTCTCTGGTATATTTGCATATGTCTTTTTAAAATTCCCTCATAGAAAACCTTTCTGTGTACTAAGTGGGAACTTGCTCTGACCCTGAAATAAAACAGTGGAATTCTTGAGATTAGAAAATCCCTTTGGACTGAATTTAAACAATAGTTGAAAGTTTGTTGCCTGGCTGTTTATTTTAAATCCCCCAAGTATGAGAGTCCATTTGCGTCTATTGTGGGACCCACTGTTCCTTTGATCTTGGGTTTTAAAGGTGTTGGGAATCACCAATGTCTTTTTCAGTCAGTTTGAACTAAGTGAGAAAAGAAATATTATCTGGAAGAGAAAGACCAAAATGAGGAACTGAACTTATGTCTTTTTTTAGTTTTTGTTTTAGTTTTGAGTAACCCCTTATGGGTAAAGCTGCTTTGTTCAGCTCTCTGCACCCAACCCCCTACAACCTGTCCTGCTCTCCCACAGAGCCTTCCCCCTGACCCCAAAACCATCCATAGCTATGGGCACTGCTGCGCCGTGGAGGATGCAAACAAATACTTGGTGCTTCTGCAACCAAAGCGAGGAAAGGGGAAGGCTGCATGGTTTAGTGGTTAAACAAGAGGGTTCTGGGGTTCTAATGCCGGGGGTAGAACCTTGAGATTGTCATTTTGAGTGTATCCTTGAGCAAAGTGTTTCATCTCAGAAGGCCTCAATTTCCTTATCAATTTAGAGATAATAAGAGTAACTACCAAAGAGGTGAACTGGAGAGACGGGATGAAATGTCTCTCAAGCGCTCAGCCCAGTACCCAGCCCATAGGAAATGCTCATGATTGTTGGCTACCGTTATGAGCCAAGTGCTTTTACAAACATGTCTCACTCACCTCTCTCACCTGTGCTGATGTTTCCTACTCCTCTCACCCCCAAGTAGACCTGATCACACCATCCCACCCTCACTGGCACATGAGGCACTGATCACACTTCAGGACGTTTATGGCATGTATGTGGTTGTCTCTCCATTACAGCGAAACCCATGACAGCAAGGACTAGGTCTGATTTGTCTTTGTCTTTCTGCACCCAATGCCCCACATCTAGGAGACATTCACAATTTTTAAAGGAATGAGTGGATGGATGCACTGCCATCTCCCAGATGAGGAGTTTGAGGCTCATCAGCCATAAGTGACTTCTGCAAGATTACAAGCCTGTAAGTACCAAAGTCTGGGGCATTCATTAAAGGGTCTAAAGGAACAACAATAATACATTGTGATTTAGTAAATAGTCAAGAAAATAGATCAGATCAACTAGAGAGGGGACAAGACACAGGAGCTATTAAAAATAAAAAAAAAAAAAAAGTTGATCAACATAAGACAATAGCGTGCTCTGTTTCTAAGAAATGACGGCCTTGCCTGGACAGGTATGAACCACCTTTAAAACAAAGAAATGCAATCAAGTCCAGTCAAACAAGTTGACCACTTTGGAAACTATTCATCTTGTTCAGTAACAAATCCTGGAATATCATATGAAGTAGTTTGCTTATTTTTTTCAGACCTCCTAAGTGTCATTGTTTGGTTATATATATTCCTTGCTTTAATTCGACTCGTGGTTTTAAAACTCAACCACACTAGATTTTGTAGTGTTGTTCTTTTGCAAGGGTTTGAACATGAAGTATAACCACACAGGAACAGTGATCTGCTCATTTCCAAAACCATGGATAATTTACTAAAGTTTCAGCAACTTTTAAAATGATTGATTTTCATCCATTTCTTTTTTTTAAGATAGATAAATTTTGCTTTGAAAGTAAGAGTCTTTTTGTCTCTGTGCCTTTGTTGCGCAAGAACAAAACATTTTAAACCCTTCTTTAAGAATCAAACTGAAGTCCTGTCTTGCTTCTATTTATGTTTGGTACTAAAAGAAAGGAAAGAAGCAATAGCATCCTCCTCGCCATGCTCCAACTCTCTTTTTGTCTGCTTTGATGATCAGGCTGTAGCAAAGAAAATGCTGGACTGCAGAGTAAACACAGGGTTTGAAGCCCAGTGGAAGCCAACGCCAGCCTGGCTGAGTGAGCAGGGGTCACCTCCATTGCACAAGGCCATTCCTCCACAGGCTTTAGTCCATGCACACCGACTGACCTGAAATGTACAAAACTCCACAAAAGAATGACCCAAATCAGCATAGCATACATTGGTGAGTCCTTCCCCAATTTTTTGGAGCAAAGTTTCCTACTAAGTTAATAATGAAGAAAAAAATATTTATAGTTATTTTGAAACCTTGGGGAAAAAATTAGGATTTTAAAATTTTCTCCAAAACATTCTTGATTAAAAGGAAAATTTGGAGAACAATTTGAACTATGTTTACCACATATAATTTTTAGCTTAGTAGCATACAAATGTATTTATAACTTCTTTTTTACCCCAGGTCATAAAATGTCACAGTGATTTTTACTGTAAATCAGGAAAGAGTGACTTAAAATAGCCACAACATTACTGATTGAATTGACTTATAAATGTTGTGTTGTTTTCTAGAAAGGGAGATATAAACTATGAGACTTTTATTTTTTATTTATTTATTTATTTTTTTTGAGACAGAGTTTCACTCTTGTTTCCCAGGCTGGAGTGCAATGGCGCGATCTGGGCTCAGGGCAACCTCCGCCTCCTGAGTTCAAGTGATTCTCCTGCCTCAGCCTCCTGAGTAGCTAGGATTCCAGGCATGCACCACCATGCCCGGCTAATTTTGTATCTTTAGTAGAGATGGGTTTTCTCCATGTTGGTCAGGCTGGTCTTGAACTCCCGACCTCAGGTGATCCACCTGCCTCGGCCTCCCAAAGTGCTGGGATTACAGGTGTGAGCCACCGTGCCTGGCCACTATGAGACTTTTTAAAGCAGTAGATATCTCTTTTGTTTTTACCAGTTTATAAAAAGCATGCAGAAACATGAAAACTGAAGAAACCACGAACATTAAGAGTGAATGCAGAAAATCACGTTTTCTGTACTTGAGGCCATCAGAGTTGAGTGTCCTTTTTCAGCAAAGGAGCCAGAGAGCTGGGAAAGGATTGAAGCTGGTCAAAAGCACCTTGGTCTTTTGGTATTATCCACACCTGTTTCTTTTCTGAACTAACTCCTGGGCAGTTGCAGCCTCCTCTGGTGTTAATGCTTTATCACTTTCACAATGCTCTAAAAACTCAAATGATTAACTTCACACTTTTATGTAGTCTTTCACTTCTTGCTTGCTGTTTTCTTGTGTGCGTGGTTTTTTTTTTTTTTCTTAATATAGGCTGATGTCGTTCACACGTTGTAGGACATTGATAAATAGGATTCAGCATAAAATAAGATGAGCCAAAGGCTGAGATTGCAAAGGCTTGCCACTAGGTCACCAGAAAGATGTGTTTGACAGATTTCCTGGCAATCTATATCCCTGGCCCGAGTACCTGGAAATCATCTGAATTTTGCAACAATTGTAAGGATCCTGAGTATGAAGCTTGAATTATTTACTATCCTGCTCAGCAATAACATTATTTATGTAGTTACTACCGGGTCCTGCATCCAAAACGTTTATGGTTGCAGAAGCATATGACAAAACTGTACCAGTATCTGTATTATAGTCTTTCTTTCTTCTTATCTTGCTCTGTACTTATAAGCAGAGGGAGCTTGAGAGTAACTAAATCAGCTGCTTTTACCTGGGTCATTTCTGTAAGTCGTGTCTACCAACAGATCCAGCTATTGCTGAAGAAAGTGGCTTTAGATCCTTCTGGGGGTTTTATAGTTAAATCCAGAAGAAATGTTCACCAAATCCAGTGGTGGTGGTGTTTAATCTGCAGGTATTGTAATGCACCAATGGCTTCTAATTCTTTACCTCCCACTGTGTTGAGTCCTCCTGTTGTATTTCAGGGTCTTTATTCTGCTGGCATTCTTTTTTTCTCGAAGGAAACACTTCCAATATGAATAGTTTTCACACATTCATGCAGCTTTTTATTCCTCTAGGACTCTTTCGAGAATTTCTATTCTGTGCTATCTTAAGCAAGTGTGAGCCATAGAATGTACATCCAACTGCATTAATGTCTGTGTGTGGGTGGGTGTGTTTCTGTTATGAACTGTCCTGCTGTTTTTGTGTATACTTTGCTTTGACAGTCAGCAAAGAACATACTTGAAATGTTCAGCGTCTCTCTTTGATTTCACAGGCCACAATATCCGTTCACTCCGAATTTGATTCTTCTGCAAAAACCTGATGGATTGAGACACAAATTCTGTATGATAATTTTATTTCCCAGAACATTTTTACATCCATCTGTGAGTGTCACAAGACAAACATGTTTCAATGATTCTTCCTGGAATATATTCCAATACACGCAAACAGATACACACATTCACACACACACACACACACAGAGTAAATCCAATAGTTGAAAAAATAAGAGTTGCCATTTTTTTAAATCCTTACTATGTGCTAGACATTGTACTAAATGCCTTGCATACAATATCTCATTTTGTTTCACAATAACAGTGAGAAATGGTTATTATCAGCCTTGTTTTGCTCATGAGAATACTATGATTTAGAGTAATTTGTCCAAAGTTGTACATGGTAAGTAGCAGAACTGAATTTTGAGCCTAGTGCTCTGTCTTGCTAAAATTTTTGCCCTTGAACACTATGCTTTAATGTCTCCTCTACAAAGAGATAGCTCAAACAATGTCTGCTGGGGAAAAAGTTATACAATCATTTTTGGAACTTACAAAAGTCCAGCTTCTATGCACCTTCAGTGATTGAAAATGACAACGCAGAAAATTGTATGGTACTTTCCAGAGCTTCAAGAGCTTTTTCTGATCTTCCAGTGCCGTCTTATACTAACATGAAGACACTGGAAGCTTTTTGTTATTATATTTGTTTTGTTTGGGTTTTCAAAAAAATAGGAGAGTAGTATGTACTCAGTGACTTGAGAATGTAAGTACAGAAACAAAAGATGAAACCTGAGATTTGAGAAGGCTAAAATAAAGATTTCTATTCACTTTCATTAGATGTTTATAAGATATTTAATATATCAAGAATTCTTCTGGCCATTCTAGAACTCTTGGTAAATACCTGTTTCACTTGCAATGATGTTTTTTTAAACTCAGAATGATGTACTAGGTGTTAGCTTCACCATCTTGCTCAAAGGGGAAGAAATGCAGTGTAGCAGCTAGCTGGCTGATAAACATTAATTTATCAGTATAATAAACTACTGACAGTGTAGTTGTATTTTCTTCTTTTGAACCATTAAGGCAAGAGTGGTTTTATCTAGGAATCTGGTCTTTCATTACATCATTTCTGTTAAAGTCACTACCTGAGAGCATTTGTCTGGAAGACTAGCTAGCTCAAAATTTTTAGGGTTTTCTGGGCAATTTGCTGTAGATGATGCTTTACTGAATTTTCATCAAGATCCTTTGCTGTTTAGTTTTATGTCTATGGGTGGGATTGATCCCACCAAGGGATTTGGTAAAGCAAGTGAATCTTTTGTATGAGTAAAGCAACTATAGTCTGCCACCTGTTGTAAAGCCTGAAAGCTAAGGATGATTTTTACATTTTAAATGATTGAAAGAAACACAAGAAGAATAATATTTCATGACATGAAAACACCTGAAATTCAAATTTCAATGTCCATAATAAAGTTTTACTAGAACACAGCCATTATCATTCATTTACATGTCATCTGTGGTTGCTTTTGCAAGACAAGGACAGAGTTGAGTAGTTGATACAGGGCCACAAGGCCTAAAGTATTTACTACCTGGCCCTTTACACAAAAGTCAGCTGTCATCTGATGTAAAGAATATACCCAGGGCCAGGTGCAGTGGCTCAGCCTGCAATCCCAAGACTTTGGGAGGCCAAGGCGAGAGGATTGCCTGAGCCAGGGATTTGAGACCAGCCTGGGCAACATAGTGGGACCCCGTCTCTACAAAAAAAAGTTAATTAGCTGGGCATGGTGGCACACACCCACAACACCTGGCTAACTTACCAGCCGGGACCCAGGGTAGGATAGGACTGATGGGCGGGTGTCATTGCAGGTGCTGTAAGCAGAGCCATCCTTTCCAGGTGACACTGCATGGCATGGCTGCTAACCCTGAAACTTGCATTCTTGAAACACTTTCCTGGGTCCAACTTGTTTTTCAGTCTTTTGTCTCTTTTGCATAGAAGGTGTGAACTATGGGCAGCTGGGTCACTTCCTGGATAATGCAATAAGAAGCTGGCTTCCTGCAGATGGATTACCAAGTTCAGGTCTAAAGCAGGCTTCTCCCACATGGCTCTGCTCACCTCAAAAGTAACTAGGTTGGTAACTAGTATCTTCCTTCCTTTTGCTCCCCATGTTGTTTGACCCATCTGCACCACTCAAAATATGATGCTTGTTTCATCTGGACATTCCCTAGGACTCAGCAGCCTGCGGGTTTATAGCAGATCACTTTTACAACATTAACCCAATTTTCTATTTTTGCTCTGCTGTTCTCAAAAACTTCCATTACCCTGCATCACCCCACAACTCCCCGCCCCATGTATTTCTGAAAGTCCCCACTGATGTCCCCATGTGCCCAAGGGCCAAATTACCAGCTCAGTCACCAGGAGTGCCCACCTTGTTTCTCTGCAGTTCTGCTTCTCACATAGGGAGCCTCAGGCTGCCTCTGTAGATAACCACAGTGAGGGCCGCCTCCTGTGTCTCACAGTTTCCAATGCTCCAGATGCCACAGCAATACAGCGGTCAATGCAGAAGTGATAGTTGGGAGGAGATATCCTCCCAAATTGCAGTACTGTCTGCACCAAGCATCCAAAACTTTCCACATGTGTTCAGAGCTTCCCAGAGGTTCCTGCAAAAATAGCTGATTCAGTTATCACTTATTTGAAGGTTGGCATGATTGTTCCCATTTTACAGACTAAAAAAAAGGAAACTACAGAGATGAGCAATGTCATCTGCTGGTGGCACAAGGACCCAAACCCAATCCTGAAGCTTACAGGTCCTTTTGCTTCTCCAGTCTGAGGTTCAATCAAGGCTCCTCCTCTCAGACCTTTTAGAATCTATCTTACTGATCTCTGCTCTACATCTACTGGAATAGTGAGGCAACAAGTTCCTTACCTCTAATCTCTTATAAAAATACATATCCGGTATTCACTTACAGGCTTTAATTGGCTAATTATTTCAAATCTTTAAGGAAAAAGTAATCTCGCTGCCTATTGAATTATTCCAAACTTGTAAAAATGTGGAAAGCTTCACAATTATTTGATCAACGTAGCAGAGCTCTGATACAAAATCTTAGAAATGCTGAAAAAGAGAGAAAATGATAGGCCAATAGAAATGGCCTCATCTACAATAGAAATACATGAAATTTTACATTAAATGTCAGCAAATTTAATATAGCATACATTAGTGAGACTAATACACCATGATCAAGTAGGCCTTATTCTATAACTTTACATATGGTCAGAGGAAAAAAATATGAACCTCTCTCTCTATCTCTCTCTCTGTGTGTGTGTATGTGTGTGTGTGTGTGTGTGGCATGGAGAACTTTAAAATAATAACGGTGATTATGATAGGTGGTGGGAATGCAGATCAGGCTTATTTCTTTCTTTTGCTTCTCTGTAACAGTCATTTGAAATAAAAGATCTTATTCACAACTTTAGTTTAACTATTCATATTCCTTTGTTTAGCAAACAAAAATTAAATACTTAGGGGATATTCAACAAGAATTCTGCAGTACTGATTTGAAAAAAACTTTGCTGAAGTTTACTAAAGAATTTTATTAAAAGAAGACTCTGAATTGGGGAGATCTTCTGGAAAAATTAAATGCCAATTTTCTGCAAAACAATCTATAAATTTAATACAACTTCAATTAAAATTTCAATGAAATATTTTAAAATCTATAAAAATGACGAACTTTTTGATAGAAGGACTATCTAATAGCCAATTTTTTTAAAGAAGGGTAATAAAGAAAGCCTTGTTCTCCTATATTCTAAAATATGTTTTAATGCCACAGGAATTTAAACAGTATACTAATAGCAGAGAGCTAGGCAGAAAGATTTACAGAACAGAAGACCAGAAAGAGGCCCACATTTAAACAAATATGTGATAGAGGTAGCATCCCAACCAATATGGAAATGATCCATAAATATAGGTGGAACTACTTGCTAACTAAAATAAGTTTCAATTGAATTAAAGTTTAAATGTGAAATATTAAATCACAAATTGATGCTGATTTCAGTTTCCTTTCCATTCCCAATTGTTTTGTCCCAAATCTGAAGGATAATTTAGCATGTCTGCCTATATCAAAAGTACAAACCAAGAAGATACCAAAGAAAATATTGACTCATCATTTTGGGAAAATGACATCCTTCTCTTCCTCCTTTTGGAGGAAGAAGACCATCTTGTTTTTGCAATCAACTGTCATTTAAAAGGGGACTTATAATCTGATAAAATAGTATGATTTTTTATGTTTGTGAATTTTCTAATATTTTGCACAGTGAAAGCCATATATCAATATCTGAAAACACTCTCTTGAGCGTCATTGCATTTTTTCAGGAATTCCTACTTTTTTCAGGAATTCCTACTGTATTCCACTATGGCAAACAGTATGAAGTTTCCTCAAAAAATTAAACATTTAGTTGCCATACAATCCAGCAATCCAATCT
The DNA here is from genome assembly GCF_028885625.2 of Pongo pygmaeus. NCBI lineage: Eukaryota > Metazoa > Chordata > Mammalia > Primates > Hominidae > Pongo > Pongo pygmaeus. The sequence continues at coordinate 73,090,440 of NC_072380.2, read as the reverse complement.
CTGGGTATATATACAAAAAATGAGAAAGTGGATCTTAAAGAGATATTTGCACACCATATTCATAGCAACATTATCCACAACAGCCAAGAAGTAGAAACAACCCAAATATCCATCACCAGATGTATAGGTATACAAAATGTGGTCTATACATGCAAGGTAATATTATTCCATCTTAAAAAAGAAGGAAATTCTGACTACAACATGGATGAACACTGAGGACATTATGGTAAGTGAAGTAAGCCAGTCACAAAAGACAAATACGGTATGATTCTAGTTATGTGAGATAATTCAAGTAGTCAAACTTCTCGAGACAGAAGGTAGCGTGGTGGTTGCCAGGGGGTAGGGGAGGCAGGAAATGGAGAACTGTAGTTTAGTTGGTACAGAGTGTCAGTTTTGCAAGGTGAAAAAGTTCTAGACTAGACTTTGGTTGCACAATAGTGTGAATATACTTACTACTGAACTGTACATTCAGAAGTGGTTAAGATGGTACATTTTATGTTGCATAGTTTTTACCACAATTAAATTTAAAAACTTCTTTTTTAAATCCCACTTTTTAAAAGACCCTCACAATGTCTTCATTATAGGAAAGGGGGAAAATCCACATTCATGGATTGCTGCCTTAGACTAGGTTTCAATCTAAGACAAAACTGGAGATGAGGATTCCATGGAATAATTGAGGAAGCCTCTCAAAAAGGAAGAGAGGGAAGGGAGAGAACAAGGGAAGAATTCTAGCGGGACGTGGTCTTGACTGGAGTCTAGCTACAGCCTTGGTTCTCAGGGCAGCTCCCTAACAGCACACAGAATTTACCCCTACTTGAGAAAAGGCAGCCAATGTTTGCTGCACCTGCCAGGCAGTCAGGGTTACAGGCTGACCCCATTGGTGGTGGGAGGGGGATTAATTTCCCAAGTGAGACAGCTCCGATTCAGCCAAGGCCTCAATAAAAAGGAGCAACTGTGCACCGTTAGCAGCCAACACTCAGGGCAGCTGGGAGTCAGCGCACAGGCACAGAGGAGGGGATGAAGTCAGGCTAATGTCTTAGTCTGTTTTCTGTTTCATAAACTACCTGGCACTGGGTAATTTATAAGAAATGAAATTTATTTCTTACAGTCCTGGAGCCTAGGAAGTCCAAGGTTGATGGGGCGCATCTTCTTGCTGGTGGGGATTGTCTGTGGAGTCCTGGGGCAGTGCAGGGCATCTCACAGTGAGGGAGCTGAGAGTGCTAACGTACTATGTCACGCCTCTCCTCCTCTTCTTATAAAACCACCAGTTCTCTCCCATGATAAACCATTAATCTCTTAACCCATAATCCATTAATCCATGAATAGATTCATTCATTCATGAAGGCAGAGCCCTCATGATCCAATCACCTCTTCAGAGCCCCACTTCTCAATACTGACCCTTTGGGGATTAAGTTTCTACCTGAGTTTTGGAGGGCACATGCAAACCATAGCAGCTACAGTTGCCATTTGAACTGAATTTGAACTTCAGATGACCAACAAATTATTTTTTAGTATAAATATGCCCCATGCAATATTTATACTGAAGTATTTAAATTTGTAAATATTTATGTTACTATATATTCTATTGTGTAATATATTTGGTTATATTTATGTTTTGTATTATAGCTAAAAAGCATTTGTCCTTCATCTGAAATTCTAATTTAACCGGGTGTGCTGTATTTTTAGGTGCTAAATTTGGTGACCCTAAGTGGGACCTCAACACCATCTGCTCCAACAGTTCACAGGTGCCAGGGCCTTTGATGGAAATTACTTCATTTAGACTTTGGAACAACTATTTAAGAGTAACATTTTCCTTACATTGCAAATGAAAAAAAATGGAAGTGCACACAGAAGTAACTGGAAGAACCAGAATGTGGATACGAGTACGACCCCAACCCCAGCCAGAATGCATAGCAGCCTCTACAATCCCCTCCAAAAGGAACCTCTCAAATCCCTCTCCCCGATCACACCAGGTCCTCAGCCAGCATTTAGTCAAGTGTGAGAAACTCCAAGTAGAAAATTATATATGTGAATCCCAAAGGGGATGGGAAAAATCCCTCCTCACCCCTTTCCCTCCATCCGGCATCTGGCCGAGTAAAATGTTCTCTGTCACTTGCAGGGAAATCTGTTGTCCTGCTTAAGGCAATGTGACTTAGAACCAACAGAGCACTATCTTAAATATGAGGGCTGAACTGAGAATACCCTCAGGCCCCTGACTCGGGCTGTCTGTCTCAGTAAAGAAAAAAGATCCTTCTGAAATGTTAAAACCAGACTTGGCGCTAAGCTTGTAATCACAGATAGAGGGGGACATAAATATGAGTGAAACTTTGAGTGAGAAGTTTGTAACTGGAAGAAACAATAAAGTTAGGATGAAATACCAACCCTTGGATTAGTATTCATATTTAGCGTGGTTGGGTCTTAAGAGATCTCTTGGAAGCCCTAATAGACTGACTTAGGCTTACCCATGGAAGTATTACATAGTAATATATGTTTCTTTCATCCTTCCTTCCAAGTGTAGTTAAGGATGCACATATTATCTCAGGGTGTATATACATATAGAGAAAGAGTGAAACAGAGATTGGAATAGATTAAAACAGATCTATGGAGCCATTTAGAGCTTTTGGATACCAGAATTGCAAAATCGACTAGTTGTCAACAATAATGAATGGCATAGAAAAGTGCCTATTAAATATCACTCATTTCATTGTACAAGAGAAATCTAGCTGTTACCATATATTTGCAACTAATATTGCAGATTTTTGTTGCACTAAATATAGGACCCATGAGGGCAGAGATTTTTTTTATGGTTTTCTTTTTGAGACGGAGTCTTGCTCTGTCACCCAGGCTGGAGTGCAGTGGCATGATCTTGGCCCACTGCAACCTCCACCTCCAGGGTTCAAGTGATTCTCCTGCCTCAGCCTCCCAAGTAGCTGGGACTACAGGCATGCACCACCATGCTTGGCTAAATTTTTTTGTATTTTTAGTAGAGATGGGGTTTCACCATGTTGGCCAGGCTGGTTTCGAACTCCTGGCCTCAAATGACCTGCCCTCGGCCTCCCAAAGTGCTGGGATTACAGGCGTGAGCCACTGTGCCTGGTTATTTTTGTGGTTTTCTCTGATGAATCCCAAGTGTCTAGAATAGTGTCTGATGTAAACACTCAATAAATATTTGTTGAATGAATTAAATTTCAGCTGATAAATAACCAGAGAACATAAAAATATGTTGGTTCACAATTTCACCAAATCCAAAGGAAAATCCAATAATTTGAATTCTGAAAACTGCAAGGAATGAGGGAAATATTTTTAAAGCAGCTCAGGTGACATTTTAGTTCAATTCAGCAAACAAAGGTGCTGTGCTTAGTAACGTAATAGGGAGACACAGATGAAGAAGCAGCGATGCTCATCTTCACGGAGAACCATCTGCCATCTCCAGGTTAGTCCTTGCTATGGTCTGAATGTTTGTCCTCCCAAAATTCTTATGCTGAAACCTAACACCCAACGTGATGGCATTAAGAAGTAGGCATTTTGGGGGCAGTGATTAGGTCGTGGGGGCTCCACCCTCATGAAAGGCATTAGTGCCTTCTAAAAGAAGCTTAAGGGAGCTTGTTCTCCATTTCCACCAATGTGAAGATATGGCTAGAAGATGCCATCTATAAGGAAAAGGACCTCATCAGACAATGAATTTGCTGACACCTTGATCTTGGACTTGCCAGCCTCTGGAACTGTGAGCAGTAAATTTCTGTTGTGTATAATTTTCCAGTGTAAGGTATTTTGTTACAGCAGCCCAAACCAACTAAAAGGGTCTCCTAGACTAAGAACATTATTCAATTCGATTTGGCAGTGAGAAGGAAGATTTCAGACATGAATTCTTGTCCAGCCTTTAGATAGAGCACGTCTCCCTCTCTCTAATTTGCAAACCAATCCTTATAGTTTCAAATTGTCCAGTTTGTATCAAGTCTGCCTTCTCAGTCAGAGTAATGAGGACATAAAATGAATGGAAGTGTCTAAAATCCATCAGGATCATTTATGGGAGAGAGGAGAAGGGCAGTTCACCTGCTTCCACACAGCCCTCCAAAACCATCTTCTATGGAATTTGGAACCGTCATGGCCTGAGCACTCCCAGCAGGTAGGTTGTCATATGGAACCACGTAGCTGTATGTTCACCCTTTCCTCGTTCATTCATTCATTCCACCCAGCACTGAGCACGTGGCCCTCTGCTTGCCCGCCTCCAGAGATGGTAAGCCCCATCTTTTGGTCTCAATGTATTGGTAAGAGCCTCCAGGCAGAGTTGGGCTGACTCTTATCTAGAAGCTTCACAGTACCTGGGAGTTTACCCAGTAAAATTTCCATAGTTGTGTCATTCCTCTGAATGCAGGGGAACAAAATCCAGGCATCTCCGTGGGTTTCCAAGTAGCTGGTCCAAGCCACCTGCACCTGGGCTGTTTGTGAACTTGCCAAAGGCTCAAAGGCACAGCACCCTCCACCGCCTGCACGGAGGTGCCAGCAACTCCTCCTGTGGTGTACTGGGCAGGCCTGGACTCCGTGCTCATTTTCCTCATCTCTAATCCTCCTACCCCTTATTGTTTGCCGCCCCAGCGTCCAGCTTGTGTATGAAAGCCTGTTCCAGGATTGTTTTTCCGTCCCAGCTTCCAAAATGCGCATTAGCTTGCATTCTATGTTTCTTTGAATATCGAGTTTTCATTCCTGTGCTCCATCACTTCAACGTTGTTAGAAATCTTTTATTTGGCTGATAAAATCAACAGCGAGCCACCCACCTGTAGTTGGTGTGTGCTTGTGTGTTGTTTTGTTTCCTGTTTGTTTTTTAGAGAATTCCTTGTATGGCCTTCTCCTACCACTTTGAAATTCTGGCACTGGCTTCATGCTTTAAAATACAGTTCAATTAAACAAACCTTAACTGAGAGGCTACAAAGGGCTCCTCCACCTCTTCCAGGGAAGGAGCAAAAGGAGGAAGTTGAGGAAGGCGTGGTGGAATCTGCTCACAGTCTAGTAGGGTAGTCAGGCAAATAACGACAGCATGATAGGAAACATGCTGTAGTACACAGGAACACACAAGTGCTGATGGCACAGCAAAGGAAGACAGAACTACAACCGGCTTCCGGTTTCCAAGGGATCCCTGGAGGCAGACAGACGCAGGGCGGGCATGAGCGGGAGAACAACTAAAACTGGAGCGATTTTGTTCAACGGGTCCAATTTGGGCTGTGACGGGTTGCAGTCCATGACAAGTTTGTCCTTTATCCTATAGCTGCTGATTCCTAAGTTTGGGGAGTAGGAGGATCCCTTTTTAAAGTAAAAAAAAAAAAAAAAAATGTTCAGGGACCTCCTACCCTAAATGATTGTGCTTTTAATGTCCTATGATTAAGAAAATATGTATGAAAAGAGAATACAATGATACATGCCTTGAAATTAATTTACTTATTTACAAATGACAGTCTCTACAAGTATTTGTGAGGCCTTATTCGGGGCACAGAGAGTACCTGGTGTGTGGAAGGCCCCATGTCCCTGGCCATGTGCTGCCCTTGGCCCCATTCTCCACTCCCACAGCCTGAGGAACCTGAGCCCTAAGAGCTGAGAATCATTAATGCTTACCTCACTGGGTTTTAAGTAGGCAGAGTAAGACGAGTTTTATGTTTAAAGAAGTTCTCTCTGATAGGTTGAAAAAATGGACTAGATAATAAAGAACCTGGGGTCAAATAAATCAGTTAGAAAGCTATTAAATCTCAATAATAGAAGCTTTATGTGAAATTGTGTGTGTGTGCATGTATGTGTATGTGTGTAAGTTATAACCAATAGTTTTATATGTACTTCTAAGTGATTCAAGTTTGTTTTTCAAATTCAATTCACTCTTTTTCTCCTGTAAATACTGATGAACACTACCTTAAGGAGGTCTATATTTAAAAATATCTCAAATATAGTTAGTCTTTTAAATTAAAACAGATGTGGCCAGGGGCAGTGTCTCATGCCTGTAATCCCAGCACTTTGGGAGGCCGAGGCAAATGGATCACCTGAGGTCAGGAGTTCAAGACCAACCTGGCCAACATAGTGAAACCCCGTCTCTACTAAAAATATAAAAAATTAGCTGGGTGTGGTGGTGGGCCCCTGTAATCTCAGCTACTTGGGAGGCTGAGGCAGGAGAATTGCTTGAACCCAGGAGTCGGAGGTTGCAGTGAGCTGAGATCGTACCATTGCACTCCAGCCTGGGCAACAGAGCGAGACTCTGTCTAAATAAATAAAAAAATAAAGTAAAACAAATGTAAGCCAGCACAGTGGTACACAGTGTAGTCCCAGCTGCTTGGTAGACTGAGACAGGAGGATCACTGGAGCCCTGGAGTTTCAGACCAACCTGTGCCTCAGAGCAAGACCTGGTCTCTAAAACAGTCAATTTAAAAATAATGATATTTTAACATTCTGATCCAATCCTTGATTTTTCCTTCAAAAAACCCATATGCTTTTGATTTGGGATAAAAATGTATTATAAAAAATAAGCCAACTTTTCAAATGATGTGAATGGGTTCATGATTCTTAAAGGTTACTAAAACTAATCAAGCATTAAGACATAACAATATACATCTTCCATAACTTGGGTGAATTTTTCTCCTACTTTATCAAAATCACATCTGTTGGAGTTAAGGACTACAAGAAATTACCTTGGACTTTCCATCACTTCTGGCTACTGCAAGAGAGACATACACTCTACCTATATATCTCTGCAGCACGTCAATTTAAATCTGTTGGAACAACTTTTTAACCCTCATTTCAGCTCAAGGTCTTTGAAGTTCACCAAATGATGAATCTAGCCTGATTTCTTGTTTGTATGAACCAGGTTTCTTCTTTTGCTGTCTGTAGCTCAGGTTTTCATTCTCTATAGTAAGAAGTTTTTAAGGAGAGCTTTTTTTTTTCTAGGATTTTGCAAGGATGATTTTGCTCTTCAAAGAAGAACAATGAGCTAAATTTGCTTATTTTCATGCCTGCTGAAATCCAAATGTCCAGTAGATTGTTAATCACTTTCTGAATACAGGAAACATGCAAAGTGAACAACAGATAACAGTATCAGATTTTATGACACATGTTGGTTATCTATTGTATCATGACCCTGAATAACAGAAAGCCAAAGACTTTGTAGTTAGTGTTTTGTTAAGCTTCCAGATGAGGGATGATACATTAGAATCTATTCTTTACTCATAAATCCCCACCCATCCAGGCAAGAATAGACCCCTGATGTTTGCATTCTTTTAAGCAAGCCCTTGCCTAAAGTTCACCCCTTCCTGAAATTCAGCTCAAGTGTTCAGCACATGTCGACCCTGCAGTAATGAATTGGCACAAGCCTAATTCTTATGATGATTAATGAAGCTCCTCAGATGCAGCCTATTATTTCATCCAAAGTTAAAACAGTGATTCATCATTAATCACTGAAAGAAATGGGCTCAGTGATTCATAATTCTAAACCAGCCCATTTCCTTAAGGTCCTGCTTGCCTTTTGTTATTCCAGAAGTGGCACAGTTCATAGCTATGTGCTGTCTGCATTCTGATATGCACATTTTCTGATTAATTTTCTTCAGAAAGCCATGGACCCCCAAGGATATTTACTTATAACCCCAAAACCTCTGAAGAATCATCCTTCTTTCAGATGCTAATCTTTTTTTAGATCAAACTACTCTCAGTTTATCCAATTTAAAATAGGCACCCTCACCCAGAGACTGAACAAGTTAATCATAAATCAATAATCTTCATAGCTACTTTTGGTCCTTGGCAAACAGCAGCATTTGGAGTAGGGCCATTTAGATTTAAATGGTTGGTTGCCTTTTCACTGCTATCCCTCATTTACACCTAGATCTTCACCAGTGGCCAAGGAAGAGCAGCAGCTCAAACAGTGCTTCACCCTCCCAGTCCTGGCTCAAAGTCATTTCAGGCCCACTAGCAAAGAAAAGTATTGCTGCTTTCTACATGGGACCTTGTGTTACATCATTTGCCAACCTGGTGCTATTTTCTTTAAAGTTGTCTGCCTTACATAAAAAAAATTTGATATTCTTCTACCTTCCATAAACGAAATGAAAGTCTTCACTGTGATCTACTATCATTGCCTACCTTTCCCGGTGGCAAGAAGATCACCCATAAAAACTAACAGCTTCACTTCTGTCACTACTGCCTTCATAGATCTCAGGGAGGTTGCCTTCAGCCTGAGAGCTACCTTTTTGTTTTCTCTATCCTTTTCCTTCTCCTCCTCCTCCAACTGCTCTTTCCTCTTTCTATTTCCTCTTTCTCTTTCCTCTCACTTCTCTTTCTTTTCCCTGTCTCTTTTCCTTTTTCCTATATTCATAAGTTTTGCCCCTTATGACCTGGCAGTAGATCCCAGCATGATACCTCAGCCCCATGATAGCATTTAGGAGTGAAGAGCTTGTGAGGGTCATGGAGCTTTTTACTATGGTCTATAGTACCCTCTCAAGAAGTTATAATTTTCAGCCAGGGCAACTAGGCAAGAACACAAAATAATAGGCATCCAGATTGAAAATGAGGAAGTCAAACCATCTCTATTCACAGATGATATGACCTGGTACATAGAAATCCCTAAGAAAGCCATTTTTAGAATTATTAGAACCAATAAATTAGTTCAACAGGGTTGCAGGATTCAAGATAAATGTACAAAAATCAATTGTATTTCTATACAGTAGCAATGAACAAACCAAAATTAAATTAAGAAAACAATTTTTTTTACAATTGCATAAACAATAAAAAAACTTAGAAATACAGTTAACAAAATAAGGGTAAAACTTATACTGTGAAAACTATAAAACATTGTTGACATAAATTATGAAAGAACTAAATAAATGAAAAAGCATCCTATATTCATTCATGAATTGGAAGACAAAGACTATTGTTAAGATAGCAACACTCCTTCAGCTGATCTACAGATTTAATGCAATCTCCAGCTCAAAATCTCATCTGGCTTCTTTAGAGAAATTTGACAAGCTGATCCCAAAATTTATAAGAAAATTCAAGGGACTCACAATAGTCAAAACTGTCTTGAAAAGAAAAAACCAAGTTGGAAAACTCACATTTCCCAATTTCAAAACTTATTACAAAGCTACAGTAATCAAAACAGTGTGGTACTGTGGTACATATTGATCAACGAAATATATCGAGAGTCTTGAAATAAGCCCTTACATTTATGATACTTGATTTTTCACAAGGGCCTCAAGACTAAATGATAAGAGAATAGTCTTTCAATAAGTGGTGCTGGAACAACTGAATATCTACATGAAAAAAAAAAAACTTGGACTCCTACTCACACCATATTTAAAATGTTAACTCAAAATGTAATAAAAATATAAATGTAGAGCTTAAAAATATATAAAACTTGTAGATAAAACCTAAGGGTAAATATTTGTGCCTTGGATTAGCCAATGGTTTCTCAAAATGACACCAAAAGCAAATAAATAAATAAATAAACCAGACATCATCAAAGTTAAAAACTTTTGCATTTCAAAAGCACCACATAGAAAGTGAAAAGACAACCCACAGAATGGGATAAAAATTTTGCATATAAGGTGTCTGATAAGGAATTTGTATCATGAATACATATAAAGAACTATTAAAACTCAATAGTAATAAGACAAACTAAATTTTTTTAAATGAGCAAGGAATCTGAATAGACATTTTTCCAGAGAAGATATACAAACACATGTAAGACATACAAACGTCTATACAGAGAAGATGTGCAAACACAATAAGCACATAAAAAGATGCTCAACATCATTAATTATCAAAGAAATGCAAACTAAAACGACAATGAGATACCACTTTACACCCACGAGGATGGCTAGAATCAAAAAGTATTGGTGAGAATGTGGATAAATTAAAATCCTCATATTCTACTGGTGAGAATATAAAATAGTGCAGTCACTTTGGAAAAAGTCTTGCAGTTCTTCAAATGTTTAAATGTATATTTAAATGTATGGTCATGTTACCATATGATCCAGCAATTCCACTTCTTAGGTAAATACCAAGAAAAATGAAACATTTGTACATAAAAATATGTGAACACAAGTGTCCATATCAGGATTATTCATAATAGTAAAAACAATCAATGTGTCTGTCAACTGATAAATGGATAGAGTGTATTATATACATACAATAGAGTGTATTATATACATACAATAGAGTATTATTCAACAATACCAAAAAAAATGAAGTACTGATACATGCTACACCATGGATCAACCTTCAAAATATTATGTTAAGTAAACGAAGCCAGTCAAAAGCACGATCTATCCATATTAAATGTCCAAAATAGGCAAATCCACAGAGACAGAAAATAGAATTGTGGTTCCCTAGGGTTGTGGGAGAGGGTGCTAGGTGGGAACAGCACCTAGTGGATTGGGAACGATGGCTAAGGACTATGAAGTTTCCTCTTGGGGTGATGAAAATGCTCTAAAATTGATTGTGGTGAATGATTACACAAATCTGTGAATATACTAAAGCCATTGATTATATATTTAAATGGGTGAATTGATTATGTGAATTATATCTCAATTAAGCTGTTTTTGAAAAAAGAAGGGAAGAACAATTTTTAAAAGTCTTGAAAGTTGTATTCAAGGCAAACTGTGACTTGAAAGTTGTGTTCCTTCAAAGCTTTTGTGGGGAAGACAAAGAAGCTTCAAAGAGTATCCAAAAAAATGTCTGGGCATTATTCGAAGTTCTAATGTAATTTCTAGTGCTGGGACTTACTCACTAATTTAGACCACTCACTAGCTTTATTTGTATTATTTTTGTCTATGCTATAAAATAGTGATTAATAAAATAGTGATTAACAGCTCAGAGGGTCAGTGCCTCATAATGCATTGAATGTCATGATCATTGTCATTGGTACCCATTGTCCTAATCATGCAAGTTGTCCTGCCTAATAAAAATACTAAGTTCATCTTCTTAGTTAAATTCTGTTACCCTAAGAAAATACCTTGAAAGGAGCCTTTGGTCATGGATAAAATAGATTAATCATCAGTCATCCACACACATGCAGTGGAATTCAATGGCATTAACACCTTTGGAGAGTGAAAAGGGAGGTGGAAGATGGTGTTTCCCATGTGTCGTAAATGTCCTAATTCTAGCATTCTAATTTATCACCCTCTTTTCTTTGGATTTCTATTGTGCTTATTGTCTGTGTTCCAAAGTAGCTGTAACTATACATCCGATTATATTGCTACTTGTATTTTTAAGTATATTCTGTATTTCTAAACAGATTACAATTTGTCTGTGGATTGGAATCATTTCTGATGTGTGTTTATATCCCCAGTAGCCTGAATATTAGCTTGCCCACATTAGAAGTTCAGTAAATACTTGCTGCTGCTGTAAATGATGATGTCAATCACAATAAACTTTCAACAGATAACCCTCGAAAGTTTAGTCCCAGAGACCTGCTCGCCAAACTCTCTCATTCTTTGGACCCTCCCTCCCTCTATGTAGTCTTTCAGAGATACTTTTAGAAAGATTTCTCTCAGCCATTCAAGCAAATTCACCCTGACTACGCTTTGTAAATATCTCCACAATCACTCATGACTGTATATAATATTTGTTCACTTGTTTATACTCCTGCAAGATGAGTATTACATCTTATTCACCTTACAATTACTTAAATCCAGCCAATGACTGGCATATAATAAATACTCGAAAAATGTTTGTTAAATAAATAAATGAATCATTAAAAAAAAAGACAAAGGCCCAAGGAGAGTCCTGGCTTCCCATTGAATTTGCTACTCTACCTCTCCAGCCGCTCTCGGGAGCCCTTTGACCCCATTCCAGGCCTTCAGTGGCTCCGCAAACATTAACTCTCCTTTTGGATGCCCACCAGATCACACCATGGCCCCTCCCCTCCTCTAACTCCACTGAAACAACAATGACGTCCATGTGAAACTAGCCTGCATTCAAATGAAATCAAGGAGAAAACGTTGTTTGTCAAACTTAAAAGACAGATGTTAGCTCTTCTCAGTTACGACCTGAATCCTAACCCTTATGAAGTTCAAGTTTCATTTCTGCTGGGCCAAATGGAATTTCCTGATTCTATGTAAGAGAAGTTTAAGGGTCTATATTAAAAGATGCTGAGGACTATGAAGGCTCTAAGTGATTACCCTATTTTGTTTTAGTGATCAATATACAACTCTCTTTCCCCTTAAAGAGCATAGTCTTTACATTTCAATAAAAAACTTTTTTTGCTTCATTTTTGGCAAAATGTTCAGTATATTGAAGCACACTGATATGCAGAAAACAGGTAGAGACAATTCCCAAGACCCAAATGTTACTAGGTTTTGCTCCTAGGAGGAGGGAAGGTTCAGAGAGGCAGACTGGGGGTGGATATGAGTAGGCTCTGTTCTCTACCCAACTCTGACTCATACAACCCTAAGGAAGTTGCTGAAATCCTCTGTGCCTCTATGTCCCTATCTGGTAAATGGGTTAATCATCTTGCCTCCAATCTGCCTCCCAGGAGTGTTGCAAGGATTAATGAGCTAATAATGCTTGAAGAGCACTTTGAGCTTTGGATGAAAGTGATACCTAAGAACAAAGTGTGATGGTTATTATGCGTAATTAAAAGCTCTAGCAGAAATGTTGGTCTGAGTTAACCCCAAATGCCACAACAATCAGAACTCAGATATAGCAGAGAACCTGTATGCAAATATATATATACATATCAGTTTCCCTAAAAGGGAATTTCAATCTGATTTCACGGTTTCCCTAAATAAACCTGTTTCCTGAGCAGAGCCCTCCTAATCACTGTGAGTAAATGCATAGTTCCATTATCACCCTGAGGTGATGAGTATTGGCCCAACCCAGGGTTTATGTAAACCATGAGGGCGATCCTCACCTACCACAATATGAGCTGTTTGTCTGCGCTCTCTCTCCCTTGCTCGCTTTCTTTCTCTCTGTCTCTTTTAGAAAGACAGAGTCTCGCTCTGTCACCCAGGCTGGAGTGCAGTGGTGCGATCACAGCTCACTGCAGCCTCAAACTCCTGGGATCAAGCAATCCTTCTGCCTCAACTTTCCAAATAGCTAGGACTTACAGGTGTACGACATCATACCTGGATAATTTTTTTAAAATTTTTTTGTAGAGACAGGGTATCACAATGGTGCCCAGACTGGCACAATGTGAGCTCTTTTAAAATAGGCTTTCTGGAAGAACTTTTAGGGATATCAACAAGATCCACTGCCCCCAAGCCATTCTTCCACGTGATTGTAGATTATAGAAGTTCCCTTAATAGAAACCAAATCCTTTTCAAATTACAGAGAAGAGTTAAAGCACAAATACTGCTCAGGGTAGTAAAGCAGAGTCTTTAGCCTGCAAATTAAGTCTACACCAACATAGATAACAGCAAATCCTACCCTCCACCCAGCACAGGTACGTTGAAGTTAATAGTGATGAGGTTTTCCAAAATAAGAGGGACTTGGTGCCAAGATGAGAGACTCAAATCCGAAAGCCAGAAACAGCCTCCTTCACAATTTCACATGTACTATAGTCTGTAAAGCAGAGAACTCTCTCTTCTTCCACCACAAAATAGCCTGTGCTCACACCACTCTAGAGAAATGCACAAGCAGCACGTCCTGGAAACTCTCATGAGTGAAACAGAAACCTGTGCTGTCTTTGCTAGTTTCTGAGGGCAAAAAGGCACAGTACTGTGAGAACCCATAAAATAGCATCATGCTCACTCACCATACTTCTCCCAAATGACCATATACACTGAGTTTTTGTTTATTAATTGTTTATTTATTTATTTATTTATTTATTTTATTTTTATTTTTTTGAGGTGGAGTCTCGCTCTGTCACCCTGGCTGGAGAGCAGTGGTGCAATCTCGGCTCACTGCAAGCTCCGCCTCCTGGGTTATTTATTTACTTTTAATAGAGGTGGGATCTCCCTGTGTTGCCCAGGCTGATCTCAAACTCCTGGCCTCAGTGATCCTCCTGCAGGAGGATCTCAAAGTGCTGGGATTACAGGCATGAGCCACCACGTCCGGCCTATGCTGTGTTTTTAATAGTGGGTTTAGAGACCTTTAACTGTGTAAAGTGCTCTTTTTGCTACTCAAGTTGATGTCTGAGAGTGGAGATAATAGAACGCAGGGTTCACAGAATCCTGCAGGATCCATGCATTTCTGTTACAGATGCTGAAAAACAATACGATGCTAGTGGAGAGGACAACAGTGAATTGTCACATCCAGAGAAGCAAGTGGCCAGTTAGTTGGGGTGAGGGATAGGAATCACATCTATGAGGTGAGGCAAAGAAAGCAGGCTAAAGGGCCAAACCCTGGGAGCTGTGATGACCGTCTTCATAAATGTGAAATGCTATCCTGTGAGAGAGGGAATCTGCTTTCTCTTCATCATTCCAAAACACAGATCCAGGCTCAATGCCCAATGCATGGACACATTTTAATCCACTGGAAGGGCACGCTTTCTTCTTTAAAAAAACAAAAAAAAAACAAAAAAAAACTCTATAGGTTTTGGGGGAACAGTTGGTGTTTGGTTACATTAATAAGTTCTTTACTGCTTATTCCTGACATTTTGGTGCATCTGTCACCCAAGCACTGTACACGATACGCAATGTGTTTTCTTTTATCCCTCACCCCGCTCCCACCCTTTCCCCCCAAGTCCCCAAAGTCCATTGTATCATTTTTATGCCTTTGCATCCTCATAGCTCAGGTCTCACTTATAAATGAAAACATACAACGTTTGGTTTTCCATTCCTGAGTTACTTCACTTAGAATAATGGTCTTCAGTTCCACCCAGGTTGCTGCAAATGCCATTACTTCATTCCTTTTTATGACTGAGTAGTATTCCATGGTATATATACACCACATTTTCTTTATCCACTCATTGACTGATGGTCATTTGGGCTGGTTGGAAGGGCACACTTGCTAATAGTGCCAACCCAAGATGGAGTGGGCTGGCCACCGCCCACTTCCTAAACTCAAGCAGAGCTACTGAGCATGACGGAAGTTGTGTTACGTGACATTTTAGAGTGAGAAGCCTTATTGACTCACGTTCTGGTATAACGGGGGAAAAACTGAATAGAAGTGTGTGAAGTGTTTGCGTTACTAGTTCAGACACTGAGTCTCACAAATTATTTTCTCCAGGCTTCACTTTAAATATTTACATCCTATTTTAATACTTACTATATGAGTCTTAGAGAATCTGGAGATTCACTATAAAGAATCATTTTTCCTACAGAATATGGGGTTTTCTTTTTGTATTCTAAAACAAAATCAAGAAATTCAAACAAATACATATCCTGATTTTTTGAATCATATGGAGAAGAGGGTAGGAAAGAAAAGCAGTAAAATGTGAGTTCCAGGCAGAAAATAAGACAGAAGGCAAGAGGACGAGAGGATGCAGTTTGCCTTGCGCAAACCCACTCTCTCCTGTAGGTGGCAGCATTTATTTATAGCTGTCGCATCCATAAGTCAATGGCGGCTGGAGGGCCAGCGGGTTGAGTGAGTTTGAGTTGAGCTGTTTCAATTTTCAGAACATCGAGCATAATCAATTAAAATTTTAATATCATTAGGTAAGTGCCTTTGCTAGAAAAAAAAAAATATGTGGAATTCAGTTCTGCCTGACAAAAGGGGAAGTGGCCTATTGATTATACTCAAGGTCATAGCCAATCAAGACTTGCCAGCACGATCCCATTTCCTTACCTCCTGCAGACATTGACTCTTCTTTGTTTCCTCTGTTGAAATCTACATGGATGCGATAAAAACTGTTGTTTACTATGCTTTTTTGATTCCCTGGGTAGTTTTTAGGAAGAAATTGATGAAGAAGTAGCTAATGCTATGAACTATATCTGCAGCGGAAATCAGGAAACTGGGCTGATGTTGCTTTTTCATGAACTACATAAAAAAAGATATCTGACTAATGGGATAAACGTCTTAAGGCATTAAAAATAAAAATCCCAGCGTGCCTTGAAACACCAAATATCCCGATCCCTATGCTTGGGGTCTCTGTTTTGATGTGTTGATGTGAAACCGTATCATAGATCAAAGAACAGAGTGAGAGCAAGTCTTCTGGAAAACTCTGAATACATAGTTGTGTAAGATCCTCTCGGGAAAGCTTTCTCAACCAGTAGATCAGGATCAACCAGTAGGTCGCTGGCCTACCTGGGGATGACCAAGAAGGGCTGCAGGCACCCTTCCCGCTCAGCTGGGTTTCCATGGGACACTGCCTGCCCAGCACCTCCTAGGCGCGCCCTGTGCGGACTTTCCTGCCCCAGTCCCTCACCTCTCACCTCTCACCTCTCACCCATGGTCTCAACGTTTGGAAAAATAAGAAATACTCCACTTCTTTGAGAGACTGCCAGCCCCTGCTCCGGGGTCAGAAAGCCCCACTCATGGGGGATTTCCAAACCTTATTGTTTGTTTGATTTCCTGAAACCTACCTCCTGCCCCTAAAACAGCAAGAGCTATTTTGCATAGTTGGTTTTTCTTCTTTAATTGAAGAAAAATTGACTAAGTTTTGTTTTGAAAAATTCACAGCTCACCTAGAGATAACTAGGTAGGGCAAGTTCAGTTCTCAGAGTGGCTTCTTTCAAAATTTGGCTGTAAATATGCTATGAATATGAAAGGAGATAGAGATTTAATCAGTATTTAAAAACACATCCTTCCAAAATATTAACTAATGCCTAAATATATTACTAAATGCTAAATATTACAAAATATTAACTAATGCCTAAATATACATAACAAAGAATAATTATGGAGTTTACATTGAAAACATGGCTTCTATAGTCAGGTTGCCCAAGGGTGTAGCTTTGGGAAAGTTACTGTGTTAGTCTGCTAGGGCTGCCAAGACCAAGTACCACTGATCAGGTGGGTAAGAACAAGAGTTTATTTCCTCACAGTTCTGGAGGCTTGAAGTCCAAGATCAAGGTGTCAGCAGGTTTCGTTTATCTGAGGCCTCTCTCCTTGGCTTGGAGGTGAATGTTTTTTTCCTGTGCCCTCAGCAGAACTTCCCTTGGTTTGTGTGTCTATGTCCTAATCTACTCTTCATACAAGGACGCCAGTCAAGTTGGATAAGAGCTCACTCATACAACTTCGTTTTTATCTTGATTACCTCCTTAAAGACTGTCTTTAAATACAGTCACACTCTAAGGTACTGGGGTTTTGGGCTTCAACATGTGAATTTGGTGAGGGAGACACAATTCAGCACATAACAGTTACCCAACCTCGTGAGCCTCAATTTGCCCATGCATAAAAAGGAGAAGATAATATTAATAGCCTTGGAGTTTTTCTAAGGATAAACTGATACAATGTCATGAAGCACTCAGCACTGTATAGAGCTCAGGGATTCCTAGCTGTGGTCTTCATCATCATCAATGAGGCAGCATTCAGAGGACAGTACACATGAGCACCCCCAGTGTCAGTGCCCTGAGTCCTTGCATTAGAACCATAGTGGTGGGAGGACTGGCAAGATAAATAAGAGAGATGAAAACATGATTTCCACACCCACCTCCTGCTTCCCACACACTGGTATCTCAGAGCAGGAATTGCTGGGGCCACAGGCGAGTCCAGCAGAAGGCAGTCCATTCACAGGTCTGACTTCAAAAACTTGAAACAAACTTGGGCTCAGAATAAAGGGAAGAAAAGAGAGATGCATTTTCCTCCCCTCAAACAAGTGCCTGGCTGTGCACAGTGAGCCCGAGGCTCACCGAGCTGGTGATGGAGCAGAGAATAAGCCAGGCCAAATGACGAAAACCCCATGGCTCCCAGGCACATTGTCTGGGATGAAGTTTTAAATTCAGACCTCTCCTGGCAGAGACAAAGACTGGCCTGTCTGTCCCTGCTTCTCCAGGGAAAACAGCACAGCCATTAACTCAGTCACCATAGTAGTTGTGACACCTGATGCTGGCATTGCAGCAAGCTGCTGAAACAGCATTGCTAAGGTAGCTGAAGAGAGCTGGATGCACACATAAATGCAGTGATTTCTTGCTGGGGGGAGGGGTCTAAGAAAAAGCAGCTAAGCATGTGTGTTCCAGAAAGAAAAGTAAATGAAGATCAGCTTAGTGCCTCACTATTTTCCCTTTCACCAAGCCTTTTCACTAGTGCTTGCTTTTAATTTATGACATGCAGCACTAAAGGGACTGTCTATAGATTTAACACTGACATTTCCTTCATGCAGTAATCCTCTGAATCCCATTTGCTGTAAATTTCTGCAGAATGACAGGAAAATGACTTTTTTTTTTTTTTTTTTTAAGCACATTATAATGAGCTATCTTTTCCCAGTATTTGGGAAAAACCTGAATGACCCACACAGTTTTTGGACCCCCACACTCACCTCACTTGGCCTGAGTCCAGGAAGAATGCTACAGCCATAGAGGCTGCATTACAAATCGTTGCACTAGCCATTGTTATGAAAAGCGCTTAAGGAGAATGGCTCTAATCACATGATTTTTCCCACACAAACAACTCAAGGTATATAGGGGAAGTTTTGTGTGGCTTGGTATGTCTATTTTGATTGAGTCAGTCCTTTTTCCATTATATTGGTATACATCATAAAGATGTACATAGCTGTCATATACACAGTAAGGTATAAGCAGAAGAAAATATATTCCCTACCACCTAATAACAAACTTTTCAGAATACACAAGAAGAAAGAAAAGGAAAGGAGTCAGATGTTTTAGAACCAGGAGTTTACCTACTGAGCCCTTCCCATTTTGCGGTGAGGAGCTAAGGTGCTTCTTTCTTTCCTCCCCCATATTGTCGGGGATGTGTCTCGTCCATGCACTGCTCTATCCATGGCCATAATCCCTGCCATGGCTCAGCTTCCAATCCCAGTGATACCACTTGGGAAGCAGAATAATGGCCTCCCAATATGTTCAAGTCCTAGTCCCTGAAAACTGTGAATATGTTATGACACATGGGAAAGGGGAATTAAGATTGCAGATGGAATTAGGGTTGCTCATCAGCTGATGTCAAAATAGGAAAATCATCATGGATTATTCAGGTAATCGCGAAGGTCTTTAAATGTAGAAGAGGAGTCAAAAGAGTCTGTCTCCGAGTGATGTGATATGAAGCACATTTAACCTGTGAATCCTGGCCCTGGAAATGGAGAAGGGGCCACGAGCCAAGGCAACCTCTCAAGGCTGGAAAAGGAAAGAAAACAGATTATCTGCTAAAGCTTCCAGAGAAGAAGGAAACTTTGCAAACACCTGGATTTTAGCCCAGGGAGACCCATTTTGGACTTCTGACTTCCAGAGCTATAAGACAGTAAATTTGTGTTGTTATAAGCCACTGCGTTTATGGTGACTTTACAGCAGTGGGAGATGATGAACGCTCCACCTCTTCTTATGAGTCTTCAAGCACTGAGTGTAGAAGCAGAGTCCTGTTGTTGCCAAGCTGTAGAAGTCGCCCCACTGTCCTTGATTGCCTACAGGTTGTCCATCACATATATAACCTACATGCCTGGTTTCCTGACTGCACTGTTACTGATACAGGGACATAAACGCAAACTGGTAATTAATGGAAAAAGTTTAAATGCTAAGGGGAAAAAAGCTAGCTTATAAGTTAGTTGGCTTCACAACATAGATATTACCATGTCTAAACATAATTTTCAAATGGAAATCATTAACAATTATTTTCTAATTAAATAATTCACATCCATACATTAAGTGTAAATGAGTTAAATGCCACCCATTGGCATCTCTGATCAATCAAAAGAAGAAAGTAAACATGAGGATGAAGACCAAAAAATTTCTTAACTCCCTAAAATTGGAAGCTCACACATTTTTCTTGTGTCTTGCCAGGTCTGCCCAAACTTGTCCTGAATAACCAGCCCCATCAAAGACACACCTCACGAGTTTTAACCATGGCACTTTTTTCCTATCAGGATTTTATAAGAATATTAATAATGTGACCTTACTGACATTTTGGCAAAGGTAGTTTTATGTGTCATTGTTAGTTTTTTTCCTAAAAAGGCCTTAGGTCTTCCAGAGAGAGATTTTTTATTTAGTAGGGTTAGTTTAGATCTTTAGTAAAAGCTGAAGTATTATACTCCAGGTAGTATCTGCTGAATTAGAGAACATTTGTTTTATAAAGGGCTTTCGATAACTCAAGTTCTTTTTTGTAGTTTGTTTAAAAATATTATTTTGTTTGAGAAAAAAATAGATTCACCAGTTATAATTAAATAGTCCACCTAGGAAAAAGAAATCTGCTCCCTCATTCATTTTCACACAATGGCTCTAGCTAAAGTTTTTGAATATAAAAGAGCATGTCAGGACCCTGGCCCAACAGAGAATGTGTATTCATTTCCTATTGTTGCTATGACAAATTCCCACAAACTTAGTGTTTTAAAACAACAAAACATGTTGTCTTAGAGTTTTAGAGGTCAGAAGAGCAAAATGAGTCTTCTATGGCTAAAATCAAGGTGTCACAGGACTGGTTATTTCTGAAGGCCCTGGGGGAAATCTGTTCCTTGTCTCTTTCACCTTCTAGAGGCTGCTGACATGCCTTGGCTCCTGGCCACATCGCTCAGATCTCTGCTTTGCATGGCCTTCTCCTCTGTGTTTCACTCCTCCTGCATCCCTCCTATAAGGACCATTGTGATTACCTCAAGCCCACCTCGCTAACCCAGGCTAATCTCCCATGGCAAGATCCTTAATTTAATCACGTCTGCAAAGTTCCTTTTGCCATGTGAGGTAATGGGCACAGGTTCTGGGGATTAGGGTGCAAATGTATTGGTGGGGGGCATGGGTCATGCCTACAACTCCATTGCATTTCAGGGCCTGGGAATGATTTTCTGTGGCTCTTGGCTCACGGATCCACCCTTGGAATCACGCTTTTTTTTTTTAAAGGGTAGCACATGTTTGCAGCTGAGTCATTTTGTCAGCCTGTTTTCTGCCTATCGAATTTTGGGAGTCCAACAGGCTTCTTTCCTTCTATCCTCTCTTGTCCTGTTCAGTGCAAGCAGGCTGTGCTTCTGCTGGTATAACATTCTCAAAAACCTTGTGGGCCATTATTCAGCCTGACACAGACAGCATGGACAGGATAATTAATAAAGGGAAGTACACGTGACTTCTGAAGGATGGACTTGACTGTGTTATGAAGCACTATGGACAAAGAATACAATCATTCAAAGTTCTTAAATGTGTGTTTAAGGTACGTCAGGTCTCTAAATCTCAAGTTACATGCTAGGACATGATATTATCTGAAAGACCTTTCAACTGTGATATATCTCCTTACAGGAAAAAGTTGAATGAGTACTAAAAAGTAAAACAGTGGTGCCCAGAGGATGCCGAGGACTACTAAAGAATAATCAAAGAAAGGAGGGGGCTGCTCAAATAACAGCCGGAGGTATTAGGGAGAACTTCTTCATAGGCAACCAAATTAGTATTAGATGGTAAATGAAGTCACAGAACCTGCTTCCTGGGAGATTTTTTTTAACAACAAACAAACAAAACAAAACATGGTCTCACTCTGTCACCCAGGCTTGAGTGCAGTGGCAAAATCAGCTTACCTGAGCCTTGGATTCCTGGGCTCGAGCAACCCTCCTGCCTCAGCCTCCCAAAGTAGCTAGGACTGCAGGTACATGCCCCCATGCCCAGCTAGTCTTTTTTATTTTTTGTAGAGATAAGAGTCTTGCTATGTTGCCCTGGCTAGTCTCATACCACTGGCCTCAAGCATTTCTCCTGCCTCAGCCTCCCAAAGCCCTGGGATTACAGGTGTGAACCTCCATGCCCAGCCTGGTAGATTCTTCATAACTTCTTTTGAAAGTGATAGCTCCAAGGACCTTATTTCCCGAGTTAGAGTTCTCGTTGCTGGCAAGTTGAACACTAAAGAAGCAGTAATCAAACCATCATTTCACTTCCCATCCACTGACCCAGCTACAGGAAAAAAATAATAAACCAGGTAGAGACTCCAGCATGTGTGGTCAGCAGGGTACCAGAGG
Organism: Pongo pygmaeus; assembly: GCF_028885625.2. Classification (NCBI taxonomy): domain Eukaryota; kingdom Metazoa; phylum Chordata; class Mammalia; order Primates; family Hominidae; genus Pongo; species Pongo pygmaeus. The sequence goes on along the minus strand of NC_072380.2, from coordinate 73,068,512 downwards.
TCTGCTCTGCCAGGAAGAGTCACATCGTGGGACCACATATGTCCCAGAACCTACAGCACCATTTCTGGCCAAACCCTAAATCAGGTCGACTTTGTTCTAGAATAATTTGTCATACATTTTGGTGAATCATTTGTTATTTGGAGTATAAATTAGAGACAGAATGTTCCATCTATCTGCCTTTCCATCTGATTTCTGCAATTCCAATTTGGTTAAATTATAGAAATTTATTAATTTAGAGCAATGGAAAATAGGGTTATTAGCCATTACAAAAATGCAAGTTAAAACCACAATGAGATATCATGTTAAACCTGCTAGACTGGCAAATATTTTAAAAGTCTAGGCCGGGTGCGGTGGCTCATGCCTGTAATCCAGCACTTTGGGAGGATGAGGTGGGCGGATCACGAGGTCAGGAGATCGAGACCATCCTGGCTAACATGGTGAAACCCCGTCTCTACCAAAAATACAAAAAAATTAGCCAGGCGTAGTGGCGGACGCCTGTAGTCCCAGCTACTTGGGAGGCTGAGACAGGAGAATGGCGTGAACCCGGGAGGCGGAGCTTGCAGTGAGCCGAGATCTCTCTGCTGCACTCCAGCCTGTGAGACAGAGCGAGACTCCATCTCAGAAAAAAAAAGAAAAGAAAAGAAAAAAAAAGTTTGACCATATCAAGTGATGCCTGGGATGTGTAAAAATGGACATTTCTAAAATGGGATGGAAGGGCAGAATTTGATTCAACTAATTTGGAAAAGGATTTGGTAGAAATTAAAAAGTGATACTATAAACCCAGCAATCTCACTCGTAGGAATATACCCTGAGCAAACACTTGCATACATGCCCTTTTAAAAATGTTTAAAGCACTGTGGCATATAACAGAAAAATGCCACTAATCCAAGTATCTATTAACAGGAAAATTGATAATTACATTGCTACTTTTTTTTTTTTTTTGAGACAGTCTCGCTCTGTCACCCAGGCTGGAGTGCAGTGGCACAATCTCAGCTCACTTCAACCTCCGCCTTCCAGGTTCAAGTGATTCTCCTGCCTCAGCCTCACAAGTAGCTGGGATTACAGGTGAGCATCACCATGCCTGGCTAATTTTTTGTATTTTAAATAGAGATGTGGTTTCACCATGTTGGCCAGGCTGGTCTCGAACTCCTGACCTCAAGTGATCCGCCCACGTCGGTCTCCCAAAGTACTGGGATTACGAGAGTGAGCCATCGTGCCCGGCCAATTACATTGCTACATTATTCACACAGAAGGGCACTATACAGCAGTTGATAACAAACAAATATAACTGCATGCTTCAATATGGATGAATCAGTGAAACACACAATTCACAGAAAAATGCATACATATAGTTTGATGCCACTTAATAAAGTTCAAGTCAAGCAAACAAAACATGTTATAGAATCCTAATATGTGTAATAGAATTGTGAACAACAGAAGGCAGTGAAAATAAACCAAATATCAAGATATTGATATTGATTAACTGGGAGCAGGACAAAAGATAGGACTGGGGAAGCCCACAGGGAACTTTAAGAAACATTTCTATTTCTTCAGTCAAATGGTGGATTCATGGGGTTTATTAAATAATTTACATGTATATTACATATTTTTAAGTGTACTCAGCATTCAAGATAAAGTTTTAAAACTCTCCCACCATCCTTTTAAAATTAGTTTATTGGGGAACCCTTCCCTTCCCACACCTGGATTAAAATGCTGGCAGGCCCCATGACTTTGCTGGTCATTTCTACATGATAGATATTCCTACAGTCATCTTATTTGACTCAAATCAGAAATTAGGGCATCTTCAACCTTCATCCAATGTTGAGATCTGTTTCCCTCACTTCCACCCACCAGGCACGTCACAGTACGCCACCTAAGTTCTACTCCTCTTCTCTATGCTTCCCTCCACAGCCAACCCCTGCAGCTCCTACCAAATCCTCCTCTGAGTTGGAGCATGAGGAGGAGGGAGAGGAAAGAAACAGAATGACCTCACTTGATGGAAAAAATCATAAGCTGACTTTGAGCTCACTGGACATGTCAAATTCTAGACCTGACTCCCTCAAGGATCCCTTTGGGGGTCTCTGCAAGAACTCAACAGTGACAGCCATGTGGTACGCCATGCATTTCACTCCATTGCCTCAATGCCCCCCTTCCCGGTTTCCCAGTGGTCCACTGCACAGGGATTCTGCTGGACCACTGATAGACCATAGCCCTCTGGCCTGTGCAATCCACATCTGCTCCACAGGAAACATTCATGTCTCCTGGTCCCAACTTCATTCTCTCTTGTCCTGTCCAGAACAGCTCACTGGCCCAGCCTGCTTTCCTTCTTGATTTCGGAGCTGGAGGATGGAGTTCAGGCTTGCATGTGCTAGAAGGTCCTCACCCTGGGAGTTAGCACCCAGGGCCATTGGACAGGTCTGTCCTGTTTAGCCCTTTACCTCGTGCTGCTTCTCCTCAATGGCATTATACCAGCACAGCAACTATCATGAGTACACAACAACTTTTGACCTCACTTATGAAATGGGGAGAATATTACCTGCTTCACTGAGGCAAGCATCATCTGGATACAGGGGTGAAAGCACCACACGAATTCAACTTGCCTTTACTGTTAGGATTATAGTTCCTCCTTGACTACCTTGGAGATTATGTTCCAGAAAATAACCGTAGGAGACAGGATCAAAGTCTCTTAGAAAATAATACATAATTAGGGAGAAAATAAAATATAATTGAAAGGTCACAGGAATTCATAGAAGGTGATTGCTACTAAAACATTAATAGATGTTATATTTGGGTAATGTTTTTCAAATGCCAACTTGGAAAAAAAAAGTAACCCATTTCCTGAATAATTTTCTTTAGCTATTCAGAAAATATTGCTACTACGTATGGTCTAGGGTAGAGTTACCCAAAAAATACAAGAAACCAGTTAATTTGAATTTCAGATAAACCATGAATATTGCTTTAGTATAAGTATGTTCCTTGCAATATTCGGAAAATGTTTGTGCAGAAAACTGTTCGTTACTCAACTGAAATTCAGATGTCACTTGGTGTCCTGTATTTTTATTTGCTAAATCTGGCAACCTTAGTCTAAGGAGGAAGTTTCTTTTACAACTTTAATGTTATGCAAATTGAGTCTCCTAGGTTTTCAAGTCAGACTTCACTGACTCATAAGGTCATGCATTTTATTTATTTATTTATTTATTTATTTATTTATTTATTTATTTATTTTTGAGACAGAGCCTCACTCTGGCTCCCAGGCTGGAGTGCAATAGCGAAATCTTGGCTCACTGCAACCTCTGCCTCCCGGGTTCAAGCAATTCTACTGCCTCAGCCTCCTGAGTAGCTGGGATTACAGGCACACACCACCACACCCAGCTAATATATATATATATATATATATATATATATATTTTTTTTTTTTTTTTGAAAGGGAGTCTCGCTCTGTCGCCCAGGCTGGCTTGCAGTGGCGCGATCTCGGCTCACTGCAAGCTCCGCCTCCACGGTTCATGCCATTCTGCCGCATCAGCCTCCCGAGCAGCTGGACTACAGGCGCCCGCCACCCCGCCCGCCACCATACCCGGCTAATTTTTTTTGTATTTTTAGTTGAGGTGGGGTTTCACCGTGTTAGCCAGGATGGTCTCAATCTCCTGACCTCCTGATCTGCCCGCCTCGGCCTCCCAAAGTGCTGGGATTACAGGTGTGAGTCACTGTGCCGTCTTTTTATTTTTATTTATTTATTTATTTATTTATTTATTTATTTATTTATTTATTTATTTTTTAGTAGGGACGGGTTTCACCATTTTGGCCAGGCTGGTCTCGAATTCCTGACCTCAAGTGACCCACCTGCCTCGGCCTCCCAAAGTGCTGGGATTACAGGCATGAGCCACCGCGCTCGGCAAGGTCATGCATTGTTACATTCTCCTTTGTTTCTTTTTCACGAATCTCAGTAAAATGTGCAACTGCCCGAACTTTTGCTTGGGGCTTTTTTTCTCCTTATATCTAGTCTTCTAATCATAGATTGAGAGGCTGTTATTGATTTGTTTGTTTAATAAACATTGATAGGTTGTTGGGGATGCAATGATGAGAGAGAAGAGACACGATTTCTACCCTCGTGAAGATTGGGGTCTAGCGAAGGAGACAAGTATTAACCAATAATGCCATGCCATAGACCTACTTACATGTTTTGGGACAGCGGAAAAGTAATAATTGTTGTTGTACTATTTCATTAAGAACTTTGAAATAAACCACACATATTTGTTACAAGGCTATGGATTTTCAGCCTCTGGATAGTATACAGAAATAAACAGCGACATTATTCAACCCTCTTAGAATCATGGCTGGCAAAACTGGCTGGCAGGACATTGCTCCCTTCCAAATACCTGCATCATTTCTCATATTTTCCCAGGTTTCTTCAAGTTGCTGCTCAATCCCTTTCAGCCTTTTGCTAATATAGCAGTTCTGATGTACTTTTTCGTTCCACTAATTCCCTTTCCTGGCAAAACATTTTCCTGGTATTGACATACCATTTTTTTTACTATTATGTGAAAACAAGATATCTATGATTTTCTGCTCTAAGACATCTTATACCCTGACTAGCTTCATTCCCATTCCAATAAATTGAAACCTTGGAAAATACTTGAATGCCTCACCTCTTTCATCAGCCTCTTCTATCTCTACCCCCAATGACTAGGTTTTGGGGAGACAGTTTCAAACTTTTAGATCAGTATTGGGATTTCTCTGCAGCTTGTCTCTTCTATTTCAAGAAACTTTCACAGGTTTCTACATTACACATCCCAAGACAATCTTTCATTATCCACTTACATTTAAATTTCATATATCTAAATATATATGCAAGGTTTGTAGCTTACTACTCTTTCCACTTCTCATTATCTCCCCCCATCTCAGAGTTTCCCAACCTTGGCACTATTGACCTTTGGGCAAAATAAATCTTTGTTGTGAGGGGCTATCCTGTGCCTTGCAGGATGTTTAGCAGCATCTCTGGCTTCTACTCACTAGCTAGTAGTAGAACTCTCTCCCCCATTGCTCCAACTGTGACAATCAAAAATATTGCCAAATTCTGAAGGGGAAAGAGGACAAGACGGGAGGGGAGGGCAAAATCACCCCTGGTTGAGAACTCCCCACCTTAAAGTCACTGTTCTTTTTCCACCTGATGCTGGTTTTCTTCAGGTGGGTTATATTATAAGTTGACTAGTTGTCCTGGTTTGCCTGTGACTAAATGGTTCTCCAGGAGGTAGAATTTTCAGTGCTAAGATAGATAAAATAATAGGAAAACCAGAACAAATTTTAATGGATGATATAGTCTTCAATCCTTGAAAATTCACTAATATCTTTTGTTCTGCCAGGTAAGTGTTATCTTGTCTGGTATTGAATTCTCAATCTTAGTCCTATCTTCTCAGTAGCCTAAGGATGTTATTATTTACCCCATTTTCTAGCATAAAGGGGAATACATTTAAAAAAAAATTGAGTCTAATCTGATAGTGTCCCTTTCTTAGTAATTTGTTCTTCCCAGCTGGGAACTTGTAAGATGTTGTTTTTATCATTAGGGGTCAAGAAATTTACCAGAATATAGTAAATGTACATCTTTATTTCGCCACACCCAATCAATCCCACCAGGAATTCATTTAATTCTCTCAAACTGCAGACTCATAAATTTCTTCAGCTCAGGAAAATTTTCTTCTACCATGTACTCAATGATTGTCTTTCCTCCATCTCCATCTTTTTTCTTCTTCTGAAATTTCTTTAGTCCGTGTATCAGGTTTCATAGATTTATATACTCTGTTTTTTCACTACTTGCTACTCAATAATGGCCATTTTCTCCTTTAATTTACCTACCAATTTTCCAATGTTAAATAACATCCTGGATTTTTTTTCCCAAAAAATGTTTTCAGTACTGCACTTGAATCTCCTCAAGGCTCCTATTCTGTTCACGTTGATGCCTGTCTTCTCCAGTTGCTCAGTTTCATTAGGGTCCAGGTCTCAGTCTTTGTGTTCTCCCTGCCTCTGACTCCCAAACCCCTTCAGTTGGGCTGCTCTTCTCCCTTGTACACTGGCCCTCAGGTTCAACTCCTGGATCTGCTTGAATGGTGGAAGATGCAGTCGTATATTCTCAGGTGGCCCAGTGGCTGCTAGGTCCCTGGCAAGGCACCAAGATGATGCCTCTCTGCTCTCTGGCCTTCTCACACTCATCCAGCCTTAAAGTAGAGAAAGTGGGAACCACTTTATTCAGGACCACCATGGCACCTTGGGAGGCAGAGGAGAGTGGCACGTATAGCTACCGAGTCCAGTGTTACTCTCTCCCTTTTGTTTATTTTCCCTTCATTTATTCCTTCTCAAATGATCTTCCTTTCTTTACATAGATTCTGTTCTCCTACCTATAACATTTTCCTTCTTTCTGAAGAATTTATTTTCACACTTCTTGAAAGACAGGTTGACTGGTGACAAACCTCCTTAATGTTTGTTTGTCTGAGAACATCTTTATTTCTTCTTTTTTGTTTCTTTGTTTTGTTGTTGTTGTTGTTGTTTAAGACAGGTTCTTTCTCTGTCACCCAGAGGCTCAAGCATCTCATTTCACCCTCCTTAGTAGCTGGGACTACAGGCATGTGCCACCACGCCAGACTAATTTCTTGTAGAGATGGGGTTTCATCATGTTGTCCAGGCTGTTCTTGAACTCCTGAGCTCAAACAATCCTCCCACCCCAGCCTCCCAAAGTGCTAGGATTACAGGCATGAGCAACTGCACCTGGCCTCTCCCTTCCTTTTGAAGGATAATCTCTCCAGACACAGAATTCTAGGTTAGTGTGTCTTTTCTTTCAATACTTTAAATATTTCACTCCACTCTCACATACATGGGTTCTGAAGAGAACTATGATGTGATTCTTATCTTCTCTAGGTAAGGTATTTCCCCACCCTCCTGCCACCAGCTTCTTCCAAGATTTTTCTGTTTGTCTTCGATTTTCTGCAGTTTAAATATGATCTACCAAGGCACAGTTTTTTGTTGTTGTTATTTGTTTGTTTGTTTGTTTTGGTATTTTTCCTGATTCATGCTCTCTGAGCTTCCTGGATCTGTGATTTGGCATCTATCATTAATTTTAGAAAATTCTCAGTCATTATTCCCTCAAATATTTTTTCTCTTCCTTTTTCTTTTTCTTTTCTTTCTAGTATTTCCATTACATATTACATCTTTTGCAATTATCCTACAACTCTTACATATACTGTGCCTTTTTAAATCTTTTTCTCTTTGCATGGTTTTGCAAGTTTCTATTGACATTTCTTCAAGCTCACTGACTTTTTTCCTTGGCCATGTCCAGTGTATTGAAGCTCATCAAAGACATTATTTCTGTTGAATTTTTTTATTGCTAATATTTCCATTTGATTCTTAGAGTTTCCATCTCTATGCTTACCTTACCCATCCATTCTTGCATGTTGTTCACTTTTTCAATTAGAGCACTTACCATATTGTCTTGAATTTCCACTGTGATAATTCCAACATCTCTGCCATATATGAGCCTGGTTCTAATGCTTGCTTTGTCTTTTGAAACTGTGCTTTTGTCGTTTAGTATGCCTTGTCATTTTTTATTGAAAGCTGAATGGGATGTACTGGGTAAAAGGAACCCAATACTGGTTCTCATAGAGGTTTCTGCTCCTGGATTTCTGCTTCAGTGAGCTGTGATTGTCTGTAACTTCCTGTCTGTCTCTCTAATTTGGGGAAAAATAGTTTGTCCTATGACCCAACTCTCTCATGGATCTAGAAAGAGTTGTTGATTTTCAGTTTGTTAAGTTTTTTCTTGCTGTGACTGTGGAAGGGATGACTTCTAATTTTCTTATATACCAGACTGGAAGCCAGAAGTTCTTTATTCTGTTTATAACATCATCACCAACATGCCCATCTCTGGTCTCCAGGATACAATTTATTTTATTTTTCTCACCAAGGCTCTTCTCACTAACTCCAGGTTCTCATAAGGGTCTCAGGAGAAAAATCCTGCAGCAATCCTCCCTAACTGAATCAGTCAGAGCTGGGGCCATCCTTACCCCCTGTAGCTCTTAACATGCTTGTTGGCCTCAGCAAGCTTCGGCTCAGGAGAGGGGTATGTGCTTGGGGGAAGCTTGGACACACTTATGTTACCATCTCCCAAGAAATTTCTTAATCCAGTTGCACCCAATTGATTGCCAAATCATGTACATTCTGCCTCTTTTTCTTACTGCCACCAGCCCAGCCCAGGCCCTCATTCCTTCTGCTCTCTCTTCTTCACAGGGCACTCTATCAGCTCTCTGCAGATCTCTTCCCAAGCAACTTAGTCCAGTCCTAGCAGCAAAGCACAACTTGGATCATTTCAGTGCCTCCTCAGAAACCTTCAGTGTCTTCCCAATGCTTTCCAAATTAAATACAACATTCCTAGTCCTAACAGTTAAGACCAATTTTTAATCTTAATTCTTATTGATCTCCTACAAACAAGCTACTCCCAACCAAACTAAGATCGTAGACATTTTCTGAACACTCAGCCATTTCTTATTCCATACGTTTGTGTTATCATTTCAGTTCCGCCACCTAAAATGCTTTCTCAGTTGCTGAATTCTTATCTATTCTTCAAGCACCACCTCTTTTATGAATCTTTTCTCATCCTTACAGCCAAGAGCTAACTCTTGCTGGCTCACTTCCTCTCTCCTTTGTGAACTTCCAGGCCACTTTCACTTCCAGCATTTATCAATCTTTTATTAAAGGATTGTTGTCTTTTGGGCATCTATCTATTCTAGCTATGATATTTCTAGTTCTGTAAGGACAGAGTCTGTACCCTACTAATCTCCATATTCTTCCAAAACAATCAGCACAATGCTTTGCAAACAATAGTTACTCAACAAACATATCTTTAATTTAACCAAAAGCAAGTTATCTTAAGAAGGCAATCCATGGGTTTTAGCCCATTCATTATGGTTTTGATGTATTGAATAAAGTAGATTACGGTATATCCTTGACATTCACAAAGGAAATAAATGAATCCCAAGTGCTAGAACTCAGAGATTTTCATAGTTGTTTTAAAATCCCCCTTTATTGTTAAAGGGGGATTCTGTCGGCATCTATGTGTTTACCAACTCTCCACATGTAAACTATGTCATTTTCTATCTTTCTTTAACTTTTATCTTTTAAGTGATGACTGTTTTACCCAAAGAAGCAAAGTTTGTATCACCTCATGAATATTATTATACATATGTTGGCAATACATAACCAGGGGAGCTACTGGTGGCCAAGTAGACTTGCAATATATACTGTTTTTTTATTGTTCCAAAATGACTAATTACTATAAATTATGCACCTTAAGCCATTTTTGTTTTGTTTTGTTTTGTTACAAATAGTGACCACCACAAATGTTAAGTCCTTACTGTTAATAGAAAATATTATATTAAGAAGAATATTCACAATATTTGCTACTTTCCATAGACAAAATTTAGTGCCCACAATAAATTATTCTGAGTTTGAAGTATTACACCCATGCATCCATTCGTTTCTTCCTCCACCTCTTTAGAAACAACACAGCTACAATAATAATCAGCATCAACATTCTTAGCCACTAGAGTAAGGTGAACTTTTTCTACTGACTTCTTTTTATTGTGATGAAATACACATTACACAAAATTTACCATTAGTAACATTTAGTAACATTTAGTACATTCACGATACTGTGCAACCATCACTGCTGTCTAGTTCCAGATCTATTGACGTGGGTTTTTTTTTTCCTGATGGCTTTTTGCTAAAATAAATTGGGACTACTTTCTAAAATATAAGCAGCTATTAATTTTGAAGAAGTAAATGTTTTAAATCTCTGACCTTCAACAGCTTTTGTAACTCAAACAAATAAACAGCCCTCAGAAAGCATCACAGTCTGGTCCCTCTGTTGGTCTATGCAGGGCATGCTGAAAGTCATAGGTAATTGAGATTCATTTGACTTGGTAGGACCAGGGAGCCACATGGTTTCTAGCTCCTGGCAGTATGTTCCTGGAACTCCAACAAACCTGAATGAGGCACAGGAGACCCAAGACCTTGGCACATTTTCACCTAAGCCAACTCACACCATTAAACCTCAGTTAGGAAATATCAATAACTTCCAAAAAGTGGATTGCAGTTTAACATATTACCAGCTGTCAGCACTTCCGGAACTAAATTGAATGGTCAGGGAATTGAGATATGAAAAGTAAAGAAAGAAATCACACGGGCCTCCCTTAATATCATATGTGACATATCCCTTCAGCCTCACCAAACCACCCCTCCCCCAATAAGGGAATAAAACATAAATAGTAAAAACAAAAGGTTTTGTTTTGCTTTGTTTTTAAAGAAAGAAAGACAGTGCAATTATAAAATTCCAGAAGTATAAAGCTGATGTCTCGAACACCACTACTCTTTTTACTCTTATATTTTATAATCTAAACCAGATGTTTTTTGAGTTTTCCCCCAATAACATCTTTCAGAGAAAGACATTTTGATGTTCTGGTCTTTGGCATGTTTTTGATCTTAAATTATTTCTACCTATTTTTTTCTCAACCTTCACAAATGTTTTTGGAAAATTCTATAAATAAATATACTCTCACTGGGCTAATTTGACTTTTCAGCTAACCATTTTAACATTGAACATTATATAATAAGGTAATAGTTTTTAAACACTGGAATTTAATTTAAAAATGAATTTATATAACTTCATTGTTGCAATGATATCCAGTTCTTTGAAAATGATTAGGGAAACATCATTAGCCCTGGAGAGCTAATTGGCAAACTCAAAAGGAGTCTCTCAAGATACAGAAGAAAGCCTTGAGGCTTCCACACTGGTGGATTTTGTTGACTAACACCCCAAAAAAATAAGAGAAGGAAAATTAGTGAACTCAAAAGTGTCCCCCAAACTTGTTAGATTTATTAGAGTAAAAATCCAATCAGTTTCAGAATGAATTAGATGAAGGCTTCTGAGATTTCACATTGAATCTTAGGTTTGCAGGCATTCCAGGCTCATAGAAAACCGAACAGCAGCACAAATCAAGATGGCCATGAAAATAGATATAAGCTGCAACTAGAATTTCCACACTTCTGACCAAGACATTGAAATGTCACCATGCCTGGCCTCCCACCCTGGATTGATTGCTGAACTTGGCAGATAAACAAACACACACTCTAAGTAGCCAGGTGTCCCCGTCCAAATCAGTCCCAATTTAGCAAATAGAAGTAATCACCTGGCCCTCGTCACATCACACAAGCGGGCAATTCCGCTGTGTGTGTCAAGGTCACACAGACAGGTTAACATAATCACACTGCAGAATGCAGAACAAATAAAGCTCTCTCCTTCCCACAGCCCATACCACACAGCTTCTTTTATCAGCTGCCTCATGCGCCCCGGAGACACGCAGCTCTAGCAGGCAGACACGCCTGCCTCGGATCCTGACCCAGGGAAGCCTGCACTGGGGCTCTATTTAAAACTTCAGATCAGCGCTCCCCTCGGCTTCCTCCGCCCCAGTACTACTTGCTAAGACAATAGGACAGCAGGGGAGGTCTGATCCCAAGTCAAGCCAGCTCAGTCTATCTCAAGAACACAAAAGCCACCCGAGGAGCCGGAGCCCCCTTCCTGCCCACTGCATGGCAACGCAGCAGCTCACACATCACGAGGCTTGCAGAGCAGCGGGCCCCAACCAAAATCCTCGCAGATGGCTCCGGCATGGCCTTGGGCCCACTCATGGGCAGCCCTAGGCTCCTCCCAGTGCTGGGAGGGAGCAGAGCATTTCCTCTCTTTCTCTTCTCCTTCAAGCATCAATTTCAAATCCTGGTCTGCTGGCACAAGCTTTTCGAGTATTTCATTTGACCAACACAGTGAAACCTCGTCTCTAATAAAAATACAAAAATTAGCCAAGCATAATAGTGCACACTTGTAATCCCAGCTACTTGGGAGGCTGAGGCAAGAGAATCACTTGAACCCGGGAAGCAGAAGTTGTGGTGAGCCGAGATTGCGCCACTGCGCTCCAGCCTGGGCGACAGAGTGAGACTCTGTCTCAATAATAATAATAAAAAGAATAATAATTTTAGAGGGTCTCTTGACTTTAAGAGCTCAGGAATAGTTGAATGATATCACTTTCAAGAAAATTAGATCTGCTGGGCGCAGTGGCTCACGCCTGTAATCCCAGCAGTTTGGGAGGCCGAGGCGGGTGGATCACGAGGTCAGGAGATCCAGACCATCCTGGCTAACAGGGTGAAACCCCGTCTCTACTAAAAATACAAAAAATTAGCCGGGCGTGGTGGCGGGCGCCTGTAGTCCCAGCTACTCGGGAGGCTGAGGCAGGAGAATGGCGTGAACCCTGGAGGAGGAGCTTGCAATGAGCCGAGATCGCGCCACTGCACTCCAGCATGGGCTACAGAGCAAGACTCCGTCAAAAAAAAAAAAAAAAAAGATAAAGAAAATTAGATCATACGGTTTCTAAGCTAAGTCCTGACCCAAGCCCTGTAATGAACGCACTATGGTGAATATTTCAAGGTCCAAATGTAAAATATAAAACAGGAGTCCCATTCTCAGAACAAAGCCTCAGACCACGCCTCAGGGAAACGCAGATCATCCGCAACAGGCACAGAATGGCTGAGCCGGGGACTTGCAGGGAGGAAAAGGGTAATATGGGAAATATACCATTGCATCAAATGGGCCTAAATTTTGGTGTAGGGGCTCTGGCCTTCTTCCACTGGAGCACATTAAAACCAATATCAGGGGTGGTGCAGCAGGAGCTGCAGAGATGACTCGTTCTCCTGACAAATAGCCACCCAAACAGTTGGCAAGCTGCCCTGCTCCACCCATCCTGGTGATCTTACCACAAATGTAAGCATCTGGCACATTCATCATCTTCTCTGGGGCATGAATGAATGCTTAGGCTGTAGATAATTTAGCAGGAATATATGTGTGTATTATCATGCAGATAGGACAATTATATCATAATAGAAATGGAACCCGAATCGTCTTTGCCTGACTTTTGATCCTGCCAGCACTGCAGAAAAACACTCCCTGATATGTTAGATAGTCAGGAAATGGAAGCACAGAAGGAGAGAGAGATTACAGGCTACTCAGTACATTTGCTAACACGTGCTGTGATCTTAGCCCTTTCTTGTGAATATCTGATTTCACAGGGAAAAGGAAAAGGCTAAGGAGAGACAAAGAGGTCCCCACCCAGCATGCATGCGTTTTTTTGCATACCAATGTGTAACTGAAAAATAAACATAATCATAAACTGTAAATGGGGAAAAGCATAGAACATAGAACAGACTAAATGCTACCAAATGGTTCTTTTAAAAGGGAGAGAGAGGAGGAAAGGAAGAGAGACAGAGAAGGAGGGAGGGAGAGAGAAAGAATAAATAAATGAAAGAAGAAAGAAATTTGTAAAACTGACTTTTGCTACAGTACTGTAGCAAATGGGTAACTTTCTTTTGAGTCATGCCAGGTTACACACCTTGTTTCATTTCATGATGAGTTTATAGATAGATAGACACAGGTAGAGATAAATTATTTTCTAATTTAGATTTTAAACTCAGTAAAGGCAGGGACTCTGTATTCCTTATTTCATTCCACAGCTTCAACTCTTGGTAGAAAAACTAATATTAATTTTTCTAATCTAACTGGACAGGAGATGGAAGATGTAAGGGAAGAAGGAAGGAGGCTGGATAGGATGTGTGAGAAAAAGTTAGTCTCAGCTTGAACTAACAGAGCAGTGAAAGGGAGGAGGCAAAGGTAGCACAGTGGTACCAGCCTTATATCAGCGACACTGCATGGGCAATCAAGGCGCTGCTGGGTCAAGACAGAGGAGGAAACGTAAAAGGCAGAAGGTGAAAAAGGGTGTAAGAGATCTGAGGGAAACCAGTGCCCAACCAGTCATTCATATTTATCAGACAATCATAATTAGGTGCTTATAATTCAGGAAATACTTTTACTTGCATCATGCCTGGAGTAGTTTCCATCTTAGTTTAAGGTTAGAAAGATGTCACCAATGTAAAAGGTACTTCATTTTAATTTGGATCCATTTCATGCATTTAGGGAAATGTAACAGCCCTCTTAGCACAGCTCAGATCCTCCCCTTTCAGCCTTTGCAGATGTTGGAGCTTTGTCAACACTGGAGGGTGCTTATGCTTTTTTATCCAGATAAACTTGGGGGTGCTTGACTGATCTGTCATAATCCTTTTGAACTTTTGGTCCTGTTTTGGATCAACCCATTGCTCTTTCAGCTGTAGAGAAATGAATGGCCTCTGGGGAGAATGATCTCCACACACCTCTTTCATTTGCTGCTGACTGCTACGTGAAAATAGCCACCTGCCACCGTCTAGCATCCCACCAGCCCCTTCCCCTTGAGCTGTCCACAGTGCCCCCCATTCCTCAAGCATTGAGGCTGCTGGAAAGTCCTTCCCTTCAGCCTGGGTCACGGATGGCATGCTGCCTTCGGAAGAGGTGTAAGTAAAGATTAGAGCAGGATCATAGAAACTGTGTATGCCCGCCTGAACAACAGGAAAAAGAAATCAAAAAGCATTTAAAAGGGGGGGAGGATGATTTTCTATTTCAAAAGTGTGGTTCTCCCCAGATTCTCTGAGATCAGATAAAACATTTAGAAGCCCTCTCTATTCAGTCAAGCTGGGAGTAGTCTTTCATTTCTGTTAATTCCAAGGGTATGTATTCATTTAACATTTGTTAAATGCCTACTAAGTGTCAGGTACTTTATATTCATCTTTGTTTTTACAAACAATCCTGCAAGGTAATATTATTATCTGCACTGCCCCCACCATCCACCCACTCCCACAATCATCATTTTAAGATGGGAAAGCTGAGGCAAAACAAGATAAGTAACTTGGTAATGACCACGCTGCTAGTACACAAAGTATCCAGGTTCAAATCCAGGTCAAGATCAGACCACAGATCTTACTCATGTACAAAAGCAAAGACATAGGTTGAGCTTTCTGCCTCACAGGTCTCATGGTCTAATGAAAAGAGATATTTTATTTGCATATATACATATACTTATATATACATACATATATATACACATATACTTATATATACATACATATATATTTATATATATATATATAAAATATATACATACACACACACATATTTAAATTTGAGACAGGGTCTCGCTCTGTTGACCATGCTGGAATGCAGTGACAGGATCATGGTTCACTGCAGCTTCTACCTCCCTAGCTCAATCAGTCCTCTCGTCTCAGCCTCCCAAGTAGCTGGAACTACAGGCATGCACCACCACACCCAACTAATTTTCATATTTTTTGCAGAGACGAGATTTAACTATGTTGTGCAGGCTGGTCTCAAACTCCTGGGCTCAAGCCATGCTTCCGCCTTGGCCTCCCAAAGTGCTCAGATTACGGGTGTGAGCCACCATGCCTGGCCTTACATATTTATTTTTAGTTATAATTTTTTATAACAGTACTGTATTAGACTATGGGCTCATGAAAAGCAAACTCTATGCTTAGTAATATCTATCATTAGATATGATGGATATTATTTAAGTTATAATAAATTATATTATTATTATAGCAAAGCAAAGGGTACTGCCCACTAAACACTCAGTAAGTGGGCGATGAACAGGTATGCAAACGGGGAAGGAATAAGTGAATGAACAAACAGATTCTATGAAGAATCACTGCCCACTTTCGAAGAGACAAGTCTCATCTGTGGCTTTGTTGGTTTCCTTACAAACATGTCTTCATGACAACATATTTCCATGTGTTTAAAATGTAGTCATGGTCTTAGAAGCTATTAGAAGAAGCCAATGAAAGGAAATCTGACAGCATATGGTTTATAGAGGCCTAAAACTACAAACATTTTACACCACTGAATACAGTAATTTCCACAAGGCAAAGAAATTATGGTAAGAACAAGCAATATAGATAATTGTTCTAGTTTCCAAGTAGATTGTAATTTTTTTTTCTGAAGTGATTTAGAAGCAGAAGATATGTATCTGATTCTTCCTAAACTTGACAAGCATTTAATTAGCAAATGAACTGGAACTTAGAAGGAGTGTTTTAAGAAATTTTTACTTCAGAATTGAAACCCAACACTATACTGCTCCCATTCCTTGTCATAAATATAATAAGTGTAAAAATCCGACAAAAAGAGCTCAACCCAGAGAAAGTGCTAAAACTACTGGTAATATAATATGATGAACAGAGGATAGCCATGTACAAAAAAAATTATAGACTTCAATGGAGGAAAGCCTTGTCATTTCACTTGGAATTTATTATTCCATTTCACTAAGCTAGATTTTCCCAGAGACTTGACATATTTGACCTAAAGGCAATAGCTAGGCAATTCTATTTGGAAAATGGTTTGTTCTCTAGCAAACATATACTTATGGTTCATGGTGTTATTTTATTTTATGTGAGAGTGTGAGCTGGGAAGTGGGATTTCATTCATTACGTGAGCACTGTAATCAAACCCCCATTGGTGCTATAAGTGAGAAGCAATGAATGGACCCATTAGCTGTGTTTACATTGGTTTTCTAAACTTTAATGCTGTAAATCAAATCTTTGTTAGTGTAATTTGCTAACTAACAAATGCATCTGTTTAGAATGCATCTTTCGTAGCTTTTCTTTTAAGTAAGGTTTGTTTTGGACGCATGCTTGGAATAAGAGCATTACCATACCAAATATTCAACCAAGATGAGCCATTAAAATATATAAGGTCTATAGATTAAAATGTCATCCTTCAAACATCTTCAACCAAGAGAAATAAGAGAGGGTCTTAGGAAACTGTCAAAGGAATATTTACTTTTCATATTTTACACTAGAAACATGGGTCTGGAATGCATCTTCATGGACGAGTGTTGAAGCTCTATAAGGAGATGAGATTAACAAAGAAAAATGCCACAGAGTGGGGAAGTGGACAGAGGACAGAGGCCTCATGAAAATCTCTCCAGCTGGGTGTTGAAGGCAGTGGGTGAAGCTGAGGAAAGCAAAGGAGGAGCCAGGAAAGCCAGAGATGAACCAGGACGTGCAGCCGACAGATCACACAGGGAAAAGCATCCGTCACTCTGGGCTTCGGGGCTTCAGAGACTAGAAAGAGGTGGCCATTCACCCGCATCTGAGCAAGCCAGCGCAATGTCTTTCCATGACTCAGACGCCTCCCTTGACACTTTGATGTGCCCTCACAGGGGCTCTCTTTCAACAGGCTGAACGAGGAAATAAGAGTGGCAGGGTGTGATTTGTGTGTGTGTGTGTGAAATTAAACAAAAGCACTGACAACAGAAACCACACCCTCTAAATTGGTTTTCTTTCTTAAAGATGTGTCAGTACACCTTGAAAGCTGACTTTCAAAGTCAACTTGTATGTGCATTTGCATGTATTTAAAGGAAAATGTCTTATTACCTAGCAGTCTACAGTCAGAATAAAACTCAAGAAAGTGTTACAAAGATATGTGACTGGGTAGGAAAAGGGCAAGTGAAATTCGGTGTAAGATACCATGGTATGCTAAAGAATGTCCCCCTACAACCAAAGGTATCCATATGCTCATCCGCAGAAGTTGTGCGTGTCACTTTATATGCCAAAGGGACTCTGCAGATGTGATTAAATTCAGGAACTTGAGCTGGGGAGATTATCGTGAACTATCTAGGTAGACCCTAAATGTTATTATGATGTCCTTATAAGAGAGAGGCCAAGGGAGATCTGACTGCATAGGAGGAAGTAGGAGACATGATTATGGAAGCAAGAGGTTAACGTGATGCCAGGAAGGGGCCACAAGCCTAGGAATGCTGGTGGCTTCCAGTAGCTACAAAAGTCAGGGAAACTGATTCTGCCCTACAGCCTCCAGAAGGCACCAGCCCTGCTGACACCTTGATTTCGGCACACAATAAAAATGTTTTCAGACTTCTGGCTTCAGACCTGTCAGATACTTTCTTACAGAGGCAATAAGAAAAGAACACACTTTGGAAAAATAGTTCCATTTGTAGCAAAACACGCAGTTGCATGCCTTTCTCTGGTAAAGACACATTGGCCTCATAAATGGACTTTCCTCCAGGGTAGGCCTGTCTCTTTTTACTGCTGCCTCCACTGCATAGAACTGGGCTCACAGAATCTGCCCAAAACGTACTTAGTTACAGGTCAAGAGCGGGATGTTGGTTCTGTGGACAGGAGCAGGAAGGTTTGAAAGACGCTTAATGAAGGTGGGCAAGAGAGAAGAGGGTGCACCTACAAAAGCTGTCTACATAGATCAAAGAGGAAGGGCCCCAACCAGAGAACACTGTTTGAGACTCATAGGTGCTCCTTCAAGTCTCTATTTCTTTTTTAAGTTAGAGACACAGGGTCTCACTCTGTCACCCAAGATGGAGTGCAGTAGTGGTGCAATCATGGCTCACTGTAGCCTTGATCTCCTGGGCTCAAGCAACCCTCCCACCTCAGCCTCCTGAGTAACTGGGACTACAGATGTACACCACTGTGCCTGGATAATTTTTTAATTTTGTGTAGAGATGGGGTCTCCCAATATTCCCCAGGCTAATTTTGAATTCCTGGGCTCAAGTGATCCTACTGCCTTGGCCTCCCAGAGTACTGGGTTTTCCAGGCATGAGCCACCACACCCTGCCAGGCCTCTGAATTGAGGAGCATTTCCTCATGTCAGCAAGCAGAGGGGTGGAAGATGGGAAAACAGGAAATTCTTGAAGACTTGAGGCAATGTGCTGCTTTATTGAAAAATGTCATCAAAATGCTAGTTGCCCTTAGGAACAGTATTGACAATAAAACAAAAAGGATAACTTTCATAAAATCACAATATAATCCTCCTCAGAATCATGACTGTAGCCCAGCAAGCAAGCCTCAATGGTGGGCCAAAGTACTAGAAGGCCCAGAGGACAACACTAAAATAAGAGGAGTGCATGTGATATAAGAGACGCACACAAAACACAGAAAATATCCCACAGGAAGCTTGCAGAGATAGGAAAGTAAGCAATAGGCAGAAGGCAGAACCCTGAGGACAGGGCCTCAGGGGCAGGCAGAATACGAGGCAGCCAAGGAAAGAGAAAAGGAGCCATTAAAGAAAAACCTGGAGAGGCCAGGCACGGTGGCTCATGCCTGGAATCCCAGCACTTTGGGAGGCCGAGGCGGGTGGATCACGGGAAGTCAGGAGTTCGAAACCAACCTGGCCAACATGGCAAAACTCTGTCTCTACTAAAAATACAAAAATTAGCCAGGCATGGTGGTGCACGCCTGTAGCTACTTGAGAGGCTGAGGCATGAGAATCACTTGAGGAGAATCACCCGGGAGGCAGAGGCTGTAGTGAGCCAAGATCGCGCCACTGCACTCCAGCCTGGGAGACAGAGTAAGACTCTGTCTCAAAAATAAATAAATAAATAAAATAAAATAAATTAAAAATAAAAATAAAGAAAAAAAGGAAAGCCTCAAGAATGTGGTGAGGAAGTCAGAGGACTTGCAAGAGCAACACTGGCAGAAGCAACAGATAAGGATGGGGCAGATGTTGACAGTGGTAATGAGGGTATAGTGTTGGGAGCAGAACTGAGAACAAGAAGTGAACTAGGTGAGAGGAAGCAGAAACACAAGGCAAGGTGCATGAGATGCAGAGGAAGACACAAGCCCAGCCACAGGGTCAAGATGTCTCAAGCACTGATGTGTCCTATCTGCTATAAGATGCACCAAAGAAAGTGTGACTGCTGATAAATACTCAAGTATGCATATAATTTACATTCAAAAGGAAGAAAGGGAAAACAGAGGAAGGAAGGAGAGAAAGAAGGAAGGAAGGAAGGAAGGAATAGAGAGAGAAAGAAGGAAAGGAAAAAGTAGAAGGATTTAGTGTCACTCTTACTCACAGTCTGATGTGATTTCTCAAAATGTTGGAAAGCGAGGAAGTCAGAGCTGGTGCACTGGGAATGGCCTATGACCTACACTGTAAAAAGAATTCTGGCTGGGCGCGGTGGCTCATGCCTGTAATCCCAGCACTTTGGGAGGCCGAGGCAGGTGGATCACTTGAGGTCAGGAGTTCGAGAGCAGGCTGACCAACATGGTGAAAGCCAGTCTCTACTAAAAAAAATACAAAATTAGCCAAGCATGATGGGGCACACCTATAATTCCAACTACTTGGGAGGCTGAGGCAGGAGAATCACTTGAACTCGGAAGGCGGAAGTTGCAGTGAGCCGAGATCATGCCACTGCACTCCAGCCTGGACAACAAGAATGAAACTCCTTCTAAAAAAAAAGAATTCCTCAGTCTGCACTGTGGAAGAGATACAAATGGAAACACAAAACAGAGTCTCAGGCTGGAGTAGAAATCTAGAAAAGGAACATTAGTGGGAGACCCTTCCTAGGCAGAGGGGGCATCGGTAGGAACAGAAGGAACAATTCGAGAGACCCCAGGAGGTGTGGGTGTGGGGAGCAGATGAAGGAAGGGGCACAGGACAAGAGGATGCAAACCCTGGGAGAGCCAGAAAGTGTGGCAAGGAGGCCACCTTATCTCCCCTGGCTGGAGGCCTGGCTTGGAGGAGGGACATGGGTGCAGGCAAATTGTAGAAGACTGGGAAATTACCAGAAAGCACACTGATGACCTCAGCGTCCCCAGTGACTCATGAGATGAGGGTATCTGCTGAGAGTGAAGGGAGCAGGAATTGATAATGGGTCTTGAGAGGAGTCAGGGGAGGCTATAAATATCTCCTAATTCATCAGCCCTAAGGGGTAGGTATGTGACTCTGTCTGAACATCCTGTAAGCTTGAGGGCCACCAGTTAGAGGTTCCCACGCACCCAGCACAGTGCCGGCTGCTGTGTGTGTCTCTCCTTCTTGAGGAGATATGATTAGTGGGCCTAACTCACACAGCTCTCCCACCCTGGAGTCTTAGCCATAGTGAAACTGTATTAAGGCCTTGAAGAAGCTATTGATTCTGAAGTGGTAGCTTTTTGATATGTGTGTGTGTGTGTGTATATATATATATTCTTTTAATTGGAGACAGAGTCTCGCTTTGTCATCCAAGCTGGAGTGCAGTGGTGCAATCAGGGCTCACTGCAGCCTCAATCTGCTGGGCTCAAGTAATCCTCCCGCATCAGCCTCCCTAGGAGCTAGCCACCACACCTGCTAATTTTTTTTTTTGATTTTTTGTAGAGACAAGGTCTCTCTCTCTCTCTCTCTCTCTCTCTCAATATCAAGTTTCATTTTAGATTTAGGGGGTACATGTGCAGGTTTGTTCCCTGGATATATGTGTGATGCTGAGGTTTGGGGTATGGTTGATCCCATCACCCAGGTAGTGAACATAGTACCCAATAGTTAGTTTTATAGCCCTTGACCCCCTCTTTCCTTCCCCCTTCTAGTAGTCTCCAGTGTCTATTGCTGCTATCTTTATGTCTATAAGTACCCAAAGTTTAGCTTCCACTTATAAGGGAGAACATGTAGTATTTGGTTTTCTGTTCCTGTATTAATTCACTTAGGATATGGTCTCTCTATGTTGTCCAGGCTGGCCTCGAACTCCCAGCCTCAGGCAATCCTCCCACCTTGGCCTCCCAAAGCACTGGGATTAAAGGCATGAGCCTCTGTGCCAGGACCTGAAGTGGTAGCTTTTTAAAAAATAGTTTGAACTATTTTGGATTTTTTGCTTGTGCTCTCATAGCTATGGCTTGTACTTATAATGATATATTATTAATATATCATTATAATAATGATCATTATAATAATATATCAACTAATAATATATATCATTATAAGTATATACACTCACATATATAATTATATAATACAATTATATATGTACACACATATTATATATACACACATATATATAATTTAGCAACCATTTATTTAATATATATTTGTCGAGCACACTCCATGTGCCAAGAACTGCGTCAGAGACTGAAGAGACAAAAGTAGATGAAGTGTCTGCCATTATGGAATTAACAGTCTGATAATTAATACAAAAAGATATTTAAACTAATGTAAAATTACAATACAATTAGTGCTATAAAAATCAATGAGAAATTGCAGTCAATACAGGTCAGGGTACAGGAGAAATTATTTCGTCCCCCCTTATGTCACAGATCAACGTGTTAATGTCCTTCTCGTGACCCATTCCTTTCAAGGTTGAACATCATTGCCCACCCCCCCCCGTTTATGGCTTCTGACTCAGGACTGTGCACACAGCACGTGCTCAGTGTGTGTTTGATGACTAGACTGGAGTCATGGAATGCTCATCAGCCGTGTTAGTTATGACAGCCATGTGTGGCACCAGCCTGGCTTTTGCAGAAAAACTACAGATGGACATGTATGGAAATAATGGAACACTCCCAACTTTCTGGCTAATTTGGCAGGAACAACACACAAATACCACTGCGTGGACACTTTCCCCTGAAATGTTGTGTGTCATTGACATTTTTCATTTTTAAAAAGCACGAATTGCGATGTTCTTCACATTACTGTACATTGAGAATGTGTACACTTGCTTCCCCTTGTTTTTCAGGGCAACCTCCGTTGACCCACAGGGGCATTCTGGAGAATGATGCTCATGCCCCAGGGACTGTGGAGTAGAAATGTCTTGGGAGGAGGTGGGATAGAGAAGAACACAGGTAGAGGAGAAAACGGAAAAGCCATTTTATAGCCATCAATCTAGGAACACTAGCACTTTTTCTTTTTTTCTTGAGACAGGGTCTTGCCCTGTCGCTCAGGCTGGAGTGCAGTGGTAAATCACAGCTCACTGCAGCCTCAACCTCCCCAGGCTCAAGCAATCCTCCCACCTCAGCCCTCCAAGTAGTTGGGACTACAGGCACACACCATCACACCTGGCTAATTTTAAAATTATTTTTGTAGACACAGGGTTTCACCATGTTGCCCAGGCTGGTCTCAAACTGCTGGGCTCAAGCAATCCACCTGCCTTGGCCTCCCAAAGTGTTGGGATTACAGGGGTGAGCCATCATGCCTGGCCACTAACACTTTTTTAAATATATAATGAACACATGAACATATTCTCTTGGTAAACTCTGAAAACAATAAAGATGATACAACACAAAGTTACCCTCCACTTTTACCCCCTTACGTCCTTCCCAATTGCACTGTGTAAATACACCCCTGATCTTCATACATATGTTTAGAAATATGTCCACATAAAAAAAGACTGTTTTTATCATAAATGTGATCATGCTGTATGTTATGTTCTAGGTCTCATTTTTTACTTAACAATGTATTTTGAGGATTATTCCAAGTCACAACATGCTATGTGTATTGATCCACTGCCCAGTATTTCATAATCTATTAATCATTTTTATATTGATGAATGTTTAAGTCATCTCCAATTTTACCAACAAAAAAGCTTTCCACTACACAACCCACAAATTTTTCACCAAAAGTTACCAATCTAACTAGACTGCCTTATTTGCAATTTGTTCCACACCAAAGAATTTACTCTATATACTATACCCTTACTTAGCTTTCTGAGAAAGCTTGCCTATTGCTTCTTGCACCTGCAAAATAACATATACTCTGGTTAAAATAAGACAAAAAACAAATTTTCTTAACTCATTTTGTTCAAGAGATTAAAAAAATAGGAGCAACATAATAGGATCAGTGATTCAGTGATGTCTCGTACTATATAGAACTGAAAATGCATCTGCTCCTTGGTTTCAACCCCTACTGCTCCTGACTCAATTCAGTCTCCCTTCACCTTTTATATGGGTTACAGCAAAAACCTTTATTTGTGCCCCTCTCAAATACATCCAGAGCAGTACAGTCGGCCCTCTGTATCCATAGGTACCACTTACATGGATTCAAACAAGCAAGCACCAAAAAATTCAGGGGAAAAGAAAAGATGATTGTATCTGTACTGAACATACACAGACTTTTTTTTTGTCATTGTTCCCTAGAAAATACAATATAACAACTATTTACATTATCTAATACATTGTGTTAGGTATTATAAGGAATCTGGAAGTAATTTAAAGTATACGGGAGGACGTGCATAGGTTAAATGCAAATACCACATTGTTTACATAAGGGACTTGAGCATCTATGGATTTTAGTAACCTTGAGGGTGTCCTGGAACCAATTGCCCACACATACTGAGGGACAACTGCATTTCTAAACTACAAATCTGATCAGCCTGGTGGCTGGAACATATTAGTCCTTTAAAAAATGTTAGTTTTGGCTGGGCGCAGTGGCTCATGCCTGTAATCCCAGCAATTTGGGAGGCCAAGGCGTGTGGATCACCTGAGGTCAGAAGTTCGAGACCAGCCTGGCTAACTTGGTGAAACCCTGTCTCTACTAAAAATACTAAAAATTAGCCAGGCATGGAGGCGGGCACCTGTAGTCCCAGCTACTCGGGAGGCTGAGGCAAGAGAATGGTGTGAACCCAGGAGGCAGAGCTTGCAGTGAGCCAAGATCGTGCCACTGTACTCCAGCCTGGGTGACAGAGCAAGACTCCGTCTCAAAAAAAAAAAATTAGCTGGAGGTGGTGGCAGGCACCTGTAATCCCAGCTACTCAGGAGGCTGAGGCAGAAGAATCGTGTGAACCCAGGAGACAGAGGTTGCAGTGAGCCGAGATTGTGCCCCTGCACTCCAGCCTGGGCAACAAGACTGAATCTCTGTCTCAAAAAAAAAAATGGGCAAAGAACTTGAATAAACATTTCTCCAAGGAAGATACTCAGATAGCTGAGAAGCACATGGAAAGATGCTCAACAGCACTAGTCATTAGGAAAACGTAAATCAAAACCTCAATGAAATGCTACATCACACCACTAGGGCAACTAGAATCAAAATGTGTAGGCAAAGTTGTGAAGAAATTGGAATCCTCATACTTCATTGTTGAAGTGTAAAATGGTGCAGCGTCTGTGAAAAACAGTTTGTTGCTCAAAAAGTTAAATGTAGAATTACTATATGATCCAGCAATTCCACTCCTAGGTATATACCCAAAGAAATTGAAAGCAGGCACTCAAAAAGATATTTGTACACCATTATTCATAGCAGCATTGGTCCCAGTAATCAAAAGGCAGAAACAACCCAAATGTCTGCCAAGAGGTGGATGGGTAAACAAAATGTGGTATGTCCAAAAAATAGAATATCATGCACCTTAAAAAGGAATGAAATTCTGACACATGCTACAACATGGTGAAGCCTGAAGACATTATGTTAAGTTAAACTAGCCAGACACAAAAGGACAAATATTGTATAATTCCTCTTATATGAGATACCTAGAATAGGCAAATTCATAGAGACAGAAAGTAGAAGAGAGGATACCAGAGGCTGGGGAATGGAGAAATGAGGTTATTGGTTAATGGGTACAGAGTTCCTACTAGGGACGATGAAAAAGTTCTGAAAACATAGGGGGGATGATTGTGCAGCATTGTAAATATACCTAATGCTACTGAGTTATAGGCTTCAAATGATTAAAATGGTAATTTTATGTTATGTATCTTATACAATTAAAAAGCTCAAAAAATAAAGCTTGGGAATGTTTTTAAATTACTGGTTATGAATGTTGGAATGAATGCCGCCTTTCTCCTTCAAACCCTTCAATGGCTCCATTTTCTCAGATCAAATTCCTCACCCCCACTAGGCTTTACCTGTACTGGGTCCTGCCGTGTTCTCCTGTGTCCATCCTTCTTGAACCCTGTGCCCCAGCCAGGCCAAACAGCTTGCAATATTCCTGTCCTGTGTCACTTCTAGATGTCTCTGTGCTTGACGTGCACAAGTCCCTGTCTCTGTAATGCTATTCTCAACACCACCCTCTAGCTGGAAAATACCTTCCCGTGCACCTCAGCTTAGCCTCCTCCAGAGAACTTTTACCAACAGCCATTTCACCCCTCACCCCCCACCAGGAAAATGACTGTTCACTCTGTCTCTCTCTCTCTCTCTCTCTCTCTCTCTCGCTTCCTCACTTTCTCCTGTGTAGATCATTATCGTGGCTAATATAGCATTCAATGCACTCGTTTATTTATAGGTCTGTCTTCCTGTTCTGCACCAGAGGAGCAAGAGCAAAGCCTTTGTCTTACTTACGTAGCATGGTTTTAAGATCTCTGGCTCTAGTTGTGTGACCTTGAGCAAGATATTTAACCTTTTTTAGGCCTAAGTTTTATCTTTCAAACAATGGGAATAATAATAGTTTCGATGTCATAGTTACGAGGAATAAATGACATAATGCATATAAAGTGCTTTAGCAGAGAGTCTGATACACAATAAACAACAAAATATTTAAAGAAAGGAAATGCATAGCAATCACATAATAACATAGTATTGGGTAATTTCATAGTAACTAACAATTGTTCAGTAGTTAGAGGGTTGAACATTTAAAGTCAGGAGTTTGTAAGAAGAATGAATAACCTAATCGCAGACATTTATTTAGAAAGACATGTGGAGAAGCTGAATGACTGGAAGAAAGAACAATATAAGGGCACTTCTTTTGGCCCGTGGACCATAATGCAGTCAAAATGCTTCTAGCGACTTCACAAGTTTCAAGTTTCTGCCAAAAACTCTACTCCATCCAGAACCAGCCAGATCCTGCCATAGACTTCCTTATCGCTCAATACCATAGTCCTCTCAGAAAATAAAAACAAAAGCAAGCCCTCAATGAAAACAGGTAAGAAAGGCTTATTGCAATAGGCTTCAAGACCAAACCAGTGGAGGATCTTCCTGTTTTAAGGAATGTAGGGTGGTCTTCCTACTGACTTTAGAGAAACTCTGGAGTAAGTTTTCTATACTGATGTAGTTACATCAACATTTTGGCAAACTGCCTTTGCTCCTAGAGATTAAATCAGTAAGTAACCCTGTCTCTACGCCTGGCTTTGGGTGTAAATTCTTATTTTATGTGAGTAGACACTGGTTATTTCAAGGTGTGCAGCTGGCTTGTGCAGTAGACACACACTCATTATTTCTTAGAAGGCAAAACTCACTGCAGTGAACATTTCCAGTAACCTCCTGGTAACTGTACAGGATTTTCATGCAGTCACATTAAGCTGACTCCATGGAGTGGCATCCCAGGGGTGGAGTTTTGACCCAGGTCTAAGCCATCAGCAAGTCTCATTTCCCTGTCCACTGATGTTCATAGTTCATACGTGACCTAGTCAGAAGCAATGAGGCATAATGACATTTTTCACTGCATCTTTTGAAAAAGAAACTATGACCTAAAACATAAGATAATGAATGGGTTCACAGAGACCCTTCTAGTTTCCATAAAACTCAGGGATGAAATAAACATAATAGAAGGCAAAACAAGGAAATAAAGATAAAAATGCCCAGGTGCTACAGATATGCTGGAGCCCTGAATGGAGCTATGCCTCAAGCTCGCCCTCCTCTTTTCAGCTTCTGTGAGTCAATAAATTCCTTTTTTGACTAAGCCAGTTTGGGTTGGGTTTTTCTGTAACTGCAACTAGATAATCCCCCGGGCATTTCTGAAAGCCACTCTTCCCAAAGAGGAGCTCCATATTCTGATTCCATAAAAAAGATAACCGGTTTCTCTAGAGAACTCCCATGTGAGCGAATCAGGGCATATTCAAGAGGCTCAGTGTCTGAGTAAGGAAATCCCTCCTTTGGGGATGGCTGTGGTTCTTATTTCTGTGTGGGCCAGGAAACTCCTATAAATTTTACCTGTTGTCACATTTTCTTTTCAAACATTTGTGCTACTTCATGGGGAGGAGCCGGAAACAGAGGTGGAGAAGGGAAAACATGAGGCAAAATATGAATGATTGTGCAGGAAGCAATACAGCTGATGGCCTGGTAGCAAAGGACTGGCATATGGGTACATGCGGTAAGAATTCATGGCAGAGGAACTAATCAGGCAATGTTATCTGATCTGGAACAGCAAGAAAAAGAAAGAGCCTCTTTCCTTTACCTCTGGTTTGATATGGCTGAAACCTCTTACCAAGGTGTCCTGGCATTGGAAGAATCCAATAAGAAACTGTGACTTCAGCTTGTGTAAAAATCGGGAACTGGGCTCTAAATTGTTTGCCAGTGATCAGCTGTCACTTTGTGATCATTGTGAAGCTGGAGTTCTGTTTTATAAAATCCAGGACAGGTTCTGGATTGAAAACAACAGCCAAACATGTTGATGCTTGAATATAAAGAGGCAGGGAGTGACACAGGTCCCTCTGAGTAACAGAGTCTGGTCATCAAGTCTGCAGCTGAGAGGCTATAAAAACACAACCTGAGTCTGTGAAGTTATTTCTCCCATGAAAAGAAAACTCCTAAAGCAATACTCTGAAGAGTCCATGTCTGAAGCTGCTCCCATGAAAGGCAGCAGAGTTTGTAGGAATGGGGCTCAGATTTTGTTATCAGGCCTGGTTTCAAACACTGCTTCCATCTCTAGCTGGCTCTGTGGCCTCGGGCACGTTTGTTAACCTCTCTGGATCAGTTTTCTCATCTGTAAACCTCAATTTATTTCTTGAGAGAAGTAAGTTAGTTGAATTATATTAAGTCTGGTAGAGTCCATGCCCCGATAATAACTCAAATAAATGGAAACTACATGATACCACTTAACCTGGAAAGACTAGTACTGAATATAAGGGGTGGGAAGGGGCGCTGTGGGCACTTAGATATTGAGACCTGTTCTCAGTTCACAGGTTGAGGGGTTAAAGTGCAGTTCATGTTAATGTGATTTTCTGCAGAACATTAAGAGAAAAATACCAATTTAAAGCCAAATTTCTGCATTTTTTTCAGGTTCCTCTAAGCTCAACAAAATCCCTAAACTGCTGAATGATCAGCTCTATAACTTCAGACTGGCTAGATATGAGCCAAAATCCAAAGATTTTCACTGGACCATCATTTCCTCAAGAGCAAAGGTTGGGTTTTATTCCTCTTTGCAGGCTGATTACATAGAACAGTACCTGATTGAGTGCTCAAGAAATGTTTATTCTATTCTATAGAAAAATGAATTCATCCTCAGGCCCACCTAAAGTCCTGCTGGAAAGTGCTCAAAGTAGGAAGGAAGGAGGAAGAAGGAATGTCTTTCTTGTTGTTATTAGTTAAGGTAAGGACTAAGCTGCTAAGGACGAAAAAGACACTCCAAAATTCAGTGATTTTTTTAAAAGATAGAGGTTTAATCCTCTATCATGCTACAGCCCAAAGGTGAGTGATCCTACTGCCAAGGTCATTCCAGAATCGCCAGGGCACTGTCCTCACCAGCATGATCAAAGCTGTATCATCCACTTGAGGGCATGAAAGAGAGGTTGGAGAAGCACACACACTATTTCAAGGACTGAAGGCAGAAGTAGCATACTTCACATCTGCCCTTCTACTCACATTCTGTGAGTAAGAACTTGGTCACATGGCCATACCGCTTGGCAAGGGAGGCTGCAGAATAAATATACGTTCACTATTTTTTTTTTTTTTTTGAGACAGAGTTCCACTCTGTTGCCCTGGCTGGAGTGCCGTGGCGTGGTCTCAGCTCACTGCAACCTCCGCCTCCCAGGTTCCAGTGATTCTCCTGCCTCAGCCTCCCAAGTAGCTGGGATCAGAGGCACCCACCACCACACCCAGCTAATTTTTTCTATTTTTAGTAGACATGAGGTTTCACCACATTGGCCAGGCTGGTCTCAAACTCCTTAACCTCGGGTGATCCACTTGCCTTGGCCCCCCAAAGTGCTGGGATACATTCACTATTAAGGGAATTAAGGACAAGCCTCGTGCTATTTTCAAGATATATATATATGTGATATAGGTCTTGCATCCAGAATGTATAAAGAATTCTCAACACTCAGGAATAAAAAAACCAAACGTTCAAAAATAGTGGACAGATTTGAACTTACACCAAGAAAGACAGACAGATAACAAATAAGCATTTGCAAAGATACTCAGCATCATTAATCATTAGTCATCCTGGAAATGCAAGCTACTACAACACATATACTAGAATGACTGAAATTACAAAGACTCGTCACATCAATTTTTCGTTAAGGTATGGAGGAACTAGAACTCTCATATGTTGCTAATGTATGAATAAAAAAATGGCACAATCAAATAGAAAACAGTGGTCAGTTTCTCAAAAAGTTAAATGTACAGCTGCTGTTTGACCCAGGCTTTCTACCCCTAGATATCTACCCAACAAAAAAGAAAGCACATGTCCACAAAAAGTCTCAGACATGAACGTTCATTGAAGCTCTATTTGTAATATTAAAAGCTCAGAAACAGCCAAATGTCCATTGAAAGATGAGCAGATAAACAAACTGTATAATATCTATGATAAAATATGACTCATTCATTAAAAGGAATGAACTTTTGAAACACGCCAAGAACATGGATGAATCTCAGAATAATTACACCAAGTGAAAGAAGCCAGGAAAAAAAAAGAATATACACTATATAATTCCATTTATATCAAATTCTATAAAATGCAACTATTATAACAGAAAACAGATCAAAGAAGGGACAAGGCAAGGAGAGACAGAAGCAAAGGGGATCAGGATGGTGCACGAGAAAACTTTTTGAAATGATAAATATATTCACTATCTTGACAGCAGTGATGATTTCATGGTAGTATGGCATATGTCAAAATTAGAAAACTGTACACTTTCCACATTTGTGGTGTATTGTATGTCAATTCCACCTCAATTTAAAAAGTACATGCCCTCCATTTTTATGGATAATGGGGAGAACAGATTTTGGTGGTCAATCAGAAGTAACTTCCACATATGGTATCTTTTTGATATTTTGCTATTAAGTTTTGTGAAATTCTGGACCAGAAAAAGAGAGGCCATAAAAGAAAGGTTCTTGTCAAGAAATAGCATGATCTGTAGCTGTAGCCCCAGCTTCTTGCTCCTGTGCCTCTGAAACACCAGCCACGTCTCCATCTCCGGTCTTGATCCATGCAGTAAACACATCCTGTCCTGCACAATCCCATCAAACCCCCTCAATAATTTACACTGCCAGCTGCCAATGACTTTGCACACCAGCCTCAGCCCTGCCTGCCAAAATGCACCTGTCATAAGCTCACCAGCAGGATGCCCCACTGCAGTTCAGCCTGCTGAACAAGTTTCTAGCTAGGTCGACACTTTGGTCATATACTGTATGTCTAGCTAGGTCGTACACTTTGACTGACATTCTCAACAGAGAAAAGTTACTGCGTCTGTTTTCCATAGAAACTTTCTTAAAGCGCCTCCCCAGATTTATCATTAGCCTCAATGGGACCTTTTCTCCCAACACTCCTTCAAAAGACGTTTTCGAGTCTAAGCCCTTTTGCAGCTGTCATGCTCCTTCCTTACAGCACAGCCCACGAGGTAGGGTGATGCTTTGGAATCTTTCTAGGTGAAAGGCTGAAATATATAAAGGCATCATAAAAGAACTCTAGAGGGCTTGAGCAGGATTATTCTAAGAATTTTATCCACCCACTTCAAGCAATTTCTTCTGTTGATCTTTAGGATTACGACTGAAACAGCCAAGTCTTTTGCTGATTTATCCCAGAATATCATCCTGGTTGCTGCACAGTTGTGCAGTATCACAAATGCAAAGGTTTTTTTTTTCTTCTGACTGGCTCAGAGTGGGATACCAGAACTAAGTACAAAATAAGCCTATATAAGAATGAGAAGATTTAAGGATTATAATTGATTCTCATAAACTTAGCTCAAGAGAACTGGTGGAAGTGATTTTCATCTTCCTCCAACATGTACTCAGGCATGGCCTAAGAAACAGAGAGTACAAACCCATCCTTCATTTAGAGGCCAAATTTTCCTTGGATGGGATGTGTGTGCGTGTGCGTGTGTGTGTGTGTGTGAAGTGTGCTAAGCTTAGCCAGGCTCAATCAATAGAAATTGTGCTAACTGGGGTAGATAGCTGTTTATGAATCAAGAAAATACACGAGAGAAGAGGTGAAGCATAGAAAATGCCAGAGGTTAGCTAAGTTGACTTACACTGGAACAATGAGACGTGGGCTGTCCTCTTGACTGAAGGCCTTACCTCTTGGGTTCTTGGAGCAGAACTAGCAAAAACAAACTGCAGAAAAGCCTCTTCTGCAGCCAGAATTCTTAGCAGGCAGTCATGTGGGGGTAATTGTGCCTTTGTCTGGCTCCTACTCCCTCCTCACCCTCAGACCCTCTGATTTCTGCCTGAATGGAAAGAACTGTTGCTGCAGTTGGGTCTTCATGGAGTCTGTGGTGTGGGGGAGGAGAGAGAGCTCCACTAGCAGAGGCACCACCATTCTGATAAAGACCCTGGCGCTTTACCTTTCCCTGAGCGGAGCAAAGCAGGAAGGAAGCCGATAGGGATTGCTTGTCTAGCTGATGTCAGGCACTGTGCTCTGTGATTTCTCCTTCAATATCTAACTTAACCCTTCAAGGTCCCAAGAGATGGGAAGTGTTAATCTGATTTTGCACAGATTAAGGAATCAAGGAGAATAATTTAAGGAATAATTTAACCTGAGGAAGGTTAAATAAGTTGCCAGAACTTCACAGCTGCAATGTGGTGGGCTTGAGATTTGTGTCCACATCAGCCCAAGGAAAGGAGGTGATTCACAGGTGTGGAGACAGCAGGGTGGCCTATGTGAAGTCTAATGTCCTGAATTATGAGTCAGGCACTCGCTGATATGCAGGTCTTAGAGACAGAGAGAAAGAAAGAGAGAGTAATCATGATGCTGTTTGCCTCAGACCACTAGAATATTTTGGTGTGAAGCCTGTCACTTTCCAATGATTTACAAGAAAACAGGGTCAAATAGACTTCTTTTGCTACAGACTCCATGTAGCTTTTCTGAGATATTATTGGAGACCGAGATGTTAAGATGTTTAATTCCATTCTAGAAATCAATGAGATAAAAATAGAGAAGCAAAACTGAATAACAAAAAAAGGGAAATTAACCAAATTTACTCAGTTTTTTGGGACCTACCCCAATTAGTATTTATAAATACCTTTGGTGTAAGAACTTGGCCACTGTTGGAGTCAAAAGCCTCTTGACTATGGCCACAGGAGGCAGAAACTACTGCCTCTTTACTCAGACCCTGGGCACATAGCCAAATGATACTTCCCAACCTCCCTTAGAGGAAGGTGTGACCATGGTCCAACGTCAGTCCTACACTGGTCAGTGTGAAATGAGCAGAGCTGATAAGTCTGCACCAATCCCAAATCTGCACCATACAGCCCTGTGTAGTCCTCCATGAGCTTTTCTCCCCCCAGCCAACCAGAATGAGACTCCTGGAACTGTGCTGGGAGCCACATGTTAAGCCTGGTGGAGCCACACATGTAAGGAGTCCAGGCCTCTGAACCACATCATGGAGGAGAGCTGCCCAGCCAGAATGACTGGCCTTGGAGAGTTACACGGGCAAGATACATGCTTTTAGTATGGAAAGCTGCTAGGATGTGAGGATTTTCCTATTGTAGTAGTTCACACTCCCTTGACCAATATACCAGAGGCTTGGTTCTGCTCACTTCATAGAGATCATGAGTCTAAAAACACAACAGCCAGAAGAACAAAACCACTCTCATCAGAAGGGAAGGCCTGTCTGCTTCTACATCTCCACAATATTTCTCTCTTGCAATTTGTGTCCCATCTACAGAAAGTATGGAAAGAGTTTGGGAAACATTCGCTTTATGTGATTTAGAAAGGATAGTTCAATTATGGCACCAAGAATATACCTCACTGAAGGGTAAAGTCATGAAGTAGAATATTCCTTTTCAGACTGATTGTGGGGAAGACCGAAGTAAATCAGCAAAAAGGGTGAATGATACGGTTTTTATGTAGTTTTATTGCGGTAAATTAAAAATAGGCTAAACAACCACTGCCTGCCAGAAATCTTGGAAGATCTGCTTTTGTGACTATAGAAGACTGATGTGTACCTGGCTTATTTGGGTGCAACGTGACATTTTAAAGTGCTTGAGGGTGTTTAAGACAGTTTTTCTCTTAAACACTTTAAATTCACCCTTCCTACAAATATGTTTAGTCTAGTAATATGCACTACCTGTAATTATCTGAGCAACAAGTGAATTTCATTTTAGCTTCTGTCAAATGCTACAAATTCCAACTGTGTGGCACTTCATTTAATGAGGTTTTCTGAGTCGGTATCATTTCTATTCCATGATGAGAGTAAACTACACGATTGGAAGGAAGTCTCAACCACAGTTAGATAATGAAAGGGTTGGTGTGAAACATATGTCTTCTCCAAGAACAAAAGAAACCCTGAAATAGAAGCAAGCAATGAGGTAATGATTTTGGACAAAAGGGATTTATACCAAGTCCTTTGGTGCATAGATATTCCAAGGCTCTATGAGGCCTTGATTGGTTTATTGAGTGTAAGTAGCTAGAAATGATCACTGGAGCATAATTTATCCTTATCGGTGTGCAGGGTGAGAAGCTCAGAGCTCTTCCCATGGGTGACTCATGCATTTATTTGCCCAGGTATAGGAAAGAGATGAGGCAGGCTGAATAACCTGTTTATCTGCATGTGGACCCAAAGAATAGTACAAAGTGCTTTCCTTTTTAACACACCGAGAAGACACCCAAAGGTGGCAGACTGGATTTCTAAAGCCAAAAGCCAGCATGAATGGGGCTGTGCACCAGTTATCTTTAAGACGCTGCCATTTGTGTGTGGCTGGCCCTTTAAATAACAGCTCCAGGCCAGAGAAACATCATCTGGCAGGATTAGTCAGTTTGTTTTAGCAACCGCTTCCCCTACCCTGGTCTCCCATTACTTGGTCTGCTTTCCCCAGATGCTGACCCTGTCACCCTCTAAGCCTGCAGCAGTTCCCTGCTTGGCTGTCATAAGGTCCTGGGGAACTCCCAGTACTGATCCCTGGCAGCCCACAGGATGCCACCTCTTGGGTTATGGGTGGAATCTGATACCCTCATCCAGCTTCTCTGGTCGCAACCCTACCTTGCCCCAGATACCAGGCCTGCGTCAGAGGCTGCTGCAGGAGGAGATAGGGAGTTGACCCTGTTTGGTCGTGCCCAGGGCGGCGGCTTTCCCCAGGCAATTGCGGCAGCTAAAAATAGTCCTGAATCCAGGGGTTGCTCCATAAGGTTTCACGTAGGAGGCTGCACTCCCACTATTGCGGAAGCGCCTCCCACTATTAAGCAGCTGGCTTCAGAGAAATCTCCTTCAATTGGCTAGGACATTTTGGATGCAAGAGAGAGGAGACTGATTCAAACCAGCTTCAAGTAGAGAATTTATTGTCTGGGAAATGAAATATGGAAGTCCAAGAGAGCAGCAGGCCTTGGGCAGGACTGGAGCCAGAATAGCCTCAAATGCTATTGTCAGGGATCTTTCTCTCTTCATCTTAGGAATGGCGAGTCACCGACATGTAGGATGTCTGCTAGTGGCCAAGATTTGCATCCTAACACTTAGCAATTCCAGAGAAAGGAGCCAATATTTCCTGACAGCTCCAGGACAGAATGTTCAAAGAGAACCCTAACTGGCCCAGCCTGGGCCACATGCTTATCTCTAAACCAATCACTGCATCCAGAGAGAACTCTAATTGGCCCAGCTTGAGCCACATGTCCCATCTCTGAACCAATCTCTGTGACCAGGGGAGGAGCTCCCTGTAAGCCAGACCTGGGCCACGTGCTCTTCCCTGTTGCTAAAGCTAGGGGCCAGGATCCTCAGTCCAATAAATGAATTTTCCATGCAGAAAATGGGACTCAATAATAGCCCCCACTTTGCTATGCCCAATTGTCATTTTAGACCTTATCTTAGTTGACATGGATAACCACTCCCTCCTCCTTGAAACACTGCATCTACCTTGCAGCACACAGCACTGGTTTTCCTCTTATCTGGGCCTTTCGTTCCCAGCTTTCTTTCGTCTTCCTGACTCCAACCTCCTCATGCTGGAGGCCCCAGTGCTCAGCCTTTGACCTTTCTCTCTTCTAGCCTGTACCTGCACTCCAGTGGTAATCTCATTGCATCCTGCAACCTTAAATACCATCTACTTGCTGTGGGCACCCAAATTATACTGTCCTCTCATGCACTGCAGACTCCTCCCCTCCATCTCGTGACCTACAGGCGTCTGAAACGAACACATTCAGCCCTGAGCTCCTGGTCGACCCCACTCCTTACCATTAACCATAGCTCCTTTCCTGCAGTTACTCAGGCCAAGAATCTCAAAAACATACTTGTCTCCACTCTTTCTCTGACATGCCACATCCAGGTCATCAGTAAATCATGTCAATCCACCTTTACATCTAGAGTCCAGCCATTTCTTACCCCCTCCACCATCACCAACCTGGGCCAAGTCGTGTAATGCCTCATCTGTGTGATCACAGCCGCCTCCCAACCAGGCACCCATCAGTGCCCTGGTTCTCTTTTAGTGTTCTCTCATGTCAACGGTCAGAATGAATCTGTCAGCATGGCCAGAGAATGACTTCCTCTTGTCAAAGCCCTGAAGTGGCCCTCAACTCACTCAGAGGGAAACTCTCACAGCAGCCTGCAGAGCTCCACGCCACCTGCTCTCGGCCACCCATCCCCATTATTTCTCTGGAGTGATCTCCTAGCCTGCCCCTCCCTCGGCTCAGGGCACACGGGCTTCCTGGCCAGCCCTCTTGCTCACCAGCACGATTGTACCTCAGGGCCTTTGCATGTGCCGTTCCCTCTGCCTGTAGTCCTCTTTTCCCAGATCTCGGCATGACTCCCTCCCTGGGTCTTTCAGATTTTCACTGAAATTTCCCTTTCAGTGAGGCCCCCTCTGATCTCCCTGTCTAACCCTGCAAACCCCATCCTCACTCTGCTCCCTGTCTAACCCTGCAAACCCCATCCTCACTCTGGGGATTCCTGTCACCCTTCATGGTTTTATTTTTTCCCATCCTAGTGGGTACTTTCTACTACACATACTCATTTTATTTTAAACATCATTTTACTTATTTAGTTAGTTAGGTTTTCAAAATGTTTTGGCTTATTTATTTTGGTCCTCTTCTATTTCCCCAGCACTGGGCACCACAGGGGGAGGTGGTGGTGGTGTGTGTTCAATGCTATAACCTCCACACCTAAGGATAGCTTGCAATGACTGATGTGTGAATTAAATGGAGTGGCTTTCTCAGTCCTCCAATCTGTCTCCCACGGGGTGCTGTGGCCTCAATCCCCCTTGCCCGTCCCAGCCTCTGAGCCCCCCTCACTGATGGTTCCCCAGGCAGGGACCAGGAGGCAACACAGGGTCACAGCCCAGGCCAAGGCCATGGCCGGATGGCACAGTCCAGCCAGCAAAGGTGAGGCCAGACTCCAGAGGGTGGACAGGAGGCCTGGGCAACAGGGAAAATGTGGGTGGGATATCACATTCCAGGGGTGGGGCAGGGCCCAGCAGTGGGGATGGCCTGGCAGCTGCAGTTGGGGGGCACTCCATGGCCACTGTCCTCTGTTAGGCCAGCAGGGCCAGATGCTGGGTCCAAGCAGGGCAAATGAGGGAACAGAAAACATGAGACTCACTGAGGTAAAAATGGATGGGAACCAAGAAAGACACCCAGTGAGCTCAGCCACAGAGGCAGGCAAACTGCTGCCCCTTCCAGACAGGGCTGGCGTGAGCTCTTTGCGGATGTGGGGCTCTCCCTGCAGGCCAGCGGCTCTCCATGCCTTTCATTTGGCAGGCTGTGCCTCTGTGGGCGGGACCCCAACAACTGGTTCTGACAAGCCCAGGAGGGCATCTTCCCCTGGCCTGACACACATCCCCAAGGGGCACCTGGTGCAGAATGCAGCCACAGTGCCTCCCCCAGCTTCAGCCAGGCTCCCAGCTTGGAGGGGACCCCATTTTCCCAACTCACCTACACCCGAAGCAATTTTTCTAGCTTTATAAAATTTAGAGGTGACTTAGCAACCCTCAAGTCCAATGTCCTCCTTTTATCTATCAGAAACCTGAGGCCCAGAGGGTTGAGTGAGTTGCCCAAAACTCCCAGCTGGCAACAGCCATGCAGGGTAGATGCTCAGCTTAGAGCTCTTTGCACAGCACCATGCTGTGGAGGTAGCTTCCATTTCAGAGTTGGCTCATCCCAGTCCAGGCCTGGGTGCTTTACCTGTGAATTAGAGCTCTCTAATGTTCTAGGAATCTGCAACGTGACAGGTGAGATAATGAAGCCATGCTGCAGAGGAGCCTGTTTACTTCACCCCTTGCTCTTGTCTCTGCTCCCCATTTCATGATGGGATCAGAGGAGGTCACTCCTCAGTCGGATGGAAATCTCTGCCCTCCCAAGCTGCTCACTCGCTCTAAGCTCATTATCTGACTGGCTCATACTTTCCCAGGGGTGGCAGGGAAGAGGAAAGGTAATTAAGTGTTTTGCTTAAATGGCCTTTTCAGTTGACAGAAATAGCTGCCCAGAGATATGGTGGCTGTCCTTCCCAATTCTCTCCCTGCCACTGCTGGGCTGCAGGCCACAGACAGGTGCCAAACGCGAGGAAGGAAACCAATGACGAAGCTAAGGCCAGATGGACGAGCGGCTGCTGCCCTCTCCCAGGTAATCTCAAAAGTTGATCATCTGTAGGCAGATAAAAGGGAAGAGTGAAATGTCCCTGAGGACCCTCTGTGTGCCCAGGTCAGCCCTCTCTATGCATGGAGACTGCCTGATACGTGTGCGCCTGGGCCCTGGGCTGCTGGCGGCCAAGGGACCAGAGACAAGAGCCAGGGCTTTCTTCCTGCTTTGTATGACCCTCTGTTGGCCCAGCACACTGTGTCCTAGTCAAATCATTGGTGATGTTTAATGTCCTTTTCCATCCCAGAGCACTCACTGCTGCTAGAGAATGCAGTGTTTGAAAGAAATGATACTCCCACATAGAGTCCTCTTAGACTGGGGGACAGGGTGGGAGATGCAAGTAAAGCACAAGGGTGCATCTCCCCCAGACAGAAAGAATGAAGAGATGAGTCAACAACCTCCTCAGACAAGCAGGCAAAATATGCATTTCCACATATCGAAGAATTTGGATGCAAATGGCATCATTACAAAAACATACAAGGAGGCAGGGAAAGGGAGGATGAACACAGTAAAAAAAATTAAATTAAAGACACGAATGGGAATTTTTGAGATTGGCAGCCACTGATGAGGCTGTAAGAGGGTGCTTAAATCAGACTCCAAAGAGTTAAGTCCAGTCTTAGCTAACAGCACCTGCTGTAAGTCCAGCGCACATTCAGCAGTATTGTGTTAAAGATAATAGCAGCCTTATTACAACAGAGAGCACCATATACATTATTGCCCACACAATGTCACCTGTCTGTGAATTCAGCAGAATTTTGTTCACAGAATAATACAGGATTGCCATTGTTGCAGCTTAGAACTATACATTCATTAATAGAAACACAGTTTCAGCGCCACTTCTATGCACACTAAGTCCTAAAAAATGACTCATTATGGCATGTGGCCCCAAAGCCAGTAATGGTGGTCATTATGAGAATGTGCATTAAAACCAAAGGATCTATAATTATTTTTACATTTTTCCTAGTATCATCAGTGATCCTTTAAATTGTACACCTTTCTTGGTGTAATCATGTGTCTTTGCAGCCTCTCTCTATGTGTCTTTGAGGCTTCTATCTAAAATTTCACTGCAAATTTAAAAATTGCAGAAGATAGTCCCAGTAGAAAGTTTTTTGACTACCGTTTTGTTTCCAATTGGACCTCAGATTGTGGTAAAGGTGACTTTCCTATCGTTTAATGATATACTAAATTTAGCCAAATCAAATTGATGAAGTTCTTCATAATTTATCATTGGAACAAACACCCTAAATGCATTATCTCTGTATATTGGTTGAGACGGTTTAAACTGGCCACCAAAACTGGAGAAAGGGAGATAAATTGATATATGCAAGAAAATTCAATGGAGAAAAAAATGATTTGGTCAGACTTGTGTTTATTGCTATAGAGATCCCTAATCTTGCCCATGTCCAGTTCTCCCCTCTTCTTGTGGGTGGGCCATGTGACAAGCTCCAGCCTGTGAAATGTCAGTGAGAGGGCCATGATTGTTCCTGGACTGTGTTACAGAAAAGTGGGTGCCACTGTAACCCCATCTCTTCCCTTCCTATAATGTCCTTGTGAAAATTCAGCAGGCTATACATTGCAGTTTACTTTCAGTGTATGCATTATGCTTAAATAAAATGTGCAAAAGTAAGAGGTGTCCCTGAATAAATTTTGTCCTCTAAGGAACCCTTCAGTCCTCAAAATTCTGGACCCTTCTGGTGGCTCCATTCACCAGGGTATTTAATTTTTTACGGGATGATTTAAAGAATCCCTACTCTCCAGGACAGAGGACCAAAGGAAGAAGGATATCAGAGCCTCAGTCAAAGATTCAGGTGCATAAGATTGATGGAGGGAGTGCCTTACAGAAAAAAACAGTGAGGGAGGGGAAGAGGGAAGGATGGTGGGGGAGGGGAGAGAGCAGGGCAAGGCTGTTGTCTCAGGTAGACTCTAGCCTTGTCCTGGTCCATGGTGGGAGGTTGGGGGAGCTCCATAGCACAAAAAGAACTGCAGAGTGGTCTTCTCCACCACTACCACCACCGCTTGATGCAAGAGGTCCTGCCTTCTATACCCCTATATCAGTCAGTCATTGCCTCTGGACCCTCCTAACCTGGAGAGATAGCTTGAATTTGCTGGGCAAAGCTGCTCCCATCAGCTGCGGGAAATTTGGGGGAGAAGGAAAGACTTGCTAGCTGTAAGCTACTGGCACACACAACATCTGGGGCATTCAGCCCAGGAAAGTGGATTCAAGTGGTACCTGCTGCAACCCACCCTTTGCCTGTTAATTTCCACTTTCTCCTCACACTGAGTTCACTCCATGCAGGCATGGCTTCTGCAGGATTCTGTGTCATGATTCTTAAGGAGCTTACAAGAGCACTATCAGTGAGATGAACTTCAGCTCCTCTGCTGCAGTTGGTCCAAGGCCATCACTGATAGTTACCATGCCCTGCTCTGCCACACATTCTAGATTCCCCTCACTCTTGGTCAGCACCTCTATAGTTCTAGGTGACTTTTGTGCAGGATCTGAGCCCTTGTTACCTTTCCTGAACAACTATGTTTACTGTACTTGTCCAACTGCAATTTAAACTGAGCCTAGGATCACCAAGAACCACCACAGAGGTGCATCAAAACACCAAACACGTGCCTCCCTTTTCCTGTGTGTAGCAGCAGTCCAACTGCCCCATGATGATCAGGATCAATTGTTCCTCTAATATAGTACATTTTTCTTTTTTTTTCTCATTAATGGATGATGATTTTTTTTATTTTATTATTATTACACTTTAAGTTTTAGGGTACATGTGCACAATGTGCAGGTTAGTTACATATGTATACATGTGCCATGCTGGTGTGCTGCACCCATTAACTCGTCATTTAGCATTAGGTATATCTCCTAATGCTATCCCTCCCTCCTCCCCCCACCCCACAACAGTCCCCAGGGTGTGATGTTCCCCTTCCTGTGTCCATGTGTTCTCATTGTTCAAGTCCCACCTATGAGTGAGAACATGCGGTGTTTGGTTTTTTGTTCTTGCGATAGTTTACCGAGAATGATGATTTCCAATTTCATCCATGTCCCTACAAAGGACATGAACTCATCCTTTTTTATGGCTGAATAGTATTTCATGGTGTATATGTGCCACATTTTCTTAATCCAATCTATCATTGTTGGACATTTGGGTTGGTTCCAAGTCTTTGCTATTGTGAATAGTGCCGCAATAAACATACGTGTGCATGTGTCTTTATAGCAGCATGATTTATAGTCCTTTGGGTATATACCCAGTAATGGGATGGCTGGGTCAAATGGTATTTCTAGTTCTAGATCCCTGAGGAATCACCACACTGACTTCCACAATGGTTGAACTAGTTTACAGTCCCACCAACAGTGTAAAAGTGTTCCTATTTCTTCACATCCTCTCCAGCACCCGTTGTTTCCCGACTTTTTAATGATTACCATTCTAACCAGTGTGAGATGGTATCTCATTGTGGTTTTGATTTGCATTTCTCTGATGGCCAGTGATGGTGAGCATTTTTTCATGTGTTTTTTGGCTGCATAAATGTCTTCTTTTGAGAAGTGTTTTTTCATGTCCTTCACCCACTTTTTGATGGGGTTGTTTGCTTTTTTCTTGTAAATTTGTCAAAAACTGGAAGCATTCCCTTTGAAAACTGGCACAAGACAGGGAAGCCCTCTCTCACCACTCCTATTCAACATAGTGTTGGAAGTTCTGGCCAGGGCAATTAGGCAGGAGAAGGAAATAAAGGGTATTCAATTAGGAAAAGAGGAAGTCAAACTGTCCCTGTTTGCAGATGACATGATTGTATATCTAGAAAACCCCATTGTCTCAGCCCAAAATCTCCTTAAGCTGATAAGCAACTTCAGCAAAGTCTCAGGATACAAAATCAATGTACAAAAATCACAAGCATTCTTATACACCAATAACAGACAAACAGAGAGCCAAATCATAAGTGAACTCCCATTCACAATTGCTTCAAAGAGAATAAAATACCTAGGAATCCAACTTACAAGGGACGTGAGGGACCTCTTCAAGGAGAACTACAGACCACTGCTCAATGACATAAAAGATGATATAAAAAAATGGAAGAACATTCCATGCTCATGGGTAGGAGGAATCAATATCGTGAAAATGGCCATACTGCCCAAGGTAATATATAGATTCAGTGCCATCCCCATCAAGCTACCAATGACTTTCTTCACAGAATTGGAAAAAACTACTTTAAAGTTCATATAGAATCAAAAAAGAGCCTGCATCGCCAAGTCAATCTAAGCCAAAAGAACAAAGCTGGAGGCATCACAGTACCTGACTTCAAACTATACCACAAGGCTACAGTAACCAAAACAGCATGGTTCTGGTACCAAAACAGAGATATAGATCAGTGGAACAGAACAGAGCCCTCAGAAATAATGCCACATATCTACAAAACTATCTGATCTTTAACAAACCTGAGAAAAACAAGCAATGGGGAAAGGATTCCCTATTTAATAAACGGTGCTGGGAAAACTGGCTAGCCATATATAGAAAGCTGAAACTGGATCCCTTCCTTACACCTTATACAAAAATCAATTCAAGATGGATTAAAGACTTAAACGTTAGACCTAAAACCATAAAAACCCTAGAAGAAAACCTAGGCATTACCATTCAGGACATAGGCATGGGCAAGGACTTCATGTCTAAAACACCAAAAGCAATGGCAACAAAAGCCAAAATTGACAAATGGGATCTAATTAAACTAAAGAGCTTCTGCACAGTAAAAGAAACTACCATTAGAGTGAACAGGCAACCTACAAAATGGGAGAAAATTTTCACAACCTACTCATCTGACATAGGGCTGATATCCAGAATCTATAGTACATTTTTCTATGCCTGGTTGTCTATTAGCGTAAAAAGACCAAAGTGGCCAGAGGCACAGCCATGTCT
Source organism: Pongo pygmaeus (assembly GCF_028885625.2). Classification (NCBI taxonomy): domain Eukaryota; kingdom Metazoa; phylum Chordata; class Mammalia; order Primates; family Hominidae; genus Pongo; species Pongo pygmaeus. The sequence continues at coordinate 73,025,263 of NC_072380.2, read as the reverse complement.
TTACATTCCCTAGGACCCTGACTATGTTCTTTCATGGAAGCAGCCACCTCCAAGAACCAGGTTACCTAAAATTGTGTGGGTGGAATATACAAATTTCCTCAGTCAGTCATGATGATGGAAATGATGAACAAAGCCACTTCTACTTCCTGGAACCATGTTTTCTACCTCTAGGTATATTAGCTACAACAGCATTAGTTCTAAAAGTTTACTGCATTCTAAAGTAGTCCCTCACCCACTTGGAGTGCCGTACTCAAGAAGGTGACTCAACTGCTTCTTTAGGAGGCTTTTCCACTATTCTTTCAGGTTGGCAATTTCTAAATGATGTGGCATGGGGTAGAATAGGTAGATCCCATGGTTGTCTGCACACTGCCACACTTCCTTTGCCATAAAGTTTGTCTTCAGTCCAAAGAGATGTTATAGGTGATCCCTTGTCAGTGAAGCAGACACTCTTTGGGCTCTTGGATAGTGAGATGGTCAAGGTCTTGTGGGCAGGAAAGATAAAGCCATATCCAGAATATGTCTCAGTCTCAGTGAGTGAATCACTATTCTAACCAGGGTGAGAAGAGGCTTCTGGAATAAATTTACCGCATACATCTTGCTGATCAGCTTCAGGATCTTACCTTTTTTGAGCTTACAAATCTGATGTTTAGCAGCAGCAGTAGTTTAATCAGCCCTGGTGAGAGGAAGTTCTTGCTGCTGGGCTCATGCATAGCCTCTGTTTCTGCCTTCATGATAGCTCCACTCTTGAGCCCATTGATCATGCCCTGGGGAAGCCAAGGACAGAGGCTGGCAGCCACTGGCCAATCCATCCCATCTGTTTGGTTGTTTGTACTTTTGCTGCAGTGGCTCTTGTTGTGCATTTACATGCAATCCAAAGATCACACTTTAGGACCACTCCCATAGGTCTGTCCACATACCTCTTCTCCAAAATTTTTTGTTCCTCTTTTTCTATGCCCCTTAAAAATGAGTTGAGTCACTTCCCCAGAACCCACGTATATTCTTACCTAATCCTCTTCTCTTTCTATACAAAGTTGATGGCCTCTGTACAAAGTTGATGGCCAGAGGCAGTACTGGTGTGAGACTCTACCGATTGAAGGATTTTGCACCCCAATGTCTTTCAAGACCACAAGAGGGGCTATAGTGCAGCGATAGTCCATTTTCAGCTCATGTCAATATGCTCAGCTATTGTGTGCCAAGGTTGTTTTTTCTCCTCCTTCAGCTGGTCTCATAAGAAGTCCCCTATGTGGCAATAGGTGTGAGTTGAGGGAAAGACATCAGTGCGAAGTGGTAGATCATGTGGAGGTCTGGGCCACCTGTTTATGTAGCTTATTTGTATCCTCTGGACCTGCTCAAGCCCAGTCCAGGATGTGCCACTTTCATTTTACAACAGATTGTTGCTGGGCCTGCCTGACCTCATATCTTGGTGGGGCTGATTATACCCAGTTCATGACTGGCATGTGGTCAATTGGTATTCTGTGTTTGGATGTTCTGTCTCTACAAGTGCCCAATAGCGTGCCAAGAAATATTTTTCACGTGGCTTACAGCACTCTGCCGCAGATAGTGTGACCCTGTCCAGAACCACAGGTTCTGTGCTGTAACTCCTTTGGGGGCTTTCCAGAGCTGTTACTCCACATCCTATTCTACCCAGATACCTCTAGGATCATGGAGTCTGCTGGATCATATAGTCTAAACAGCAGGAATACCTATAATATAAGGAATTTTCTTGCTTCAGGTCCAACTTCAAAGTAGCATCCTTCCATGTCACTTGATAAATGAATCAGAAATATTCTCAAGTACAGAATATACTGCCTTCAAAACCCAAAAAGAGCTAACAATTGTGCTTCTTTCTGAGTAGAAGTGGGTGCAAAGTATTCATTTATTCCTTACTTTCTTCCTTACTAAGAATAAGGTACTTGTTACTTACTTTAGAGGGCCTGCTGACATGCCCCAGACCCCTGGACCACCTATAACCTTCCCTAATGTAGCAGATCCCTGAATTTTTGGCAAGTTTACCTCCCACTCTCTGAAGAATTTATCTTACTAAGGCATCTAGAGTACCTATCATTAGTGGATCAATGTCCTGCAGAATGCCCAGTCAATCCAGGTCCTTTCAGGCTATCTTGTGACAGAGGGCAGAAGAATCAACATATACCTGGGACTAGTTCATTACTGTGTACTGTTGTCCATCCCAGTTAAATGCTAATTTCTTCTGTTCTTCCTACCTTATAGGAAAGAATGCATTTGCCAGATCAATAACTGCATCCCCCATACTTGAGGCTGTGATAATCTGCCCTAGTACAGAGAGCACATCTGACAAAGCAGCTGTAATTGGAGCCATTACTTGGTTGTTTGTAATAGTTCATTGTCATCTGCTATGATCCATCTGGTTTTGTAAGAACCAGACTGATGATTAAGATAAAAGCCACTACCTCTGCGTCATGTGTCAGTTAGTGTAGCACTTAGCCTCTGCCATTCTTTCCAGGATACCACGCTGCTTTCGATTAACTACCCTGATATGGGAAGGCAGTTTCAGGAGCCTCCATTTGGCTTTTCCTATGACAATAGCTTTTACTTCAAGGTCAGGAAGAAATATGAGGATTCTGCCAAGATAAGTATGTTCTTACCTAGTATGTATTCAGGAATTTGGGAAGTGACCATCTGTTGGTCTGTGGACCTGGGAGACCCATCATCTCACGATGGCTAAGGGCCATGGCTCCATTGATTACTTGCCCCATAAAGCCCTCCTCTAACAGGGACATTATGATGGTGCTTTGGGTTAGGAGGAATCAACATCAACTCAGACCTATAACCAACAGCTTTTGAACAAGCTGGACATAACCTATTCCCAAGGGTTACCCGAGTAAACACCCATATGTGCCTTTAAAGGAGAACTGAGGAATCCCTACAGTATACATTTGTCTCAGTGTTGCAGAATCCTTCCTTACTGGGACTTGACCCTCAACTAATGGGCTCCGCATCTGAGAACTGGCTCATGTTTGGAATTTAGGCAACAGATCATGAGTTTCCACTGGGACCTTTCCTTCTATTCTCTTCTTCATTCTTGTTCCCTTCCAATGCCATATTTATAAAGTAATAACCTATAATGGCTGCTATAGCTATAAGGATGAAAAAGATACAGTCCCTGACCTCCTGAAAATTTTTTCTGCCACCTTGTTATGATCTGAATGTTTCTATCTCCCCAGAACTCATATGATGAAATCCACCAATGTGATAGTATTGGGAGGTGGGCCTTGAGGAGATGATTACATCGGGAGGGCAGAGCCCTCATGAATGGAATTCGTGCTCTTTTAAAAGAAATTACTGAAAGCTAACTATCTACCTTCCACAAAATAACACAGTGAAAATACACTGTCTATTAACCAAAGAGTGGGCCCTCACCAGATACCAAATCTGCCTTGTTCTTGACTCCAAAATTGTGAGAATCAAATTTCACATACATTGTTTATAAGCCACCTGGTTCCTGATCATTTGTTTTCACAGCCTGAATGGACTAAGAAGGTCTTCTCTTGATGACTTCCTCTTAACATCACAGGCTGAAATACAAGAATATGAAGATAGAGAATATTGTGGATTCTTAGGGGCTAACATATTTGAAAGCAAAATTGACAACAATAACAATGGTTAATAGTGAGGAATTACCACATATTCTAAATGCTTTACCCAAATTATTTTATTTAATCCTCATGACCTTATGAGAGAGTTCTCCTCATTTTGTGGATGAGAAAACTCATTCTTAGAGAAGTGGCCAAAGTTTGAATTGCCTCCTTAAGGTTATTTATGACCAAAAAAATTAGGAAGCAATCAATAGCAAGAAAGGGATTCAAGCTGGTTGGAGCTTTGACCAGAGGAGGTCCTAGTTAAGAAAACTCTTAATTTGCAGAGTACCCATCAAAAAATTTTTTTTCTCTTATAATTCAATGACAGGGAGTTCAAAACTCAAGAGATTAAGGTTCCGCAGCCCAGTCTGGATGACAGAGTCAGACCTTCTCTCAAAAAACAAAAAACAGGAAGTCCTATCCCGGCAAGAGAAAGAAATACAAGGTATCCAAATAGAAAAAGAAGTTAAATGATCTCTCTTCACTAATGATATGATTTTCTACCCAGAAAACCCTAAAGACTCTACCAAAATGCTCCTAGACCTGATAAATGACTTCAGTAAAGTGTCAAGATACAAAATCAATGCACAAAAGTGGGGAGCATTTCTAGTATATGTGCTGCCGAAGCGAACACAGAGTAGCATTTCTATACACTGATAACATTCAAGCAGAGAGCCACATCAGGAATGCAATCCCACTTACAATAGCCATACACAAAAATAAAATATCCAGGAATACAGCTAACCAAGGAGGTAAAAGATCTCTACAAGGAGAACTACAAAACACTGCTGAAAGAAATCAGCGATGACATAAACAAATGGGAAAATATTCCATGCTCATGGATTGGAAGAATTAGTGTCATTAAAATGGTCATACTGCTCAAAACAATGTATAGATTCAACATTATTCCTATCAAGATACTAACACCATTTTTCACAGTATTAGAAAAGAAACTATTCTAATATTCATTTGGAACCAAAAAAAAGCCTGAATAACCAAGGCAATCCTAAGCAACATAGCTGGAGACATTACATTGTCTGACTTGAAATTATACTATAAGGCTACAATAACCAAAACAGCATGGTACTGTTACAAAAACAGACATATAGACCAATGGAACAAAATAGATAACCCAGAAATAAAGTCACACACCTACACCAAATGATCTTTAACAAAGTTGACAATAATATGCAATAAGAAAAGGACTCCGCATTCAATAAATAGTGCTGAGATAGCTGGCTAGCCATATGCAAAAGAATGAAACTGAACCCCTACCTTTCACCATATACAAAAATTAACTCAAGATGGATTAAAGATTTAAATTTAAGACCTCAAATTACAAAAACCATGGAAAAAAAACTAGGAAATACCATTCTGGATGTCAGCTTTGGCAAAGAATTTATGACTAAGTCCTCAAGAGCAATTGCAACAACAAAAAATATTGACAAGTGGGACTTAATTAAACTAAACGGCTTTTGCACAGTGAAAGAAACTATCAACAGAGTAAGCAGATAACCCAGAGAATGGGAGAAAATATTTTCAAACTCTGCATGCAGCGAAGGTCTAATATCCACAATCTGTGTGGAACTCAAAACAACTCAACAAGATAACCCCATTGAAAAGTAAGCAAAGGACATGAACCAACACTTCTCAAAAGAAGACATACAAGAGGCCAACAAACATATGAAAAAAATGCTCATCATCACTAATTGTCAGAGAAATGCAAATCAAAGCCACAATGAGATACCATCTCACACCAGTCAGAATGGCTATTACTGAAATGATAAAAAATAACAGATGCTGGCAATACTGCAAAGAAAAGGGAATGCTTATAACACTGTTTGTGGGGATGTAAGTTAGTTCAGCCACTGTGGAAAGCAGTTTGGAGATTTCTCAAAGAACTAAAAACAGAACTACCATTCAACTCAGTAATCCCATTACTGGGTATATGCCCAAAGGAAAATAAATTGTTCTACACATGCATTAATATGTTCATCACAGCACTATTCACAATTGCAAAGACATGCAGTCAATCCAGGTGCACATCAATGGTGAACTGAATAAAGAAAACGTGGTACATATACACTATGGAATACTACACAGACATTAAAAAGAATGAAATTATGTCCTTTGCAGAAATATGGATGTAGCTGGAGGTCATCATGCTAAGCAAATCAATGTAGGAATGGAAAACCAAGTACTGCATGTTCTCACTTGTAAGTGGGAGCTAAATATTGGGTGCATATGGACACAAAAAGGGGACCAGCTGACACTGAGGACTACTAGAAGGAGTGAGGGGGAGAGGGTCAAGGGCTGAAAAACCACCTATCGGATATTATGCTCATTACCTGAGTGATGGGATCATTTGTACCCGAAACCTCAGGATCATGCAATATGCCCATGTAACAAACCTGTACATGTACCCCCTGAATCTAAAATAAAAGTCAAAATTAGGCTGGGCTCAGTGGTTCATGCCTGTCATCTCAGTACTTTGGGAGGCCCAGGTGAGAGGATGGCTTCAGCCCAGGAATTCAAGATCAGCCTGGGCAACATAGGGGGACCCTGTCTCTACAAAAAATAAAAAATTAGACAGGCGTGGTGGTACATGCCTGTGGTTCCAGCTACTCAGGAGGCTGAGGCAGGAGGATCACTTGAGCAGGAGGTGGAGGCTGCAGTGAGCTGTGATCACGCCGCTGCACTCCAGCCTGGGTGACAGACCAAGACTCTACCTCTGAAAAAAAAAAAAAAGTTCAAATTATTAAAAAGAAACAAAAATTAAGTCACTTGATTCAACAATTATCTAGTGGAAACCCTTGCCATGTACTGAGCCTTCAGAAAGAAACCACCATGCTACCTGAAGGAGCCTGTGTGCTCTGGACAGGTAGCGAGCCACAGAAGTCCCCACAGCTTGACTGTACAGTGTGTTTCAAATTGCAGGGCTCAACCCATTAGTGAATCATGGCACTTTAGTAGGTTTGGGCTAGCATTTTTAAAAATGAAATAGAACATAATTAAAGAGACTATTATAGAATAGAAGATACTAGAATGCGTCTCTTGGAGTAAGTAATAAATGTTGTTTTGTGAAAATCTGTTAATTCAGATGAAGTAAAATATATTTCTTATTGTACTAGTCCTCAAAAAGGACTGCACACAACACATATAAAAATACACTAACAACAATAAACAAAATAGGCCAGCCTCAGACCAAGAGGCAAAGTCGGCACTAAGTTAGCATTATGTGAGAAAAAATTGAATGACTAAAACAAAAGTGTGTTCCTTGGCTATCTGAGACTAATATAAATATTTTCATATCCTAAGGGATCATATTAATTAAAAAAATAATGTGGGTGACATTACATCAGCAACAGTAACAGCAAAGAGCTTAACCTATTTAAGTTTTCAGTGAAATAGGTTCATCCTATCTCAGGGACATCTAGTACAGACAGGTGTTTGTGAGTGTCCGGAGTCACTTCATATCACAAAAGGACCTTCGGTTCACATGCGCTGAACACTCATTTCTCTATAAAGTGGGTCTGAGGAAATGGCTTTGATGAACAGGCCTGAGAAGACACATGCACGTTCACAATGAGGACGGGGGAGGCTGACATGGGCTTGAGATAGAAGTTTCCAAAACTGAAGTCATTTTTTGTTCCTACTTTACATCATTGTAGTTTGCTATTTGTGTTGGCTTCCTGGAAATCCAGAATCTTTTCCTTAGCAATCCATTCCACAATATAAAATTGCCTGACTTAAGACTTATTCCATTCTGGGACAAATAAATACATATTTGGGACACAGTGAGATATATATACACATATATATGTATATATATGACATATATGTATATATGACATATATGTGTATATGACATATATATGTATATATGACATATATGTATATATATGACATATATATGTATATATGACATATATGTATATATATGACATATATATGTATATATGACATATATGTATATATGTCATATATATGTATATATATGACATATGTATATATGTCATATATATGTATATATATGACATATGTATATATGTCATATATATGTGTATATATATGACATATGTATATATGTCATATATATGTGTATATATATGACATATGTATGTATATACGACAGGAGGAAATGTGTAAGCTTTAGAGCACATTTCACCAAGGAAGGGCTCTGTCTGAGTGATGCTCCATATTGAAACAGCACCCTCCTTCCTCTCATATGGGAAACACCAGCAAGGAGTTTTTGTTGTGAACTCCCTGGGGACCCAGACCCTAAAACAGGGCTGGGTTGGGAGCCACCAAAGCAGAAGGATATTCATGCTTCTATCCACTCCTGAGATGCTTCAGTTCCAAGGTTACAAAGCATGTGTCAATAGCAGGCAACTTTATGCTTGATTCATAAACCAAGACTGAGCTGCCAGAATGTCAGGCACTCAAGTCACACTCGGCAACTAGGAGCACAGTCAGAACTGATCTACAGAGTGGGGGACAGTCCAGGTGTGTTACCCAGAACTCTCCTTTGCTGTGCTCTCACCCAGAAAGTTCTTACCTCCCACTCTGCACTGCCCTGGTTTCTTCTCATCCTCAGGCCTCAGCACAAAGATCCCCTTGTGAGAAAGCCCCTCCCAGACCACCCTGCCAGAGCCAGGTCACCCAGCCAGGGCTCTCTCAGCGCGTCCTGCTGTTTCCTTCACAGCACTGGCTGCCATGAATAATGATAAATGCCAACTGGAGTGTTTGCCTGTTTCCTATTTGCCTCCCTGGTGACTGAAGTTCTCTGACAGCTCTGGGGTTTGCCCTGGACACCAGCATCTGGCACTCAGAGATAGTGAGTGTTTGTTGAAGTAGTAAAGGCGGTCTCTTTATAAAATTGAAATCTTGTTACCTACTATTAAGCAGGTGTTCTGCTATCAAATTTGAAGAGATTGTCATTATCAAAATCCTAAGTGCTTACGTAGACCCACGTTCATGGCAGCACTATTCACAATAGCTGAATGGTGGAAACAACACGCGTGTCCATCAATGGATGAATGGATCCTTAAAATGTGGCACATAAATACAAGGGGATATTATACAGCCTTAAAATGGAAGGAAATCCAGTCACTTCCTGAAACATGGCTGAACCTTGAGGACATTATGCTAAGCAAAATAAGCCAGTCACAAATGATGAATCATGTATGATTCCACTGATTCCAGGTACCTGGAGCGGTCAAATTGATAAAGATAGAAAGTAAGAATGGCAATCCCCAGGAGCTGTGGGGAGGAGGGAGTGAGGAGTTGTTGTTTAATGGGTACAGAGTTTCAGTTTGGGATGATGAAAGCATTCCGGAAATGGATGGTGGCGATAATTGTGCAAAAATGTAAGTGGACTTTAGACTATTGAGCTGAGCTGAGCTGAACACTTAAAATGGTTAAGATGGTAAATTTCATGTCTATTTGACACAATTTTTATAATAAAATTTAATAATATTAAGTGTTAATTACCACGCAAATGAATGTTTTTAGTTTCATGGCAGTACTTGTATAAACATTGATGTAGAAATACTGAAAATGTGAGTCACGTACTAAATTTGTATTCTAGCTGTAATTTAGTGGAGCTTTCATATTTCCTCTTTTCTGGTCAGAGAGGCCCATCATGTCACCCCACGTCTCATCCACGATGGGTGTTTAGAAATATTCCTTGAATGGATGGCTGGAGAAGACTCAAGAAGAAAGGCAGAATGATAAGCTGTGTTAAATTCTTGTATCTTGTACTTCTGAAAGAAGAGTTTCATTCCCAAAGATTAAAAAGTCATATCATAATCTTAATGGCAAACGTTCGCAAGGTGGCTGCTACTATTGCCCACATTTTACAGGAAAGATAATTGAGACACAGAGGGATCCATGTCTTGCTTAAAAGCACATAGCTAGGACTTGTCAGCACAGGCGTGCAAACCAGATCTCATGTTCTTAACCAATAAACTCTACTAGTTCTCTGGAAGGAAGGAGGGAGAGGGAAGAGGAGGGGGAGGAGAGGACAATAAGCTTCAAGTTCAGCTTCTTAAAATTTAAAAGTCAAGCCATAGTCAACGATTTGGCCCCCTTTAATGCACACCTTTTAATACAAACAACTCAGTGGTGGGCCTCCGATCTTCCTCAATCCAAGTCTGAGTGTTACCAAGTGAAGTCACCTCTTGTTTCCCAGGTTGCTGCCCCACCTGCAGCTGCCACAGAGCCTGGCCAGAGGTCTCACAAGGCACAGTGTTTCACTCACCCTTCCTGTGACAGAGCATAACTTCCCTTAACACTCCACGGTTTCCAGAAGGCTGCATTGTTCTCGAGTCCCATTTTTGAGTTTCAGAAGACCTCATTTCCTCTAGCTATTCTTTCCCTTTCCTTGGTAGGTAGGGGAACAAAATCAACTCTCCCATTCTCCTTTGCTCTAGTTCACCGTCTCCTTTGCATTTAAAGTGGTAAGACAACCTACAATGCCAATACAAATGCTTTAATGCTACAGGAGCAAAGCCAGAATGTAAGTGTGGTGTAGATTGTGGTGGAGGCCATGGTGGCAGGGGTGGGAAATGAGGAGGGAAGTGGAGGAAGAAGCTATAGGAAAGAAAGTCCGTGGAGGCTGTGCCTGAACAGTATCAACCTACCCACAGCAAAATACATCAGGTGCACACAAAAGTGTCACTGATTTGAAATTTATTCAGATAAATATGTTTTTATTATGAATGTCAGGTTAAACCAGTTTATATGTCAGGATAATGTTTAGAAACAGCAATTTGAAGAGGAAAAAGAAAGGATTTGAGGAGGGGAAGATCTATGTTCACTAGCACTTTACTCCCTTTAAGACATAATGTATCATCATTGTTGAGGTGTCTGCCTGGTCTTTCTTCTTTAAACAAGTCTGAAGAAGACTTCCTGTGCCTAAGAGAAATGGCACTTGTGTTTCTCTGGGTAGACACCTGCAGCTTTGTGCTGGTGTTTAGATTACACTAAACAGAGCTTCCTTTTTCCCCTCTCTGAATCCTGGCGATGCCCGGACAATGCAGACCAGCTCTCTGTAACGGTGAGACAGGTCAGATGCTCGGGGCCGGCCACAAGAGCCCAGCCCATTGCACATCTACTCTTCAGGATCAGATTCAAATTGCTGGCAATCTCTCTCAGCCTTTGAGGCTGCAAAATCCTAAAGTTACTCTTTGGTGTCTCGTCATCATTTGACCAGTCAACTTTGTGAAAACAAAAACAAAAAGAAAATAACATAGAACATCAGACTGGAAAATGATTTTTGAGCTCTCAGGAATGATGTAGCTTTAGTGAATGAAAAATTTCAGACTCTCCTCTCAAACCCTCCCCATAATTGTATTGAGGTCAGGGTAGAAAACTAGAAGCTGCAGATCTCAAAAAAAAAAAAAAAGAAAAAAGAAAAAAGAAAAGAAAGAAAGAAAAATGAAAAAGCAGCAATCTCAAGAGTTTTATTTTGCTTGATACAATTTGCACTCTATTTTGAACCCTAAACACAAATTTCAGGATATCAAAAAACATATGATAAGCTAATTTTTGAATAATACGGATATTAAAGTAATATATTTAATGTTTTTCTTCACCCTCAAGGACCCTTTTCTGATGAAGTATTGATTAAACTTAAAGGATTAGGCCCCAGTTGTGAATCTAAGAAAGGAGACTATGTCTATGATCCAGAACATCTGGAAACACAGGAAAGTTGTTTATTATAGCTTGATCTGATGTACCCTGATTTTCTGGATCCCTGTAATCTCTCTCTGTTTTCAAGTCCTTTGCTTCCTTCTTGTAACCACTGTATTGGCATTCCCTTGGAAAATACTGAATATCATTTTCACCGCCATTGCAAGTAAAAGAAAATCTCACTCAGAGTTTTACTCAAAGTTGTTCTTGGCTTTTGTGATAGTGCTGAAGTGGAAGTTCACCAAATTACATAAGCAAGATCCTGAGAGAATTGGTAAAACTTCTGCATGATTTCATTTACATGTGGAATGTAAAGCAATTGAATGCATACAAGCAGAGAGGGGAATGGTGATTACAGAGGCTTGGGGGAGGGATGGGGAGTTGTTGATCAAATGGTACAAAGTTTCAGCTAGACAGAAGAAATGAGTTTTTTGAGATATATTGCACAGCATGGCAACTATTGTTAATAATATACTGTATATTTCAAAATAGTTAAAACAGTAAATTTCAAAGTTTGCACCACAAAAAAAGTGATAAGCATTTGAGGTGATGGACATGTTAATTAGCTTGATTTAATCATTCTACACTGTATACATATATTATAACGTTAGATTTCCATTAACATATACAATTATAATTTGTCAATTAAAAATAAATAAATAAATAAATGAAATGAAATGAAATAAGTAAAACTTCTTAACCTGTTAGTTGGTGGCTCATGGGTGTCCAAGTGTTGACAGTCACAACCAGTTCTCAAGCTCTAGAAAAGGATGTGCTGGCTTCTGAGGCCTGGAGCTGCGGGCCCAGGGTGAAAATTGATGTGACCCTGGCCCCTAGCCTCTCCCCTTGAACTTGTGGATGGATCTGGCCCTGGCCTCTCCCGCTGAACTTGTGGATGATCAAGCAGACCTGGCAGAGCCAATGCTGCCAGAAGAGCTGGCAAAGGACTTTTCTCAATGTCATGACCAAGCCGGAGTCTCTAAGACCATGGTTATTCACAGGGTGTTATTGTCCATTGCAGAGTTTAAACATCAGTCTCTCTTGTTTTTCAATATAAATGTCATACGTTCTAAGACCTGACTCATCTGTCAGGGTTGGTGCAGCGCTGACTTGTAGCAGGAAACGTAGACTCTCCTTCAGCAGCCTGAGGGAGCTCCTTGCTTGAGCAGTGGCCAGGGACACAGACCCTTCTAAAGGCAGAAGTGACCCCCCAGCCAGGTGGTTACATCTGAGCTGTTCTGCCCAAAAGCTCCCAGGCTGTTCCAGACCGTGGCCAGTCGAGGGCAATTCCCCAGGAGTGGCACAAGTCCGTGGAGGCAGGAGAGTGAGGAAGGGCCCACCCACACTCCCCCTCTGACTGAGGGAGACAGGTTTCCCTCCTCACCCAGTAAGAGATTCCGTGTGAGGGGCTGTTTCTCTGGACCTTTGCCCTGTTCCTCCCCAGCCCTGTGACTTGCTCTGGATAATGGGATGACAGCAGACTTCATGCAAGCAAAGGACTTGTGACTGCTTGCTTTTCTGCATTTCTGTCATCCTTGGGAGAAGAACAAGCCAGGCTGCCCGGCTACCCCAGGAGGAGGGGAAAGACACCAGGCCAGAACCATTTCCAGCTGGAGTGCAGGTCCTTAGACTTAGAAGAGCTAAGCAGTGGCTATTGGTTTTTTGGGGTTTTGTTGTTGTTGTTGTTTTGTTTTGAGACACAGATGTGCACCACCACACTTGGCTACATCTTTCTTTCTTTCTTTTCTTTCTTTCTTTCTTTTCTTTCTTTCTTTCTTTTAGACAGGGTCTCACTATGTTGTCCAAGCTGGTCTCAAACTCCTGGTCTCAAATTCTAGAGTTTTCAGAAATTTTACAGATAGTATTTTGAGGCAATAGCTTGCCAATACTTCCTATTGGATTTTCCCATGGGGGCTCATTTTTACCAACTTCATTGCAACTTTACTTATGAGTAGAAGAAATTTTGAAGCCAGAAAGCACTGGAAGAAGAAATAAATATTATTTTACTTATTACCTGCTCTTCCTCTGTGGTTTCTCATACCTGAATCTCGTGTGTTGGATGTTTAAATGGAAGAGGCGCTTCACAGAGAGAGAAGCAGTCCTCTGGCTTCATTCAAGGTCCTGTTTTTCTTTATAGCTTAGAGGCCTGGATATTCCCTGAAGCCCCCAAGGCCTAACTGGTAATAGAGGTCTCCTGTCGATGGCCATCAGCTCCCTGAACAGCAACATTTTAGGGCTGGGCTGCTTTACATGCATTACTCACATAGGAAGATAGGCATTGCTTCCAAAAAGGACTCTGACACCCAGAGATTATCAAAGGCAAGGCAGCAAAACCATAGTGAAGCGGCAGTTTGTTAGCGCGTCCATTCTCTGCCTTGTAGCTTAGACTGGGTGTGAGAAAGCAGAAGGAGGTGCTCCAATCATGAAGACCACAGGGGCAGGAATATTTTAACACAAGACTCAGCTCCGAAGCCCCAGGCCCCTTCCTGCTCCTGTCACCCCTGGTGCCCTGCCTGTCCCCAGGGCACAGTCTCTCCTCTCAGGATAGAAGCAGCTCTTTCCAAGAGTAGAGTTTGGTTATCCTTGGTGCTGCTACACTTCCCAGGCCCAGGCTCTGCCCCCTGCGCCAGCTATTTCTGGCTGGGTTGTACAACCTGTTCCCACACTGCCATCTCTTTAACACTCAATATCTCTGAACTTACATGAAGATCCTGTTTCTTTGTCTGAAAACCAAAACTGCCACCACTATATTGCCCCCATATTTTATCGTATTTTTTCCTTTGAGTCCTTTTATCCAATCCAGAAAATTCTCAGTTGTCTATCTTCTTTATTGTAAAATCTTAATTTTGTAACTTCTCCCCCGCCTCGCCCCATTTTTCCCTTTTATTTAAAACATATGCCAATTTGTGTTTTCTTGCTTCCGCTGTATTTTGCTGCTACTGAAACCCCACATGGTCCACAGAGGACATCGTTGGTAAAAGCCACTAATCACCTTGTCCCCATTCTGTATTGAATTATTATTTATGCCACTCACGCTGCTACACTTCAAGTTTTTCGACGGCCAGGAACTTTGCAATTTGTTTATTTCCTCTGCCGTGCAGTTCTGTGTTCATTTACTACTCCAAACAGAGAATAATGAAGGAATAACAATGTGAACCCCAAAGGAATAAAACGATGCTTTTCTTAAAAGGCACAGAGGAAAATTGGGGCATCGTAAATCACTCTGGTGCTTTTCACTTCTACAGTGCCACAGAAATTGCCCTTTTAGCATTTTGCTCTGGTTGAGTCTCGGTGTGGAGACAGACAGAGCTGGAGGTGGGGAACGGAGGCAGGGTAGCTCCTGGGTGGGGAACGGTTCGCTTCCGGGGAAGATGGCACCAGGAAGCCCATACGAAGGGCTCTGCAAACACCACCCTGCAGTTGAGCTTCCTGATGACCTGGCGCCATGCCAGGTGTTGTGCTGAGGGTGGCAGAGCAGGTGTGTGTCCTCTACTTCCCTGAGACTCTTCTGTCCCAAATCCCCTTTCCCAGGCTGCCCAGGCACCAGGCCCTGGCATTCTCTTCAGTTCTGTTCTTCTTGCAGAATCTTCCTTTCCTTCCTCTCACCAAAATTCTTTTCCATCAACTATAATAGCTTCAATGTACTCAGTTGCCCAGAGCTTCACAGACTCAGAGCTAATATATTCTGGAGGTTCAATAAATTATCTCACTTAATCCTCACAACAACACTGCACCGAAATAGGTATTTTTATTATCTTCATTTTACAAATGAGAAAAGCGAAGCCCTAAGAGAGTTCATAACTCATCCAAATTTACAAACTCAGCTGTGATTTGGTCCCAGGTGGCCTGAATCCCAAATCTACACCTTTCTACTGTTCTGCCTGTCTCCCTCGTGGTGGCTGACCTCAGCAAAGTATTTAGACAATGTTGCTCAGGAATGTAGGAAATTTTAGGTAGTAAAAAAGTCATCCTTTTAGGCAGGGACTTTCTCAGCACCTTGGAAGCCCTGATGCCTGGCACATAATACGGACTCAATAAATACTGGTTGGATGAATAAATGACCCCTGTCCACAGCCACCTTCCCGGCACAAACTGCATTGCTGGGCAGATTCCCGTCCCAGTGTTACAATGTCACAATCATCTATTAATAGAGCCTGAAGGAGACTGAGCTTTGCCCAGTATTAACCAGTGCTACACTGCAGGGTCTGAACACAGAGTGTGTAGCATGTGTGCAAAGATGCAGTCGCCTTTATTTCCCTATAACCAAACAATTATCTCTCTAGCTCCCATCTCCATTAATGTTGCAAAATTTAGTCTTGCCAGTTCATAACTTCACCAATTCTAGATTTGTTTTTCAAACATTTTTGGATAGATTCAGCTGATTCAGGATTTGCCCCCCCACGCCCCTGCCGCCTTCTCTTTCCCTTCTCTCCTGCAGTGATCTAAGTTCCATGGAGAGAAACAGTTCTTCTGTTTAACACTAAAATTATTTCTGAATTAAATGTTTTAAAGCCCTGGTCCCACTTCTATTGAGTGTTCTGGTCTGATTCCTGGAGCCTTACCAGTGAGGCTCGTGTGGTCAACACATGGCCGTCTCCACCGGGGTGTGCCTAATGGCACACTTGCTGCCAAATGGCAGCATCAGCCCACAGGGTGCAGAGGCCGGCTGGGCCAGAGCTTCACGGAGGCCTCCAGTGGCATCTGGGACTCCTGCAGGGATGCCTTAGATGCAACACACCTCGACTTTTCTACATAAGGGATGGCTCTAGGGCGGCCTTTCCTCCCAGAAAACTGTCACAGATCCTGACGCAAAGTGTAGGAGCTATAAAGTCACCCTGATGGAGCCGAGTAGGAATTAAAGCCACCCAAGACCTGCATCCTTGTTGTGTACCTCCCATTTTAGTTTAGGGAACTAATACGCCCCGATGTTTCTATGACTTAACACAACTGAAATTTGTTTCTCCTAGGGGAGGGATAGCATTAGGAGAAATACCTAACGTAGACCTTGGGTTGATGGGTGCAGCAAACCACCATGACACTTGTATACCTATGTAACAAACTGCACTTTCTGCTCATGTACCCCATAACTTAAAGTATAATAAAAAAATTTTAAAAAAAAAAGAAATTTGTTTCTCATGTGGAAAGCAGCCCATTGCCTGGGCTCCCTGTTAGCAGGCCCCATTCGTCTCGAGGCTCTACCATCCCCGGGCAGAAAGGAGTTAAGGAAGCAGGAAAGGAAGTCCTGATTCTCAAACCCTCGATGAGAAGGGGCAGCCTCTTTCCCACTCACCTGCTCACATCCCAGAAACTGCGTCTCTGCCCCGCCTCCCACTGTTCTTCTCCCACAGTTGACCCAGTTTTCTGGCATGGCTGCAGGGAACTCGCAGTAAACCAGACTTTGGCAGGAGACCATGCCTCACCGACACCAGGTGGAACCTCACGGCTGTCGGAGAGCCAAGTGATGGTGACAAATAAACCTGGGTTAGAGTCCCCAACACTCCTCTCACATGCTAGGTAACCTTGCACTTGTTACTCAACTTGTGTGGACTGTTTGCAAAATAGAGTTACCATCTCCCTCAGGCGGTTGTATGAAGACACACATAAGACATTCAGCACAACATTTGGCTTGTGTTACTTGCTTAATAAATATTAGCTATTATGTTTATTGTTGTCTCCTAGTCAGATTGCTTAGAAACAAGAACCCTAGGCTGGGGATTTACAGATGTGTGCTCTTGGGGAAGTCCCTTGACTTCTCTGCATTCCAGCACAAACCTATGCAAAATGAGAGAGTTTTACAAAATGCCCTTGTAGGCCAGAGGAAGCTCTAGCAGACAGTAAGAATATGGCAGCAGACAGCAGGGATAAGAAGATCAATCAAAGGAGTTGGCTCTCTGTGCTCCAAGCAGAACCTCAGCTGGAGAATCTTTGCAAGTTCTTTATTCACTGAGTCCTAGTGGTTTGCTTGGGCTCATCAGTATTTCACTGGTAACAGTTTGCTAAGGAGACTGTGGCAACAACCCACCCCCGTAGAAGGGCCCAGTGACCACCATAGCCACTGTCAGCATACCTGAGCCAGCACAGCCAACACGGCCCTTCCCATACCCAACCAGAAGGAAACTCACATTGAAAGGCCCAAGAACCTACCCAATTAAGTTTGAGGTGACCTGACACCTCAGCAGTGGCCAGGGCATTTGCTACTACTCTCAATACTTTAATGCCTAGAATTCTAAATGTCCTGTCGTGGCCAATTTATTGGGTATTCGTTGTAATTATCTCACTTGTAATGAATTCATTTGGTATTAATTTCAATGTCATATGTACAGTACTTTCATAAGAATTACCGTATGATTCAGCATTAATTAATCTATCTTTAAAGTGAAATGTTAACAATCAATTCATATTACTCGGATCCTTAAACCACTGGGAGAGCCTTTATTATAATCATTATTATTTATGAACGGTGCAAGATATTTTCTAATATGTGCATTCACAGGTTTCTCCCGACATCCCCTTCCACTATCTATACATCACTGCTGCCTTGCCAAATAGATTTGTCTAATCAATACCTCAGTGTCCTTATCTTTAAAGATGTCACCTTGTGTTTGCAGCTGTTAGCCCATCGTTACACGTATATTTCTGACTGAGCTGCTTCTGAAGCAGGGAAATGTATCATATTTTTACACCACATTCATCTCAAGGACCATTCAGATAGGAAAAACATCGGGATCTTTTCTATTAAGCCATGAAAATATTCTCTTGATTGCTTAATGCACCTTATCACAGAGTGGTCGATTCACCAATAAACAAAATCATGTTTCTAAATGAGAACATTAGAATGAGATTACCTTGAGGAAAATGATATTTTTAAGTCATGTGACTTCATGTGAGTATATTTGGTATATCGCCTCAAATATCCTGATGACAAGTGAAAAATGAAAAATAATGCAGATGTTTGTCATCTTCTAACCAGACACTGGATATTGAAAATACACAGCCCATCAGTTCTCTGATGCAAATGGGGAGGGGGAGAGAAAAAACACACCAATGCTAGAGAATAACACTCAGTAAGGAATCATGAAGTGGTAAATCATTGTAGTGCTGACACTTCTTGAACTTGACCTTAAAGACTTCAACAGCAAAAGAGAGTTATTTTTAAATGGGTCAGGTCATGAACTTAATTTATGCAGGGTCTTGAGATATGAACCCCAAGCAAAGATGACATACATATATAATTTTGAATTAGACAGCTCATTTTATTAATTTTATTAATTCCACTCCAATTTTTGACATTGTCTAGTCCTCCAGTATTTAATTCCCAAATCCCCAGAGCAAATGCCTTATGTCTACTGAATTCATTTTTATTCCATAAAGGTGGGGTGTGTATATGTGTAAAACACAATATAACACAGGACGAGAATAGTTTATCATAAAATACAGGATCCATTTTAATGCACATTCTTGTTGGCTTTTATCAGGAAGACAGTGTGAGCCTCCTCAAGATACTGTTTGTCTCACTCTTGGGGGATGACAGTATGATGTATATGATCCATCATGTTCATTTCCTTCATGCGTTCTTCACCCTATTGGGATAGGCATGAGATGATGGTAATCATATGAAAACTCAACATGATTGTTTATTGCTGAAGGTTTACTTAGGTCCGTCACCGTGACCTGTATCCATTAGTAATCTTGCAGGTTCTTAAAGGGACACTGCATTGATGGAAACAGCTGCAACGAAAGAAAGACTAATCAGGCAAGTTTCATAAAGAGTATTTGTTGATGAGGCCTCACTTTTCAAGTGCACAAGCAGAAAGCTCTCACCTGAGCCTTCTGTCTGGGTGGCATAGACAGGTGCGGCAATACCTCTGGAGTTAAATTTGCAGGTCCACAGAGTTTAACTCTGTTCCAAATCATGTTAAGGAGTTGCAAAAGAGGTGCATAAAGCCCTATGTTCTTGAAGTGTTAGCTTCTCACCAGGAAAGTGCTTTTTGTGTCTAGGTACATGAAGCTAAATAGAAGACAAGTTATTTCTATGATTAGCCGTGGTTTACACATAGTAGTAGTGCTCCACAGACTTCAGTACTACCTTATGGTTTGCGGAGGATTCAGCAGCTAAGTTGGGCAGGGCCAGGCTGGAATCTTCCAAGGGCCTCGTTTAGTACACCATCAAGACTTCCCAAAGCACACCACATCTCCCTGCCTGCAGGCTCTTCTAAATAATAGAAGTTATTTTGGAATATCAAAATATATAGATGACTGAATTAATTCCTTCACCTCAGCTAGGGCGGGGGCTGCCATAACAAAGCGTCACAGACTGTGTGACTTAAACAGCAGACATTTATTGTCTCACAGTTCTGAAGGCTGGAAGTCCAAAATCAAGGAGTAGGCAAGGTTGGTTCCTTTTGAGAACTGTGAGATAAAGACCATTCCAGGCCTCTCTCCTTGGCTTTAGATGGCCGTCTTCTTTCTGTGTCTTCTCATGAAGAGGGTCTTCCCTCTGCTCGTGTCTGTATCTAAATTTCCTCCTCTTATAAGAACACTCGCCATATTGGATAAAGCCCACCCTAATAACCTTATTCTAACTTAAGTACCTCTATAAAGACCCTGTCTCCAAACACAGTCTCATTCTGAGGTACTGGGCATTAGAACTTCAACATGTGAATTGGAGGGGTAGCTGGGGGAGGGAACAGGGGTGGGACGTTCAGCCTGGAACATCTTCCTGGAGGTGTTTTGGTTTCAGATAGCACAACCTTAGGGTGATTTTGTTTCTGTTTTTCTCCACAAACAAGTAAGACAAACAGATTAAGGATTGAGTTTAGGAATGCTAGCTCTTTCCTGTGTTTCTTAGCCAACTCCTTTAAACCACCAAACAAATTATTGTATTAGGCTAGAGCTAGAAGGTCATTGTGCTAAGAAAGACAGACCAGGATGAGCCGGGTAACTCCAGGACAGGCACCAGATCAGTACGTTGGCAGGGAGGCTTGCAAATCCTGACAGAATGCAGGTTGATCCACACTATGACAAATCTATAACGAAAGCGACCCTGATGATAAAAATGCGAAAACAACATGAACAACAAGGCCAGGATATTTTGAAGGGTTTGCCTTCAGTTAACAAGTGAAGAAAAGATGATTCCACCTTGAACTTCAACAACCTAGCAAAAGAGTCTCTGGTCTTTCCTCACACCACTGAACAACAAGGAGGAAGGCTCTCTGGAGTCCTTTAAGAATTGAATTTTCTTTGGTAAATGCAATCTCAGAAAAAAGACCCTCTAGCATGATTCACTCTGTTCCTCTTAAGTCAAATGGAGGATGTTACTTAGTTTTGACTCTTGCTTGAAGAGTAGAATGGTCTTAAAATCTCCAGAGATTTGTAACCTAACACATGCAGAATAAATATAAATTGTGTGATTTTGCTTCCAGCCTGGCAACTTTTTTCTTACATTTCTTTTCTGCACAAACATCTGAAGAAAATGCCTGGAAACTATAGAGTGATGGTATAAGGTAGAGAGAGAGGTTTACTTTTAAGGAAAGGGAAGGAGAGCTCCTTTTGAAAAATGCTTTAACGCCCAGACATGGTGGCTCATGCCCGTAATCTCAGCACTTGGAGGCCGAGGCAGGAGGATCACCTGAGGTCAGGAGTTCAAGACCAGCTTGGCCAACATGGTGAAACCCCATCTCCACTAAAAATACAAAAAATCAGCCGGGCGTGGTGGCATGTCCCTCTAAACCCAGCTACCTGGGAGGCTGAGGCAAGAGAATTGCTTGAACCCGGGAAGCAGAGGTTGCAGTGAGCAGAGATCACAACACTGCACTCCAGCCTGGGTGACAGCAAGACTCTGTCTAAAAAAAAAAAATAGAAAAGAAAAATGCATTAACAACACTAAATCATGGGACTCAGTGAAGTCAGTTTAATTTCTAAGAGAAAGTTGTACCATCTCATTTGGACTTATTAATGGCAGAGTGGACTTATCACCACAGTCGTCCTGGGAAAGCAAAAAAAAGACCATACTAAACTCAGCAAAAAGCTTAAAACACCATCTGTTGCTATGTTGAAACACTTGACTGGGGGGAGAGAGAGAGGAGACAGCTGATCAACTGGAAGGCACTTTCAGACACACACATATCCATGCTGAGCACTCTGTTTAGAAGCTTAGAGAAGAAAAGGAACTTCTTGGATGCCCTGTTGGGATGCTCAGATTATATTACTTGAAAATGCGAGCAAACTTCTAAGTGTCACACTTATGGAACTTTACTGAAGCAAGATAGATCAAACAAAGGTACCAGAGAGGTTTGAATTAGGGAATAGTTTAACTTTGCTTTGAAAGGATTTTCTCCCTTCAACACACACTGCCATTGTCTGATGGTTGTTTATTTGCTAAACCACAATCAAATTAAGCTTAAATGGAAACCTGCCACTAAGAAAACCAATGGCTTGCCATTGCCCCCACCACACCAGAATTCAACTCCTTTTCAGAAATGTTAAAGGGAAAAGATTTCCCTGGAAGTAAAATACTTTTTAAAAACATAACACATGACAAAATTTATCACTGTCTTTCCCTGGGGGACTTTTTGGCATCAGCAGCCACTGTGCCTAAACATCCAGTGTCCTCGTCTAACAGGAATGTGCGAGAGCAGAGAAAGGCTTTGAGTTATGCAGGAACGGCTTCCCAGATACGCCGGGACACAGCAGTTCAATTGGATGTCTGGGCCTTTATAAAGAAGAACGGGAGCCGCGGAACACCACCACACGTGTCAGCTTTGCAGCAGAAGAAAAACTCCTCCAGCCTCAGCAGCCAGTCTCTCTGGCTTCTCCCTGCGACTTCAGGCGGACCCCCAGTGACCGAGACCAAGGAAGCTGTGAGCACAGCGGCTGAGAGCTCTGTCCTGTCTCTGATGTTTTCAGGGCCAGCGCGCTGGGCAGTCCTGGCTCCCTGGGCCTCTCCCCCACCCTGGGGCCGGCGCGCAACCTCCCGGCGGCCGTGCAGAAAGCAGCCGGTAGATGGCGCTCCGAGCTGCGACTCACCGGGCCCGCCACGAGCGCTGCGGACGGCGCAGGCGAGGATCCTGATTCATAAAAAACATAAATCCTGCTTGATGAACAATAATAATAAAGGAAATTGACTACTGGGCACCATAGAGATGAATTTTTAAAGCCCCGAAATCAAGTTATTTGATATTATTTAATTTAACTTACTAAATTTGAATAACTGTGGGATGTAATGGTGCATGGCAGGGCATTTAGGTTTTATCGCTTCTAAATGTTTCTCTTTAGGGCGATTGCACGCCGCTGCATGGTCGCCAGAGAACTCTGTCCCCGTCTCCAAGCTGTGTAAACAAATTGAGGACAGAATAATTACACATTGGGAGAAAGGCAGGGAGAATCTATTGAGGGCACAGAGAGCCCAGCTACAAAATGTCCCCTCTTTCAGCTAATAAACTACCTCTAAAGTACGCAAAGATCGATGTTAAAGAATTTGTTAATATAAGCACAGCAACCATGCCTATGCTAAGCACTTTACAGGTGCTTCTTGTAGTAGTATCCTCATCTCCTAGTAAAACAAATACGATCTATAATAATATTTATTTTCCTCCCTAAATTTTTTAATGGATGAAGGTACATTTTTAGTAGCTTCCAAACTGACAAATTCGGGTGCTGCAACATCTAGAAATTTTGCTTATCCCCTGATCAAAGAAAAATTTTCTGCAAGCAGCTATAAAAAGTCCTTTTATTAAAATGCAGCCGTCACATTCTCCTCAGTGTAGCTCCGGCGCACACGTTATGTGTTTGCACAAATGCGTGTATATATTTGCATAAACAGAGGGAGGTGCACACACACGTATTAATTCAGATATCGAGGCGTGCGTATACATATACGGGTATATATATGCTGTCTGTGTACCACTCTCTATTGTTTTCAGCGTAACTGATTTTGGCACCAGCTCTTTAGCACTTTGGAAGGGCCTTCATTAGCACTGGGATAGTATCCAAAAAGAATCCAGAAAAATCAACACATGGCTGCTCTTGTTCTCACGATAAATGACAGCTTTCCTGGAAAACAACAACAGTCAAGAAGCAAAACAAAAACCAAAAAGCAACAAGAGTAGCAATAACATGAATAGAGGAAGTCAGATATCACTAACTTGGATTTTTTTAAATGTATTTATTTATTCAATTTTTTACAACTGTCTTCTTTGCCACTAAGCTTTCAGGTACTTTCACACAATTAAAAATATAAATAACAAAGGTCTATTAGGAACCTAGGGAAAAAACGACAATCATGCAGGCTTGTGTCTCCTTGTCGATACAAATATGCTAGAGATCAGTGTGGCATAAGCTGCCCATTAAACTATACCACCTCCCAAAATGAAGCAATCATCTACAACTCTTTGGAATTAGACTTCTGAAAAGAAGAGCTTTTCTTGGAAAACAGAATCTCCCTAATTACCTGAAAGTCTCCTCTTGAAACCATTAGTAGGAAGTCTTGGGTTATTCAGATGCCGTGAGGATGTGCAGAGAAATCGGTCATGTCTAAACTCGCAAAAAACCCAATAGCATCCAGTGTGTATGTGTGTGTGAATGTGCGCTGACACTCATGCCTTAGGAGGTGAATAATAAATCACACTTTGAAGAAAAGCAGTAACTAAACTATAGAAGACTTTGACTTAAAGGGTTAATTTCTAACACAGGAACAGAAAACAAAATACCACATGTTCTCACTTATAAGTGGCATCTAAGCATTGGGTACACATGGCCATAAAGATGGGAACAGTAGACACTGGGACTACTGGGGGTAGGGGCCAGTAAGAAAGAGGGGAAAGGGCTGAAAAACTATAATAACTATTGGATACTATACTCACTACTTGGGTGACAGGGTTATTCATAACTCAAAACTCAGTATCATGCGATATACCCATGTAACAAACCTATACATGTACCCCCTGAATCTAAAATAAAAGGTGAAATTATTTTTAAAATAACATAAAATAGAAAATTAATTCCTTTGCACTTCAGCTGTCAAAACAACCATGGAGGCTGGGTGTGCTCATGCGGTAATCCCAGCACTTTAGGAGGCCAAGGCAGGCGGATCACCTGAGGTCAAGAGTTCAAGACCAGCCTGGTCAACATGGTGAAACCCCATCTCTACTAAAAATACAAAAAAAAAAAAAAAATTAGCCAGTCATGGTAATGTGTGCCTGTAGTCACAGCTACATGGGAGGCTGAGACAAGGGAATCGCTTGAACCCGGGAGGCGGAGGTTGCAGTAAGCCGAGATCGTGCCATTGCACTCCAGCCTGGGCAACAGGGTGGGACTCCGTCTCAAAAACAAACAAACAAAACACAACTGTAGAAATCTAAAGTGTGTGGCCCTTTAAGGCTAGCGGCTCTGCCCAGGAGACCAGCCATCCAAGGAGAAAATCCCACCGAATCTCATGAAAAGAGAAGTTATTGTGCCCGACTCCTCCATTGGCCCTTGGCCTTTTCTTTCCTCAGTTTCTTAGTCAGATTTTCTCATTTAGAGCTGTTTATATTGCAGGCTCTTGAAAGTTCTCAAGAGAAATGGGAAAAGGAACAGGAAAGGAGTGAAATGATTTTTTTAAAGGGGGGAAGCAAGTGTGTAGAATTTCTAGCGACATGCTTCAGAACAGGAAAAAGTGTGTGCAGCATGGGCTAGGAGAGCCTATATAGAGCCCTCCACCATGCTGGTGGGGTAGGTGTTAAGGAGAAGATAGTTGGGCATGGGTAGGTGGCAACAGAAGCATGTGAAAGAGCCAAATCCTAAAACTTCAGACATCCTAGAGTGTGGCTCTGGAATAATTCAAAATACAGGAACAGTCTGAGATTATTGATAACAGCAGAGAGGAAGCAAAGCATCTCTAAATTCATTCATTCATTCCACAAGTATATATTAAGTGCCTTTGATGTGACAGACACCATGTTAAGCATCAGGCATACAAAAGTAAGCAAGCTATGTCTTCTCAATGCCTTCCATGCTCAGAAACATGCTGCCATGTTGTCCAACTTCAGACTGAATCAATTCACAAAACCTTCTAACTCAGGAGGCAGGGGTTAAAAACATGGTAAATCTGTGGGCTGAGAGGAAGTTGAGCCCTAAAGCTGAGTATTCCTAAAGTGCCACGTGCTTGGCCAGTACCTTAAACTCTCTTGGAGTTGGCTGCATGCTAAATTCACACCCTCCCTTTCAGGGGCTAAGCTGTTATTCCAAACTATAGCTGAAGTATCTGTTGACAACAGTTCAACCTTAGAAGTGGCTCAATTTCAGCCTATTGCTGATCATTATTATGAATAAACTAACACAATCTCATGTTTGACAGAATTGTCCCTCTCTCCAATAAGGGCCAGAAAGCCGACTGAAATGTTTCCAAAAAGGGAAGAGATTCCAAGTAGAACTGAGGCTACTTCTCAAAAGCCTATTCAATAACCCTTCTCTCTTTCGTTTCCCCCAAAATGAGAATAGAAGCAGACTGGTGTTTGGCAGGGAGACCAATGTCAACACTCTCTATATTTACTTATTTATTGGCAGTTTGGAAGGCAGCCACCGTTTATGGTCCTTCATTCCCAAATAGAGGGAGCGATGGTTCCTGCCAACAACGTCTCTAAGCCACCTGACTGGCCTCTCTCTGCACAAGCCAAGAGGAGAATGAGTCCAGGCCATTAATTGTTGGCCACCATGTTTATAATACAGCTAACATGGCCTCTACTCTGAATGAACCCAACTGCAGATGACAGTGGGCTGCAAGCTCCCTGAAATTGTTTAGCTCCTACAGAAGCAAGGCTTGGAAAGGGAGAATCTGACTGTATCCATACCCAACCACATCACCTCACTCCAGTTAAGCTTGTATTGGTGTTCTGCTTGGAAGGTACAATTGGAGGATGATGTAAAGACCTTAGAGAGGGTCCCAAAAAGTTCCATGTCCACATGGATGATGATATGTTTGGGAAAATTGTCCCTCTGAGAAAAGGCCAAATAAATGGAGATTTGCTTTAGTGGAGCAAAGAGAGAAAGCTAAGATGAGGATATGGGACCTTAAAACATTCTAGAATGATAATGGGAGAGTGAGACTCTCTTTTAATGAGAATAAGCAGCTGGTCTCAACTTCCAGCAAAGCTAGAATAAAATAAATTAGAACATTCTAGAGCCGATAGGACCTTAGTGATTGTTGAGTTTGACCCTTTCATTTGACATAGGATGAAGTTTT
The DNA here is from genome assembly GCF_028885625.2 of Pongo pygmaeus. Taxonomy (NCBI): domain Eukaryota; kingdom Metazoa; phylum Chordata; class Mammalia; order Primates; family Hominidae; genus Pongo; species Pongo pygmaeus. Next base: position 72,998,731 of record NC_072380.2, on the reverse strand, counting down.
TTTTTTTTAGGAAAATATTCTGGATGAGAAGTAGGTCTCCTGAGTCTAAATGGAGTGTGAGATTCTCACAAGTGGCTGACACCAGGCCAGGAGGATCAGTTTAGACATCATTAGAATCACAAACATTACCAAAGGTGTGCGTGCCTCAGGTTAAATTCTAGACTGAGGTAAGTGAGTTCGTTCAGCCAGGAACACAGCGTACTCCTTGCCAGGAGTTGAGAGATCTCCTGAATCTTTATGATGGGAGAAGACGACTCTCCATGGACTGCCTACTCTCATGCTTTAGAAGCCCAGCTGACTTTTAAAATAGGGCACAGGCCAAGTTCAGTCAATCTAAGGCATAGGAGAGTACAGTTTTACTAAATGCTAGAAGGAGCCTAGTTATAAAATCCAGAGAGGCTTCTAGAGAAGCAACTCAGCTGCAGCTTCCCAGGTTGTCCATGCTTATAGGCAATTTCACGGGAAGCAGGTTGTGGACACACCATGTAAGTCACTAAAGCTCAGTTGGCCTCCACCACGGCTGCAGCATGAAATTTCCTGTTTGCTCCACAACCTCTGAATTCAGAGCAAAATTGCCACCAGCTGTGCTCTCGACTAACTTTCTTTCTTCTATTGCAAGTGAGGAGCAAAATATTGTAGACAATAACGTGAATGGAGGTAAATGTAGAAAACCCCTTTTCCACTGAGTTAATCAAGGCTGCCAAAGTCAAAGTCAACCAAGCCACTTGCTGAGATGCTGCCTGATCTCAAAGATGATCCTCCGTAGCCCAGTAGATGCAATGATGAGACTAGACTGGAGCTCCAGAAAACGTACAATCAAGATATAATTGTGTCTATAGAAGAAATGTGACCTGAAATGTTTCAGCAGTTTATACATTAATCAGTGTTACAGAAATGAGGTAAGTGGCATGACTTCAGTTCCTGAAACACTTTGCCCTCCTTTTTACTCTATGTCTTTGCACACACTGTTCCCTCTGCTATCCCCAACCCATCTCCCATCTCCACTGGGTCAACTCCTGCTCATCTTTCAAAACTCAAAGCAAATGTCATTTTCTTAGTGAAGTCTTCCAATCTTCCCAAAGCAGAATTAGGCACTCCTTCCCTGTAATTCTAGATATAAAATATTAGATTATATGTGTATATTTGAAACTTATCACATTAAATTATAAGAAACAGTAAGGAGGAAATTTGTGTCATAGAAATTTGGAGTCATAGAAAAAAGACCCCATATCCCAACTCCTCCATTTCCAAGCTCTTGTCCAAGAGCAAATTACTCACCCCTCCTGACTCAGTAAAATTCCATTCATCAAATAGGGGTGATAATGCATACGTTAGAAAATTCTTGCCAATGATGTGAGATTGACGAATAAAGCCCACACACTCTGCCTGACTCACAGTCAATAACTGGTCCTCTCCCCTTCCTTTTTTCATCTTCTCTCCAAAGGCAAAAACAGATTTTTCATCTTTCTGCCCTCAACTACATTGAGCATAAAACATTGAACACAGTAGGAATTTAATATATGCAACCATGCAGTGAAGTTGATCACTAAGGACGTATTGGGGCTAGATTTTAATTCGTAGAATGTCAGGCCCAGAAAGAGCCCTAAACTGATGGCATTCAACCAGGTGATCAATACAGAGGAAGTTCAGAGGCAGTCAGTAGTAGGGCCCAGAGGAGCCTCCCCACCCCTGATCTCAGACCAGGGTTCCTCAATCTCTCTCACAGCCAGTGCATGCTCACCTGCTTCTAAAGGCTGCAGACTGGAGCCTGCATGGCCTTTCTGGGGATACTTTTCAGCTGGCCTCTTTGCCCCTGGACCTGGAGACCAGCACCAGTCCTTGTGGCAGCTTTCCTATGAATCTTGTCCAGCTATTAGTGGTTAAGGGCAATTTCTCATCATCCACACCAATACTGCTTCATTCAAATTGGAAATGATAGATGATTAACAGGCATGAGAAAACATGTTGTGCTACATTCAGAAAGGATGCAAATGACAAAAACATGTTGCCTTCTGGACAGGCAGGGAAATGGCGTATAGCAGAACGCACCCGGCTTCTTGCACCTCCATGTCTGGCTAGACGGTTTTATGGCATTTAGCGGCACTGTGCGAAGGCACCCACGGCATACCATAATTCTCACAAAACAGCGTTTTCATGTGCTAATGGCAACCGAATCAGAAACACATGGATTTAATTTCCTTCAAAATACCCACGGGTATAAAAATCAATGCAGGAAAGCCATTTGGCTAACTCTATTTGGGGCTTTTCTGAGCCCAAAAATTGTGAGAAATTGTTGGAAATGGCTGCTGAGCCCAAAAATCCCACCAGGCTCGGCTCTCCCCCAGTGCAGCCCTGGCCTAATGTGATGCGAAGCCCTGGCTGTCTTTTTGGAGAGAGGCAGGTGCTTGCTGTGTGGTACCTTACCGGCTGCCATCTCTACAGATTTCCTGCTTTGTGCTATTAGTTCATTTGCTCAGCCGCTCCCACCACATTGCCGTAAGGGAGATCTCATTTTGGCAGCAGATCGGGATCCCTGCCTGAAAGTTGATAGAGGTTGAGCTATTTGCAGAAATAATGCTTTCCAGACGTACTAAACAGTACCCCTCTTTCCAGATGGAGTGGCATTAGTGTTGCTTCCAGCCATTTCCTCACCTTCTGGTATACTTGTCAGTTCTCCCATATGCACCACAAGCCTTCTGTATTCTGGGGAGTCTCGGAAAACTGCTCAGACCCTCAGCTTCTCACCACTTGCATGCACAAATGCAAGCACACACACATTTACGCAGCTTCCACTCTTATGTATGCACATGCAGTTTTCTTTCCCCACCCCCTGGGAGTCCATTTAGATTTTGCCAGAGTGATAATCACTGAAAGTGATCGTTTAGCTGCTCAGGGAATTAGACAGGCATGAATACATGAGACATCAGAGTAAAGTCCCTAGGTTTGGTGGATGTTCCCACTGTCAGTAGTCATCAGTGACATTGTCATTTACCTTGTCTTTTGGTGGCCTCTAGTCATAATGTCAGACAGAGCCCTTGGTGAAGGGGCTGCTCCCCCGCCCAAGATAAACCTCTTAAGAGTGGGATTAAGCCTGTTTGTGTTATGACCCATAAGACTTTGGATCGTGGGGCCTCCATAGCATCACATCCATGTGCTACAGGTTGAGTACCCCTTACCCAAAATGCTTGAGACCAGAAGTACTTTGGATTTCTGGGTTTTGGGATTTTGGAATACTTGCACATACAGAACGAGATATCTTGGGGATGAGACCCAAGTCTAAACACAAGATGTTTTTGTGGTTCATATACATCTTATACACATAGCCTGAAGGTAATTTTATACAATATTTGTACTAATTTTGTGCCTGAAACAAAATTTGTGTACACTGAGCCATCAGAAAGCAAAGGTGTCACTATGTCGTGTTGGCACTCAAAAAGTTTTGGATTTTGGAGCATTTCAGATTTGGCATTTTCAAATTAGGCATGCTCAACCTGTATTTCCTTATTGAGTAACCACCCAGCTCACCATATTTTATTGATTCTGGTGGTCTAATCATGCTCAGGCCAGTCTTAGGGGTCAGATAAAGCTTTGGGCTGGAAGCTTTGGGATGGAAGCGGTGGAAGGCCAGATGGAAGCCATCACATTTTTCTACCAATAAGCTCTCCTTTAGTTGGCCATTCCATTTTATATTCTAATTCCCTCTGGAAGCTGAGAGGTCCATTTTGAGGGAACAAAAGGTAGGGGAGGGGAATGGTTTCTGTGTGTCCAACCCCTGCTCCACCATACTGCTCTGCTTTCTCAATTTGGCTCACTTTTCTCCCACGTGTGTTCAGGATGGTGAAGCTCTTCCAGAAATCTAAGATCTGTCCTGTTGCTGCTTTCACAGAAGAAAGACCATGTGACTCAGAGTGGATGAGGTAGTTTGGATCAGCTTCTGAAGAAAGCCTGACATTGGACCGTCTGAACACTACTATACACTGTGCAAGTCACATTGAGCAGCTGAGCCCAACTACTAAACACTATTAAAACAAGATAAATCCATTGAACAAATACAAACCATTGGATATAACAGATAACCTTCCTCTTCAGCTCAACTCTCCAATTGCTACTCAGAATCAGTATATTCTGTGTGACTGTGAACAAGTTACTTAGCCTCTCTGTCCCTCAATTGCCTCAACTATAAAGTGGGGCTAATACTAGTAAATACCTCACAGGTTTTTTGTGAGGATTAAATGAGATAAGGCACGTAAAGCACCTACTATAAGCTTGAAGCGCAGCAAGTGGTCACTATGTGTAGGCTTATAGCCAAACCACAAATATTCTTTCTACCTCCAGGAAAACTTATTTCCTGCTACCTTCCATGCTTTCTGGGACCAAAAAGACCTTGGGTCTCAGCCTGGCAATTGCCACTGGCAGATTTGATATTTCTAACACTTCTGGGTCATTGTGGTCATTGGCTTTCTTGTCCCTGCCCTGTGAACAGAGTCACTGATGGTCAGGCCGTCACAGAGGAGCTACTTCTTCTAGAAAGGCACTCTCCTGGTCACTTAAGGAAGGCTTCATACCTTCCAGCCTCATTTATTGATCCCCACATCTACTGAGCCTGCCAGGATGACAGAGATAAGATTATTTTGCAGTTGTTTTGCCCAACTATGCTGTGTCCTTCCAATTAGGAAAAAAGTGACCTTTGCAATCAGATAATTACCTCATTTACCCCACTGTGCATCATCCTACCTTCATCAAATCTTCATAAGCCTTAAATCTTCCTTATTCAAAGCTTTACAGTTTTGCCACACATTTCTTAAAAGCCCCATGCGTTTTTCTGTGATCAATCAAAACACATAGAAACAACGAAAGACTTCTCATAAGTTACAGTAATTTCTTTAAACATTTCAAAGTGCATGTTGTTGCTTGATTGATGTGTACGTACAGTTGAAATCACCTATTTCATATTCATTTTCTTGATGCCCATACTCCTTTAATTCCTAGAAGTCCCAAAGAGCAAAATATCACCCTCCCTGATTCTTTCTGCTACTGCCATTGATAAAAGGAAATGAAATGTATGAGTCACCGCCCATCAACTCAGGCTTCCGATTACATTTGGAGACATGCTCATTAAAGCAGGTATGGGGTACAGAGTAGAAAGGAAGAGTTTCCACATAGCCTATGGTGATGGGAGTAACAAGTTGATCAGCGTGGCACACCAGCTCCATGAGGGGGAATACCTTAAACAATTCCATCAACACTGATTAACTTTAACCAAGTGATATTTTAATGAGCCAACCTCCATGCTCCCTGGATGACATGACTTCTCAAACTAAGAGACCATGCCACCTTTACAAGAAAAAAAAAAAATCTAAAAAAGTCAGAGAGTTGACACTTGCAGATGAGTCTAATTCCCTTTGTCCTGTGGATATGCACCATGTTGGGAGAACTCCAAGTGCATCAAGCTGATTTTTGCTGTCATCGGAACTGACCCTCAGTCCCCCAGGAGGCCCGAGGCCTGTCTGCTACAATGACAGGGACAAGAGCCAAGCTTCAGCTCGGGGTCCTCAGATGTGCAGCACAACAGGCTGCGTCCAACCTTGGCGAGGGCAGCTGGATCACATGAATTTTTAAAAGTAACACAACTGATGGTGGGAGGAGGGGTCACGGAATATATTCTTACTTTTTCCCCCTGTGAAATCCCCATGGAGGAAATCCATGGACCAGCATGTTGATTTTGGCATCGGCACACACAGTGCCTCTGTTCTGAAGATGAGCTGACATGTGCAGATTTGCAGATCAGCCATTTCAAAAGGTTAATTAAATATTACCATTGTTTTCCAAGCTATCAATGTATGTTCTTTTATTTCTTCATGCAGAAGGCTTCACCCCACTCAAAAATCAGGGTTTGAATTTGTTTTCCAGTCCCTTCCCCTTTTTAAAATCTGGAAAGAAAATGACCAAAGGACCGAGAGAGAGAAAGAGAGCATGAGAGGGGAGAGATGCAGAGACTCCCAGGCCAGAGGCAAAATGCAGCTGGGAGCTGGGGAAGGAGACTGGGCCAGCATTGTCTGAGGTACAGCCCTGAAACACATTCTCAGCCACAGCTGGGGACCAGAGCCATGTCATTCAAAGAAGGCTCTATGTGGAGGATGGGAAGGAGCCCCCTGCTCTCTCCATCTTTATTTATTTGCGGCATAATTGGCTGTGTTGGGGCTCAGGAACATTGCAAGTCTTGGCCTCCAGTGGTTATGGGGGAGGGTCAGGATGTAGACCCACCAAATGGCCAGGAAGGACCGAGGCAGGAAAACAGCTCACTTGGCAATGTCTGTCTGTCCCCTGCCATCTCCAAATGACACGGTTCTCTCCCTGACTGGGATGTCCTGATGTTGGTAGCAGGAGGGCCTCAGTGCAAATGGGAGAGGGATTCCAAGATGGACGGCAAGGGATAATAAGGCAGGGGCCAGGGAAGAGGACAAGGTTCCCTCCGGCAGGAAGTGCCACCCTCTGTGACTGCAGTTTACAAGAATCCTCAGCCACGATGAGCACAGCAGTCTGCAGGAAATCTCTGCAGACAACCCATCTTCTAGGGCAAGCAGGACATGTTTTGTTTGCAAAGTAATAATGCCTCCCTAGACGTGAGGAGGAAGAAGCTAGCCCACAGTGTAATGAATGAAAAACAAAGGAGCAGGGTGAAGACAGGTGATGATGGAGGTGGTGGGAGCTGGCACAGATGGAAAAAGCTGGGGAGCACAGCACCAAGCCTGGTCATGGATGAAGCTGGACAAGGACTCGCGCAGTGCTGCACAGGACACCTACCCCTAAACATTGGCCCTCCCCACTCCACCCATATACATGTCATGCACGCTGAAACGTCAGCCTCTGAGGGCTGCATGGCAGTACAACACGACACTCACAAGTGCAGACTCTGCTGTCAGAAGATCCAGGTTCAAAGCCCATCTCCATCCCTCTTGGGCTGGATCTCCTTCACAGTTCTCATTTCCTAATGTTTCCATTTTTCATTTGCAAAATGGAAATAAATATTGCTACACTATAGCGTTGGGAAAAATGATATAATGAAAACAAAAAGTATGTAAGGTACTAAGGTGCCCAGTATATAACAAATGTTCTTTAAATGGGAGGAAAGAGAGAGAGTGCAAAAGAGCTTGGATAAGCGAGAAGGTGGGCAGTGTGGTCAGGACAGGTTGTGGGGTGGAAGGAAGTTAGAGGGAAGGGTACTGGGGGAGGAGAAGACTCAGATAGAGGAAGAGGAAATGCAAGAGTGGGAGGGAAGAACACAGGAAGGGGAAAGCTGGACACCTTTGCTCTCCAGAGCCATCTGCTAAGAAGCCTCCCAGGATATGCAGGGTCCAGCATCCCTGGGTGAGCGGATTCTGGGTGAGCATCTGCCCTAGCACTGTCTCCCTTGGCTAAAAGGTGTGCCTTGACACACTGGCCTTCTCCACTCAGAGCTGAGCCCCTGCATGGGCGTGAGGCTTGGCAGTGACCAGGCAGGCCGGAATGGAAGACACTGAAGGTAAACAGATGCAGATCGCCATTCACTCAAACACAGTCACTGCTTTCCCATCATTCCCCAACACCCAATTACTTTGTTACAGTGTTCTACATTTAAGCTTTGTTTTTTCAACAATAGCATGGCACCCAAATTGGTCACCACACTCATAACGGAATATTAAAAACTGAGACATGGGCTGGGCACGGTGGTTCGCACCTGTAATCCCAGCACTTTGGGATGCCGAGGCGGGTGAATCACGAGCTCAGGCGTTCGAGACCAGCCTGGTCAACATAGTGAAACCCCGTCTCTACTAAAAATACAAAAATTAGCAGAGTGTGGTGGCAGGCCCCTGTAATCCCAGCTATTCGAGAGGCTGAAGCAGGGGAATTGCTTGAACCCAGGAGGTGGATGTTGCAGTGAGCCGACACCATGCCATTGCACTCCAGCCTGGGTGACAGAGCGAGACTCCACCTCAAAAAAAAAAAAAAAAAAAAAAAAAAAAAAAAAAAAAGACATGATGCATCAGGCTGCCTGCAATACGATAAAATGGGTCAAAGCACAGGCAAAATAACCCCATCATTAGAACAATTTATTAACGTGGTTTCCAAATTAGAGAAGAGAGGCGTACCACAGAGTAACTATTATTTCCTGAGACAGTAAGAATTGGGAATTTACTTCTTTTTAAGAGATAGGGTCTCACTGTGTTGATCAGCCTGGAATGCAGTGGCACAATCATAGCTTACTGCAGCCTCAAACTCGTGGGTTCAAGAGACCCTCCTGCCTCAGCTTCCCCCAGTAGCTGGGACTACAGTCATTTCATCTACACAAGCGAAAACTATGAAGAAGTAGAAAGGACAAGCACATGCATGGTCTCTCCAGATCAAAGTGTCGGGTCTCCTATTACAGCGGTGACGGGACAGGGGTGGAAGGAAAAGCATGTAACAGATAGCGGGGACTCTTGGCTGAATTGGTGCGAACCAAGTGTGTCCTTCCGCCTAACATGTGCCGGGCCCTGCATGAAATGTGGGTATGCACTGCAGAAGCCCCGGCCAGGCGCTGCGCTGCTTCTCACATAGCTTACATCATAGCACAGAACAAAGACCCAGAGAGTTGACAAACAATGACAGGAACCTGAGAGGGCTGTGCCAGAGAGTAAGCAGTATGCAGGCAAGCCAGCCTGGGAGCAGGAGAGCTGGTAGAAAGTCCATTCTGGGCAGAGAGACCAGCTGCTTTAAGTAGAACAGGTATGGTGGATACTCATAGAATTGCCTGTTTAGTGTAATTAACCACCCCCTCATCCCCACCATCAACAAACGGGCAACAGTAAGGACATAATCTGGCCCACTCTTTAATTGATGTGAGAGTAGACAGAACCTCAGCTCCCTGGCTCTAGGTCAATTGGTCCAGGAGCAGCATAGGTTTGCCAAACTTGGCAAATAAAAATACAGGCCATACAGTTAAATTTGAATTTCAGATAAACAATGAATAACTTTTTAGTATAAGTGTATCCCATACAACTTGTGGAACATACTTATAACTTTAAAATGATGAGTTGCTTCTGTGAAATTCTAATGCATCCAGTTGTCCTGTATTTTATCTATCAACCTTACTCATGACCTGGACTGGGCCCTCAAGAGAGTGCTTTCTGCAGGATGCAATTAAAAGACAAACGAGTCTACCTCTCTCAGGGGAGGACAGTGCAAGATATTTTCTGTCACATGAAGAAGGCCAACCTACCAAGGGAGAAAATTAGAGGAAGTCAGAAGTCAGCAACAGGCAGAGGTGAATGGAGCAAGAGTAGACAAAATTTGGGGCCAGGTTCAAGTCTTTTCCCTGCCCTTCCTACACCTTAGTGATTCTGCTGTCTATTTACTGATCCCCTACTCCCTCCCCATTCCCATCCCAGCCCCAGCTCCTGTGGTCAAGGGAGCAAGGAGAGGCATTTGAATTCATCAGCTCAATGGTAATAATATCAAGCAAATGTACCTTTGGCACAATAAGGCCAGGGTTGCTGTGTTGTATGGCACGGTCAAAGCCATTTCTTATATAGACCAAATGGGGTATTTTTCCACAGGAAGTTAATCCTCAAGATAGTGAATTATGTTTGATTTCAGAAACTTAGAACACAAGCCAGCGTTGAAACACACACCTTTCTCCCACCCCATCCACAGTGTCTCTGCAAACCAAGTGCAAAACTCACTGATAGCTCATAGGATACCTAAAGTGCCTAAAATTTGCATGACAAAATATGTATAACAAGTAAGAGACGTTGGGTTCATGCCGCATAAAGAGTTCCTACAGACCAATAAGAAAAACACAATTGGCAACTGCCAAAAGTGGGCAAGGGGATATTTGCAAAAGAAATAAAAATTTTTAATAAATATATGAAAAAAGTTCAACCTCATTAATAAGCAAGTATATGTAAACAAAAATATCAAAATACTCTTTTTAGACTCTTCAATTGGCAAATTAAGAATATCAGTTTGCCAGGCACAGTGGCTCACACCTGTAATCACAGCACTTTGCGAGGCCAAGGCGAGTAGATCACTTGAGCCTAGGAGTTCAAGACCAGCCTGAGCAACACAGGGAGACGCTGTATCTACTAAAAATTAAAAGATTAGCCTGGTGTGGTGGCATGCGCCTGTGGTCCCAGCTACTCAGGAGGCTACGTGGGAGAATCGCTTGAGCCTGGGAGGGCGAGGCACTGCATTCCAGGCTACACAACAGAGGGAGACCCTATCTCAGAAAAAAAAAAAAAAATTTGTAAGAGTGTCAATTTTACCGAATGCTGGCAAGGGCACAATAGAATGTATACTCTCTTATACTAATGGTATATGTATCCCTAATATGCAAATAAATTAGATAAAATAATAAATGGCAAAGAGCCTAACAGAAAAAATGACCAAAGGGATTGAATAGCCAATTCACAGAAGAGGTGCAAGCGGTCAAAAGAGATTAGGTATAGATATAGATTCAGATATGGAAATTTATATTTAAATAAATGCTCCCCATCACACCCAGGGAAGATCAAAGTAAAACAAGATACTAGTTTTGTTTTACTAGGCCAAGATACTTGTCTTGTCCTATGACATCATGAGTCCTGATAACTTCTATTCCTGGGAAGCATTTGGGGAAACAGCCAGTCTCTCACAAACTTCGTAGGAGTAAATATTCCTGCAGCATTTTTGCAGGGTAACTCAGCAATATCAGTTACAAGGACCTGAAATCTCTAACATCTCTGTTTCTTCCTTGAAGATAGAAAACTATTGTTTACCCTCCTCCTCTTAAAAGTGAATGCCTGCCTGCTGTGGTGACACATGACTGTAGTCCCAGCTACTTGGGGAAGCTGAGGCAGGAGGGTCACTTGAACCCATGAGTTTGAGGCTGCAGTGAGCTATGATTGTGCCACGGCTTTCCAGCCTGGCCAACATAGTGAGACCCTATCTCTTAAAAAAAAAAAAGTAAATCCCCAATTCTTACTGTCTCAGGAAATAATAGTTACTCCGTGGTACTCCTCTCTTCTCTAATTTAGAAAACACATTTTTTAGAAAAATTTTCTAACAATCGGGTTATTTTGCCTATGTTTTGATCCATTTTATCTCTACTGAAGGCAGCTTGATGAATCATGTCTCATTTTTAATATTCCCTTATGAGTGTGGTGACCAATTTGGGTGCCATATTATTGTTGAAAAAAACAAAGCTTAAATGTGGAGGACTGTAACAAAGTAATTGCACGTTCAGGGATGATGGGAAAACAGCGACAGTGTTTGAGTAGATGACGATCTGCGTCCTGAGCATCCAAGTTGCCCTACTAATAAATGGCCCATTCCTCCTCTTTCTTCCTTGGAATTCTTCCCACTGCCCCATCAACTAAGCACATATTCCCTCCTTCAAGATTTCCTTCGTTCCTGGGCAGGAGTCCCTGTGCTTGGAATCCTGCCCCATCCCATCCCGTCAAGCTGTCTCCTGCAATCATTCTAGCAGCTCCTGAAATCCTGCTTCCTCCACAAAGCCCTCCCCAGCTGAGAGCAAAGTGATTTTCCTCCAGCTTCCCACCTGTTCCGAGCGCATGGCCCTGCCACACTGCTCCCTCCCTCCCCCTTCCGTTGTCTGTACCCAGGGGCGGTGCGCTCAAAGACGTCCCGTCCACTAAATGGCCGCTGTGTCCTGCACGTCCTTTTCTGTGCCGGTTTGTGTCCACAGTGGCAGATGCCCGTGTTTATAAATGTGATTTGCTTCTATCAGCAATGCGGGAGTGGCGTGGTGGCTGCTTGCGTTCTCAGGAGATGACCTTACAGAGCATCACCAAGTTCAAAATTCCATGGCTTAGTAAACCAGGCTTGCATTTAGGGTCAGGTTTGCTCTCTGGGAGACTTACTGGAATCTTTCTATGCCTGTCTCAGGTTTCCTTAGGATAAAGTGATGCTGATCTAACTGGCAAAATCTGAAAATTAAACTAACAATAGTGACTTTAGTGCAACCAAGAACTTGACTTTTTAAGTGGTTAAAAATACTACAAATAGCCAAATCTAAATATTAGAATCCACCCTCCCACAATTCCATTTTCCTCTTCCGTGATTCAGTAACACTTCAATGGAACTGAATTCCACAGCATTAGCAATCTGTAATCTGCTACTATAAAACATCTTCACTTGCTAAAATAGATGAAAAATTTTCTTTTAAATCCTTTTTCCGATCTCATATCTAAACACCACTAAAATTAATTTCACACTATTTTTACCTTGGGGAAAATGCTTGCTTTTACAGCCTTCTCCTAATGTTAAAACAAAAGTTTCCTTTTACTTCTCAGAATCTCGAGATCCTTTTCTGATAAAGAGAAAAACAAATGCGCTGGAATTAAGTCCTGCATTATACAGTACTGAATCAAACCAGGAACTTCAGCTTCCAGGAACTGGTAGCGCTAATGTTAACAGGCAGCATGAAACAGAAGAACGCAGGAATCACCCAATTTTCTCACTCACTTATTTCACCTTTGTTCCCTAAAGTGTTGTATAGACATTTGAAAGCCATATTTTGAATCCTTTACAGCTTAAGGTGAGATACAAAGGCATTTTTTATATTATTATATATAATTACATTCTGTAGTTAGCAGCACTACAGAGGGGCAAAGGATTTTCCCTCCTCCTCTGTCAGGGAACAAGAGAAACACAGCAGGCTCAGGCTTCAAACCTCTGGTCCTTGTAAGTGATGTTTTTCTGTTTTATATAGACAGCGACAAAAATATCCCAAGGAGTCCAAACGGTGATATACAATCAATTATAGATGCTAGAAAATGGAAGCACATTGCACGTTAGCATTTCTGCCTTCTAATAAAGCAGTGGGGATGGGATGCCCTTCTTCATCTGTCTGCTCAGGATCATTTGTTTCTTCACACCCACTGTGTCATGGGTCACCTGCCCAGGACCTCAGCAGACAGACAGTAAAGGCAGGTGAGTGGCCGCGGACTGCTGAACCCTGCTTCCCTCCTCCTCGGGCCATCTGATCTGGTCCAACGGCATCCTTGAGAGTAAGAAGAGATGAGGAATGGTTCTCCTTTCAATGGCAAGGAGAGGCCAGGAGAAACTACAGGTCCCAGTCTCTGCAGAACCATCAAGGGCTCCCTCCCTCCCACGCCAAGCAGACAATCCCTTTCCCAAATCCAGAAGATCAGCAATAATTGATTTGGCTTCTGGCCATTACCCTTCTGGTGCAAAAGCAACAGCACAGTTCACTAGCTCTTTCCGATTTTCCCGTGCCCTCCCTTCAAGTGACTCCTCACATCTGATTAAAATCGGTAATGTGCTAGTCCTGGAGAGAAGAGGCGCTATTTATTTCTGTCAAGTTCTGCTTGGAAGGTTTGAGGCTTCCTCCTACCAGACATTTCACTAGTAAACAGAAAAGTCACCCATATTGTCATGCTTGCCCTGACCTGCAAGCTAGTGAACAATAAATCTTAATTATAGTTAAATGCCAAAATCTGCAAAGAATGAGGCAGCACTAGTCAACTGTGAATTGGTCCGACTCCCCCGCCTCGGCTGGGGTGCAGCTGCAGGAATACATAAATTAGTTTGTGATTTGTTTGTGCCGGAACAATCAGTCGAGGCTGTTTCTTGAGAGCATTTCCAGTATCAGTGGGCACACTGGCATTCATCCTATTGCCATGTCAGATGCAGGTGGCATCTGGGAAGTTTTATTTTAAAGGACTTTCAGCATTATGCTCGGGTTAATAAGAAAGCGCTATTTTTAAATATCTCGGCAGTTTTCCAAAGTAGCGCTCAGCCTCCTGACATCTGCTCCGTCCATACTTGTTACCTTTGGGTTTATTCGCAGAAGCGCTGAATAACCTTTTTGTTAGCAATCTCCTTTTTGCACCGTGCAGGGCCACTGGAGTTGGAGGCAGGCGTCCATGTGGGGGCTTTTTTTTTCTTTTCTTTTCTTTTTTCCCTGCTGCTGTAAAGCTCATGTGCTCCTTGGTATTCAAGCGTTTGCTTGTCATAATGCTAAAAAAAAAAAAGCCACCCTGTTCTTCCCTTGCCTGGGTCCCCTTGAGGTATTGGCACCCATATGAGAGAATGAGAAAGGTGATTGCCGACATAACTCTGTTTAATGGCTTCAGGCTGTTCTATCAATTTTGAGACTGACAGGAGTTCGGAGATGAAACTTGAAAGGATGGAGTTTGGGCTGCTCAATGCTGGATCCCATGAATCAATCCGCAATCTACTCATGTTATTTTAGATGCAGATCCTGTTGTCATTGGGAGTCAGTCATCTGCAAGATGCCCCTATCGGGCAGTTTTCTAAATAATAAGGCTGGCATGGATTCCCAGCTTCTGGACTCAACAGAGTGCAATGACAGACATTGGGATGAAATGGCATTTCATTAATTACCAGGTGGATGTGTACATCGGTAAGAAGGAGGGTTTTGTTTTGTTTTGTTTTAAACAAAAAACAAACAAAAAACACCTTTCCCAACAGAGATGGGAGATGGGAGTTGGGGAGGGGGTTACAAAATAGGCAGCTTTCTGATGTCCTTTTTAAGAAAAATGAAAGGGGAAGCTTTATTTGGTACTTGAATGGCAGGTAACCCTCACTGCGGGGCCCGGGCAGAGGCCTCCCTTCCTGCCCCAGGGTGCGTCACGGGTGCATCCCAGCTCCCCCGCAGCCCTGCTGCCAGCTCCTCCAGGCCCGCGCAGGACCCACCCTGTCGCCAGCTTCCTGTTTGTGTCGCTGCTTTGTTGCTTCCTGGCGGTCACTCTGAGCCTGCCCTTCTGCAGAGCCTCCATCCTGGGGACTGGCTCTCTTCCCAGCTCTCTCTTGTGCTAGCAAATCTGTCTCTGCCACAGTCTAAACCTTACATTTTTAAAGACCAGGCCTGGTCTTGGAGTCTGAACTGAGCCTTCAGTCAGGGCTGGCCTCTCACATGGCTCTGGCTTTCTGGGGACCTTTCTCCCAAGAGCTGGCTCAATGCATTCTTATGGATGCTTCCTCATCTGGCTGCCTGCATTCCGTTGAGGAAGGGACAAGAGTTGTTTCCTCCCTTTACAGGCTGAGAAAGAAGCCTGGAGAGACTGCAGATTGAAGTGGTCCTGGGGAAGAACAGAATGAGCTCCCAGTCTGCTCACCCAAGATATATAAAGGAGCATCCGCTACCATTGAAACACCCACCTGAGGCTTTCTACCACGCGCAAAGCACTTTATATGTGCTATTGCATTTAATCTACACAAGCACCTTGCCAGGTCGGCATTATTAGCCTTATTTTAAACCATGGAAACTGAGGCTCACAGAACTTATTATTATGCGTTTGTCTGAATCGACTCCTCTCTCTCTTCAGGTACCTGGGAGCTTCCCCAGGGACACTCTTACCTCATTCAGATCCCTGCTCAAATGCCACCCCCTCAAATGAGGCTCCTTTAGACAGATTGCTTTGTCTGAAACAGCACTGCATTACCTCCTGCCCCCTTACCTTGTCTTTATCTTTCTTTTGAGAATTTTTCACCACCTAATATTGTGTATCTATATTTACTTGTGCTAGTTTGTGTATGAGGTCAGAAACTTCATCTGTTTTGCTCACTGCTGTATTCTCCTGGTACATGGCAGGTACGTCATACATATCTGTTAAGTGAATGAACGAATGGATGGATGAATAAATAAGGCTGCATGTCTTTCCATGTTAAAGGCAAAACAGTCATAATGTTTGGTCAAATTGCCAGAAATGACAGGTAACAATCTCTCCCAGATATGGAAACCCGGGCACAAGACGGACCAGTTCAGGATTCTACCATAAGGCACTGGTAGATCTAGAGCTAAACAATCAAATTCTGTGACTAACAAACTGAGTCATTGCCAGTTATCCTTGCAGTAGCTTCCTGCACCCCAGAAATTGTGGCTGGGAGCTGCTTTATTAAGCTTCTCAAAGTTATCTTCCTGCATACTACAAAACTCTTGCCTAGACCTCACTCACCTGACTTCCAACATGTTGGTGGCTCCTGACAGGCCAAAGGTGGTGAGCCTGTTGAGTTGACCCCTGTGTTGTTCTGAGAAAAATCATGGTAACCCTTACTGCCTTCCCTCTATCCCCTCCCCAGAACCATACTTTTTCTTTTAAGTCAAAAAAGATAATTTCTCTGTTCTCTCTAATCCTTGAAAGTGACCCCTTCCAGTGTTGGGGGGCATGCAGTGACAACCTCATGCTTAGAAGATCCAAGAGGAAATGTTTGGAGCAGGACCCAACCAGAGACCCTCCAAAGCAAGTTCTTCTAGAAGTTACTCAAGTGTAACAGAATTTTCTCAGAAACCGCTCTCTCTATCTACCTATCTGTCTGCCTTTTAACTGTGTACCTCTGAGCTGCAGAGAGCCAGCAAGGGAAGAGGACAGCATATTTGCAAGTCCACTCTTGGGCTCTGCTTCTTGGCCCAGGAAAGACACACCTGCAAAAGCAAAATGTAAGGCAGCAGATTTGATAGGCTAGACTAGACCAAGACACAAAACCCCAAGGCCCTGCCTTCTTATTTCCTTTTCTACCAGACCCTCCACCATATATGATCCTTTTAGCAAGGAAAACTTAATAGAGAAGAACTCAAAAAGAAGACTGACTCCAAGATGAATTCTTTCTCTCTTTCCCAACCATGGTGGTCCGCAAGGAGGCAACTCAAACTTTATTGCAGATGGTAAGTATTGGGGGCTCACAAATGTGTAAGGCATGATTTTCTACTTCAAGGAGATGAGCATCTTGGATTAAACAAGCATACGGGCTGGGCGCAGTGGCTCACACGTAATCCCAGCACTTTGGGAGACTGAGGCAGCCGGATCATGAGGTCAGGGGTTTGAGAGCAGCTTGGCCAACATGGTGAAACCCCGTCTCTACTAAAAAATACAAAAAAAATTAGCCGGGCATGGTGGCAGGTGCCTATAATCCCAGCTACTCAGGAGGCTGAGGGAGGAGCATCACCTGAACCTGGGGGCAGAGGCTGCAGTGAGCCAAGATCATGCCACTTCACTCTAGCCTTGGCAAAACAGCAAAACTCTGTCAAAAAAAAAAAAGAAACAAGCAAGCATACAGGAACTAGAATACATGTTAAAGTGGATTGATCAGCTGGGTGCAGTTGCTCTTGTCTGTAATCCCAGTACTTTGGGAGGCCAAGGTGAGAGGATTCCTTGAGCCCAGGAGTTCAAGACCAGCCTGAGCAACATGGCAAAACCACATACCTACAAAAAATACAAAAATTAGCCAGGCATGTTAATATATGCCCATAGTCCCAGCTACTCAGGAGGGTGAGGTTGAAGGATTGCTTGAGCCTGAGAGGCGGAGGCTGCAGTGAACCAAGATTGCACCACTGCACTCCAGCCTGGGCAACAAGCAAGACCCTGTTTCAAAAAAAAAAAAAAAAGTGGGTTGATTGAAGGCACAACATGCTTTAAAGAAGGTACAAAAGAAAGGAGAAATCACAGTCGACAGACTGAGAGAGTCAGGAAAGATTTCATGAAAGTGGCTTCTGAGACAAATCTTGAAGGAATGGTGGGATTTCAATAGGCAACGATGGTGTAAAGGAAGAATGTCCCAGCAGTGCAGAGCCAGAGGGGCAAAGCACTGGGGATGGGGGAAAAGTATGTTGAGTTTAGCCAGAGCTTGGGATACATGCCAAGGAATGAAAGAAGATAAGGCTGCAAAGGAATTAGGATGCAGAAAGCCAGTCAAAGGAGTTTGCGCTTGATTTAAAAGGCAAAGGGGAGTGGTCCATCCACACAATGGGAAACTACGCTGCAGTAAGACAAGGATTTGTCATTTGATTCAAATTTAATTCAGCTCTAAAGACTAATATTTGATTCAGTTATTAGAAAACTGTAAGGTGTGTCTGGACAACTTGGTTTGTGAATCTTCTCTTACACCTGTAAATCTTATGAAAGCAAAATACAGATTAAGTATGTAATCTCCACATTGAGATGTGCTGTAACTGGTGAAACACACACTGGATGCTGAAGCTCAGTATGAAGAAAGGATAGAAAATATCTTAGACATCATTCTGATGTGGATTATGTTTTGAAATGATAGCATTTTGGATCTCTTGGGTTAAATAAAAATGTTATGGGAGCCAGGCATGGTAGTGTGCACCTGTAGTCCCAGCTACTCAAAAGACTGAAGCAGGAGGATCACTTGAGCCCAGGAGTTCAAGTGAGACCAGCCTGAGCAATATAGCAAGACCCTAACTCAAAAATAAGACCAAAAAATATAATGAAATGGAAACAGCAAAAGGCGCCACAGGGGAGTCATTGAAGGTTTTTGAGCTGGGAAGTCACTTGATGAGAGATGCTCTAAAATAATAATGATAATAACTTTAAGGGGGTGTGTGAGGTAGATTGCAAGTTGGGAAGACTACAGACAAGAAAGTCCATTGAAAGGTGTTTTTAATGGCTGCACCAGGAAGAACCTGATTGAGTCAGAGGCTCAGAGATTTGAACTCCACTCCCCAAATATGGCTCAGAAGTGGACTACCTGATGCTCCCACTGGACTAACACCAACCCTCAGTCACTTGCCAAATACCTCACAACTAGGAAAGTTCTGGGTTCTACTGGGAGGGTTCAGTCACTGTGAAGGGTCAAAGGTCACCCTGATGAAGGACCCTGTACCAAACCTGACCCCTGGCTTGACTTGGAGGAAAACCCCACAAGGTTTGTTCTTACCTCTTGAGCTGGAATTTACCATTGGAAATTCAGCCTTTGTCGCGAGCATGAGGAGAACTGTTTTGCATTTGATGACATTTTCAAAATGGTGTGAAAAATCCTTGACGTTTTTATTAGAAAATCTATAAAGCCCAAACAAATGGTTTCATGCTGCTTTGCCTCATTCTTCATAGGTTCATTGGCAATCCATCATCCCTCCCACATCTCCCGTGCCCTCCCACTCCCCTTGAACCCATCAGCAGCAACATCTTGCCCATGAACAAAAGAACTACTCAGAGAAGCCCTTTCAACCTTAGCTGTCCTTTGCCTCTCGACTTTTACCCCTTAAATCAACTACAATCATTCCATGTTCACTGACTCCCTTCCTGAAAGGAAAAACAGTGTAGTCACCTCCTTCCAGAAATCCTTTCCTTTTCGTCTCATGACACTGAATTACAGAAGCCTGACTTGCCGTCTCTTCAGTTAGAGATGGGACTCTCTTTCTCTGGTCTCTTTTATGTTTGCTTTAACTTCCAATTTGAACCAAATCATTGGATTCAGAGCAAATCAGTGAATACCGTCTCTCCTGAGAAAATTGTTAGTCTCTTCCTTAGATTGCCATTTTGAATAAAGAACTCCTCTATCTTGAATTTCAAATAAGGTGACCTGCCTCAGGCTTTAGATGCAGCTCTTCCTCACTTTCAACTCTAACCAATCCAAGCCAACTCCATCTGTCTGATTATTATGCAACTTCCTGCCTATCCCTTCAGCCTCCCTAAAACAGACAACAGAAAGTTGTTAGACTTTCCCTTATCCGCTTTCACCCAGTCGTTTCTCCCCTGTGAACCTTTCTCCCTGTACCTCCCTCCCACCCATCAACACAGTAGCTGGTACTACAGGTGTTCACAGCAAGAGTACTGCTATACAGCCATTGGACACTGCCACTGTCTTCCCCCATTTTTGAGTGAGTCTGATGCCTTTGCCAACACCATCGCCATTTGGTTCTTTCTTACCTTCTCCACCTAGCTCCCTCTTGCTTCATTAATCATCTTTTATCTATTTTCTGTTTTATACTACTTACTTATTCAAACAAATTTGTTAGGTGATCACAGTTGGCCAGGTAGTATGTTGGCATGGATTTGGGGTTGTGGGGCTTTAATGTTTTCATTTAATTCTCACAATATCCTTGTGAGGTAGGCAGGGTGGAGATGATCACTGGCTCCATTTTACAGATGGTAAATCTCTTTCATAAGGCTTCCCAGTTCATAAAGTGCAGAGGTCAGAGCCAGGTCTTCTGCCCCCAGAGAGCAATGCCTTTCTACCATACCCCACTGTTTCACTTCCTCATCATATACTATTCCACGTTCTCATTCTGATTTCTGGCCTGTCACACCTCTCCCCAGGCCTCTGCTCAGTTCAGCTTTACCCAGGTTGCTTCCTCTTCTCTTGGCTCTCTGCCCATGTTCCTTTGCACAGTAACTGCCAGCCAGTAGTAGCACTGCATGCTAAGCTGAAGGGAATTAACCAGCTAGAAGTCTTGCTCCGTCTTAGAGCTAAACACCCTGGTTTGGCTCTGAGCTGGCTTTAGAGTGAGCTTTGGATCTCAAATGCTGTCACTAGTCCTCTCCCAACCTGCACTCCGTCCCCTGTCACCTCGATCCCACACATGCCCATCACACCCCAAGACACTGGCCCTCAATGGCAGGACTGTCTCCTGGGTTCTCAAACCACTCTGGGCTGTAAAACCTGGGAGGCTCTTCTCTGTGCTTCCTTTTTTCTCATCCTCAATGTATTTTGTAGCACTCCCTGGGGGCAAATAAATACTAAAAAAAGGAAAAGAAGAAAGAAAATCCCAGCAGGCAGAGTCCGGCAGCCCAAGCCACCTTACCTGCAGCTCAACTGACACTGGGTGAGATGCTCAGCAAACCTCTACTACAGGTGCAGGGAAAAGCTGCAAAATATACAAATACAAATACACTGTTTTGCTGTGGATTCTTCCTTTTTAAACGGAGACTTTCAGGGTCATATTTATTCCCCTCCAAAGACCCGGAACAAACCCAAATAGCAGAAAATGCAGCATTGCTCTAAAAGGCACAAATTAGCCAGAGGCAGGGGGTGGGGGAAGTAAATGGAATTCCTACAGTACCCCCAAGCTCAGCAGGAATTCTTTTTGTCCCCTAATCCATCTCCTGTGTCACCAAGTGTGACGGTAGCCAAACAGGTAGGCAGGCTCTCATGGCCACAGAGAAGACAGGACGCCCCACCCTCACCCCTAACCCCTCACCACCAGGGCAAACACTTCATATGAAACTTAAGTCGGGTATTCCGGTGTGACATTGCAGCAGTGGAATCAAGGTCAAATAAGTTCACTGAATAAGGCTGAAGGGGCTGAAGTGGCAGATGATAGTGGGATAGGCAGGAAGTAGGTAGGGTGTGGGTAAGGACTTGCCAGCCAGCCCTCCAGCATTGACTCAGCACCCCTCCTCTCCCTCTGCATGTCCTGCTCTCAAATCGCTGCCAACTACCAGCCCCAGCACTGTCGGTAAAAGAGTGGGACCAGGCACTTTTCTCCTTTTGTCTTACATCCTCCTTGAGGGAGCACTCAACTACGAGTCCCCACGTGGGTTCCTTTCTTCTGAGAGACAACGGGCAAATCACAAACTCAGTGCATCTGTTTTCCTTAAAAAGAGGAAGATGATGCCTTCCTTCCAACCTGTTCCCAACCTTCCCACCATCCTCCACAAACACACACACACACACACACACACACACACACACACACACACAGAAGCACCTTAAGAACTAGAAAGAGTCCCAAGAAGGCTATGATCTCTTTCTGAGTGAACTCCACTTGAATCTTAGAACATTGGTTATTCAAGGTGATCCTGCACTGTTTAAAAGAAAAAAGTCTTAGGCTCTTCTCAGCTCGAGAGAGCAGCACTGCAGCCTGAGTGATGGTGGCAGCCTCACCTATCGTTGGTGGCACAGCTTCTAGGGAGGATGGAGAGCATGCCTCAACCTGCACTTGGCTGGCATCGTTCATCACCACAGGAAGCCATTCCCTTCCCAGAAAGGCAGCCAGGGACTCATTCCTGATAGTGACATAGGAGAGTTCATGACAGATGGAGACTGTGAACCCTTGTGGTCAGCCACCCTCCCCCATATGACTCCATTCTAATCAGCATAGATTTAACAATGTGTACAACCTTTATATATGTATATATATTATTTGTATATGATCTATAAATATATATGCATGCATATAGATGCTAAATATTTATATAGTTGGCTGGTCTGTGTATTTGTTCTCAGCACACACTCCAGATGCTGAGGCTGTGTTGTGCTGTAAACCTGTATTTTAGGCAAGGATGTCCTACAATCATTTCTAGATGCTAATTGTGACAGCTCCCAGGATTCCCAGCATGTCTGCCCACTCTCTGAAAGCTCTTTGAGGGCTTCTCATCATTAGAATTCCCCGAGTTTTCGCTCCTTCCTTACAAGCCATCTGGCCTCTCCGCACTGCAGCTGCAGTCCACCATCCCCCGCCACACACACCTGAGCCTTTGACATCCCCCACCTGAAGCAAATCCATCCATCAAGAAAATCAAAAATTGCAACCAGGAATATTTTTTCCCAAAATCCAAATTTAAATTTTTTTCTTTTAAACCTCTATTAGGTTCCAGATCTTTTTTTTTTATTTCATTATTTATACTCTTGAAATACACATTGCTGTGTACCAAGGTGGGGACGGGGGTGAGAGTGGGAATCTACCTCCATTTAATCATGTAGCCCAATTAGCCGAGGCCTCTTGCCTCAGTGGTGTGCCTCTTGAACATTATAATTGTCATTAACTAAAAGAGCAGAGAAGGTCAGGATGTAGAGGCCTTGGAGAGTCAGAGGTTGCAGGCAATCGCGCAGGGCTTGAAAGCCTCTGTGTGCTTCTCTCCTGAAGAAGGGTAGGTGCCAATGAGCAAGTCCTTGCTCACCATCATTAACCTCAGCTAGAGGGACATTTTGAGTGACAGACAGCCACCAGAGCACCACACAAAGGAATACATAACTGGTGGTGGCATTAGTCACCTGGGAACCCGGGAACAAGAAGAAAGAGAATAGAGGCCTAACAGCAGTCACAGCTACCATTCTGAAACTGTCTGAGGTGGGCCTGGTGGTGGAGGGTCCAAGAGAATGATCCAGCTAAAAGAGAAATTTCCACTTTTCTTATATCTGGAACCAAGTAGCTCTTTCTCCCGCTGTCGTCATTCTCTTGTTGTTGTGATAGCTGCTGTTTGCTTGCTTTTGTTTTAATTGAAGAGATACTGAAAAGCCATTTTGTAAAGATATGGCACGCAACCCAAATGGCTCAGGCAGACTTTCCTTTATTCGTAAGATGCCAACTGTGAGCTCGTGCTCCAGTGACACAGGGCATGTGACCAGTAAAAGCAAAATCCAGACAAAAGAGATGATGTCATAATAACCCTAATAATATGTAGGCTAAGGAGATTTACCAAATAGATTTTTCCATTCAATAGCATTGCAGCCAAAAAAGAAATATTTTTTAATGTTATCAGCTCACCATTCACTTACCCCTTGCCAGTGGTAGCCCATCAGGTAGAGAGGCATTGTTGTAAGAGATCTGCCCTGTGAAACAGAAGAAAATAGGGCCTGACTGCTAATTCAGCCAAGTCAGAGTAGCAGCTTCATCCTCCTTCACAGACCACAGGTTTGCTTAGCAAAACATAGTGCAGGGACATGCATCAATATTTTTAACTGCTGTTTACCAAATGCTTGCTTTATGCTGAGTTTTACCATACAGTTTCTCGTTCAACCCTTTGTTATGTTATGTCCCCCTCAAATTTATATATTGAAGTCCTAACCCCTCAGAGTGTGACTGTATTTGGAGACAGGGCTTTTAAAGAGATAACTGTGTTAAAACAAGGTCATTAGGGTGGGCCCTCAACCAATACAAGCGGTGTCCTTATAAGAAGAAATTAGGACACAGACACACACAGAGGAAGGACCACGTGACGATACAGGGAGGAGATGGCCATCTGCAAGCCAAGGAGAGAGGCCTCAGGAGACACCAATGCTGCTGACACCTTGACTGTGGACTTCCAGCCTTCGAAACTGTGAAGAAACACACTTCTGCTGTTTAAGCACCCGGTCTACGGCACGTCATAATGGTAGCCCTAACAGACTAATGCACCTTCCCAACAGCCTATATATTCAGTTTAGGAGCAAGGACAGAAAGGCTCCATGACAGAAAGGAACTAGTTCAGAATCTCAGAATCACAAGAGGCCAGAGGAAGAATAAAAACACATCTTCTGACTTTCACTCCACGGCCTTGAAAAGAAAATGGCATCTCCCAGCTCCCTAAAGACAGGAGAAGCACTGGACAAAAACTTGCCTGCCCCAGGGACAGTCAGGCATCACCTTAAACCTGCCACCCAATGGTAGCTCTAGAGAAATGGTTGATGGGGGAGGTTAGTAAGAGGCGGTGCTAGCCGCTGTGCAATGGGCCACGTTAGGGCTGACCCATCCTGGCTATTCAGGAGGAGCTGCCCTTCCACCAGGCTGGGAGGCAGTCAGAGGGGCCAACTATCGAGCAGCCTGTGTGGTTAGGGCTCCCCTAAGGGTTTCCTGCGTATTAAACCAGATCATCCTCACCACAGCCCACTGGGCTCAGGATGACTGTTATGCCCATATAATAGATGAGAAGCCTGAGGCACAGAGGTGAAGCGATCGGCTCAGAGACACCAGCCAGCAAGCGGAGCACAGACGAGAGCACACGGGGGCCCACAGGTTTCCTTCCCACTGTCTGAAACCACTTCTAGAGTGCCGGGTGCTAGAGCCAAATTCCACACTGGAGATGTGACAGAAATGAAGCATAGAGCCATTCCACACTGGCAGTATAGACATTAACTGAGACTAGATTGTGTAGGGTGGGGAGAGGCTGGAAGTCTTTCTTCACAGTTCCAGAAATGTATTGAGATCTAGAGAGCAAGCTGGGCTGGGGGCAGCCCCTCCCACCAATCGGTGGTGACCGTCATCATCTGTACACCACATGTGGTGGAAATGACAGACAGAACAAATTAAAGCAAGAACGAGCCCCACTGTTTTCCAGGTGTTAGGGCTCTTTCTCATCCCTTCATGGCCACATCAGGAGGCTGATGAGGAGGTGGTTTTTAGTGCTCCAGCCCCCTTTCTTCTTCCTCACAGTAAAAGCAAGGTTCAAGGAAACGAATGACCTGCTGGCAATCCAGGCCCTGACAGGGCTCCTCCACTGAGTTTCACTGTCCTTCCGTGACCTTCCCTAATGCCCTCCAGACCACCTCGCCTTCCTTCACTGCTGCTCTTTCCTCTGAAACACTTCTCAAATTCACCTCCCACTTCTCCCTGTCTCACAAGTCCTGTCTTGCTCTTCTTCATTTGCCTAAGCCTGACAAGATCTTTAGTTCTTAAATCTCCAGTTCTTAGAATCCTCAAAAAGCAATCAAGTTTACTCAGGAAAAAAAAAATATGCTTGTAGATACCTCTACGGAGCCTTTGTGCAGTTGCTAGAGCTTCGCTGACCTACCAAACAGGGACACTCTCTAAGAACCCCTATCCTAGTTGCTTCCTTTTCCTTTTGAATAAACTCCCAAAGGTTTTTTCTCTCCAGTACAAATGTTTGTCTCCATTACATTGATTCGAGAGAGACCTCTGCTTCAGATGGCTCCTCTTGTTTACGTCTCACCCACATCTTTCTGATCATTCCAGCAGTCTTTCTCTTTCTTTGCTTCTCAGGGAAACTCCATCTCCTCCTGAAGTCT
Source organism: Pongo pygmaeus (assembly GCF_028885625.2). Taxonomy (NCBI): domain Eukaryota; kingdom Metazoa; phylum Chordata; class Mammalia; order Primates; family Hominidae; genus Pongo; species Pongo pygmaeus. Next base: position 72,973,261 of record NC_072380.2, on the reverse strand, counting down.
ATGTATCATGCACAGGCAAAATGATCTTCTCTTTATTTCCTATAACTGTGGCTCCCTCTCCTAAGCATTCTATATTAAACTCCACTCAATACGAAGCTTGGAAATAGGTGACGGAACACAGGAGAAAAAAATGAAACATAGCTGTGCTCTCATGGAGTTTACAGATGAGTAAAAAATATAAAGTCAGACAATTCTTACAAATTGGACATGTTACCTTACCAGAAGAGACATGGGCCATTCTTTGGGAGCATATAGTAAAGGGACTTAAGCAAGGAGCTGACTGGGCTCAGGGGATGGCATGGGAAGGCTGCTCTGAGAAAGTGGCATCTCAATAGGAACCTAAAGAAGCAACAGGAGGCCGGGTGTGGTGGCTCACGCCTGTAATCCCAGCACCTTGGGAGGCCAAGGCGGGTGGATCACTTGAGATCAGGAGTTCAAGACCAGTGCGGCCGACATGGTGAAACCCCATCTCTACTTAAAAATACAAAAATTAGCTGGATGCGGTGACGCACTCCTATAATCCCAACTCCTCAGGTGGCTGAGGCAAAAGAATCTCTTGAACCCGGGAGATGGAGGTTACGGTGAGCCCACATCATGCCACTGCACTCCAGCCTGGGCAACGGAACAAGACTCCATATCAAAAAACAAAAAAACAAAAAACAAAACAAAAAAAAGGAGTGGGGCTTGATCAGGCCAAAGGGTGAAAGAGAACAAGCCAAGCAGAGGTCCTGGTTTGTTGAATTCCACGTTAGAGGGAGCATGGCAGAGCTGAGAGTCTCAGAGTCCAGCATTGGGGAGCTCAGAGACAGGCATGAGACAAGAGGACACAGAAGCAGATTGTGGCGGTCCTGAAAAGCCAGGAAAAGGACTTCCGATTATACACCAAGGGTAATAGGATCTGAATCTGATAAGGATCTGCTGTGAGGAAGGAGATGAGAGTATTTTTCACTTTAAATTTGTGAATATGCAACACATTCACATGTTTTCCAAAACCAGAAAGTATAAAAGCTATTCAGTACAAAGTGTTTTCTGGCTTGGTTCTCCTCTCTCCTACATAGATAACAATTTTTCAGTTTTATATGTGCCCTTTCTGACTTCCTTTATGCCTATACACATATGACTAGAGCAAACAAGACTAGAAATTCTTTTTTCCTCTTTACATATACAAAAAGTAGCATACCATGCAGTGTTCTGTACCTTCAATTTTTTTTTGTGCTAGCTCTCGACTATTTTGTATGTTGTTGACTTACGTCTTGTAGTAGTATTATTGTTGTTATTATTAATATTACTTAGCTTTTCACCAATGTAGGTCTTTCCTTTCCTACCAGATGGTAAGCTTCTGGGAAACACAAGCTGCATCTTACTCAATTTTGCAAAAGATAGGTATTCAGTAAAAAATCTGTTAATTAGTTGGGCACGGTGGCTCATGCCTGTAATCTCAGCACTTTGGAGGCCAAGGCGGGTGGATCACATGAGGTCAGGAGTTCAAGACCAGCCTGGTCAACATGGTGAAAACCCATCTCTACTAAAATGCAAAAATAAATTAGCCAAATGTGGTGGTGGGTGCCTGTAATCCCAGCTATTCAGGAGGCTGAGACAGAAGAATCGCTTGAACCCAGGAGGCGGAGCTTGTAGTGAGCCAAGATTATGCCACTGCACTCCAGTCTGGGTGACAGAATGAGACTCTGTCTCAAAAAAAAAACAAAAAAAAAACCGGTTAATTGATATAGGTGATGAGTAACCATCTTTGTTGAAAACATCAGCTACTATTAAAAAGAACAAATGGTTCATCTATCCTATTCTCTCAAATTTTTTACTTTTAATTTTGCCACTTTTCCAACATTCACCAGAGTAGACATAATAGACTCCTGTGTACTCATCCCAGCTTTAACAAATTTCCACATTTTGGTGATCTTGATCCTTGCCCATCCCCACCACCCATCCAGCCTGGGGAAGAAGAGGGCTGAGGTATTTTAGTACAAATGCAAGACATCATATCATTTTATCTGTAAATACCCAAAGGAGCACCTCTAATGGATAAAGGCTTTGTTTTAATAACATAAACCTGTGCCGACAAAATTAACCGCAGTTCTTTAGCAGCATCTATCGTCCAGACCATAATCAGACCTCCCTGATTTTGGCAAAAACTGTCTTTACACAGTTAGCTTGTTGGAATTAGCAGGAGCCACACAAATCCACTGATGATACCTGAACATTGTGTTCATAGTTCTTAGTTCTCTCTCATTCCATCATTGTTTCCTCCTCCTGTTTTTTTTTTTTTTTTTGAGACGGAGTCTTGCTCTGTCACCCAGGCTGGAGAGCAGTGACGCGATCTCGGCTCACTGCAACCTCCACCTCCTGGGTTCAAGCGATTCTCCTGCCTCAGCCTCCAGAGTAGCTGGGACTATAGGCGCCCGCCAACACACCAGGCTAATTTTTTGTATTTTTAGTAGAGATGGGGTTTCACCGTGTTAGCCAGGGTGGTCTCGATCTCCTGACCTCATGATCCGCCTGCCTCGGCCTCCCAAAGTGCTGGTATTACAGGCATGAGCCACCGCACCTAGCCTCCTCTGCCACTTTTATGCCATGGATTTAGTAGAGCAACCAAGTCATCTGTCCTGAACACTGTCCACATTCTGCACTTAGTTGATTGCTTTCTTGCAGTATCATATAACTTGTTTTCTATTACCCAGGTTTTCCTGAAAACTGGCAAGATTTATTTTGAAAATTTTTTCTTAGCCGCTTTGTGGAGATTTGATTATACAGAGTGGGAGAGTGGACATTGAAACGCCCACGTTACTTGCCCTGGCACAAGATAGTAGCCCCCAGACTAGAGCAGTAGCATGTAGCTTCAGGGGTCATGTAGACAAAGAAATGGGCCAATTCAAGAAATGTTTAGGAGGTGGAATCAACAAAACTTGTGGACTAAGTGGAAAGGAGTGTGTTTCCAATGCTCTGTTAAGAATCTGCACTTTGGGAGGCCAAGGTGGGTGGATTGCCTGTCAGGAATTCAAGACCAGCCTGACTAACATGGTGAAACTCCATCTCTACTAAATATAAAAAATTAGCTGGGCATGGTGGTACATGCCTGCAATCCCAGCTACTTGGGAGGCTGAGGCAGGAGAATCGCTTGAACCCAGGAGGTGGAGATTGCAGTGAGCCGAGATCACGCCATTGCACTCCAGCCTGGGCAACAAGAGCAAAACTCCATCTCAAAACAAAACAAAACCAAAAAAAGAATCTGGGGCTAGGGCAGTGGCTCACGCCTGTAATCCCAACACTTTGGGAGGCCAAAGCAGGAGGATTGTTTGAGCTCAAGCAAGGCCAGCCTGGGCAACATAGGGAGACCCCCATCTCTACTAAAAAAAATTGTTTTTAATTAGCTGGCATGGTGGCCCACACCTGTAGTCTCACCTACTTGGGAGGCTGAAGCAGGAGGATCATTTGAGGCTGGGAGATCAAGGCTGCAGTGAACTTTGATCATGCCACTGCACTCCAGCCTGGATGACAGAGCAAGACTCTGTTGCAAAAAAGAACCTGAACCTCTATAAGACAAACCAAAAAAGCTACTTTCTCCTGGAAAAAACATTTACATGTTTCCCTACATTCTTTTCACAATTATCATTTATGGCAAGTTTTAAGGCATACAAAGTTGGAGTACTATTGTTGGTGTTAAATTTTATTGCTGTGGCTTTAAAACATAAACAAAAATAAATTCCTTCTTAAGTAGTTGGAAATTGTAATCATACTCTTGGGAATAGATTTTACTGCTATGGATACTGTAAAGCACAAAGATAATAAATTTAAATTGCAGAATTAGTATTGAGAATAAATTTTATTGCTCTGGCTAGCACATTAAGAAGTAGAATTCATAATTCTTTTTTTTCAGCAGCTGTTTTACATAGAATGACTCTGGTTCTGGTGTGCAGCGAATATCAAAGGTCACCGGCATCACAGGTCATATGTCCTAATGAGGAACCTGGGCCCATGGGAGCAGCTTGATTCTTACAGGTTCTCTGGGAGCTGGAGAGAAGCTGGCCCAGGCACCAGTATCTGGCAGGTGGGCAGGCTGGGAAAACTACCTGCACCTCCTCTTCTCAGCATTGAGGAGAGGTCATCTGGGTTGCTACTAACTTCTCCCCCCACCACTTGCATGGAGATGTCTCTGCACCCCCCAGTAGAGACTGGGTCTACAGGGTCCTTTTTTGAAAAGCTCTCCAGTTCAAGAATGGAGTTGGGTTTTGGTGTTGGATGGTCTTTCTCTTTGTGAACATTCTCTGCTCACTCTGCATCCATCTCAGTGAGGGGACAGCCACATGCTCAACCAGGAATCAGAAGTCATTCTTGGTTCTCCTCTCCCTCACATCTGCCACTCACCAGCCCTGCAAATCCTACCTTCCCAGATGTCTCTCAGATTCCTGGCTCACTCCCCACCCCATTTCAGACTACCATCGTCTCTCACTAGCACTTTTATTATTTGTTAAGTTTTTTTAAGAGATTTGGTCTTGCTCTATCACCAGGCTGGAGGGCACGATCACGGTTCACTGTAGTCTCGAACTCCTGGCTCAAGCAATCCTCCCGCCTCAGCCTCTGAGTAGCTGGGACTACAGGCTCGAGCCACCACACTGGCTCTCATTGGCACTTTTATTACACACTCTTTCCTCCATGCTTATCATGATAATGATGACCATTGTTACCGAGCATGAATGAAGTGTCAGGAACTGTGCTTAGTGCCTGATATCAGTATCTCATTTAACCCTCATAACATCCCTGTAAAGTAAGGATATATTTTTTTTCATAAATGAGGAAATGGAGGTTCAGAGGTTAACTATTGAAAGATATCATTTATTTTTTTAAATCACCAGGCCCAAGCAGAAAGTAAATCTTAGATCCTTTCCTATTCTTCAGTGACTCCCTGCTATCATTCCTTCTTTCCTTCCTTCCTCCCTCCAACAAACAGGCAACTTAGCATGAAACTCAAGAGCACTGCCAATCTTTCCAGACTCAACCATCACAACTCAAGTAACCGTAGCTCTCACAGAGTAACTGGTAGTTCTTGGGATGTCGTTTGCTCTTGTCTGCAACGTAACCCATTTCCATTTCATTGTCTAGCTTCTATTTATCCTTCAAGATTTATTTTAGACATCATTTCCATCAGGAAGCCACTCTTAAACTATGCACTTCCAGACATGTGAGCATGCACACACACAAAGCTGGGCATGTGGCTCCCCTCCCAGCTCCTCCTCCAGTACCCTGGGCATCTCCCTATCACAGCGCTCACCACGTTCCATTGTAATCATCTGCTTTGTCTTAGAAACGCCTCTGGACTGTCACTTGCCTGAGAGCAGGGACTGTGTCTTCTGTCTGAACTCCCAGAATCCGATATCTAGCACACAGTGGCTACTCAATGGCAGCTTACTGAATGAATGCATGAGCAAATGAATAGGTTAAACTACAGTGAACTCAACAGCAATGATGAGTACAATGACACATAAGCCTTTCTAGTCTCAAAGAAATATCAAGTCATGCCTCTTATTCAGTTTGAGGAACGATACTACTATACTGTTTCAAATTCAATCTGCAATTACCCACCTGTTCTCATTCTAATGCCCAGTACAATGTTACCCATAAGCTTATGGCAGGATATAATTGATGGAGGATAAGCAGTTCCTTTCAGTGCCCTTTAGTGAGTGCACGAAAAATAGCACCTTAGTAAGTATACACATAAATGTTGGGAGTAATGTTTACCATGTTAGCAACAGATTTGGAATGCTTCAGGTAGAATTCAGAAGGTTTCGTAAGTTCTAATCTTCCGCAGTTCCAGAGTTGGCTCAATTCCTGCGAGCTTTTTGAGAGAAAACTCCTAAGTTCTTAAGTTATGTGAAGCTCTTTGCTTTGCAAATGGTCCCCACTGAGGTCATAAACTCCAAAAGTCAAAGAGGATGGAATTCTGGAATATAGAGAGTGGGAGAAGCTGACACAAGCCAGGCCTCTGACCCTGGCTGTTCATGGCTGGTTCCTGCCTCTGTTTCTGTTTCCATAGAAACAGCCATCCGATCAGCAAAAATAAGTGCAAGATTCTTCACTTTGTTTTCCTTTCTTCTTCCTTGGAGATAACTACTCAAGGTTTTGTTAATTAGAGAAAATGGGCTTGTGGCTGAAATTTAGAATCTTTTCAAAGTTTAACATTCTAGTAGAAATAAAGTGGCAAGTCTATCTGCACAGTGGCCTGCCCCTGTGACAGCTGTCCATCCTTATCTAGGAAGAGGTGTTCATAACCTTTGCATCTACAATCATCTTCCAAGTTACTTACAGCAGTTGGATAACCTTTATGACTGCACACATTGCTGGGTATTCAGGATGGTCCCTATCAAACTGAGATGAATGTGTTCCATAATGTCTGTTTTTATTACATTAGTCTCGGAAGATGAAATCAAAAGGACTACTTTCAACAAAAATGTCCTGTGTCGACAGTTCAATACTCTTTCTACAGGCCCTGGTGATTGCCCTTATTGTATGCCGGATAAAGGCTAAACGTGCAGCTACCTGCTAGTTTGACAAAGCTGTTCTCTCGCCAGCAGGTTGCTCAGGCTTTTTTTTTTTTTTTCACAGCAGCCCTCTAATTCCACCAAACCCACTGGATTAACAAAAACCTGAAAGTAAAATAGCACAAAATGATATCTCTGCATGAGCTACTATTATACTTTGCAACCTACAATTACACGGGTTCAATCTAAATGCCCCAAAACATTATTTCATTAATTCAAGCCATTTCAGAACTGGTAAATATTTTCTTTTCTCGGGTTTTTTATTATTACTCTGTTTCAGCAGAGAATTATGAGGCAGGCAAAGGCCACCTGAACAAGCGTAGTGTGGAGCCAACTGCACAGAGTCAAGATGACAGGAAATGGGGGGGCTGGCACAAGGATGGGAACCAGAGTGGACAAAGTCCATTTGGAGGGAAAAAGAGAAACAATGAGCAGAAAGAGAGAAAGAGATCAAAGAGGGGGACCAGTGGCGATCAAGGTGGAGCTCTCAGGCTGGTAGATTGAGGTCATCTATTGCCCGTGGCTGGTGCCAGTTATCCCGACAGCAGGGCCTGGCACAGCTGTGTGCCATGGACATTGGGCATGCGCAGGAGCTGGGGACTCACAACGGATTGAAAGCCCCATGTTGGAGGTGTCCTGAGGTCTCTGAGTTAAATCTTTTAAAGAGATTTCCTCCCGTGACAGAATCCTTGGACCAATATAGATGCACAGTATGTAGTTAATTGACTTTCTGAGAGAAGAAAAAATAGCCCTAGCATTCTTAGTTGGTCCGAAATCTTCCTTCTGTAAAATAGCTTTCAGGGTTGGAAAAGAGGATTTGGAGAGGACTTCACTTGGGCAAAGGGTGCAAATGAACTCATGTATATGGGTGGGCAGCGCTGTGTTGAGAGGCTTGCAGAACATTTACAGAATATTTCTCCACCACTGATTCATTCCAGAGGCAGCAAGGGGGTTAAGAGGAGGGATTTGGGAAAGACAGGAACCTCGATTCCAGGAGCAGCTCTGTCACTTCCTAGCTGTGACCTAGGGGAAGTTAACTTCTGAAGCCACCATTTCCTCATCTACAAGAAGAAAATAAAACTAGCACCTACCTCATAGAGTCCATAGGAAAATTAAATGTGATGATCTGGGTACCATGCTTAGCACATTGCGGGGCACATATTTGACCTCGGATGAAAGATAGTATTAGTTGAAGCATTTTTAATGGTATGAATAGAACTAGACCTTATGGGCCAGGCACGGTGGCTCATGCCTGAAATCCTAGCACTTTGGGAGGCTGAGGTGGATGGATCACCTGAGGTCAGGAGTTCGAGACCAGCCTGGCCAACATGGCGAAACCCCATGTCTGGTAAAAATACAAAACTTAGCGGAGCATGGTGGCGGGTGCCTGTAATCTCAGATCTCAGCTACACAGGAGGCTGAGGCCGGAGAATCGCTTGAACCTGGGAGGCAAAGATTGCAGTGAGCTGAGATCCCACCATTGCACTCCGGCCTGGGCGACAAAAGCGGAACTCTGTCTCAAAAAAAAAAAAAAAAAAAGAAGAAGAAGAAAAAAAGAAAAAAACTAGACCTTATGACTCTTTGTGAAGACAAGCAGTTAAAGACAATAGGGTCTTAATTCTCATTGGCAAATACTGGGACAAGAAGCTACACACAGGTGGAAAGCAGGTGCTGGAATGAGAAAGATATCCTAGGGAGAAAGGGATTCCTCCAGGGTCATCCTCACCACCCTTTCCCACTGGTGAGGAAGGAGCAGGGGAGGGAGGGACCCAGGAGGTGCTGGGGTCGGGGTCAGAGTACAGGCTAGGCTGGGGCTGCAGCCATCCCAACTGGCTGGAATGCAGGTCAAGCCAGAAGTTCTCCCTTCCAAAAAGGAAAATTCTTCTTCTGGAAAATGTTCATGTTCTGAACCTCAGGGCACGGCATGTGTTGGCGGGGGCTGTGGGAGGGTAGCTCTACCAGGAAAAGGAAGACCTGCCCAAAAGTCCTACCAGGCTGTAGGAGGAAGTGGGGGTCTCTGGTTATTGTTCAGGCAGAGATGAACTGCCAGCTGCAGCTCATGGGCATTGCGCTTCCATGGATTTCACACTGTGTGCACAATTACACAACAACAGACAACAGCAAAGGTGCCAATTCCCTCTTCCAAGCCACCTGGATATGCTTCTTTCCTGGGACTGGGTGCAGCACTCAGATATCACAAACCCTGATGCTCCCTCCCTTCTCCCTGCAAAACCTCACTGAGCTTCCAGAGTCTTCCCTGGGGGCACCTCACACCCTATCCTTTTGATGGAGAAATAATTCCTTGCTGGTTAGTGTCTAGTACAGACGATCATTGAAAACCTTTGTGGCAGCAAAGGCTTCTTGCAAATGCTGGCTCCTTGGTTCCCTTGCCCTCCCTGGCTGCTGGGGAGGGAAACCAGCTGCATCCCGGAAAACAATTCCACTCAACAAACAATGCAGTGCCCCGAATACTCATAATGAGGTCTGGTTCAAATGTTGGCACACACACAACATATTAATTAAAATAACGTGCATGATAAATAATATTGGGATCCAAAGCACAGAACTCCTCTAAAATCGCAGTTGGTAATTATGTGAGCGCCTGCTAGCACACACTCAGAATTCCAGTGTTGCTTATGTGACAAAATTAGTCTCAGAGAGGTGACCTTGAGAGGTGTCTTGTGTGAGCATCCTCCTGCTCATAGACTGTACGATGTTTAAATATCCCCGGAAACAGAGTATCCATCCTAATTTTCAAGCCCTCAGGGAAGAAATTCCTTAAGAGACCTCAATAATTCAATTTAATAATAATTATATGAGTACCAGCTAGCATAAGTCTTTCTGCTTAGCCCTGGGGATGGGGTGGGCAGAGCATGACTCAGTTTGGGGTGGGGGTTGTTTGTTTTTTGAGTCAAGTTCTTACTCTCTCACCCAGGCTAAGTACAGTGGATGTGATTGTGGTTCACTGCAGCCTTAAACTCCTGGTCTCAAGCCATTCTCCCTTCTCAGCCTCCTGAGTCACTGGGGATTACAGGCATGAGCCACCATGCCCAGCATCACATTTTCAAGGAGTAGTAACTGGTTATTGGGTAATATCTGGCCCAGACAGGAAGTTCTTCTAGATGCCTCACCTAGATCTTTCAGGCTGCAGTTAAAAACCTCACTGCTACTTGTTTAGTCAAGGATTCCAGTTCTAATGCTTCTAGGGTCTTTATTAGGTATCAGGGGCTGGGGGCAGTGGTGACAATAGGCAAGTGTCCTAGAACTTCCACTCACCACCGAGATCCTGACCTAAAGGTTCTCACCAATTCCAGCACAGTGAGGCAATTGTATGCGGTCTACTTTACATAGGCCTTTTAAAGGATTACCAAATTTGACATTTATTGGCCCAGTTAGTACAGAAATCTAACTGAGAAAGGAAGAGACCATATTATCTTGATTCCAAAATCATTTTCTATTTGTGCTTCAGTCAACATTCCAGCATCTGGTTAAATGTATTTAATTTCATTCTCTCAACAATAACCCGCGTACCACACCAGTGACCACAACTTTGGTGTCCCAGCTCCTAAATTCTATTAGTGTTCAGAAAGCCTCTTGGCTTCAACATAATGTTCAATCAGTGCAAAGAAATTAATTAAATTAAAATTATTTTTATTGTGATTTAATTAGCTTGATTTAATTACTTTGTTCACTGACTGAGCATTCTGTTGTTACGGCCAGACCCTTGCTCTCATTCGTGGCATGAATGTTCCCACAGAATTACACATTTTCTCTGTTCAGCCATTGGATCAGGCTGGCGGAGTTTGCCAGAAACTCATGATTTATCACAATCAGCATCATCACAAATTATAGGAAGCATCCAGCAAAATGATAACTTCTAAATGAAGTGTCTGAAAGCAGGTCACACCACCAGCTTTGGCTGTTAATCTGTCATATTTCACAGTCAGCCTGACACCCGTCTAATTCGTTGCGCCTCCTGCTTCGCAGGGTGCCCTCATGAGGGGTCCCGCTCCTGCACAGGCCTCCATCCTTACAAACACCAAGCCTTGCCATCCTCGGCCTCTCTGCAAACCGGACTCCACACTCACCCTGGCCGCTCAAGCTGCTGTTCCTCTGTACTTTCTGCCACTCAGAGGTTCATGAACTAAAATGTAGCATCTCCTCCAATTATGAATATAGAACAAACCACAGAGCATCAGCAATCCCCAGATCTTAGCCACCAGGGAACACCAGATACTTGCACAATGACATTGCAGTTACTATAACTATCCTGGGACACTGTCTACTATCTTCATGCCTGCAGAGCAACAGCGAGTATGAGTCCCCTCCGTGGACAACACGTGATCCCCACGTTTCTTCCTGCAGGCCACTCCACACAGTTCAGTGTGCTGAGTCAAACTGAGCAGCAGCCTGTTTTGAAACATGCTGATATCTTTCACAAATAAAATCATCTTTAACTTGCCTGTATGTGAAATGCACTGTCTTGATTCATGTGCTCAAAGCTACACAAATTCATTTTCTTATGTTCTAGCATCTGTATGTCAATATATTTGGCTTGTGGCATACTCCTATGTATTTTGTTGTGTGATTTAAAACCATTGTTCTGAGAAGGAATCCATAGGCTTTGCCAGACAGCTGTAACAGTAGAGACCTAAACTTTTTTGTTCCTGTGTTAATTTCCTGTGGCTGCTGCAACTATTACTACAACTTTGGTGGCTTCAAACAACTGAAATGTGTTCTCCTAAATTCAACATCAGCATCACTGGGCTGAAATTAAGGGCCCTCCTCCATTTGGAGGCTCTAGAGAAGCCATCCCCAGCCTCTTCCAGCTACTGGTGGTTTCTGCATCCCTCCCCCTTGTGGCCATGTCACTCTAGTCTCCGCCTCCGTGCGCACATGGCCTCCTCCTCTTCTGTGTGTCCTCTCCCTCTGCCTCTCTCTTATGAGAGTGCTTTCTTGAGTCTTTTTGATCGGCATTTAAGGTCCATCAAAAGGATGATCTCATCTCAAGGTCCTTAATTTAATCACATCTGCAAAGACTCTTTTTCTTTTTCTTTTTTTGAGATGGAGTCTCACTCTGTCACCCAGGCTGGAGTGCAGTGGCGCGATCTTGGCTCACTGCAACCTCCGCCTCCCGAGTTCAAGCAATTTCTCATGCCTCAGCCTCCCCAGTAGCAGGGATTACAGGCATGTGCCACCATACCAGCTAATTTTTGTATTTTTAGTGGAGGCTGGGTTTCACCATGTTGGCCAAGCTGGTCTCAAAATCCTGACCTCAGGTGATCCGCCAGCCTTGGCCACCCAAAGTACTGGGATCACAGGCGTGAGCTACCCCACCCGGCCCCTTTTTCCAAATAAAGTAACATTTATGGGTTCCAGGAATTAGAACCTGATGTCTTTGGGGCCAGCATTGAACCCACTACTGTTTCTATGCTTAATTCTTTATTGACCACACAATTCTAGCCCTGAGTCTTATGACACAGAGACATAAAATGCTTTCAAAGATGTGACAAGATTGATACCAAATTAAATTAAATACACATCCATGCCAAAGCTCATTAAAATAATTAGTTAAGGATTGAGGTAATGGTTAAAGAAAAGGCAAAGCCTTATAAGTTTTCACCAAGACCTAGAAGAGGACACAGGACTGTTTGTTTGCCTGTAGATGAATAAAATACACGCTTTGCAAACCTGGCCGTTAGAACTTGTGCAGTTCTTGAGCCCTGATGATCTCACAGGGCTTGGGTCAGCAGTTCTATTTCTCCCTCCTCAGCCTCTCATCCTGCCCCAAGGGTGTTGTATTTATGTCTTCTACAAAGTGTTGAATGAGGAACTTACGCTGCTGACCAGAAGTGAAAAAGGGCAGAGATCATGTCTTTTTCAATTAAATAGAACAAGAGGAAGTAAGTGTTAACTTCAGCCTGATAGTGATTAGAACAAAATCCCTATAGTAAGGTGCACTGGACCAGAGTTTATTTTCCAAAAGAGTTCTACAATCACTTCTTCTGGACCTCATGAAAATGGTGCATGGGTTGAACCCAGGCAGGCTGACAGTGTGACAACCTCTCCCTAGAAATCAGACCTGCCTTCCCACCCCAGCTACAAATCTTCTTGTGTAATTTCATTCACAAAACTGCCTTTCTAAGCATCACTTCCTCACCTGGGGCTGGTGGACCATGTGGGCTCCTTAAATGCAGGACTTGCTCTTATTTTTCTGTGTGCAGATTTGAGCACATTGCCTGGCACACACACAAAACCCTCAATACATAGTTGTTTACTTCAGTTGAATGTCTGCCTTACCTGACTCAAGACTCAAAGCAGATACCAGGAGGGATGCCTCTAGAGATAATTCTGAAACTCTCCATAAGACAGGAGGAATCAGTATTGCTGCAGATGTTGTTGCTCTTGTACTAAGTCATTTCTCAAGGTTCCTTCCAGCCATACGATATTTTTGTCTCTTTTAAAATTAGCCTCAGAGAGTGCACATCTGTGCTGGAAATGAGTAGAAAGAGGTCTTGGTTACACAGACTCTTCAATTCAGAGGGCAGGCCCCATCGAGGGGAGCTGTGTGCAAACCTTGATGCTTATCTTCTGGCTGGAAGGGACCTTTGAGACTATCTAGTTCAACAACCCCCCTTTATAGATAAGAAAAGAGAGTTGTTCAATGTCACCTGGCTTGCTAGCACAAATAACTCAGGCAACTAGAACCCAGTCCTACTAGCTTCTAGTCCAATGCTCTCTCCACTCTGTTATGTTCTTTCTTTAACATAAGGTCTACGCTTGGCCTTGTAAAACTAGCTCAGTGTGCTACCTCACAGCTAAGTTTTTCAAGTTGTCAAAATATAGAATATGTAGGTGGCTCCTCTCACACAGGCCAGATTGTGAGAATCCACTAATAAAACCATTAGAAGGTACTCTGAAACAGTTTGGAATGGTTTTAGTTTGCTTGATTTTATAGTGTTATAGTGTACCATTTTTATTCCTTTCTTTCCCTGTATTTTTTTAGTTATTTCTTTTTTTTTTTTTTTTTTTTTTTTTGAGATGGAGTCTCACTCTGTCACCCAGGCTAGAGTGTGGTGGCGCGATCTGCGCTCACCGCAACCTCCACCTCCCGGGTTCAAGCAATTCTCCTGCCTCAGCCTCCTGAGTAGCTGGCATTACAGGCAGGTGCCATCACCCCTGGCTAATTTTTGTATTTTTAGTAGAGACGGGGTTTCACCATGTTGGCCAGGATGGTCTCAAAATCCCGATCTCAGGTGATCCGCCTGCTTCGGCCTTCCGAAGTGCTGGGATTACAGGCATGAGCCACTGCACCTGGCCTTTTTTAGTTATTTCTTAGAGGTTACCTTGGGATTACAATTAACATCTTAAAACTTATTACAACCTAGTTTCAACAAACCAACTTAATTTCAATAATATACAAATATTCTGCTCATATATATTTCCATTCTTCCTTGTTTATATTGTTTTTCTCACAGATTACACCTTTATACATTGCATGCCCATTAACATATAATTATTGTTTTATGCATTTGCTTATTCAATTATCTAGGAAAAGAAAAGAAGATACATACCATATCAAAAGCATGATGCTGGACTTTATATTTACCTATGTAGCTACCTTAGCCAGTGCTCTTTCTTTTTCTTACAGCTTCAATTTACTATTAATGTCTACTGCCCTTTCTTTTCAGCCTGAAAGATTCCCTTTAACATCTCTGTACCAGGCCTACTGGTAATGAGCTCCCTCAGCTTTTGTTTATCTGGAAATATTTAGTTTTCCCTTTATTCTTAAAAGATAGTTTTGCTAGATATACAATTCTTGGTTTCCAGTTTTTTCTTCCAGGACTTTACATAAGGAATTCTGGTCTCCATGATTCCTGAGGAGCAATTGGCTGTTAATCTTATTGAAAATTCCTTGTACAGAACAAGTCGCTCTTCTCTTGTTGCTTTCAAAGTTCTCTCTTTGTCTTTGGGTTTCAAGAATTTGACTATAATGTGTCTCTGTGTAGATTTCTTTGAGTTTATGCCTCTTGGAGTTCACTGAACTTCTTGGATTTGTGTATTCATGTATTTCCTCAGATTAGGAAAGTTTTCAGCCATTATTTATTCAAATATTTCTTTCTTCTACATCTGGAAATCCTAAATTTGTATGTTGGTGTGTTTAATGATATCCAACACATCACTCATACTCAGTTCATTTTTCTTCATTCTTTTTTCTTTCTGCTGCTTAGACTGGATAGTCTCAATTGTCTCAAGTTCATTTTGCCTGCTCAGATCTGCCGTTGAGCACCTCTAGTGAGTTTTTCATTTTAGTTTTTGCACTTTTCAACTTTTCTATTTGGTTCCTTTTCATAATTTCTATCTCTTTGTTGATATTCTCATTTTGTTCATATATTATTTTTCTGATTTACTTTGTTCCTTTGGCATGGTTTTCTTTAACTGATTTCACATATTTAAGACTGTCGATTTACTGTCTTTGACTAATCATTCCTGTGTCTCAGATTCCTCAGGGATTATTTCTGTCAAATTATATTTTTCCTGTGAATGAACCACATTTTCCCATTTCTTTGTATATTTTGTATTTTTGTTGTTAGCAACTGAATATTTTGAGTGTTATGTTATGGTAACTCCAGAGATTTAATTCTCCCACATCTCAGGAATTGCCAAATCTTGCTTTTGGAGGACTAGGGCCAACTATTTTGAACTTTTCTAAACAAATTTTGCAATTGTATATTACTTGTTTTTTGTGGTCAGTGAAGTTTCTGCTCCGTTGCCTCTGCAGTGAGCCAATGACTGACAGATATTTCCAGACTGTCTACCTCCCAAAAGTGTCTGAGGGGATGGAGGAGTGAAACTAGCAGGTAGGGAATAGATCCTGTCTCTTTAAATCCCCTCGGGAGCTGCTTTAGCCCATGTGAGTTGAAACAATGGCCAACCTCTGTGCCAGCCCCTCCACAATCAAAAGCAGTGATCAGCAATCAAAACACACAACCCCAATTTTTGGAGGATAAAGTTTCTATTGCCCCACTGGGCGGCAGAAAGCCTCATCAGGAATGCATACCACCACCCCCATGGCAAGCACATGCAGGGCCAGGGGATAAGGGTGGTAGCCACTGCTAGACAAAGAGCTGAAATTCATTGAAAATTGCAGGTCTCTTTATCAAGCTCTCACCTGAATGTTCAATTGTTCTATTAGACTTCAGAGTTCCAAAATAGTTGATTCAGACAGTTCCTAGCTGACGCTCAAGTCCTAAATTCCTAGAGCTTCCTACTCCACCATCTTCCCATGACATTACCCAGTAGTGCTTAATTTTGATTTAGAAACAAGATAGACAGCAGGGCTGGTGGCAAACACCTGTAGTCCCAGCTACTCAGGAGGCTGAGGCAGGAACATTGCTTGAGCCCAAGAGGTGGAGGCTGCAGTGAGCCATGATTATGCCACTGCACTCCAGCCTGAGCAACAGAGTGAGAACTTGTCTCTAAAAAAAAAAGAAAAGAAAGAAAGAAAAGAAACAAGATAGAGAAAGTAATTATTAATTCAAATTTCAAAGTACATGTTTTCCCAAACATGAAAAAGCATTTCTTCAATGTGGGTCTTCGCTTTTTCATAGTCTCTCATCAGGGATTAAACAACCCAGTGACTTTTGTCTGCCATCTTTAAGTCACAGATATTCTTTAAAAATTCCTTTAGGAGGCAGGAAAAGTATGAAACATGCTGGTAACTTGAATTGGAAAAAAATTTAAAGCTAGAAGGTCAGAATTGAGAGATCAAAGTGATGTCACTCAATGAGGTACATCTTCTAGGGAATCAAAAGAGAAAACGAGTTTTCAAAATTAAGGAAAGTTTGATCAAGAGAAACATTGGGTCTCAGGGCAGAGAAGCCCCCGGCCTGCTTGTACTTATTGTATGTACTCTTCACTTAGCGCTTGGCTCCTGGTGGCTTGTGGCATCTCCATCTTATGGTCCTCCTTGACCATTTAACTTTCACATCATTTAAGTTCTGCTGGGACATGGGTTCTTTACTCCAGCACAACTAGCTCCCTCTTAAGAACAAGAATTATTTCTTAAATATTATAATTAATGTGAAAGAGGAAGAAGACAATGCAGGAAGAGGGGGTGGGGAAGGATGTCTTAGTTTTCTAGAGCTGTCATAACAAATTAACACGAACTTGGCAGCTCAAAACAAGAAATTATTTTCTCACAGTTTTGGAGACCAGAAGTCCAAAATTAAGGTGTCAGCAGGGCCATGGTCCCTTTGAAGCTCCAGATACTGCCTTGCCTCTTCCCGCATCTGGGAGCTCCAGGAAATTTTTGTCTTGTGGCAGCATAACTCCAACCTCTGCCTCCATCTTCACCTGACCTGTTCCTCTGTGTGTCTGTGTGTCTGTTTGCCAGTTCCAGTCTCTGATTGATAGGGATATCAGTCGTTGGATTTAGACCCACCCTAAAACCAAGATAATCTCATCTCAAGATCCTATACTTAAGTGCCACTACAAAACCCTAGTTTTTAAAAATAATAACAAACATTTGCTTTCCCAGACATGCAATTTTGTCTTGCATCAGTGCCATGAAGTAGGCAACATTAGTGCTCTTTTACAAAGAGTGAAATGGGGCTCAAAAAAGTAATGCAGGATTATGCAGGCATTCAACTGTGGCACTGGGAATCAGACACAGGTTCTAAATCCTGTGCTTTTTTCTCTCATCTATGATGTCTTCCTTTTTACTCCTGCTATTTCCTTTTCTTCCTTTTTCCCCATTCCAAGGGTACTCACAGGCTTAGGATATGCACCCATTACCCTATGATCCATGGTTCTCAGCACTCTGAGTACCAAAACCATCCAGGGAGCTTTTCTCAAAGCTGATGACTGGGTTCCAGGCCAGGCCAATCAAATCATAACCTCTGAGGGTGTGCCCTGGACATCAACAGTTTATCCAAGCCCCTCCAGCTGATCCACATGTGCAGCCAGGATTGAGAGCTACTGCTCTAGATGTTTCTCTCTCTTCTAAGCCATAACAAATAAAATATTCACTCTTTCAAATATCATCAAATTTTTGGAGCAATTCTTTTTTTTTTTTTTTTTTGAGACGGAGTCTTGCTCTGTCGCCCAGGCTGGAGTGCAGTGGCGCGATCTCGGCTCACTGCAAGCTCCACCTCCCGGGTTCACGCCATTCTATTTGGAGCAATTCTTAATAAACCAGTTGACTAAAACCAAAACCAAAGTGGCCAATGACACTTAAGCTGACATATTTAGTGTCCTTCCCTTCCCAAATTCCACTGAAAGAATCAGAGAGTCATACTAAGTGGGGAGAAAACTCTATCACATCAAGGTAAAATAAGCATGGTATCAATGAGCTAGAAACTTTGAGGAAGTCAATGTTTGTGTAATTTGGTGCCTGTGAAGGGATGGATCAAAGTACTGACAGCCCTGTTCAATACTCACAAAGGAAGGACCCTGTGGGAATCAAGTAGGTGATTCCCCAAAGATCTGGGAAGTTCTCAAACTTGAAATGGAAGAGGATGGGACTCTGGAGGGTGGCAAATGAGAGCAGTTTGGCAGCTCCACCAGGGCTTCACAAACAGAGCTGCTGGCCTCCGGGAGGGACTCGTGGAGGCGGGGGACTTGGGGAGTGCCCCCATCTCACCTCCCCACAGAGGCTTAAAAAAAAGTATTTGAAAAAAGCAGTGAATTCCTCAGGGAAAACTGCCTTCCAACAACTTCTCCCAGCTGAATATATCCCTACACAAGGAAAATAAAACTGCCAAATAAATAAAAACATAAAATTTCCCCTTCGGGAGTTAGAGAACAGGAACCAACACAATCACTGACAAAACCATCTCAAGACTCCAAACTGAATAAATATAGATCTCCTTCCAAAGGAAAAAGCAAATCAAAAGAATAAAAATAAAATCACAGATCATCTTGTTACAGTGGGCAGCTAGTCAGACATGAACAGGACAGGAGAGGGCCTCCACCCCCCACCCCCCCACCCAGGAGAGTCAGGTGACCATCAGGTGATAGGAAACACCTGAAACTGGCGATCAGCAGCTTCCCAGTAAGATCTCAGGAGCTGGGCAAGTGAGCTCGAGCATGAGCATTATGAGGCAAAAGAGTTTAACTGGTATATGACGTTCCGGGGGCATTCCATGGGAAAAGGGATGCAAGACACCAGAAGCATGCCAACATATAAAACCCCAAGTCAAAAGGCAACCCCACACTTGACCTCCAAGATGATCCCTTGGCCCTCTTCCAAGTGTACTTTCTTTTCATTCCTGCTTTAAAGCTTTTTAATAAATGTTCACTCCTGCTCTAAAACTTGCTTCGGTCTCTTCTTCTGCCTTATGCCCCTCAGTTGAATTCTTTCTTCTGAGGAGGCAAGCATTGAGGTTGCTACAGACCCATACAGATTCGCCACCAGTAACTCAGATACCCATCATCAATGACAATACGAAAAGATCAAGTAAACAAACAGAAAAAATTTTGGAAACTCATAGCAAATGTTTATCTCTGAAATATACTTATTTCCAAAAGCAGAAGGTAAGTTTAACACAATCTTTAATTTTGTATAAGGAGAAAACAATTGATAAATATTCCTACCCAATGAAAATCATGCTCACTAAACATTTTTTTAAATCAACTTTAACTTGCACAGTGTGGCAGGTTAAATTTTCTAAAGATGGCCAATCTTTCAACCCACATGCTCATTTGCAACGGGCCCTTTCTCTTCCAACCCAAGGAGGAGTCTCTTTCTTCATACCCCTGAATCTGGACAGACCCCCATGACTTCTCTGACCAACAGAAGCAACACTGTGCCAGCTCTGGGCATAGCCCTCAACCACCCCGGCACTGGCAGCATTTGCCTCCTGCCCACTGGAAGTCAGCAGCTGGAAGTTAGAACCCAGTGGGTTCATCTTGCCCACTGCCCAAACACAGTCGATTTATCAAGATGGGGAATTGCAATAGAGAGAATTTAATACACATAGAGCCAGCTAAAAGGGAAACAAGAGTTTTATTATTATTCAAATCCGCCTCCCTGAATTTTTGGAGGCTAGAGTTTTTCAAGGATAGCTTGATGGGCATGGGGCTAGTGAAGAGGAAATGCTGATTGGTTGGGGATGCAATCATAGCGTTGTGGAAAACGGTCCTCCTGCACTGAGTCCACTTATGGGTGGGGGCCACAAAGGAGTTGCTGGTCCAGGTAGGGCCATCTGGTCATCAAAAATGCAAAAGCCTGAAAAGACATCTCAAAAGGCCAACCTTAGGTTCTACAATAATAATGTTATTTACAGGAATAATTGCAGAAGTTGCTAATCTCGTGACCTCCAGAATAATGGCTGGTAATCACTTAACTATACCTACATCTTAAGGGAATTCAGGCCCCTCTCATCCTCCT
Organism: Pongo pygmaeus; assembly: GCF_028885625.2. Classification (NCBI taxonomy): domain Eukaryota; kingdom Metazoa; phylum Chordata; class Mammalia; order Primates; family Hominidae; genus Pongo; species Pongo pygmaeus. The sequence continues at coordinate 72,953,320 of NC_072380.2, read as the reverse complement.
AACCTGGTGTCTTTTCATGAGTTTTAAAATTAATAAACTGATTAATTTTAAGTTTTTAAGTTTAGTTTGAAGAGGGCTATTATTATTTAAACTACACACTAAATTTTTCCCAGAGTTAGTTTGACCCATGCCCAGGAATGACCATGGGTACTTTGGAGGTTAAAGGCAAGATGGAGTTGGTTAGGTCTGATCTCCTTCACTGTCATAATTTTCCCACTGTTATGATTTTTGCAAAGGCTGTTTCATGACCACACTGAGACCACCATGCTGTCAGAAGCCCAAGTCACACAGAGAGGCCCTAATGGGTGAGACAGCATAGAGAGAGAGAAAGAAAGACAGTTACAAAGACAGAGACAGACAGGCCAAGGCACACCAGCCATGAGAATGACAAAGCCAGCACAGAAGTGAACCTTCCATCGCAGCTGCACCAGTTGAGGCCATGTGATCAGACCTACCACCCAGCTGAGCTTACCAAATTCCTGACCCTAAGAATCATGAGCAAATACAATTGCTTGCAAGCCATAATGTTTTGGGGTAGTTTGTTACACAAAAATAGAAAACTGACAGAGGCAGCCAACAGCAGCCTGGGGTATCTCAAAGAGAAATGGGGGAAGGTGGGGGAGGGGGTGATGTATACTTCCTGAATGTTGAAATCCCAAACCGTCTTCTCGATTCAGCTCTCAGAATGCTGGCAGCCAAGATATTACCCTCTGGGCAGGAGACTGGCAAATTCTCCTCTGGGAAATATGAACAGCTCTAGAAGACCTAAAGCAACTCACTCAGGGATTCCTCACAGCCGCCCTGCTGACAGGCTCATTTTCACAGGACCCCAGCTATAGGCAGGCAACCCCCATGCCAATAAACATGTGTAAACAACCCAGGTTTACTCTGCACCTGAGGAAGACTTTATCATGAAAGAGACCAAATACACAGAAAAAAGGGGGATTTGGAAGAAACAGACACTATGCAGACAATAGAAAAATTAAAATCAAAGTGAGCATTACTGTCCTTGGGGACAAAGATGTAGAAGATACTGCACCCACAAAACAAAGAAGAGCAGGATGCTATTAAAAAGGAAAAGTAGGCCGGGCACAGGGGCTCTCATCTGTAATCCCAGCACTTCAGAAGGCCGAGGCAGGAGGATGGCTTGAGCCCAGGAGCTCAAGGCCAGCCTGGGCAACATGGCGAAACCGTATCGCTACAAAAAATACAGAAAAATTAGCTGGATGTGGTGGTGGGTGCATGTATTCCCAGCTACTCGCAAGGCTGAGGTGGGAGGATCACCTGAGCTAAGGAGGTCAAGACTGCAGTGAGCTGTGATTGTGCCACTGCACTCCAGCCTGGGTGACAGAGTCAGAATCTGTCTCAAAAAAAAAAAAAAAAAAAAAGGAAAAGTCGTCAAAGAACAACAAAAAAAAAGTTGGTAGATTGTTAGACATTTAAAATATAATAATATAAATAAATAACTCAGCTGAAGAGTTGGAAGATAAGTTGAGGAAACTTTTTAGAAAGGAGAGCAAAGGACTGAGATGGAAAATAAAAAAGATAAAAAAATCAGAAGACCAGTGCAGACTAACAATTATCTGTTTCATCCAAATAATAGAGTTCCAAAGAGAGAGAACTAAAGAAATAGAGGGGATGAAATCACCAATAAAATAATTCAAGGAAACTTCCCAGAATTGAATGGCATGACATATACCAAGTCACATCATCATGAAAGTTCACAGCATTGGTGAGAAAAAGAAGATTCTGCAAGAGGGAGTGGAGATTTCAAAGGAAAGGTCATGTACAGAGGTTAAGAAGTCAAATGACTTAGAACTTCTCAACAGCAATACAGGGAGATAGAAGACATGGGTGCAATGCCTTCCAAATTCAGAGAAATTATTTCCATCCTGGACTCACCTACCCAAACTGCGCATCAAGGGCACGTGATTTTCAGACAAATTTTCAGACATATAAGGTTGCAAAAACTTAACCTCCCACACACTTTTCTTAGGAAACTGGAGAGCATGTTTCATAAAACAAAGGAATTAACCAAGGAGGAAGAAACGAGATCCAGGAAACAGGCTTCAACACAGTAGAACAATAAAGGAAATTCCCAGGACATTAGTGAAGAGGGATCTCAGGATGACCAGCAGCCAGTCCTGAGGAGAGCTCAGCAGAGGGCTCCAGGGCAGACCTCTCAGAAGATGAGGAGACAGAATGGCGGATGTGAATCCACATCTCAAGAGGAGATCCAGATCACAGGCATAGAATCAGAGTTGAAAAGTGCATGGAAAACCAAATAAATAAACCAAGAACAACTTTAATCCAGAGCAGCCCTCCCCAGCAGAACCAGAATGTGAGCTCCGTGTGTAATTTTAAATGTTTTGTAATCACATTTTTTAAAAGAACTCAAATTTATTTTAATAATGCAGTTGCTCCTTGGTATATCGGGGGAGGGGACTTGTTCCAGGACCCCCTCAAATACCAATATCCATGGATGCGCAAGCCCCTTATATAAAATGGTGTAGTAATTGCATAGAACCCATGCACATCCTGTTGTATATTTTAAATCATCTCTAGATTACTTATAATATCTAATGCAATGTAAAGGCTCTATAGATAGTTGTTATACTGTATTGCTTTTTTATTTGTTTTATTTTTAATTTTTTTCTTCAATATTTTTGATCCTAGGTTGGTTAAATTCATGGATGCTGAATCCATGGATAGGGAGGGCTGACTGTGTGTTATATTTAATTCAATATATCCAAAATATGTCAACATAAAATCAATAAGAACTAAAAATAAAATCCTAACAATCCCCGCCCCTGCCAACTGACTGAACTGACCTCACCCTCTTGGCCAAGGGGATCCCAGAGAAACCTTAAAAACTGAGTTCCTACAGGAGCTGAAATTGTGGCAATAATCAATAGCTTACCAACCAAAAAAAGTCCAGGACCAGATGGGTTCACAGCCGAATTCTACCAGAGGTACAAGGAGGAGCTGGTACCATTCCTTCTGAAACTATTCCGATCAATAGAAAAAGAGGGAATCCTCCCTAACTCATTTTATGAGGCCAGCATCATCCTGATACCAAAGCCTGGCAGAGACACAACAAAAAAAGAGAATTTTAGACCAATATCCTTGATGAACATTGATGCAAAAATCCTCAATAAAATACTGGCAAACAGAATCCAGCAGCACATCAAAAAGCTTATCCACCATGATCAAGTGGGCTTCATCCCTGGGATGCAAGGCTGGTTCAATATACGCAAATCAATAAATGTAATCCAGCATATAAACAGAACCAAAGACAAAAACCACATGATTATCTCAATAGATGCAGAAAAGGCCTTTGACAAAATTCAACAACGCTTCATGCTAAAAACTCTCCATAAATTAGGAATTGATGGGACGTATCTCAAAATAATAAGAGCTATTTATGACAAACCCACAGCCAATATCATACTGAATGGGCAAAAACTGGAAGCATTCCCTTTGAAAACCGGCACAAGACAGGGATGCCCTCTCTCACCACTTCTATTCAACATAGTGTTGGAAGTTCTGGCCAGGGCAATTAGGCAGGAGAAGAAAATCAAGGGTATTCAATTAGGAAAAGAGGAAGTCAAATTGTCCCTGTTTGCAGATGACATGATAGTATATCTAGAAAACCCCATTGTCTCAGCCCAAAATCTCCTTAAGCTGATAAGCAACTTCAGCAAAGTCTCAGGATACAAAATCAATGTGCAAAAATCACAAGCATTCTTATACATTAATAACAGACAAACAGAGAGCCAAATCATGAGTAAACTCCCATTCACAATTGCTTCAAAGAGAATCAAATACCTAGGAATCCAACTTACAAGGAATGTGAAAGACCTCTTCAAGGAGAACTACAAAGCACTGCTCAAGGAAATAAAAGAGGATACAAACAAATGGAAGAACATTCCATGCTCATGGGTAGGAAGAATCAATATCATGAAAATGGCCATCCTTCCCAAAGTAATTTACAGATTCAATGCCATCCCCATCAAGCTACCAATGACTTTCTTCACAGAATTGGAAAAAACTACTTTAAAGTTCATATGGAACCAAAAAAGAGCCCGCATCGCCAAGTCAATCCTAAGCCAAAAGAACAAAGCTGGAGGCATCACACTACCTGACTTCAAACTATACTACAAGGCTACAGTAACCAAAACAGCATGGTACTGGTACCAAAACAGAGATATAGATCAATGGAACAGAACAGAGCCCTCAGAAATAATGCCACATAGCTACAACTATCTGATCTTTGACAAACCTGAGAAAAACAAGAAATGGGGAAAGGATTCCCTATTTAATAAATGGTGCTGGGAAAACTGGCTAGCCATATGGAGAAAGCTGAAACTGGATCCCTTCCTTACACCTTATACAAAAATCAATTCAAGATGGATTAAAGACTTAAATGTTAGACCTAAAACCATAAAAACCCTAGAAGAAAACCTAGGCATTACCATTCAGGACATAGGCATGGGCAAGGACTTCATGTCTAAAACACCAAAAGCAATGGCAACAAAAGCCAAAATTGACAAATGGGATCTAATTAAACTAAAGAGCTTCTGCACAGCAAAGGAAACTACCATCAGAGTGAACAGGCAACCTACAAAATGGGAGAAAATTTTCGCAACCTACTCATCTGACAAAGGGCTAATATCCAGAATCTACAATGAACTCCAACAAATTTACAAGAAAAAAACAAACAACCCCATCAAAAAGTGGGCAAAGGACATGAACAGACACTTCTCAAAAGAAGACATTTATGCAGCCAAAAAACACATGAAAAAATGCTCACCATCACTGGCCATCAGAGAAATGCAAATCAAAACCACAATGAGATACCATCTCACACCAGTTAGAATGGCAATCATTAAAAAGTCAGGAAACAACAGGTGCTGGAGAGGATGTGGAGAAATAGGAACACTTTTACACTGTTGGTGGGACTGTAAACTAGTTCAATCCTTGTGGAAGTCAGTGTGGCGATTCCTCAGGGATCTAGAACTAGAAATTCCATTCGACCCAGCCATCCCATTACTGGGTATATACCCAAAGGACTATAAATCATGCTGCTATAAAGACACATGCACACGTATGTTTATTGCCGCATTATTCACAATAGCAAAGACTTGGAACCAACCCAAATGTCCAACAATGATAGACTGGATTAAGAAAATGTGGCACATATACACCATGGAATACTATGCAGCCATAAAAAATGATGAGTTCATGTCCTTTGTAGGGACATGGATGAAATTGGAAATCATCATTCTCAGTAAAGTATCGCAAGAACAAAAAACCAAACACCGCATATTCTCACTCATAGGTGGGAATTGAACAATGAGAACACATGGACACAGGAAGGGGAACATCACACTTTGGGGACTGTTGTGGGGTGGGGGGAGGGGGGAGGGATAGCATTGGGAGATATACCTAATGCTAGATGACGAGTTGGTGGGTGCAGCGCACCAGCATGGCACATGTATACATATGTAACTTACCTGCACATTGCGCGCATGTACCATAAAACCTAAAGTATAATAATAATAATAATAATAATAATAAAGAAAAAAAAAAGATCCACAATCAGAAAGGCAGAGGAACATTAGAGTCCTGCTTTGGGGCAGGTGAAGGGAGGGCAGATCAGAGGCCTGCCCCTGAGACTTAACATACCCAAACTTATAATAAAAGATTGTAAAAAGGGCTATGAGAGTTATGAGCTGGGAACCATGGACGAAAACCAGTGTATAATCATAATACCACATACCCCCAAACTCAGCATCATGCAGTATACCCACATAACAAACCCATACATGTACCCTCTGTATCTAAAATAAAAGTCGAATTTTTTGAAAAAAAAAAAAAAAAAAAAAAAAACTGAGTTCCTGGCCATGATGGGATAGGACGTCAAACACGTATATCCCCTTTCTTTTATGGTTTAGACACAACCACTGACAAGCATTAATGTTAAAACAGAGATCGTAAGGCTGACAGAACAGAATCTTTGTGGCAGTAAGATACCGAATTCTAAACAGAACCTAAGGCCATGCTAGGCAAGGGTTAAGTCATGCACCCCTACACTTAAAGAGTATACTATGTCCTAAGGGCTACAGGGTTTTTCTTTTTCTCTGGCAGCCAAACAAGCAGTGGCCCTGAGATAAGCAATATTGAAACAACTGCAGCTCGCCAGCCACCAGACACCACCTGACTAACCCCCATCCACTGTTCCACAGCCATAACTACAGCTCAGCTTTGATGGGATAAGAGCTTTATTTCAGTAACTTTCTCCTGATAAGAGACCACTGACCATGGACTGGTTCTGGCTGGTTTACAGAGGCTGTACACTGAGTGCCTTGGTGTCCCTGCTTCACCTTTTGACGTATAGAGCTTGACTGTGATACACTTCATTGTTGTCTCCACCACAAGGTGAACATGGCTCGTATGTAATATACATGTTTGTTCAGAACACATGCATTAGGACCCCCTTTGTGAACATCCATAGCACCATGCCTGGCCTCCTAGTTTTCTTTTTCTTTTCTTTCTTTTATTTTTTTATTTTATTTTATTTTATTTTGAAACAGAGTCTTGTCCTATTACCCAGGCTGGAGTGCAGTGGCATGACTGCAGCTCACTGCAGCCTTAACCTGCCAGGCTCAAGTGATTCTCCCACCTCAGCCTCCCAAGTAGCTGGGACTACAGGCACATGCCCCCACACTCAGCTAATTTTTGTATTTTTTGTAGAGACGGGGTTTTGCCATGTTGCCCAGGCTGGTCTCGAACCCCTGGCCTCAAGTGATCTGCCCACCTCAGCCTCCCAAAGTGCTGGGATTATAGGTGTGCACCACCATGCCTGCCCTAGTTTTCTTAACAAACGTAACAATATTAGTTATTGTTAGTAATATTGATTAAACTCATACAGGTTATAAATCTGATTTTTTTTTTTGAGACAGAGTCTTGTTCTGTGGCCAGGCTGGAGTGCAGTGGGGCAATGTCAGCTCACTGCAACCTCTGCCTCCCGGGTTCAAGCGATTCTCCTGCCTCAGCCTCCCTAGTAGCTGGGACTACAGGCGTGCACCACCATGCCAAGCTAATTTTTTGTATTTTAGTAGAGACAGGGTTTCACCATGTTGGTCAGGCTGGTCTCGAACTCCCGACCTCAGGTGATCCGCCAGCCTCGGCCTCCCAAAGTGCTGTGATTACAGGTTTGAGCCACTGCGCCTGGCCTTGCACAGTAGGTCACACCTATAAGCCCAGCAATTTGGGAGGTCAAGGTGGGAGGTCACTTGACCCCAGGAGTTTGAGACCAGCCTGAGCAACATAGTGAGACACCATCCCACAAAAAATACATAACAATTCGCCATGGGCAGGCCTGTGGTCCCAGCGACTTGGGGGACTGAGGTGGGAGAATAGCCTGGGCCTGAGAGTTTGATGCTGCAGTAAGCAGAGATCACACCACTGCACTCCAGCCTGGGCAACAGAACAAGACCCTGTCTCTAAATAAATTAATTAAATTAAATGATCTCTGGAAGATTAGTCCACAGGTGTGTGGAGAATTTTCTAGAAAATATTATCAATGTAGGATTGTCACTTTAAAACGTCACCCGCTCTCATTGGTCCGTGGACAGAGCAATTAGGCAAAGCTAGGAAGCAGCCCTGAGTACTCGTAAGAGGGAAAAGAAAGCAAAAGGGATGCCGGTGGTGGCAGATGCTTCCTCCTGGCCAAATCCCAAATCCCACCCTCAGCACCCACACCCTGAGCAGTGGGCAGGAGAGGCCTGAAAGCGTCTGTATAAATGGCTTCTGAGAAGCCCTGGTGATAAAGGAGCTAGAGGCAGCCACACATGGTTCCCAGAAGCTGAATGCTGCGCAGACGACAGGGTAAGTATGCACTGCACCCTGCTTCACCCACACCTCAAGCCGGCCCCTTCTGCTGGGGTCTGGCTACTGCACTCGTGGTCCCCTTGGTAGCTTCACGATTTTTGTCTCTATGCGGCTTCTGTTCCTCTTCCCTCTGCCAAGCCAATACCACCATCCTTCACCGCCCAGTGCAGAGCTTGTTTCTCCAGTGAGTTTTCTCTGACCACTCCTGTCCTCACCAGCCATCTTTGTTTTTAATTCTCATGCACCTCTTTGTGTATGTCTTACACAGTTTGGGCATTCATTATATGCTATTTTAAATTGCATGCTCTTGTTTCATATGTAAGTTCCAATCTGCATGGTAACAACAAGGACAATACCCTATGCTCTTGCATGTTCCATCAGACCTAGCACAGGACTACATCCATAGTATAGGCTTAGAGAATATTTGATGGTTGATTATTGACGGTGAGATTTCATATGCATTTATGCATTTCTGTGATACTTTTTATCACAGAAACTATGGTATGTTATAGATATGTAGATAGAAGAGAGACAAAGAGAATTTCCATTTCCATACATAGGAATTTAAGTGCAAAACTGAGTTGTTTCTTCAGTTCATGGCATGTTAATTATCATAACTGGGCATTTTAAACCCTCTCTATTCTTTAATTTTATTTGAATTTTTTCACTCTAACCTTGATCCCCATGACATGTCTCCTTCCTCTCTCTCCACCCAATGTCATGTATAAGAAATTTGTGCCTAGAAACGTAAAAATACAATATTGTTTGTATGTGTATGCTTCTGTTAACATTATTAAAATGACACCGTGCTATAGATACTGTCCTATTTCTTACATGTTCATTCAACAGTCTTGCTAAAGAATTGTGTTCATTCATTACTTCAGCTGCTGCATGGTATTCCAGCATAAGCTCCCACCACATTTTCTCTGTTCTCCAAGTGATGGGTACCTAAGTTCCCTCCAGCTCCCTGGGACCCAGAAAGATATGTAGGACATCTTTACTATGTTTATTTCCACATGAATCTGTGCAAGAGTTTCTCTGGCATATATTGGGATCCTGGGTCATAGCATGTGCAAATATATAATTTGGCTATAATTTACATTGTTCTCCAGAATGACTTCACCCATCCTGCTTCCACCCGCCATAGCAGTGACCAAAGCAGCTCTGGGAGCACAGCTGAGCACCTCAGAAGATAAGTCCCGGGGTGATTCTTGTCATCTCCATGAAAAGGAGAGGACAAAAAGGCAGAGGCTGCTGCTTGAGGATCCCTTCACCTGGGCTGCATAGCTTCACCCATGCTGACCAACTTCCCCGTTTCAAGTTTCAGACTCGCAGCCGCGCTAGTTAGGGTACAACTTGTTCAGACAGCTGTTTTCATTCACATCTCCAAAGGTCCTCTACCTTGGAAGAAGAAAGAAAGAGGGAAAGAGAAATAAAAGAGATTAAGAACACTGGGGCCAGGCGCGGTGGCTCACACCTATAATCCCAGCACTTTGGGAGGCTGAGGCAGGCAGATCACCTGAGGTCAGGAGTTGGAGACCAGCCTGGCCAACATGACAAAACCCCATCTCTACTAAAAATACAAAACTTAGCCAGGCATGGTGGTGGATACCTGTAATCCCAGTTACTTTGGAGGCTGAGGCAGGAGGATGGCTTGAACCTGGGAGGCAGAGGTTGCAGTGAGCCGAGATCATGCCATTGCACTCCAGCCTGAGTGACAAGAGACTCTGTCTCAAAAATAAAAACAAAAAACAAAAAAACAAAAACACACACATCTGAACCCACAGTTTCATAAATGGTAAATAAAAATGCCACACACCACGAATCAGAAATAACATGGCTCTGGGTTGGCGTCTCTCCCCCACCAACCAGGGAACGAATGCACCCCTTCGCCAGGGGCAGCGGAGGGAGGTGGCTCTGTCTTCCTGCCTGCATCCTCCTGTTTCATCATCCAGGTTCTGTGTGGCCCAGCAGCCTGGGGCTCTTTTGTTTGCCCCCTCCCTGCCCTCCATCAGGGGTGCCTAATGGGGCTCCCGAGTGCTCTTCCACTATCATCTATCCCCCTCCATTGTGTCCTGAGCCCTCCATGTGCTCATGTGTGAGCTTGAAGATCAGACACCACAGACACTCTTTCCCACTCTGCTTCAGCTGCCAAACCCCGAGGAGAAGGAAGGACAGATCAGACACCAAGACAGATAAACAGAGTACCTGAGAAAGGCACAGAGCTGTCTCCTGCCTCAGCCCCCAGGGGCCCGTGTGCCCCTCACTTCCCTCCCTTGATTCCCACCATCTGGGCTCTACCTCTGAATTGACAAACTCTTGCTTGGTCACATCTGGTTCAAGAGAAAGAAACAAGGAGTTTGGAAACCTAAACTAATAGGCAGCACTTGGCACGCACAATAGAAGCAGCTGCTGTTTATAGCCCTTTTTAAGGGTGGCCTCAGGCTGGACCTCACACTTCCCTCCCTGTGGGGCATTGTTTTACACAGAGCATCTGCAACCTCACAGTCTTGCAACTCAAAAAAAAAGAAAAAAAAATTCATGCATCCCATGAATCTATGAAGCTATAACAAACTCTCTTTCCTGGGAAAACTTCCCAGGCCTGCTCCTATTTCCCTCTTAGAGTAAGGCAGGTCCATATGGTTCCTAATGCCTCAATTTCTCTATCCATTAAGTGGGAATATAAAATCAGCCAGTCAGCTATCCAGTTAAAATGCTATCCCGGCCGGGCGCGGTGGCTCATACCTGTAATCCCAGCACTTTGGGAGACTGAGGCGGGCAGATCATGAGGTCAGGAGATCGAGACCATCCTGGCTAACACGGTGAAACCCTGTCTCTACTAAAAATACAGAAAAAAAAAATTAGCGCGATGTGGTGGCAGGTGCCTGTAGTCCCAGCTACTCGGGAGGCTGAGGCAGGAGAATGGCATGAACCCAGGAGGCGGAGCTTGCAGTGAGCTGATATCGCGCCACTGCACTCCAGCCTGGGCGAAAGAGCGAGACTCCGTCTCAAAAAAAAAAAAAAAAAATGCTATCCCATGAAGGCTTTTTCTAAATAACAGCCTACGAAGTTTGAAACACTTCCAATGTCTAAACTGGGGGAAAAAATCAGCATGAATTCAGGTTGTCAGTTCAAGACTAATATCACACTGCAGAAGAGGCAAGTAGCAAGGCCCATCCTGCTTGGTATTGTGATCCATGCCTCTTTTCTGACCCCAGGGTTTCTTTCCCCTGGTCTTGTACCCATAGAAACAAGCGTGGAGTTGGCAGGCAGGGGGAATCATCAGACTCCATCAGCGCCCTTCCAATCCCCATCCTTGATTTCAGACGCCTGAGCAGGCTCCATTGGGCAAGGTGGCGCCTAATTACCTCCCTTCTGTTTTTTCCCTTCTCTCCTCTCTTGCCTTCTTCCCTCCCCACCCCCTCAGAGGACAGCCTTTCCAAGAAATAACACACACACGCACACCTGGCACGGTGAGATAGGGAAGCTCACCATGGATACCGGGCTACCATTCCCACTCCGGCGGCGGCTCCTGGGAATAAGTAACTATCTCTAGAATGCTAGAAACTCCAGATGTGCACCGACTAGTGCCTTGAGACCCAACATCCCTGTCCCATTATGCATATTTTTTTCCACAAGTTTCATATATGCATATCAAGCTTTCAGAAGGGGAAAAAATTGGAAATGCTAATCTTCCTTTTAATATGCTACCACATGCCAGCCCCGAACAGCTGTGCACACACAACATGTTGGACTGGACATGAAATATAGCCCATGACCATTTTTTAAGCATTCATTCCCAGGACTTACAAAACACATTTACTTGGAGGGAGGTCACACAGTCTTCCTTCTGCATAAAAAGGTGGCTTTGAAATAGGTACAGCCATCTGGAAACAGCCTCCTCTGCTATTGATATGTAAAGTGCACATATTACACCATCTTGCTCAGGAGCATGCAGCAGGAGGCTTAGACACACACAGGCCGTAATTGTTTAAATATACAGCCTCTGGGTCTCTGCGGTGCTTACCTTGCTCTGAAAAACCATTTGCCAGCAGCATAGGTGACTCTAAACAGGCTGGGGAGGCAATTTGTTCACAGGGGCATTCATCTGTGTGCAGGAGGACCGTCGTAGAGCCCAGGTTTGAGAGAAATTATTTCAACACTCCACTGCTGCTCCAAGCTTGCTAATAAGAAAGAATGTCTCAGGTGCATGACTAAAAGTAGGCAGCAAACACACTATCAAAATAATGACCCCAGCTCTTTTGCTCATTATAGCCAAGCATTTGCCTCTCACCCCAAGAAGACTAAGATCCCACTCTTAAGAATGGCTTTTGTTCCACATTTACAGACCAGGAGCAACGAGTCCTATATTCCTCACTGATCTCCACGTAGTCAGGGGAATGACTGACTCTGTCAGTTTACTAACATTTGCTCCTTAAAATTAGCATCCTCCCCCTCGGGAGTATTATTTTCATTGCCAGAGCTTTTCCAAATAAATTCTTTTCTTTTTTTTCTTTCTTTTTTTTTTTTTTTGAGGTGAAGTCTCACTCTGTTGTCCAGGCTGGAGTGTAGTGATGTGAGCTCAACTCACTGCAACCTCCGCCTCCTGGGTTCAAACAATTCTCCTGCCTCAGCCTCCCGAGTAGATGGGACTACAGGCACCCATCACGACAATGGGCTAATTTTTGTATTTTTAGTAGAGACAGGGTTTCACCATGTTGGCCAGGCTAGTCTTAAACTCCTGACCTCAGATGATCCACCCGCCTTAGCCTCCCAAAGTGCTGGGATTACAGGCGCGAGCCACTGCGCCCAGCCCCCAAATAAATTCTTGACCTCTGGAGGTATTTAACTTTTGTGTTGTTTCTGCCATTTTTGTTTCCTAAGCTTGTTTTTTAATCTTTGCCTTTTTTCTAAATATAAATATGTAAGGTAGCTAAATTTAAATAAATATATATATATATTAGCTAAATCAGCACCTAAAATTTAAAATGACTAACCAAATGGTACCAAGTTTCAGTAAGAGAGGATGACTAAGTTCTGGAGGTCTATTGGACAGCATGATGACTATAGTTAATCATATTGTATTGTATCCTTAAAAATTGCTAAAAGGGTAGATCTTCAACGTTCTCACCCCACACTCACAAAATGATAACCACATGAGGCAATGGCTAATTAACTTGACTCTGGTCATCACTTCACAAGGTATACATATATCAAAACACAATGTTGTACATTGTAAATATATACAATTTTTAATTGTCAATTATACCTTAATAAAGGTGGAAAAATTTTAATTGTATCCCAAAGAAATCTTAGAAGAAATACAGAGCTCTGAAGTAACTCAAAAGGTTAAGCTGTTAAATGCACAAATAGAGCTCCTGTTACACAGAGAGAGGAGCGGGGAGAGAGAGGGAGGGAGGGAGTGAGGGGGAGAGAGGGAGAGCCTATTGGAAGGAGGAGGCCACTGTAGGTCAGCCTGTCCTTTACATTGTGAAGAGTTTGAAAGAGGCTAATAAACCCAGCAGCCTATGGCAAAGGTAATTTATTTTATATTCCTAGTCATCACATGCAATATTTTTTGGAGGGGGAGAGCAAATATAATTAAAAGAAAGTGATAAACAATAAAAACAGTACCTAGTGATGCTTCCACCCCCATTCTGAGACTGTGCCTTCCTTGTCCCTTTTGTGGTGCGTTTCACAGCCTGTTTGCACACCACCATCTTGGAGGCTCCTACCTGACAGGCTGAGAGGGACAGCAACTCTGCTGTGCCGGGGGTCAGTAGCCCTTCTTGGAGGCAACACAAATCACATGAGATAACTAACTTCCAGGTATGGGCACACACATGTCTGCACTGGCACCTCCCAGCCCCAGCCCCTGGAAAACACATCTTCTTGGCTCCCAATCGGATCCCTGCTGGGAATAATTACTAAGTGGACAGTTCTCCACCTGGTGGATTCCCTGAGCCCACATGGAGGACGTTTCTCCTGGGCTCAAAGTGAGAGGCTGAGCCCGCTCCACTCCCAGCTTGCACTCGCTACATTCTACATGGATGAGGTCACTGGACTGCAGATGAGGTAACAGTGCAGCCTGCCCAAGAGCTGTAAGAGGTTACCATATGACGAGTCATGTAAACACAGCGAGGTCCCCATGGGGCCTGAGGACAGCTGGACTCTGCTCCTGGCTGCAGAGTGATGGGAGCCGTGGGACTCCAGGAGACTGTCTGCACTCTTAAAAGAGCCAAATTACTGCCTAAACTCATGTCACACCTACCCAGACATCAGTCTACCAGCCTCAGTTGAGAGCAAGGTTCCTGCAAGAGGAGGGCTGGCTGGCCCTGCGGAAGGTGTGCATGAGGGCATGCATGAATAAATGACACAGCCTCATGAAAGAAAAGCTTTCCCAGGCAGAAAGACACTGCACTGAGGCCTGTACAGCACTCTGCCAGTGTAGCGCTCCACCTCTCTTCACTTACCCGGTGGAAGTGGTTCCACCCTTCCAACATCTAGACACACCTCCTAATAGTCTCTAAGTTAGAAACATGCTTGGGAAACAAGCATTTTTTTAAAAATCAATAAAGAAATTCACTTATTCAAGATCTTCTAAACAACTATAGAATGACAGATGCATTTCCAGAAGTGGAACAGTCCTGCTCAGTGGTTCCAGGGTCCATCCAGTACTTCTCAAGGTCAGAATGTTCTTTCCAGGGTCAAATTGGATTAACTGAATTCAGCATCTATCTCATGTATTCCTTATCTATTTCTTTTATACTGAGCCCTACCAGGTACCCAACACTGTAGAAAACCCTGGGAATGTTGTAGAAAACAGGAGTTCACATGCTAACCGTCTAGGAATGCTTACAATAGAGGGGCACATGTGTCATGGAGGGGAAATGTGGGAGCCACAGAGGTAGAGGGCATGGGGAGGCCACCCAGAGAACCTCATTAAGTTGAGACCAGATCAAGAGAGTCACAGTAAGAGTCACAGCAGCAGTGGAGAGGCTAGCTAACATTCACAAGGGGTTAGGGGTTTCTCAGTGCTGGGTGTTACAGGGCACATCACACGCCTCATAATGATTCTGTGAAGTGAGGTCACTGTGATCCCCATTTTACAGATGCTCATGGAGCTTACAAGAAGTTAAGTAACTTGCCTGAGGAAGTAGTAGAATCAGGATTTGAACCAAGAGGGTGAGACCCCAGAGCCTGCACTCCAGAATCACTCCACCCCAAACACTATCAAAGGGATACAAAAACAAGCAGACTCTCATAGCCACGCATGGGGCTGGTGCCCTACCAGCAACAGAGGCAGCTGGGCAGGCAGGCAGGCAGGGAGGGGAGTCCCTGGCATAGGAGAGCTAGATGATGGGGAGGGTATTTTATGTGTGTGTATGCATGAGTGTGCATACACATGTGTGCATAAGGTTGAAAGACAGATTTTGCAAGCATACCAAAGAATTTGAAATTTTTCCTAAGGGTCGTGGCAAATTGTTTGCTATGGGTTGAATGTGTCCCCAAAGTTCACGTGTTGGAAACTTAATCCCCAATGTGACAGTGTTGGGAGGTGGGGCCTAAAGGGAGGTGTTTAGGTCATGAATAGATTAATGCCATTATACAAATGGGGGTAGGTGCACTCTCTTGTGCTCTTGCCCTTCCACCATGAAATGACACAGCAAGAAGGGCCTCACCAGATGCCAGCACCTTGATCTTGGACTTCTCAGCCTCTAGAATTGTGAGCCAATAAATTTCTGCTCACTATAAATTACTCTCAGATATTCTGTTATAGGAGCACAAAACAGAATAAGACATCACTGAAGTACTTTAGGCACATTAACAAGATGTTCAGACTTGTTTGAAACATGGCTCTGGCTGCCATGTGGAAAATGGGTTGGAGAGCAGTGAAGGGTGTGTTTGCAATAATTCAACTGAGGGATTGATGGCCAGGATTGAAAAGGAGCGGTGAGTACAGTACCAACACAGGAAGTCAATCTCTATGCAGGAGGTAGAATCTGAAGGCCTTGGTCATGGATTGGACCTGAAGTGGTGTGAGGGTGAGAGAAGAAGGAAGGTAGAAGAGGGACAAAGATGTTTTCTGATGGAGTTGCAGGATGCTGGAAGAAGATCAGGTTTGGAGATGCCCATTAGGCACTCAGATATGCAGATCTGAAGCTCAAGAACAAGATCTGGTCTGAAGATAGAGATTTAGGAGTCATCAAAATGACCTTATTGCTCAATGAGAACCTTGTTCCTTAATGCGACAAAAACATCACTAATACCCCATTCCTTTAACTTGCATTTTTTGTGATGCTATAGAAAGGCACACTCTCCCCCACTGGAATACAAGCTACATGAGGACAAGGATTTTTTTCTCTTGTTCTCCTCTTATTTCCCAGTACATGACATATGGGACATAGAAAATGATCCATAAATATTGTAGAATAAAAGAACTAAAGGAAAATGCTTTCTAAAATAAACATGTAAAAATGATACAAGAAGAGTTTTAAAAGTTTTAAAGCATATCCAAAAATTGAAGATTTAAATTCTCCCTCAAACCTTTGCCCCTCAGACCCACCACATAAGATGAGGAGATAATCGTACCTAGGGCTCATCATTCTCCCATCCTTGGTCACCTGTGTGCTCACTTCTACAGCATCAAGATTTATAACTATATTTGTCCATATGCTGTATTGTTTATAACTATATTTGGGTCTTTATTGTTTTGTTAGCATAGATTGACTCTAAAACTTTGAACTTGGAAACCACATCTATAATACTACCTTTATTGCATAATCATCATCTACTGTAGTGCTTAGGAGTGTGCTTTTTCTCATAGAAAAGTCAGTACATAATACATACACAAATGGTAACAATTAGAAGTAATGGATACATTAATTGGCTTCATTGTGGTGATCATTTCATGATGTATACATGTATCAAAACATCAAGTCATACATCTTAAGCATATACAATTTTATATGTCAATATCTTAATAAAGCTGTTTTTAAAAAACTCAATATAGTAACCATACCATACATCACTAAGCCTGTACTGTCTACAGAAAGAAGTACCAGACATCAAGATCAAATACTTTCTGTTTAATTAAATTAAATCAACTGCTGTCATGCCACATTTCAGCTTACTTCATATTTAAACTATAAATTTCTTCTGAATATTTATTTTTCCCACAATTGCCATTACCGTACTATTTTCTGATTAACAGAAGACATATGTCCCCATCTTATCATGCAAATCTCCCAGGTTCTTCATTATATCAGGTGTGCCATGTAATCCCCTTTCTCATTCAATCCATTCTTGGGCCCTCAGCTCTTCTGTTCTAATTTGGACCAATTGT
Source organism: Pongo pygmaeus (assembly GCF_028885625.2). NCBI lineage: Eukaryota > Metazoa > Chordata > Mammalia > Primates > Hominidae > Pongo > Pongo pygmaeus. The sequence goes on along the minus strand of NC_072380.2, from coordinate 72,936,078 downwards.
TTCCTAAGACTGCTGCACAGCTGTCATCCCCGGGCTCCTTTTCATTGCACTCCTAGGCTAGTCCCACTGTTTCTCAGATTCTCATTTTCTTTTTTCGTTGAGACCTTTTCATTTCAATTTTGCTATGCCATATCTCAGCTACACTCACATTCTCTCTGACTTCTGAAAATACCAAAAATGTTCCCCTCCCCTGCCTCAGATCTTTCCATAGCTTGTTCCTTTATATCATTCAAGTCAGGTTTAAATGTTGCCTCCTCATCCAGTCCTCTATCCATCTAAAACAACAACAATAAAAAACAAAAACAACCTGTTTGTCATTCCCTATTAAAACAACTTCTTTCATCTTCAACATAACACTCCCATTATCTAATATTTTTCTAATTGTATTCGTGGTGTTTTTTTTGGTTTTTTTTTTAAGACAGAGTTTCATTTTTGTTGCCCAGGCTGGAGTGCAATGGTGCTATCTCAGCTCACTGCAACGTCCATCTCCCAGGTTCAAGTGATTCTCCTGCCTCAGCCTCCCGAGTAGCTGGGATTACAGGCATGTGTCACCACACCCGGCTAATTTTGTATTTTTAGTAGAGATGGGGTTTCTCCGTGTTGGTCAGGCTGGTTTCAAACTCCCAACCTACGTGAAGCACCCGCCTTGGCCTCCCAAAGTGCTGGGGTTACAGGCATGAGCCACCGCACCTGGCCTATTTATTTTATGTCCCTTTCAATTAAAATACGAAGTCCAGGCTGGGCGCTGTGGCTCATGCCTGTAATCCCAGTACTTTGGGAGGCCGAGGCGGGCGGATCACGAGGTCAGCAGATTGAGACCATCCTGGCTAACACAGTGAAACCCCATCTCTACTAAAAATACAAAAAATTAGCCAGGCGTGGTGGTGGGTGCCTGTAGTCCCAGCTACTCGGGAGGCCGAGGCAGGAAAATGCTGTGAACCCGGGAGGCGGAGCTTGCAGTGAGCCGAGATCGTGCCACTGCACTCTAGCCTGGGTGACAGAGCAAGGCTCCGTCTCAAAAAAAGAAAAAAAAAAAAAATACCAAGTCCAAGAGAACAGGTTTTTGTTGTTTTTTGGTTGTTTCCACCTGTGAATTCTAGGCCGTAAGACAGTAAGAGACATATAAAAGAGGTTCAATGAACACAACTGAAAAGGCTCTCAGATGGCCACATTCACACACAATACCCAAGTCTCTTCTATGTATCCTCTGACATGACAGAAGGGAGGTCAGAGTCTTAGTGTCTCTATTCTGAAATCTTGCTACCCTGAGACCATAAGCTCTCAGAGAGAAGAGTAGCTATAAATTGGTGTGACAGGATGCTAAAGGACTAGGGAAGATGCTTAAAGAAAAACAGATGGTTGTCATTTAGCTAATTTTAGGTTTTGTTTAGCTAAGAGGGTATGTAAGCCGAAAGAAAGAGAGAAATTGTTGGGTTTTGCTACTAGAACTATTTGTTTATAAAATCCCTCCCTTGCAAAGCATTAAAATGCTGGATACATTGCAATATTAAGTGAATTGGTTAACTCTCAAGATAATAAGAGAAATCCCCAGAAACATAAAGTAAGATAAAACAAAATAAGCCATGAGCAAAAAAGCAAGAAAATCAGGAGTCAAGGCTGCTTAGGAAACAAAGGCAATATCAGGATTCTAGAGCAGCGTGGGCAAGCTACAGCATACAGGCCAACCACCTGTTTTTGTAAATAAAGTTTTATTGGCACATAGCCATGCCCATTCATCTATGTATGGTCAGTGACTGCTTTTGTGCTGCAACAGCAGAGTTAAGTAGTTGCAACAGAGACCATATGGCTCACAGGCCTAAAATATTTACCACCTTACCCGTTCTGAACACTTTTAATAGTTGTTCAGGGAAATGAAGTCTTTTGGGCCTGTACAAAGAAAAGGAGAAACCCGAGACTCACATATAGTTTAGATCTTCAAAGGGACATACCCTCCAGGGAAAAAGTGGACTAGAAAAAAAACAAAAACTGTTGGTAAAACAATCCAGAGGGAAATCTACCTTCACCACAGCTTCAAGTAAAAAATATTATTAATAATAGTAACAATAATAATAATAAAAACAATAATGATGGTCTCCCCTGAAAAGTTTTAACTATGAGACTGCTAGTTACAATTTTTACATAGGTCTCAGGTTCAAATTTTTACTGCCCAGTGAATCTTGAAAACTCCAAACAGAGAAAATAAATGTCCGGCAGAGGGAAGTGCACATCTCCAGAACAAAGTATTCATTACACAGTTACATGAGGATTCCCAACAGTTTAAGTTCAATTAAATATGTTTTAAAAAGAGAAAAATTTTACCAAACCTCAAGACAGCCAATGACTATAAGTGGGAGCCAACAGAAACAGCAAGTGTGATTGAAACTCCAACAACTTCAAATATTAGAATTATCAGATATAGAATATAACTATGTATGATGTGAAGGTAATTAATGCCACTGAATTATATACTTAAAGGCTAACATATTAAATTTTATGTTATGTATTGTCTTAGTTTGTTATCTGCTGCTCTAACAGAATATCATGGACTGGGTCATTTGGTTTTTAAAGTTATTTGGCTCACAGTCTGGGGGTTGGGAAGTCTAAGAGCATAGCACTGGCATTTGGCAAGGGTCATCCCATGGAAAAAGGCAGAAGCAAGCACACAAGACAGAGACAAATCAGGCCAAATTTCTTTTTAACAGAAACCCACTCCTTCCATAACTAACCTCCTCTCACAATAATGGCATTAATCCTATTCATGAGAGACAGCCATCATAACCTAACACCTCTTAAAGGCCCTACCTCTTAGTGCTGTTACAATGGCAATTAAACTTCAACCCAAGTTTTGGTGGAGACATTCAAACCATAGCATATATATTTTACCATAATAAAAACACAAATATACTTGTGTTTTTTTGTATCAATTTTTTTCTATCACTTTTTATTTCTTTCAACATTTATAAATATAAGCATAAATATAAATATATATTTTACCATAATAAAAACACAAATATATGTATATATATTTGTGTATGTATATATTTATGTGTATATCTGTATATATATATTTGTATATATATGTTTGTGTTTTTATTATGGTTATATATAGAGAGATATTAAAAGAAATAAAAGATGATAGAAAAAATTAATAAGAAAAAGAGGACTATCAAAAATGATCAGATTTAACAAAGAATCAAATAGAATGTATAGAAATAAAACTATATCTAATTAAAATAATATGCATTAAACTACATATATGTATGTACATGTGTAGATGAAAGATACATAGATGAATGAATGCAAAGATAAATAAACTAATAGATAAGTGAAGCAGCAAAATAAACATAAATGACTAAAGAATTTGTGAACTGAAGACAGATCTTAAGAAAGCACTCAGAATGCAGCAAGAAAAAGATGAGAGAATACAATGAGTAAGAAAAAGGGAGGAAAGAATGAGAAGTTCTAACATACACCCAGAGTCCCACAAGAAAGAATAGAAAAAATGGGAGAGACATTCCAAAAGATAATGGCTAAGGAAATTCTAGAACTAATGAATGACATGAATCCTCAGAGACAGGAAGTATAATAAAGGACAAATTTCCAAATATAGCTAGGCATCTCAGCTCACACCTGTAATCCCAGCACTTTGGGAGGCTGAGGCAGGAGGATTGCTTGAGCTCAGGAGTTTGCGATCAGCCTGGGCAACATAATGAGATCTCAGCTCTACAAAAAAATTAAAAAATTAGCCAGGTGTGATGGCATGTGCCTGTGGTCCCAAATACTCAGGATGTCGAGGTGGGAGGATCACTAGAGCCCAGGAGGTCAAGGCTGCAGTGAGCCTAGATCATGCCACTGCACTCCAGCCTGAGTGACAGAGTGAGACCCTATCTCAAAAAATGATAATAATAATAATAATAATAGTCACACACACTAGGCACATCAGGTGAAACTGTAAAACACCAAAGCAAAAGAGAAAATGGTTTAAGTCACATGAAATGAAAGATAGCTCATCTACTACAAAATGACTATAGTCTGACAGCAGACCTCTGTCAGAAATAACAAAGCACAAAAACAGTGGAATCATGTCATCAAAGGCTGAAAAAAATAATTGTCAATCTAGAACTGTGTCCTCAGAAATGTTACCTTTCAAGAATGATAGCAAAATAAAAACATTTTGGTGAAACAATAACCGAAACAGTTTACCACTCATAGCCTCTCATGAAAGAAACATCTAAAGGATGAATATGTGGAAGAAGGAACATGATCCTTGCAGAATGCTCTGTTAGAACAAGAAACACTGAGCTGAATTGCTCAGAGAATAGAGTGTTTTGAAGCAAGAAAAGAAAGGGAGACAAGAAAGCTGGTAAAGAAAAATGCTCTTTGAAAATCAAGAAATATGTTTAATGGGGGTGTTTTATTGTATTTTTGCAGTGTGAAATGCATTGTGGATTCTTCCTATTGATGTTTACAATATCTTCAGTAAAATATATTGTATTAGTCTGTTCTCACACTGCTAATAAAGACATACCTGAGACTGGGTAATTTATAAAGAAAAAGAGGTTTAATGGACTCAAAGTTCCATGTAGCTGGAGAGGCCTCACAATCAAGGCAGAAGGCGAAAGGCATGTCTTACATGGCAGCAGGCAAGACAGAATGAGGACCAAGCGAAAGAGGAAACCACTTATAAAATCATCAGGTCTCATGAGACTTATTTACTACCACGAGAACAGTATGGGGGAACTGCCCCCATGATTCAATTATCTCCCACCAAGTCCCTCCCACAACATGTGGGAATTACGGGAGCTACAATTCAAGATAAGATTTGGATGGTAACACAGCCAAACCATATCATATGCACTTCTCTTAAGTATTTTGTGGTGCTGAGTCTTTTTCTTGAGATGGCATCAAGAGCCAGATAAACGTTCAATGTGTACATAAAGCATGAGCAGGGTTAACAGGTCCTATATGCTGGGTAATGGTAAAGAAAGGGGCATTTTCTAGATGTGTACCCTAGCTCTAACAGGCAGAGCCTAAGGGATTTCTGGTGGGAGCTACTGGCATTATTTCCACAGGGCACTTTCATGTTTTTCTCTCCATACCACTCACCATTAGCAAAAGGGATTACTCACTAGGTTGTATTATGGAGCAATCTTGTTACTCATCAGGATGACTGGGTTTGTACTATGTTTTGGAAGAAAAGATAAGCAGCACCTGCATTTCCACCAAGGCCAGGCCTCGGCATTGCTGATGGCAAATTCCAAGCACAACCTTAGAAGAAAAGGGAAGTGAAAACTCATATGACTAGGCACTAGGCTCTATGTTATGTCATTTAGCCCTCACATATAAGGTATATAGGACTACAAGGTAGGTATAGCCATTACATAGTGGGAAGGAGGCATGGAAAAGAGAGACAGCAAAGTGTAATACACCCTACCAATTGAAAATAAGTTTGTTCCTAATAATTACATTTAAAACCAACACGTATTTGATGAGATCAATGATCTAAGAAGTTTTCTAGCTAGAGGCAACTTGACTATTGCCTAAATCAAGGATCAGCAAACTACAGCCTGTGGCCAAACCCAGCCTACCACCTGTCTTTGTACAGCTATGAGTTAAGATTGGTTTTTATATGTTTATAATGGTTGAAAAAATCCACAAGAAGACTATTTTGTGACAAGTGAAAATATATAAAATTCAAATTTCAGCACCTGCTATGGTAATGAATGGATAATGGAAGGTTATGGCCACCTTTCAAGCCCCAGAGGTTGTTGCCCTCACTCTAATTTTGATGATTCATGTGTGACTTATTTAATTGTTATCTATCGCAGATATATAAAAGAATGCTTTTATTCTTTTTTTAAGAATCTAAATTCAAATCATCTTTAATATCACCAAGTTTCTACTCCCATCACCCTTCAGAACATTGACATATTAACTTTTTGACCTACCCCAAACCCTCTTGCTACTTCCCAGGATACAAAAAGCACACCTGCCACACAGCTGGGTGCAACGAGGAGCCCCCATGCAACAGCGCATTGAAAACTGGTTTGGGAGAACTGAGGGTTAAGTGAAGTCCCCCAGGAATTCCAATCTGTTGCAGGCTGCTAATTCAGAAGCTGCCTGGGGCCTATGTCTGAATATTTGTATCCCTGAAAATTCACATGTTGAAGACCTAATCACCTCTGTGTTGGTACTAAGAGGTAGGGCCTTTGGAAGATGATTAGGTCATGAGAGTGGAGCCCTCATAAATGAGATTAGTGCCCTTATAAAAGAAGGCCCAAGCCAGGTGTGGTGGTGCACACGTGCAGTCAGTCCCAGCTACTCAGGAGGCTGAGGAAGGAGGATTGCTTGAGCCCGGGAGTTCGAGGCCACAGTGAGTGATGATCATACCACTGTGCTCCAGCCTGGGTGAAAGAACAAGACTCTATCTCTAAAAAAGAAAACGAACAAAATGAATAAATAAAAGAAGCCCCAGAGAGCTGCCTTTCCCATTCCATGATGTGAGAACACAGCAAGAAAAAAAAACGACCATCTATGAACCAGGAAGCAGGCCGTCGTCAGACACTGAACCTGCTTGTTCCTTGATCTTGGGCTTCCCAGCCTCCAGAACTGTACAGTACATTTTGGTTGTTTATAAGTCACTCAGTTCATGGTGTTTTGTTATAGCAGCTGCAAAGGACTAAAACAATACCATAAAAATGTTATTGGAACACAGCCATACTCATTCATATACATATAGTCTAGGCTGTTTTTGCACCATAAGAGCAGATTTCAGTAGGTGTGGCAGAAATAACAGAGTAAGGGATGAGCAAGACATAAGGAAAGAGGTGGAACTATTATTCCAATAGAAGTAGTGCCCACATGGAAACAAGCACCCCAAACACCCACACTTGCTGCATATGCCCCAGTGCTCACCTCCTGCTTCTGCTGCTCTGTCTTCCTAATCCCTCCCTTTAGTTCTGAAGCATGAAGTGCTCCCATGACTTCCCCATATTTCTCATGCCTGCTAGAAGGCCTTGACCACAAAGCTACATATTTGTCTTGACCATGGCCACAAGCCCCGTGTGGCTCCCACTGACGCAGCTGACTCAACCCTGGTCTAGATGGCCTGTTTGCAGAAGGCACTTGGTTTGGCCGCAACATGAGTCATTCTGGATAATTATAAGAACTGATAAACTCTGCAGGAACCAAATTCTGCTCTCCCATGAACTAATGCTTCTGTCCCAGTCAAGGTGGATAATGGAAGGTTATGGCCACCTTTCAAGCCCCACAGAGCTCTGCAGCTCCTCTAGCCACTTGCTCCCTTCAGGAAGCCACAAATATGCCCACCCCAAATTTGCACTCCAGCATACCTTTCTCTCCTGATATAGCACAGTCAGTGGATTAAGATGGACCTGGTTTAAATCCTAGCTCTCTCACTGGACTGTGTGACCTCAGAGAAGCCACCTCACTTCTCTGAACCACAGTGTCCTCACCTCCAAAATGATGATGGCAAGCCCCCTCTCTAGACTGTTGAAGTTGGCATGGCAGGCAAGGCTTCCTGGTGCTTTACCTCAGCCCCACCTCCCCACACCCTCCCACTCCCCCACCCACTGGAACTGCTCCCTATGCCTCTGCCTTGCTTTGGTCACTTCCTTTCTTGTTTGCATTTCCCTCTGCTTTTCCTGCCTTCTGTCCTTTCGGTTCCGCTTCCCTGGGAAGTTTCCAACACCCAGGATTTCCTGAGTGCCATTTCCCTGTACTGTGTGGCCACCCTGCTTACCTAGCTCATAGCCCTCACTCCAATACTTCAAAATTATTTCCACACCTCCCTGCCTGCCTTATGAGGTCCTCCAAGGTGGGAAATTTGATTCCTTGTTTGCCATTTCCAAACTCACTGCCCGGTACATTGGACTCTAATGAAGGCGGAGGGGAATAGGATAGGAGGTGTTCAAGTCACAGCATTCTTGAGTTCTGGAAATCGAGACAATTTGTCCCTTCCATTGTCTATAACTCTGCAAAATCTGACCTCTTTGAACTGAAAACTGCCGTTAAGGGCACTGTGACACAAGCCATGGCAACTCAGCAGGAAGCCTTGTGTGTGCCCCACCTGCGGGCACTGGCTCTGCAGCTCCAGGTTTCAAAGGCTGAAAATCTGGGGGCTGTCTATCCTACAGCCCCCGTCATGTGTGTGCACAATCGGCGACCTCTCCAATACAAACAACCCAGGAAAGACAATACCAGTCTGTTCCAAAGAGAGAGGAATTGTAAGCAGTTGCTACTTCCTGGATGACTGAGTATTCTCTACCCTGACAACATGGACAGTCTGAACAGAATTTATTCAAAACAGCTTTTCCCACCTAGTTTCAAATTAAGAGATGCAATGTTACCTCTGACCAGTTTGCAATAGTGGTATCGGAAACAGGGAGGCTTGCCGGGGATATTTCACTACTGCCACCTCCATGAAGTATGCAAATTCAAGTGTAAAAACTTGAAATAGTGCAGGGAAGAATGCCAACTGCACGCTCACTGTTTTCTGGGAGACCTATAGGTATAATTTCTACCTCTGATCAGTGTCATTGTGCAAATGATTTTGCATGTACCATACAGACATTTATTTTTTTTAGCTTGACTATCAGGCAAAGGAGGAAAACACTATGGCCTTTTATAAGGGAAAGTGTCTCCCTAAGGAAATAATTGAAGGCCTCAATTGCTCGAGTCTTTCAAAAGACACTGTACAAAGCACCCCTGAAAACACTGCGGGGAATAATTCTGTGTTCACTGGGGAACTGGCTAGATGATCTAATAGGTCGTTGCCCTCACTCTAATTTTGATGATTCATGTGTGACTTATTTAATTGTTATCCATTGCAGATATATAAAAGAATGCTTTTATTCTTTTTTTAAGAATCTAAATTCAAATCATCTTTAATATCTCCAAGTTTCTACTCCCATCACCCTTCAGAACATTGACATATTAACTTTTTGACCTACCCCAAACCCTCCTGCTACTTCCCAGAATACAAAAAGCACATCTGCCACACAGCTGGGTGCAACGAGGAGCCCCCACGCAACAGTGCATTGAAAACAAGTTTGGCAGAACTAAGGGTTAAGTGAAGTCCCCCAGGAATTCCAATCTGTTGCAGGCTGCTAATTCAGAAGCTGCCTGGGGCCTAGGTGTAACCCCAGCTAAGAAAACAATGCCTTAGCTGCCTTATCCTGAGCAGCATTTAGCATTTATCATGGTCAGAAAACCACCTGTTACTTGGGAGAGATCCAAAAGAATCCTGAGCCATAATTAAAGCAATAATGAATAAAAACATACTGTGAATTGCTACCCAAACCCCAGGCAGATGTGTTATTTAACTGTGGGCTTGATCTGCACTATTAATTTGGAATAAAAATAACAGACAACAAAACATACACAGAATCAAGACCCTGCCTGCCCCGGGGTTTTGTTTCTTTTCAAGTCCTTGGCAGTTGTGGTTAGTAACCCAAATGCAAGCAGAGCTGACTTTCTTGCACACTGGAGTGGTGTCTGACAATACATTAGAGCAGAGCTGGCAGCCAATCAGAGTCAAATGAATCACTGGATCCCTGTGCAGATCCATAAATTACAGTTGAAGGAGATGGGCTAGTGGCATGTGCCAGTTGGGTTTTCACCCACCCACTTCTGAGGCCTTTTGACCCGGCTGAAGCCAGGAGCAGATTTTCTCCCCCAGGGGGAATGCACACCTGAGTACTCGGATCTGGCCACGAGATACTTCTGGTTGTTTCACTGGGAAACATCTGAAAACACATTTCTCTGACTATCTGTAGAACTGCAATTAAACACAGAAACTCGACCAGACATAGTGGCTCACCCCTGTAATCCCAGCATTTTGGGAGGCTGAGGCCAGCAAATCGCTTGAGCCCAGGAGTTTGATACCAGCCTGGGCAATATGGCCAAACCCTGTGTCTACAAAAAAGTACAAAAATTAGCCAGGCGTGCTGCCATGCGCCTGTAGTATCAGCTACTCAGGAGTCTAAGGTGGGACGATGGCTCGAGCCCAGGAGATCAAGGCTGCAGTGAGCCAAAATCCCACCACTGCATTCCACTCTGGGCAAGCAAGACCCTATCTCAAAAACAAAACAAAACAACTCACAGGCAAGGAACAGTGGCAGGGAGAGGTCATCTCCTACTTAAAAGTTCTGTTCTGTTTGGCAGTGACTAGTTTGTTATTAAGGCTCTGACTCCATCTCATTAAGCTCTTTCCAAATCTTCTGAGAGGAACATGCTCTTGAGAGGGTAAGGGGAAGGGCATGGGGCTGTGAACTGAAGAAGAGAGGGGCAGAGCAATTTTGTGGTACGCAGGTGTTCATAACTTTGTACTACACATTACCCTTTAAAAAATTCAGATTCAGTTGACAGATCTACGCTAATGTGTGAAAAGTGGAAAAAGACAAGCTAGCGTTTGTTTCAGAGGTTGAAAGCATCACTTTGATTTGCAATGATTTCCAATCTACCTCTTTTTCCACAAGAAAAAATTGCAAAGATCCCTAAATGTCACAAAATAAAGCCTGCCAATGTTCTGTTGGCATATAGTTTAATTCTTGAACAATTACCCTGCCATATACATTTATTCTTAAATTTTATATATTGACACATTAAATTTTGAAACTGAAAGAGAAAATGACACATGTAAATACCCTCAAACTCAGAACTGACTTTAAAATTCGATCTATTACTGTGTATGCATGAGTGTGTGTGTACTAAATCTATGACAAGTGCTAGTTGCTGGTTTATTGCAATTGACTTAATATCACTCTCAAAGACTGAGTGTACATTCTCATGCTCTGAAAAAGTTTTGAGTAGATCTCTTCTGGGACAAGCTATCGTGTATATTTAAGACATGATCTCTACAATAGTAAAAATACGTTGCACTAATATGAATTCCTAGTTGAGAGTGGCCTTTGTGTGGCTGCAGGCACACTACCGCCCTGCAAAGGCTCCCCATTGCCATTCACGTTAATTGCAGACTGTCCTTCAAGACTGCCCAAGTATGACCTCAAACACCTTTTCTGGATTCCCCTTCCATTACTCAACAAACTTCAGACCAGCGATAGTGGACTCCTGGATGCTTTATAAAGCTTGCTTATCTGGCCAGGTGCAGTGGCTCATGCCTGTAATCCCAGCACTTTGGGAGGCTGAGGTGGGTGGACCACCTGAGGTTGGGAGTTCAAGACCAGCCTGACTAACATGGAGAAATCTCATCTCTACTAAAAATACAAAATTAGCCAGGCGTGGTGGTTCGTGCCTGTAATCCCAGCTACTCAGGGGGCTGAAGCAGGAGAATCGCTTGAACCCGGGAGGCGGAAGTTGCGGTGAGCCGAGATCGTGCCATTGCACTCCAGCCTGGGAAACAAGAGTGAAACTCTGTCTCAAAAAAAAAAAAAAAAAAAAAAAGCTTGCTTATCTTTTTCCTCTTTATGTTTTTGCTCACCCGATTTCCTCCTGTTGAAATGATCTTCCAAACTATCCCCATCCCAGCTGAAGCCTGATCCCAAAGACCATTTCCTGAGTGCCATGACTATGCCTTATTCATGGCTATATTCCCAGCAGCCAACACAGTGTCTGGCAAGGGGTAGACACTCAATATGCATTGAATGAATGCATTTTCACAGCCTTTTCCAATATTAGTTTTTCAATTAAGTCTTTTCTGATCCTTTCTTCTACAGGACTCCAGAGCATGGTGCTGGAATTCTTTGGTGGGACCTTCCATGTTCAATCTGGTATTACAGTGACTTGTCTACTCCTCCTCTCAGCCCCTCCCCCACCCTGCCCATCCTAGCCTCCTCGACTTGCTATCTGCTAAAGCTATTGATTCATCCACCTTATACATGTACCTTACATGCATAAAAACAATAATACTATCACTTGAGTAATGCAGAAATGTTTACAAAGCACTTCACATTCATCATCTTGTATCATTCCTACCATAAGTATATCAAATAGGAAGGGCCACCATTTAATAGATAATAACAATAGGTAACATTTATGGAGGGCTTACTACCTGCATTAAATACACAACCTTGTTTAACCCTTACAATTCCATGAGGATAGCTGTTTTGTCCTCCTTTTACAGAGAAAGAATCTGTGTGTCAATGGGCTAAGTAAAAGACCAAGGGCACCCAGTTGGTAAGGGCCAGGGTGGTGGCAGGTGGGCTAGCTGGGTCTGGCTCCAGAGTCTATGCACCTAGTCATTTCACCCCACTGAAGCTTACAAAGCCTATCTAAAAATCTCAGTGCTAGGGACAGCAGAATCAAGGCAGAAGTCAGTTCTTTCTACTACATGCTACTCTTCTTCCTCTCTGGAAAGACTCCTGAACAAAGAACTGGATTTAGTTTGAGAGCTGAATCTCAGTGCATAGTATAGCAAAGTGGGAAGAGCACTGATTCTGGAACCAGATTTCCCGGCTTCAAAGTCCAGCTCTACCACTTACTAGCAGAGGGGTATTGTGCAAGCTGGTTAATTTCTCTACCCCATAACTTCCGCTGCGGAGGCAATAATAGTATCTACCACATAAGGGTTTTGTGAGCACTAACTGACAATATTTGAAAAGCGCACAGAGGCCAGGCACAGTGGCTCACGCCTATAATCCCAGCATTTTGGGAGGCTGAGGCGGCGGATCACTTGAGGTCAGGAGTTTGAGACCAGCCTGGCCAACATGTCAAAACCCTCTCTCTACTGAAAATACAAAAAGTAGCTGGGTATGGCGGTGCATGGGTAATCCCAGCTACTTGGGAGGCTGAGGCAGGAGAATCGCTTGAACGTGGGAAGCAGAGGTTGCAGTGAGCTGAGACCGCACCACTGCACTCCAGCCTGGATGACAGAGCAAGACGCTGTCTCAAAAAAAGAAAAAAGAAAAACAAAAACGAAAAGTGCACAGAATAGTGCATGCTTTATGCACACTTGGAGGCCTCATTTAGAGGGAGTTCTGAAGTCAATGAAAACTCAAAAAAAACCTTGTCCTTGCCTTTGTTTGGGTATCCAGACTCTCTGTATGCTACCATCACCCCTAAGCATTCCAGAGAATGATTTCACTCCATGCAGAACTGGCTTTCACATCTGAGGCCATCCTGGCCCCAGTATGATGACTTGGTGGTCTCACCTACTCAGCCTCACACGTGCGCACAAGAGCTGACTGGGATTGAGGGTAATGCTTCCTGCCATGGACACACATGTGTCCCAGTCTAATCTCATCCCAGCCCAACTCCCTCCCAGAATTCACTCCTGGCCCATTAGGAATACACTAAGGACCATATAGATGCTCATTTTGTCATTATTTCACACATGGTCCTCCAGATGGGACTGACATTCTACACTATCTCATTTTCCATTTGTGTGCACTTAACCCAACTAAAAGGCCACCAGTGGTGCCTGTCTGCACCAGCTCCAAAGCCCTCTTATCTGTCCATCTCTCTACTCCCAGCTCTCTGCTTCTCTCTTTGTTTCCTTCTGTTTCTCTACCTCTCCCTTTCTGAGTCTCTCCCTCCATCTCTCTTTCTCTGTTTTTCTGCATCTGAGGTTTTTCTCTCCCTTTTTTCTCTTTTCTCTCTCTCCCTTTCTCTCTCTCTCTTTCACATACACACACAGACACACACACACACACACACACTCACCCCCCAACATGACATGCTAATTGGGCTCCCAAGTGAGTTTGTCTCACCCCTAAAGGCAGAAGTAAGTCGAGATGGATTAGAGAGGACACACTTCACACCTGTCAATTAAGCTCAATTGCTTGTTGCGTGAAACTAGACCCGAAGCCCAGGGCAGGCCAACCTGGCTGGATGAGGCCAAGCCTCAGCTGTCCCTCCAAAGTGGGCTGAGGGAACAAATGCTCCCTCTGTTCTCAGTGGATGAGAGCATCTCTTGGAATGTCCGGGGAGCAGCTGTGGGCCCCTCCATAGGGTGGACAGAGGGGACTGTTCCCAGCGAGTTTATAGAACTATATGTACTGCAGTTGGTCAGCTATTTTTACAAAATTCCAATTACACAGCAGAAGGACAAACACTGCATAAGGAGGAAATAGATGATGTCCCAGCTCTCATGTCGCTGGAGTGTATCAGTAGCAAGTAAAGGTCTTGAGCCTGGACTGACCATAATAGGAAGGAAATATTACCCAAAACAAAGGTGCCTCTTTTAATATATTACTTTCTACTTAAAAAGATCTGCCAACTGGAACAGAGCCCATCAAGAGTGAACCCTGAACGTTGCTGCAAGGCAAGGGTGGAAATATTTTTAAGGGTGGGCTGAGATCCAAGGCTTCATCTGTCATTTTCTTCACTTGACAATTATTTGCAGACTTAGAGTGTTGAAAGCATGAGAGAGGGGATGTCCCCCAGCCTCACAGAGCTTACGGTTTAGAGGAGAATAAGGACAAGTGAACAAGAGGTGATCACTCTGTGTGCTGAGTGTGGGGAACATGGAAATCCAGGGTGCTGAGTGTGGGGGCCAGCGGTGGCTAATATAGGTGTGCAGTCAGGAAGGGCCTCCTGAAGGAAGCAGCATGGAAGCTGGGGCCTGACTATGGGTGAAGGAAGCTCACAGAACTCAGGGAAACATAAGGAAAGGGAAGCAAACAACAAGCAAAGGGAGGGAAAGAGTGTTCCAGGCAGAAGGGACAGAACATGTAAAGGCCAGCATGAGAGAGGTTGGCAAGGAGAGGGAAGCCCCATGACAAAGGATCTCATGGGCCACGTTAAGGAATTTGAACCACATCCCAAGATCAATGGAAAGTTATCACAGAACTTTAAGTAGAATGTAAGGGTACAATGTAATCAGAATTGTATTTCAGCAAGATGTCCCTGGCTGCTGTAGGAAGAAAAGAATGAAGGCAAGTAGGTGGCTGCTGTAGTAACCACAGTGGAGAGAATGAAGGAATCAAGAAGCATTTAGGAGGCAAATCATTAGGGCTTGATGGTTGATTGTATGAAAGACTGGCTAGAAGAAGGAATCGGAAGCTGGGCACAATGGCTCACACCTATAATCCCAGCACTTTAGGAGGCCGAGGCAGGTAGATCACCTAAGGTCAGTAGTTCGAGACTAGCCTGGCCAAAATGGTGAAACCCCCATCTGTACTAAAAATACAAAAATTAGTGGGGCAAGGTGGCACATGCCTGTAATCCCAGCTACTCAGGAGGCTGAGGCAGGAGAATCACTTGCACCCAGAAGGCGGAGGTTGCAGTGAGCTGAGATCACAGCCTGGATGACAGAGTAAGACTCTGTCTCAAAAGAAAAAAAATGAGGAATCAGGGACGACCTCTTGGCCTTTGGTTTGAATGGTGATGCCATTCCCTCCTGCAGGGACTCATGGAAGAAGAGCAGAGTGGTGGTCAGGAGGTGATAAGTGCCACTTGGGGGGTGTTGATGATGGACATCTGTGTCACTCAGACTCTAGGGTGGCCCCATGGTCCATCCTCCTGGTGTTCACCCGCTTGGATAATCACTTTTCCTTGAGTGTAGGCAGGACTTGTGATTTCTTTATAATCAATAGAATGTAACTCCTATAAGACTTTTTCTTAGCCTGCTGAAACTAGAGGCTCTACTGAGAGCTTTATGAAGCAAAAGCTGTATTGGAAAAAGCCACGTGGCAAGGGACTGTGAGTAGCCTCCAGAACCCGAAGATGGCCCCAGCTGACAGCCAGCAAAAGTCTGGGATCCTTGGTCATATAGACACAAGGAAATTAACTCTACCAACAACCTGAGTGAGCTTGGAGGCAGATACATCTCCAGTCAAGCCTCCAGATGAGCACACAGCCCAACTGAAACCTCAACTGCAGCCTCATGAGAAGAGGCAGAGGACCCAGTCAAGCCATGTCTGGACTTCTGGCCCATGGACACCATAAGATAATAGATATGTGTTGGTTTAAAATAATACAGCATCTAATTGGAGATAGTCAACAAGCAATTGGATATTGGGTCTGGACCTCAAGACAGAGGTCAATGTTGGAGTTTATTGGCAATTATTCACACAGAGATAGTAGCCAAAGCCATGGGAGAGCATGCAGTGACAAGGAGAAGGTCTAGGACAGAAACTAGAGGACTCACCAACATGAGTAGATAAGAAGCCTCAAAGGATTCTAAGTAAGAATGCCCAGAGAAACAGGAGGAAAACTAGAAATACAGTTGTATTCCTAATAGGCAACATTTACTTAAAATGTTGCATGTGCTAAGTACTGTTCTAAATGGATAGGAGGTGTTAACTCATTTAATCATTACAGCCCCCCTTTGAGGTAAGTACTATTATGTTAGTCTCCTTCTATTATAGATAAGGCAACTGAGGCAAACGGAGTATAAGTAACTTACCGGAGGCCAGGCAGCTAGTAAATGGCAACTCAGGTGCTGTCTCCAAGCCCACATTCTTACCCACTTAAGCAAAATTGACTCCTTCTGTTATAGGAGCAGAAGCCCAGTGCAAATTGACTTAACCATAAGAGGGAATTTACAGGTTCACCATAACTAAAAAGATGAAGGGTGGAACAAACAACATATAATTTTTCAGGCACACTTGGGGAAATTGGTGCAATGCCATCATTTCTCCTGCCCTTGCCATCTTCACCCCTGCCGCTCTCCATTTCTCAGATCAGCTTTCCTAGCGTTGCCTTTATTCTCAGACAAGCTCTATTGACAAAGACAACTCCTGGCACATCCAGCCTGATATTATCTTCAAGGAAGAAGCCTTGCCTGTTGCTTACTTACCTTACACCAATCCTAGGGGCCAGGGAGATGAGTTCCTTTTGTTTGTGTGTCCTCCAAATTCGAACATCACACACCGGGGCCTGTTGTGGGGTGGGGGGAGGGGGAGGGGGAGGGATAGCATTGGGAGATATACCTAATGTTAAATAACGAGTTAATGGGTGCAGCACACCAACATGGCACATGTATACATATGTAATTAACCTACATGTTGTCTGCATGTACCCTAAAACTTAAAGTATAAAAAAAAAGATTAGAAGACTATATACCAAAATGTTATCAATAATCCCTTGATAATAAATAATTTTAATGTTTAAAAAAAATTCATATGTTGAAACCTAATCTCTAATATGATGGTATTGGGAGGTGCGGCCTTTAGGAGGTGGTTAGATCATGAGGGTGGAGCCCTTAGGAATGAGATTAGTGCCCTTATAAAAGAAACTCCAAAGAACCACTGTGGCCCTTCTTCCATGTGAGAACATATTTTGAAATACAATTTATAAACCAGGAAGTGGGCCATCACCAGATGCCAAATCTGCCAGCACCTTGGTCTTGGATGTCCCAGCCTCCAGAATAGTGTGAAATAAATTTCTATTGTTTATAAGCCACCCAACCTATAGTACTCTGTTATAGCAGCCTGAAAAAACTGGGACAACTCTCCCTCACTCCAAATTTAGAATCAATTGAGAGATAAGTGTAGAAGGCAAGCAGAGTCCACAGAGTCTACATGTCAGATTTAAAGGTGATGGGGAGGGAAGCTATAGTGGAGACATGACTTACGTGTTTGGCAAAAAATTAGGTTTCTAATATTGCACCTAAGAATAAAAGTTACCCAAGTCATAGGCCACACTGGACAACTGCCAGCTGCCCTAGCAGGGGCACATCCTGGGAAAACAGGCCACCCAGCTAAGCTGGCCATGTGGCATCCTAACATATTTTCTCATCATAATGCACCTTCTCTTCAGGCAGAAGAGTGGGAGAATGAAGCTGAGCCACACGTGCCTCCTCCTAAATTTACCTACCTCTTTACCCTCCTTCCCACCCACTCCCCACCATCCCCTAGGGAATAATGGAGGTCGGGGGGCGGACATCCCAGATACATCGTCATTAGAATAGCTTAAATTTTAAAACCTGACAATACCAAGCACTGATGAGGACATGGAGCAACTGGAATTGCTGATAAGAACACAAAATAGTAAAGTCACATTGAAAGACTATTCTTATGAAGTTAAATGTACTTTACCATATAACCCAGCAATCCCATTCCTAAGTATTTACCCAAAAGAAATGAAAATCTATGTCCACACAAAGATCCGTAAGTGAACGTTTATAAAAGTTGTATTCATAGTCACCAAAAACTGAAAACCATCCAATATCCCATCCACAGGTGAATGATTAAACAAACTCTAGTATCCACACAATGGAATACTACTCAGCAATAAAAAGAAAGACATTACAGACACACGCAACAATGTAGATGAATCTCAAATGCATGGTGATAAGTGAAAGAAGCCAATCTCAATCTGCCATTTTCTGTCCCTGAGTGAGTCTCTGGCATCCCATATCACCTGTTTTTCTCACAGGCTCTATTCCATTCGCTGGTTTGCCACCTCAGGGGAATGATGGCCACGGAGTCCACAGCCACTGCCGCCATCACCGTGGAGCTGGTTTCTGCCGACAAAAATGAAGATGTTCCTGCTCCTTCTACATCTGCAGATAAAGTGGAGAGAATGGAGAACGGTGTGTTGGGAAACACCTTGGAAGGTGTGTATGTGGAAGAGGAAGAAGGAGAAAAAACAGAAGATGAATCTCTGGTAGAAAATAATGATAACATAGGTGAGGAAGCAAGGGAAGAGTTGAGAGAACAGGTTTATGACGCCATGGGAGAAAAAGAAGAAGCCAAAAAAACAGAAGACAAGTCTTTGGCAAAGCCTGAAACTGAAAAAGAATAGGACAGTGAAATGGAGAAGGGTGGAAGAGAAGATATGGATATAAGTGAATCTGCAGAGGAGCCACAGGAAAAAGTTGACTTGATTCTAGATTGGTTAACTGAAACCTCTGAAGGGGCAAAAGGAGGAGCAGCACCAGAAGGACGGAATGAAGCTGAGGTCACTTCTGGGAAGTCAGAACAGGAAGTACCAGATGCTGAGGAAGAAAAATCAGTTTCTGAAACTGATGTCCAAGAAGAGTGCACAGAAAAAGGAGATCGGGAGAAGCATGGAGAGGTAATTGTGAGCATAGAGGAGAAGCCAAAAGAAGTTTCAGAAGAGCAGCCTATGATGACTCTAGAAAAGCAGGGCACTGCAATGGAGGTAGAAGCAGAGTCTTTAGACCCAACAATCAAGCCAGTAGATGTGGGTGAGGACGAGCCAGAGGAGAAGGTAGTTACCTCTGAAAATGAGGCAGGAAAGGTGGTTCTTGAGCAACTGGTAGGTCAAGAAGTGCACCTGCTGAAGAGTCACCAGAGGTGACAACAGAGGCTGCAGAGGCCTCAGCTGTAGAGGCTGGATCAGAAGTCTCTGAAAAGCCTGGGCAGGAGGCTACAGTTCTCCCTAAGGATGGTGCAGTTAATGGACTGTCAGCTATAGGAGATCAGACTCCTACTGAACCACAGACTTCTATAGAAAGACTGACAGAAACAAAAGATGGCTCAGGACTAGAGGAGAAGGTCAGGGCAAAGCTGGTTCCTAGTCAGGAGGAGACTAAGCTGTCTGTAGATGAGTCTGAGGCAGCTGGAGATGGGGTTGATACCAAGGTAGCCCAGGGAGCTACTGAGAAATCACCTGAAGACAAAGTTCAGATAGCTGCTAATGAAGAGACAAAAGAGAGAGAAGAACAGATAAAAGAGGGTGAAGAAACTGAAGGCTCGGAAGAGGATGATAAAGAAAATGATAAGACTGAAGAAATGCCAAATGATTCAGTCCTTGAAAACAAGTCTCTTCAAGAAAATGAAGAGGAGGAAATTGGGAACCTAGAGCTTGCCTAGGATATGCTGGATTTAGCAAAGATCGTTTTTAAAAGGCAAGAAACAAAAGCCCAGCTTTATGTTGCCCAGGCACATCTTAAACTCGGAGAAGTTAGTGTTGAATCTGAAAACTATGTGCAAGCTGTGAAGGAGTTCCAGTCCTGCCTAAACCCGTAGGAACAGTACCTGGAAGCCCACGACCGTCTCCTTGCAGAGACCCACTACCAGCTGGGCTTGGCTTATGGGTACAACTCTCAGTATGATGAGGCAGTGGCACAGTTCAGCAAATCTATTGAAGTCATTGAGAAGAGAATGGCTGTACTAATTGAGCAGGTGAAGGAGGCTGAAGAATCGTCTGCTGAATACAAGAAAGAAATCGAGGAACTGAAGGAACTGCTACCCGAAATTAGAGAGAAGACAGAAGATGCAAAGGAGTCTCAGCGTACTGGGAATGTAGCTGAACTGGCTCTGAAAGCTACTTTGGTGGAGAGCTCTACTTCAGGTTTCACTCCTAGTGGAGGAGGCTCTTCAGTCTCCATGATTGCCAGTAGAAAGCCAACAGATGGTGCTTCCTCATCAAATTGTGTGACTGATATTTCCCACCTTGTCAGAAAGAAGAGGAAACCAGAGGAACAGGGTCCCCGGAAAGATGATGCAAAGAAAGCCAAACAAGAGCGGGAGGTGAATGGAGGCAGTGGAGATGCTGCCCCCAGTGGAAATGAAGTTTCAGAAAACATGGAGGAGGAGGCTCAGAATCGGGCTGAAAGCTGGGCGGCAGTGGAGGGGACAGTGGAGGCGGAGCTACAGTTGAAAGCACTGCATGTAAAGAGGGGGCACAGCCCTCCTCCCAAGGGAAAGTGTTTTTGTATATAATGTATTTTTTCACTTTTGGAGGATTCTTTTTGTATAACTCCAATAAAGATTGTAAGCAAAGGTTGAGGCTTTGATGATTTTTTTCTTAATTATTGGCTGAATCTGCCTTGGAGCACTCCTGGTTTTATATAGTAGCCAAAGGTTTTGTTTTGGCCTCTGTATTGATCTGTGTTCCTGATCCTAATTCCTATCTGTCTAATGTGGAGGTGATCAAGTGTGGCTGTAGGCCTTTGTTTTCCAATGGTGCTATATTCTGTTTTCAAATACTTCACTGAACCCAGTTATCTTGCAAAACTTCAGTGGTGCTGTCCCTGGATGGGGGCTACAAAAACGAAACCTGGTGAAGATCTTGCTCTTCGGGGCTGAAAATGGATGATGGACTTTGGCTGTGATCCAGGCCTAGGATGGTACTTGTCCTATATCCACCTAGTCTTCAAGTGGGGCTATAATCCTGTCCTGGAAAAAGAACTCTGAAGAAAACCTGGGTTGGGGGAATGATTCATAAGGAAAACAGTCTGCATTTAAGTTCTGGTTTGAAAGTAGCCAAGGGACTGATGGTGGGTACTCCGGATGTGGTTGAAGCATATGTGGG
The DNA here is from genome assembly GCF_028885625.2 of Pongo pygmaeus. Taxonomy (NCBI): domain Eukaryota; kingdom Metazoa; phylum Chordata; class Mammalia; order Primates; family Hominidae; genus Pongo; species Pongo pygmaeus. Next base: position 72,914,931 of record NC_072380.2, on the reverse strand, counting down.
GAGACTGGCTGCTTGAGTTTGATTTGTTATTTTCTGTACAGAATGGTTGAGATATGTCAACACTTGGAACTGTTACCCATCTGCAGAATTAACTTCTCAAATAAAGATGCTAAAAATAAAAAAAGAAAAAAAGAAAGAAAGAAAGAAGCCAGTCTTAAAGGGCTATATGCTGGATGATTACATCTGTATGACATTCTGGAAATGGCAAAATTATAGGAACAAAACTCAGATCACTCTTTGCCAGGGGCTGAGAGTAGAGGGGGAGATTAATACAAGGGGGGATGAAGAGACCTTCTTGGGTGATAGAAGTATTAGATATCTCATTAATAATAGTAATTACATGACTATATGCATTTGTTAAAATTTATAGAACTGTGTATCTTAAAAGGGTGAATACTACAATTTATAAGTTAAACTTCAATAAACCCAAAACAAAACAAAAACAAAATAGGAGTGTTACGGTAGTACAGTGGTTCTCAAACATTAATGTGCATCAGAGTCACCTGAAGAGCTTGATAAAACAGATTGCTGAGCCTGATTGGGAATCATTGTGATTCAGTGAGTTTGGGTGAGGCCTGAGAACTTTCATTTCTAGCACATTCCCAAGGAATGCTGACACCACTGGTGCAGGGTCCATGCTTTGGAAACCAGTGCTCTAGTGAAATCCCTCCACATGGAAACAGTTAGCAGGAAACAAAGAGCAAGAAACAAGCATTCCTCCCTAACCAGGCATGTGGGCCAGTCCAGGGCAAGTGGTGGATTGGTGAGGGAGATCAGCGCTTTCATGGACAGTCCCACCAGTAAGGCAGGGGAAGTTTCCAAAAGGAAAAGGGGCTTGTTCTCTAAAGGAGGAAGATCAGAAGATAAGTAGCTGTATCAGACTGGGTTCACAGAGAAATAGAAACAATAGGATAGATACAGATGTAGATATAGATATATAGAGAAAGAGAGGTTTACTATAAGGAATGGGCTCATGTGACTATGGAAGCTGAAAAGTCCAAGATCTGCAGTCGGCAAGCTGGAGACCCGACGGAGGCAATGTTGTAGTTCCAGACAAGGTCTGAGTCTGAAGGCAGAAGACAGATGTCCCAGCTTGAAGACAGGCACAGAGAGTGAATTCTCCCTTACTCAGCCTTTTATTCTGTGAAGGCCCTCAATGGATTGGAGGAGCCTCACCCACACGGGGGAGGACAACCTGCTTTACTCAGTCCACTGATTCCAGTGCTACTCTCATCCAGAAACACCCTCACAGACTCACCCAGAAATAATGTTTAACCAAATGTTTGGGCACCCCATGGCCCAGTCAGGCTGACACATAAAATTAACCATCACCGTAGTGTACTGGAAAAAGTCCTGATCCAGACCGCAAGAGAGGGTTCTTGGATCTCATGCAAGAAGGAATTCAAGGCAAGTCCATAGAGTAAAGTGAAAGCAAGTTTATTAAGAAAGTAAAGGAATGAAAAAGAATGCCTACTTCATAGGCAAAGCAGTGGCCTGGGCTGCTCAACTGAGCATACTTACATTTACTTCTTGGCTGTATGCTAAACCAGGGGTGCATTATTCATGAGTTTTCTTGAAAAGGCATGGGCAACTCCTACAACTGAGGGTTCCTGCCCTTTTTAGACCATATAGGGTAACTTCCTGATGTTGCCATGGCATTTGTAAACTGTCATGGCACTGGTGGAAGTGTTTTTTAGCATGCTAATGTATTATAATTAGCATACAATGAGCAGTGAGGATGACCAGAGGTCACTTTTTTCACCGTCTTGGTTTTGGTGGCTTTTGGCTGGCTTCGTTACCACAACCTGTTTTATCAGCAAGGTCTTTGTGACCTGTATCTTGTGCTGAGCTCCTGGCTCATCCTTTGACTTAGAATGCCTAACCTCCTGGGAATGCAGCCCAGTAGTCTCAGTCTCATTTTACCCAGCCCCTGTTCAAGGTGGAGTCACTCTGGTTCAAATGCCTCTGAGAGTAGCCCAAAACAATGCTGACTTTGGAGGAGCACTAGAGAAGGCAAAAGAAGTGTTTCTGTAAGAAAGGAGTGGGAATGCTGTCAGATGCTCAGTTAGGCAAAGGAGATAAGGACTCAGGTGCGTTCACTACATCTAGCAGCAAGGAGGCTACTGTGACCTTGGAAAGACCAGATTTAAAGGGGTAGCAGTGGTGGAGCCAGGTTGCTGAGAAGTGGTGATGCAAGGTGGGAAGACAAATGCAGGAATTGACACGACCCATTCAGTAAGCGTAGAAGACACATATGGGGAGGTAGGCACAAGGGTTTGGGTGGAGCATTGTATTTCCTTTTCAATATGAGAGATACTTAACTTAGGAAAGGAGCTAGTAGATAACAAGAGGTTGAAATTATAGGAGAAAAAAATATGGTCATGGAGTGAGGTCCCTGAGAAGGCAGGCAAGGAGTGCAAAGAAAGAACATGGGGTGCAGATGTAGGTAGGTTTGTAAGTTTAGTGGAGGGAAATTGAGTGTGTTCTCATCTGCAGGCTTCTGTTTGTTCTGAGGAGGATGTCCTAGGTCAATCAACGGAGGCACTGAAACCCTGGATTGCAAAGTTAGTCTCCGGAGTCAGAGCTCAAATTTGCTGCATAACAGTGGACAAGTTTCTCCAGTGCTTGATCAATGTCTATGAAATGGGAATGTTATAGGACCTTTCCAAACATAAAAGTTTTTCCAGCTATGCCTGAAACACAGCAAATGCTCAGTGTTTGCTCACTGCCAGTGAAGAGTTTAAGGAGTGAAGAGAATATCGAAAGTACAGACTGTTAACCATAGAACTTTGAATAGGTCGCAGCTATCAGAGACTAACTCTACCAAAGGAAAAAGAAACTTCGTTAATCTAGTCAGCTGAGAGTCCAAGCAATCTGGGGAATATTACTAGCAACCCTCTTCAAATTCTCACAAGATAGTTAACCTCATTTGTAAAATTATGGGAGACGATGTGCATGCTGGGGAGGGATTAGAAAGTCCTAGATTCTACTACCCGCTGAACTACCACCAGTTATGGGAATGTGATTTGTAGGCAAGGCCATTATTAAGGTCACCTGTAAAGTTGCATCAAAACCCAACAAGTTGGTGTTTCAGAGGTTCAGAAATTAGTCACCTTCTTATAATTGGCACCATCAGATGGATTGATCGTGTAAGATACTCTGGATAAAAAGAGTCGAGGTAGTGGGACCTTAGCTAACCTGGAGAGACTGAAGAGGACTCCCCCATCCCCCAGCTCAGTTCACCAGCCACCAGCCAAGTCTGCTGGGTGAATGACGCTGCTTGCATTCTGCAAGGTACGCAAAAAGATAACAGAGCTTTTTTTCCCCGAAAACATTGCATCTTCCATTCTGGGTGCCAGGCTGAGCTTGCATTTCCAAGAGTTTTTTCCCCTTGAATTCTTTGGACAGGAGTACATAAAAGTGCTGACCCAGATGTGGTCCCAATTTAATCACAGGAAAAGCAGAACTGCTCCAGTTCCTTTGCTCCTTTTCCAAAAGGTGAGGCAGTTTCCAAGCTTCTGTTTTTCCCTGTATGGCCTTTTCCTTAGGAAGTCACCAAATGGCAGTTACCGTATTTCATCAGTTCTAGTGCATGTATTCTTCACCTTTTAACATCTCTGATATGGAGATGCATTTTATAGTCCACGGCACCTCTGTTTTGTGTAATAACTAAGTTGGCCCATCTTACAATTAATGTCTTTGTTTTGATGGACTATGGAAATTGTCCTTCAGCAAATGCTTTGGTACAGGGACTTTTGGTTTTGCCTAACTCCACTCACAGCTCCATGCATTTGATACGATATCCTCTATTATGGCAGAACACAAGGATTAGACAGATGCAGTGACCCCCTGAAGGCCACATGGTTAGTAAGTAGCAAGTGGGATAGTGTAAAGTCATGCTGCCTCCTGAAATATTTTAGCTGGACCAGCATCATCAACCAACTATTGAACCACCAACCTGCATGAAAAGCAGAGAGGAGATGAACAAGATTCACAGGAGGATTAGACCTTAAACTGTATATCATGGTAATGTACATCAAAACTTCAAAACCAGCTATGGGATGAAGCAACCACAGAACTGTTATGTTTTCTGGGCCTCGGCATCCTCATCTACAAATATGGTCACAAAAACAACAATGGCTACCACTTATTGAGGATTTCCCTGTAACAGGAACTGTGCCAAGCATTTTCCCACATTGTCTCATTTAATTCTCATGATAGCTTTTAAAAGTAGATATCGTTTTTCTCATTGGAAATGGTTGCTTTGAGTGTTTAGGTAACTCACTCAAGATTACAGATTGGAAGCAAGGGAGCTGGAACTCAGCCCTGCCTTTCTGGCACCAAGGAGTACCTAACCCTTGTCCTATTCAGCCCCATCAGGAGAGGTAACTGAACCTGATGACCTCTGATGTCCTATCTCTGAGAGGAAATGGTCCTGCTTTCACAAATAAGTACACAATGCCCCTATGACTGGTGACCATGCACTATGATGAGGTGTTCAAAATCTAATCTGGTTTTGTAAGGACTTCAAAAAGTTAAACATGGAATTACCATATGATCCAGCATTTCGACCTCTAAGTATATACCCAAAAGAATTAAACGCAAGGACTCAAACAGATAGTCGTATACTAATGTTAATAGCAGCATTGTACATAGCCAAAAGATAGAAACAATATCATTGATAGAAATGTCCATCAACAGATGAATGCACAAATGTATAGACATACAATGGAATGGTATTCAACCTTAAAAAGGAATGAAATTCTGACACATGGTATAATATGGATAAACCTTAAAAGCATTATGCTAAGTGAAATAAGCCAGTCACAAAAGGACAAATGTTTATGATTCCATTTATATGAGGCAACTAGTCTAAGCAAAGTCATACATACAGAAAGTAGAATAGAAGCTCCTAAGGACTGGGGACGGGAGAATGAGAAGTTCATGTCTAACAGGCAGAGTTTCTACTTGGGATGACAGAAAATGTGTGGAGATGGATGGTGATGATGGTTGCACAACATTGGGAAAGTCCTTAATGCTACTGAAATGTACACTCAAAACTGGCTAAAATGGGCCAGGCATGGTGGCTCACACCAGTAATCCCAGCAGTTTGGGAGGCTGAGGTGTGAGGACCACTTGAGCACAGGAGCTCAAGACCAGCCTAGGCAACATAGTGCAACCTCATCTCTACCAAAAATTTTAAAATTAGCCAGGCATGATGGTGTAATACCTGTAGTTCCAGTTACTCAGGAGGCTGAGGTGGGAGGGTGGCTTGAGCCCAAGGGATCGAGGCTGCAATGAGCCATGATCATGCCATCACACTCCAGCCTGGGTGACACAGCAAGACCCTGTCTCAAGAAAAAAAAGAGTGCTGAGAGTGGGCATCCTTGTCTTGTTCTGATTCTGAAGGGAAATGCTTCCAGGTTTTGCCCATCCAGTATGCTGTTGGCTGTGGGTTTGTCATAGATGGCTCTCATTTTGAGGTATATTCCTTCAATGCTTAGTTTATTGAGAGTTTTTAACATGAAGCGATGTTGAATTTTATCAAAAGCCTTTTCTGAATCTATTGAGATGATCATGTGGCTTTTGTTTTTAGTTCTGTTTATGTGATGAATGACATATATTGATCTGTGTATGTTGAACCGACTCTGTGTCTCAGGGATGAAGCCTACTTGATTGTGGTAGATTAGCTTTTTGATGTGCTGCTGGATTTGGATTTGTTGAGGATTTATGCATCTATGTTTATCAAGGGTATTGGCCTGAAGCTTTCTTTTTTTGTCATGTCTCTGTCAGGTTTTGGTATCAGGATGATGTTGGCCTCATAGAATGAGTTGGGGAGGAGTCCCTCCTTCTCAATTTTTTAGAATCATTTGAGTAGGAATGGTACCAGCTCTTCTTTATACGTCTGGTAGAATTCAGTTGTGAATCCATCTGGTCCCGGGCTTTTTCAGATTGGTAGGCTCTTTTTTTTTTTTTTTTTTTAAAGACAGAGCCTCACCCTGTCACCCAGGCTGGAGTGTAGTGGCACAATCTTGGCTCACTGCAACCTCCACCTTCCAGGTTCACGCAATTCTCCTGCCTCAGCCTCCTGAGTAGCTGGGATTACAGACACACAGCACCGCGCCTGGCTAATTTTTTGTTTTTTTAGTAGAGACAGGGTTTCACCATGTTGGCCAGGCTGGCCTTGAACTCCTGACCTCGGGTGATCCACCTGCCTCGGCCTCCCATAGTGTTGGGATTACAGGTGTGAGCCACCGCGCCTCGCCTGATAGGCTTTTTATTACTGATTCAATTTCAGAACACATTATTGGCCTGTTCAGGGATTCAATTTCTTCCTGCATGTTCTCACTTGTAAGTGGGAGCTAAATATTAAGTCCACATGGGCACAAAGAAGGAAACAGCAGACACCAGGGCCTACTTGAGGGTAAAGGGTGGGGGGAGGGTGAGGATCAAAAAACTATCATGTACTATGCTGGGTGATGAAATAATCTGCACACAAACTCCTCTGACATGCAATGTACCTATGTAACAAAGCTGCACATGTACCCCTGAACCTAAAATAAAAGTTTAAAAAATAATGAATTAATTAATTAATTAAAATTCAATTTTAAAAATTAACAAAAGAAAACTAGGTTTTATGGACACCAAGATGGAAACAATAGACACAGAGGACTGCTTGAGGGTGGCAGGTGAGACAGTGTGTGTGTGGGAAGGCAACGTACTCGGTACTGTGCTCACTACCTTGGTGGTGGGATCATTCGTACATCAAGCCTCATAATTTACCCATGTAACAAACCTGCACATGTACATTATGAACCTAAAATAAAAGAAAAAAATGGTTAAAATAAAATTTTATGTTATGTACATTTTACCACAAATTTTAAATATTGCTCCCGAAAAGTGATTTGGGACGAATTGTGCTATCCCAAATCAAGAAAAAGAAAAACTTTGAGACTTGCATAAATGTAGAAATAAGGAATTACGTTCTGGGAGTATGTTCTGGAGATGCAGGTAAGGGCAAGAGGGGGAAAGTTGCATATTCCGAGAAGAGGGAAGAAATGGAAAAGGCGGAGGACATGAGGTCTGCTAGACAATCCTGGGCACAGACCCAGAGTGTCTCTGAGCAGATGGCAAGTTTGGTCTTGACAGCAAGGAACGGCTGAGGGATTCCATGTCATTAAGAAATAAACCATCTAGCTCAGGACTCAGGGGAATGACTTTAAAAACACACACACACTAGCCTTTCCACATATCAAACAATACCGTATCCTTCCTCAGACCTATAAATAAACATCTGTGCATCCTAATGGTAATTGCAATAAAGAAGCAGTTGACTTAGGAAGTCACTAGTTGGCCTTCAGGAGACATTCATGCAACCCGAGATGTTAATTCCCATCAGACTCCGAAAAGAGAGTGTGGTGCTGCTCATGATAAATGCGTGCTGACGGGCAGTTCCTGTGTTGCAGGAAGTGTTTCCCAGGAGGGCTGTGGTGGAACAGTGGGAAGCCATGAAGGACCAGCTCATGCCACACCTGCCTCCTGTTGAAACAAGCAGCACCAAGATCTGGTGCTTTCACATTGTTTTTACAAAGAAAGGAATAAACTACTATGTTCAGAGAATCAGGAAGGACTCTAGTACTCACCCCGTCTCAACTCTTGTTTGTGTGGGCGTTGCGGGCAGAGATGAGAAGGGAGATGAGACAATGCATGTCTCACCTGGGTATTGTGGAGGCTGCGGAAGAGTCTGCACTGGTTTCAAGATTTATCAGAAAAACAAACAAAGGAAAGTATTCTCCGAAACAGCAGCAAAAGTCCCAACTCCGGATCAGAGGATGATCATCTCATGTAATAACTCCAGTCTATTTCCGTCAGCCTGTGTGAATCTAAGAACCAACCCAACTACATCCATGCAGTCAGGGGGTTTCACCTGCCCAGTGTGGGCAGATGGGGGCCAGGGGTTGGCAGCTCACTCTGTCTTTCTGTGTCTCAACTTCTTATGCTAAAATGAAGAGGTAGAAATTAGTAGTTTCTAATGTGCAATGTCTCTATTCACTCTGCATTGACAACGTTTAATAATAAGGGTGATGGGGCCGGGCGCGGTGGCTCACACCTGTAATCCCAGCACTTTGGGAGGCCGAGGCAGGTGGATCATGAGGTCAGGAGATCGAGACCATCCTGGCTAACACGGTGAAACACCATCTCTACTAAAAATACAAAAAAAAATTAGCCGGGCATGGTGGCGGGCACCTGTAGTCCCAGCTACTTGGGAGGCTGAGGCAGGAGAATGGCGTGAACCCGGGAGGTGGAGCTTGCAGTGGGCCAAGATCGCGCCACTGCACTCCAGCCCAGGTGACAGACGACTGAGACTCCGTCTCAAAAAAATAAAAAAATAAATATATATAAAATAATAAGGGTGATGTAACACATACCAATAAAATTAATAAAATAGAAACAAATTTAATGACCCAAATTCTACCACCCTAACATAAATACTTTAGTTTTATATTTACCTGTCTTTATTCCGCAGCATAAACAAAGCATAACTGGTTCCGAAAAGTACTAAAATGTTTTTGCTGTTTTTTCTTTCTTCTTCTTTTTTTTTTTTTTTTTCTGAGATAGGGTCTCGCCATATCACCCAGGCTAGAGTGAAGTGACGCAATCCTGGCTCACTGCAGCCTCAACCTCCCAGGGTGAAGCATTTCTTCTTTTCAGAAAAAAAAAAAAAAACTTATTAATACATTTTATTTTTTCATGGTTAAACCCCTATACCTTCTAAACTCCAAGAACCTATTCTGCACCACAGTGACTCTTGATGTGTGCGGTATGGGCCAAATTGTGTCCCCCCAAAATTTATATGTTAATGTCCTGACCCCAGTACTTCAAAATGTGACTGCATTTGGTGACAAAGTTTTTAAAAGAGGTGACTAAGTTAATCGCATTAATGGGGCCATTATAGTAGGCAGTAATCCAATGTGATTGATGTCCCTAAGGAAAGAGATTAGGACACAGACAGATGTGTACACAGGAAGACCATGTAAGGACACAGGGAGAAGACAGTCATGTACAAGCCAAGGAGAGAGGCCCTGGAGAAGCCAACCATGCTGACACCTTGATCTCTGACTTTCAGCCTCCAGCACTGTGAGAAAATAACTTTCTGTTGTTTAAGCCACCTAGTCTCTGATACTTTGTTACTGCAGCCCCAGAAAACTAACCCAGTGAGATATGATTGTCTTTCTGGGTAAACTATACGGATCACACTAACATTCATTGACCACAGAAGTGTATTGTGACCAAGACCTTCCATATAATACCAAGGCAAACACCTACACACACACACACACACACACACACAGACACAAGCTGAGCTGTTTTAGCAGGTACACACCTATTAAATTGTAACATAAATGTGTTTTGCAACAATTTTTTTTGATCCTGTAACAGAACTAGGGTCTTGCAAAGTAACCACATCCTCTGCCTTCAGCTGCTTCTCCCTTCCTGCCAGCCAGCCACACTCACTAGATACTTTGAGAGGAGCCCGGGACAAGGGGTTAAGTGGACTGTGTCCTTCCAGCCTAGCCTGCCTCTTGAATTCTCTCTGAGAAGGTTTGGCCAACAGTCTATCTACTTTTCCAAAACAGAGACCAGAAACACCCCTCACACTTTCTTCAGAGAGGGTTAAGCATCTCCAGGGATCAGATGGCTCATTTCTACAGTCCTAAGATGATAAATGCTCCAGGGACTCACCAGCAGTAGCCAGAGTGGCTCCTTTACCTTCCAGGAATGGGGAGGAGGGCTTCCCAGCAGCACTAAGGTTTGCTTTCGGATTCAAAGCACCAGCTTCCCCAGCAGAGACCTGGGTATAGAGAGTGGCAACTGCACAGAGACTCATCTGTGTCATGACCAATACAGCTTTAAACAGGGACAAAGAGAACAGGGAGAGCCAGGCAGTCTTACTTTAGGGAAACAGGTTACAAGGCTCTTCAAATTTGGAGTTGGTATAGCCAAGAACCCCCAAGAATTGAGAAGGTAAACAATGCACCTTCCCCTCCTTTCCTACATCATTCTGAGGAGAGCATGGAGGCTGAAAAGAGCGTGGCCCTCGCTGTTCGTTTTAGCTACAGCCCAGCACCAGGGATGACCTCCAAAAAGTGGGAAGTATGAAGCACTGGACCACGGCATGCTGAGAAGCACCTGCTGCATGCCCAACAGGATGGGGCATGAACACCCCTGAGGATTTCTGGTCTACTAAACAACCAGCAACAGCAGCTAGGATGATTGCTAAAAGGCACAGCAACTATAATGAATATAACAACCGGCTGCTGCTGCTGCTGCTTCTGCGGTTACAACCTAGTTTCAGCATTTGCCTCAGCCAGATAATTCATCCTCTTTCTCATGGGGAACTCTCCCCTGACCACTATTACCTCCTGTCATTAAAAATCAGCCTCTGCATTATCACTTCCTTTGCACTGTCACTGAGGCCACAAAAATGTAAGGGAGAGAGTGACACCCCGCCTAGTCCTGCCCATGGGTACTTTGTCCTACCTCCCCAGTGACATCATGTTTTTGCAGAGTTAGGGAAGAATGAGCCAGGCTTCCCACTGAGACTCTCCAACAAGCCAGGGCTGACCTAAAGAAGTGTGTAACAGGAAAAACGGCCGCCAAAGCCATCAGAGGAATGCTAACCTCGTATTTGTTCAGAGACGATTTTAGCGACCACCAACTTCAGAAGACGGCATTGACAAGACAAAGGCAAGTGGCTCTATCTTTATGTGCAGCTTTCCACACACATCTTCCCACTTACTCACAAGTATGTGAAATACTAATACCCACATTCAACAGAGGAGGTCCTTTCCATCAGGCCTTTGCCCAATGTCAACTTCTCAGGGAAGCTTGCCCTGGTTATGCTATCTACAATATCAACACTGGCCAAGTGCGGTGGCTCATGCCTGTAATCCCAGCGCTTTGGGAGGCCAGGGCGGCAGGATTGCTTGAGCCCAGGAGTTCAAGACCAGCGTGGGCGATAGAGAGACCTCATCTTTACAAAACAACAACAACAACAAAATTTAATAGCTGGGCACAGTGGCATGTGCCTGTAGAACCAGCTACTCAGAGGGCTGAGGAAGTAGGATCACTTGCGCCTGGGAGGTTGAGACTACAGTGAACTATGATCACACCACTGCACTACAGCCTGAGTGACAGAGTGAGACTTTGTTTCAAAACAAAAACAAAAACAAAAACAAAATATCCATACCAACCCCTACGTAAACACATCCGACCCCATGTATCACCTTAGCACTTAATCACTCTCTAGTATGCCATCTTACTTCCCTTATTGCCTGTCTCCCAGGCTAAAATATATAACATTTATAATTACATATTCCAAAAGCTCCATAAAGTCAGGACGATGTCTGTTTTGCTCAGTGCTGTATCCCCAGCATCTGGAATAGCACCTAGCATGTAGTAAAGGCTCATACAGACGTGTCGCGTGAATAAATAAGGGAACTGAGGCTCCTAAGGTTGAATCCAGCAATGCAAGCTGTAAAAAGGCAGAACTCAAATTTGCCAATACCAGATTTTCCCCAGGCACTGGTGGAAGTGGAGAGAAACTGCTACATTCACTGGCATCATGGGAGACAGAGAGACCATCAAACAAAAGTAGGTACAACAGGACCCAAGGGGAAAAAACACAAGCTGTTTGCATTTCTTTGAGAAAGGCTAGAAAAGCAAAGGCAAGTGGTAGGACTCATGAGAAAATACAAAAGTGACAGCTAATTCCAGGCTGGTGAAGGAAGAAAAACATAGGAAGATGAGGCAATATGAAAATAGGAACAGAGCTCTGGGGTGGAGGAACCTACTCCATCCCCGGGGCTTTCTTTAACAGCAGATGGAAAAATGAAGAATTCATATAGTATGCTTGCTTCATGAAGAGTCAGGAAAAGAAAGGGAACAATATAAGAGTCTAGGTCGGGCACAGTGGCTCATGCCTGTAATCCCAGCACTTTGAGAGGCCAAGGCAGGCGGATTGCCTGAGCTCAGGAGCTCGAGACCAGCCTGGGCAACAGGGCAAAACCCTGTCTCTACAAAAAAAAAAAAAAAAATACAACAATTAACCGGCCTATGTGATGCATGCCTGTAGTCCCAGCTACTTAGGGGCTGAGGTGGGAGGATCACTTGAGTCTAGGAGGTTAAGGCTGCAGTGAGCCGAATTCGCACCACTGCACTCCAGCCTGGGTGACACAGTGAGACCCCATCTCTAAAAGTTTAAAAAATAAAAATAAAAAAAAGTCTAAACTTTGTAACAGCCCAAGAGACCTCTGAGGGTTGAGGTGGGGGTAGGACTGGGAGGGGCTGGGATGAGAAAGTTGTGGAAGGAGCAGATGGTATCCTAAACCAGGATGGGGAGGGGAGGGAAAGAAGGGAAGCTTGATTCGGAGTGGCCCAAAGGAGAGGCAAGGAGATAGGTAGAGCCTGCACACTTAGAACTAGCCAGGTGGAGTCTAAGAGAGTACTTGGCGCCTTCCTGGAACAGAAGCAACACAGATAGCCAGACTGAGCTAGGGCCCGACAATCAAGGGAGGTTATGACAGATGTCAGTGATGGCCATTCCCAGAAGCTATGCCTAGAATGTCCCCTTTTCCAATCAGGAATTATAAGGAGGGTCAAGTAGCCCAGAGAAGCTCCCCTTGGGGTGTGAGTCCTGGACCTAACTGATGCAAATAATCCTATGGGCTTGCACTGTTGTGGGTACCACCCCATCCCTGAGCACTCAGAACTCCACCCTGGGGGGAAGACGCCTTGTTAGGAAAATACCTCAGGAGAAACGATGGTCGTGGGAGTACATGATGACAGATTGGGGACAATGACCAGGAAATGAAAGATGGGGACCAGGTGGTGCCCTGACCAGGCCAGGCCAGCTTGCCAGCAGATCCAGTGGTGGTGTTTGGGCACGTGACAATCTTTGCTGGAAAGGAACTCCTGAAGGGTGGTCTCAGAACCAAGATATGGGCATGGCTTTCCCAGAGAGAGGTACCAGATTCTGCCCCAGTGTGAAATGACCACAAGGAAGCCTGAACTTCCTACCTCCCTAGCCTGCAGTCCTCTCGGCTTAAGTAACCACCGAATCATAAATCATCTATATAGGTGAAATGATAGGATGGCTAGGAATTGCTTTATAATTCTCCAGCAAACCAAACTGTGGGAGGGGATAGAAGGAACAGAGTGGGGAGGTGTTGTACATATTGAAGGTGGGAGAGGGTACGCGGAGATTTATTGGACCAGTGGATGGCAAAGTGTCCTTTCCAAACCAGAAGCAGCACCACCTGAGGGCTCTAACAAGTTGCAAATTCTCAGGAGGGAGCTGACCCCAGATCTACTTAAAAATACACAACAAAAAACTCTAGGGCTAGGGCCCAGCAATCTGTGTTTTAACAAGCCCTCCAGAGGATTTCGCTCAGCGGTTCGGATGCTTGATCAAATTTGAGACCCACTACACAATACCTTTCTCTCTCCTTTTGTGCATGTGCTCTGATTTCCATAATAAAGGATTTTAAAAAACCATCCCTATGGGCATTTTTGTTGTCCAGTTATTTATTTCTTACATCACTTGTCTTCAATTGCTATTTAACTATTGTTTTGATCTTTTCCTGGAGCCAGAACAGAAAAGCCAGAAAGCAGAAGCCACTGAGTCTCTCTCTCTCCCGCCGCGCCCCCCGCTCCCCGCCCAGTTTGCAAATGTAAACTTCCTGTAAGAGACGCCCCCGGCCGGCGCGCACACCACTCACACCTGAAGGCTGTGTCTGCAGAGGGGGCCGGGAACGACTCCCAGGGCGACGTGCAGGCCTCATTTCGGAGCTGCCCCACTTTCCCCGGCCTTCACCGGGTGCCCTCAGCGCACGCCCAGGTCCTGGCCCCAGGCGCTCCCGCCTCCCGCAGTCCCAGAGTCCGGGCCCAGGTGGCACTGCCACGCGTCGATCCTGTGTGGGCACCCGGGCCTCGCGAGAGACGACCCCTCTAGAACGGACTTTTCAGAACTGCAGCTCACGAGATATGGGTCCCCTGATCTTTTCCGTTCTCCCTTCCAGAAGTTCTTTAAAAAGACGGGGAAGGAGGCGAGGAGAGCTGGAGGTCGAGTCACAGGGCGGGGCCCTCCACGCACTGTCGCCTCCTCCCCGCTGTTTCGGGTCCTGGATGAGGGTGCGGAGTTCGGGAGACCTGGGCGGTCGCAGGAGATGAAGGGTTAAGAAGCGGGGAGCCTCCTCCCCCTCTGCGTATCCAGTGCCCCTTCCTCCTCCTCTCCCTGTTCCTCCCGCCACCCCCGTTGTGTGCTGTAAAACAATCCCTTTGTTTCCTCTTTAAGACATTAGCCTCAGGGGCCATTATTATAGGAAAGAAAGGTAGCCAGGCCCTTTTATCTGCAAGAATCCATTAAGCATGGCCTCTGTACAGCAGGCCGCTCGGTTATGGGCTGCTCCACGAGGGGTCCCAAAGTGGGAGAACCCCTCCCAAGCGAGGACCCAGACGCACCTGTATCCCATCTCACTACCTCCCCCTCGGGAACTGGAATCTAGGGGGAGTGGAACGCCGGCAGTTTTCAAACGAGAGTGAATATAGAGCCACAGTGGGTCTCCCGCAGAACCCCAGTTTCACACCTTCCTGCCCTCGCGCCATCTCTTCCTGCACACCCGGGAAATGGGGTAAACTTTCGACGGCAAGATAGGAAATGACCCTACCCTTCGTTTCCTCAGCAGGTCTTGGTGCGGGGCCGCCACCGTGCGCGGGAGAGGGGACGCAAGCAGCTGCTAGTCCGGGAGACCAGACGCGCACGTGTCTGTCCGCCCCACCGCGTGTGGGTAGGTCCGAGGGTACGCGAGGACGCCTCCGTCCCGCAGCCCCGCACGCATTTGATTGTGGTGCTGAGCGACAGCTGCGAATTTTGCCACTGGGGGACCGAAAGAGGGCCTTTTACCTTTCTTAGGAAGCTGTGATGCAAAATGCCTGCTGAAAGCACTGGAGGTTTCATGTGTCTCATCAGAAAATAATCTAACACCGATTCATTATTTATATCTTCCCCCAAGAACCAGTCGCCCCAAATGCCCACTCTGCCCGTGCGCTCCGTCTCACCTAGCCGCCCAGTCACAACAACAAACACCGCCCGCAGGCCCAAGGCACAGGCTCGGTGACTGCAGCTCCGCATTCTGGATTTGGGGACCAGGCGCAGGGGGAGGGGAGAAGGCGTGGCAGCCTGGCCAGAGCCCGGGGAAGGGCCAGTGTGATACTTTTATCAAGTTTAGTGGGCGGAATCTTTTCTTTTTTAAATTGCCAATAATTCGGATTGTTGGGAGTAAAGGTGGCAGGAAAGCCACAAAAGAAAACTCTTTCTTTAAATTCTCTGTTGTATCCAGGTCAAAGATGCAATATCAAGTCAGTGTCTCTTGCTTGAAATCTCTGTGGAATGACCTTCTTTGGATCTTCTCCTGCTCTTTCACCATGAATATAAATATTTTCTCCACTTACCATATGTTACCCACGCACTTCCACAGACCCCACCGCCACCGCCCTGCTGGGCTCCTTGCAAAAGGAAAGTCTGCCCTGCTCTCTCCTCTCAGCCGGGAGGGCAGGGGGAGGAGGGAGCAGTGTTGTTCAAGGGACAATGTCACTTTCCTCTTCATCAAGATTCTTTGTCAATTGCTGGGGAAATAATTGACCTCAAGCTACTTCAGTCACAACCAATAGAAAAATGGAACGGTGATGTGTCCAGCTGTTAAGGGGAGGCAGGCTGGAAAACAAAGGTGGCAAGGAAGGGGGCTGACATGAAAAATATGTAAAGCTTCATGTGCAAATTCTTGGGAAACAGTGGAATTTCACTTTAAAATAAAACAAAAAACCAGAATTGTGTTCATTTGTCATATCTCCAAGGTTGCGGTTCTTGATTTGTGACTTTGGATAGCTTAAAAGGAGAATCCCAGCACAGAAGCCCTTTCATACAGCTGCCGTCTTTTCGGTTCTCTGACCCTTTCCTTAACTTACACAATGGCACTTTTTCCCAACACCCTTCACTCAGTTAGCAGCCAGAATGATTCAGCTCCATCTGATTCAGGGGCCCAGGGAATAATTTGGTAGTTCTTTGAGTATTGTTTGGCATTTGTTGTTTTTGGTTTAGTTTAGTTTTTTTTGTTGTTTTTTTTGTTTGTTTGTTTTTTGTTTGTTTTGTAACTAGTAGGAGAAAGCAGCCTGAAAGAGAAAAGGAAAAGTAGGAGGAGTGAGAGGGATAACCAGAGAGAAAGCCAAGAAGAAATTCAGCAATTGCCTTTCCTGGCTTCCCTTAAAGAGATGATGGTTAGGAGTGGTTTGTTAAAACAAATCTCATATTTCAGCCCACAAGATGTCCCATTTATGAAGCTGATCCTGTTCCAAGTTAGACCAATCAGGCAAAAATCAATAAGGACATTCAATGCCACCAATGTGGTAAGAAGCAAGAACAATATCAAACAGCAACTCAGTGAGGCCTCAAACATGAGCTCTTAGCCTGAACTGTGTCTTCTCCAAAGAGGAGAAAAGAGGACTTGGGGTAGTGGAGGGGAGGGGGCAGTGGCAATCCAGATGCTACAAAAACAGCCCGATATCTTCCATGGTACACATTTACCTTCCAGCATGCGACTAAACCGGTGTAGTGGATGTGTGAGTGCTGATGAACAGCCACCATGGAAGAGCCAAGGTCCCTGCCTTCTCCAGGCCCAGCACTGAAACACAAAAGGTGAAGAAGAAGAATATTAGTATGGCAGAAACCCCTGTCAGCTGGGTGAAAGAGCTCATCAGACTCACAAATACATTTTTGACAGCTTATATCTTCTCCATGGAGTTGCAGGGAGTAGTGAGTGAGTGATCAGGCCATCCTTAAAAGCAAGCACATCAGCACACAGAAAGTAAATGCTATCAGTGCAGATTCTCAGTGACAAATATTTGGTATAATTGCAAAAATTTCCCCAAGAACATGATGCATTTTTCTCTAATGGAATTTTTAAAATTTTCGTCTGCTCTAAGATGTCCCCAGGTAAATGCGATAATGTGTACTATGGTCAGAATGTTTGTGTCCTCCCCAAATTCTTATGTGGAAATCTTATACCCCAAAGCCATTGTAGTAGGAGGTGGAACCTTTGAGAGGTAATTAGATCATGAGATTAGGACCCTTATAAAAGAGGCCTGAAAGAGACTCCTCACCCCTTCCATGTGATGATGCAGCTAGAAGACACCATCTATGAACCAGGAACCAGGGCCTCACCAGACATTGAAACTGCCTGCACCTTGATTGTGGAGTTCCCAGTCTCCGGAACTGTGAGCAATAAATGTATGTTGTTGATAAGTCCCTCAGTCTATGGGATTTGGTTATAGCTGGACTAAGACAGTCAGCATATATCAATTTCTCCAACCTCTCACAAGTGCTTTCAAGATCTTCTCCAAGGCTTATTCATGTCATAGAACAATCAGCAGGTATACTTTACTTTTCTCAGAATTACTAACTCCAACCAGCTGAGTGGTATTTATTTAAGGAAAGACTTCACTGCTTAAGGAATTCTCTAGTGTTCATCACTGTTTAGAGCTGCTTAACCCTGTTTCATTTGAAGCTAGAGAGATTTTTACATATCACATCCTTGAAAAGAGCTGGTTCTGGACTAGTTGTATTCTAGCTGTATCTAGAATGCACCTAATTGTTCACCTAATGGAACTTCACCTAATAGAAGTTCACCTAATGGCTCAAAGATGAAGCTGTTGAGTTACTGTCTAGTAATGGCAATGGATTTGCACTGAACTCTGTCCTCTTTCAGTCTTCCTTATGACCCCTGGCACTCATTTTCAAGGTAGGAAACCAGGATTGGGGTAAAATCTGTGGATATAGTAGTAAGGCTAATTGGCTCCTGTGAAAATGAAACCTATGGCTTGGCCTTATTAGCCTTGCATTAAATCTAACATCTCAAAGTGCGGTTGAATGGACATAGTTCTTACCTGGAACATATTTGTAATTTGGTAGAATCCAATATGGTTCTCACCAAATATTGCCCCATCCTGAGATGTTCTGGGTGAAACAGAGGAAACTACAATAAGATGTCAATCGATATTCTAGATTAATGAAAATCAAATGCTTTCAAAGTATGTTTTTCATTCTGCAAATAATTTACGTTTAAACATCTTAAAACACATTTTATTATGTATAAATTATGATTATATTATGTAAAATTAAAAAAATGCCTAGAAGAAAAGCTAAAAAGAAATAAATCAAATTGTTTATGTTTTTATTTGGATGGCAGGATTATGAGTAAATGATTTTTTCTCATCTCAGTTTTCCAAGATGTTATTGAGTGGTTATAATTACTTGCTAATGGAATAAAATATATGATCATTCCATAAATATTGGTTAATGTTTATGTATAGGAATCACTCAAAAAAAGTGACTTGACAAGTACAATTTCTGTTTTCTGAAAAAACAGTGACTTGAACGAGCATAAGAAGAAGTAACGGGAGGAAAGGAGCAGTCATGAGTGCTTCCTACTGTCTGTCGGGCACGTCACAGCATTATCTCATTTAATTCCCTCTGCTGGTAAAGGAGGCACTGATTTTACAGAGTAGGGAATTGAAGCTCTCAAAGTGCATGTAAATTGCTCAAGATCTCACTGGTAAAGGGGCCACTCACACTCAGTGTTTTATGCTTTCCTCCTGCTACGTGAAAGACGTAGTAGCAACAGAAACATTTAATAAGTTAGACAAATAAATAAGTGTAACATCCTGTCCTACCAAAAATCACTCTA
Organism: Pongo pygmaeus; assembly: GCF_028885625.2. Taxonomy (NCBI): domain Eukaryota; kingdom Metazoa; phylum Chordata; class Mammalia; order Primates; family Hominidae; genus Pongo; species Pongo pygmaeus. The sequence continues at coordinate 72,896,131 of NC_072380.2, read as the reverse complement.
TTGAACTGGTCTGACTATACTCCTTACACAGAATCCCCCTCCCCGCCATACACACACACACTGCTGTCACTGATTGGACCAGAATGGTCACCTGACTCAAAGCTGCTGAGCCATTAACTTCTCAATAACTTACGTAAGGAGATGTATAAATTGTGGTAAAGTCTAGTGTAAGCTTTTCAATTCAGATCTTAGGCCAGTTGGGGGAGTAGAAAGGATTGGTTCCGTAGAGAGCAAAGATAACAGAGGATGGAGGCCGCATGGATAAGCAGAGAAGACGTGCCTACAAAGGAGGGAGGGAAGCAGAAATGGAGGAACAAGAGGCCATATGGTCCTCCTGTGTAGTTCAGAAGAGCTTTTCCCATTCTCATGGCTTCCCTGTGGACAATGTTTCCCATGGAGCCCTCTGTATTTGAACAATACCACATTTTATTTGAACTAGCTTGAGTGAATTTCTTTTCCTGCAATAAAAATATCTCAAACTACAAGCCAGGTGCGGTGGCTTATGCCTGTAATCCCAGCACTTTGGGAGGCCAAGGTGGGAGGATGGCTTGAGCCCAGGAGTTAGAGACCAGCCTGGGTAACATAGTGGGACCCCTGTCTCTACAAAAATTTTTTTAAAAAATTACCCAAGTGTGGTGGTGTGCACCTGTAGTTCCAGCTACTTGGGAGGCTTGTGGTGGGAAGATAGCTTGAGCCTGGGAAGTCAAGGCTGCAGTGAGCTATGATTGTACCACTGCACTACAGCCTGAACAACAGAGTGAGACCTTGTCTCAAAAAACAAGAAAGAGAGAGAGAGAAAGACAGGAAAGAAAGAAGGAAGGAAGGAAGGAAGGAAGGAAAGAAAGAAAGAAAGGAAGGAGAGAGAAAGAAAGATGGAAGGAAAGAAAGAGAAGAAAGAAAGAAAGAAAGAACGAAAGAACGAAAGAACGAAAGAAAGAAAGAAAGAAAGAAAGAAAGAAAGAAAGAAAGAAAGAAAAAGAAAGAAAGAAAGAAAAAGAAAGAAAGATCTCAAACTACAGAAGCAATAAACACACACTTTGTCAGAATCTTAAGTCACAAGTCTCTGCCTGGCTTTGCCAATCATGACCAGTGCTCCCAAACACATATCCATGTGGATGTCTCTCAGGAACCTCAGACTCAGTATTCATTAAGTGAACCCATCCATTTCCCTCCATATGCTCCCAGTGTTTCCAAACTCAATGAATGTCACTAATATCCTCCCAGGTTTCTGACCTGTGAGTTCTCCTCAACCCTCCCTTCTTAGCTTCCCATATCCAACCTATCTCAAATCTCTCAAATACTGCCCCTATCCTTCTGCTTCTCTGCCCCACCCCAGTGCAGGCTCCACCACCTCCCTGTTGCAGGCCGCAACCTCCTTGCTGGTTTTCCTGCCTTGGTCTTGCTCCTCTCCAACAGCCAATACTCAAGTCTGGTCAGTGTACACACAAACACATACACACACACACACACTCACATGCTTGCGCGTGCGCAGCAGCATTTAAAACCCTCCCATGGCTTTCCTTTTAGGGTAAAATCAAAACTCATGTGCATGGTCTCCAGGGCACTGTTCATTGTAACCTCTCCAGTCCTGTGTCTCAGCATCCTGCCCACACTCTGCCCAGGCTGAACCGCTTTCAGTTCCTCAAACATGTCATGCTTCTCTGCCTGAAGGACTTTTGTGTTCCCTGTGCCTCTCAGTGTGGAACTCCTCCCCTACCTAGCGGCTCTTACTCTTCTCTTGTGCCTCAGCTTAGATTTCATGTCCTCCACAAAGTCTTCTCTGATCTTCTGAACTTAAGGTTAAGTATCCCTCGTATGTGGCCCTGTGACCTCTGTGCCTGACCACCCAGAGTACTTGCCAACCTTCATTGTAATTACTTGATTGTGTTTCTCCCTGGTTTGATTGTAAACTCCCTGCAGGCAGGGTATTGCTCTGTTATATCTCCAATGCTGAGCCCATCCTGTGATCAGAGAAGAGAATGTGGAACCTGGGGGCCTGGTTATATAGCAACTAGAGCATCACAGCCATGAGGGGCTCAGGATCTAGGCGTGTATGATGGTCTTGGAAAAGAAATAGCTGTAAGAAGGAGTCAGTAAGAACAAAGAGGCTTTGGACCAGTCTCAGTAGATGAGGACAGTGGTAGAGAAGAAGAGTGTTCAGGAAAAGATGGAACCAGTATGGCTCCAAGACATTTGGAAGTTGAGAAAGGATTTCTGGTTTAGCAGGAAGATGATGATTTGGTTTTGTGAGAGTCTAATTGGGTTTGTGATGGCACAAGAAGTCCAAGTGACACTCAGAGTGGCAGGACACCAGCTGCAGAGAGGCAAGGGCCAGAAATGACAATTTGGAGGTAACTTGTCTAGAGGTGATGGTGGAAGAATGAATGAAGGAGCTTCTACAGTGTGAGCCAAATATAGGGCCAACAGGAATTTGCCAGTTAAGTCAAGAAGAGCAGAGATGAAGATGGAAGGAGGACTTCAAGGAATGAGTGAGAAAGCAGAGACTAGAATCCATCCCCAGAGCATAATATGAGGTTATGAAGGCCAAGAGAGGAGAGAGATTAAGGAGGAGCTAGCTTGCAAGATTCAGTGCTGATTGTTGTAATGGCCAGCATGTATTTAAGCCCTTTGCATGAGCAAGGCATGTTTTGAGGAACTTTTCATCAATGACTTTGTTTAATTCTCACAGCAAGTCTATGAGATGGGTGCCACTATTATTCTCACTCTACAAATGAGTTACCTGAGGCTCCAAGAAAGCCTACAGCTTATTGAGGTCATATGGCCAGAAAGCAGCAGAGCTAGGACTCAGACCCATTGTCTTGGAACTCAAAGCTGGAACTTGGGAGATCAAGGGAAAGATGGAATGGTGGGGTCGGGGAAGGGGAATATCAGTTTTCTGTGACTCTAGATAGCTTGATGAAACAAAGCAGAAATCTCTATTGTGGAAGACAATTGAAGTTGACAAAGATAGGAAGCCTAGCTTCTCTTCTGATGAGTGGGACCAGGAGAGGGTGATAGTCAGAGGCCAGGAGAGAAGGAAGCCCAAGGCCTCTAGACCCATGTCCCTGCCTCTGCCCAGCAGCTGCCTCTGCCTAAAAGAGTGAGCTAAGGTGGCTTCTCCAGAGTCTTCTCTGCTTCCTGACTGTAAACAGCCCCAGGGTTGCCATTCTGAGTGCTTTTCAGCAGGCCAAAGGGCCGTTGAGAGCTGGCAGAGCAGAGATGAACTGCTAGCTTCCAATCAACTTCCCAGGGCCCATGCGTAAAGCTCCCTGCAGCCCTGGCAGGAGACAGAGACCCTGAAAGGAACAGGAGGTGGGCAGACCCACCCATTTAGAGACCCCACTAGGGGACCTGCCTGAGGCAAACAGCTGGGGTGTCCACAGCACCCCATTTTAAAAGATGCCAGAAACAGTCAATCTTAGCGCCTGAGTTTACTTACACCTGACAACAATTCTTTCCCCAACATGGAGACCCGGGGGTGAAGGCCGAAGAGTCCTCCCACCCCCACCTCAGCCCCTAGTTCCTCTTCTTCCTGCTGCCTCATTTACTCTTCCTTTATTTCTTCCTCTCCCTCATATTTCTTCCCAAGGACTAGAAAACACTTGTCCATCAAGAACCTAAGTTTAGGAAAAAAGAGAAGCAGGGACCGGGCACGGTGGCTCACGCCTGTAATCCCATCATTTTGGGAGGCCGAGGCAGGGAGATCATTTGAAGTCAGGAGTTCCAGGCCAGCCTGGCCAACATGGTGAAACCCCATCTCTACGAAAAATACAAAAAAATTAGCAAGGTGTGGTGGCATGCACCTGTAATCCCAGCTACTTGGGAGGCTGAGGTAGGAGAATCACTTGAACCCGGGAGGAGGAGGTTGCAGTGAGCCAAGATGGTGCCACTGCACTCCAGCCTGGGTGACAGAGTGAGACTCCATCTAAAAAAAAGAAAGAAAAAAAAAGAGAGAGAAGCATGAAGGGAGGAGAGAGAACCTCTTTTCCCAGGAACTCCGAGTTGACTTGGTGCTTTTGTGGGGAGAACAATCAAATCTTTGGACTCACCACCCAGGCCAGAGAGTGTGAGTGAAGAGCCGCAGGCCTCCAGGAAGACATGTGGGGCAGATTCGGGGACTGAATTTCAGGCCTCTGGGACATATAGGCAGAAGGAGAATCAAAGGAAGAGGAGAAAGGAAGCCCTGCCCACGTCAGAGAGGACTGCTTCCAGTGGGTACAAAATTCACCTGAGAGGAATATTTGTCCTCCATTGGATGAGTCATGGATCTCTCACCTCAAACCTTTGTAACCCAGCCCCTCCCACCAGTCTGCCAGCTCCCAAGACACACTCCTTTGCACCTCCCTCCTGCACATCAGACACCATTTATTTGTCTTTGTTCTGCTGCTTCTGCTGCTTTCAATAAATATGGCTGGCTTTAAAGTCAAGGCAAAGGAGATTTACAGATAAAAGGGATGGGGTCTGAACTGTCAGCTGTGTTACTGGCTTGCAACTGGACCTGAATCACAGTAGATGCTGGTTACAGGCAGCCCACAGTAATGACAGCACCCCTGGGGTTGTGCAAATCACCAACTCTGGTAAGCACAGAGGAATCGGTGGGTGAAGGGACCCTGAACCCCTTCTCCACTCTATTTCTCCCCATCCCAGTGACAGGGGCCTCCACGCGGCTCATTTCAGCCTCAGGCCTTTATGTGGATCTCTGCCTGGACCATGTCTTCCAAGGGGCACCATGGTTGGCTCAAATATCAACTCCTCAGAGAAACCTCTCTATTCTATTATCTTCAAGGCACTTATCTCTATCCAAAAGTTATTTTTAAAATTACTTCCTAGCCCCCACCACCCCATAAAAGTTCCATGAGAGCATGGCCTTGGGGTACCCTGTTCTCACCTGCATCTGGGGCACATAGGAGAGCACCTGGCTTTTACCAAGGCTGCTCTGTAAAAGTGTGTCAAATTGAATTCATTGAAATGGAAGCTTCCACCCACAAAAAGCAGCCAAATGTTTAAAATGATTGTTTATCAGCAATTAAAATTTAGTTTCAAATCATTATTTTTGCCCATCTCTCAAAACAATAGTCCATCTTCTCCCTAATCGGTTGCCTCTTTCCTTTCATCTCACCAGATCCTACATTTGGAATGTCGAGAATATCTGTAGACTCCCGACAGTTAAAGGAAACCTATGGCTTTAAAAAGACGGTCATCACTGAAGATTGCATTAAACACGCTGTAAAAAGAAAATCTCCAAAGGAGATAAAGGGCCTCAGGGGTGGGTGGTGCCTGCCCAGCTGCCCCACCCCTGCAGGGAAACCTGCCCGCAGCCTCCTTAACCCTTCCGTGGCCCGCACCTCAGGAAGATGCTGGGAAAGATCAGAAGAATCCAAGCACTACTTGCTGACTGGAAGAAAACAGCAAAAAGAAAAAAAAAAAAAAAAAAAGACCGATTCCAGTGTTGCTCCCTGCTCCCCACCCCCATCCTTTCTTCTTCCAAAAAGGCTTCTGTTCAGAGAAATTAAAGGACTCTGATAGCAGATCACAAATTCAGGACAGAAAAGCTCCACTATGTAGCCAGAGACTGTATTGTGGGTAACCAGACGTTGGGCACTTTTTTTGCTTATGAACTTTTGGACACCATTCGAATAAAAGACTATTTGTTCCTGGACAAACACTCACCAGCAAAGAAGCTTTTAAGAGGAGGGGATATTTTTGTTTTGCATTTTCTCTTAGTGAAAAAAAAAATGAGAGAGTCAAAGAGACAGAGAGACAGAGACCAAGAGACACTTGCTCTACTTACTTTTCACATAAAAGAACTTAGACTAATTTGTTTACTATTGCTGGGGATTCATGTTTACAAGTTCCTGCAGCATTGTGGTAAAAGAAATGCTATTTTTAAAAAGTAGAAACCCACACAAGTCTCCATATTCAGGGTTCTTCTTCCCCTTCCTGCTTTCCTCACTCCCCACTTTCTTTTCACAGATGGCCACAAACACATGAGCCAAGTCGAAGCTCAGGAGGCCCTTGTCTTTCTCTCCCAGACCCCTTTGAGACTCCCCTGTGAAAGGGTCATACCTGAACTTGGAAGGCAATCTCTAGTTCAAGTTCAGTGGAATTCTACTTGCCACAAAAGTCACACCCCACCTGTGCTCCTTTTCAGCAGACCAAACTCCTGGCAGTCCTAAATACACACCCTAGATTTCAATCCCCCACCCCTTGCAGTTTTCATTTTCCTTATATACAGGGACCATTTCTGAAATCAAGCTAGCAAGATGTTGAATAATGTCCTTTTTAAAAGAGGGTGTGCCGTAACTGGGTCACTAACTGTGTGACTAATCACGGGTGCCTGTAACCACAGTGACTATGGCTTCAACCTGACTTGGTCATTTGTAAACCACAAAATGACCCAGCCATCTGCAGGGGCTGCTGGCTCTGGAGTTCGTGGCTCTTCCCATGCCTGTCCCCTCCTCACCCACAGGAGCAATGGCAGCAGCCCCTGGATGGAACCACCCTCCCCTTGCCTCTGCACTGGCAGCATCTGGGAGGGAGCTACTCACTTCAAACCTCTTCTTACTCGTCTTTACAGGCCTGTGTTGCAGAGGCAACCGCAGCAGGCATTTGCAACAGCTGCTCTGGCCTGAGTTCCGTTTAGCAACACCAAGTCCAAAGGAGAAAAGGAAGGGGTCTAGAATAAATTCCTTTTCAAGAAAAAAGCAAAACAAAACTGGAAAAGTGGCCTGAGAAAAACTTCCCCCAGCTAGTTCAGGGCTCTTTGTTGTGCCTAACATTTATTCATTGCACTAAAAGTTAATAAAATCCATAAAGTTTTCCCCAATCACTAAAGCAACTTAAGGAATTTTCAAGACAGGTGTGTCCTTTTGCCCAAGGGTCCCCAAATGTATCCTAAGTTAGGAGCACTAAGGCTGCAGTGCCTCAACGCGGGTCCCTCCCAGGGATCAGCCCAGATCGGGAGCTGCAAGGAGGAACAATTAACCCCTTACCTTCTGGAGACCCAAGTTCATTTTGGTGCGTCCTGCAGCGCTTTAAGAAAAATCTTGGCCAGGCACGGGGGCTCACGCCTGTAATCCCAGCACTTTGGGAGGCTGAGGCGGGTGGATCACCTGAGGTCAGGAGTACGAATCCAGCCAGGCCAATATGGCTAAACCCCATCTCTACTAAAAATACAAAAATTAGCCCGGCACGGTAGCGGGCGCCTGTAATCCCAGCTACTCCAGAGGCTGAGGCAGGAGAATCACTAGAACCCGGGAGTTGGAGGTTACAGTGAGCCGAGATTGTGCCATTGCACTCCATCCTGGGTGACAGAGAGAGACTCCATCTCAAAAAAAAAAAAAGAAGAAGAAGAAAAAGAAAAAAGAAAAATCTTAGGGCCAAGGGGCTTATTTGTAATTGAGGAGGATGATTGGTGGTAGTGGTGAGGAAGATCTACTCTCACTACCTCTCAGCATGAACCCTCCACCCCATCTCTCTGAAAATGGCTTTACTTTTTTCTTCATGGTCTGGGTAAAATTGGTCGAAGGTACACAAAGGACTAAGCAACCTCTCTTTCAGCCCCACCCCCTTACCTGTGTTCACTCATTCTCTTAACCATCAATCCCTTTTTTTTTCTCCTTATCACATTAATTCAGTAGGGCAACTGCTTCTGTCCTGGGGAGGGAAAGAGTTTTCTCCAAAAGGACAGACGGAAGCAACAAATGGGAAGGAAACTGACAAAGCTTGTGAAATCCCAAACCGGACTGGTAAGAACAACATCATAAATTATGGATCCCTCGAGCCGCCTCCGGCCTGTCACTGCGTGGTCTGTCTCCACGGCCTTGCCCGGCGCGGGCGACACTTGTCCATGAGCGCGGGTCTCTCGGGCCTCAGATGTCCCCTCCTGACCCGGCCGCAGCACCCCGCGAGGTGGTCCAACTTAGGGCCGCGGGGGGCGCTGGGCGCTCAGTCTGGAGGGACGCGCCAGCTGCGGGGACGACGCCCCCCCAGCCAGCAGAGCACAGGCTCACCATTGTTCCCGGAGACCCCCACGGGAACACCCTGAGCTGGCCTGGGCGCTCCGGTCCGAGGGGCCAGGGCCGAAGAAGGGAATGCGAAGGGCGCCGGGGGCGGGCGGGCGGAGAGGGTGCGGGGTGTGCCCGCCTGCCCCGGGCGCGCAGGGCCCGCGGCCTTGGTGGGCGGTGTGGCGGGACCCAGGGCAGCGTGCGACATCTGCGCGAGAGCGCGGGGGCGGGAGGGGACGTCGTCACACTCAGAACGCCCATCTGGACAGGCTTTCCTGCCGTGCCAGAAGCGAGGAGGGAGAAGTCAAGGTTAAACGCTGCGGCGGGGCTGCGGGCGGGCACTGGCGGGGGCGCACAAAGCTGCCGGCCCCTCCACTCGCGCCCAGCTCGGCGCCCGCCGTCCCCAGCCCGCCAAGAGCCCCGCGCGGGCTACCGTGGCCCCACCTTGCCCTTTGTCTTTCCTCCGGAGCAGATGTGCTGTGACCCCTGTAGCATTCGGGCTGTCAAGATTAAAGGAGCCTCCACTCTGTTTCGAAACTGCAACTCTTGTCCCCAAGACCTCATCAACCCCACCTCTTGTTTTTGTTTTTGTTTTGTGTTTTTGGCCACAAGTCAACCACTCATCATAAGGTGGGCAAACCCCTCGGTCCACATTTAAATTTGTTTGTGTGACAAATTGTCCTGCAGTTCCACCCTCTTAGCTACTGTAACCAGCACAAGAGAAACAATGAATTACGAGATTAAAGTTACGGAAAAACGACTCATCCTGCAGATGTTGTCTGCTGAAGGCTGTTCTATGGACAAATATGTAAAGGGTCTTTGTGTGTGTGTGTGTGTGTAAAGCCAACAGCTTCACATTTGTTCTTTGGTAATTTGTCTTCAATATGCCTCCCCCCGACCCCCATGATGAAAGGTCAATTATCAGACTCAAAAATAAGCAACCTTATCTGGCAAGCCTGTACTCCCAGAAATGAATGGGAGAGCTGGGGTTTCTCATGGGGCAGAGAAAAGGGAACTCCAAATCAAGCTGAATTGTGTGTGAGTCAGACTCTGGAGAAAATCGTGGGTAAAGGAAATGTGGGGGGCGGTTTCCTGGATTTCTGCTGCAGGAAGAAACCACCGAAGGGAGGAGGGAGGGCTGTTAGGGGAAGAAGTGAGGGAGGGGTGGAGGAGGAGAGCGTGGGCCGGGAAGGGAGGGAGAAGGGCCTCCTTAAGGCCGAGGGAGAGGGGCGGGGTGGATCGGTAGGAAGGCCTGGGTTTTCTTTGTTTAGTTGGTGTGGGCTGGGGCTGGGCTCAGTGAATGCGCCTAAGTGTGCACCGCGCGGTCAGCTGCCCGGCGAGGTAACAGCTGGCACCTGTGCGCGAAGTGCAGCCTGCATTAGCAGCATCATTATTCAGCATTAGAGCATTACAAAGATAATTACTGCGAGTTAGAATAGCAGAGGACAGAGGGAATTGAAACCCCAGACCCCTTGGCTTATCAAACTCCCAGGTTACTAGTGTAATTTCAGGCAGTTTTGGGAAAGCCATCTCTCGCAAAGCTGTGAGTCTGCCACGTTAAAGGGGACGCTCGGAAGACCCCACAGCTGGAGCCAGTGGCCCAAGGGCTCTTTTTCAGGTTTCATCCTGGCTCAAGGATCAAATTAGTGTCATAGATAGGATGCTGGAGGTCATCACACTAACATTTTCTGGTCTCCAAAGCAGTTCTACTTAGACTATCAGAACCAGCCTTTTTAAATCTAGAATTAAATGGGTCAAATGGAGTAGAGCAGGTACTTTGGTCTTTGAGTAACAATGATAGCCTCAACAATTAACAACTGTCCAGCTCTTTTTGTGTCAGATCCAATGGAAACACATTTATGAATTCTCTCCCTCAATCCTCACAGCAACCTTAAAAGGAAGGCATGATTATTACAGCCATTCAATAGATGGGAAAAATGAGGCTTTGAGAAGAGTCAGCAAAGTTCTTCAGCATTTTGCTCCCACATTTACTCTGTGCTTTTTCTTGGTCTAGAGCAGTGATCCCCAACCTTTTCAGCACCAGGGACCATTTTGTGGAAAACAAATTTTCCACAGATGTGGGGGGATGGTTTTGGGATGATTCAAGTGCATTACATTTATTGTGCATTTTATATCTATTATTATTACATTGTAATATATAAGGAAATAATTATACAACTCAGCATAATGTAGACTCAGCAAGACCCTTGAGTTTGTTTTCCTGAAACTAAATGGTCCCATCTGGGGGTGATGGGAGACACTGGCAGATTTTCAGGCATTAGATTCTCATAAGGAGCATGCAACCCAGATACTTCACATGCACAGGTCACAATAGGGTTTGCACTCCTATGAGAATCTAGTGCCAACACTGATCCGACAGGAGGTGGGGCTCAGGTGGTAAGGGGAACAACGGGGAGCGGCTATAAATGCCAATCCTGGTCCATGGCCCGGGGGTTGGGGACCCCTGGTCTAGAGAAGACTCAGGCCTACTGTGCCTCCAATTTCCCATTGGTCAGACAGGAATACAATCCCGTCCTACTGCCTAGAGGTTGAGAAGTACATGCCTTTGATTTTGGATAGCCAGTAAATCCCTTTCTCAAAGCTTGAAATTTGCATGAATGCCAGCTCTCCAAACACACATTCTCTCTGCTTGTATCCTTGGTTGGGTCAGAAGTAAATCTCATGAAAGTAAGTACTGTACTGGATTGTGATTTCTGGAAAACAAAGTATTTTTAAGCAGTGCCTTCTTATATAGATTGGTATACTAATTAGTGAAAAGTGTTTCACAAACTGGTTCAGCAAAAAGTTTGCACTTGGCACATCTAGCTAACTATGTGGGCCATAATAAGGTGAAGAACTTGGGAATCAACATTAACTTGAGCTTCATCTAGGCCAGTAAACTCATTTCCCATCTCCCGACTCAGACGCAGTAGGCTTGAGTCTTCTCTAAACCCGGGGTTCCCTAACCCCCAGGCCACAGACTGGGAATTTTTTCTAACAACTTTTTTTTCTGACACTGTAGTGAATGAAATCAGAGAGGACATTTAGTTTCTGGTGTACACGTTGAGTTTATACAATCAGATTATGATACCAAGGAAGTACTATTATTAATAATATAGATCATAATTATTAATAGAAATGACTAACATGAACTGGGAAATGATGATGGGTCAGTTATGACACTGAATGCTACACATTCATTATCTCATTTAATCCTTACAACGAAAGCCCTGGCTTCTATTCCTTCCCTAGTCCCCTCTCCACCCTCTAGCTAGGGAGCGCTTTTTTTTTTTCAGGAACATGTGCACTTTATTGAATGCCATTGTAGAAAAGTGTGTGAGGATAAAGGGCTGATACAGGGCAAGGAATGGAAGGTGGAGTGCTTGGGAGGCAGGTCATGGTCAGAGCTCCTGGCCTGGATGCTGCCTCCTGTTCTATCGATAGACTTGGAAGATCAACACTGGGATGATGATAAACAGAATGATCATGAGGATGTACAGAACCAGGGCCCAGATGTTCAGGCACTTGGCAGTGGGGGCATAAGCCTGGGTCCTGATCAGGTCACCAACCATCTTCCTGTCCCTAGACTTCATGGAGTAGGCGAATGCTATGAAGCCCAAGCAGCAGGAGTTCATGAAGCGGTTGTTAAACAGGGACCAGATGACGTGATCGGGCACAGAGGTCTTGCTGCAGATGTGGATCATGGTGGACGTTGAGGGAGGAAGGTTGTAGGGCACCCCCAGCACAGCCACCTCTTACTCCTCCTTGAGCATCTCATAGTTGCAGGGTGGCCGGTGTTTGAGGGAATGAAGAAGGTTTGGACTGTGTGGTTCATGGTGTCCAGCGAAGACCAGCTGTCAGGAGCTCTTTTAAAAATGTGAATGAGGCATGGTGGCTCACACCTGTAATCCCAGCACTTTGGGAGGCCGAGGTCAGGAGATCAAAACCATCCTGGCTAACATGGCGAAACCCCTTCTCTACTAAAAAAAAAAAAAAAAAAAAAATTAGCCAGGCATGCTGGTGGGCACCTGTAATCCCACCTACTCTGGAGGCTGAGGCAGCAGAATCACTTGAACCCAGGAAGTGAAGGTTGCAGTGAGCCGAGATTGCACCACTGCACTCCAGCTGGGGTGACAGAGTGAGACTCTGTCTCAAAAAAAAAAAATTGTGAATGAGATCAGGTTCTGCCCTTGTGTTAAAGGCTTCCAGTGGCTTCGCACTGAACTCAGGAAAACTCCAACTGCTTCTCTGGGCCTACAAGCCACCACCACCTGGACCTGCCTACTGCCAATTGACTCCATCAGCCCATAGCACATGCCTCCACCTGCTTGGATTCTTCAGCCTTTAAAGACATTCACACCTCAGGGCCTTTGCACGCACCCCTTCCTCTGCCTGCAATACCTAGCCCTTGCCTGGCTAATTTATTTTTTTAATTCTTCCATTTAAATGTCTCCACCTCAGGGAGGCCTTCCCTCAAATCCATCAAATCACCCTCGTAACCTATTCTTTTTCTTCTTAGCTTAACACCATGTAAAATTATCATTATTGTTATCATTATTATTATTATTATGCCTTCTTACACCTCCATTTTTCTCCCTGATCCCTAAGAGCCAGGAAGTCAGGGATAGGCATTGCTCTCCATGTATCTTCAATGCATAACACTTTTGGACCATGCAACAATGTTTGCATGGTGAGAAACACCCTCAGAGGTCGATACTATTATTATTGTTATTATTGTTATTATTATTATTTTAAGTTGGATTCTCGCTGTCACCCAGGCTGGAGTGCAGTGGCATGATCTTGGCTCAGTGCAACCTCCACCTCCCGAGTTCAAGCGATTCTCCTGCTTCAGCCTGCCAAGTAGCTGTGATTACAGGCACGTGCCACCACACCTGGCTAATTTTTTATATTTTTGGTAGAGACAGGATTTTACCGTGTTGACCAGGCTGGTCTCGAACTCCTGACCTCAAGTGATCTGTCTGCCTCAGCCTCCCAAAGTGCTGGGATTACAGACATGAACCACCGTGCCCGGCTGTAGATACTATTATCCCCACTTTATAAATGAAGAAACTGAGGCATGAGGATGTTTAATAACTTGTTAAAAGTTATACAACTGGACCCGGGATGGGCATGTGACTATCTCAGACTGCTACCATTCAATGAAACGAAAAAGAAAATGATAAACTCACATGATCTTGAAAAAATGTTAAAATCAAATTGGACTCTGTAGAAAATGAAGTTATCTTGTGGACAGTTTAAATGATTTACGTAAAGGAAATATCTCCAAATACATCAGAGATTAACACATCAGCTTGCACATTTATTCCAGCCACACGGGTTAACATTAACATATTCTGTGACTTCAGATGCAATGTTTCCTACTATTTCTGATTTCTTAAAAGGTTTCGAACTATTTGAGCGCTTGGACTGTTCTCTTCAAACTGTATGGGCAGGTGGGCATTCCGTCCAGTCATTTCTGCCCTCACCTTAGGGAACAAGCCGAATGTGGTTTTATTGCACAAGCGTAAGAGCCAATGCCGCCACAAACCCAGTGACCTTCTAGCTACTTTCTAAATCTTTAAATAACTTAGAAACAGCCCTCACCCAAGGGAAGGGTGGAATTTAAATGAAAGAGAAGGGGCTGATTTTGTGCTTACATTGCTGAAGTCCCTTCAAAATCAAGTGTCCCTGGTTTCTCCAGACAGGAAGTAGACAGCTTTTTTGTAACAAGGAAAACACCATGGGTCTTATCTCTGTGTTGCTTTCACAGCTTAGATAAACCTGTGTGTCCTACAGAGGAAATGCAACAAGGTTCCAGCAAGAACCTGTATGCTGCGGGAGAAGCTCCCTCCAGAGAACTGAGGTCTTCCGTTTCCTTCCAGCGGGAACCATAGCTGCTCTGTAGGAAAATACAGGAATTTGATTCACATAGAACAAAAACCAACAACCCTGAGGGGTAAGGGGATTTTCCTGAAATATATGAGTTTCCCTGGTTTCACATGATACTGTGTATGGTTTATACTTCATGTACCACAGAAGGCTGAAAATGGTCATTTCCTGGTCCCTCCGGTGGTGGTTTTCCAGCCAGGAAAGCATTCTGACTAACCAGTCAATGCTATTTTCTTTTTTTTTTTGAGTCTTCATGTTACTGAAAGAAAGCCGACTTGTCCTTGCAGGGGTTGGGGTAGAGGGTGGGGCTTCAGAGAAGCAACCTCGAGTTGGTCTTGTTATCAATCATCTCCGCCTATTGTGAGAGTTTGAACAGGCAAAACCTACCCACACACACTGGCGTGATATGCATTTTCAGTGTGTTACTTAAAGCATAAATGAGACGTCATCTGCTTTTCCATCAGATTAGGTTTGGTTTTTAAATATAAATATTCAGACGAAACTGAGATTTTTAGAACTTTGTAACATACAAACTTGATTGTGAAAATATAGACAAGAAAAACTATTTTTAGTGTTTTTAAGTACAATACTCTGTTTTCACTGGTTTGCTTACTCTTTCATATGTTCAAATGTATATACATGAGCACCAGTGTGTGTAGTGAGGGAGTGGAGCTTTCAAATCTTGAGATCTCTACACAACGTTTATTTGCTGTTACACTTAAATGAGGTTGAAGTTCAGCAAAGGCAGGCAAAGCAGGCCTTCAGTTTGCTTTGATTTCATAGACATATCGATCATTTCTTCTCTTTTGTGTGGTCGTTGTCAAAATTGTCTGTACATGGAGGCACCAGCAGAGCCCATTCAGCCCTTCAGGAAGGGCCCCCTGACATGCAGAAACTGTTAGTATACTAGATGCAATCAACTGTCTGTAGAAATGATAGACTCTGGGTGATAGTCACTGAATGCATGGCTTAGAGAAATTTAAGAACCCCAGGCCCAATGGATGGTGAGCATACATTTCTAGGAAGGCAATATCATGTCACCAAATGGGTCCCTGGGCTGGTCACAGTGAATGAAAAGAACTAATCTCAAGAAAGACTCTTCCAAATTGAAATGATAAACATGGGGACTTTTAGAAAGATAATTTGATCCAGAAATTGTCACTCTTTCCCTAATACTGTTGGGGAAAAAAAGGGGGAGGAGGATAGCCTGACCACAGCTAAAATTATTATGTGCCCTGAGATGGACCTCCCTGCAATGGAGATGGATACAGGAGGCTCTTATGGACAGACACCAGCAGCCACCAGTGTTACACATATTCTTGACCATTTGGCTGGTATATTTTGCACTAAATATGCATAAACTGGACTTATGCTTCACATGTCAGTTTCTTGTGATTTTGATTAAGCAACAGGCAGTCCTAAGCCAAACTCCTCCAGGTGCCCTAACAAATCATTTCTTGCCCTGAGAAGCCAGGACCAGACTAGAGACTCACTTTGGTAGTGCCCCTGGGAGACCAGTCTGACCAGCCAGGTGGCCCCCTAGATGACCTCTCTGGCTTCTTTCTAATTCAAACAAACAAACACACTGAAATGAAACCTCAGGACATCGCAGGAACCCATGAGGAATCCCTGTGAACGATCACTTCTTTACAACACTCATACCAGAGTTGCAACTCGAACATCTGATGTTTTCTAACATGATTCACTACTATTCATCAAAAGGCAGTTATTTTTCAATACAATTTTGAAAAGATACAACCCTAAGTCGAAGTTTCTAAGGATTTTTTCCTCCAGGAATAAATGTTTGAGAAAGAATCTTCCTGAATAGACATACATATTTTTAAAGAGCAAGAAGCCTGGAATATGTTTCAAGAAAATTAAAGGAAATGCCATGCTTATCATTATAAGGTATGCTCAATGTGGAGAGTGAGACCTCTTAGGAAGTAGAAGAATGAATAAATGAATGAGTGAATAGGGTGCCTCTCAGTGAGGGAATGAGCGATGACCGCTCCCACTGTTGTCTGGGGAGATGTCTGTTCTCAGGATTTTTTTCACTGCTGGAAGGAAAGTTGAGTGAGGTGATTATGCCAAGCAGCCCAGAGACAATTAACCCAGGTTTCCAGAGAACATCCTGGTCCTGTCTAGGCTGGTGCTTGCCTCAAAGGCTTTCTCATCAGCATAGAGTTACTCAGGTGATCCTTCAATTTCCCTGAAGGTGTTAGACGAGTAATGTAAAAATCTAGAAGAACTGAGCTCATAATGTGATAAGTAACAAAACTTTGCAAGCCTATTAGAGGGGAAAATTGGAAAGGTTGCAGCCAATTATTAATAAGACAGATGAACATGAGCTGTCTAGAAAGCACTTGGACTCTGGGAGACATTGCCAATGCAGAAATGCACGGGGCAGAGGGGGGTACCAGGCAGCCCCAGACAAATCCAGCCAGGAGGAGTGTTTTGATCATTCATGTTAAATGAACTAACATAAAATCAAGATTTTTTTTTTTTTTTTTTACATTTAGAAAAATTTGCATTTTCACCTCTGTCTCACATACATACGAATGAAATTCTTCATTTTTAGTCGGAATCTATTAATCCAGGTCAGAAAGAGAAGGATAAAGTGATTGACCTCATCTAAAACACCAAAAAGTTCGGCTCTTAGGAAAATGAAATCACCACACTTCCATTGCCGAGGGTCAGGAGCCCTGGGTGCAATATTTAAGGAGGCCTTCACTTTTGGGCTCCTGCAAATGCAGTACTGGCGCCTGCGTGAGGGTCTCCTTAAATTTTATGCTAGCCTCGTGCTAGTTCTACCAGTAATCACAGTTGGGAGGGAGGAAGACAGCATGGTAGATAAAATGAAGATTCCTTTATTAAAATGAAATTAAAGAACTGTTGGGCTTCCCATTTTATTAAATTTTAGAACTCAAATTACAAAGCTCCTAAATTTCAATTACATTGAAGTAGTCACGAATCTATGCCATGGCCCTGTGTAAGACTATGCTTTTAGAAGCTTCTCTTACTACTCCCGTCTGTGGTTTAATAAAATTGTTTCTTGCTACCTTTGAAACCCATCTGCCATGCTTTGTACTCCCTGTAGGTGTGGAATAGCTAAGCAACGTCTTTTTAAACGTTTGTTTTTCTTTTTTTGGGGATGGAGTTTCGCTCTTGTTGTCCAGGCTGGAGTGCAATGGTGCGATCTCGGCTCACTGCAACCTCCGCCTCCTCAGTTCAAGCAATTCTCCTGCCTTAGCCTCCCAAGTACCTGGGATTACAGATGCCCGACACCATGCCTGGTTAATTTTTTTTTTTTCTGTATTTTTAATAGAGACGGGGTTCCACTTTGTTGGCCCAGCTGATCTCAAACTGCTGACCTCAGATGATCAGCCCGCCTCAGCCTCCCAACGTGCTGGGATTACAGGCGTGAGCCACTGTGCCCGGCCAACCTTTGTTTTTCTAAAAGCATCTCTTGGTCACCTTTTAGCTTTTCTTACCCTCTTTCACTTTTTCTTATCCAACTCATCTTCCTTCAGTCACTGAGGTTGTTGGTTTCTAGAGTTTTCATCCAGCCATGCATCCACCAGTGGTATCACCTAGAGTATAAAAAAGCACATTGCTTCTACTCTATAAAGATCTTTCTTTCAGCAAGTGTTATGTTAGGTTTATATAGCATAGACAGAGATAATGAAGGCTGGTCCTTTAGGACAAATACCAAATGTGTTCTTTAGGCCATGAAGCTCTGATTGTTGTACTCTGAGCAAAGCCACCAATGGTCGTACCTTCTATGTGGGTCCCTTAATTTATAACACAAGATGTGGCTCTATCATCCTGCTGGATCATCCTAGGCAAAGGCATCAGACCTGAAGGAAACAATCTGGAGGCTGGTTGGTGGCTCTGAACTGGCTTCCCATGACCCTGCTGATTAATAGGGACACTCTGTCCTAGATGCTAACAGACCCAATTAGATACACTTCCAGGGAACTCAATGTGAGGCGGTAAAAGAGGAACAACAGCAGAGTAAGCAGAAATAGGAGGAGGCTCAGAAGAGAAAGTAAACAGGAGGCTTGAGGGCGTGGAAATTGGGAGGCAGTAAAAGGCAGAGTTAGTATAGTGAGGAGGTAGAGAAAAGGAGGCGAGAGAGACTGCATGGTAGTGACTGCAGAAACGGGGGCAAGAGAAGTGGGAACGGAGAGGATCTGAGAAGCTGACATAGGTCGTTTTTGCCTGTGAGCATCCACTGCCATTTCTTTGGCCACAGCAGCCTGGGGCTCCTTGGGTCCCCCACTCCATCCCACTCTCAGGCCTTTTGTTTTTTCAGGGAGTGGATTGAACCCAGCATAGCCCCCTGCTCCAGGCCCAGGACTGGCCAATGAGAGTATCACACACCTTCGTGGCCTGGCCTGGTGCTGGGATTAGCATATGACCCAAACCAGGGTAGCAACAGCCAATGGAACTGGCTTCCAGAATGCCCATTGTAACTCTCTGCAAAGGGACACTCTCTTTGCTGCAGTGGGCAAGCTAAAATTGCCAGGAGCTGACATATGGAGAAAGTGGGTCCCAAAGTGAAGTCAACCCAGAGAAAAGCAGAGCTGAGAGATGGAAAGAGAAAGGCTGTGTCACAAAGGGGGACTACCTCTAGATGGCTCAGATACAAGAGGTGCCATCAAGGGACGCCGGTGGAATGAACATCGCCAGGCACTTGCTTCTGAGGACAACATAACTGGATACAGCAAGGAAGGAATCAGCCGCCTTTATTCCTAGCATATGTATATAATTCCAAAACAATGTCTGCTGAGATAAAGACACTCAGAACACAGTTGCTGCTTAGCCAGTGATGGTTATTTTTATGAGGACATGATACACTTATTGTCACCCACTGGTGTCATATCTCACACTCTCAGGGAACAGTCACAAATTTTCAAAATTACCCTTGAAAACCCCTTAGGAGGCTGCCACATTGCAAAGTGGGGATTCTCCAAAGCCCAAGACACCCAGATTTTCCTCACTGCCGGGCAGATCACTGCTTCTTGAGCAAATCACCAATTGAAGTTGTTGGTCTCCATGTCGAGGCTTGTAGAGAAACCACCTCTTTCAATGCTAGGGTCACTCAGCTCACACCATGGGAGGCCCTTGGGAACAGAGACCAACTGGGGGGATGACAGACTTCCAACTCCCAGCTTAGCCTTCTTCCCGGTGTGTAGTTCATCGAGCAGCACCCAAATATTAACTGCCAGGAAAATCTATCTGGAAAGTAACCTGACACTTGGATTGTCTCTCTCGCAGCATGTTAAGAAAGCTGCATTTTTATAAAGTAAACTTTGTGGTAATTCTAAAACAGTTCTTGGATTCTTCAAAGTGTAAGAGTATAGCAACGCAAAGATTGGCTTTCCCCAAAAAACTGTAATAGTTGATGATAAAACCAACACACGTACCATTTCCTCCCTGACCACCTCTGACCTTATTAAGTGAGCATCTTTGTGAGAGCTCTGCCCAGGGGAAACAATGTGGCTAAAATTCTTACCACTAGGACACACGAGGTAAAGGTGTTGATTATGTCCTCCCAGAGCCAAAGATTCAGCTTAAAGGAAGAAGCTTGATTCAGTTAGCACACACATTACATTCTGAATGCAGAATAGATGAAGATTGGATATCATTTGAGAGCGCACAGGAGGACCTACAAAAATTGAGACCACAGAGTATTGGCAGGGCTTGGGGGTGGAAGGAAGGAGCTTGGAATGAAGAGTGAAAGTCACTGAAGGCAAATATTCCAATTGACTGGATCCACACCTGGCACCTGGGAGGATTAAGTGGATGGGGCAATGAGTAGAACCAAAGAATATTCCTTTTTTTTTTCTTTTCTGAGACAGGGGCTTGCTCTGTTGCCCAGGCTGGAGTGCAGTGGCATGATCACAGGTCACTGCAGCCTCAACCTCATGGGTTCAAGGGATCTTCCTGCCTTAGCCTCCCAAGTAACCGGGACTGCAGGTGTACATGCCCCGGCTGATTTTTTTGCTTTTTTTTTTTTTTTTTTTTTTTTTTAGAAACAGGGTCTTACCATGCTGCCCAAGCTGGTCTTGAAATCCTGGGCTCAGGAAATTGTCCTTCCTTGGCCTCCCAAAGTGCTGAGATTACAGGCATGAGACACCACGCTCAGCCCCAAGGAACATTCTTGACAGGCCAGAAATAATCGTCCAGAAGGCATGGGACCCTATTATTTATTGGTTCCTGGTCTCTCTCTACTCCTCCTCCCTGCGAAATATAGCAGACTAATATAATTCTTAAGAGTTCAGGGTCTGAGTCAGATAAATGTAGATTCAAATCCTGACTCTGTCACCTGGTAGTTGTAGGCCTCAAAGCAAGTTATTTCACTTCTCTTTGCCTCAATTTCCCCATCCTGCCAATGAAGTTGATAATAATTCTTCATATCTCAGAGATTGTCATGAGGAATATAAGAAATAATGGCACATAGAAAGTGTTTGGTAAATATTTGCTGCTGTAATATTTTTACCATCCTTAATTATTTATTCAGTGTCTGTGATAATTTACATGTGTATAGATTATTGAGAAGCCACCTTTCTCCTCTGGGCATGCCAAGGCTGTGTGGAATGCATAGAGTGTCACTTTGATCGTGTATGTGTTTACAGTCAGCAGAAATTAATTCACATACTAGATTTGTCTTCTACCGCGGGCTTCTGGGTCTTGCTTAGGAAAGACCTTGAGCAAAGGAAGAAAGAAGCTTCAATGTCAATAAGTGAATTTTAATCTTCATCAGAACAGGCTCTTATTCAAATGAAGTCAAATGACATGTGAGACTTCTTGGATCAGCCTCCCTTGATAGGCAGGTGGAAGCTTTGGTCTTTACATTCCACGAGTGAGTTTGTAAGGAACTGGCCTTTTCAAAGACCCCAAAATCACACCAGAAGGGAAACATCTGGAATACCTTCATAACAGCCTCCCTCACACACACACTTGTTGAGAAGTGGTTACTCATCTTTAGAATTTCATATTTCTATTTGAGGATGGATTTTCCCACTGTTGGCCCCAATAGGGAACTTGCTGTTGTTTTTGAAGATTCAAGAGACATCTTTTGATAAGAATACCACATAGCTTGTCTGCTAAATATGTTTTCTGCTGAATACCCAATTAATGGTGGTTTGCGCTCATCTGGGTTCTGCATAAGGAGATTTAGATCCATGAAATCATCTACTCATCTTTTAGAAAGTAAACCGGTTAAGAAAGTAGGCTCTGGTAATAGGTAATATTCATTACCGTTTCAAACAATTCTTTTTTTTTTCTATTTCATCACAGTCATAATTAATTTCATGTCTCAGGTACACGAAGAGATTTAAAGCGATGTTTATAAAATGAATTAGCCTCTCCCTCATCTTATTTAGAGTTCTCCATTGTGAATATACTCAAATTGTAATGGAGAAGCAATTTATGAGAAAGCTCTCTGGTGTCCTTGATTCTGTATCCTCTAGAGGATTTATTATTTCAGCTCTCCTCCCTTGGGGCCAGAAGACAGACCATGTGGCTGAAAGACAGCAGCTTTGATGCTTTTCATTAGAAAAGAATTGTTCTGGAAACATCCCATTTGGGATATTTTGATGAGGCTGAACAGTGGGAGTATGGAGAAGAGAAACGGGGTACATCTATATGTCATTGGTACCGTGCAGGTTTAACATGAATAATGTTGCAAATCTAGGTGTGTGAGGCCGTATGCAGTCCTGCACAGCCCTGGAATGGGGCTGGGGAGACCTAGTTCTAGTTCTGCTTCTGCCCCTATCTCGCCCTTGAGCCTGGAAAAATCACATATTCCCCTGGTCTCCTACTTTCTCAGCAGTAAATGAGGGGGGTTGAAACAGATGAGCTCTAAAGTTTTTTCCAGCCATAAAATTCCATGATTCTGGGTACAATTGTAAAACTATTCATTTGGCTACTTCTTATTTCCACATATCTTTGGGGTTTGCGTGGTTGATTACATATATACTCATCTTTGAAATTATTTCTCTTTGCTTATATTGATTCATATAATGATTTTAAAAAATATGGTTAAGCTAGTCCCTCGAGCTGTGTCCAATAGGCAGCCAGTTGTCACATGACTATTTACATTTAAACTTGTCCTGCCATTACACTGGCTGCATTTCAGGTGATCCATGGCGCATGTGGCTAGTGACAACTGTACAGAGGAGCACAGACACAAAAAATTTCTGTCATCACAGAAATTACTCCTGGAGAGCACTGTGATGAGGAGGAAACCCGTTTCTAAATAAGAGACTGGCTCAGGGGCACAAGACTGGCTTCCTTCCCAGGGGATAGTCTTCATTCTAATCCCAGGTTGATAAATCATGTTCTCTAAAGCCAGTCCCATAAGCAAATACTCAAATTTTTTGCAGAATTTAAGGCATCCCAAAGGCCTGTTTACAAATACCATCCCCCCTCCTGCCCGTGTTGCCCACTCTCTGTTTCCCTCACCTCCCCCTCCTTTCTCTCCTCCCTCCGCCAGTCATGTACAGGTAGTGCCAGGGCCACATCCAGTATCCCTGATATACCAGCTCAGAAAAGCGGCAGCTGGAGAGGACAGAACATAGCATTTTCCCTCCATTCAAATGTGCCATTGGTTACAGGGCACAATATCCTTTGTTTGTGTGTTTCTTGTTGTTTTGTTTAATGAAATATTACTGTGAAATATTACTTTTAATGAAATTTTACTGTGAAATATTACTTTTCAGTAGTAATATTACTTTTCGGAGGCCCCTGTGTGGGTTAGTGAAAAAAGGAAAGTTGGCTGTCACACGGGTGATGAGCATAAGCAGCTCTTTGTGCCTTTTGAGTTGGATTTGATAAGAAATAACTTAATTTTCCCATCTTCCATGACTCTTAAACAGAGACTTCAGAGAGAGTTTTTGTTAGTATATTTAGGCAACAACTTCTGGTTTCAGTGACGAGGCAAACACCATATTCTGCCCCTCCTAAGCCTGGCGACTGTCCCGGGTGAGCTGAGTGTTGCCTAGTCCCTGCTGCTCCCACCACCTTATGCTGCTCAACTGAGTTGAGGAAGCAGAAGCTTCACTCTGCAGCTTCATCTCAACTTTCCTTTTGGTCGCTGTGGCCTACAACTTCCCCGTGTCTTTGATTCTCTCCCATGAAGGGAAAGAAAGTGGCTTTCAGGGTACAGTTCTGGAGGCAGGACAGTCCAAGGTCAAGGGGATGCATCTGGTAAGAGCCTTCTTGCTGTGGGGACTCTCTGAAGAGTCCCAAGGCTGTACAGGGCATCACACGGGGAAGGGGCTAAATCTCTGTTTTCTGGTTTTAACTTTCTATTTTGAGATAATTTTAGATGCAAAGATGAGTTGCCAAAATAGTACAAAGTGTTTCTGTATACTCCTCATACAGCTTCCCCTTTGTTAACCCTTAAGTAACCATAATATAATTATAAAATGAAGAAACTCGTATGATTCTGTTAGTCAAATTGCAGACTTTTATTTGGATTTCACCAGTTTTTTCACTAAGGTCCTTTTTCTGTTCCAGGACCAAATCCAGCGTCCCACCTTGCATGTAGGTTCATGTCTCCTGCTCCTCGCCCATCTGTGACAGTCGCTCAGCTCAGTCTTTCCTTGTCTTTTGAAAAATGCTGCTCAGGTATTGTGCAAAATGCTCCTCAGTTTGGCTGTGCCTGATGTTTTCTCATGACTAGACAGAGGTGATGCATTATTGGGGAGCTATTACAGAGGGGATGTGGTCTTCTCAGTGTATCATATTTTGAGGTACCTGATGCCAATATGTCTTATGACTGCTGATGTTAACCTTGGTCCCTTGGTCAGGGTGGAGTCTGCCAGGTTTCTCCATAGTAACATTATTACTTCTCCCTTTGTAATAAAAAAGGAAGCAGGGAGCAAATGAGATAATTTGAGGCTATGTAAATGTCCTGTTTCCTTTCAAACTTTCTCTCACTAATTTTATCATCCCTCAGTACTAAAATTGCCTGCAGCAATATGAATATCTGAGTTGTTCTACACTATTGGTTTAATAACAACCATGGGGCATTAAGAAAAAAAGCACTATGTTTTTTATATATATATATGTATATATACACACATACATATTTGTGTATATAGACACACATATATGTATATTTGTCCATACATATACACACGTATATTTGTACATACATAAACACACGTATATTTGTACATACAATACACACGTATATTTGTCCATACATATACACACGTATATTTGTCCATACATATACACACGTATATTTGTCCATACATATACACACGTATATTTGTGCATACATATACACACGTATATTTGTGCATACATATACACACGTATATTTGTGCATACATATACACGTATATTTGTGCATACATATACACGTGTATATTTGTGCATACAATACACGTGTATATTTGTGCATACATATACACGTGTATATTTGTGCATACATATACACACATGTATATATGTGTGTATATATATGTATGTGTATATATATATATATTTTTTTTTTTTTGAGACAGAGTCTCGCTCTGTTGCCCAGGCTGGAATGCAGTGGTGCAACCTTGGCTCACTGCAACTTCTGCCTCCCTAGCTCAAGGGATCCTCCTGCTTCAGCCTCCCAAGTAGCTGGGACTACAGGCACACGCCACCACCCTCAGCTAATTTTTGTAATTTTAGTAGAGACGGGGTTTTGCCATGCTGGCCAGGCTGGTCTCGAACTCCTGACCTCAGGTGATCTACCCACTTCAGCCTCCCAAAGTGCTGGGATTACAGGCATGAGCCACTGCACCCAGCCAAAAGCACTATATTAAATATATTTATCAATTATAAGGCCCACCTTGATTTCAGAAATATTGAAATATGAAAAAAGGAGAGACATTTCTGAATGGTTGCAATTCAGCCAGTTTGCTGATGCTAAAAGTCTCTGAGGCTCTCAGCGGTGGGAGTAGTGCCCCCGCCTTCTCAGGCCCCTGAGTCTACACTGCATTCTGACATAACCCTTTCATGGAAGCAACTGGGTACAGTGGATAAAACAGGATGATAGTTCTCCCTAGGTGTCTTTTGAAACACCCATTTCAAGAAATGAGAACTCACGACCAAGGAACACGCAGGTTCTGAGAGTTTGTGTCATCTCCAGCTTGTAGAGATTCTCAATGCACATTAAACAGTCTCACATTCCCTGAGATATCTGGCAGTAAAAAAGCATATTCAACTTTCTTTAACTTAGAGTCCAAACCTGGTTCTTGGCAGGACCCCTTTTTCATGTGCAAACTTTGGCCAGCAGGGACTGTGTGCCAGCAATGTGTTTGGGGAGCCCCAGAGGAGTGTGCGGGTCTGGAGTCAGATATCAGGAGTCTGGCTCCTACTCAGCTCTTAGTCATGAAACCGTGCTCCCCCTCGGCTCCCCTTCTTTGCTTCCCTTCCAAGACTCACTGATGTTTGGGTCCTGCTGCTAGTATTCCACTGACATGCTCAAAAAAGGAGCTGAGTGCCCCATTGTAACCCCCGATTCTCATAACTCCTTTACCTTCCCTCTCCTCTCTTTTATTTATAAAAATGTGTTCTCTCCTGCTTTTCCTCTACCTCTCCACCCACTTCTCCAGTCCTTTCCTATTTAAAAATTTAGTGTTGCTGGTCCTAGGAGTCTGCAGTTCTGTCCACTATCCCTAGCCAACCCGGTTGGCTCTCAGGCCAGCAACCACCCCTCCTGTGCCTATGAATCCCAAATCTGTATATCCAGGCCAGACCCACTCTCTTGGTCTGTAGATCCAACTTTCCAACCCAAATACCTTTCAAAACAGACCTTATGGTAATGAGGAGAATCTGGGTTTGGTTATCATGCCTAGTTGGGGCAGACAGCAGGAATGCCTCAAATGCCCCAAACTCTGAAAGTCCATAACCAAACAGTATGTTTTCTTCCTGCACCTGTCACTTCCTCCTGTATTTCAACCTCAGTCAATGGCTTTCCAGCTCAGACACTCAAACCAGAAACATTAGGGTTATCTTTAATTCTTCCCTTTCCTTTGTACTTCATATTCATTTTATCACCAATATTAATAAATTGTGCTTCCAAAATATTCTCGGGCCAATCCCATCCATCGTCATGACCTTTGTGTTTCTTCTGACCCTTGTAATCTCTCGCCACTGGCAAAAACTCACTTAACTTTCCTCCTGATTATGGCCTCCTCCCACTTAAAACCATCTTCCAAAGTTCTCTTTCTAAAACAGAAGTTTTGTATTTTTTTCTTCCTAGCTTTAATGTCTTTACTGGTTCCCCTTAGAAGGTAGATATCCAGCCTAGTTTTCAAGATCTTGAAATCTATTCTCTATGTCCCTTTTTAGCTAGGTTGTCCTACTAACTTTGGACTATTTGACATTCCCTGACTATGCCATCAAGTTTAATAAATACTTACACTATAGAATTCTCTCTTTATGTGTCCCTCATCCTACTCATCACTTTTTCTTTAATAGGCCCTTATTTAGCCTTCAAGACCCAATGCAAATATCATTCCTTCTACTAAGTCTTCCTCAGTTATCCAAGTTGAAATGAATGATCTCCTCCTCTGTGCTCTCAGGGCCTCATACTTATTTAGATGAGGTTCTCACACAAGATTCTAAGCTGTATAATCTTAGGGACTTTATTTTATTCATCTATCTATTCCCAAGACAATAGCTACTCAATGAGAATTTTTTGAATTGTTGATGTATCCCGTGACATGGTGTAGTATATATGAATCAAAGTTTTGGACAATCCCCTCCCTAGTTTTAGGGAATTCCCGCCTCACAAGTTTTTTGAAAAGCAGAGCCCAGTTCCCATTATCAGAGCTGAAAATGCCAGGTTTCCTTGGCCTCCCTGATTGCTAGGGCAAAGGCATGACTCAGCTCCACCATGAAATTCTTGTGCCCTGCACTAGAAGTCAGAGTGTGGCACAAGGAGGTGGCACCATAGGAAGTTCTCCCTGGTGCAGTAATGGTTGTAGCAAGTCAAGATCCCAGGATAACAGATCCCATAGTGTTGGTTCTTGTGTCTCATGAACTAGGTGTCAGACGTGGGAGACAAGAGCCATAATCTTCACAGATACATTCTGTGATCTGATTTGGGGAAATTATTCCTTGTTCTCTTACCCTTCTAGAAATTCTCTGAGATTCGTGGTATCTTGTTTAATTAGTTTCTTTTCTGTTTAAATGGACCACAGTAAGTTTCTGCTGCTTAGAACTGAAAATGCCCATAGATGGGGAAATTGGAACCAGGAGTGGTTATCAGAAACAGACCTTATGGTAATGAGGAGAATATGGGTTTTGTTATCATGCCTAGTTGGGGCAGACAGCAGGAAAAAAATGCTGGATGTGACTCTGTCAGGTCTTATGGCTTGGTGGCAAAACGGTTCATCATGACCTGTCATCCTTCAAAAAATTCCCGTTCCCTCACAGCAGGCTTCAGCAGGGACATGGGTCCCTGCCAACAATGCTATGAAGGTTATGAGGAATTAAAGATCTAAGGGTGGGGTGGTTGTCTCTACAGAGGGGGTCAACTTGAAAAAAAAAAAAAGCTCAAATATCTAAACTCTTGACTCAAAGCATCATCTTTAAACTTGGAATTTTTACAGGAAACTCATTTCTTGCAGCCATAGATATGAGGAGGTCAAAAACTAAACTCAAAGTTGGATACTGTATGCTTATGGATTCACAGCTTTCCTAGGTCTCTTATGCAAAATGTAGCACATTGATTAGGAATGAGTAAAAGCCTGCGATTGAAATGGGGACTTGCAGGGATCCAGTGGACTCAGAGTGCGAGGATCCCCTGGCTCCCCCTGAGTTCTCCATGCAGACAAGGAAAGTCCATCCTCTCTTTTGCGACAAAGCTATTGCTATCTTCTGGAATAACCTCCCCAGCTACTTCATCTGGGCAAAAATTATCCTTATGACCCACATCTACAACTTTCTTAGACATCTAATTAGCTTTTTAAGTAGATTCAGCTCCCAGAATGTTCTGGAAGGCCAAGTAGAATACCAAATCTTAGCCCCCCAAAAATTGCACACCAAAGAAGTAATTTAGTTGAACACAAATCTGGTAAATACATATGAAGATGTACTGTGAAGAGCCACATCAGGGTGGGAAGTATACACTTGTAGATTGAACTGAATTTCACGGGTATAGGTATATTTTCCAGAGAGTCTGGATTCTTTGAGCTAGCCCAGACAGTTAGGAAGAGATTCAGTTGTTTACTTGTTTAGTCAGCAGAAACCTGTACTCAATGATAGTCCCTGCTGAATGAGATTGAGATGCCAGGCATTAGTTGATAAAATATAGTTGAAGGACTCCAAAGACGTGGGGGTTGGAGAGCGAGAAAGGACGGGAGCAGATTTATCATGAGCAAGTAAGTGAAACACATTCCCTCAAACCTTACTGCATCTCCAAAGAGGGTCCCAACAAAACATTCCCTTCACCAAAACATTGAGAGATGCATGAATCAGGTGAAGGCTAATGCTTTTTATAGTATCATGGTTCCCATTTTCTACAGGATAGATTGCTGATGCTCTTAGCAAGCACCACCTCCTGGAGACCCAGAACACCACTGTGGTCCTCTCATCAGAGAGGGAGCTTTTGGGGAGTGAGGTAAGAAATAGAGTTTTGACCGAAGTCCTCTCCCAGGAGATTCAGTGGAATCCTGAATCCTGAACCCTGAACCCCCACTGACTGCACGTGTCATCTCAATAATCAGTCCAGTCCTCACTTTAGCTCTCCGTTAGAGGTGGAGTAAAGGCTACAATGGTGGAAGAAATGAATGGAAGTCCTTGACACATGCTCTCCCTAGCAAATAGTAAGTAAAAAACTACGTTCTACCCTTTGGGCGACTGCAGAGATGGTTCTTTTTTTTTTTTTTGAGACACAGTCTCGCTCTGTTTCCCAGGCTGGAGTGCAGGGGCACGATCTCAGCTCACTGCAACCTCCGCCTCCCGGGTTCAAGCAATTCTCTTGCCTCAGCCTCCTGAGTAGCTGGGATTACAGGCACCCACCACGCCCAGCTAATTTTTTTTGTATTTTTAGTAGAGACAAGGTTTCACCATGTTGGTCAAGCTGGTCTCGAACCCCTGACCTGGTGATCCACCTGCCTCGGCTTCCCAAAATGCTGGGATTACAGGCATGAGCCACCGCGCATGGCCCAGAGATAAGTTCTTTTACCAAAGACTTGAAAGACAGAGGGGCTATACCATACATAAATCAGCCAGAGCCAGTTTCTGTTGCTTCTGATTAAGGATGTTCATTGATAAAGGAACTGGAAACAGAAGTAGTTATAAGCAACAGAGCTCAGGATGATGCAGAGGATAAAAGCGTTCTGGAGAAGGAATGGCAGTGGATTATCATAAGGCTAATAAAATGGTTGCTCTAATTGCCACCACTGTTCCAGATGTGGTCTCTCTCTACTGAAATAAACCAACTCAGCCCCTGGTATTTTCCATGCAAGTACTGATCTCAAAAATGCTTTTTTCCCATCCGAATAAATACAAAACATCAGAAGATTGTTTTTGGCAGGCTGGGCACCAGAACCTTTTCATTCTCTTGCTTTAGGGCTCTGTGCTAAAGGAAAATTGATCATTTTGCTTTCCCAAAAGACATCAAATTGGTCTACCACATTGATAACATCAGTATGATAGGGCTCAGAGAGCAGAAAATAGCAGGTGCCATGGATTTCTTGGTAAGATAGCATAAGCCAGAGGTATCCCATGAAAATAAAATGAAGGACACATCAGTAAACTTTCTGGGAGATCCATGGGGGTACTGAAGGCATGTCTTCTCAAAAGTAAAGAACTAATTGTTTCATCTTGCAGCCCCTAAGAAAGAAAGGTTCAACACTTTGTGAACCTCTTTGGAGTTTGGAGGCAACATATGCCACATTTGGCTGTGCTTTCTCCCCCATGCACCAGGTAATTGAAAGGTTACTAACTTTAAGAAGGGCCCCACCAGTCTCCAACTGGACAAGTCTGTGGCAGAAAGAGCTCTTCCATTTGAGCCTTAAGATTGGATCCAAGGGTGTTCAAAGTGCAAGTGGCAAATGAGGCAACTATATGAAGCCTCTGCCAGGGTTTCAGAAGTAAAGCCACAACCTCTTGGCAAGAATTATTTTTCTATTGAGAAAAGATTGCTACTGGACCCTGACGGATGTTGCAAAATTAATCATAGAATACCAGGTGAATCTGAGCTCTGCCTTATGAAGTAGGTTTTATCTCATCCTCCCAGCCAGAAATTCAGGCATTCCCCAAAGCACCATCACTCAGGCTGTGCAGATCCTGAAGGCATAAGAAAATTGTATGGGCAGATGGCTCGCACACCCAGGTACATTGCCTACTATGTTATGACCCTTCCCTCAACCTACACCTGAGCCTCATGGGGAATCCTCTTGATCAGTTGACTGAAAATGGAAAAAAAAATCTGTGTGTATATGACTTTGCACAGTGTGTAGGTGTTTGCTGGGAGAGACTGCTAAAGAGTGACATTGACTCTTGAAAAATAGTAAAGAAAGGCAATCATCCCAGCATAACTAATTGGTTCTTCTCATTCTCTATTTTACCAAGAAGGAGATAGGAGCTGAGGTCAGGCTGTGTGGACAGTGATTAATTGTTTGGCCACCTAGTAAAAAATTAGTAAAGAGCAAGATTTAAGAGTTGGTGACCAGATCAGGGAAAGAATATAGACTGACCTCTGAGAACAGGCACCAAGAATGCAATGATAATGCTCACCAAAATTCTTCCCGGTGAAGGAGGCGCTCTTCAATAAGGTGGACATGACCATCCTCTCGGGATATCAGTCAGCCACTATCCTCAGAAACCCAGTGCCACCCAATAGGTACATGAAGTGAGAGGCCATGGAGGGAAGAAGCTATGCATGGGCTCAGAGACAAGCACGGGCCCTCACCTGGCTGCATATCCACCTCACCTGGCTGCATATCCCACTTGCCTATTTCAGTGATGAACCCTGAGGGTCAATGTGGCACCATATTCAGGAGCAGCAGCTTGCCTTCTGGTAGCCTGTTGATTACACTGAATCTTTTCCATAACTGTAGAGGTAGCAATTTGTTGTCACTGGAATGAACACTTATTATGAACCCGGATTGCATTGGCATTCCTTCCTAACAAGCTTCTTCCTTCGTGACACACATGGCCTTCATGAATGCTTTATTAATCATGATGGTATCTCACACCCACATAGAATTGCTTCTCACTAAAGAATTTTTTTTTTTTTGGAGATGGAGTCTCACTCTGTCCCCCAGGCTGGAGTGCAGTGGCGCGATCTTGGCTCACTGCAACCTCTGCCTCCTGGGTTCAAGTGATTCTCCTGCCTCAGCCTCCCAAGTAACTGGGACTGCAGGTGCGTGCCACCATGCCTGGCTAATTGTATTTTTAGTAGAGATGGGGTTTCACCATGTTAGTCAGGCTGGTCTTGAATTCCTGACCTCAGGTGATTAGCCCGCCTCTGCCTCCCAAAATGCTGGGATTACAGGCGTGAGCCACCGCGCCTGGCCTAAAGTACTTATTTTTGAGTGAAAGAAGACAGGCAATGGGCTGAAGTCTATGGGATTCTCCAAGCTTGCCTTGTAGCCCACATCTCAGAAGCAGCTGCCTTGTAGAACAGCAGCATAACCAAATGAAGACTCAGTTCTAGAAACAGCAAATGTAGGGGGAAATCCTTGCTCTTAAACTAAATGATACTGCCAGTGAACCATCATTTTTGGCCTGCAAAAATGGTGAGTTCACGCCACTCGATGTAATGGTTTGGGACATACAGAGAGTGGGAACCAGCGATCCACATGCAGTGGATCCTTCCTGTGAATAGGGACGGTTGGAGGAATAGTAAAGCCTCACAACCACTTGCAGCTATTTTGTTTTCTGATCCCAGAGCTCTGGGGTTTGTTAGAGGTCTTAATAAATAAGGGAAGAATGCTTCCAGCAGGTGAGGCAGCAATGGTTCCATTGTAAATTTGAAGCTGAGACTCACACCTGGGCATTTCAAAGTCCTCTTGCCACTGGATTGAAAAAAGAAAGTGTAGGCTGAGGCAGGTAGATCACCTGGGGCCAGGAGTTGGAGACCAGCCTGGCCAACATGGTGAAAACTCATCTCTACTAAAAATACAAAAATTAGCCAGGCATGGTGGTGTGTACCTGTAGACCCAGTTACTCAGGAGGCTGAAGGAGGAGAATTGCTTGATCCCAGGAGGCAGAGGCTGCAGTGAGCCGAGATAATGCCACTGCACTCCAGCCTGGGTGACAGAGTGAAACTCTGTAAGAAGGAAAGAAAGAAAGAAAGAAAGAAAGAAAGAAAGAAAGAAAGAAAGAAAGAAAGAAAGAAAGAAAGAAAGAAAGAAAGAAAGAAAGAAAGAAAGAAAGAAAGAAAGAAAGAAAGAAAGAAGGAAGGAAAGAAAGAAAGAAGGAAAGAAAGAAAGAAAGGAAAGAAAGAAAGAAAGAAAGAAAGGAAGAAAAGAAAGAAAGAAAGGAAGGAAGGAAGGAAGGAAGGAAAGAAAGGAAAGAAAAAAAGAAAGAGAGAGAGAGAGAGAAAGAAAGAAAAAGAAAGAAAGAGAAAGAGAAAGAAAGAAAGACGGACAAAAAAGAAAGTGTGTGGTGTGTGGGGGATGCTATGGGTTTTGACTGAAGTAATCCATCTGCTAAGAAAGAGGAAATGGAGTTCTGCTCTGCAGTGGACAATAGGAGCATAGATGGGGTGCCTCAGAGAACTGCAAGGTTCTTGCAACCTGGAGTTGGTGAGCTTTGCTAGGTTTTCTCTTCCTGCATAAATGAACCAAATTTCTTTCTGTGCAAGTGAACCAGAGTTGGTTGCCATAACTTGTATCTAAGAACTCTGCCACACTAGGCTATGCCAGGTCCACAGCTGTAAAATGGAGGTAAGAAAATTGCCCATGGATAGGCTGATGGTTAAGGACATGGATTTATGTATCAAAGAGTTCTTGATTTGAGTCCTTTCTCTGCCATTGTCTAGTGGCATCATAGGGAAGTTACTTGACATTTTGAAGCCCGTTTTCTCATCTATAAAATAGGAATGACAATAACATCCATATCATAGGCTTTTGCAGGGATTAAATGAGAGAATCCATGTAAAATGCATATAGCAAGGATTAATAGTGTTAGCTATTATAATCTATGTTTTTTTTTGAATTGATATGAGTCTTAAGAAAAAAGTACCCAACATACAGTGTTACTTATTATCTAGTCTGTATCTGCCCCTTTCGTTTTCCTTCCACACCATCCTTGTTCTTGATGATTAACTACATTTCGCCCTTGTGACAGTGGGAAGAAGGGCATTTTGTGTGCTGGTGGAAGAACTGGGGTGAAAGAAAGCATACCCGAGTGTTGGTACCTGCTTCTCACCAGCTGGGTGGGCTGAAGAGAGTTGGTTCTTCCTCATAACTTGAAGGGGTTGGATTCCTCCAGCTTTTTTCCAGCTCCAGCATGTGAATGCATAAGGGGAAGACTGCGCTTCTGCTGGACCATCACATCTCTGCAGTGTGTCCCGTGATGGGAAAGTTGATAGGTGACAGATAAAATAAAAAATTATTCAGATCCCAATTTTCCCCAGCACCAGACCCAATGACATTTTCCCCCAGATATTTCAGTCAAAAGGATCAGACTTTTCTGAGTTAAGACCTCAATGAGTTAAGACATAACAAATACTTAGAACAACTTTAGGGTAATTATATAAGTATAAACCATGATACTACACACTTCCTAGATGGGTACAGCTTAAAAAAATGTTCCCGGCCAGGCATGGTGGCTCACGCCTGTAATCCCAGCACTTTGGGAGGCCGAGGCGGACAGATCACGAGGTCAGGAGATAAAGACCATCCTGGCTAACACGGTGAAACCCCGTCTCTACTAAAAATACAAAAAAATTAGCTGGGCGTGGCAGCGGGCACCTGTAGTCCCAGCTACTGGGGAGGCTGAGGCAGGAGAATGGCGTGAACCCGGGAGGCAGAGCCTGCAGTGAGCCGAGATGGTGCCACTGTACTCCAGCCTGGGTGACAGAGCATGCAAGACTCCATCTCAAAAAAAAAAAAAAAAGAGTTCCAAGTTATTATTTGTTTCCTTTAAAAAACAGGATGTGTAATTGACTTGGAAAAAATGAGCCAACCTTTATAGAATAGGCTAGATCTGAGTAATTTACTGAGTAAACAAACAACCTGAGAAAGGAAAATATCTAGTAATCCTCAGAATGTTGAATGAGGGATAATTACTTGGGATATGATGTCATTACTTTACACATTTTATCTTTAATTCTGATTCAGGTTTTCTGAATTTTATTCCCCTAACTAAATTTATTCTTCTAACTAAGTATATTTTAAAGTGTTGACTAAACAAAGCATTCTAAAGAGAAAGGCCCAGCAGGGAGTATATATATTTAATAATTCACAGTGACTATATCCTTGTAAATTACAACTCTCCTGTTCTTGTCTTTCTCACAGGTATGATGAAATGACAAAAAGAGAGTGATCATTAAGTACCTTTCAAATGTTATTATACTTAACAAGAAAAGTAGCAATGTCTTGAATGAGAGGCTCTTAATTTAGGTAATGAAGCTTTCATGGGATTATGGGAAAAATATTTTCTAAAGCAATATAACTGGCATGGTTTCAGAAAATATGATCATCTACTCAGAGAAAAGAAGGATCAACAACACACCATTAGAACTAATCAAGAGTTTAGAAAGGTTGTCAGTGTGATCAGCCTACTAAAATGAATACAGTTTTTATGCCAGAAAGTACTCAACAAGAGAATTTAAAATAAAATCCTTCATTCACAATGGTACCAAAATCTATGAACTGGTCAAGAATCATGAATTCATCTGTGGAGAAAACTAAATTTGATTAAAAACATAAAAGATGATCTGAAAAAAATGGGGAGCTATTCCATGCCCTTAGATGGCTAACTTGTTACTGTAAGGATATAAATGTTTTAAAATTAATCCATGATTTCAATGCTATCATAATCATGACTATGAAGTAAATTTTTGAGGAACTCAAATTTTATTACCATGTATATGGAAGAATAAAACACCTAAATCCATCTTGAAAATAGTAGAGTGGATCTTTCACACTATAAAAAAAAGCATAGCATAAAGCCATAGTAATAAAAAAGGTGTGATATTGATGTAAGAACAAAGAAGCTAATAGAATATTACACACACACACACACACACAAACTTAATATATAATAATAGTAGCACTACAAACCAATAAGGGACAGAATTTTTAGTGCTGATAATGGGAAAATTGTCTCACTATGGAGAAAAGTAAGATTGCATGTTGTCACAATACAGATGAAGGTGACACCAGATAGATGAAAACCTAAACATGAAAGGTAAAACTATAAAGTCAAGAAAACCTAGGATAAGACTTTTCTGATAGAGGGCCAGAGACTGACTTTCTAAATAAAACCAACTTGGAAAACAGTAACACCAATAGAAAAATGGGCAAAAGGGCTGAACAGGCAGTTTATAAAGATGAAATCAAAAGATTAACAAACATGAAGAGATACACAAAACTCACTGGTAATTAGAGAAATGCAAAACACAACCATAGGCAACAATTAAGAAGATAAGTGATAGGAAATGTTGGTGAGAAAGCGGAGACAGAAAAGTTCATATGTGGTTGGTGAGGTAGATTGACCAGCACAGCCTTTCTGGAGAGCAACCAGTCATTTCCCAGCTGTAATCACCACAGGAGCACATCAGTGATCCTTCAGTGCAATTTCATTTCTGGGCACAAATCCTAAGAAAGTTTGCACTTGACTGGGTGTGGTGGCTCATGCCTGTAATCCCAGCACTTTGGGAGGCCGAGGTGAGCGGATCACGTAGGTCAGGAGTTTGAGACAAGCTTGGCCAATCTGGTGAAGCCCCATCTCTACTAAAAATACAAAAATTAGCCAGGCATTGTCATGGGCGCCTGTAATCCCAGCTCCTTGGGAGGCTGAGGCTGGAGAATCATTTGAACCTGGGAGGCAGAGGTTGCAGTGAGCTGAGGTCACACCATTGCACTCCAGCCTAGGAAACAGCAAGGAGACTCCATCTCAAAAAAAAAAAAAAAGAAAGTTTGCACACAAGTTCATAAAAAGATATGAAATGCAAATGCTCTTTGCAACACTCTTTGTAGTGTTAAGGAGCTGGGGACAACCTGATGCCTGCCACAGGGAAAGTGGGCCTAAAATGTGGACACAGGCACTGTGCAGTAGGCTAAACAAGCGTCCCCAGAGATGCCCTTCCCTAACCCCTAGAACCTGTGAATGTTACTTTATATGGCAAAAGCTACTTTGCAGATGTGATAAAATTAAAAATCTTGAGATGGGGAGATTATCCTGGGTCACCCAGGTGGCCTGATGTAATGACACCAGTCTATAAGAAGTTCTCAGGAGCCGGAGGAGAAGGCAGGGTGATGATGGAAGCAGAGATTGGAGCAACAGGCTTTGAAGATGGAAGAAGGGGTGACAGCCAAAGAATACAAGGGGCCACTAGAAGCGGAAAAAGGCAAGGAAGCAGATTCTCCTCTTAGCACTTTCAGAAGGAACCAGTCTTGCCGATACCTTGACTATAGCCTAGTAAAATAAATTTCAGACTTCTAACCTCCAGAACTGTAAGATAATACATTTGCGTTGTTTTTAGCCATTAAGTTTGTGATAATTTGTCATAGTAGCAATAGTAAACTAAGACATGCTGAGTTCATGCAAGAGTTAGAAGAAATGTAGTATATACACATAGAAACACAAATTAATCTTAAAAATGTCAATGTTACAAGAAAAAAGTTTTTTAAAAATCAGACGTGTGAGTTGGAAAACTCAATATTTTTAAGATGTCATTCTGCCCAAACTGATACATAGATTCAACATAATCTCAAGCAAATTCTCAGGAAGCTTTTTTGCAGAAATTGACAAGTTGATTTTAACATTTATATGGCAATACAGAGGAACTGGAATAGCTAAAAAAACTTTGAAAAAGAAGAAAAAAGTTGGAGGACTTATATAACTTGACTTCAAGACTTGTTCTAAAGCTACAGTAATCAAGATAGTGTGGTATTCGGCATCAACATAGATTAATAGATCAAGGGAATGGACTCTAAAGTCCAGATGCAACACCAAAAATATGATTCATAGAAGAACAAATTGATAAAATGTGCTTTATCAAAACTCAAAACTTCTGCTTTTCAAAAGACTTTAAAGGAAGTGAAAAGAAGTCACATAGTTGGAGAACATACTTGCAAATTAAAGTGTATATATGATAAAGCACTTGTATCCAGATTATAAAAGTAACTCCCAAAACTTGATAATAAGAAAACAAGCACTCTGCCCTACAAATTGACAAAAGATTTTGAACAGACACGTCACCAAGAAGACAGATGAATGGCAAATAAACACATGAAAAGATACTCAACTTCATTAATCATTAGAGAAATAGAAATTATAACCATTATAAGATGCCATGGGCCAGGTGCAGTTGTTCATGCCCGTAATCCCAGTGCTTTGGGAGGCTCAGGCAGGAAGATTGCTTGAGCTCAGGAGTTTAAGACCAGCCTAGGCAACATGGTGAGCTCCTACTTCTAAAAAAAAAAAAAGAAGAAGAAGAAAAAGAAAAAGAAGAAAGAAGGAAAGGGGAAGGGGAAGCAGAAGGGAAGGTTAGCCAAGCTACAGGTAGCATGCACCTGTAGTCCAAGGTACTGGGAAGGCTGAGGCAGGAGGATTGCTTGAGCCCAGGAGGTTGAGGCTGCAGTGAGCTGTGTTTGTGCCACTGCACTCCAGCCTGGGTGACAGAGCAAGACTCTGCCTCAAAAAAAAAGAAAAAAGAAAAGAAAAGAAAGAAAAAAAGCCATTGTGTGTTTTTAGAATGTCTAAAATTAAAAGAACTGCCTATACCAAGTGCTGGCAAGTATGCGGAGAAACTAAAACACAAACACTTCTGATAGGAAAGTATAAGGCTACAACCGCTTTGGCAGAAAAGTTTGACAATTTCTTAAAAAGTTAAATATAGGCCGTGCACAGTGGCTTACGCCTGTAATCCCAGCACTTTGAGAGGCCGAAATGGGCGGATCACCTGAGGTCAGGAGTTCAAGACCAGCCTGGCCAGTGTGGTGAAACCCCATCTCTCCAAAAATACAAAAATTAGCTGGACATGATGGCAGGTGCCTGTAATCCCAGCTGCTTGGGAGGCTGAGGCAGGAGAATCTCTTGAGCCTGGGAGGCAGAGGTTACAGTGAGCCAAGATCGTGCCATTGCACTCCAGCCTGGGTGACAGAGCGAGACTCCATCTCAAAAAAAAAAAAAAAAAAAAAAGTTAAACATAAACCTACCATGTAATCCAGACATTCCACTGTCATATATTTATCTAAAAGAAACAAAAGCCTATGTCTATTAAAATACTTGTACATGGCCATTCATGGTGGCCTTATTTATAATAGCCAGAAACCAGACATAACCCAAATGTCCATCCACAGGCAACTAGATAAATAAACGGGTATATTCGTACAATGGAATACTCCTCAGCCACAAAAAGAAGTGAACTATTGACGCATATAACATGAATGAATCTGAAGAACAATTATGCTTCGTGAAAGAAGTCAGATAAAAAGTATATACCATATAATTCCATTTACGTAAAATTCTTGAAAATACAAACTAATCCACTGAAAGCAGATTAGTGGCTGCCTGGGTATAAGAGGTTGGGGAGGGTAGAGGGTAACAGTAACAGAGAAACATGAGGAAACCTTAGTGGGAGACAGGTATGTTCGTTATCTTGATTGTCGTGACGCTTCACAGGTGTCAAAAGTTATCTAAACCGGTCAGTATAATGTATGCCAATTAGACTTCAA
Organism: Pongo pygmaeus; assembly: GCF_028885625.2. Classification (NCBI taxonomy): domain Eukaryota; kingdom Metazoa; phylum Chordata; class Mammalia; order Primates; family Hominidae; genus Pongo; species Pongo pygmaeus. The sequence continues at coordinate 72,857,370 of NC_072380.2, read as the reverse complement.
TAGAGTGTTAAGATGAACTTGCACAAGTTTAAAAAATAGAATGAGATACGTAACGAGATACCATTTACATAATTAAATATATGTATACATACAAACACTACACATTTTGAAAAAATACTAGGAAAAATACATGCATACATATGTAATAAACACACTAGAAATCTGGCTTCTGGGTGGCTGGGTAGGTGGGTGCTGAGGAACTACATGTGGGGTAAAAAAGAAGAAAGAAAGGAAACAGGAGAGAGATGTCATGCATGTAGACCAATGATGAGTGAGGAGCACAATGAACTAAACTCTGTATGAAAAAAAAAGTTTTCTCTTTATTACAAAAAAAAGTTTCCTAGGTCAACAGAGACGAATTTTTGTCTCAACTTTAAAAGGGAACATTTCTGAGATTTTAATGAAACTGAGGCAATAAGTTTGTCTCCAAAGAAAGGCAGCTTCCATTTTAGTGCTTTTGGAGATAAGCTTGTGGCTTGTATGTACCACATCTCTGAAAATCCTGTTAGAAATTCTGCTAGTGGCAAAATGCTGCAATTCAGTAAGAGCATAATTAGCTCGATGTTTATAAAGCTCCATCATACCTTCTACGTAGGCCCATTGCACAGATGTTTAAGTACTGTCAAGCTGTGTTTTCGTATGTACAGCTAATAATTCCTAGCTGTGGTTTCCCTTTAAATAAAGCCAACAGTAACCAGAAGATGCGCTTACCAGAGGTTTCCCTATGCAAAACACAATTTACTTTTAGTTTATTGCAGAAAAATGTAGGTGGGTGGCAGTTAGAAAATAATTAAAAGTGTGTGCTTCCTTATAACATGCTATCTCTACTAACTGAACTTCTAACCTGACATAAATACATTGCATACCGTAACCTGTTTCTCCTGATTATTAACCTTGAGAGTGGCAACCTATAAATCATGCCTGAAACAGCTGGCGCTCAGCATTGCCCCAAAGGTACGTGATTACGATCGTTTTATATATATCTTGGTATGCAGACATGAAAAATTCATTGAAGAGGTTGGTATTGTAAGACTTATTGTAATGAATTTTCTCAAAAACATAGATCATGCTTAAAATAGGTGTCTGCTTATTATAATGCAGCCATTTATATCTTCTTGAATTACCTTGCCCATAGCTCAGCCATTTTCTTAAAGTCAAACATGATGATACCTAAATAGATTTACTGCAGTCACTTTGCACTGCTTAAAAGTAGAAGTTTGCCTTTTTTCCCCTTTTTTGTTAATACTTACAGAATCCAAGGGTACAGATTTTTTTTTAAGGGGGAATTATCTGGAAAGACATTCCCTAAAGTCATCCCTATTTACTGGGTTTGTCAACCATGAACACATAGGGTAGAATAAAAACCCAAAATGTTATGTTTCTCACAACTCACCAAAATGTTGCCCTACTCCTTGCAAAGAATGGCTCTTCATATCAACACTTATTAGAATGATAAAATGTTAGAGCCAAAAAGGCCCCCAAGTGTCACTGAGACTCTCACTATGCAAATGGAGCAACCCCAGGGAACTGGTGACTTTCAATCAAGGTCGCACATCTGGAAAGGAGGAGGTCCCAGATATGGCCCCCGTTCTCAGGTTTGTAATACTAATAGCTGGGAGAGTGTTTATCAGGTGCGGTTCAGGGCTCAGTGCCTGATGCATGTGAACTGGTGGAATCCTCACTGCAGGCTTCTGAAATGGGCTCTAGCCTCCCCGCCGCCATCCGCCTCATCGTCATTACTGCGACCAGCCATCTGGGGAAACAGGTCCAGAGAAATGAAGTAGCTCGCCCGTGGCACACAACCTGCCATTGGCTGAGCAGGACTCAACCGGACTCCAGTCAGCGAGAGCCCATCTGGTGGATCACAGCATAGCGCTGAGTGAACGGCCGCATCAAACGAACTGCTTTCACTTCGCCTGGTGGTTTCTTTTTCGTTTTCTGATGGGGTTGGCCAGGCTTGTAAACTGTTGCTATATGAATTCATGAAAGACACAGTTTATTAGTTTGCTGGGGCTGCCATAACCAGGTACCATAGACTGGGTGGCTGAAACAACAGACATCTCTTTTCTCACCGTTCTGGAGGCTGGAAGTCCAAGATCAAGGGGTCAGCAGGGTTGGTTTCTTGGGGGCCGCTCTCCTGGGCTTGTAGATGGCTGCCTTCTTCCCATGCCCTCAGAAAGTCTTCCCTCCGTCTGTGCCTGTGTCCTTATCTCCTCTTCCTATAGACACCAGTCAGGTTGGAGCAGGACCCACCCATACGAACTCATTTTCCCTTAATCCCCTCTTAAAGGCTCTGTCTCTAAATGCAGTCCCATCCTGAGGCGCTGGGGGCTCTGGTTCCAGCACGTTCATCTGGGGAGGACACAGTCCTGCTGGTCACACACGTGCTTTCTTCTGGTGGGAACCCTACTTATAAAAACACCAATTAGAAACAAACAGTCTCAGTCGCTGTACATGTACGTTCATTCTTTACCTGATGGGAGATGTTAAAACCAGCAGCACCTCACTTGCTGTGCCCTTTAAAACTGCGTTTGGGAAGGAAGAGGCGGTTTCCGGCAGAGGCGCTCGGTGCCCACCGTGCAGCCCCATCCATCGCCCACCTGTGCCCAGCGCGGCCGCAGTCCTCCCTTTCCACCCACCGCGGGACCCAGAGGCGTCACTCTGTGTGGGGCCCTGGCCTTCACGACTGAACAGCATAGCAGCAAATAATATTAATAAAATAAGAGGGCAGAAATTCAGACTCCCCAAAGGTGAACACCTTATGCAGAAACCCTTTTTCCTTTCACCTTTGCTTCCTCCTGGGAAGGAGGAAAGCTGAGGACAGCTCTCCAGGGCCCGTTATGTTTTGTTTGGTTTTTTGACTGAAGGGTGAGTAGCAACAAGAGTGTGGTCCTGAGTGTGCTGGGGTGGAGGGTGTGGCAGCCATGGGCACTGTCTGCCATCTGGCAGGGGCGGGCACACTTTGGGCACCCAGGAACCTGTGTTAGCTTGGCAGGGATGCCGTTCAGGCCCTATGGCCAGCCTCCAGAAGCCAGACAGGGAGAAAGGACTCATTTCTGTCTTCTGGCTTTGTGTGAGGGCCCAGGGTAGGGACCTCAAGGTAGATCAGATTGCCTGGAATTTCTATCAGCCTCTATGCTCATGAATGAGGAAAATAATTCATTCCACTAAAAACAAACACACACTCACAAAGCACTGGACAGATACAATGGGGACAACACTCTCTGTGGTACTGTCACCACGCAGGGACAGCACGCACAATAGTTGACATTGTGAACGTGTTTATTTTGTACCAGTCTACGTAGTTCTACAGGCATTATCTCATTCAGTCTTCAAAACTGGTCTGCATGGAAGGTGGTATTACCGTCCCCACTTGGTGCAGGAGAAAAAGCAGGCTGTCCCAACTGCTGACTGTCACACAAGCGGGAGGAGAGTACCCTGGGCAGGAGGCATTTTGGGGGGAATATTCCACTTGCCTGTGGTTTTTCCTCTTCAGGGACTGGTTTTTCATCCGTTTTCCATTTCTGAAGTGGCATTAAAAGTAATCCCCAATCACTCAAAGCTGCTTTTCTGGCTCTCTTATTACCCTCTCATAGAGGAAGTCACAGGTGCTTTGAGGTCCAAACGAAATTTAGGGACCCTCTCTCTAGAAAAATACATGCACACATAACTATGCATCCAAATTCAGGGGACTTAGGGCCACCCACATCCCCTCCCACAAAGCCCATCCATGGCCCCAGGTTAAGAACCCTTGTTTTACAGCAGGATTTTTCAAAGTGCAGGCCACCAACAACTACTGCATCACTAAGTCGGTTTAGAGGGGAATGATCTCTTATTTATTTATTCTAATGAAATAGAATACAACAGAAAATATTAGAATATATTGGAATAAGAGTATTGTGAAGCTTTAAAAACAATTTTCATCCAAATCTGGAAGTGTACGAGGCCCCAGGGCTACTTGTATTGCTCACTGGTGTTTGAGAACCGACTTTCTAGAAGCCTTACCTCCTCCCACCCACTCCAAGCTCAAGTCTGCACTGCTGTCTTCAGCCAAGGACTGCCTGTGTTTCAGGACAGGCAGAAGCCTCATTTCTATAGAACACTCCTTATAGGCCAAAACCACCCTGGCCATTTGCTCAGCGTTTTTAGGCTTCATTCTCCTGTACCACTTCTTTAGAATTTGTCAAACGATGTGAAGTTGTTAAAGTGATCATTTGTTGAGTGCCAGTTCAGTGCCAGACGCTAAGAACTTTGCATATTCAGGATTTCTTTTCTTTTTTTCACTTTTTCAAGACAGAGTCTTGCTCTATTGCTCAGGCTGCAGTGCAGTGGCACAACCTGAGTTCACTGCAACCTCCACCACCCGGGTTCAAGAAATTCTTCCACCTTAGCCTCCCAAGTAGTTAGGATTACAAGTGACCGCCACCACGCCTGGCTAATTTTTTGTATTTTTAGTAGAGACGGGGTTTCACCATGTTGGCCAAGCTGGTCTCAAACTCCTGGCCTCAGGTGATCCATCTGGCTCAGCCTCCCAAAGTGTGAGGGTTACAGGTGTGAGCCACTGTGCCCGGCCATATTCAGGATTTCTAATCCTCACACAACACTAGAAGGAAGGCATTATCATTATTATGCTTCCAAATTTACAAAGGAGGAAGGTGAGGCTCACAGATGAACTTGCTCTACAGGGCTGCCACTGTGTGTGTGTGGCAGGAGTTACCTGGTTGCTGTCATTATGTGGTAGAGAAACCACACTATGTGATTTGGAGTCCAAAGACCTGCCTACAAGATTCAACTAAACCACTTGCTAACCTTGCATCACGGAACCTTAATTTCTTCAATCTGTAAAGGCACAACTGGCCAATTTCTGAGTTGTATCCATTGAGACAATGCATGGATAAATGCCCTGAAATCTGCAAAGCACGGGCAGATCTGTTGTTTATATCACCTACCTGAGCAACATTCTTAGGCACTGGAAGAACCCTGACTATATGCTTTTTCTCTCACCCCTACCCTCCAACACACCCTCCAATTGCGCATTAAATACTTCCCAATTGGTTGCTACTTAAGGACAAGAATAATGCCTATTATTCCCTTTGTTTAGCATAACCCTGGCATGGCTTTCAAAAGAAAGTGTCCTTAATACACAAAAAGACTCCATAACATTTGTCCCTAAGAGAGCAGAGACTTAATGTGGAAAGGCCGAAAGCAAAACATGGCTGCATTTAGTCCATCAAGCAAGAATGTCCAGATCCAGAAAGAAATCACCTTGTGGACACCAGCAACAGGATGCCATCCTCAGGGCATTGCTGCCTCCGTTTTTAGGTCACCATTAGTGGCACCTCTAAGAGAAGGGGAATATCATGATCATGTTGATGCAGGAGGGATGTGAGTCTTAGAGATTTAACTGAAGTTACTAAACTTTTTTCTTTTTGCACTAATTCAGAAGCCTAGATTGTTTATACTTAAAGCAAAACAAGATTAGTTTAAAGCTGTTCCTGCTCTGGATAAAGTGATCAGGTGCAGGAAGCTAAAATTACAAGGAGCAATGACAACCGATCAAATCCACATGTCCTCTCCCAGGGTCTCTGGGCTCAGTAGCTTCCTCATTATTCAACACATTTAGCCACAACTGACAATCAAGTGGCTAGGATAATCTGTACCTGTAACAGCTATTAAAACAGTAAGTTTGTCTAACCCTTCAAGCTGTTGTGGATTTCAGCATCTCCTTGAAGGCAGGGAGCACATCATGCCCCGTACATACAATCCATGAGAATAAATGTGCCAGATCAGCATGCACCTAAAATCTGCAGACGCGTGTCCAGTAGCAGGTATATCGTAGTACAAAATAAAATTGTAAACTACTTTGGGTAAGCTTTCTGACCAGAACAGCCATGCTGGAAGCATGTCAGCTGGAGATGACATTTTGGCAATTTAGTCATTTGAGCTCCAAATACAAGAAACACCAAGTGATTCTCAAAGTTGCTTCTCTTCTTGCGTATATTTTACAGCATGTTCTCCTAGGCCTATGTACCTTGGAAGGCCACTGTTGTTTTGCTCATTTGGCCTACCCCCAAACCACATAAGAAAGCAACATAAATACAAAAAGCTTTGGTTTCCCCGACATCGTAAACAGTATTCAGGTTTTTGTAGTAACTATCCCCAACAGCAAGATTTTAATGATCATAAACAATTGATACCTGCACAGACCTCAGCAACAGATGGTTTTATGGTTGAAATGTAAAGGGACATTTTCTGCTTTAATTTTATCCCCCACTGCCACCACCACATATTCTGATGGTCAATGAAATTCTTTTCGCAAAGCGGGCTAGAGGCTGGGGGCTGAGGGTCGAGCCAGCACTTTGTCATTGAGTTGCCACGGCTGTGTTACTATCAGAACACACAGGTTCTATACAAACTGGGACTCCCAAGAAAAGGAGTTTGGGGGGCAATTTGTAACTTTATATTTTGGAGAGTAAAATTTTTTTTCATGGTTTTAAGTAACCCTTGGGGCAATTCTGAGTTAGTCCAGCTGCTCCTCCGAAGCTAGCCATGGCTGGAGGAGCAGAAACCAGGAGCCGAGAAACAGGCCAGCCTCGTCTGGGGAAGAACAATGCCTCCGCAGTCAGACACAATGGCCAGCTCTCATTTTCCACCAACTCTTATAATAAAATGGAAAGGACCATGGAGCTGCCTTGCAGGGCCCCCTGAGCCTAGAGAGAGAACATTAGCTCTGCAGCTACAGATATGCAAATCCGCTGTGAGAGTTACAATAGCCTAGGAAAGCCCCATGGGTGGGGACAGATGAAGCAACACTGTTCTGCTGGGGCTATTTTCCATCCTTGTAGGAACCATAGGTTCCAGACTTTGTCATCTTGATTTCTACAAGCTGGGGCTGGCTTTTAGGGCCATTCAGACACAAGGTAGAAGAAAGGGCAATATTCACTATCCAGAAATCCTAGTGAATATCCTCAGTAACATGCAGAAATATTTAGACTGTTGGTTGCATAGATCATATCATTAACTCAGCATGGATATAAAGCCTACTTGTTAATTGCTTTTTTTTTTACTTGAACATCTTTCAGCCATTCTTCAATAATCACTTCTGTAATGCAGCATGAGATTCTGGAACTTTCTGATTTGCTCTTCAGATCACACCATCAGTTGTTTATTAAAATATCTTGTAGCTTGATCTATTTTAGGTTTTTGTTTAAGATCCTAGACCTGAATTAACATTGATGGTGGGTTTATCCTAAGACAGATGGCCCACAGCTAGCCATCACGTCCGCTGGAAAAGTCCAAATTCTAGTTCTGGCCACCACACTTGTCTACTACTTGGCCTTGGGCAAATGACCCTGCCTCACCTGGTAAAGGGCTGGTGGCAACAAGACTGGCCTAACTTACCAGGGTGTGGTGTGGATTAACTCACCAGTGCCTATTAACAAACACAAATGCTGAATTCTGAAATGTTGAGCTTCCCGACTCCTAGGGAAACATGGTGAAACATGTTAAACAGGATGAGTTTTCCAAACTGTCATGCACACTCCCCAAAACTATTAAATTTACAGCCTGCTTAGGTTTCAGTCATCCAGCCTATATCCCAGTTGAAGTCTCTTGAACTGAGGCTGACAATTATGAGGTTTTGGATTGCAAACCATTGCAGTACCTGGCTCCTGTCACAGAAGAGAATCAGGTTTCTCTCATTTGTAATCTTGAAATCGAGCTTTCAGATCAAAATGCAGAGGTGGTGAGGGGACAATGGAGGAAGCCACCTGGAGTATAAAGTGATTCCTAAGCAGTATTTTGACTTAGTGCTACTATTTATTATATATTAGAAATCTATTAGGCTGCCCTTTCGCTACAACTCCAAATTTATCATGACATTTGTCTTGGAGCCCAGGAAGGACCTCATGAGAAGGGAAGGCTCACAGCAGGATCCTACTGTGGAGAGGCACCAGCACACTTAAATAGCATGCCTGCAAACATGTGAAATGGGATTCTGCCATCTTTGTTCAAGTGAAGAAAATTTCAACCTGCTTAGGAGCTAAACAAATTTTAAGAGTAAATCATTCTGCCAGGTGCGGTGGCTCACGCCTGTAATCCCAGCACTTTGGGAGGCCGAGGCAAGCAGATCACTTGAGGTCAGGAGTTTGAGACCAGTCTGGCCAACATGGTGAAATCCCATCTCTACTAAACATACAAAAATTAGCCGGGCATGGTGGCAGATGCCTATGGGCCCAGCTACTAAGGAAGCTGAAGCAGGAGAATCTTGAACCTGGAAGGCAAAGGTTGCAGTGAGCCGAGGTTGTGCCACTGCACTCCAGCCTGGGTGACAAAGTGAGACTCCATCTCAAAAAAAGAAAAAGAGTAAATCGTTTGGAAGGTAAAGATATTAGATGTCAAAATATTTCAAATTTTGTCACTAGCTTATTATTTAATTTCATTTAAATTACATAGTACACATTTGATTAAGGAGATCCAAATTAAAATTTAACTCTACATCTGTAGATCCAAAACAAGTTTTATAGACAAATACACCTATTGGGAGTGTGGCACTATGTTGCACTGCATAAAATAACTTAAATAGTCCAAAATACTTAGAAAACGATCATCCTAACCCTTACCAGAAAATCTTCAAATTAAGTGACTCCTCTACCAAAAATCTCAATGATGAAATTCTTAGAGTCTTACATTAGGTAAAATATTCCCGAAGGTAATTTATTCATCTATTTTGCCAAATGTAGCTTATTTTACTATGTCTGTAAAACTGTGGTAAATCTTACCTGTGCTTAAGAAAACATAAAATTGCTCATTAGAGAGCCAAGTTGAATGAATAAGATGTATTCTAACTTTTAAGTGCTTGTTAGTAGAAGTCATTTACATTGTTTTGCTTCCTAATTTAAATTTATTGATGGCCCTAGAGACACAGAGATGTTTGCTGGAACACACATTGCTTCAACAATGCTCACTCTCACCTCCTCTACCTGTCAGAATTAATTTCTAAAACTCTTCCCACAGACAATTAACAAATAATTTTCATTGAACTAAAAAGAAAATTTTATAATGGACATGATGGAAAAATTTATTTTCCCAGTATCTTCTTCTAACACTAACCACAACATTCTTATTTAAAAAAATTAGCATGGTAAACATTCTTTATCTGTTAGTTTTTAGTAGTAGTCCTGAAGAATTAATACAAATTATTCAAAGTTCATTTAAATTGGAGGGTCTACCTCTTCAAAACATATCCCAAGTCTATCCACGGCTTTCCTTCTCCATTACTGCCCGCTACCTTGACCCAAGGCTGCTACAGCCATCTCCCAACTGGAATTGCTGACACCCCTTTACAAGGGAGTTTTTTGAACTGCAGACATAATGATCTTTTAAAAACATGAAAATGACCATTTTTCTGCATAAAACCTTCAGAAGACTTTCTACAGCACTTAGCATGAAACCCAAATCCTCCACCAGAGCCATCCAGGCCCTATGTAACCTGACCATGCCTCCCAACTTTTCAAGGCAGATGGCCTCTCCACTCCTTATTCCAAGCTCATTACCAACTCAAGGTCTTTGCATTTGTCATTCCTTTTGTCTGGACAATTCTCCAACTAGATCTTAGTCTGCCTACTGCTTCTCATCACTCAGGTGTGAGCTGTCTCCTCCATAGAGAGCTTTTTCCTGGCCATCCTATCACCTTATTTAAGTCTTCCTTGCTCTGCAAACATTTTATTTGTATTCTATTATGCATCTCTTCGTACTAGGATGTAAGCTGCATGACAGCAGGGGACTAGTCTGTTTGCTTTCATTTCTATATTCCCAGCACAGCCTCTAGCACACAGCACCCAATGTTGCTGATGAATGTTAATTACACTAGCATAGTGGTTAGGAGCCTGGGCTTTGGAGTTACATCAATTGGGGTTCAAATACCAGGCTGGCAATTTACTCTCTCTGTAACTTATTTGGACAAATTATTTTTAAAGACTTGATTTCTTTATAAAATAGAAATACTTGTGGGGCAAAATAAATCCAAATTTAAATGAGGTAGGTGGGATTCATTTCCTTAGCCAGAGCTAAGGCTCTAATTCAAGACTTTCTCTTAATTCCCAACCTCAAACTTTAGATGTTATGAAGGGGAATAAACAGCAAACTTTCAGTTATCCTTATGTCATAATTTTCTTTCAGAGACCTAAAAGCGCAGTATTTTAGGAGCACATACACAGACTTCTGCAGTCAGACCACCTGAGTTCAAGTCCTGTTCCTGCACTTACTGCTGGGGATGATGCCAACTCCCGGGCCTCAGCCTCCTCAGGGAAGGACAGAACTTCCATCAGGGAGCAATGCCAGGAGAACCCTTGGCACCTCAGTGCTTCCTCCAAGCTAGGCACACGATCATACCCATTAGTATCTGACTGAATTGAAAATACTTTACTCACGCCTGTAATCCCAGCATTTTGGGAGGCGGAGGCAGAGGCAGAGGCAGGTGGATCACAAGCGTCAGGAGATCAAGACCATCCTGGCTAACACGATGAAACCCCATCTCTACTAAAAATACAAAAAAAATCAGCTGGGCGTGGTGGCAGGCGCCTGTAGTCCCGGCTACTAGGGAGGCTAAGGCAGGAGAATGGTGTGAACGTGGGAGGCGGAGCTTGCAGTGAGCTGAGATGGCGCCACTGCACTCCAGCCTGGGCGACAGTGAGACTCCATCTCAACAACAACAACAAAAAAAAAAAAAGAAAAGAAAATACTTAGGTAGATTCAAGATCTACTACCAAGAATGAATTTCACTGGAAGAAAAAAAATGCATTTTTCAATATGAAAATGTGAATGACATTAAAGCCACATCAACAGATGAATACCGGATGGTGCACATAACAAGCCAGTGAGCCCCAACAACTCAGGGGTCCTCCGGCCACGAGCAACTGATGGCTTTGCTTTGAAGATCATCATTGCTCTTAGAATTTTATTCTAACAGTGTCACGTTATATTCTCTATTTACAGAGGCTCATAGGAAAATTTCCAATACTACGAAGAACTTAAAAAAAAACACCCTTTAATGACTCATTTTATTAAGCAAATTCTCCCCGCTAACATCTTTGTTACTTAATACTTAAATTCCCTATACTTTATGCAGACCTAGTTTTACTTTTCTGTGTTCAAATAATTCCCTTTCAAAAAATATTCTCTTCAAGGCACTTTCCTCCAGTGTGCATGGCCCATTCACTTTCAGCAGACAACGGCGATGATAAATAAAAGCAATCACAGGATCTGTAAGGTGGAGGGTTCAGGTTGTTTCTTTCCCAGAATTATTAAGGGGCATATTTTCATTTTGGGGCATAAACAAACTGAATCTCATTGTCTGGGAGGAATTTAGACCACCTGTCTGGCAGCACACTGGCTGGGGGTGGACTGTGTGCGGACGTCCTGGGGGGGAGGGTGTGGAGGAAGGCAACACACACGAAACACTCTCGTCCACATCCCTTCCTCTGCTTTTTAACTGGATGGAAATATGGCTTTGTGTTGGTTCAGGTGACATAAAAAGGTGAAAACAGTAGATCTCAAATTATATTTTACTTTAAATACCAAAGGTCAAAAAGGGGTCCACAAATCAGTAGCTCCTGAGACCGTCCGTGCGCGCGTGCGTGCTTAAGTGGGTCTGTTTCAATTCCACATGGGTTTTTCCACACACTGGTTTCTGGCATCAAGCGCTGGTCTGCAGGACACCAGAGTGCCTTTGTGTCCTTTGCTGACACTACTGCATTGTGTTTTTCTACCCATTAACCAAGGATAAATGACCTAGATATTGTGCCTATTAAAGCCTCATTTTTCTTTTGCCCTTTTGTTCTTCAGTGTACCACATTATCACACGCTGCACACATTTCTAAGTATTCTCGGTCTCAGATGCCCTTTTGAGGGAGTAATAGGAGCTTTTTGTATGCATTTCTGTTGAGATATCTGGAGTGGAATTATGTGAGAGTAATTCAAGGTTTTCCTTCCTGTCTACTCTTGGAAACAGTTTAGTGTCTTACCAAAAGCTAATCTAGTATAAGAGGATATATCAAGAAACTGTACAAAAGCCAGAATGCTGTATTTGCATCTATTGCGAATACAAAAAATAGAGTGAACACCAGTTTCCCTATATACTACATTCTATAATTACATCTCTGCATATCATGGGTCACTTTTATTAAAAGCATCATTACTACAGTTGGCAGCAATTTACATTTTATCTTACATGATAGCAGTTTTCAAAGAAAAAATAAAAGGACATCACAACAAAGAAAAACAATACATTTACAAAGTCATGTCTGTAAACTTCAAGGCTAGTTTAGAGCTGAGGTAATGCTGTTTTAGCTTTGTGGCTAAAGTAACAAAGTCCTTTAATTTAAAAAAGGTACCTGATTCTCTCTTCTCTCACTCTTTATTTATTCATCTATTTATTTTGTTTTTACCAGTGCATTACAAGACCACGAGACAATGGAACTGTAGTTCTGTCTGGCAAGAACCCTCCCAGTAGGTTAATTTTCCAAAGGGACCCTTCACATTCAACAGCTGCCTTATTATTGCTGCGCCTCGGGACAGAGGCGTTCACACTAGCGTGGAGATTGTCAGAGTGTATGGATGTGTGTGTATGCGTGAGTGTGGGAACCCCCATACAGTCAAAAAGGGAAACAAATGAGCAAGTATGATATGTATGGTAAATTTCAGCTTGACCTTCACAGCAAAAAAATTAAAAATTAAAATTAAAAAATTAAATATATAACTTCATACTTCCTTTGAGCAGCACTTTCTTCCATTAGTGCCACTCAGTTACAAATTGCTCTTTATTATAATACCAATGGTACCAAGAGAAAAAAAAAAAGCAGAGCATTATGTAAGTTTCCTTAAAAAGACATGATCACCTCTCAAATTTCATCTCTCCTAGGGATAATAAATAATGCACTGCACAATACTTAATGACCAAGATACCTTTTGACACACCTGTATAACATGACTTGAACTTTTTTTTTTGCTACACTATGTTACAGAACAGCTTATAAAACTAGGTATGAACATTAACTGTGAGTGTAAACAGTAGGACTACCACTTGTCAAAAGTTTTAAACACTTGAACTGGAACTGGTACTGGTTATTCATCATTTTCATTGTTTTCTATTTCATCCCCCCCATCAAGTGAGTCTAGCTCTTCACCCTGTGCTATTTCGTCTTCTAAGAGGGAGGACTCTGCAGTCTTATCCAGGCTCTCCTCGGCATCGCTGCCTTCAAGGGTCTCTCCATCTTTAAAGGGTCCTCCCTCAGCCTTGTCAGCAGCCTTTTCTTCGCTGGAGCCCACGGCATTCTGAAGTCCTGCCAATGCTGGGAACCCAGGCAGCGTCAATCCCCCCAGTCCTGGAGGTAGAAACATGGATGGGTAGAAGAGGCCCGGGGCCATTGTGGACAGGAGGAAAGGGTTGAAGGCTAGCGGGTTTGAGGGCAATCCAGCCGGGGCAGTAGCAGCACCAACAGATCCATTCGCAGAGTCAGCAGCCGAAACAGCATCTGTGCTTTTCTCAGAGTCTTTGTTCTCGTCTTCATTCTCATTTCCTTTCTCCTCTCCTTTTGAAGTGCTGTCTTCCGGTTCTCCTTGACTAGAAGCAGTAGTGGTGTTTCCAGTAGCAGCTGACAGAGGGTTATTCAACAGCCCGCCCAAGCCAAACACGTTGGGCAGGCCCGCCATTCCTGGCAGCATCAGGGGCAGCACAGCAGCAGGGTTCTTCGCATCGCCTCCGGCGGTGGCAGCTGTTGCCAGTCCTGGAGGGAAGCCCATGAGGCCTGCCAGCTGGAGCGACTGGAGATTCTGGAGATTCTGAAGGCTCGTCAGGTCCATTCCAGCAAACAGGCTGTTCACTAGCAAAGGGTTGATCCCTGACGTGGAGGCCACAGCAGCAGCGGCCGCGGCTGCTCTGGCGATCTCACTTTTGGGCCTTCTTCCTCTTCTGCTCGCTCCCTCTCCCCGCACCACAGGCCCAGTGAGAAGGCGGTCAAACATCGACTCAGGAACAAAACCCTGGAGGACAGGGGAGGCAAATAATGGCTATAAAGGCTGTCGAAGACAACTTGATCTCAATGTGAGCCTCTGTGGTGAACATGCCATTCCAAATGGAAATACCTAAGTAGTTCTTCCCTCCTAACAGCTCAATGATAAAACTTAATGACAGCAAAACTTGTTTTTATTATTATGTTAGCTTGCTGAACTGCAGAAAAATTGCTCAAGGCTACTCATCAGTGAGGTAAATGTCAAGTTAGCTGCATCCATAACTAACTCAAGAAATCATACATCAGAAAGTACATTATGGGGTACAAAAATAGAGTTAGACAGGATGAGTAAGATCTAGGTTTTGATAACACAACAGGGTGACCACACAGTCAACAATAATTTATTGTATATTTTAAAATAACTAAAAGAGTATAATCACATTGTTTGTAATATAAAGGGTAAATGCTTGAGGTGATGCATACCTCATCTACCCAACGTGATTATTATGCACTGTGTGCTTGTACAAAAATATCTCATGTACCCTATATATACACCTACTATGTACCCATAACAAATTTTTAAAAAGGAAAGTACATAATGTATAATTATATCAAATCATCACTTTGAAGCCAGGTGCCGTGGTTCATGCTTGTAATCCCAACACTTTGGGAGGCCAAGACTACAGGATTTCTTGAGCCCAGGAGTCTGAGACCAGCCCAGGGCACATAGCAAGACCCTATCTCTACAAAATAAAAAAAAATTATCCAGGTGTGGTGGCACATGCTTGTCATCCCAACTACTTGGCTAATCAGGAGGCTGAGGTGGGAGGACTGCTTGAGCCCAGGAGTTTGAGGCTGCAGTGAGCTATGATTGCACCATTGCACTCCAGCCTGGGTGATACAGCAAGACCCTGTCTCTTAAAAGAAAAAAACACCATGCTGTACACCTTGCATATATATTTGATTCATCAATTAATTTTTGTCAATTATCTGTCAATTAAAAAAAATTTTTGGCTGGGCACAGTGGCTCACACCTGTAATCTCAGCACTTTGGGAGGTCAGGGCAGGCAGATTGCTGGAGGTGAGTTAGAGACCAGCCTGGGCAACGCGGCAAAATGCCTTCTCTACAAAAAATACAAAAACTAGCCAAGCTTGGTGATGTGTGCCTGCAGTTCCAGCTGCTTGGGAGGCTGAGGTGGGAGGATTGCTTGAGCCTGGGAGATTGAGGCTATAGTGAGCTGTGACTTCAGCACTGCACTCCAGCCTGGGTGACAAAGACCTTGTCTCAAAAAAAAAAAAAAAAAGAAAGAAAAAAAGATATTGTATGGGAGAAAAATTATAAAATAGTATAACATAATATAAACCCAGGATGTTTTATCCCCTCTATAGTGTGTTATTTTGGATATTTCTAATATATGTAAAAGTATTTTTGAAATATGGAAAATTAATTATATTTTAGTATCTACCCTAGAAAAATGAAAACTTATGTTCACATCAAAACCTGTACACAATTGCTTATAGAAGTTCTAATCACAGTTTCAAAAATCAGGAAATAACCCAGATGTCCTTCAGTGTGTGAGGGCTAAGCCGTGCAATGTCACATCTATGCAATGGAGACAGCTACTCGGCAACAGAAAGGAGAGAACTGTGACACATGCGACCATTGATGACCTTCCATATGATGAGTGAAAGAAATTGCTTCAAGACTTACGTCCTTCATGCTTCCATTTTAGGACATTCTCAAAAAGACAGGGATGGACAACAGGTCAGCGGCAGCCAGGGGCTGGGGTCAGGGAAAGGACAGTGTGAGGGAACTCGGGGTGGCGGGGGTGGGGGATGGAACCCTATTCTGACTACGGTGTCAGTTCACAAACTCACACGTGTGTTAAGATCAACAGAATGTTACACCGAAAGACATTTTTAATGTATAATTAAAACAAAGAACCAGCATGTCATGAACGAATTTTTAAAAAGCTAATGGTAACAAATCTTTTAGGCAGAACTGTTGTATTTTTTTTTTTTTTTTAAATCAGAAATCACAGTTAATCTTAATGATCTCAACCACCATACATCCTATTCCACAGGTGAGCTGTTAAGTAGGCTTACCTGGGGCAATCCCCCCTGGAGAAGTCTACCTCCAAGACTGTGAATGTATGTTTCCACACAAACCTTTTAAATTGGAGCTGACAAATGAATTCACTTTGGATTAATGATGTATTGATGTAAGAAATGATGTATTAATGATGTATGAAATGATGTATGAAAATGATGTATTATGTCAATTCTTTTAAGCTAAGAATAAGTTACAACTGAATAATTAACGGCCAACAGAAAATAAGAAAGACTAAGGAAAACAGTTTTGTATAGCTACCTTTCTTCATAGAAATGCAGTTTGTACTTACAGACTGCTTAACTATATCAGTCCAGTCTGGAGCAACTGCAAATTCAGGATTTTCTTCCAGCCACCTGGGTAGGTCCTTCATTGGAGGCGCCATAGCTCCACCCATCTGGGTAGAGGCATTTGACAAATGATTAAAAACACAGTCTTCCCTCCCCTTTCTGTTAATCTACTCCCTTCCCCTTCTATAATACACACACACACACACACACACACACACGCGCACACGCACACACGCACACACGCATTCGGGCAGACAGGATTCCTTTCCCCTATAGAAGAAGGCAGGATAAAACACTTCCTTCTGGGCTAAGAAATCGCATAGTGATCAATTCCCTTTCCCGGCATTTACCTTCTTCCCATTTCGTTTATTGACAACAGGCACCCTTTCTTCTCCTGTCAAAGTGTTTATATCCAATTTATTAGGGTTTCGACATCTATGTCGTTTCTGTTTCGGTTTCTGAAATGAGGAAAACAGCACATCTGCATTCTTCTGAAAAAAAAAAAAACATACTTAGTAAAACTGGTATTTAGTACTTATTCTTCTCTATATAAATGCCAAAGAGAACTGTCAGATCATCTTCAATTATTATGGAAGTTTCAAGAACCATTTTAATTATTAATATTAGAAACGATATTTTTCTCTTTGAAAGAAAAAACTCCTATTTTACCCCTGTCCATTAAGGAACACATAAGTGAGAATTGGCTTTTCCTTTTGTCTATCAATAACCTCATTTAAAGTTTTTCTTTAAATGTTTAACCAAGTCATGATACTTTTAAAGGAGGCTTTCTGTAGTACTTTTACTAATTTCTAGTTAGTGGCTTGAATGAACACAGAGATGATACCCCATCAACAACATGAGACTGTCTGTAATGAGAACTAACCAACAAACAGACAGATCTTGTAGGGGGTGGGGGTACATTCTGAGTGGCAAGGCTGAAACCAACAAAATAAAATGTAAAACTCTACATTTAAGTTTTAAAAAATCAATCACATAAATATAGAAAGCAAAAGACTTGCATTGCTAGCTAGCAAACAGTTTGTGTGACAAAACATTTGGAGATATGAACTGTCTAACGTTTAATATAAGGCACCAGCATTAGTTGCCATAAAAGCAGCTAATACAATCTTGGGCTGCACTAACTGGTCAAATCTCTGGAAGTAATGGCTTCATAGCACTCTGGGATGGCGGAGCCTTGTCTGGAGACTGGAGAAAGTGCATTCAAGAGTGTTACCCCAATACTAAGACCGCCTGGAAACGATGCCATGGAAAGAATAACTGAAGAAGTCACATGTGTTTGATGGGAGAAGCAAACAGTAAGGCAATGCATAACGCACATCTTCAAGTAACTGTAAGGCTGCCCTCAGTAAGACAGACCTGAAGCTAGTATCTGTAATGAAGAAGAATGTTCAACAACAAAGACCTGGGAAATGTTTGAGACCAGGAAACATTCAAGGAAAAGGCAGAGGGACCAGCTGTCAGGGGATTTCTATGTTGTAAGGGAATGAAGTGGACCGGCCTGCAAGATTCCTTCCAACTCTAAACTCTGCAATACTCACTGGTACATAACTTGGCATATCAACAGTGTAAGTAGGGTGCAGCTTCAGCCATTCAACTAAATCCTTATTTTTAGGAGCATCTTCCCCCACCAGCCTAGTCCCATCTTCAAGATTGATAACAGGGATCCGTGTGTCTGGGTCCAGCTGTCCGGGAGAAGGAATGTTTCTTGTTGGTGGGGTCTCTATATCTTCTTCAAAAGCTTTGGTCACCTCAGCATCCTCCTGCAGAAAGTTCACAATGGTATGAATTCTCACACGAAGAGAGAGCCTCTGACAATGTCCTATTTCAAGAAAATGCTATCCTAGAATGGATCTTTTATCAAAAAGGGAAAATAGTTACTAGAAACAATGTCTAGTTGTTGGGGAACAGCTATTAAAAGTTAGAAAACAAGGCTGGGCGCGGTGGCTCACGCCTGTAATCCCAGCACTCTGGGAGGCCGAGGTGGGTGGATCACCTGAGGTCAGGAGTTCGAGACCAGCCTGGCCAACATGGTGAAACCCCATCTTTACAAAAAATACAAAAATTAGCCAGGCATGGTGGCGCTTGCCTGTAATCCCAGCTACCTGGGAGGCTGGGGCAGGAGAATCACTTGAAATCAGGAGGCAGAGGTTGCAGTGAGCAGAGACTGTGCCACTGCACTCCAGCCTAGGCAACAGAGTGAGACTTTGTCTCAAAAAAATAAAAATAAAAAGAAGATGAAACTTTTACATCATTCTTCACACTGTAGAACTAGTAATTAGGTAAAAAATTTATAGTCCACTAAGGTTCCATGCTTTGAAATCCTAAGCCAGCCACTGGGAATACAACATAGGGGGTATAGTCTGAGCTGATATGCATACAAGGCGGCCTCTCAGTCTCTCTTGGAGATGCCCGGATAATGACATTAAAGATAATTTATACTAAAGGAATTTCTAAAAGCCAGTCTATATGTAACTTATTGGCACTCTGTGCCCAATATAATTTTGTTGGTAGTGGGACATTTTGTCTCAGACATGTGTGGCAACATTGGAAAGAACAACGCTAACTGAAGTCTACAGTTATTTCAACCTCCAGACACCCATTTTTCCTTCCCCACAGCTCTACCATGGCCCAGGCCTTTGTCACTTCCCACCCAGGTTATTGCAATATTCCTAAATGGTCTCCCTGATTCTAACCCCACCTATCTTCAATCCAACCTCCACACCACTACGTTGGAGTCAGTTTTCTAAAATGCAGCCTTTCCCAGTTCAAAAAATTACGTCACATCACTCTCCTATTTTTTCAATAACTGCATCCCTATTACCTCCAGGACAAAATCCAAGTTCTTCCGAATGGCATCAAGACCCTCCATGATTTGCATCCTGCCTTCTCTCCAAGCTCATCTCTGCTGAAGCTCACTTCCTCAGCAAATTCCTCAGTTCTTCAAACCCAAGGGGCTCTCTCCTCTTACACATGTTCTCTGCCAACCCTTTTAAAATGACCAACTACTACATGATCTTCAAAACTTAACTGAAGTACAGCCATCCATAGGAAAACTTCTTCATCTGTTTCTCCCCATATCCTCTTCCCTCCACTCCCAGGCTTCCTTTGGGCTCACAAAGTACCCTAGACATCCCTTGGTCATGGCACACATGAACAACCAGGACACATTATGATTTATCTGCTACCCCATCCTAAACACTGCATTCTCCAGTGCAAGCACTTGTCAGGACTGTATTTTTTGACTCTCAGTGCTGGCAAAGGGAATAGTGCAAGCTTGTCCACTGTTGCTGAATGCACTCTTACTTTTTCATGGCAGCACAGTTAGAGTGCTGACAAAATACTAAATTCTAGGATCTGTCCTCTTTCATCCAGGTAACACTGCTGGCCTTTACATCTTTTCCTACTTGGTTTATTTACAGATCAATCAGTGCTTTCCCTGTATTTTATGTGCATGCACATCACCCCCGACAACACCAAATTAGGAATCCCTGCATTTTAAAATGTGACAGTTAAAAAAAAAAGTTTTAAAAATACATTCTCTAACTTCAATTAGGAATTCTCTCAGGCTTTCTAAATGTGACTTTAGAAAAAGAAAAATATCAACAAATTCTTAACAATGGTTTAAAATAGTGAAATGAATAAAATCAGTCTCAGATTTAAAATAGGATGTGTACTTGCAATAGGAAAAAAGCATGTGTGTTGCATTATTAATTCCTAACACCTGGTCCAGAGACAAAGCTGTGTCGTGATCCAAATATTGAACATGATTGCCTGTAATCCCAGTACTTCAGGAGGCTGAGGTGGGTGGATTACTTGAGCCCAGAAGTTTGAGACCAGCCTGGGCAACATGGTGAAACCCTGTCCCCACCAAAAATACAAAACAATTAGCCAGGTATGGTGGTGCACGCCTGTAGTCCCACCTACTCGGGAGGCTGAGGTGGGAGAATCGATTGAGCCCGAAAGTTGGAGGCTGCACTGAGCCGAGATTGCACCATTGTGCTCCAGCCTGGGCGAAAGAGTGAGACCCTGTCTCAAAAACAAACCCTGTTTCAAAAACCCTGCTTCAAAAACAAAAAACCCTACAAATATTGAACATGATAATAAACAAAAAGAAGTGTCAGCTGCAGAAACTTCCCAATTTGTTAAAGTTTATGAAGAAAGAATTTATCAGTCAACAAAATCTATCAAAGAAGTAGTTTCAAACAGGAAGGCTAATCACTAGTGCTACAACTCTGTCTGAGGGCCATACTCCTAGAAATGGCATTTTAACTTACGGAAAACATGTAAGTCACAGCTAGTCCATTACAAAGTGTACTTTTACAGGATTCTGAAAACAATCATACCATCAACAAATATGACCATTATGATGATCATTGCATTGGTAATCAATTTTGAAAAAAATTTTCTTTATTTTTTTGAGACGGAGTCTCACTCTGTCGTCCAGGCTGGAGTGCAGTGACACTATCTCGGTTCACTGCAATCTCCGCCTCCCAGGTTCAAGCAATTCTCCTGCCTCAGCATCCTGAGTAGCTGGGATCACAGGCATGTGCCACCAGACCAGGCTAATTTTTATAATTTTAGTAGAGATAAGGTTTTGCCATGTTGGCCAGGCTGGTCTTGAACTGCTGACCTCAAGTGATCCACCTGCCTTGGCCTCCCAGAGTGCTGGGATTACAGGCGTGAGCCACTGTGCCCGGCCCAATTTTGAAAATTTACTCTTAGCCACCTGAATGCTTCTGTTTTAATTAGACCCCACCAGAGGGCAAACAAATTTCAGAGAATTTTATTTTTCATTTCTAAACTTTAACTCAGCCATGTCTTTTCCTGCCTTCTTATCAAGCTTTCTCTGAGTTCAAGAAATAGAAAATGGGCAAATAATAATAGGGATGGTGTAAGAAAAAACATGTTGAAACAGACAACTGTCTTCCCTCAATCTCAAATTTCAGTTTCCCAAACTGTGTCCCACTGCTTGAGGAAGGGTCCAGGATGGCCCAGTACCTGGAAGGCTTCCTGGAGCATCCACTCCTCACAACACAGACAAGGAGCTCCAGCCACTATGGTGACTGGGGCTTCTGGTCAATAGGTTCAAGATATATAGTGCTAAACCATTTTTTAAAAAAGCACATGTAATTGTGCTCTTTGGGATAAAATTCTGGTCATCAGTGAGTCAGGCACCACATTTTTGGGTGAGATGTAGTTGAAGCAGATTAAGAAAGAAAATCATTTTGATTATACTGCATTCATTTATTTCCTCTGAACTGAGAAAGAAAAAGTCAAAATCCATTGGTTCATACATTCTATTCAAATCTATTCTAGCAAAGGCACAGCTCAAATTTTTAAAATATCTACTTACGGAGGTAGGAGAATTTGCAGTCACTAGCTTTTTATGTTAACACAAATCTTAGGTCCAAAATGAAACATTTATACTAATTTTAATAAATGCCAGGCCTAAAACATATCAGTGAAACTTGTTCCACCTCAAGAATTCAGAGATAACAATTCTAGACTCAGAAGAACATGTTTCTAGGTTGGGCTGTTCTTCTGAGAGCAATCAACATATCAGAACTTGGGAAGAATACATCCTCCTCAAGCTACACTTCGTTCAGGCCAAGTGATCTGTATCAAAGATCAGAATCATGACTGTTTATTGTAAAACTATTTCTTTAGTAGAGGAAGCTGGCTTTCATACCATGCTGCTGAGAGAAACACAGCCCAGCATCGTGAGCATCGTGGGACCCTCAGCTGTCAACATGTGCAATCGCCATGCAGGCGAGCTCCCCAACTTACTGCACTCAATGACGTCCGTTTGTGGCTCATGAAAAGCAGATCAAGTCCCTCCACATTTTTCCTCCTTCCTCTCCTCCTCTTCATGGGAGGCTCTCCATCCACTAGGGAGCCATTAAGGAGATGCCTTGTGGGTGTGCGCGAAAGGCCTGCTTGGAGCAGTTCCATTTGAGTCTTAAAGGCATCAGACACTGGTGTTGAGACATTAGGCAAGATAAACTTTGAAGAAAGAGATGAAAAATTTGAGGTAGAGCTTGTTGCCTCTCTTGAGGCCTTTGATAAATCTACAACTTTTTCTTGTCCATTTTCTGAGACCACCTGAGACTCTCGAAGCTGGGCAACCATCTCCATGAGATTTCGCCTCTTGGCAGCTCTTTCGGCCTCAATTTCGATTTTTCTCCTCCTCCTCCTCCGCTGGCGAGGGACAGAGAGGTTGAGGGCATCTTCCTATTGAAAAATTCCAACAGAATAGAGTTGCAGTGAGCCAAAACAGTATTGGCTATACGGGCTGGCTTTTCGAAATAAGGAACAAGAAGCTTAAGGAATTAAGCATTCATGACTGGTGCAAAGAGCTGAGGAAACAGCAGCTATCTTATTCCTAAGCAGGGCCAGTGAAATATAAGCTCGCAAACTCAGTTAAGGCTTAGAGAGCTCCCTTTTAAGCTGCAGAAACAAGCCATTCTAATTCACCTTTGACAACTGAGGAGACGTAGTGATGTCCTCACTCCCACTAATGCTGGCTTGGCTGACCATGGAGAGCTCAGCAAAGCTCCTCTTCTGCAAGGGGCTGTCCACTGTGGTGGGTGTGTAACCTGGGATGAGGCCTTGGAAATCAAACATCTGGCGCCTATTTACTGGCCATTTGCCTTTCAACACTGCTTCACAGATGTTGTCTAATCGGTTTATCATTACTCTATCCTGGAGGGAGAAGAAAAGTCACAAGAAATTTTAACAAAGCCCTGGTTAAAATTACTAGATAAATACATCCATCAAGATGCAAAAGAGCATAAAATGTTTAAAAGTCAACTGGAGGACAAAAAGTAAAAGAAAACAAGGCAAGAAACCAAACAAGAAAGTAAATAAACAAAATCTCCTATAATGGCATTGCTCTGGCAGAAGGTCCTAGGTGGCTTCAACACAGAAAACACGCTATTTTTTAATTATGAACACTGAACTACATAAAACAGAAAAATGTACTACATAATCACCACCTTCAAAATATCTTCATATTTAAAAAGTAACTCTTGTACAAGCTCCATAGAGCTCTGCTGGTGGACATCAGTAGATGACAATGGAAACCCTGCATTAGCTTCTTGCTGCCCTGGCCCTTCAGATCTACAGGCTGGATTGCAGTCCCAGGAAGTGGGACATCATTAGCGTCACTATTAATAAAGTTCAGCATTATGAAATGGGCACCAACCTAGGAACACCTAATGAATGTCAATTTGCATTCCCTACCTATTATCACTTCAAATTTCATTGAAGCGTGTACATTAAAAATTTCTAATTACAGCTTTAGACTGAGTTTCCATAGATTAAAAGTGCCTGCTACTATAACCTTTGACTGATCTGGGAAACTCCCTCCTACACTCAATAAAGGAGGTTAGCATAACAGGGGAACTAAAGGGATAGACAGAGGAAACAAAATGTCTTTGACAGTACATTCTTTGGTCAAAATTTTCACCTTGTTTCTTAAACAACAATAATACTGGGAAAGACGAGCCTGGGGGTAGGCTGACTGAAGCTCATTTTTTGTGTTGTTTTAAATCAGACAGCCCTGTTATGGTGATTAGGATGATTATTTCCGCACCCTGAAAAACAGACCTAAATTACACAGGGAATTATTATAAAATTATACTATTTAGCCAAAAAAGTAATTTCCATTTTGCTTTTGGTTACAGATAACTACATTTGGAATTATCTCATAATGCGTTAAGAGCAAATGGGTCAACAGTACACCCTCTCCCAAGTCAAGAAGCTGGTAGGTTTCCAAAACTATAAAGTTGTCTTAAATCTGAAGGCTTTATTTCACAAAAAAAAATTTTAAAACACAGTGATAATCCATAGATTATACTAGACAACAGGGGTAAGTAACCTAAAAGCCACACGGAGCCAAAGATCAATCCATATAAACACTTCTATTTCTTATTATCTTTCTTTCACATCACATTTCCCATCCTATTATAAAAGTGTTCTATAACTTTTTTCTTTGGGCTTTTTCAGATCACTCTTTAAAAGCGTAAGAAAAATCTATAGTCTTCATATACTGTGTCAAAAGTTTACCTTAAAATTATTTGAAAAATCAAGCTAGAAAGATTTCCTCTACCCTAATCCTTTTTGGTCAGCAAAACAACAGCAACAAAAACCTGCCAACCTTAGGCCAAAACGAGAAGGCAAATGTTCTTTCATGAAGGAGCTGAGCTACTGAAGGATCTCCGTCCTCCATGTAGAATCCATCTCGGGTTTCATCTCTAGCAGTGCTCATGGAAGCATTGCTTTCTTCATCAAAATTCTTCCCTCTAGAGACAGCTCCTGCTGAGAAATGAGTTAATGTGCATTACTCACAACCACAGTATCAGGGAAACTGAAGTTTAGAAAGGACACGATTAAAAATGTGAATACTAATCAGCTCCATTTTATTGAGTACCTACTACATGGCTAGAATGGTATTGGGCACTGTTGTCTAAAGCTTGCAACAGCCCTTTAACATAGATGGTGTTATTTCCATCTTGCAGATGATGACACAGAGGCTTAGAGAGGTTAGTCACTAGCCACCTAGCACTGTGCAAGTAAACCTTACAAGAGGCTGATAGCCAACCAAGTCATTGACTCAAGAGTCTATGTTCTTCCACACAGAAAAAAGGGCTGACCTTCTGGCAAAAGTTGAAGTTTCCAGCTACAGCACAGTACGTGCTCTATTTTTACTTTGGGCCAGTTTCAGCAACCTTACTGTGACTTAAAAATTGGTTATTTTTAGATTCTATTCCCACTCTTTACTTCTGAATCAAAACATAATAAAGCACCAATTGTTTCAAAATGATTAACAATATTTACTCAGTGAATGACCACCTTCCCTCACATTTGTCGAAATTAAAATCACATAGAATTCTTAATACACTCTCACTACAAGTTAACTTCCACCCTTAAACCAGAAGTTGCTAATGTGTCCATGCAACTCTTCTTAGAGTTTATGTTGTTCAAACTATCATGGTTAGGTGCTATAAGGTGCGAGGGCAAAACACAGATAAAAGCATAACTTGAAATTATCCCTTCACAGAAGAAAATGTACACTAAGTACTAGTGAAAAAGAAAAGAGCAGATGCCGTGCTGCCAGAAAGCAACGCATCTCACAACCAGCTGCTGCGGGGTCAGGAGAGGGGCCACTGGTAAGGCCTTACCTTCGGGCTGGGAAGACTCTTCCGATTTATCGTCATCCTCCAGCTTTTCCTCTTCATCCTCTTCGGAACCTTTCTCTGAAACGGATTTGGACCCAGTGTCTGCGCCGACCTCAACACTTTTCAGTTCATTTTTCACAGAGTTGGCCTCTGCCTCACATTCCTGCTTGCTCTCCTTCCTGCTGCCGTCAGTTTCTTCTTCCTCTTCTTTGCCCTCACATTTCTCCTTGGCAGCTGGGTTTTCAGACTCCTCCACTTTGCCTTCGGCTTGTTCCAGTACCTTCTCATCTTGAATGTGAGCAGATGAGATGACTGGAGGAGTCTGGACAAATCCAACTGCCAGTGGGTTCAAGGAAGATGTATTACCTGCCCCTCTGTTTTGAGCAAAGTTTTTATGTGCATCCAAGAAGGATAACTCAGGGTCATTGAGGATGTGATAATCCGTCCGACTGACCCCATGTTTAGCAGCACCAACCAGCAAGTCTCGGTCATGCCGTCCGCACTCCCACCACTCCGGCAGATCCAAGCTTGGCTGGCAGAGCTTAAGCCTCTCTCCCAGCTGGGGGTGATGGAGAACCTGCTCGCGGATCTTCCGTAGCAGCTCAATGCGGTACAGAGTTCGAGAGGCTCGCTCCTCTGTGATCGGCTCAATTATGGAGGAGAGGTCGGGTGGTTCTGTAACACAGAAGGGCTCATATTTACTTGGGGAGAATTCAAGGGCATGCTACATTGTATACTTTCTTATTTTTCACTTTACTGGTCTTTTTGTATAGAACTTTGTTGCTAAATATACCTACCATCATCTGGCTTGACGGGCATTCGACATACTCGCCTACACATGGCCACAAAACAACTGAAGTATTTCTCCAAACTCTCATCAGATTTTTTGTCAAGCCTGGCAAAGGCTCGAAATTGGTTCCAGTCAAATTGCTGTTTCACAGGGTCAAAAATAACCCCAAAGGTGGATACCACACGGTAAAAATCAGCCTCTTCTCTTCTTGTCCACCTGTTGTTAGAAAGATTATATTAGCATGCATCATACTTCAGGAAAAGACTTAATATTTACTGTTTCTTTTCCTCTTTACCCCAGACTTAATACATGGTAGTTATTTGGGGGTGGGGAAACAGACTGCTCTGCTAGAGCGAGCCTTTCTTTGGTGGTCACTGCCTTTGATATGAGCCCTGTCTCTTGTGGGTCTACAGGAGCAGGGCAGAGGGGAATGTACCGGGAGCTGAGTAGAAACCCTGAAGAAACTCACTTTTGCCGCTTCTCAGATATAATAGCTTCCCTTTCCGCTTCCAGAGCTCTCACTTCCTCTCGAGGCCGCCGTCTGCGCCGGTCAG
Source organism: Pongo pygmaeus (assembly GCF_028885625.2). Classification (NCBI taxonomy): domain Eukaryota; kingdom Metazoa; phylum Chordata; class Mammalia; order Primates; family Hominidae; genus Pongo; species Pongo pygmaeus. Next base: position 72,830,417 of record NC_072380.2, on the reverse strand, counting down.
TCTTCATCAGGGCCTCTTGCCTCATCTGTTGCCTTTTATAGCTGCGCTGATACGCAGTAATGAGCCGGCGCAGACGTGTAGTCAGGGTTGAAGTGTTAGGCCAGTAAAGTTGGCCTAACTCAGCATTACTCTCACTGTGCTTGCCTGAGGAAGTGGAAAAACATTTTTGAAATGTGTAGCTGCAATCTTGCAATATACAGAGTATTCCAACAAAACAGGATGACTCGTTAAGATTCAAATGACAGTGTGGGAAAGGGCATCTCAGTGCCCTCATTTTTAAAATATAAATAAGTAATAACATTCACTTGGAATACATACACTTATTTCTTTTTTAACTCCTTAGAGGGGATGAAAACATTATTTATTAGTCCTACATAAAGAAACACACTTTACAGCATAAACTTCTTATAAGGTACTCTCCTCTAACGTATGTGCAATAATCATCTTGAGTATAAAAAATAACTGCATAATTGTTGTGTAATGATTTTATATTTGGTAAAAGGTCAATATTCTAAATAAACTGAAAATATTTTAGGTGAATACTTAGCAAACGCTCTATGCTCTATTCCCAAGAGCTATAGCTTAGATGCTTAAAATTTTTCACTAATTAGTGTAAAATATAAATCAGCTAATTATCATCGAAGAAACAGTTATCCTATCTAAGAAATTCAATGTCATGAAAACACAGCCACTAACAAGAATTAAAATGATTCACAAAACAGGTCACTGTAGAAGAAATAAGGTGTTAAGACACTGCCATCGTGAAGCAGGACAGTCCCTACCACATGAACAATGACTGCTCAGTGCACGTCTGCTCGGCTACACGAGCTTTTCTGGGGCCTTACCTGTCGCATGTATTTCCATGGATTCTTCCTTATCCTCTGGAGGAGAATTTGCAAATTCCTTGAAAGCAAAGCAAGAAACAGAATTATTTTAATTTGGGGGTCTCATTTTTCTTTGTCTTTTAAAGAAAAGGTCATTATCTATAAAGTTTAACAAGTCTTATGTGGGCATATAATATTTTAATGGAGCTATAAAAGCCAATATACTCAAGTTCATACATCTATTTCATCTTTGAATGGTGTTCTGGTTGGTTTATATTCTGGGTCTTCATCTTCTCTATCAAATTCTCCCCTATGTAAAACAAACACAAAAATTATCTGAATCATACTGATAAGCAAGAGAAGGAAGGGGGGTGGGTAGGAAAGAGTAACAATCTGCCCAGTGCTACTTTTAATTATGGGTTTGACATCAAAAGAAACTCTATCAGTATTTAAAACATGCAGCCATGGCAGTGTGGTGGAGGGGGTCCAGGGAGATTGCGGGAAATCACATTTGGAAAAGAAAAGCAAGTTTCAGATTATCAAGATAATGTATATTGTTTAAACAGTCATTACGACATACAAATACAGTAGACTGGTAAACATCACTTGAACTTCAAATCAGACACAATATAGTGTGTAGTGCAGGGTAAGAACTGAACCCTGCCAATAGATGTGAAACTGACATAAAGTTTATTCAAATTTTAAAATGTCCTTCTTACCCGTCACCACCATCTGCTAGCATGTCTGTTCCTCTTTGCTCGGCAGCTATGGCCTTGGCATCAGGCATACCGACTCGTTCCAGAAAGCACAGCGCGGGGTCAGCTCGCATGGAGTTGTACTTCTCATAGCCTGTGCCATGCCCATCCGTGCACAGAAAACACACAGAAACAAAGAAAGGCCCCATCACTGGCAAAATCACAGCACTGCCACAACACAAGTTTGTTTTTCAGTCAAGGTTAGCATCTATGTTGAATCCAAGTGGACCTTGTTTTAGTAGAGCATTCTATGGAACACTCCTTCTAGGGAAGCTACTGGGGGCCAAGTTACACTTCAGAGATATTATCAGAATTACCACAAACACTAACAGAAAAACAGGTTCAGAATAACTACAAGATGCCTGGGAGGATTTCTGACCCTATTTTTCCCCAGATCTAATTTTGCTTGACATTTAGAAGGATTCGCAATGTTCCTTTATGACCTCTGCAGGGGTGCGCTGAGTCCACCCCCATTCACTCTGTGAATAGCATCAGTCCTGCAGGAACTCGCATGGCTGGCTGAAAAAATCCCCATATACGTAAGGCCAGCGAACCTGTCTTATTAGGTTTAGGATGATGCATGTCAGTAAGATGACACTGTTCCCTCTATGGTTTTCAAACTGCAATTTGCTTTTTGACTGCTCAAGTTGACTAGATGGAAAATGGCAGATCCCAACAGTGCACTGCGGGAAAATGATTTTGAGGCTGAGCTCACAAAACGCGGCTGCAGTACATAGGCAGAACAGCACAATTCAATTAGGATGTGTACTACAACACACCGCTCCTAACTGCTGTAGAGCCGCAAGCCAAACTGTAATCATGAAAGGTTTTATAAGCCATCATTCTCCCCTTTAGTCAGGCTGGGCTGCTGAGAATACCTCCATGACCTCCAGAGAATTGGGATTATAATCAGGAATCGCTCACTGTATATATCATGCCAGTTCTGCATCCCCAGCCTTTCAAAGTTAACAAGACTGCATCCCACTCAGGGGAGCCGCGAGTTCTCAGCACTGACATTTGTGAAATATTGCTTGGAACAAAGCCCAGGAGGCACTTGTACAGATTAATAGCAGAGGTTAAGCCCACCGTCCACTTTGACACTGGTTGGCAGAGTTAGCAAGGGAAGCCGCGCTGGAAGCAAAGTTTAGGGAGAGCTATAGTACAACTTGGCTATTATTAAAACAAATATGGTTTGGGTTTTATTTACAGCCAAGAAAGAAATGTTTTCTTCTCAAATGCTCAACAAACATTCAAAAACAGCATCTGATATTTACAGTTCATATTAGATTTTTAGTACAGAAAAATGGTAGACGCCAAGAGTCCTTTGGAACTATCCTCATTAATATTATGACTTTGGAAAAGAGTATGTAAAGAGTTCTAAATAAAGACCAAGCCATACAGTCGAGATGTATTCAAACAGAAACGTCACTTACCATGTTTGAACACTCCAATTAAGAGGGATTTGTCTGCTTCCTTATCCCACCAATCTGCAGGAACTTCAGCATGGAAAGGTTCAGGGATCCACACATCGGCTTCACTGAAAGACAACATTTATAAGAAATATTAGTATTAAAAAAGAATTCTAAGTAATGAATGTGATACATAGCTCACATGCCCTCTCTTCCACGATAAACATCTGAGCATGGTGGGGAGGTATCAGCAAGGTTAAAAGAAAGGGCATGAGTCAGTAGCCCTCTGCCATGACCAGAAATGAACTTTATCACATGGTATCCCATTTTAAGGGTCATCTCAGAACACCAGTGCTTTAGTTCACACCTCTTTACACTGCAAACATAAATACAAACAGCCTTTTCCTGATTCTCATCACATCCCCAAGCATGAAGGACAAATACCGCATTCAAGATGCAAGAAAGGAGATGGGTTACTAGTGGCTTATGAAGGTTCTGAAACACAATCCATGATGTTTTCCGGCTACCCAGATTATCTCACTGAGGTTGAGAACAAACGTGAGCTCGCACTAACCTTGAGTCAGCACCCTCTAAGATCTTATCTGCCTGGTCTCCTATCACTTCTTGTCTTAGGTAGTACAGCATGCGGACACGCAGCAGGACCCTGGAGAGGAAGACAGAGGGGGGAAAAAGTTCTTAACTTCAGGACTGTTTGCCAACAGTGGCTTTTGGCAGCTGCTGCTGTTCATCCATCATCCTGCCAAGGCTGATTAGCCATGCTGTATGGTAGGCTTGAAGCGTGACAGATGGTGGCACATAATCACCTCTGTGTGGTGCTTTCTGCTGGCTTCCAACAGGCCTGCCTGGCAACCGCTCACACTGCACAGAGAGGGCCCGAGCTCAGCCCAGCCCAGGCGCACTTCATTTAGTTCTACCTAGTGCAGCTTGTGAAGTTTAGACACGTACCCTACCATTGCCTCTGAAGTATTGAAGCAAGTTTGTAAACAACTGAGCAGATGGCTTTCAGTAACTGTTCTGCTTCATTATCTCATAAAATTTCCTCAGCTGCTGCCTTAATACCATTTTTGGAAGCACATCAGAAGTTGTAGGAATAAACGAGATATAAAATCTGGTTTTACTACCTTACAATAAACCCTCAATATGGAATGTCAGGTTTTTCAGATTATACAACTTTGCTTCCGAGAAAGGAAGATGGCGACAGGGTGGGGTAGAAGGTGTGTCCTTGCTCTTCTCCTGAATGAAATACTATGTTAGACATTTTTATTCCTTCTAGTTTACTGTACCTGGGAACCTAAGTTGTAGTAGCTTGAAAAAAAAAAAAAATTAGAAAATTAAAATGTGTCCAATTCACTGACATTCTTAATCATTCTCAAGAAAGCGATTTTTTAAAACCCTTGGAATTCTAGGAACTAGATTTTCAGTCCTGCTTGGAGTTTCTCAATCGCTAAAACATAATTCTTTCAATAAAGTCCACCTGGTAAGTCCCAAAAGCCAGTGTCTACCAAAGCTAGCATCCCCTGCTGGACAGCCCTGGTGTGCATTCGGGACTGATACGTGAATCGTAGCCTTCTTGGCCATGAGTACATGATAATACAAATGCTATTTCCCCAGATGAATAATTCCATCATGTACTGGTACAGCACTTTACAACCAATGTCTCACACTTATACTAGCCCTTTTGATCTTCATGATAACCCTATGATGAAGCAGGGCAAGTTATAATTTCCATTTTCAAATGGGAAAACTGATGGTAGCAGAAGATAGGTGACAAATCTAAGGCCACAGAGTTACCTTGCACATGGCACAACTGGAACTAGGTCTTCAGGCTCTACTACACCATGCTGTTCTCAGGGTGTGGAAACTGTCCCTAAAACTTCAAAATAACAGCTAGGATTCACCACAACAGACAACTCCCAATCACACATCAACAGATGCTCTTCAACAGGCCCTCCCCCGACCACGAGCCTACTCACAGCCAGCATGGGTTCTGGATAGGCCAAGTGTGAGCTTATAAATCCCTGAAGAGACTCACTTTGGATAACTCATTTCTATTTCTTTAGATTTTTTTCTCTTGTTAACTCATGAGATTAAACATTGACTGTACCATACTGAACAGACATTTTCTAAGAGTGTAAGTGGGGTCGGACTTCAGGGAGCACTCTTGTGCCACAGCAGTAACCACCAAGTTTCTGAGATACCAAAAGGGTTGGAGGTAATGGTTCTGAAGATGCCTCAGAGCCTCACCACAGCCCCAAGGAGCGGGGAAGACTTCCGAGCTGACGCTGCCCTCATCTACTCGGGTTCAAACCTGGTTCTGCCCCCTAACTGGCTGAGGGTCCTTGAGGAGGTTACTCAACTTTAGTCTCATTTTTCTTGTCAGTTAAATGGGGATAAAAATCATACTAATCTTAGACAACTCAAACAGATAATCCATATAAAGTGCTTGGCATGCTGCCAGTATTATGTGCTCAGACTTTGTTGCTGCTACTTTTACAAAGAGAAATGCATACTTATTTACATCCTGCCTTATCCAGCTGAGATCTTGCTGCCGAGGTCTACTGGACTCACCAGGAAAGTGAGTCCTCAAGAGGCTGAATAACTTGCTCAAGGTCACACGAAGCTAGGACATAGAGCTGATCAGTAGCATTGTTGCCTGAACTAGTGATACGGAAAAATGCATATTCAGAACAAGGAAACAACATATGCAGATGTTAGTTTAATAGGAACTGTTAACAGAATCCCAAGCAATGAAATAAATTTAGTTTCAATATTCTTCAATTATCTATAGTCAGTTTTTGGAAATAAAGGTAAGAAATATGATTCTAAGCTCACAGGCAGAAAAAATGGACCCAGCAACTGAGGCAATATTAAGCAAAAAATAATACATGAACTCCCCAGTCTTCCCTCCACTGTACGCAGTTAGTTGAAGGTGGGATCATATAACGCTGACTACTATTCTCTAACCAATACTGGTTAAAAACCAGTCCTCTACAATGCTCATGGCACCATTATTCACAACAGCCATGATAACCAGCCCAAGTGTCCGTCAACAGATGACTGGGACAAACAAAACGTGGCGTATACACACAATGGAATACTATTCAGCCATAAACAGGAATGAAATTCTGACATTGTAACACAAACGAACCTTGAAAATATTAAGTGAAGTAAGCCAGGCACAGAAGGACAAATAATCTGTGATTCCCCTAGGAGATACACAGAATAGACAAACTAATAGAAACAGAAAGTAGAATAGTGATTGCCAGGGGCCAGGCAAGTTACTGTTTAATTGATATAGTGTTTATATTTGGGAAGATGGAAACATTTCGGGTACAGATAGTGAGTATACAGCATTGTGAGTATAATTAATGCCAATGAATTGTTCACTTATAAATGGTAAAAATGGTAAATGTTGTGTCGTGTATCTTACCATGTTAAAAAAATAATCAGTCACCTAAAGGTATGCTCTCCTGTAACTTGACACCACATTTCAAGAAAAATGGTAAGGCTGTGCAAAGGCAATAACTACACCATTTAAAAGTCTTAATAACAGAGCTGTCCCTCCATATCCGCAGGAGTATCGTTCCAGGACCCCCCTCAGACACCAAGATCCGCAGATGCTCAGGTCCTTCAGTTGACCCTCCAAATCTGCGAGTTCTGCATCTGCAGACATGAAGGGCCAACTGCATGTATTTTTTAAAGAATAAAAAGGGAATTAAGCTCTCCAGGTCCACCCTCTAATAACATACTTGTTACAGTGATGCTTCAGGTGTTTCTTGTAGCTGTCTTCCTGGAACAGGGCATCTGGGTTGCAGCTGGCCAGCCAGTCGGCATCCTGCACCACCGGCTGTGTGCTCTGGGCTTTCACCTTCTTTCCCTTCCTTCCCCTTGGCACAGGGGCTGACAAACCTAGAATCACCATCATAATAATAATAGAAGCCTTTTACATTCCAGTTATAGTGTCAATGGCAGAGAGCTTAATGCATGAGGCAGGGAAATACGGGGTGTATGTCACATCTCTTTATCAACAGCATGTCACAAAGGTTCCTGGTGGCTTTGTGACCCTGTTGCACAAACAGCATGGTGGAGACCTACCGGAATGGTTGACCAAGGCTCGAGTCTGGCCATCTGCTGTGGGTGTGATCAGATCCCAGATGAAGCTTTTGATATTCTCATCCCCTTTGTAATGATTAAGACAGTACACCAGGATGGTTCTGCAGATGGTTTCTACATCTTGCTCAGTGAGTTGGCGTTTATAGCGTCCGTGGGAAAGAATGTCTGTCCACCGTCCCCAACTGCAAAGCAAATATCCAGCATGCAGAGGTGCCTGTAAGTTTTGATTTATGGCTTTACTTTAACAGTCAGGTACCAGCGTTGGGAAATCCTGGGTCAAAACTAGCAACAATTCACACTGGGTGATAGGAAAGCAATCCAGGGTGCAAGAGTTAAAAACACTCCCTTACACAGTAAGCTGCCCCTCAGTTCACTGCTCCTAAGCGCATGAGTTGAACTGCTACAAGAATAACGCCCACAAAGCTAACCCTGGCCTTTCCAGGTAAATGAAGGATGTAGCAGCAATTTTCAGGACATGAGTGCATCCAAGGGCCTGGAAATTACGGACTTTGCTTCACACTGTCATGATTAGTACATTTTGATGTTGACCAACAATCTGAGATAAAAGGCAACTCAAGATAAAAGGTGTGACTACCCCAAAATCAAGGATGCGATGCTGCACAGTATGGCTGCATCAATCCACCTCTAAGGGGATGCCCAGTCACTGGTGAAAGGTTCTGGAAAGCTCTGAAGTTCCTTTTGAAACAGGGAGTAATAACCCCAAGCATAAGAACTATTACAGGCAAGATATTCTGCCAACCCTCAGGTCCTCATGAGAAATGAGTGGGAGAAAGGACTACGGACAGAAGACAGAAGCAAACAGACAACACACCATGGGGCCTGACTGCCTGTTTCGTGTTATAATCCCAGGCTAAACAGTGCTGTGCTGTCTCATCTGGGAGCTATGGAGTAAGACCACACAACAAATAGGTACGGAGGCAGGCAGCAGCAGGTGCTGTCTGAGCCATGTCTTCTCCCAGGCGACAGCAGACTGAGCCACCAAGGCAGTGCCCATGGTATGAACAACCCCTCTGCTGCAGACTGACAGTTGTGTTTGGAGCAGAGAGCAGTGCACATCCTCCCTCAGGCCCTGCCCCTCACTTGGTCTCTTGTCACTCCCTGGTCCTCTCTGGTTCCTGTGAACTTCTTGAAGTTTCTCCAACCACAAGGCTAGCTCTCACTGCTAGGCTTTAGAACACACTACTCTATCTGCTGGGACCTCACTTCCCTTCCCTACCCAAACCCCAGCACTCCCTCTTACCCTGGCTGATTTGTGATATCCACCAAGTCACAAACTGTACATGCCACCTTTTGTGGAATTCCTCCTTTCACTCCTCCTAACCCCAGAAGTGGGGAGACAACACTGGAGCTGTCTTAACAGCGAGCTGACAGGCTCTATGCTCCACAGCGGAGTGCTTCCCTGTCACAGTATTGTCACAGTCTGCACCACTTCTACTTGCTCACCTGCCTGCCTGAGCCATGACTGTCTTGCTCAGAGCTCCACCCCTAGTGACTGAGAGGATCCTAGACAGTGCCCAGCACATAGGTGTTCAGCACGTAGTGATAACAATGGGAAGAGGGAAGGGCCTGACTGAAAGACAATCTGCGCTAAGCACACTTCTTAGCTGTAGGAGTTATTTATGTGTTCCATTCCTAAAGTTACCCACAGAACTCTCAAATCTGATGATTGTGCTGAAACATGGCAGCAGGCATGGGTAGAAAAGGGCTTTTGGGGGCAGGGCTTTTGGGACACAGGGGGTGAGTCTCTGCCCCATGTAAGAAGAGACAAGAGAGGATGTCCAGCTTCACAGATAATGATGATGGACTTCTGTTGAATAAGCATTTATCAGCACTGTGTGTCTGCTCACACTGCACTACACACTGAGGGCACAATGAAGGAGCTTCCATCCTCAAGGAGCTGCAAATTGAAAGAGGGAGGCGACTCAAAAATTGTAAACAACATGATGAGTGTGATGGGAAGTGCAGGCCAGACTTAGTTGCAGAGCACAAGCTGATGCCTGCGTCTGACACCCACGGAGAGCAGAAGGGAGGTAGGTCACCTCCCAGTGGAGGTACACGTTGGGGGGTCCTCTAGGCAGTGGGAAGAGCTTGTGCAAAGACACAGATGAGATGGAGCATGGTACACTGAAGGAGATGAAGCCGTCTGTCCTAACAGAAGCTTGGACTGCCCATGGGAAAGAACCAACAGAAGACAAGGGCCCAGAAGAGCTCTGGATGCCATGTCAGCATATGTTTGTGTTTACTCTGAAACTAATGGTAATTCATTGGAAGAAATCATCCAAGACAGGATGTCATCAGATCTGTAGAAAGGTTACTCTAGTAGCAGTTTTTTTTTTTTTTTTTTAACAGGAGTTGCCTGTAGTCCCACAATCTGCTAGAGAACTCTTTATTGACCAATTCAGATATTTACTGAGCACCCTGCCATTCGAAGTACTGCTTCGGGCATCACAGTGATTCAGAGATAAATCAGACATGGATCCTGCCTTTCAGAAACCTGTAGTCCAGCAGGAAAAATACAACACTTTCACAAAGTTCAAATGACCATTCATGTTTCATATGAGTTGCAAGGAAGAATTTAACAAGTGAGATTACTGCCTTCAACAATTTTTTATAAAAGAAATATTAAAAGCTTACGACAGTCATAAATTTTATGCAAAGCTTGTAAAGTGAGAAAAGATTATGTAATTTTGACACTTTGTTCTTAATTATTAATAATCAACATGTAAATCTGGATCTGGCCTAATTGCTTAAGGTACACACAAGCACCTTAACTTCAGGTGACCTCTGAACCAGAAGCATCTGAACAACTTAGATTATGTTAACCAAATGGCTCCAAAGCCCTGTAAAGTTACTGCAGAAGCATTCATTTGACTGTGCAAAGGGGTGTCACACAAATTCAAACACAAATATAGCTTTTCTCTACCAGTTGGGAATTCTAACTACAGTTACAATAAAATTCCATCTTACGTAGTGAGTCCTACTTACCCATAGACAAGCAGATTCTTCTCCACCCTGAAACACTCACTCCTTGCATAGCCCTGTGACTTATCCTGGGGGCGCCGTGGCTTTGCACAGGGCTTTTCTTCAGAATCACTTTCCAAGTCTGAGAACTCCATCAGCTCATCTTCCTTCACTGCACTGTAGAGCCTGGTCTGCTTTCTCACTCTTGGAGTATCAATAACCAGGTTGTTCTAACAAAAGAGAAGATACATTTGAAACTTCTCAAAGAGTGGCTCTTGGTTTAGATCAGATAGGTGTTCGAATGGGACTTCTTACTCACCCTCCCATTCAAGGCATCAATATCCAATTCAGCCTTCTTAGCCCACTTTTGCCAGAAATTTGGATCATCCAAGGAAATATCTGTTCTATTTCCAGATGCAACAAAACTGGCCTAAAGAGAAAAAAGAAACGCATTACTTTGAGAAGCTTTTCTCAGAAGTAGAATGTAAAGCAGCTTTTATGTATTTGCTCCAATATTGTGCATTCCCCCACTTACGCCAGACACTACAGTAGATGGGACTAGAATGACAGACTGGCCCTCAGGCAGCTCACTGACCAGGGCCTGAGATCAAACCAAAGAATTACACTGCAGCATGATAAATGACAGGGAGCAAGGGTATAGACCAGTGCAAGTGATATACAGAGGAGGGGCCTCTAACCTGGTTCAGGCAGGGTGTTGCTGGAAACTGAGAAGAAAAGGCTCTTCCATAAAATGATGCCTGAACCATTTTAAAACATTCATAAAACAGGAAAGCATGTGGAAATGTTCACAGCAGAGCACGTGCCAAGGCACAGAGAGTAAAGGGGATAAGGTAGTCAGGGAAGAAGAGCCAGAGGTCAAGCTGGTGAGGGAGAGAGAAGCCAGGTCAAGCAGTGTCTTGTATGTGTTATTAACAGGGTTTGAACTCTATCCTGAGGGAACCAGGAACTATTTGAAAATAGGAATAATCTCATTATGGACACAATCATATCCAGAGTCACAAGTTGGAAAGGTCATACCAATGCTTGGAGCATGGAGGTCAGAACACAGCAGAAGAGGCCACTGTAATAATTTACAGAAGAAATAACAAAATGGAGAAAAGAAGGTGGTTTAGAAACACATTCTTTAGGCCAGGCATGGTGGCTCACACCTGTAATCCCAGCACTTTGGGAGGCCGAGGTGGGTAGATGGCTTGAGGTCAGGAGTTTGAGACCAGCCTGGCTAACATGATGAAACCCTGTCTCTACAAAAAACGCAAAAATTAGCCAGGCATGGTGGTGCACACCTGTAATCCTAGCTACTCGGGAAGCTGAGGCAACAGAATTGCTTGAACCCAGGAGGTGGAGGTTGCAGTGAGCCGAGATTGCGCCACTGCACTCCAACGTGGGCAACAGAGCAAGACTCTGTCAAAAAAAAAAGAAACATATTCTTTAAAAGGTAAAATTCTTGGGAAGCTGAAGGTGGAAGGTCACTTGAGCCATGTGTTCAAGTCTGGCCTGGGCAACATAGTGAGACATCATCCCAAAAATAAAACAAAAGGCAAAATTAATGGAGTCAGAATCTAGGTACAAGTGAAATATGAAAGAAGAGGAAGCCAGGAAAAACCTCAGCATCCATCTCAGGCATCTGAATGATGTCAGTCAGGTGGACAAACAGAGACAGGGGCAGGAGGAGAGACAGGGGTGATAAGTTTGGCTGTGCACATATTGAATACACAGTGCCTGTGAGCTCTGAGAAAATAATCTGACACAAGGCTGAAAGATGTAAGGGAGAAGATGTGGGTCTCAAAACCCACAGGAGAAGAGCCTTTCCAGATTGGAGCAGCTAGGACAATCGGATAGCCACATGCAAAATGAAGGTTGGACCCCTACCTCACACCATACACAAAACTCTATCCAAATGGGATCACAGACCAAAATGTAAGAGTTAAAAACTATAAATCTTGGAATCTAAGTTATGCTAGTGAATAACATTATGCTAACTGAATGAAGCCAGACACAAAAGATCATATACCATATGATTCCATTTATATGAACTGCCCACTGTCCAGAGTAGGCAAATCTGTAGAAAACATAAATCTTTGTGGGCTTGGGTTTGACAATGCACTAAAAACACAAGCGATAAAATAAATTTGGTAAACTGGGCTTCATTAAAATTACATGCTATTAAGAAGAGAGGAGGAGAAAATATCTGCAATCATATTAATACAGAACTTTCATACAGAACATATTTTAAGTCTGAAACATTAATAAAAAGAAACTCAAAAAATGAACAAAGAACTTAAATAGAATTTTTTCCAAAGATGATCTACATCTGGCCAATAAGCACACGAAAAGATGCTCAATATCATCAGAGAAATGCAAATAAAAACCAGAGTGGGATATGACCTCACACCCATATGACCTCACACCCATTAGGATGGCTAAAACTAAAAACTCAGATAATAAAAAGTATTGGGGAGGATATGGAGTTCCATTTCCTCCATATCCTCATCTATACTTCTTACTATCTGACTTGGAAGGAAAATAGTACAGTCACTTTAGAAAACAGTCTGGCAGTTCCTCAAAGGGTCAAACATGAAGTTAACATAGGACCCAGCAATTCCACTCCTGGTATATACCCAAGAGAAATGAAAACAAATCCATATAAAAACTTGTACACAAATATCCATAACAACATTCTTCATAATAACCAATAGTAAAAACAACCCAGATGTCCATTATCAACAAGTAAATGTGGTATACCCATAACATGGAATATTGTTCAGCAATAAAAAGGAATGAATTACTGATCCACGCTACAACATGGATGAACCTCAAAAACATTATGCTAAGTGAATGAAGTCAGACACAAAAGATCATACATCATCTGATTCCATTTACATGAACTGTCCACTGTCCAGAAAAGGCAAATCTGTAGAAAAAGAAAGTAGATTCATGCTTTCCAGATATGGCAGACTGGTATGGACAGGAAGGGGGAATGACTGCTAATGAGCATGAGGACCCTTCTGGGGTAATGGAAATGTTCCAAACTTAGATTGTGGCAATATTTGCTCAAGTCTGTAATATGGTAAAGGCATTGAATTGTACACGAAAGAGAGGTTAATTGTATGGTCAGTTAATTACATTTCAATAAACTTGTTAAAAATAAAAGTACAGAGTGGGCCTCAGTGAGATGGCTAGAACAAAATGCAGGTGAAACCTCAGAAGGGGCTCTCAGGTGGAACCATCCAGTGTACTCAGTGGTGACCCTGGCCAGAGCAGCTCTGATAGAGAGGCAGGGAACGGGTGCAAGCTGGAAGCTGAGAAAGCTGAAAAATAAGTAGAAAGGGAGACAGTAGAGGCTGCAGTAGGTTACGTTTGTGTGGATTTTAGCTTTGAAGAGTTTACATATGGAGATATAGCTAAAGGAGAAAACAGAGGAGAGGTGTTTTTAAAGGAGTGACTTGATCATTCTTATAGGCTGTTTCAAAAACCAGCATCTGGGGAGAGAAGGAAGATGCCAACGGAGCAGGATCTCAGAAGTGGAGAGGATAGAGTCTAGAACACAAGTTAGCGATTAGCCTCAGGAGCTGGGAAGCAGATACAAGGATGACAAGGTGAGGGCCAATACCAGTGGCAGGTACACAGAAGATAAACCAAAGCATAAAGAAAGCTTCATGTGCCAGGGGTTCCACAGGGAGTTAATGATTAATTTGATTAATTCCCAATGCATCTTGTAAGCACTTTTACAAGGTACTTTTCACATGAACTCCGTCATGCTTCTATGGAAAACCTGGCCTCTTCAGATCGATTCACACCTTAGCAAATGTGGAACCTTTCCCTTCCGACTCAATGGTAATGGTGTGGGTTCGACGTAGGAGGATCTGATCAATATCTTCTTCACAGAATTTAGACCCTTCATCCTCCTCATCCATGAGTGCACCATAGGCCCCTTTTCGTAGAAGATCCTCTATTTCTTTCTTGGAAAGCTGTTGTACCTGTTTTAGAGAAATATTTAAAATACTCAAAATAATTTAGAATTAAGAGGTTTGCAGACTAAACAAATGCTGCATTTTTCTCAAAGAGAGTAAACCTAAATTATAACAAAGGAAAGTGTTACAAAATACACTTAAAATATTGAGGTCGAAAAATAATCAAAGGCTGAGTAATTTCTTACTATTAGTTAAATAAAGGAAGGTGCCAGAATAAATGAATGGTTTGGGCAAGGGTGGTTTTACCCCATTGGTAGCATTTTCTCTTCCACTCATAGACTGTAGCACAGCTTTATCCAGGCCCAGTTTCAAACTAGCCTTGTCGAACATTTCCCTTTCATAGGAATTTCTTGTAATCAGCCTGTAGATTTTCACAGATTTGCTCTGTCCTATTCTATGACATCTAGCCTGAGCCTGGAAGAAAAATGAAATTAATAGTTACTGCAATGAACCAAATGTTCGTGACTCCCCACCAAATTCACATGCTGAAACCCTCATTCCAATGTGATGGTATTTGGAGGTGGGGCCTTAGGGAAGTAATTAGGTCATGAGGGTGGAGTCCTCACGAACAGGATTAGTGCTCATATAAAGAGGCGAGAGAGCTGGCTCTCTTTAAGCTGGGTGAGGACACAGCAAGACGATAACTGTCCATAAACCAGGAATAGGGCCCTCACCAAGAACCTGACTCTGCTGGCACTCTGATTTTGGACTTCCAACCTCCAGAACTGTGAGAAATAAATGTCTGTTGTTTAAGCCACCCAATTTATGGTATTTTGTTAAGGAGACCTGAGCTAAGACGGCTACCAAAGAATGACAAGACTCAACTGCCAGTTCTAAGACCCTATCTATGTGCCAATAAATAGAGGTGCAGTTTAGAAGAAGGTTAAAACTAAAAAATTTCTTCTCACATTATTAATCAACAGGTTACTAGTTGGTTACTTGCTCTGAATCATAGGACACAGCCTGAGTGACGATGCAACATTAATTTATGGGTCTGACTGGGACTCTCTGTCATAGTAAGCAGAATGTCTTCTTTTTTAAAGGCATCAGGACTTTCTTGTGCATTTACCTGGAGGTCATTTTGGGGATTCCAGTCTGAATCAAAGATAATGCAGGTATCAGCAGCAGTGAGGTTAATGCCTAAACCTCCTGCCCTTGTACACAGGAGGAAAACAAACCTATCAGAATCAGGTTTGGAGAATCTGTCGATAGCTGCCTGGCGGAGGTTGCCTCTTACTCGGCCGTCGATCCTTTCATATGGGTACCTAGAAAACATCAGTGTGAACAAGGAGGCCTGACACATAGCGACAACATACTTGCTCCTTTTTTAAATTTTTAATTATTACAATATGGAATACATATTAAAAAGATTAATATGACTTAACAGAACTAATCTCAGAGCAAATAGGGTTTATTGGCGTTTTTTATATAATTGATTGAATGACCAAGGATTAAATTTTATTTTACTTCCTCTCCAGGGAAATAGTTAAATTCTAAAAACAGCTGACACCTATAACAGTAAGATAACAAATAATTTCAATTTTAAGTAAGAACTATTCTCCCCTACTCAAATAAAGGCAACGGGGAAATAAAATTGCCTAAAAACGTATGCAGTGTCCTCCTGTAGTCAACACATAAAATAATCATCATATACATCTATAGATTTAAAAATGACATGTGATGCATTTCCCCCATTCTAGCCCCTTTATCATAGATTCCACTTTTAGGTGGACTGCTTGGACCCCTGTGAAGGTAATTTTAGATTTCCTTTTTATTATTCTGATATGGTGGTCCTCACCGTCTTTGAATGAGGTAGTCTTCCAGTATGTCCAAGCAGCGCACCATCTGGGAAAAGATAAGCACCCTGTGGCCACCAGCCTTCAGTTTTGGCAGCAGCTTGTCAATCAGCACTAGCTTGCCAGCAGCCTGGATCATTGCCTGGAGCTGAAAATCTGGAGACTCTGCATTGTGTGTTTCTTTAAACTCTTCCAAAATTTTCTCTTCAGCACCTGCAGAGATTGGACAGCATAACGTGAATACTGTAAAAGGTTTTTATTACTAAAAACAATGAACTTGCTTTCAAAACCCATTGCAAACTGTAGGAACCAGAACACCAAACTCCTGCTTATGAACAAGAATCCATCCACTTACTCACAGTTGGGTCTATACAAAACTGTGGATGTACAAAAGGGATAAAAGTTTTAAGCACAACACATTGAGGCATTTAGGGGGAAAACCACATTTTTCAACAAACAAATGTTTGCTGTCTGTAAAAACGGAATTTCAACAACAGACTGTCAAGCCAGAAGTGGCAGAAACAAGCCAAGGGCCAGATACCTACAGAAAATTTGGAACCTAAATTGCTAAAGAAATGAAGAAATGTTTACTAGCTGAACATAAACACAAACAACAAAATCTGTTCCGAAATGAAAAAACAAAGGAATAGAGTCCTAACAATTATAGCGTAAGAGCAATAGTAGTTTGGATCTATAATTGCATATTAATATAGGCAAAGGAACTACAAAAAGAGGAATTTATTTCCAGGACAATTTCTTGGAATATTTGTGGAGGACCTAAGCATACATCTACTGTAATCTCTAAATCTCCCTCCACATTCATTCCCATCTGGTAATTTTTCCTAAGATACAAAAATTCTATCTTGAACTATCCAAATCTTTTAAAATTAAAAACAAACAAACCTTTAAGTGTTTGACACAAGACTTCTGTGTTTAAACCCTTCTTTTCCCTCTCGTAGCCCCACATGGATTTTTGCTGGTCCAAAGACTTGGGTACATTGGAAAGAGGCCTCAAGAAGATGACATCTTCCTAAGGAAAGATGGCCCAAGACATCCCTGCCTGACACATGCTTATTTAGGAAGCAGCAGGCTAAGCTTCCTTCAACTGCTTAGGTGGCTTAACTAGAATTACGCAGCATTGGTCTGGCCTCCTCCTGCCTCTGGGGTTAATCAGGACATAGCTGTTGTGTTCAGCTCTTTTCCCTGAAGGTGGAGGATGTGCTCAACTATTCTTCAGAAAATACAAACACACACATTCATCTTAATGGGATTGTTTCCCAGACTTTAACTGTGCCAGAAACTTAAAACTACCTTCCTACCACTGGTTTTTAACATGTGAACTAACTATACACAAGATGGGGATACATAAACCTCAAAGAGGCTTTAAAGGTTGGGTCAGTGGGACAGACAACCACAGTCTCTCACATGGTACTGCTGCAACAAGCACAGATGTAACAAAAGTGCAATTCTATCTGTACTTTAAGGCTGCATGTAGAAATTACCTTATGACACGGTCAAATGCAGAAATACAGCCTGTTAATTATTAATCAACAAATAATTTACTGAGAACAGATTAAAGTCACTTAATGTCTTCCCAAGCACTAAGGCCTTCCACAAAATACACTGACTTCTTATGAAGGGAGACTGGCCCTCACTCCTTTTTCCAAGTGAACGAAAAGCTAATATTCAGAATGTTTCTTTAAGTATGGAAAATAAATGCAAGAGTAAAGAGCAAAATGCTGTTTAAGAGCATTAGCAAGAATGTTCTTGAATAAAGTTAAATATTTTTTAAAACATGAAATTTAGAAACACAGATTCTAGATTCAGGACAAGCCCCTCAAGAGACAGGGGAAACAGATTTAAGTGCACATGTTACATTAGGTCTCTTTCAAGTGTATTTCTTGTACAATACATCATAAGCTCTGAAATTCAGAAATAAGTTTTACTCTTATGATATTTGGTTAATTATTTTTTGTCCGTACTAAGTTAAAATCCACAATATAAAATATACTATTTTAGCCATTT